>NC_142064.1:85150000-86357500 GCF_059756535.1 Pantherophis guttatus | reverse complement strand
CTTGGGAGAAATCCCATGGAACAAATAAGAACTTCTTTCTCAACAAACTTGTGTAAGTATTTGCTAGAGGCACATAAAATAAATGGGTACAGATGTATTTGGAGAATTCAAAAGGAACAGAAAAAATGAGGTGGATGCTTTAGGAACACCAAACTTTCACAGTGACTCTACACAGTATCTTTCTTTAGAAAATTGTCCTGGATGTAATGAGAAAATAATGCTCTTTGGAACATTCTGGACTTTACTGCTGAATTAAGTGATGATAAGCTACTAGGCTGGCTGGTGTGGACTGAACAATAATTTTTGGGCTTTCCTTCCCTCTTGTTATCCCCAACTATTCCTTAGTACCTTGTTAGATAAAGATATGGAATAAGGTACTTTAAATTAAGGTTCAGCGTCTACATAGCTTTCTTGCCAATTTCATCTTTATTGGGAATCCTTTGACATGGGTAGGTAGCTAGATATTCTATGAGGCTCAAACTTTTTATTGAGTATTGAATTTTGCAGACACTTGCACTTTAGATAACTATATACCCGTGATGGCGAACCTATGGCACGCATGCCAGAGGTGGCATACAGAACCCTCTCTGTGGTTGCCAGCTGATCGTTGGGTTTCTGAGGCACGCATACGTGCTAGCCAGCTGATCGTTGGGTTTCTGAGGCACGCATACGTGCTAGCCAGCTGGTCGTTGGGTTTCTGAGGCACGCATACGTGCTAGCCAGCTGATCGTTGGGTTTCTGGTGCTCTGGCGTGTGCGCGCCTTCCAGTTTGGGCACTCTGTGCCAAAAAGGTTCGCCATTACTGCTATATAAGAGCCTTGGTAGTACAGGGGTTTAAGGCACCCTGTTATTAAGCTGGTTATTAAGACCAGCTGCCTGCAATTACTGCAGGGTTCGAATCTCGCCAAGGCTCAAGGTTGACTCAGCCTTCCATCCTTTCTAAGGTAGGTGAAATGAGAACCCAGTTTGTGGGGGCAATAAGCTGACTTTGTATAAATATACAAAAGGATGAAGGCTATTGCTGAGCACATTGTAAGCCGCCCTGAGTCTTCGGAGAAGGGCGGCATATAAATCAAATTATATATATATATATATATATATATACAGTTCATTTGCTTTAGGAGCTAACGTGTTCAGTAGTTGTTGGAATGGCTATCTAGAAGCTATCAGAATGGTGTATACTGTACTAATTTTCCCATGTATTATGGCTAGGTAATTCTGGAAGTTGAAGTCAACACATCTTAAAAATTGATAACTTTGAAAACACTGGCATATACAGCTATCCTTCCCTTAAGCTCTCAGAACAAAAAAAATATATTTTGCTCCCATGTATTCGGTTTAAGAATGGTACATTAAGAAAGGAATCGGAAGGAATCCTTTTTGTTGGCAAAGAAAAAGCACCATGCGTTATGTCATCAAAGCTAAAACAGAAAAGACCAGTCTAGATAGGAAAAACTTATCCAAGATAAGAAACAGTTGACCATGTTAAAAATTGGGTATAGCAAATTTATTGTTCAGCTGACTAGAAAAAAGAAGACATGACTGAGTTGGGAAGATATTACACTGTCATTTATGTAAGAAGGACAGATTCATAGTCAATAAAAATGATTAGGAACATAAAATTATACGTAAAGACACTGAAAATGATAGAGCAACAGTTTTATGGAACATGCCAAATGTTGCCGCTATTGAAAAGAACCATATTTGGTGGACTGATGTAGCTATTCCAAGAGACAATAATGTTAAAGAAAAGGAATTGGAAAATATTAAAAATACTGACATTTATAAATAACTACTGTAAAAATGGAATCACTATGTATGTTCGCCACCTGATGACAAGAAAACTGACCAGGTGAGGAAGTAGTAATAGAAAATTAGGAAACACTTCTTATAATTCCGTGAAATGGGGGAAGAAAGAAAATGTTTAGAGCTAAAATTGTTTGGTTTTGCCTACAACAAAAGGAGTCCCTGAGGATTTTACTCCACTAGTAATTGCCATCATCATCTCTGTTTCAAGGCCATTGAGCTAGCACTGTCTGAAGACATCTCCGTGGTCATGTGGCCAGCATGATGTCATGGTGCATTTACCTTCCTACCAAAGTGATACCTATTTATCTACTTGCATTTACATGCCAGGTTGGCAGGAGCTGGCATGAGGACAGGAGTTCACCCTATTGCATGACACTCGGGTTTCAAACCTGGACTGCCAGATTTCCAGCCAACAAGCCCAGCGTCTTAACCACTGAGCCACCATGCCACCTTTTTGCTACAATGTGTGTGTGTGTGTGTGTGTGTGTGTGTGTGTGTGTGTGTGTATAGGTCTTTGGTTATTCGGGTCTTCTCCCACGTAAAATTGGAAGTGTCTTGGCGACGTTTTGACGAAGTCTCATTCGTCATCTTCAGGCTGGTGTTCTCGGCTTCGTGCTTCCAGGAGCAATGTGAGATCGCAGCTGTCTCTTCCTTTTAACTGCTAGTGGGGGTGTGAGCTGATTGGGTGGGAACTTGGCTGTGTTCTGATTGGGTGGAGGTGTGTTCTGATTGGTTAGGGGCTTGGCTGTGCTCTGATTGGCTGGGGGTGTTTTCTGTTTGGGTGGGGGCTTGGTTGTGCTCAGCTTAGTCTGAGTTGCAGGGGGATTTGAGCTGGTGAGCTGCGTTGTTGTTGTTTGGCTTCGTGTTTTTGGCCGTGCGAGCTCTTCATGGTGGGTGTCAGTCTGCTTCATGTATGGATTGGAGGGGTTTAAAGTGGCTAATGATGCAGCTGCGGTCTGGCTTCTGGTCCTTGGTCGTGGCTCATTATCAGTGTGGGTTTGAGTCTGCTTTCTGCGTGGATGTGTGGTGGTGACATCAGGTGTGGCACTCGTGAGTGTGGGTCTGGTGTCATTTGTCGTGTTAGGGACTCGTTTGTCAATGAGGGCGGGTTTCCAAATGGCTGGTAGGCGGGAGGTATCATCTCGTTTGTTCATGCTGTGTGGGCGTTTTTCTATCTCGATGGCTTCTCTGATTATTCTGTTGTTAAAGTGTTCAGTTTTGGCGATAGTTCTGGTCTTTTTAAAGTCAATATCATGTCCTGTGGCTTTAAGGTGTTGGACCAGGGAAGAAGTTGGTTCCTCTTTTCTGACTGAGTTCTTGTGTTCTTCTATGCGTGCACTTATTCGTCTGTTGGTTTGTCCAATGTATGTGGTGGGGCAGGCGGTGCATGGGATTTCATATACTCCTTGATTTTCTAACTCAATTTTGTCTTTGGGGTTCCTTAGGATGGTGGATATTTTTCGGTTTGTGCAGAATGCTGTCTTGATGTTATGTTTGTGGAGGATTTTGCTTATTCTGTCTGTGGTGCCTTTTATGTATGGGAGGAGGGCCTTGCTTTTGTATTGAGTTTCTCTTTTATCCTGCTTTCTACATGTACTGCCATCTCCACTATACAGCAAGGTTTTTTATCTAACACAAAAACTCAGTACAAAAGCAAGAACACACATCATCATTAGTTCAACATATAAATACAACAGGACACAACATTAATTTTAATAAAACAAAAACAGTTGCAAAAATAGAACATCTCAATGGCAGGATAATCAGAGAAGCAATAGAAATGGAAAAAAGACCATATTGCATGAATAAACGGGATGACACTTCACGTCTGCCTACTATTTGGAAACCTGCTCTCATAGATAGACGAATCTTGACACCATATGTGGAACATGGACCAAACATTGCACAAAAAAATCCCAACCAAATCATATTCAAACCAGCCACAAAGATAAAGCCCTGCCACCTAGTGGAGAAAAACCGACCATACACCCGAAGCCAAGCCAATAAACACATACTGGGACTCCCAACCAATCAGAATGAAAAGGTGGAGCCATCCCAGAATACCAGCACCAGATTTGAAATTCCAACGTCAGTTAGTGCAAAATGACTACTGGCATAAGCCTGATGATGGCAGATGGGATTCTGCCGAAACGTCGCTTCTACCCTTTTAGGGATATATCCACAATTACACGGGAAGAAACCCGAAATATTAACTATACACACACACACACACACACACACACACATATATATATATATGAAAACAAATAGAGCATGTACAGTATCTAATACTATTTCCCATTCCTATAGAACTGTGGCTATATCTGCTTTCTGCTATAGATGTGAGCATCTTGTTTGCTTATGAATTTAAAGCTTGGGAAAACATTATTCCTTTGTTCAGCTGATCATCATCATCATCATCATCTGAGGAAACAGTGGACCACCTAGTTACTTGTTTCAAGAAGATTGCACAGAATGGCTACAAGAAACAGCATGACAAAGTAGCAACAATGGTGCTTTGGAATATCTGCAATAAATATTATTTGTCTGCAAGAAGAACTGATGAGACCACAATATAGACAAAGTAATAGAAAGTAAAGAAGCTAAAGTGCTCTAAGATTTTATTATTTATTTTTATTTTATTATTCATATTTCTATGCTGCCCACTCTCTGAGGACTCTGGGCGGCTTAACCAAAGACAGTATACTAAATAGCATGTTGCCCCCAACAATCTTGGTCCTCATTTTACCCACCTCAGAAGGATGAAAGGCTGAGTCAACCTTGAGCTGATGAGATTTGATCTGCTGATCTGCTGAACTAGCAGTCAGCTGAAGTAGCTGCAGTACTGCACTCTAACCACTGCGCCACCTCGGCTCATTTTAGAATTCAAGTAAACACCTGCCATACAACACCCCAAATTTCACAATTGTAGATAAAAAACCTTGCTGTATAGTGGAGATGGCAGTACATGTAGAAAGCAGGATAAAAGAGAAAGAACTAAAGAAAAATCCCAAAATAGAAAAACCTGCAAATAGAAGTGAAACAACTGTGACAAAAGAAAGCAAAGGTAGTACCAACAATAATAGGTACCTCGGGTGCAATCTCAACACAGCTGGAGCATTGACACTGACAAACCCCTCTTCCGCCAAATGCAAGAGGCAGCATTATTGGAACACAAAAAGTATTTTGTGACAATACTTTTAACATCATCAAACAATATCTTCCTATCCCAGATCCTTGGGAAGGACTTGATAGGTGGATAAAAAGCAGTCTAAACATCTGTCTGTCTGTGTAATGAATTATAATTAAAAATGTTTAAAGATTTTTTGTAAGTACTTAACATTTGGGCTTTATTTATTCAGAAAGCAAATAGGCTTTTTCCATTAGTATGAGATGGAATCAAAAATAATGCATGGCAAGGTATTTTTGGATTATTTGAAGTTTTTTGAAAATTAAACAAAAAATATTTAGAAAGACTTGTTATTTTTGTTTTATATAAAGCAAATATTTTACTTATTGTGAACAGACTTAACAAGTTTACATTTTTATCCTGTATAAAGAGTATATCATTTCTCAGTTCACAGGAACAGCTGCTGGCAAGATCAATTAAAAGAAAAGCCATTCTATCCCCATTTTCTAAAACTTGCTTCTACTTCCTTTAGCCTTGCAAACTTCAGAATCTATTTCCAAGACATAACTCTGTTTTTGCAATTTGCTTCAGGGCTTAAGCTGACGAGTTTTGTTTGTCTTCAACAAATATAAGAATATTTGTTTTTGTTTTTAAATTTCATCCAATAAAACAAATTCTGATGAAACAAAAACCTTATTGAATGCAGCAGGGGATCAGGTACCGAAGCAATTATATTCCAGGGTATATTTTATTTTATTCTATTCTGTATCATATGTTTAACTTTAAAAGCCAATTTGTATGCAATGAACTGTATTGGTTATTAATCTTCTTGATTTTAAAGAATCCTCTTAATTTATGTTCCTCTGATCATTCACTTCACCATCACAGTTTCTAGCATGTTGAATAACATTGTTATGTCTAAGGTTCTCCCTCACAGCTGCTTTAACACTCCAATCCAAGTCAGGACGAAACTATGTTAAACATAAATTGCATTGTCCCGATGGCTGAATTGTAATCTGGTACACTAATGGGGCTGGTTATTGGCTCAGGGCAAGCAAGGGAGGAGATTTGTGGATTTCCTGGCTGTTTATCCTCCCATCAGCAGGAAAAACAATCACCAATTGCTCTCCCAAATGTCACGGGGTGGGGGTCACTTGAATTTGTGCAGACATTTGGGATGGGGGCGGTTTAGGTTGGTTACTTTTCAAGTAGTTTGAATGTTTTAGGTTCTGTGTTGGAGATTTGTCCTTTGGGCTATTTCTGAATATAGATATATATATGTGAAGTGCTTTTCTGAAAGACTGCTAGATCCTCCTCTATTCCATGGGAAGCAGCCTTCAGGGTATGCAAAATGATGTAGAATTAGACTTGGGTGGGTTCTACTTTACTACTGGTTTGCAACAGTAGCATGTGCGCTCGCTCGCTTCGCTTGCGCGCATGCACACATTCCTGCGCATGCGCAGATCACCCTTCATGATGTCAGGGCGGGTGGGCGGAGCCTCTCACCAATTTTACTACCGGTTCTATAGAACCGGACAGAACCAGGAGCAACCCACCACTGATTAGACTGCTTGTAGAGATTTTGGGCTGTTTATGGATTTGATAATTAGGGTAGATTATGGAAAGAAGTAAATTATAATGTAACCTTGTGAGTGTGTGTGTGGTATAAATAGACTTATAGCTGCTGTTAAGAAGATTGGAAGCTACTTTATTACTATGTATTGCTTTTTCCTTTTTTTCCTTTTTCTTTCTCTTCTGTTTCTTTTTCACTTTTTCACTTTCTCATTACTTATCCCTTTTTTCTTATCTTCAGTTCAAATTTTGTTTTGTTTTTATTCTGTTGAAACCTTTAATAAAAATTATTTTTTAAAAAATCCCAAATGGTGCAGAATTAGACAAAATACTCACTGAGAGGTAATAAAAACTGTAAGGAGTATGGTCATGAAAAAAATCCTTGTTGACAGAAGCAGCCAAAACCTAGAACATGCTTAGATGGGAGAGGTCACAGAAATTGGTTCTCTTTTCCAATTTAAATCAATTTCCTAAGCAGGACAAAACTAACCATCTGAAGAAAAGAAAGCTGCCAATTAAATTACAAGTCTAGCATGATTTCAAAAGTGTGCTAAAACCTTTGTTTAAAAAACAGATCTAATATGGGTTGGAACAATACTACATCCCTGCATATAAGAAGCCACATTATGCCTTATGAGTACTTTTTGAAGTGCTGATCAGGCATTATTTGAGTAGATGCCTCTATAGACGTGACATGTTTGGTCTTTCCTACTGCTCAAATTGAAATGGCCATGGAAAGCAAAGTCCTGGAGAAGAAGAGGGAATGCCCATAGACCAAAGTTTCTGATTGTATTGTCACCAACATTACCACTTGGAAATTATGTCCATGGAGATTCTTAATCATCCAGGTCATGTTTGTCCTATCCAAGCTTCTTGGATGAGAAGTGAACATTTTCAAGGAAAAAACCAAATAAGTCCAGTTGCCTTTTGGAAAAGCATCTTTGGGAAAGGGGAAGTGATGTAAATCATGTTTGTTGTTCTAATAGTCTTGTTTGGCTGATCATATTATATATATTTTAATGGAATATAGTTATTTTTTTACTGAATGCTTATTCTTATGGCATGCTGCCCAAAATCACACTGAATTGTGCAGCTTTATAAATGTTTGGAGTGAATGAATGAATGAATGAATGAATGAATGAATGAATGAATGAGAAGTCTATGGAGATTCTCAGTCATCTGGTCATGGTTGCCCCAAAAGTGCTTTTTCAAGAGGCAACTGGACTTTCTGGTTTTTCTTTGAAGATGTTTCACTTCTCATCCAAGAAGCTTGTTCAGCTCAAGAAACTTCTCGGATGAGAAGTGAAACCAGAGGTGGTATTCAGCAGATTCTAACCAGTTCTGGAGAGCCAGTAGTGGAAATTTTGAGTAGTTCTGAGAACTGGTAAAAACTACCTCTGACTGGCCCCACCACCATCTATTCTCTGCCTCCCGAGTCCCAGCTGATCGGTAGGAAATGGGGATTTTGCAGTAACCTTCCCCTGGAGTGGGGAAGGAATGGAGATTTT
The DNA here is from genome assembly GCF_059756535.1 of Pantherophis guttatus. Taxonomy (NCBI): domain Eukaryota; kingdom Metazoa; phylum Chordata; class Lepidosauria; order Squamata; family Colubridae; genus Pantherophis; species Pantherophis guttatus. The sequence goes on along the minus strand of NC_142064.1, from coordinate 86,349,481 downwards.
ACAATATCCTTCCCCAGGAGTGGGGTGGGAATGGAGATTTTACAGTATCCTTCCCTTGCCACACCCACCAAGCCACGCCCACAGAACCGGTAGTAAAAATGTTTGAATCCAACCACTGAGTGAAACGTCTTCAAAGAAAAACCAGTTGCCTCTTGAAAAAGCACCTTTGGGAATGAATGAGATCCACAGCAAAATTTATGTCTGAAGCAGGAAATAATTATTTAAAACATAATAATAAAAATAACAATAAAATAATAAAATGAAAATAACTACAAAGGCAAGCTGCCAGGGATGAGATGATGTCATTTGTGTTTTTAAAATGGTGAGAGATGATCTTCCTGCTGTTGTTAGTAGGATGCGAAGATGAGCCTCTGCCCATAGCCTGCAGCTCAATCCTGACAGGGCTCAAGATTAATTCAGCCTTCCATCCTTCCAAGGTCTGTAAAATGAGGACCCAGACTGTTGGGGGCAACATGCAAATAAAGCTTGCATTGTAAACCATCCAGAGAGTGCTGTAAAGTGTTATGGGGTGGTACATAAGCCTAAATGCTAATGCTAAATGTTATTGCTTTCTTTAGAAACCTTTTCAACTGCTCCCTCCTTCTTTAAAACTGTGAAAACCTTTGCTAGATTTTAGGAAAGTGATTAAAACCTGCCTTTTCTACCAGTATCTGGTGATAGGTGTGTTATGAAGTGGTCCCACTGCGAATGTAGGATATAGATATAGATATTTTGTTTATTGTTCCTGGCACAGAATTATGGTTATTGATTAATTGTTATATATATGATAAATCTCATTTTATAGAATAGGATATGTATGCTGCTTAGAATCGGTTATATGGGAGCAACATCATAGCCCAGTAAAATAATGAAATAAATCTATGAACTTTGAGTCCCCAACCCCCTGTCTGTGGCGTGCCAGAAACCGGACAGCACAAACAAGTGAAGCCCCATCTGTGGCATGCAGGCAGCACATGAAATTATGCCCCCTCCAGTCCACAGAAAAAAACTCTCTCCACAGAATTGGTCCCTGGTGCCCAAAAGGTTAGGGGCTGCTGGTTTATAGTATTAGCTAGTGTGAGCAAATAGTTTCAGACAAGAGATGCATCAAGTTGTATAGTTTTAGAAGCATCCAGGAATATGTTGGAGAAAATGGGCCTTTGCTTTGGTCCAGCAAGAGAAGGAGGCTTTAAAAAGGTAAGAAGATCTCCAGACGAATCCACTCTTACATGATGCAAAAGCTCAACATGTTTCGTTGGCCCGAGACCAAGCTATTATTTTAGAAAGGCATTGAGGCATTGTGTACTCTCCACTGTTTGTTCAAAAGGCATTCCCAGGGGATTTGTGCTCTCTTGTTTCATGAGCCTCCACATTGTTGATGCTGACTGACGTTGAAGCACACCAGCTGGCCATGTCCATCACTGCAGCCAAGTCAGAGGATTCCTGCTTATACTTAGAACCCACGAGTCAGTGTCTGAGCAGAACTTTGCAACATATCATGCTTTAAAACTAAGCAACCAAGAAGAAAAATGCCTATCTTTGGCTAAAGGGGACAAATCCTCTCCCTCAACCCGTCTCCGGATAAATCATGAAAGATTGGCTAAACATTTCTCTTATACAGATCTTCACCCTGGCTGCCTTCGGCTTGACAGAGAAGCTCCCTAAAGGTAGGTATAAATAATGGGTCATCTCTTTGCTTTTGCCACTGGTTCTATATTTATTTTTGATCTTGGACCTGCCCAGGCTCTCGGATGAATATATAAGCTCCTGGGATTTGTATAAATGAGCTGGTTTTGCCTGTGAGCGCATCTGTAATTGCCTTTGGAGAATCACCATGGAAGAACTGAGCAACTCTTGTTTGTACATATCACGATGACTGGTGTTCTGATGAATTTTCCTGTGTAGGTTTTTTGTTTATAGTATGTATCAAAAACAGTTTCCCAAATATAAATAGCCAGCAATGTTGAATGTTTACTTGGGAATAAATCCACTTAACATAGTTGGGACTTCTAAGTAAATATGCAGAGATACAGAGATGCTTAAGGAATGCGAGTGAGGCAGATGCTTGTACGAAGTGACATAATATATATCTCCTCGATTAATGTTCTGATTAGAATTTTGAGGATAGCTCTCTACATTGTTACTTGCAAGGAAGGCCCATTAAGGTCATGTTGCTGACAACCAGGTGAAGCTCCTCTACAGATCAACTAAACCGGAAGTCCTGCTGGAATTTACTCCCAAATAAATTGGTATCCAGTTTGCAGTTGTAATGATTAGTTGGCTTCGCCATTTCTTAAAAACTTTGCTGCTTTTTTCAACACTCGACCTATATCATAAATTGTATTTGACCAATAACTATGTTTAGAAATGTTTTCTGTAAGAAAAAACAAACAAATCCATTCTGAAATTCCTTTTATGGGTTTTTTTAAAAAAGAATTTAAAATACAGAATACGATGAAACGTATTTGCAGGACAAAATGACAGGGATTCAGGAATATATGCCTCTTCTCTACTGTAGATGGGTACTCAGATGGGAAAAAAGTTCCTGTTGTCTTTATATAGATTTAATAGTCTCAAGTACAAAGATTGATTACAACAATGCCAACAATTAATAGATGAACTCCGTCTTATTTCAATGTTTGTAAGAGATTTAAGGAGACTGAAATATATGTGATGAATAAGTACACAGTGCTAAATTCTTTGTTTGCTCTGCCTTCTATCAAGCTGCTTTCCCTCTCATCAAAGAGAAATTTAGGAATCTTATACATATACTACTTTGCTCTATAGTTTGAAACTTGAAATGTTGACTAACTGTGGACCAGAAAGGGAAATCTTCAAATCGGACCAGAGTTGTTTTCACTACTAGGAGCTGCAGTCTCAGCATTTTTGAAGAGTACTTACAAAGGAAGAGTGATAACAAGAACAGTAGCATTTTGCAATATTATGAATTTTGGCGGATTCTCTACTCATAAGAGAATCAGATACCCATTGGTATGTGTCAGAAAGAATGCCAAATGCCAGGGTCAACAGTCAATATCTTTTAAAGAACTGGGTTTGTTTTCCTTTTGGCAATTGTGTGCAGTATGTCATTTTCCACTGAGAACAAAACAATTTATAAATTTTTTAGATATCCAGCAAACACAATTACGTGGTATGAAAACATTTTCATGTATTTTCAAGGCCATGCTGGCCCACCCACCTAACTAGAGTTACATTTATCTCTGCTAATGTAATATGTAATATATACAAAGCTTTCAGTGATAAAGAAATTAGGTATGTGCAGTAGAATTAAAGTTCCCTGCTTATATAAATATTGAAGAAAGTTAAAAGGCCTCTCTGATATCTTTTCGAACAGTTTGTGCTAAGGGAGGTGATCATTACGTTGCTGCTCGGCACTATCAAGTTCTTAGGCTGTGTCAGACTATATAGATAGCCTCCCCTTGGATCTAGAGTTGGCCATGATAACATAGCTAACTATGATTTTTGTCATCTGTCATGAAGCTAAATTACACTGAAGTCTGATTCAGTGATTCATCCTGACCTCAATCTTTGCTATTAGAAAAAATGGTGTTCCTGACCAGCAATCCTTTGTTCAGAATTTTATTGACTTAAAAAATAATTTGTATCCTGCCTTCCAATCCATAAAGGGTCAAAGTGGCTTTAAATTAAAAAAAAAAATAACACAGATAGTCACAACCTTTAAAATAGGATTTCAAACCATTGCAGAAACAAATTCAAATTGAAATGGCGTAGCTGCAAGGAGGGTCTGGATTCCTTCCCAGAACAGAAAGTACCGAGAAAGAATGTGGCTTCCATTTTTCATATCTGAGGACCCACATAGTAGAAGATGTTCCTTTCATATCTGCAGGACATGGTCTCAGAAAATGAAGCCACCTTGAAAAAGTCTTTGAATGTCTAGAGATTACAATGATCAGAAATGGATCATGCTTACAAAGATGCATGGAATACTCAGAAGTATTATAGCTGTGATGACAAACCTATGGCACGTATGCTACAGGTGGCACGCAGCGCCCTCTCTGGGCACACGAGCTGTCTCCCTAGTTCAGCTCCACCGCACATGCATGCGTGCCTCCCACCGGCCATCTGATTGTTGGGTCTCAGCTGCGTGGGGCGCGTGGCGTGTGGTGCAGGCGGATGGACCACACGCATAGGCACGGCGGGCATGTGTACATGCGCAGGGAGGGGGTGCATGCAGATGCACGGGGAGTGGAGCATGTGCGTGGCCCCCCTGCATGCATGCACAGGGTGGGGGTGTGGCGGGGCGTGCGCACAGGGGTGGGGTGCAAGTGCGGGGCAAGCACACATGTGCAGAGTGGGGTGCATGCATTTTGGGGTTCGGGCGCATGCGCCAGGGGTGGGTTCTACTTACCTTTACTATTGGTTCACAACGGGGCTGCGTGAACCCTGCATGCGCAGAAGCATTTTGATGATGTCAGGGTCGGTGGGCAGAGCCTCCCGCCGATTTTACTACCGGTTCTATAGAACTGGTGTGAACCGGGGGCAACCCACCACTGGCATGTGCGCTTTGATCACTCGGTCCAGAAAAGGTTAGCCATCACTGAACTAAAGCAAAGCTGAGAATCCTCACATTCCAGAATGGGAGAATAAGATAATGCATGAATAAATACATTTATTTGAATGTCTTTTCTCTATATCTTACTATTTTTCTGTCAAGTGTAATTGGTTTGGGATTTGTTTGGCAAATTTGCTTGGTCAAGCTGCAGGATCTAATGTGAAATTTATTCACTTTCTCATGCTGCCTTGGTGGGGTTGTTGTTTTTTTGGTCACAGCTCCAGTCATCACCACCTCTCTTGAGACTGTGGATGCGCTGGTTGAAGAGGCAGCCACCTTTTTGTGTGTCGTAAAATCTTTTCCCCAGGCAGAGATTACCTGGACACGTAATAACATTCCTATCAGGTATGAATTGAATGTACACAAGACTGCAGAGTGTGGGTACTCTCAGAAAATATCAGTATTGGTCTCTACCCATAATAGTAAAAGGTAAAGGTTCCCCTCGCACATATGTTCTACTCGTTCCCCTCGCACATATGTGCTACTCGTTCCGATCACACATATGTACTAGTTGACTAGGGGGCAGTGCTCATCTCCGTTTCAAAGCTGAAGAGCCAGCACTGTCCAAAGACGTCTCCATGGTCACGTGGCCAGCATGACTAAATGCCAGAGGTGCACAGAACGCTGTTACCTTCCCACCAAAGGTGGTCCCTATTTTTCTACTTGCATTTTTTTACGTGCTTTCAAACTGCTAGGTTGGCAGAAACTGGGACAAGTAACGGGAGCTCACTCCGTTACGCGGCACTAGGGATTCGAACTGCTGAACTGCCGACCTTTCGATCGACAAGCTCAGCGTCTTAGCCACTGAGCCACCACATCCCTCTTATCCATAATATTACACTCCATCTTAATTCTATTCACCAGTGCAGCATTCTATAAAGTCAATTCAGGCATTATTTTTATAGGTGCATGATAAATATATGTAAAATATATAATGGCATTTGGGAATGACATGGGAAGACAGGAGGAACAGCTGCAGAGTAGACAATAGTCAGATAAGAGGCTTAGTTTGCAGAAGTAATCTGGGCAGGGCAAACATCTCAGAAGAGCCCCACCTTTTGAAGCCAGTTATTTGAACTGTAAAAGCCAGGGAGGGCCCCCGCATAGAAATGTACATTCAAGCTTGCACTTTTAAATAAACTCTTCCTTGACGCATCTCAATATGCTCTCAGATTTTTTGATACTAGGTACGCCATACGAGAAAATGGGCAACTCCTAACTATTCTGAGTGTGGAAGACAGTGATGATGGGATATATTGTTGTACTGCAAACAATGGTGTAGGAATAGAAGCAGAAAGCTGTGGGGCATTACAAGTGAAAATGAGTAAGTATACCTATTCTGAGGACTTGTTTGGGGGGTTTGAATAAACACCTTTAGAACTCTTGCTATGCATGCATGTATATGTGTGTGTGGGGAGCAGGGCAGCACAGATAGAGCTCGGCTTCAACTTACAACACACAACAGTTTGTGTAGTGATGGTTCAAAGTTACAACAGCACTGAAAAAAGTGACTATTTCACACATATGACCATTGCAACATCCCCATGTTCATGTATTATTATTTTTTTTGGATTTATATACCGCCCTACTCCTGAAGGACTCAGGGCGGTGATCAAAATTCAGACACTTGGCAACTGACTCATATTTATGACGGTTGCAGTGTCCAAGGGTCATGTGATCACGTTTTGTAGCCTTCTGACAAGCAAAGTCTATGGGGAAGCCAGATTCACTGAACAACCATATTACTAACTTAACAATTGCAGTGATTCACTTAAAAACTATGGTAAGAACGATTGTAAAATGGGGCAAAATTCACTTAATAACTGTCTTGTTTAGCAACAGAAATTTTTTGGGCTCCATTGTACCAGTAGTTGTAAGCTAAGGGCTACCTGTATACACATTTACGACCACATCAGAATATCTATAAGTCACTGCAGTCATAAATCAAGTTGGATCTGATTTTGCGACAATTTACTAAATTCAGTTAAACTGAATTTAACTGAAACACACAATTATTAAGCAAATCACACCATCATTAAATGATCCCAGTTTCTCTAATGGGCATTTTTTGCTGAAAATTGTGATCACAAAACATGATAATGTGAGTGCAGGACACTGCATCCAATCTTAAATGCGAGCTGGTTTCCAACCTCCAAATTGTAATCATGTGACCACAGGGATGGGATGACAGTTGTAAGCGCCAGGTTGTAAGTCACTTTTTCCTAGGCCAGTTTTCCGGACCGAGTGCCCAAAGTGCCCAAACCCCCAAAATGCAATGTGCGCACAGCCCCCATGCATGTGCCCTGCCCCCTGCACGCACCCCATCCCTGCGCATGCACGTGCACCCCCCGCACATGCCCCGCCCCCGCACATGCATGGCAGAGACCCAAAAATCAGCTGGCTGGAGGGAGGCGCGCTTACATGCGTAGCAGAGTTGAACTGGGGCAACGGCTTGCGTGCCATCAGAGAGGGCGCTGTGTGCCACGTCTGGCACGCATGCCATAGGTTTGCCATCACCATCCAAGGCCATTGTAACTTTGAACTATTGTTAAACAAACAGTTGAAAGTCAAACGCTACTTGCTATAAAGCAATTTATCTAATTTATCTAATCCTAACTCTACTGTGTTGGTATCCGGGACCAGTACGGGTTACTCATGAAGTTTTTCCAGCTTCATAAAGATCATTAAAAAAAAAAAAAAAGAATTACATGTAAACATCAGGAGATCATATTCCAAGCATAGTTCAATGGAGGAATTGATACCATAGAGTAGGAGGAGCTAGAAGGGAGAAAACACTGAAATGTAAGGTGACCATTCTGAAACAAAGAAAAACTAGCAGATCTTGATTGCATGATTGCTCTGAGCACACAGAAATATGAATTGTAATCATGTTTTTTAATACATGGCCCAGAAGATCAATACCAGCAGTTTAAATTAGGAATGCTTCTGAAAATCTGGGCAATGTAAAAATTGGCTTCAGAGCAATTTAAACCCTCTATTAAATTTTTAGGAAAAAAAAATCAAGTTTTATTTTACATTCTATTTGCTGTTCTACCATCATGTCTTTATTTGTAAAATAAGAACTAGCTTAAGCTTTTTGAGCAGTGGCAATATTGATTTTTTTTCTGCACCAGCCCGTAATTCATTCCTTGTAATGTTGAAGTTGCAATCTTAGTTAACTTTTCCTGAATGTCCACGATCCTCCTACATATATTTTCCTCAAAATTTGGAGATAGTGTGAATTTCCTGCTTCTACTCTCCTTTGAAAAGCCTTCCCTCCATCTCTTTATAGGCCTTTGGGAGATAGCAAGCTCCATTGCTCTTTCATTGCTTTGTTAGAAGAGAGTATGGATGTTGATGACAAAATGAACCTATCATCTTGTAACAGTATAATGTGACTTTAGCACAGAGGTGTTCAATCTTGGCAACTTTTGAGACTTGTGGACTTCAATATGCTGGCTGGGGAATTCTGGGAGTTGAAGTCCACAAGTCTTAAAGTTGCCAAGGTTGGACTCCGCTATGCTAAAGTTTGGTCACCCCTTCTTTAGCATATTTGACTCCAGACTCCATTTCATTTTGATCTTTAAAATTGTAGAACCGAAAATAACCCGTCCACCTTCAAATCTGAAAATCATTGAAGGACTGAAGGCTGTCTTCCCATGCACTACAATGGGAAATCCCAAGCCTTCAGTTTCTTGGATCAAAGGAGAAAATGTGATAAAGGTGAGTATTGTTATTATTTCATTATAACCTGCATCTTTTTGTAGAACTGGTCCGAGAAAAAAATATTGTTTTATTTGTTATTTCATAGAGACGATGAATGATTAAGATACTGGACCAGAAACCTAGAATCTGTGAATTCTAGTCTAACCTTAGATATGAAAACCGGGTGGGTGTCTTTGACCCAATCATTGCCTGTCAGCCCAAATCATTTTACAAGGTGGCTGTTGTGGGGAAACTAGGAAGGACCATTATGTAAGCTGCCTCAAATTATACAAATGAAATAGGAATATAAATCAAATAAATAAATATATCTATCTGGGTCACAAGATTTATTCTACCTCATTTCACTTGAAGCTTTATATTTTATGGCAGGAAACTTCTCGAATTGCTATTCTTGAATCAGGCAGTTTAAGGATTCATAATGTACAGAAGGAAGATGGTGGACACTATCGCTGTGTGGCAAAGAACAGCCTCGGGACGGCCTACTCTAAACCTGTAATTCTGGAAGTGGAAGGTGAGTGATCTGTTTGGTGATGTGATCACTCAAATACAGAATCTGCATTCATCCAACATCCGTACTGCAAATATATTTTTGCAAAGTGTTCAGGACAAAAATGGAAGTCTTTGATCCCAGCTTTGAATCTATGAGTGAATAGAAACAAACAAGCAAATCTAATCAATGATCTAATGCAAGGGTGAAATCTACTTACCTTCCCTACCGGTTTGGAAGTGGGCAGGTGGGCGGAGCCTCACGCTGCCATTGCTACCAGTTCGCTGAACCACCCGCTGCCATCGCTACTGGTCCGAACCGCTGATCTAATGGCCTTCTTATCAAGGGTTTTGTTCGTCTGTCTGCAAGGAATGTTAATGGTGCATTCTGAATAAATATACTTCTAAAATAGCAATAGCGCTTAGACTTATATACTGCTTCACAGTACTTTTACAGCCCTCTCTAAGCAGTTTACAGAGTCAACATATTGCCCCCAACAATTTGGGTCCTCATTTTACCGACCTTGGAAGGATGGAAGCCTGAGTCAATCTTAAAGACATATATTTGGGGAATTATTTCATAGTCTTGCTTCCCATGGGATAATATTTATGGCTTTTCCAAGATTATTTGCATATGCATATGTGTGTGGAGTAATATGTTTGGATACACATGATACATTATTCTGAATGACAGGGCTGATATCAGCTCTTGGCTTGCTCTAGTTCTGCTTCTAGGAATACTTAGATTTGTCTTTCTTAACTGGATGACTTCCAGAGATGTTGGATTTTAACTCCAGAAGCCTCAGCCAGCTTGGCCATCAATCATGCGGCAAGGAAATTCTGGAAGTTTTAGTTCATCCTAACAGAAAGATTTCAGCTCAACAAAGGATGGTTTAAATCTTTCAACCAGGTGGATGAATAATGTACTTCATTAATGACTTATCCACAATAGAAATGGGTGTCACTAGCAGCATTGTATACATTAATATATATTGTATAGAATCATGCAATCTAAAACATAGTACAGAACCTCACAGTCTGAAGCTTATAACTGAGAAAAGCACAAGGACAAGCATAATATAACAACAATTGTGCCATTTAGGCATAAACTGTAAGCTGCCTAGAGTTGCCTCAGCAAAATGGGTAGTATAGTAGTCAAACAAACAAACAAATACCACACCAGCAGCTTTCAAGCAACAGGATCTGGATTCTCCTCTGCTGGCTCTATATGGACTTTCATATGCTAAAGCCAGGTGTAAAATAATGAGATGCTCTGCTTGTTTCTTGCACTCTGACAGAATTTATTTTGGATGTAACTTTTGTGACTGAAAATGTATAAGGCTTCCCAGTGCTCCTTCCTTTTCTACTATTGCTTCCATAGATAGGATTATTGTTTTAGTTATTCCCATTGAACCCATTTATTCAGCAGAATAAAACTAAGATCTCATTTAATGGTAATTGAAAAGTACTTAATACTACTTTTAGCCAAAATGGATACATCTGGGGCACCATTCCTAGATGTTTCCTAGAGCCACGGTGGCACAGTGGTTAGAGTGCAGTACTGCAGGCTACTTCTGCTGATCATCGGCTGCCAGCAGTTTGGCAGATTGAATCTCACCAGGCTCAAGGTTGACTCAGCCTTCTATTCTTCTGAGGTCGGTAAAATGAGGACCCAGATTGTTGGGGGCAATGTGCTGACTCTGTAAATCGCTTAGAGACGGCTGTAAAGCACTGTGAAGCGGTATATAAGTCAAAGTGCTATTGCTATTTCTATTTGTACAATCTCCTTCTGATCTGTGCTTTTTTTATTTAGCAAGTGAATTTTGTTCACTCAGCAATTACTATGCAGTACTGCAGACTCCCATTCCCAATCCAAATGAGACTTCAGTTCATCTCCTGTAATATTTCCTACTTCAGATCTTTCCAGCAATACAGCCTGGAGAATTAAACAAAAGGAATTTTATCTAAAGGCCACTGTTACATTTTGAAGGATAGCAACTGGGTTGAGTTTATTTTTCTTAGCCAATAACTTTTAGGAGAGTTTTGATATTTATTTGAAGTCACTGGGAAAAGCCATTAAAAAAACCTTTTAAGGCATTTTAGATTTAGTAGGGTCTGCTCTTTCCTGAACTGTAGTCTATTTTATCTGATGCACAGATTCATTGGATGTAGTTGAGAACTAAGCCAACAGGTAAGACTCTACATTTAAATGTACATTTGAGCTCCTTAAATGCATCATATATGAGCCAGCTCTAGCATCAAAAGACTTCTTTGCACACTTCCCAGGGAAGGTAATTTGAACAGATCTTATCCTTGCATGAACTTGCCTTTTGGAATTTGCTGCAATATATATTTCATATGTGGAAAATGAGTCATTTAGTACAGCAGATTTATATAGACACCGGACATTAACTATTTTAATGTTATTTATATTCCTCACTCCCACTACAGCCCCAAGTTGGGACCTGCAGATCTTATTGTCTCTGCAGGTTTCTTTTGGATCATTCATTTATGGAAAACATACCTCATATGAACTCTTTTTAACATTGATTTTTGAAAGCCTATATAGTTAACAGTGGAATTTTCATTTTAAAAGGAATTCAAAGGAAGGAGGGGCAGACTGGATCTTAGAGGTATCCACTCTGAAAAGTGTGCACTTTATAAGTCTTTGCAAGTGGGGAAGGATTAAATAAATTGAGTATAATACCCCAATATCTTTTGTTGTTTTTCTTTCAAGACTAGAGGCAATTCTTCCTTTCCAGAAATATTTCTACAGATATAGCAAATGTTTCTGTTATTAGCACTCATCATTCAGTTTATGTTTGGACTTTCTGAGGTGATTGACTTAAATAGTGACTAAGTATCCTTGTATAAAAAAGCTAAGTATTCAGAGCAATCATAACTTGAGAAAGATGAGTGGTTTAGAAGGTGGAAAAATCAGCCAATCAATCAGAGGTATGGAAACATTTATAATTTGCACAAGTTTTTTTTTTTTTTTTTTTTTTTTACAAAAGTGATATTTTGAGAAGAGCATTTGGGTTTCTGTGATACAAAACATTTTCTTTCTAGTGTGGGGTAGATACAATTCTCTCTATAGAGGACCAACAATGATGGGAAATACTTTTGTTTTATTTTTTGAAAAAGATAAATTCAATAGTGAACTCTTAGCCAAATGTGTGGGGTGTTTTTGGAGTTCAAAAATTATTGGGTGCTTTGGATTGGTTCCATCTTCAACTATTTTGTGAGTTTGGGAAATTGGAAATATTTCACCAATAGCTAACCCTCGGGTTTACTAATGTTTTTGCTTTTTTACATTTAGTTTTTGCTCGAATTCTGAAGGCTCCTGAATCCTATAACGTCAGCTTTGGCTCTGTGGTAACTCTGCAATGCGTAGCAACAGGCATTCCAACTCCTACAATAACATGGCTTGAAAATGGAAAAGCTGTAAGTATCATTGCAGTTCCTAAATTCTGATGATTAATTCTTTAACCAAATTCAATTAAGCTTTGAAACCAGGGTGAAACTGGCAGAGAAAAGTTGGAGGCTCTTGCAAAGCAGAGATGCAATATGGAAATGCAATTCATTATTCTTTCTGATGTGGCTAGATTAAATGATTTAATAGTTTGGAATGTGATTTGAGTAACAAACTTCCCATGTGTAAACACCTCCACCATATAGTCATGCATCCCTGTTTTGCTTTTTCAGTACAGGTTTCCTGTATTTTCATATACAGTATTTTGCACCGTTACATGTTAGAAAATGTGTTTAAGATAACTACAATAGCAGTCTTTGACAATAGATATTAACATCAGTTATTCAAGTTGCACAGCTCATAGAGGAAGTTTGAGCAAATTTTGGTTGTCCTTGGCTAAATTCAGTGCTGGGTGGCATATTGGATGGTATATTGTTTACATGGGAAAAGGCCAAGATTCTGATATTTTGGCATCTCCAGATAAGAATGAAAAAGGGTGTTTGATATTCTAAAGGTCCTCTGCAATCTCCAGAATTCTAGAAAATGTATTGCAACTTATATCGGTTTAGAAAACGCTGCTATCATAGATGCCTGGTACAAGCCACAATCATATCATGTGTGCCATTTCATCACACAGATGGTATCAATTATTTGAGTCAGTTTCATGAAATGACTGACATAAATTGCACAATTTGCATGGCAATGCCATGATGCATGCCACCTTCCTCTCTGCCCATGGTTGCCTGTGATTGCTGTGGACTTTCGGCCAATGGATACCTTTCCTGATGTTGTTGGGCTCTGATTTGGCTCTTACTATGACTTTATTTATTTTTAGTAGGTCTGCCAGTGCAATTATATATGAAGTAATGAGTTTGTTGTCCTCTATAAGTATAATATGTGGCTGAAGATTCAGTGCTCCAATTTCTAATCTTTGTATCATCCTTTTAAGCTTTGCCTATGGAAAGAAGTTTGTTTATTTTGTGAAGTGTGTAGTTCTTTGGTCCCAGCATGGTTCTTGCTCTTATCAATGTGCCCATCAAACTTCATATACCAGCAGTCCACAACGTTTTGGGTACCAGGTTTTTCTACAGATGGGATGATGGTGGTTTCACGTGCAGTCTGGATCCCATATGTGCGCGGATGGGGCTTCACTTGCATGGGTGGCCTGGTTCCTGGCAGTCCGCGGCCAGTGCTGGTCCATGGCCCGGGGGTTAGGGACCCCTGCCATTTACTACATATTTTCATTTACTTTGGCACTGAAAAACTGGGAAGCTACAGGATTGAAAAGCAATCAAGCATGTGTGTGTGCATGTGTGTGTGAACAAAACCCAAATACTGCACATTTTTCTATCAATATATATGTTACAAATTGTTAATTTTAACCTACATGGGCTCTCTTATTTAAATTAAACACAATTGCTTTTGAAGAATAATTAAGCTAACTTTTAAAAGGATGAAATTTGCCTCTGCATAAAACAGATGCCATGAATCTTATATGTAAATAGATATTATTTTTACTTCAGGTGCTCATTCATGAGCACCATTTATTATGTAGCCCAAAGATACCACCTTTGTACAATTGGGCACAAATTTGAGAAAATCCTGATGTTTGCGAATAAACAACTGCATATCCAAAACACCAACCAAAGTTGTGGAGGAAATGACTTCCCACCAGGGGTGAAATCCAAACTTTTTCCCTACTGGTTCTGTGGGCATGGCTTGGTGGGGGTGGCAGGGGAAGGATATTGCAAAATCTCCATTCCCTCCCCTCCTGGGGGAAGGATATTGCAAAATCTCCATTCCCACCCCACTCTGGGGCCAGCCAGAGGTGGTATTTGCCGATTCTCAGAATTACTCAAAATTTCCGCTACCGGTTCTTCAGAACCTGTCAGAACCTGCTGGATTTCACCCCTGCTTCCCACTTAGAATTCTGATAAGATCTGGTTTTGTTCAGGATCCACAGACTCCAGTTTTTTCATGGCTTCTATTTTTGAAATGCTTTATGATCTCCTAGTTCAGTTTATTTTTATTACCAGTAGTAAATTTAAAACGTGAATCTCTGTCCACACGAAAATGTATTCATTTTACATAATGGATAGAATAGAATAACAGAGTTGGATGGGACCTTGGAAGTCTTCTAGTCCAACCCCCTGCCCAGGCAGGAAACCCTACACCCTACACCTGGATGAACCAGGTCAGTCAGTTGTCCTACTGCAACTACATAACTTGGTTTACTCTTCCTGTGAATTTGTGGTTTACTTGGATTAGTTGGATTATTGTATAAACCACAATACTGGGATGGTATTGTGGAAGCCACAAGCAACCAAATCACATTATGCAGTTTAGCATGATCAGTGAATGCTAACTCTGAGAGGGTGGAATGTTTGCCCTAACACTGTCAAACACCTTGAATTAGTTATAGAATTAATATTAGATAATAACTCTAATAATTCAATAATAATTAAACAAAAAATATTTTTCATGGATTCCTAATAGTTCTTTGACTATGAGTCATGGAATTTCTGCAAATAAGAAAATGCAGGCTGATGGTCTCCGATTTCAAATAGAAAAACTGCCATCTTAGAAAAGCTAAAAATACAGTTATGAACAATGAGCTAAACTAAAGGCTTTCTGTGCATTTTTTATTAGTTTCCACAAAGCGAATGGCACGCTGCAGTATCTAACCCCCTTTCAAGCTGTTTTAAAATCAGCTGTGCCAATGATTACTTTACCTAAGGAAGACTTGATGAGAGATTGTCCATAAACTGAAACGGTTTGCAATCTTCCCTAAATTATTTTCCAACTCTCTGTGAGTTCTATCAGTGAACGTGGCAAGGAGAGCTTTCTACGCTGTGTGGTCCAGGCAGAGAATGAACTGTTCTGACTCACCCTTCAGAGTCTCATATTTCTTCTAATAAAAAGCCTTTACCCAGAGCAGAGGAAGATACACATATGAACTTCCTTCAGGTTTTAGAAGCAGCCTTTTTTACTGCGTACAAAAAAATCCCCAAACCGAAATCTAAAGAGGAGAAAATAGAAAGAGTTGCAGTAAACGTATTGAGCAATGAAGCTTGATGTGGCTACATGTTTTTTTAATTGATAAAGCTTGTACATTCATGTAGAATCTGAAAAACCTCTATGTAAATATTTAAAATAAACATTTAAGTATTGGAAAAAAGTTCAGGCTAAGACTCAGAACCTTAAGTATAAGCCATATATTGATTGTGTTGTGCCAATTCAGAAAACAGACTTAATTGAGTAACTGATGCTTAAACTAATTGTGGCTAACCGAGTTTGTTTATTTTGGTTTATTTAGCTTACAGTACCTGCGCAGCTACATCAATAGGTTATGAAAATAATAACAACAAAAACAACAACAAAACTTCCCAATTAAGATAAATAGATGCGCTCCCACATGCTCTGGAATCCAAAAGCCTACTGAAATAAAATCCTCCTTCCTCCCTTGTCTCCCTAGTATAAAAATACACATTTGCTCAGCTGTAAGTGTATGAATGGTCTCTTTGCAGAGAAATCTATTAATTCCATGTGGGAAAGCAGTTTCGCTTGGGAATATTATTTAATCTGATGCGTTAGCTCAGACATTACAGCACCTGGATGAACTGAAGGAAAACTGAGTTCATGCCTCGAGGAAATTACTTTTACACTCCAGTAGGAATGATTTTGGCACTCTAAATCCACAAATGATTTCTGGAGGAAGATATTCAATGATTATATATTTTACTCAGAATGAAGTGAAATGTTTCAGCAGGAGTGGAAAAACCAACTCAATCGTCTTGGGATTTAACTGACATAATTGGCATTTTTTAATCACAAACTATTTGTTTTCTTTTAACTTTTAGCATGAAATGCTTATTAATGCAGGAATTACAACAGTCTAATATGTAATTAAAGGACTGTGTGTGCATGTGTATCTATCCAGATATTCATGCTAGTCAGAGTAAATCACTGAATGGAAGCGCTAAATTATTGGCCCTTTTACAACTTTATCCTTATTCAGTCAAGTATTGAGGGAATGGTATTTTTTTTAGATAAAATGTTTCCACATTAGTTCATTTGTTGCATATTCAACACCAGCAAACATTTTAAGTTAAAATCATTATGTTTAATCTTAAAAGCAACAGTATCTGAATCTAGAAAAAAATACAAATTTCAGACAAATTAGATCTTTTGTAATCCTGTCAGGGTTAGGATGAAGCTAAGCAACTTGTTATTCTCTCTTTGAGAATTTTAGTTCCATTATGTGGGATAAAAATCCAAAACAGACAACTTTTATGATTCTTGATTAATTCCGTTTCCCAAGATTCTTTGGTTATAAGCTTTCACATTAAGGTTCAATCACTATTTCGGATTCCTGACATAATTGTCTCCAGGCTCCAAAATTCAAGCCCTCCAGATTTCTTGTGAGATGATGTTCTCATTTGAAATCCTGTTAGATTTTGGCCATTACATGCCAGATCACCAAACTCATATGAAATTTGGCAAATCTGTGAGTTGTGATGGTTGTATGTGGATGTGTGTGTGCTTTCAAGTCAATCTTAAATCCTGGGACTATATGGGAAAGACCATGGAGCTTTCTTAATGGTTTTTCATTCCTTTCTTCCTGGAGCTGAGAGATCATGACTGGCTGAGGGTCACCCAGGTACCTTCCATGCTAAAGGCCAGATTAGGACTTGTGTCTCACTGCTTAACTACTAAATCAAATTTTGGATGTTGCTCGTTCTCCTTGTCTATGGTAGTAATAATAGTTGATACACTAAAAAACAATGTACAACTATTCTTTTTTTTTCTATCGATTTTGAAAAAAGTACAAGAGCATTGGAATTATTGAAGGTTACCAAGATAACAGTAACAGAGTTGGAAGGTACCTTAGAGGTCATCTAGTCCAACTCCCTCCTCTTGTAGAAGACCTATACTATTTCAGTCTTTTCTCAAAAGCCTCCAGTGTTGGGGCATCTACAATTTCTGAAGGCAATTTGTTCCACTGGTTAATTGTTCTTACTGTTAGGAACTTTCTCCTTAGTTCTCAGTTGCTTCTCTCCTAGGTTAGTTTTTATTGTGATTGCCCTGGATTTCCTATACAATTCCCTAAACATGACAAGACATTGTATCATCAAATAATGGTTTTACAGAACCATGACAGTTAAGCTGTTTTCAACTTGAAAGACCAAAGTGTTGGGACATAGGTTTCATAAAATAAACAGATATATAACTGTGATTCCTATTCTATCATCAATGAGTATATATGCTTTAATAAATGGGCCATTTTGCTTTATTTTAATTACATTCAGGCTGAAACAATGCACACTTATCAGTCCCCGTGAATTTACTCAAAAATAATTCTGATTGAGTATTCATAGAACTGCCTTATGAATCCCTCAGCTGTTGAAATAGTTTCTTAATGGAACTCTTGTAAGTCCATTGACTTACAACAGTTCATTTAGTGTTCACAATTACAACAGCACTGAAAAAGTGGCTTATGACCATTTTTTCATATTTACGACCGTTGCAGCATCCCCTTGGTCACATAATCAAAATTCAAATGCTTGGGGAACTGATTCATATTTATGATGGTCGCAGTGTCCCAGGGTCATGTGATCACCTTTTGCGACCTTCTGACAAGCAAAGTTAATGGGAAAGCCAGATTCACTTAACAACCGCATTACTAATTTAACAACTGCAGTGATTCACTTAACCACTGTGGCAAGAAAGGTCATAAAACAGGGTAAATTTCACTTAACAACTGTCTCACTTAGCAAGAAAAAAATTGGGCTCAGTTGTGATCATAAATTGAGGATTACCAGAATGATTTGGTCTACAAGATGAACTGCTTAATGTTCAATCTCCAGGACTATGCAGGAGATGACATTCTCAATTTCTCAATTTCTCTTTTTTTACTTTAGGTGTCAGCTGGATCCATTGTAGAAACAGTAGAAGACAAAATGATTGATTCACGGCTGCAGGTTTATGTCACTCGGCCAGGTTTATTCACCTGTATAGCCACTAACAAGCACAGTGAGACTTACGGCACTGCAAAAGCTGCAGCGACTATTAATGTTTCAGGTATGCATCAGGGGGAAAAAAAGCTTCTCTTGAAGGATTAGATGATATTTAACTTTAGGCTAGGATTTTAGTCGTATTCAGGAACCTCATAGAATGTGAAAGGCACACAATGTGAGAGGCTTTAACTTCCTTGTAATTTCCTCCAGGATAAACACAACGTTAAGAATTTATTTTGTTCCTGGCTGTTTCCCCTTATAATATACAGTATTTCAGATATTGGCAGACCTACATGTTTGGTGCCATCTTCATTACACTATCCTAAAGACCACTTTGTAAATTCATCCAGAGGAAGGAAGCAAGGAAGGGTGATGAAGTGTTATATTAATATCCCCTAATGGCCAGGCGGAAATAGTTCAGTGAGCTTTCATCATCTTGAGTATAATATTTATGTTGGTAGTATGTTGGTCTCCAAGGAAAACAGAACTCCAAAATGTTCTTTATTCACCAGGACCCATATACATAACTCTTTGAGGATGGAAAATCAGGATGAACTTAGTCTGATTTCTTTTTAATGTGACACTCTCATAAAAAATGATGGAATGGTGATTTGCAGTCTTACCACACTGGGGACACTTTAATGAAATCCATTCCTCCATGCAAATCTTAACCATGTGGTAGCTTTTCATGTATGCCATACTTCAAAAAGATTTTAAATATTTCCTCCCCATTATCATATTTTGCTCTCTTCCAGCTTTAACCACTAGGATAATTAATTTTCTGCATTTCTGCTCCAGTGGAGTCTCATTTGTTTTTTTGTGTGTGGCTATTTTATCACATTATCCTTTTGGGCTGCATTTGCAGTATATGTTTTCTGACAGCTACTAACTAAAAGGAAAATGTGATCAAGTACTTTCAAACTTATTTGTATCCATAAATATATTAATAGATTTTTTTAGTACAATGCAAATTATCCTGACAATTTCCTTGTCTTTCCCCAACTCAACTGTTTGTTTCAATGGATCGCCTGTCTGTTCCTGTAGAATGGAGGTAAGAAAAATCTTGGCATAATTATTATGTGAGTTGTATGAGATAATGATGATGATGATGATGATTGTGAGAAATGTATGTAACCACTCTGAAAACTTTTTTTTTTTTGCTCAAGATGAAAATGGGTGCTTGCCAAGTGCATTTGTGCTCTTTTACTTTCAACTAAGTCTTTAAAATACAGATCATAATATTTTCTTGGTTCACTTCTTTCTATCTTTGCAAAAAAGCAGCTTGTGATGGAGAGTTTTGGTGTGTGTCTGAATTTAATCAAGAAACAAACTTATAATAAAATATTGATAAAGCTACAGGATAAGTACTGTCCAATATAGCAGCGGTCCCCAACGTTTGCAGTTTGGCGGCCCAGTGGGGGAGGGGGAGAGAGGAACCAGCCCACATGAGTGGCAGACCAGTTGACACACATGTGCGCAGCTCATGTGTGAGCAGCGGACCGGCACGCATGTGCATGTACACGCAGCTTGACTTGAGCAAGTTGAGCTGCACACACGTGTGCAGACAAGCCAGCCCACTGCTCGTGTGGCCTGGTTCCGAATAGGCCACAGTCCAGGGCTTTAGGACTGTATATCAACTTGTCAAGTAACTTTAAGTTGTTTAAACATTATGATACAAGTTAATTTCTGTTTTACCTTAATTGTTATAGCAATTAATTACTTTGCATGTGTGCTTCAGAAATACAAATAAGTGATATTGATTAAAAATTCAAGGGTCTGCTTATCAGATGGGGCTTATCTATGAATATATATGAGCTATCCAGTTACTTTAAAAAAACCTGAGGAACTGTATTTAATTGAGGATAAGCCCATCTGCAGATAAGCCAGACCCAAGTTTTAAGATGTATTTTAAGCAGCTGAAATTCTTGGCTTATCCACAAGTATATATTGTATGAATAATTTGGGTGCAGTTTAGCCATAGCAGATATTGAGACTAAGGAAAGATAGTTTCAGTAAGGCTATGAAAAAATAAGTATTAAAAATAAAATTCATCATTCGTTTTAGGCTTCTGATAAATCAGAATAGGGGGTCTCTTTCTTTTGGGACTAGTGCACTCTCATAACATGGCTGCCATTTGGGAATGGCTTTTCCTATTTATTAACTGTATAGCATATTGAGTGAGATCAGTTACAGAAGACAACTAGTGGGATGTTCTTTCAGTATAGGTAGTCTTCAACTTACAACCATTCATTTAATGTCCATTCAAAGTTACAACGGCACTGAAAAAAGTGACTTATGTCTTTCACACTTATGACTGTTGCATGGTCACATGATCAAAATCCAGACACTTGGCAACTGATCTGTATTTACGATGGTTGCAGTGTCCCAGGGTCATGCAAACACATTTTGTGATCTTCTGACAAGCAAAGTCAATGGGGAAGTCAGATTCACTTAACAGTTGTGTTACTGACTTAACAATTGCAGTGATTCACTTAACAACTGTGGCAAGAAAGGTTGTAAAATGAGGCAAAATTCACTTAACAACTGTCTCGCTTAGCAGCATAAATTTTGGGCTCAGAATGTTCAGTGCATTGTGGGCAATAAAGTTGATGCTAGAAATTAGTATTTTGCTTGGTTGTATGTCAGTTTCCTGTATACTTTTTAAAAAGTATACAGTATACAGTTCAGTAAAGTATTTTTTTTTTAAAAAAAATCAATATATTTTATACCTTTTAAAAATATTTTTTTTTAAATTAATTCAAGCGGGGCAGAAAACCAAGTTGGTGACTTGGAACCCCAAACATTTTGGAGCATCTGCAATGTAATAAAAGTTAAAACCAGAACCTGAACAGGCAAACCGATAAAGGCAACTTTACTGAAGATAAGGCTGATCCTGAGAGAGATGGGATACAAATATGAAACATACACAAAATAAATATGCTGTAATATCCTCAACTTTTCTATTATGCCACTACAAAGATTTGATTGTGAGCGATATTCCAATAGAAGCAAGGACTAGAAAAGAAAGTTTGAGTTTTTCAACAGTGAACACAGTGCAAATTTGTTAGGAACGGAAAGCAGTAATTTTGGAAAACCCATCCATCTGCCTGAAAATTGTATTAACCCTTGGGAAACCTGAGTTGCATGCTTCTGGTTGAGAGACTGAATAATGAAGTTATTCTGTCTTTTCAATAGACTTTTTTTTTCTGGTAAGCAAAAGAGAGAGAGAGAGAGAAAGAAGAGATTGGAAAACACTCCAGGGTTGTAAATTGAAAACATCAGTATCTTATCCTATTAAGATTCGGTGAATAAAGGATGCAAATTGCCCTACAAATTGCTCCAGAAACAAAGCCTCTTGAATGGAGACTTTGTGTTCACTAATGTATATATCTTGGTGGATAGATACATTTCCTAGACCTTATTAAAAATTACGAAGTACTCCCAGTCAAAGCTATTAGAATGAATCAAATGCATAATTTTTTTTAAAGAAACGATGTAATTTGATGAATTAAAGTTGATTAGATCTATTCCATTAAACATATTTGGGGGGGGGTGGAATCTTTTTGCAGGCATATTCAGCAATTGAATAGAATAAATACTGATATATTATGTGTTCTGCTGGTAAGATATTTCTCCCAGAGAAATATCTCCCAGAAACCCCAAGCCATGTTTCTAAAAGTATCTAAGGAAATTGCAAAGTTTAGTGAAATATAATTCCAATTACAAACTTGTAAATTTGGAATGTAGCTTCAAAAAGGAAGCCATTGAATCATCTGTATTTTCTGATTGTTTAGCTTTTCGCATTAAAAGACCAAAAGTGGGCTTTACAAGTGCGCACAAGAAACTAATAATGGCCCTATAGGTTAAAATGAGTTTTCAAAAAAGTTTTGAAATTGCTTATTATTGTCATTCTTCATTTATTTTACACTCAATTATCCAGATTAGTTTAATTATTGATATTGTTTTATTTGATTGAGCTAATTCTCTTGCAACTCACTTTTGTTAATTATTAGCTGTTTTAGTGGTTTTATATTTGCCATAGTATTTTAACTGTTACAGATGTTTTTGTTGATTGCTTTGTAAACAATCAGCCTCTATTCAGAGTTATCAATATAAGACAAACAAACAAACTATGGCTGGTTTGTACTGGCAATGGGCCAAGCAGAAAGTGCACATCTGGCTAGAAACTGGATAATTTTAGTGAAACTTACTGATATGCATAACCTCCTGCCCTGGTGGTCCTCATTCACAAGTTGATAAACACTGGAAACAGAGTATCAGAAATACCAGATGCTTGCCAGGTTTATAGGCCAATGTTGAATTGCAACTAAAGAAAAAAGAGAATAAATACAAACAAAAAGCAAAAACTCAGATCCAGGCTTTTTCTTCCTGGCATAAACAGAGCATGCCAAAAGTTTGTAGTCTTGACAGCATTTTTTTCAAGATCCATTCCTTATATAATATTCCATAAAGGTTAATAGGTCATGGCAAGATAGCAGCCAAATCTGTCAACCAAATTCCCACAGTTGGAAATGCAGGTGGGAAGGCATTTGAGGAATGTTCATATGACCTCTGACTGACACATAATGTGCTTGTCAAGGCCATCCTTTTATTTTTTTTTTACTACTGCCAGAGGGATTGGAAGCAACCTTTTGAAGAAGACATCCATCTGTTTTTTTCTGCCAGTCTAGATTCCTTTTGCAG
This sequence comes from Pantherophis guttatus, assembly GCF_059756535.1. NCBI lineage: Eukaryota > Metazoa > Chordata > Lepidosauria > Squamata > Colubridae > Pantherophis > Pantherophis guttatus. The sequence goes on along the minus strand of NC_142064.1, from coordinate 86,326,482 downwards.
GAAACCCAGATTTGCCTTCTTGTAGAATTCACTTTGTTTCTAGAACTTAAAGAGCGTCAACTACATGCAAGGAATTGGCTACTTTCTGACAACAGCATTTTAAGCCTCTTAGTTATATTAAGGCTGTAGAACAGGGGTGTCAAACTCTATTTCATTGAGGGCTGCATCAGGGTTGTGTTTGACCTTGGGGGGGGGACAGGATGGGCATGGCCAGGGTGGGCATGGTCAGCTTGACATCACTCGTGTCGGAGGCGCCTGTGGTGGCTTGAGCGCTCTGTCAGCAAAAATGGACTCCCGAGCTCTGTTTTCGGCTGGGACATCCTCCTGCAACCCTCTGCAGAGGCACCATGGGCTGGTCCTTCACTGTTTCCAGGGTGGACCATGGTGACACCCCTGCTGTAGAAACATGGATCCAAATTAGGGTACACAATCTGGAAAAGGAAGCAGCAAATTAATAAACAAGCAGCAGACCAAAAACATTGCTCATCTGTGTGGACCTAATAATGAACAAAAATTTACCTGCTAGACGGATGAATGATTTGGCTCAGTTCAAAGTGACTAACTTTACAGATAAGCAAATTTTGGGGAGAGGGGAGGGTGGTTAACATTAAATTACTTTTGTTTACTGAAAGTAATGATAGGTTATAGAGCTTCATCTGGCTAGTTGACAAAAGCAAGTTTAGATGAAAGCTAAAATCAAGACTGAAATATTAACTAGCTAGATAAACAGATATGCAAAATTCAAGGACATAAACTCACGGCCTGCTGCCATTAAAAGGAAGCACTAGACTAATGAGGCCTGAGCTTATTCAGTAACCTTAAGGAGCCATTTAGAGGAAAACAGTAAGAAAATGGGGATGCAGACAATGAACAGGCTGCTTATAGTATCCCCGGTGGAAGAATGTTTGGCTGGCAAATCTGAATTCTGAACAGGAGTTTTGTTATTAAGGGTTGAAGATGTCCTCCCACACGTTGTTGCAAGTCCTGCTAGTTGTCTTCCTTCAGAAGCTTGTCTGTGACACAAGGAAGGCTAGAAGTGGAGCTTATAAAACTACAGGCAGCCTCTCTGTATATCATTCATAAAATCAGAGTGGAAAAGACTTGAGCACAGGAAGAAATAGGACTCCCGGCTTGCCCTACTATATCCTCAGGGTCGCCGCACAGCGATCAAGTTACAGTCATCATTAATCACTTCCTTTCCTTCAAACTTGAGCTGAGGAGAAAGCGGTCCCATCCGGATGGTAGCCTTCTCCCCCCCCCCCAAAAAAAAAAGAAAAAAGAAATAGCATTAAAGATGCAAGTAAGTTGCAACGCTGAGAAAGAATTCTAAAACGGAGAAAGCTGACCGGCATTCTTGCAGTTGGAGCTCATCCGTAAATATGGAGTGTTTGGAAATGCTAGTCATCTTGTCAAAAGGCAGGCAACTCATTTTCCTCCAGGCGGACAGATCGGTGATGTGAAGGGTTCTGCAAAGGTGCAGATAGCTGGCATTTCCAAATATTTAGAAGGGATATAAATTGAACTCTGTGGCCTTTGAGTAAAGCTTCATAAAACAGCTCTGGCTGAGCAGAATTCTGCATGTGTTTCATATGAAGGGAGCTGAGTGGCTGGAGGAAGAATTGCCTTTGTTTTATTGCATACTGCCAGAGTCAACTTGTATGAGACGAGCAGCCATATAATCTGTGATAAATCTATAAATAAACCACTGCCACGAAAGGGTTACCCTTAGGATGGATGTGCAAGTGGATTAAACAAGACATTGTAGGCTAATGATTTTTTTGTGCACTTGCCTGTGAAGCAACACTGTGGAACAAGTCCCCAACATTGTAAATGCCTTAAGGACCTGGCTTTTCTCCCAAACGTTGAGAGATTAAGTGATATGTTTGTGTGGATTGGTGCCAGGTTTTGGCTTTTATTGTTTTTTAAATGTTTTCTCTTTTAATTGAATGTGTTTTAGTTTTTAAAAAGTGATTTTATTCGAAGCCACCCAGAGTTGTCTGAAAGATGGTCGGCTATATAGATGCCTTAAATAAAATAAAATAAAAGTGAAATATTGGCAGAGATGCCTTGGTTTGCCATCTGTGTCTAACATCACATTGGTAATCATGATTTGCCAAATGGATGAGTCAAATGGACTCCTTAGAACAGTAGTTTCCTTCAGAAATTAGGCTCTACGGGCAGTCCCCCATTTTGAACTGAGTGAATTTGCCATGGTAATCCTTGAGCAAGAGACATGGGGGTAGGGGTATAAAAAGCAGGCAAGATGGTGGTTTGGGATGGCAATTAAAGATTTGCCCTTTTTGCAACAAACATAGAAATAGGGTGGGAGGTTGAATAGCTGTAGCCACCACCTTGATTTTTTTTGAAAATTCACGCTCTGCATGAGTGATAGGTAGAAATTTTTGCTTTAAGATTGCTTTTGTACATAAGGGGTGTGAAACTCATGGCTGCGGGTCAGATGCGTCATGCATGGCCACGCCCACTCCCGGTTTAGCGAAGGGGGGAAAAGTCACGATACATCACGTGATGACAACATGACAACACAAGTTTAAAACCCTGTTGTACATGAACAAAAGAATGGATAACAAGTGGCATATATAATATATCCTACATTTCTGTTATTTATACTCAGAAGGTAGACTTTTAACTAATCTTCTGATTAAAGGCTGTGAAATCCAGAAAGCTATGAAATCTATTACAAAGGAATCTCAAAATAAGAGGTAATAAATCTATGTGGAATGACTATAATATTCTTCAGCTTCTGCCAACCTAGCAGTTCGAAAGCACATAAAAAATGCAAGTAGAAAAATAGGGACCACCTTTGGTGGGAAGGTAACAGCATTCCATGAGCCTTTGGTGTTTAGTCATGCTGGCCACATGACCACAGAGATGTCTTCGGACAGTGCTGGCTCTTCGGCTTTGAAATATTTATTTATTTATTTATTTATTTATTTATTTATTTATTTATTTAATATAACTTATATGCTGCCCTATCTCCATAGGACTCAGGGTGGCTCACAACAATTAAAACAAGCCAATAAAAACATAAAATGCATACATAAATAAATATTAAAACCCGTTAAAATAATCGAAAACCCCCTCAGTCCAGGCTAGGTGCCATGAACAGCCATGTTTTTAATTCGTGGCGGAAGGTGCAGAGGTCAGGCGCCAGCTGGAGCCCCAGGGGGAGTTGATTCCAAAGGGTGGACACGCCCACAGAAAAAGCTCTACTTTGCTCTACCGTCAGCTAGACATTGTCTAGCTGACGGTACCTGGAGCAGGTCCTCCCTGTGGGAACGCACCGGGCAATGGGAAGCTGTTGCTGGTTGCAGATGGTCCGCCAAGTATCCTGGGCCTAAGCCATGTAGAGCTTTATAGGTCATTACCAGCACCTTGAATCTCACCCGGAGGGCAACGGGCAACCAATGCAAGCCACGCAGGAGAGGTGTTACATGGGAGTATCGGGATTCTCCCATCACAACCCGTGCGGCTGCATTCTGTACCAGCTGAAGCCTCCAAGTGGTCCTCAAGGGCAGCCCCATGTAGAGAGCATTACAGCAGTCAATATGTAATGTAGCGCATGAGTAACTGTGCGTAAGGCATCTCATCCAAATAGGGGCGCAACTGGCGCACCAGACGAATCTGGGGATATGCCCCCCTGGTCACGGTTGTTATATGATCTTCTAGACTCAACCGCGAATCCAGGAGGACACCCAAGTTGTGTGCCCTGTCTACAGGGGGTAAAACTTCACCCCCTATAGCCAATGATGGAACCTCTCCTTTGGACTGAGATGCCGGTATCCATAGCCACTCAGTCTTGGCAGGGTTGAGCCGAAGCCTGTTCCTCCCCATCCAGATCCGAACAGCTTCCAGGCACCGGGACATCATGTCGAGGGCATCACTGGGTTGGTTCGGGGTGGGTATAAAAAGCTGAGTATCATCAGCATACTGATGGTACCTCACCCCAAAACCACGGATGAACTCCCCCAGCAGTTTCATATAAATGTTGAACAGAAGGGGCGAGAGAACCGACCCCTGGGGCACCCCACAAGTGAGGGGCCTCATGGTCGATCTCTGCCCCCGTGCCAATACCGCTTGCGTCCGCCCCGAGAGGTAGGAGGAGAACCACCGTAAAACGGTGCCTCCCACTCCCAACCCCTCGAGGTGCCGCAGCAAGATACCTTGGTCCATGGTATTGAAAGCCGCCGAATGATCCAACAGGACCAGAACAGAGGAATAACCCCTGTCCCGAGCCCTCCAGAGATCATCCACCAGCGCGACCAATGCCGTCTCTGTGCTGTACCCGGGCCTGAAACCCGATTGGTACCGATCGAGGTAATCCGCTTCATCCAGGGCCATCGGGAGCTGACGTGCCACCACACTTTCGACAACCTTCGCAAGAGATGAGCACCGCCCCCTAGAGTCGAGAACGACTAGCACATATGTGCGAGGGGAACCTTTACATTTACCTTTAAGTCTATGTGGAATAACCATAATATTCTTCAGGAGTAAGCAGCATTGTATTCAGTGCTGTTTATTTTTGATCACATAGAATCAGGTTCAATTACTACATTCAGATATTTTTTTATTTGTTGAGCAAATGGCCCAAAGGGAGAAGCTGTGCATATACATTTAAAAATATTTAGCATCTGCCAGGCACACCAGAGTCTTGATTGCATTGAGAAGGCCACATACTTTCAGCTTAATGAACAGAGGTTTTCCATAAAATGTACTTCCTAATATACAAAAGTTTAGAGAGTAAATAAGAAGTTTGCTATACAAAGTAGTGGTATACTCTTGAATGTCCAAGGAACTCTCTATCAGGTGTCTTGGTTAAAAACAGATATGTGTGTGGAGGGAAAAAGGAAATATGACTGATATTAGGATGTGTGCCTGTTAGTTTTAGCATTATTCTTTGGAAAGATAACACATTATTAGATAAAAGTGATTGTTGGATTATATTGAGAGTTATCCTAAGTCTTCCTGATAAAAAAGTGTTGATTTTAACAGCTGGGATTAATCGTTCCAAAAATGTGAACTTCCAAAATATTTGCTTGCTTTTTCTTTCCAACAAACCGGAGTGAAGTTCTAGGAATCTCTTAACTAAATTCTGAACTTGATCAGAATCTGATGACTTCAACTTATTCTAATGATGAATGTCAACTACAAAGATATGGATTAAAGATCCAGCATTTTTTTCTTTCTTTTCATCTGTTTTTCTTTTAATATTAGCCATCTTGTTTGATTCAGAATTCTTAGGATTATGAAAGCTTGCAATTATTTTGAAAATCTTGCTTGATATATTACAAAAGTCCCCAAACCCCAAGCTGTGAACCAGTACTGGTCAGCAGCCTGTTGAGAACCAGGCCATGCAAGCAGCGGGGAAGTGTGTAACGCTTCATTTGTACATGCATGGGAACTAGCTTGTACATTGCTGCCGCTGCCGCTGCCAATCCATGGAGCCAGAAAGGTTGGGGACTACTAGACATATCAACCATACATATATCGTAGAGGTAGTCCTCACTTACTAATCACAACTGAGCCTAGCAACTCTGTCATTGAGTGATATGGTTGTTAAATGAGAGATCATGTGATTCGACTTGCAATTTTACTGCTGGTTTCTCCACTGATTCTGTTTGTCAGAAGTCGGTAGTAAAGTGTGATCAAATGGTCATCACACGCCTGTGGGATGTTGCAACAATTATTAAATACCCATTGGATGTGAAGCATCTGAATCTCGATCACCTGGCTACAGGGACACTGTGACAGTGTGAAGGCTGGTTGTAAACTTTACTTTCCATAAAGGTACTGTTGTAAATTTGAACAGTGGCTAAACTGGGCAGTTAAGCAAGAACTACCCCATCCGAACTGCGATTGCTATTTCTTCAAGGGTTGTACACCTCAGTTCCAGCCTGCATGGAAATCCTTATCTACCTGTGTTTCTCCCATCAGCAAAGTCTACAAAGGTGATGCAGGCTACTGCAGTTCATATCGGGGAGAGGTGTGTAGTGCTTTGTTGGCAAAGGATGCATTTGTTTTCTTTAATACTTCCTATGGAGATCCGGAGGAGACTCAGGAACTGCTTGTTCGCACAGCCTGGGCTGAGCTGAAAACCGTGAATCCGTTTTGCCGTCCAGCCGCTGAGTCGCTGCTGTGTCACTACATCTTCCAGGAGTGCAACCCTTCCAGGATTGGACATGCTCCAAAACCTGTTTGCAGGTAACAGAAATCAGCAAAACACTTTCCTTTTGATTCTTGGCTATATCCCTCATATTATATGATGGTCTGTTACACAGACTGAATTTGTGCTGTGGGGTTCACGTAGATATCTTTTCTTGAAAATGTGATAGACTTAGGGAGACATCAAAGAAAAGATTGAATTTTGTGTACAATTAAATGCCATTTCAGCGCATAGGTATGAAGTCAGTATTATGGCATAATGGTTCTCTATGAGGAATAATAATGGTTCTCTGTGAGACCTGCGATGTATTCATATTATTCATTGAATAGGCTAAGTCCAAGTAAACTACCCTGTTTCCCCCAAAATAAGACATCCCCTGATAATAAGCCCAATCGGGCTTTTGAGTGCATGGCAATAAGGCCAAGCGCTTATTTCAGGGTTCACAAAAATATAAGACAGGGTCTTATTTTCGGAGAAACATGGTAGTAAGCTCCTTGGTTGATTTCACCACTATTCTACACACCTTAGTATAAATATGTTCATATAAGCAACGATGTGAGTGCAGTTTAGAATTAATTGATATATTTGAAATTCAGGGGTTCTGCATTGTACCGTACATCTAATTCTTGCACAAAACTCAACTTCTACTCTACTGGATCAGAGCAAAAGTTCTTTTTAATTTGACATTCTGTTTTCAGAGTGGGGCACTTAGATATTGAGAGAGAAAAAACCCTGACAGATAAGAAATGTCCATGATGTAACTTCACAATAAATGTGTATTTATTGTGAAATGATGGAATAAAATAGTTATGCTATTGAAAAAAAAATACTTTGGACCTGTTCTGAGTTTAAAGCTGTTTAGCATGGGGCAAGAAGTTGTATGGAATTATTGGAATCAGACCAGTAATATTTTCCACTTTGAATCGTGCAGGAGTATTGATTCCCAGATCATTCTGAAAACATTAAACCTTCTCAGATACTTTCTGGAGTAGGTTTCTCCCTTCACCTAGCAACTCTGTACACAGAGATTGTCAGTCATTGCTACCCCCACCTGTTAGCAGAGTAAGAATTATAGCTTTCTGCAGCTTACAACTGCAGTTAGCTTTTTGTGAATGGGTGTTCGGCCATTGCTGTTGACAAAATATGTTGATACATGTATGCAAAACGAATAAAGAAAACAAAGCCAAAAGGTGGCACAGTTGTACCAAAAACAGAGTCCCAGGCAAGATTTAAAAGATAATTAAGTTAATTTCAGTGTACAAAACAGATCTTCCACTAGTTTAAAAGAGATTCATAACTGATATTCCAATGCCAATCTTATTTACACCATTCTGTGGTTGTGTGTTTATATACAAATCCATTGTGATTGCAATATTGTGATTGCGTGGCTGACTATGCATCCCACTGTTGTTTATAAAACGATGTAGAGAGCATTGCCTTGCTGTAAAGGATCTCTACTGCTTTAAGGAATGGCTTGCGATGGAAGAAAATGCCCGCAAAGGCATTTACAAGCCGGCACTGATGTTGCTTACTTTGCCAGAGTGTAACAGACTTCCCAGCATGCACCAGGAACCCACCGTCTGCACCAGGATCCCACATTTTGGTAAGTGCCTCAGTAAATTGCATGACTCTGCAATAAAACTTACCTTATGGAACACCCTCCTCCCAGCAATCTGGCTAACCCTCATTCTTTTAGTCTTCTGGAAAGCCATCAAAAGCTGACTCTTCACCTAGACACCAGAGTAGTGTGAGGAGAGTCTGGGGATGATGGTTGGGGCATCCTGGGAGGATGACTGAGGTACAGGTAGTCCTCAATTTACAACAGTTTGTTTAGTGATTGTTCAAAATTATAACAGCACTGAAAAAAATGACTTATGACCTTTTTTCACAGAACAATTGTAGCATCTCCATGGTCACATAATCAAAATTCAGACACTTGGCACCTGACTCATATTTATGACAGTTGCAGTGTCCTAGGGTCACGTGATCCCTTTTGCAACCTTCTTCAAACAGGGAAGCAAGATTCTCTTAACAACCATGTTACTAATTTAATAACTGCAGTGATTCACTTAAAAACCATGGTAGAAGGCATGAGGCAAAATGAGGCAAAACTCATGTAACAACTGTCTCGCTTAGCAACATAAATTTGGGGCTCAGTGTGGTTGTAAGTCAAAGACTATCTGTACTGGATTTTTTTAGTTTTGGGTTTTCTGGTTTTAGTAGTTTAATTGTTGGAAGCTGCTCAGAAGATGGCCATACGATTTTTTTTAAATAAATAAAATAAATATCTCTCACAAAAGTTATTGTGAAAATTATGTATTTGATACATAATGCTGTCAAACCCAGAGTCCTGCCCAATTTCCCTTCCCATCTGTTTCCCAACTGATTACAAGGGAAGGGTCTATATTAAAATAAATAAATAAATAGTCATGAGTAATGGGATTCTGATTTAGCCTCTGAATAGTCAAGGACACAACAAGGCAAGAATGAAAAAGGGTAGAGGCAAGTATTTGGCAGCTTGGGCAGCTATGAAATGTTCAACCTCTACATACATATCACTGAATGTATTTTAACCAAACTGGTGAGGATCTCTTTCATCAAGTGCTCTGAGCTCTGGAAGAACAATGTAACTCACAGAAAAAAAAAATCAGGTTAAAATGTTTTTTTCATGATTTATAGTTATCTGCATATGGCCAATCATCCAGCTGGGGATAAAGGCATAGCTAAGATATTTGGTTGATAACTTAACATTCCTTTAATCATGTCATACTAAATACCACAGCACCCACCTTTTTATCTCAGGGATTATTATATAGGATCTTGCTTATATATATATTTTTTCTATCTTTTTCTTTCCTCAGATCTGAAAAAAGAAGGCACAACAAGTAAGCAGTTCTCTTTAGTATCTGGCATTTTAAAAGAATATATGGTTTTGTAAAAAGTGTTGGGCAATTTAACAGGATGGACAGAAGGGTTCATGACTGTAACAGTAAAAAATTAAATTAAATTAACTGGACTTAGAAAGAAAGAGAAAGAGTCTGAGGTTTATGAGGGCTGTTACAGCTGCCCCATAAATAATCATGCTGAGTTCCTGATCTGTCAAAAAGACGCCAGTGAAGCATATTCAGTCTCCCCATTTAACCCTTGAAAGAAAACTTAATAATTATTTTTTCAATATTGTCAGAGCAAATATGCTTTTTCCACTAAGGGGAATGTACCGTGTACTGTTATTAGACCATCCTGTTTAATTTTGTTTCTCTTCAGAAACTTGTTACAAAGGGAATGGGGTGACATATGAAGGTTCGGTGAATGTCACAGTTTCTGGCATTCCGTGTCAGAAGTGGAGTGCACAGGTAAGAAGACTATTTTTCAAAGTGGAGAAAAGCTTGCTGTAAAGTAGATTTGAATATATATCTCCCTCTGGGAATCACTGATGTCAAATCATTTCTGGGCTGGGCAAGGAAGTATATTAGCCTTTGTGTAGAGGAGAAGAGAGATGGGGGCTTGTTTATGTCAAGTTTATTTGCAGATTAAAAAGGGCTTTATGTTGGGAGACGAACACAGTTTGAACTGTATTGCTTAGTAAGAGCCTAAAATGAGAAACACATTGCTGTCGTACTTGAGAATTTTGCCCTTTCTGTGTTGCAAAATGAAATGGACCAACCTTCCTGTCTAATATGTGGATTATGATGCAAGTTCTCTTCTGCAGTTCTCACTGATTGTTCTGTAGTTTTTTTCTGTTGGAAACAAAAAAAGCACTAAAAATAAGTATGGAAACGAATTTTTAAAAAATGATACAGTAATATATTTTGAAAAGTGGAGAAAATCAGTTCAGATTCATATTTTCTTGCAGAACTTTTTTTAAAAAACAGATTAATGAGACAGTAAAATAGACCTGACAAATGGAAGGATATGCGAAACATATGGCCGGAAAGCAACTTGATCATTCCATTCATATTTTTAAATGGGGAAAGTATAGCCTAGCACTGATTCATCAGCCCTTCCCCCCTGGAGCTTTCATTCTTTACAAAATTCTGCTAGGATTGTTTCAAAAGTGCCCAAAATTTGAAAAAAAAAATACTTGAAAAATATTTACTATCTTCTCCCCTGTCACTTAGGTTCCTCATGCACATAGAAAAACACCTGAGATTTTCCCAGACCTCTTCAATGCAATAAATTATTGTCGTAACCCAGGGGGTGAAAATGTGCGGCCCTGGTGTTATACAAGAGATCCTTCTGTCCCGTGGGAATACTGCCACATACCTCAGTGTGAAGATGGTAAGATCCCATTGCAAACATTATTCAATCAAATGGAGTGGTTTGCTGTGAATTTTACCCAACAGATCTAGTCCAAAAGCTGCAAGCTCGCGATTTGAAATTTTTGATTTGGCATTACTCTATAAATTTCTGCTTAGGTTTGGAATTTTGATTGTAAACAGTAATACAGGTAGTTCTCGATTTACAACCATTTAGCGTTTAGTGGCTGTTTGAAGTTACAATACAGCACTGAAAAAAGTGACTTCTGGTCGTTTTTCACACTTTTGGTAGCTTACCACAGTACATTAAAATTGACTGTCCCAAAGGTGCTTTTTCCAAAAGTCAACTGGACTTTCTTGTTTTTTTCTTTGAAAATATTTCATTTCTCAGAACTGAAGAAGCTTCTTGGATGAGAAGTAAAATGTTTTCAAAGAAAAAAACCCAAGAAAGTCTAGTTGCCTTTTGGAAAAAGCACCTTTGGGACAACCATAACCTGGATGGTTGAGAATCTCCATACACATTAAGGTTGACTAGTACCAGTCATTAAATCTGATAATCAATTATGCTGTTTTCAGGTTGAAAGTTAACCAATAAAGACTCATCTGTTTTTGAATTTACTAAGTTGCAAGGGTTTAATATGACTTACAGTATAGTAATAAAAATAAGTACATCACTGGATCTTAGCTATTCACATTTGTTTCGTTCTTTCTTTTGAAGAACATGTCTCTGGCATGTTCTTCACATTCCATTAAAAGCAAAATGGTGATTAGTCAACAATTGAACTACATCATGAAGTCAATGTAGGAGTAGATTTGGATTTGATTTGCAGATTTTTCCTTGGAACAGTCGCACAGTATTTTAACCTCAGTAGGGCATATTGCTAGTTCTAAAATCATTTGGAGGTCACATGTGAAAGAAGGATTAAAACAGTTTTAGAAAGGTTTGATGGCCCCTTTCAGGATTGGGTGAAACACAAGGACTGGTTCCAAAGAGTTGCTTGCAATGAAACATCCCTCCTTGGAGCGTCAGGTGGTTGTGATCTTTAGAAGACTCGTGCAGCTACTGTGAAGACTATCCCCAGCTGTCAGTTCATGCATGCATATGCAGAGCTGTTTTCCTGGCAATCTCAATGAAAGGGTTGTCTGGGATTTTAAAACAGCTGCAGTCTGGCTTTCCAGAGAAGGTGTCTGCTTTAATGTTACAGGAGGAGGTGCTTTGTTTGGGTGCCAATGAATTTTGAACAGTGGCTCAGTCAAATGCATTGTTCCACCCCGTTAAATATTTCTGTCCATTATCACTTACAAAACAATCTTTATTTTTGCCATTTGAGGATGCTATGATTTTCTCTCCTCAAATATTTTTGTGCACTAAAAACAAGGAGCCCAATTCCTATTCCCTTCAACGCGCTGGACAGTGCTTCTGCTTCCAAACTAATTTCCATGGCAATATGATAATAGTATAAGCAATGATGCCTCTAAAACGGAAGTCTCATTTGTTTCTATTTTAGATTCCTTGACACTAGGAACAACAAAGTTGAGTACAGCATCTCCACATTTCCCTTTCTTCTCCTCTTTCTCTTCTACCTACTCCATGACCGTCATCATCTCTGTCATCTCCAGCTTTGCCATGGTCATCATTCTCATTATTACAGTCCTTGTCTGTTGTCGGAGACGCAAGCAATGGAAAAACAAAACAAGGTAAATGTTAGTGAGCACAATCAGATTTAGCAAAATGGAGAACGACATCAACTTTGCTGAATTGAAGAGTCAGTCTAGTGTTGTGATTAAAGTGCTGTACCAGAAACTGAAGGACAACAAATTCCAATCTTCCCTGAGGTGTGAAAGTCAGCTGGTTGACTTTGTGCCAGATTGCCTATCTCTTGTCATTCTATCTATTTCTATGTGCAGAGCTATGTATTTTGTGCTTTTCTCTAGTTATTTCTCTTCTATTCTGCTGTCTTCAGATACTGCCACATCCACTAGCCATACTTTTTTGTGTGTGTCTTTCTTATGGACAGTTGTTAAGTCTGGGATGCCATGTGGCAAATGCTTGTATATCTCATTTCCAAAATCCCACCATAATTTAGCTTCTTCGCTTTCTATTACTTCTATTATTTACGGGACCGCCTACTACCACCAATAGCCTCCCACCGGCCAGTACGCTCTCATAGAGAGGGACTCCTCCGGGTGCCGTCAGCCAAACAGTGTCGACTGGCGGCCCCTAGGGGGAGAGCCTTCTCTGTGGGGGCACCTACCATCTGGAATGAGCTCCCCCCAGAGATACGGAGGATCCTGGATCTGTGCTCCTTCCGCCGTGCTGTGAAGACCTTTTTATTCCATCAAGCGGGCTTGGCCTGATCTCTTCCCTTTTTAAATACGTAAATTTTAATCTGTTTTTAAATTATTGGGGTATTTTAATTTGTCTGGGCCAAATAATTTAATTTGATTTTATCGGGTTTTTAAATTTTGTGTATTTATGTATTTTATTGTTGGCTGTTCACCGCCCTGAGTCCTTCGGGAGTAGGGCGGTATACAAATCAAATAAACTAAACTAACTAAACTACTTTGTCTGTTTTGTAGTCCCACCAGTTTTGGCTTTCAGGCAAATGGTATTTCTTGCAGATCTTCTTTTATTAACTCTTCTGTTATAATCCTCTGCTGTTGTTTTTTTCATTACCCTTACATGGCCATAAATGGGGATTATATGTCCCAAAATCTTATAAAATTGGAAGAATCAGTTTAGGGAATGGAGCTTTTTGTATATAGGCAGATTTAGCCTTTTATAAGTGTTATCTTTAGTGCGAGATATCATGGACATAGATGCTCCTAGTAGTATTACTGGAGACAGGATTGCATACCTTAAGTCAGGCCCCCCCCAATCCCCAATCCCTGGTCCATGGACTGGCACCAGGCTGCAACATGCCAGAAACAGGGCAGCAACCAACAGAAGTCCATGGGATGCAGGCAGCAAGTGAAACCACCCTGGTCCGGTCTGCAGAAAAACCTCTCTCTGTGGAACCAGTCCCTGGTACCCAAAAGGTTGGGGGCCGCTACCTTAAATGACTGGGAAATAAATAACCTCCTAGTTTAATTTATGTTTCATCAAAATGATAACATTCCTCTATTTATTTATTTAGCATATGGCATATCATACATGGACTAGCATTCTAAATTAAAATTAAAATTTATATTTATATATTATATCTATAACATTTCTCTGTTTTTGCATATTCCATATATCCTGGTTGAATGGACACTAGAATTTTGAGTCACAAAAAGTTGTTGGTTTGTTTGCAAGGCTTGTTCCAATTAAGTCACAGATTCTTTCTCCCTCGTTCATTTCAGAGAATTTGCACCACCAGCTCTGACAACTCTTCCTTCGGAGCTCCTGTTGGACAGGCTGCACCCCAATCCTATGTACCAACGCATGCCTCTACTTTTGAATCCCAAATTATTCAGTTTGGAATATCCACGAAATAATATTGAATATGTGAGAGATATTGGGGAAGGTGCTTTCGGTCGTGTCTTTCAAGCAAGGTAAATGAACTGTTAACCAGTCATGATTTGGCAGCTGTCACTGAGTTCTTTCTGTTTAAAGTCCTGCAGAGCCTGAAAATAGGGACCCATTTATATTAACTGTATGTCACAGAAAGACTACATGAATCAATATTAGTTATATATCCTCATAGATTTATTTCCAGTTAGAGAGCTTTTCCACTTATTCCAGGCATATTAAGGACTTCCCTGCTGTGGTACCATTTTGATTAAGGGGGAATTCTGACTTGGATGCAGTCATGATCTCACAAGGAGTAGCTTCATCCATTGGCTCCTCAAACACTAAATATCTGCTGTTCCTTTCATATTGAGCAGAATGACTACTGGAGGAATAAATTATCACTAGATAATATATTATCACTTCATGTGGTGACTTTTTATTGCCATTAAGAACAGTTTGCAGGAATTGGATATGCCTAGTTTAATGAAAAGAAGGATTGGGATGACATGATAGCAACGTTCCAATATCTTAGGGGCTACCACAAAGAAGAGGGAGTCAAGCTATTCTCCAAAGTACCTAAAGTCAGGACAAGAAGCAATGGATGGAAACTAATCAAGGAGAGAAGCAACCTAGAACTAAGGAGAAATTTCCTAACAGAACAATTAATCAGTGGAATGACTTGCGTCCAGAAGTTATAGGTGCTCCAACACTGGAGGTTTTAAAGAAGAGATTGGATAAACATTTGTCTGAAATGGTATAGGGTTTCCTGCTTGAGCAGAGGGTTGGACTAGAAGATCTCCAAAGTTTCTTCAAACTGTTATTCTGAGTAAAATTAATCTAAATCAGGAGTGTGCAACTCCAAATCTGTAGACTGCATTCAACCACCCAAAATCTAATTTATAGTCCTCCATTTCTCAAGCTTGGCTGGCTGGAGAATTCTGGGAGTTGAAGTCCACACATCTTAAAAGTTGCTAATATTGAGAAACAGTGTTTTAGACACAATCCTGTCATAAAGTAGTTTATTGTAGTAGTAGTAATAGTAGTAGTAGTAGTAGTAATTTATTTAAACTACTAATCTTGTAATTCAACTGCTACCATATCACCTGTATTTGGTGACAGAAAACAGAAATAGAAAAACCTAATATGGTGCTAAGGAATGTAATATATAAAATAATAAAGTAATGTTTAAAAGTAGTGAAGTCATGCTTTGAAGGAAGCTGTAGCAGTAAGGACTTGTAAATAATTCTTTCAAATTGCAGAACTTTAGTTTTGTGTCTGCAAAATTCCAAATCTTATGTTTTAGCTCTAAAAAGCAACTAAGGGACCCCCATCCAAATTAGAACCCAGCTGAATTTCTATTGCTCCAACTGCTCAAGGAAGTCACACCATTTTCCTCGCCTCTTTCTCACAGAACAAAATATGTTGCAGATACATTAAAATAGATTCCTGTGGCTCATCATCAGAGCCCAACAGTTTCCTGAAGACATTTCATTGAGCTTAAATATTTGCAAAGAATTTGATGCTCTTGGTTGCAAAATTATACAGGCCTGGCTTGCAGTTGCTTTGCCACTCGGGATGATTTGATTTCAGGCTGGCATTTTGCCTTTTATTGGCATTTGACAATGATGTGACATTTGCTGCATTCAGCTGCACCTGTCTGACTGCGTATGGCCAGAACAGCTATCATAAAAGCTAGAAATATGGTTTGGAGACTAGAACCATTAAACGGCTCCAGAATAGTAAAACAGCTTGACATTTAAGCCAACAGCTGAGCAGGTTGACTGTATGCACTTACTGTTCCTTACTACATATAAGTACAGAGAGTTACTACATGACTAGGATATCTCTTCCTCATGGTCAGACCAGATGTATCTATTAACTTGAGATAGTTAGAAGTAGAAATTCTCTTCCTGAGCTTTAATTGTATTCTGTTTGAAGTGTGGTCCTAATTACCAATTGCTCTGCATATTCTTCCCCCCCCCCTTATCATTAGCTATTTGAACTTCAGGAAGGATGCAAATAAATATGCATACTTTATGAAGCAGATATCATTTCCTGCCATGAGCCCTATTATCTAAGTTAATCTTCCTATATAGGGATGATATACTGGTAGGATATGCTGTGATTTCTTGCTATGCTCTATCATATCCTATGTTTTGTCATAGTAATAGTTGGCTGGGATGTCTTCCAATCATAACTGATGAGAAGAAAATGTTTTTCATACAATGCTAAAGTAAAGTAAAGTAAAAAAGTAAAGTAAAGTAAAGTAAAGTAAAGTAAAGTAAAGTAAAGTAAAGTAAAGTAAAGTAAAGTAAAGTTGAAGTAAGACAGACATGGGGTGGCTATAGTAATCTCTTGTATCATTCTATAACTCATCTTCTTTTAATTCTCCTGTCCCAGTTAATCATGACAGTCTAACAATTGATGTCTGGAACTTTTGGGAGTTGTGTTCCATAAAGGACTTCACCCGATCTGTAACTTTTCTTTCTGCATCTTCCCTTAGGGCTCCTGGACTGCTTCCTTATGAACCCTTCACAATGGTTGCAGTGAAGATGCTCAAAGAAGAAGCCTCAGCAGACATGCAGGCCGATTTTCAAAGAGAGGCAGCTCTCATGGCTGAATTCGACAATCCAAACATTGTCAAACTTTTAGGTACTAAAGGCAATCCTCTCTGTTTTCCCCTTCACATGGTAGATGTAAGTTTTGAAACGTGTCTTTAGAGGATTGGCTTAATTATATAGACGACCATCAAAGATGACTTACTGATGAAGGAGTTGGCAGTACCAGAACCTGAGGTTTGATCTGGCAAAACTTTGGATACATCTGGCTCTTTAGCATCCTGTGCAAAATTACTTGCAATTTTTGAGAGTCTTCTTGACCTCAACCTAACATTTCAAAGGGCCCCACACTTCCCTTCCCTTTCTTTCCATAATACAGTGCATCATTTGATAGTCTCGTTCTGGCCCTTCTCTGTCATTTCCCACCAAAGGCTATTGAGTGTTGCAATGAAAATCGGAACTGGTTTTCACTAGAAATAACACCTGAAGGTTTTGTTGTGTCTTCTTCTGGCTGAAAGGATTGTCTATATTTCAGCAGCAAAAAAGGAAAAAGAAAACAGGAAATAGACTCTCTGCTGGAGAAATGTGTGTGTGTGTTTATTAACACCATATTGGATATATTAGGAAAGGCCAAAGGGTTATGGGACTGCTGAGCATCCTTTGACCCAAACTTTCATGTGGACACTTTTCTTGGAGTCAGATCCAGATGTTTTCACACTGAGAAATGCTTACTTTTTCTTTAAAAGATAGTTGAAGGCACTAGCAAAAATTCAAACCCAGCTACTGAATGATGATTAGAAAAGTGTTGTAAAAGTATGATTAATATTTATGCATTTCTCAGTCTCCATTTTTTCCCAATTTAGTAATACTAATTTAGTATTTAGTAATACAGTTTAGTAATACTAATAGAGGATTGCATGTTCTGATTATACAATGAACAAAATTCATCAATTTGATGTCCAGTGCCCTCATTTAACTCACAAATGACTATGAGTTTGAATAATCATTGGATGAAGAAGAGTACTTTGTATACGCTTAGGTGATTCCTTGTTTTATCATTCACATATTCCTGGCATCCAAAGCTAATTACATCATTCAGTTGTGATTGAATCCATTGTTACTGGAAGCTAAGATGTTTTAAAAAGTGGGACCTGTTGCTATGGCTATTGAGAAAAATTCATTTTGGGTAATACAGAAGAAATTGTTTTTGGAATCCTTTTCAAGACAGAGGACAGCATCTTTGCTATTCTCAAAGGGGAAATGTAGTCCTGGCCATTTGTTTTGCAGGTGAAATTATTTCGTATTTTCTTTATGTTGCCTTCTCTTCCTCCCTCTTCTTTTTCTTCCTCTTTTACCTCCATCATCAAATGGTAATGGTATTTCTGTCCTACAAATAATGATCCTTTAAAACATCTGCTTTTCTTTAGGATAACTCTCCTCTTTTGCGGATTTAATTTTATTTATTTATATTTAATTCTAAGAATGTATATGGCTACCCATCCCATGGCAGTGATTTCATAGCAAAAAAAGCAAGCTTCCATTTGGTAGCCCAACCTGGCAATTTCCCAGTGGGTTAAGCTACGGTCCTCATCACTTCTTGTAAGCCAGCAATGTGTGGGGAGCATAATATGTATTCAATTGTGAGAGGAAGCAATGTACAGATAATCCTTGATTTATGACCATAATTGAGACCGAAATTTCTGTTGCTAAGTGAGACATTTGTTAAGTGAGTTTTGCCCCATTGTACAACCTTTCCTGCCACAGCTATTTATTTATTTATTTCATGTATTTATAATAAAAAAAAGCTATTAAGTGAATCACTGCAGGTGTGAAGTTAGTAACACAGTTGTTAAGTGAATCTTGCTCCCCCATTAACTTTGCTTGACAGAAGGTTACAAAAAGTGATCACATGATCCCGGGACCGTCATAAATATGAGTCAGTTGCCAAGCATCTGAATTTTGATCATGACCATGGGAATGCTGCAATGGTTGTAAGTGTGAAAAAGGTCATAAGCCACTTTTTTCAGTACTCTAGTAACTTTGAATAGTCACTAAATAAACTGTTGTAAGTTGAGTCTACCTGTATTCTGGGACATAAACTATGAGGAGAACCAACAGGTACTATTTTTTTCAACTCTTCTGTTTCCTGGCATAGGGAATAACTCTTGCTTATGAAATGATGCAAACAAATCTTGTTGATCTAACAGAGTTTCTTGGTTTCAGGGGTATGTGCCATCGGAAAGCCCATGTGCTTGCTTTTCGAATATATGGCGTTTGGAGACCTGAATGAATACCTGCGTAACCGATCACCACGCAGCCTCTGTAACCCAAACAACAACAACCTGGAGCCAAAGATCAGACCCTCCAGCCTGAATGTGCTCACTCTTTCATGCACTGACCAGCTCTGTATTGCCAAACAAGTAGCAGCCGGAATGGCCTATCTTTCAGAACGCAAGTTTGTGCACCGGGACCTGGCCACCAGAAACTGTTTGGTCGGAGAAAACATGGTGGTTAAAATTGCCGACTTTGGCCTCTCCAGAAATATGTACTCGGCAGACTATTACAAGGCCAATGAAAACGATGCCATCCCCATCCGTTGGATGCCCCCTGAATCTATCTTCTACAACCGTTATACCACCGAGTCGGATGTCTGGGCCTACGGGGTGGTCCTGTGGGAGATTTTTGCCTTTGGCATGCAGCCCTATTATGGGATGGCTCACGAGGAAGTCATTTATTACGTAAGAGATGGAAATATCCTGTCGTGCCCGGATAACTGCCCTTTGGAGCTGTACAACCTGATGCGCCTTTGTTGGAGCAAGTTGCCTTCGGATAGGCCGAGCTTCGCAGGCATCCACCGTATTCTGGAGCGAATGTATGAGAGGGCAATGGCTGCTGAACAGGTGTGAACTGTTCTCCAAAGCAAGGGACTCTCAATCTGAACCCTTCAGGTGAATTGGATAACAAATCTGAGAATTCCCAGACAGACTACTGTAGCCCTATACAAGGGGGGCGGGGGAATTGGGTTGGGAAAGACAATTCTTGAAAGCAGCATGTCCTTTCTTCTTTCCTGAATGTTTACATTTGGAAAAAGAAAGAACTTGCACTTACCACATCATCTGTCTTTGTCATTATGTTTCAGGCAATGTTTCCCATAGGAAAGTGAAGCAGGGTCCAAAAAAGACATTGTTGTAACTTTTTTAATATATAAATAACTCATTATCTACATATCATTTTTAGTTTAAAACTTTCAAATAAAACTTTTTCCCGTGCCTCGGAATCCAATGTGGCTAGACATCAAAACGGATACAAAAAACAAAATAACAGTCAGCTAAATCAGTAGCAGAACCTCAAGTACAGAATGAGCTGAAAGAACAGACAAGCCTCAGGTGTCTCAGGTTTCAGACTAATTCTGAAAACCCAACTCCAAACAATTTAGAGCATATCACTGTTGATTTTACACAGCTGTCTCTGTATATAGTTGTTTTACCTGAATCTGAGCATTCTCTGATCCAGCTTTGAATCCTATTCTGACTGAAAGGGCCTTTGGACAGTGGTCTTTCCTGTTCTCTCTTAGATTGTTTAATTGATGACATGAGGGATTGTATTTGAGACCACTACTGTACCATGGAAATAGTAGGTTCCATCACTGCATGATTTCTTGGTGAAGATGTAGGGACGGCTGTTCTAATGGAGTTAAATGAAAGCCACAGCTATAGCTTGGAGGTTGGAATGAAAATGGAAGACATTGTGCAGATCAGGTAGAACCTATGCTTATGAAACAAAAAAGAAACCTGTTTGGAGGTGGGAAAACAATTGTGCAGTGAAAGTGAAAGTTTGCGCAAAGGTTCCTGTTTTTAGTTCATAATCTAGTGATTTGAGGATATGAACTAATTTGTCAATTTAGAGGGTGTATTCTAATATCTGCTGTTCCACCTTGCCACATCTTCTAATTTGACTTTTCCCAGAGATAGGAATTGAATGAGTGTTAGCGGTTATACCAAACAGTGGTTTTTATTATTGCCAATTTTAGTTTAACTATCATTCTAACAGATATTTTGATTCAAGGAATGGTGGTTGCTGAGTCAAATGATTGACCGGTTATGTGCAGGCAGATAAGTGTTAACTTTTAGCAACCACGTGGATAGGTTTCCCCTCCATGATGATCTATCCCTAATATGATCCCTTCAGAGCTTTTAATGATACATCCATTGCCACTGTAATTCAGTATATTCTCCTTGTTGCTGATCATTCACTTTTTCCCTTTCCTTAACTTTTCCCAGCACAATAGATTTCTCAAAAGAGCTAGTTCTTAGTAAAATATTTCCAAAATATGATAATTTAAATCTACTCATTTCATCTGCAGGTGAAATCAATTTATTCTATGATGAATACCTTTGTTTTTTTTATGGTCCAGGTGTTTTTAGGATTATTCTCCAGCACCAAAGTTCAAAAAATGTCAATGCACCCTTTCTATTCTGCTTCTTCAAAATCCAACTTTCTTTTCCATAAAGAATCTATGGAGATTCTCAGTCATCCAGGTCATGGTTGTCCCAAAGGTGCTTTTTCAAGAGGCAACTGGATTTTCTGGTTTTCTTTGAGGATGTTTAGCTTCTCATCCAAGAAGCCTCTTCAGGGAATACTATTTCTTGCCCTTTTCTGATACCTCTAGTTGTAGACTTTTTATGATATCTGAACATTTTTTCCAAGGCTTTCATGGTTGCTCTACCAAGTGCTAATATTTCTCGACTGTTTATTCCTTCACTGTTGATGGTTGATACTAAAAGGAAGAAACTATCCACCACTTTGATATCTTTGTTGCCAACTCTAAGGCTAATAGTTCTATTCATGCCATGAATTTGTTTTGTTCTCCAGTTAACTTCAGTTCATTGTTTTCACTAAATTGAAAACTAGTGGAGACAGGAAAGAGGCAACAATGAATTCTACTTCTAATCATGTTTCCATACATTCTCACACTCATTCTATACCCCAAATTCATCTTCTTAAAGGACATTTTGTTTAAAGCTAGATTCAGCAGGAGGTCTTGCTATTAAGAATTTAAAAACAACTGGTTGCATTTTCTCTTTCTGAGATACCTCACAAAGCTGCCCATTACCAGCTCCTTATTTTTCTCACTGAATCCCATATATGGCTCACATACTTCTAGGACCGAAAACAAACACCTAGATTACCATATTTTTCGGAGTATAAAACACACCGGAGTATAAGACACACCTTAGTTTTGGGGGAGGAAAATAGGGGGAAAAAATTCTGCCTACCAGGTATTCATCTGGCAAGCATCCTTAGTCTGGTCAGCTTCAGCACATTAATTTGCTGGTTTTGAGCGCGCACTTTTTATCCCCTGGTGGGGGATAAAAAAACAGCTTCTAAAGCACAGCTGATCTTCAGTGAGAGAAGCAATGAGAAAAGCAGATGAAGCCCAGAGGATCGCATTGCGTGCTAGTGCCTCGTAGGTGCTGAAAAACAGCTTCTAAAGCACAGCTGATCTTCGGAGAGAGAAGCAATGAGAAAAGCAGGTGAAGCACAGAAGATAGCTTCGCTCGCTAATGCCTCGTTAGGGCTGAAAAAAAGCTTCAAAAAAGCTACATTCGGAATATAAAACACACCCAAATTTTCAGCCTCTTCTTTTGGGGGTGGGGAAGTGCGTCTTATACTCTGAAAAATACGGTATATGGCCATAATGCCACATTTTTTGATGGATGGATTTCTTAACCAAACATCAGTGCCCTGTTGGAGGCTTTATTAAGAATGGTGTCATACAAGTTGTGAAAGGTAAATAAATGTTTTCACAGCTTTTTTTTAAATAAAGTCTTCATTGGTATACTGTGAGTTGGCCTCATCCTGGTGACTTTTGGCGGTGATGTAGTGGTAGAGTTGAAAAGAAAACGTGACTCTTTCTAGCCTAGCATTCCAACCTTTGTGGGATTAGTGGGAAATAGAGAGTCGAAGTCTATGATGCTTAGTAGCTTGTGGTTGCAAAGCAAAGGAGCTTCTAACTGTGTGGAACACAACTTCTCAGGTAACTGGTCCAGTATATCTGCAGAGCTCCAGGTTAGGAAAAGTGCTGAAATCCTTTCTTGCAAATAAGAGGGAATAAACAAGGACAAATCTTGTTTTATATCTTTCAGTGGTAAATACTATTATACGGATAGATTAGGAGCTATTGTTTTGATTAAATACTGTATCAATTTCAGAAATTTTATTGGTTTATCCCAATATAATGTAAAATATAAAAGAAAATAGTGGGGAAACAAGGGAGAGAGACGGGAAGGGAAAAGTGTAGGGCAAGGGAAGAAAGAAAGAAAAGGTGTTGACTTCTGACTCCTTTTGGTGCAGTAGAATAAGATAATAGCATCAAACGTCAACTTTTTACTATTATGTAATAATATAGACTAGCCATTTCAATAACAACAAGCCTATCTAATTGGCAAAAGCCAAAATCAAAGCTTCATTTTTTTCCGCCTCAAGCACAAAGTCCAAAAGCAGTTTCCAAGTAGAAACAAAATTAATTATGTTCTTTTCTTTCATCAGAGAAGTCAATTTGGCCATCTCTGCTAGCTCCATCAACTTTTGCAGCCATTCATCCATTGTGGAAATCAACGTGTCCTTCCATTTTTGCGCATAAAGTAATTTTGCTGCCAACAGCAAACAGTATTATATAACATCAAAGTACCATTTTTTATTCTAAAATCTTTTTCCATTAAACCCAAAAGAAAAGCCTCTGGTTTTATCTTTATATTCACTTTAACAATCTTCTGCATTAAGATGTGAATCCTACTCCAATATTTCTTTGCTTTGTCACATGTCCACCGGATTAAATACTGTCTCAAGGGGAGTTTAAATTGCCTTTCTGTTGCCCTTTTATAGTTTTATCTCTTTTGGGTTTGAATATTTGAATAAATCTCATGTTATGTTCCCACCTGTGCCATTTGAACTTATAGTGGTAGATGGAGTTCATTTCATAGACTCGATTATTGCTGTTTTACTGATAATATATCAGGTTTCTGAATTAAGATATCAGTGCAGTGCACATCCCAAAACAAGAAATTTAAAGTTTATGCTTGGATTTAAATACTGGATGGGGAATCCAAGTGGAATCCAGAAAGGGTCAATTGACAAGTTTTGTGGTGAACCTAAGCTGCAACAATCAATATCTGTTAGTTTTGTATTACCAGATATCATGCAAATCAAACACCAAGACACAAATCAGAAACAACTACTCTAGAAATTGGTCATTACCACCTGCTATTTTGTTTAAATATGAATGCAAAGGATCTCACAAGCATGAAGAGCACAATTTTTCAGGCAGCTGGGATGGACATATTTATACAATAAGACATATCAGAATTTTCAAAACCAAAGTCTAGAGTAATTAGGGCTTTTTGTATTTCATTAACTGGGAATTGATGGGGAGGTACAAGTTTTCCTTTTTCCATAGCTTTGCCTACCATTGCAAAGATGCCATATCAAGGGTTAATTCTGGAAACCAATGTATGCAATGTATAAACCTGTTTCTAGTTTTATAACTTTTGTTTCATAAAATATAGAAATAAACTTTATTTTACATTGAGATTGGAGACTTATTTTGAATGGCATATTGGTTTTTTCCCCCCCAAAGGTGACATTTATGAAAAGCAAAATATAATCTCCTTTCTGTGTCCATGTACTAATACATTATCACCAGATTTGAAGCAAACCCCCTCCCTCTGAAGGTTGAGGAATGGACTCAAAATATATTTATTTATTTAGTCAGGCCATTAACAATCTTAATATTTATTTTGTTTTAGAATTCAGGGGGGGATTGGCTTTACAGTTCTTATTTAAATGTTTTATTATTGTTTTTGTAGGATTTTTCTAGGCCACCCATAGCCATTAAGGAACTGGACAGCGTATGAACTTGCTAAACAAACAAGCAAATATATTACTTTTTTTAATATGAAGAATTGTGTTTCTGCAATCTGGTTGGTTAGTATCAGACTTCCAGAGTGCAGTCCTTTGGAGCTATGAGTTGATGACCTCTGTTCTAAATGATTTTTCTTACAGCTGATTTTATATTTGGTTTTAATACTATGGGAATTTGTCCCCAAAGAAAAGGTCATGGGAAGATATATCAGATATTTCTGCCTAAAAATTCAGCCCTGCTCATTTTTATATAGATGTGGTATCCCAGAAGCAGTCACCAAATAAATATCAGTCACTGATATCATTGTTGCAAAATTTTGACTGCCATAATACTTCTGGGACACTCCGCCTACAAACACTCATATATATAATCTACCATCACAGAAAGCATGAATGGGTAGCAACTGTAGTTGCATACTGATTCACAACTTATGAATGACAGTTTTACGTGTGGTTAAAACTCAACAGCTACTGTTGAAATGCTGCAAATATAAGCTCATTTCAGGCCTCGTATATTGACTTTGACTGCAAGAGGAGTACATGGTATGTATTGACCAGGTGCAGAGGGATAGTTCTGTGTTTCAGTCATAGAGGACTTTGAATTTTTGTGACTTTAGCTGGAGGATCAACATCCTGTGTAAACAAATAGCTTGGTGAAGAGCTGATCCAGTAGGGTTAGTGAATGAAAAGAGTATCATTCATTCTCCTTGGCAGTGATATCACTGACTTCTAAATTTACCAGTTGTAATTTGGAGCTGGGTTTAGTTCATGATCTGGGATGCCAAGAAATGAGACAGGCGGGGTTGGATTACAGAGGAGGAGGGTGGGGATCTTGAGCCCAGCGAGCAGAATGATACAGCATGTCTCCAAGAAAAGAACAGGAAGTTCTTAAAGGTCCAGACATGTGACGGTCTGTTGAGGAAAACGCCAAGTGCACTTCACCCCTGGTGAAAAGTCTGCAGAGCTATGGAATGGCTGGAAATCCTTTCATATCTGCTTACAATCCCACGGTAGCTGATCCGAGAAATAGGGTTTAAATTAGGGTTTAAATTGCAACTATGGACTTGTAAGGCCCTAGAGACAATTCCTAATAAAATGATCAAAAAGACTTCATTTTTCTGATGCAATCACAGAAAGGATGAGTTTCATCTGCAAAAGGAGCGTTCACATGAAATCTCACTTATCATTCGAATAATTGAATATTTGTGCCTTGAGACATGCAAGGTTGGCCTTAGGCTAAGGCTGAGTAGGCACTGGCCTAGGCTGCCAAAGCTTAAAGCAGCGGCTCCCAAACTTTTTTTGGCTTGAGGGACAGGTTTCATGCAAGACAATTTTTCCATGGACTGGAATGGGGGAGAAGAGGAGTGCCAAACCTAGATCCCTCCCATGTGCAGTTTAGAGTAGAGTTTGCGCTCCTATGAGAATTGAATGCCAAATGATCTGAGGTGGAGTGAAGTGGTAAGGCTAGTGCCGAAGAGCAGCTGCAAATACAGATGATTGGCTCATCTGCAGCAGGGGTGAAATCCAGCAGGTTCTGACAGGTTCTGGAGAACCAGTAGCGGAAAGTTTGAGCAGTTCGGAGAACCGGTAGCGGACATTTTGAGTAGTTTGGAGAACCGGCAAATACCACCTCTGGCTGGCCCCAGAGTGGGGAGGGAATGGGGATTTTGCAGTATCCTTCCCCTGCCACGCCCACCAAGCCACACCACACCCACCAAGCCATGCCCACAGAATCGTAGTAAAAAAATTTGGATTTCACCACTGATCTGCAGCTGTGCGGTCAGGTTCCTAAAAAGCCACAGACCAATATTGGTCCATAGCCTGGGGGTTGGGGACTCCGGCTTAGAGGATCCTGCAGTACCCTTCTTTGAGAATCATTCTAAAAATGTAAATCTTCAATTGACGGCAGACGATGCCAGTCAACGTGGCCTAAAGGTGCCATATATCTTGAGCCAACATCAGATCAGGGACAGGGTTCCAGAAGGCAGAAAAAAATAATGAGCTGCTGTTTCAGGCCTATCATCATTTAAACCATTTTGCAATAGAATTGTATTATTTTACCAAAGGGTTTTACAGGATCAGATTAGGGAATTACCCAATCCAAGAACTTATTTTGTATGGTGGAAAGCCCCATGATTCTGGAAATATGTGGCCAGTTACAAATAAAAATAGACATCAAGGGCACAGCTTTGGACGGAGCGTATTGCCTTTTCACAGAATGCTTTTAAAGATAAGCATACCTTTTCTTGGATTGACTGGAGAGAACTTGGTCCAGCAGAGATGCACTGCTCATCCCCGCAAGCATATCATTCTTGCTCAAAGAAACACTGACCGATCTCTGATCTTCTGATGGGCAGAAGCTACTGTTACTCAATCAAGCAAATCAGCACAACATTCCTTTGGTCAGAAGCACAACTCATGATATTTGCTGGAAACCGTATTTCCTGGAATATCTGACAAAGAAAAATACCCTTTTAGGGATTGGCACAGGATCTTCTAATGCAAGCTGCAATGTTTCAGTTGCAGTCCAGTTTTATTAATGACTTCCATGACAGAGACCATGATGCCAAACTAATGAGGCTGTTGTTTATTCCAAACCATATGTTGACTCAGCACAATGTTGCACAAATATTTTTCTTGGCTAATTTACTGTGTAATTAAGCACCCATTTTGAAACAATGTTTCTACTCCCCCCCCCCATCCCAAAGAACAAACGGAATAAGCCCAAGAGTTTCCTAATTTGGCAGTAGTGGTTAGGTTTTAGAGGATTTGGAAAGATAAGGCTCTGTTTTTTAAAAAAACACAGCGTATAGATTATGGAATCAAACTGATGATTCCACAAAAGCTAACAAAAGAATCCCCCCCACACACACACTGAGAAAAGCTTGTTTAAGCCTCTTCCCAACTTGACATCCTCCAGATTCATTGGGATTATAGTTTCCAAAATCCAGATGATTAACTTGGAGATCCTATTTCTTGAGTTCAAATTCAATTTTGGTATGTGTACGATGCACAGCAGAGTTGAGGAGCAAAGAAAGGGAAGGGAGGGCATAAGCAATCAGAAAGAATTATAGAAATCTGTTCTGCCCCAGCTATGGACACCAAAGAACGCAGCACACACAAAGTCTGTACAAACCTTAGTTTACTAAATTAAATAAGTTTTTTTTCCAAACAAAGGCTGTTAATTAACTTTCTTAACATCCTACAAGAATCCAAAGAATAAATAATCTCAATCTTACTATGGTTGGCAGAAAGCCCAGAAGCAATTTACAAAGAACTAAGATCAAGGCACGCAGGAGTGTGAATGGTTGTTCCCTGTAAATTGCTTCAGTCGGCGTTCCTCTTTAAATAGGCTAAGGGAGTGGCCAATTAGCCCCAAGCCTTACTCTCGAGGAGACCTCCTCCTGAGGAGCCACTCCTGCCTTTTGGCTGCTCTGCGCGCCTGTGCATTGAGAAGAGGCTCCTTCTCTTCGTTCTCGTCACTTAAGGGAGCTTCTGGAGGTTCTGAAGGTCCTGGCTGAATCCCCGCCTCTGGCACCACATCTTCTCCAGCCTCATTGTCCGACTTGAGTGCCAGCTGCACAGGCTGCTAGCGCAGCACCACACCAGCCTCCTCGCTGTCCGAATCAGCCACCAGCCGCACAGACCGCGTATGGGCCACAACAAAATCAATCTGCATTAATAACTTAAAAATAAAATCTTTTAGCCCATTTTGAAATTCAGTTTCTACTTTAAGGAAGTATAGGCAGTCCTCGATTTACAATGGTTCATTTAGTGACTGTTCAAAGTTACAACAGCACCGAAAAAAGTGACTTATGACTGTTTTTCACACTTATGACTGTTGCAACATCCCCATGGTCACATGATTTACATTCTGACGCTTGACAAGTGGTTCGTATTCATGACAGTTTCAGTGTCCCGGGGTCATGTGATCCCCTTTTGCAACCTTCTGACAAACAAAATCGATGGGGAAGCCAGATTCACTTAACAACCATGTTACTAACTTAACAACTGCAGTGATTCACTTAACAAAGAAAAGTATTAAAAGGGGACAAAAGTCACTTAACAAATTTCTCACTTAGCAACATAAATTCTGGGCTGAATTGTGTTCATCGGTCGAGGACTACCTGTACACATTTCACTCCTGTCTTCTTTTCTCAAGCCTCACCATGACTCCGTTGCACCCTCATCATGCTCCTTCCCCTACCCAGCAGCAGCCAATAACCTCTCTGCTGATCTGCTTGTGAGTATTCTGGAATTTGCAATTTCCTGCCAGATTCTGCACTGGTGTAGTTGCCATCAGGATGACTATGGAATTTGTCTAACGATGGCAATTGGGTTTGCAGGGATTGCTGTCACTAAGTGATATGGTCACACTTTATGATCATATCTCTTACCAATGGAAATTCTGGTAGCAATTGCAGTCATAAGTTGAAGACAACAATTTCACATGCAGAGAAATTAAATGCCGGTTACACAAGCATGATCCATGTCTTAGTGCTATCATCTTCTAGTATCAACAGAATCTATTGTTTTTCTTTTGGTGAGTTAGTGCAATTGAACAAGCTGAACCTTTCCGATGGGCTAAACCTCTATTTTTTTTTTATTGTATTAGGATAATTTTTAAAAAATCTGTTCTTTGGCATCATAAGGTGAGTTGACCTCATATTGCTTCTTGCTTTCCAAGAGAAATATAATAATCTATCATGTTGTTCTGTTTAAAAGGAGCATTCCACACAGTTTATCTATTCTTATTATTTAATTTTGTAATGTTTCCAAAAGATTTTAAAGAAAGTCTCCATTTTAATGTGGTCCTGAATTCAAAAGACCATTTTCAAAAAACAAGTATTCCACAATTTTGTATGACCTTCCAAGACCACACATGTCCCCCCCCCCCCGTGGGCAATAGGCAGGTTTCCCATAGCAATTTTGATTGTAAAATTAAAACCTATGTTCATTTTACTCTCTTTTAGCCAGCCCAATAATAACAGCAATTTAAAAGAGAATTAATGTGGAATATACTATGCCAGTCACCTTTCTTTGTAACCTAAGAGCAGCAGTTTAAGATAGAAAATGAGGCCAAGTATAGTTAATAGGAAAACCCTGTGCAGTTACAGATACTCCTCAGCTTATGACCATAATGGAGCTTCCCCATTATGTAATCGGTTACGGTGTTTATATTTAGTAGCTAGAGCAGTGGGTTTGTGCAATGAGCCAGAAGACGCAATTATAATTTACTGGTTGGAGAATGCTGGTTTCTGTGTGAGGCAATCTGTGCTGTGATTGGTTGTTGTGGGTCTGGAGGGGGAGTTTCCCTTTCTCCCCACATTTTTCTTCTGTGTGTCTTGTATCCTCTGTGATTTATCTCATGATGCTCCAGTTTGTCTAACTATCTTGTTTGCTGTAAATATAGATGTAAAATATATTTATTTATATAAAACTACAAGTTTGTGTCGGCATCTCTAACTTCGTTTGGACATCTGCTGCACAATTCCCTGACAGTCACATGTTGCAACCGCCATTAAGTGAAGCATCTCACTTAATGACCCCCCTCATCCTTACTCTCCCCAATGCAAATGAAAGTGCCAGTCATTAAGTGGAGCACAGTGTGCCTCAGGGGTGTGGGAGGCTCTTGCAGGCCTAGCACATGACCGGGCATACCTGCCTGCACTGGGCCTCCCAAGGCTTCCCCCATCACTGAGGCATGTGGTGCTTTGCTCCCTGTCTCTTGAGGTTCCACAGGCCTTGGCTGGCTCCCAAACCTGCTATTCAACTGGCAAGGGAACCTAAAGCTTGTCAGCAGAAGTGACCAGTACAATGGCAGTTGCAGTGAGGGAAAGACAATGTATCAGTTGTAACTTTGAAACTGGGTTATAAATATCTTTTGGAGGGTCTAAGATAATTTCTATTATAAATCAAGAACTACCCATACTTGAAAACAATTTCCAAAAGTGGTTAATGGAATCTATTCCTGCATCAATGAGTGATGGATTTCATATTGCTGTATGAAATGTTGCACTAAGTCAACCCAACAACTGTATTTCGTTCAGATGTTTGCTCCCCTTTAGTCAAGGGAAATTCACTGGAGTTGTGAAAACAGTCAAGACACTGGGTGCATAACCAACCCTCCTCCGTTTTAAAGTACATTACACCCATGTCAGAAAGAGTCATGGCTTCAAATATTCAATCAAGCCCACTTTCCTGATTTTTTTGGCCTCTCCTGAAAAGGCCCTTGTCTTTAATTCTCTCCATCTGTAGAGGTTGTGGAGAGGAGGCCAAGAATCCCAAAATATGAAGGAATATGGAATATGAATGGCAAGATTTGGCATTTTTGTTGGAATATTTTGTAGGAACATTGGCCTTAGAAAGTTGCATAAATGTCACCATTACATGCTTAAACAACTCAGTCAATGTATACATACTAGGCTGACCTATGGATAACCTCAGCCTTTATTTTGCTCTTAAGAAATTGGGCTTTGACAGAGGCATGTGGGAAACCACCAAGTTAAAGAATCTTATGATATACAGTGGAATAGTTCAAATCCCAAGAAGGCTGCATGGATTAAAATGACATGCATTCTCAGAATATTTTTGTGCCAGGTATATTTAAGATGAACCTTTAAAGAATTTAAACAAAACTGTAACTTGTATCCATAACTATAAAATTGAGCTTAAATACAAATGGGATTCTCTGAAGAAGGAAAGTATATTAACTAGAATGGTCAAAAGAGCTTTCCAGTAATTGTGGTTCAGGAAAAAAAAAACTTTAAACCAGAAACGGGGAGATTTTATCTTCTATTTATGGCTGAAATACAGCTCTCAGCATCCAAAATCCCTGGCGGTGGTTGGGATTGCTGTGACTGTATTTGAGGAGACATGAACTTATCAACCCTGTTTTAGAATTAGCACAATTTTCCATATCTGATAGGGATATGTGCAGATTTGCAGATATGCACATTTGCAGTTGACTACACAGGAAAAGTCCATTTTAACTAGAGCTGACAGAAATAAGTCACTTAACATTTTGAAAATGTCCAGGTGTGATTCCCTTAACAACTTTAAAAAATATGGCAAAAAACTCCCCATGACTCGCTTATCAACTGCCTTGTTTAGCAATAAATAAAATAAATAAATAAATAAATAAATGTTAAAAAATGGATTTCATTTCTGAAATACAATGTGCAAGATCATATAAAAGGGCAAGATGTAGTAGGACGAATTCTTGGATGCAAATGGTCATATGCTCCTTAACCATGACTTTAAAGAAAAAAATCTTGACCATGTGGTAAGTAAAACTGGCCTGTCAGTTTTCCTCCACCCAGTGTGGGTTGCTCAGAGGACATGAGTGGGTAAAGAAAAAAAGAGCAGCTTTGAAAATGGCTTTTGGCTATCAAGTAATGAAGCAATGCTATCTAAGTAAGAAACAGCCCTTGAATAGGTCTTCTCGGCAATGGCCACCGTGCTCTTTTGTTGGAATACAATGTAACAGGATTGAGCTGAATTTGGGAAAGAAACTGACTTGAGCACCTGAATGGAAAGTTGGGATATATTGTAAATTAATCAATCATGAAGAAATTCCAGGTCTTTAATGCTAAAAAATAAACAATTCCCCATTAGAGACCCAAAGAGTCAAAAAAGCAACTCCATGTATTTTTTTTAAAGGGCATGTCAAATTGTTTGTAATTTTCTGTGTGAGAGAATGATGACATTTTGTATATGATCAGTGAGAGGATAAGCAAATGTGTCTTCAGACAGCTGTCTAAACTGTAAAGGAAATCTTGCAGTTGTTATGAAAATGGAAGGGCAGTACAGAACACGCCTAATATAGCAGAACTCTTGCCTTGCGCTAGACAAGAGATAAAACTTATGCAATGCCTTTGAGAATTGCAAAGGATCATATAAATAAAAAGGGGAACGTTTCCAAAATAGCTCTCCTTTGGTTTAAAGGTAGCATTCTGAATTAAACTGGTACTTACAAGAAACTGAAAAAAGCTGAAGTATTGAGTACTTTGGCAGTATGTGCATAACGAATTTCCTGAGTTCACCCAACGGACTAGATTAAACCTGAGCTAGGTTCAACTGCTACTTCTTACTGTGTCTCAGTGGAATATCCAAGCAGGATTGGTCCAGATTAGCACTTGGGTGAAAGACAACCTTGGAATTCCAGAACTGTTGACTGGACAAGAAGTCAAAACAAATATCCCAGAAGAGGACAAACAACTTCCGTTCCTAACAAGAAAACTGCATGGAAATGGCCATGGAAATCATGAGAGTGAAATTTGTCTTGAAGGAGACTTTTCATGAGATGTCCATGAGGTTTGTTTGGTTTTCATATTGGTATATTATATGAATGAACTCATGCAGTATATTAAAAAAAAAATGTCTGAAGCAAAAGGATAGGGCCAGGTAAGGTCTTTGTTGTCTGTTGCTCTTTCTCATTTGCAAATTTTTCTGAGAGGGGTATTAATCCCGATGCCATTATTTCTCATTTGCAACTTTTTCCATTGCTTTTCATATGCCACCAAAAAAAAAGGAAAGGAAGTCACAGTAGCTCTATAGATGTTAGGAGCTTTCTTCAGTTGTAGGCAAATGATATTTCCACAGCTGGAACTGAGCTTTTCCAATTTCTTCTCTGCCTCCCTTGCCTAGATACCTGGCTGGAAACTAGGCCTATTTTAAAACTGGAAACAATCCTGTTTGGCTGCAGCTTCTTCTTCTGTTACTGAAAAACTGTGAAACAATATGACCAAATAAAACTATAATAACATTATTTGCATGTAATTTAAAACCCTTCTCAAAATTTAAAAGCCTTTATTTGCCAGAGGTTAGCTTCATAGTTGTCTGTTCTAAAATTTAAGATATAATCCTGAACAGAATATAATTCTGGACATGGTAAGAAAGCACTTTAGATTTCAGAAGTTCTCGATTTTCACTTGTTCTTCCTAGCCCATGCTTACTGTATATGCATCACCAAGTCTTCCTTGTCAATTTTTAATCAAGTACAGTATGAATAATTGAACTTCTGCAGCCAATGACCATTCAGTTTGTAAGGAACTTCCTAATGTATTAGGAAGTGTTTCCATGAAGTGTGATTTAGCATACATATGCATTGCCAGGTTGCCCCATCACAAGTATGGGCCACCAACTGTTTCTGGAGCGTAGGAAGAGATGTCACCAGTGGTGGGATTCAGCCAGTTCGCACCACTTCGGGAGAACCGGTTGTTAACTTTCTGAACAGTTTGGTGAACTGGTTGTTGGAAGAAATCATTAGGGCAGAGAACCGGTTGTTAAATTATTTGAATCCCACCACTGGATGTCACCTTCTACTTATCCATAGCTAGTTGCCAATGTGATCTCTGCCATGATTTGATAATACCTGGTGTCGAAATGTACCAAATCTAACATTTGTTACACATACAATGAAAATGAAACTATATTTACTATATATTTACTAGCAGAAAAAAATGTGTAGCAAGTTCTGGAAACCCTAGTATATGTTCTCAAGACAGAATTTCAAGAAGTTAAACAAATAGGAATTCCAGCTACTGCAAGATTATTTTCATTACAATACTTCAAATCTGAATAATGTTAAAAAGATACACACAGCATATATTATATACTTATTGAAAAAACTTTATTAGTGGCTTAGCATGTAGTGTATTTTTAAACTTTCTAACAGCCGGATCTGTTTTATTATACAAGTAACATAAGTAAAGACGAATGGGCTCACTGATCTTAATTTCATTATGAAATTAATATAGTATTTTTCATTAGATAAACCTTTCATGATTCCTGTATTCCCTCTGATAGAATCAGCCGTACTTCCCTTTAATTTTAACCTAGTCACTTTGTACATAGCTAAATAGTCTATCTTTTTGACATTGCTATATTTTGTTCTTAGAAATCTACCTACTCTATCCAAATAAACATGATACTAGCTCAAATCTATTATCCTTCATGTGAAAGTATTTGATTGATTTTATTGAACAAGAGTTCTAAGCAAATTTTTTTATGTAGGCAGGTTTTCAACATAGAAGGGGACTTCCGCAACTTGCCATCACTATACAATTATCCATAATGGTCCCAAATTCTTCTAAAAAATCCTCAGCCTTCAGTGTTTATTATTATATTTCATCTTAAGAATTTACAATTACAAAGAGAAATGTTATGTTTAAAAGTCACTTTCCTCATTCTTAAGACTTATTTGTTGCATTTGACTACTATCAAATACTTTATTTCATGGAGTTCTGTGTAAAAACTGTGAATGGGATTTGCACTTTGAGTCAGGAAACAGTTGGGTGTAAGCAAAATTACATAAGAGATAGTGCTCCAAATTTCTCATTCTTAAATAGTAAAATTGGGGTGCTATTTCAATTACTAGAGGATACTATAAAAATAATAATTCAGTTTCAGGTCCAACATTCCTTTCCTTTCTCCAACATCTTACAGATAGCTGCCTGTAAGAGGTGCTACAAGACCAGTTCTACCACATTATAAAATATTTTCATTCTGGATGGTAGATTAGTATATACAGTAGTCCACCCAATACCCACAAACCTGCTACCCAGATTATATCTTTCATTATAATTAAGGCACAGAGTGCTGTAGATGTTGCTCTAAAGGCAACAGTTGAGAAATGCATTGTGAGATCATGTCTACGGAAACTATCTTGTACAGACAGCTGCAGTAATCACCTCAGTTTACATAGCTCTGAGAAATCCTCAGATTTTTTTAACGGACCATCTGGGCAATGAATGAGTGGCAGAAGCCATGCAGAAGAGAATGATGGAGAGAGTCCTGGTTTATCTTCCACCTCAAGAGGCAAGTCTTAGTCCTGCTGCTGCCTAATTAGGTAGCAAGTTCTCCTAGGATGTCCCTGGGCAGCTGTCAATCTCTCTTTCTCCACTTACACTCTAGCATTTGGACAGACTGAGTACCATGCCATAGATTTTGTTTGAAACATCAAGAAAATTGGGGGAAAAAGAGCTTGATGTTACCATCCTCACATGTAGAACCCTTTAGCAAGGAAAAGACAATCCCCCAAACAATACATTTGATCACCAGAAAATAGACTTGCTTCTCAGTCATCCATTTTTGGGACTGTGGCATCAACCTTCCCTAAAATCTGGGACAGATCTTAAAATCTGGCAAATAAGTCTCAGCTCTCATTATTAAAAAAACCTTCCCCTTGATACAAGACAACAAAGAAATGGCTTTTTGATCTGATCTGATCTTTTAGGTTCTTTCTATTCCACATTAAGCTATTTGGCCACAAGAAAATTGGAGTTTTGTTGCAACTTACAGTCATCCTTCTGCTCTTTATTAATGACAATTAAAATTTCAGGGATGAAATAGTCAGACAACAACACTTTTATATCCCACTGATTTCAGTGTGAGGATTAAATGCACCTGCATATACACAACATGCTTCCAAACACTAATAAAACACAAGGTATAAACAGTTATTTCTTTCTGTTATTTTGATATAGTTCTCATTGTTACTGGCATTGTAATGTAAGTTAAAACTGTTTCATTCTTTGCCCAGAAAATGCGTGTCCCAAAGTGAAGTGATGGGGGATGGATTATTAAACTGAAATGCATTTGAGGTGAGGGGAAAAGACAAAGCTTTAGGCCCTAAATGAAAAGGCAATGGAGCACTTATGAACCTAAGAAGTGGAAATGATTTGTGTTAGGAGTGTCATAAAAGCATCAGCTGATGAATGGCTAATTGGGTGACCTAAATGACTTGTCCAAATATTTTTTTCAACTCCCAATGTGAGCTGCTTATACTTTTTTAAAAAAGGGAAAAAAATGCTAGCCTAGGGAATTTTTGTGGGCTGGGCACTGGTGAATAAGCACTATAACCCATTAGTGAACATGAAGAACTTGTAAAACTTATTTTCCTTGCTTCAAAGACTGTCAACAATGTTGTCAATAGCTTCACAACCAGGCATTCACCTAGCACTAAATTTATTTTAGTGGGATTTTGTTCAGACCACTGAGTGATCACTGCTGTGTACACCAGCCAAAATGGTGTGATTCAGTGAGGAGGCCGAGCGATCAGAGCCTTCAGTAGGTCCATTGGCGCTCTCAGTGCGCTGACAGCAAAGAATCTGCTTGAAGGTGGCACTCATTTCTTTGTCTCGGTAAGAGTAGATGATGGGGTTCATGGCAGAGTTGAATTCCGCGAGCAGCAAGAAGAACTTTTCATAGGCTAGAACATCGCACTGTGGGCAGCAAACATCAAGAAGAAGCAGAACTAATCCTGGAGTCCAGCAGATTATAAAAGCACCTGGAAAAGACAAATAAAAATACATTTGGTCTTCTAGATATTATATAATTATTATATTATATAACTGTTATATAGTAATAGTTAAATTTTATATAATTAGTTAATAATAATAATAACAATGTAAGATAGCCAATAACAATAGCACTTAGACTTATATACTACTTCATGGTGCTTTACAGCCTCTCTCAGCAGTTTAGTGTCAGCCTATTGCCCCCAACAATCTGGCCCCTCATTTTACTGACCTTGGAAAGATGGAAGGCTGAGTCAAGCCTTCAGCCAGTCAAGATCGAACTGCTGGCAGTCAGCAGAGTCAGCCTGCAATACTTCATTCTAACCACTGCGCCACTACAGCTCTAAAAAACTAAACATGTACATTCTACATTCAGACAGTAGACTTGTTGGAAACTACTCTGGGATAAGAAAAAGTCCAGAATAGAAAAGGTAACCATAAATATTCAAATAGTGCATTCTAACAATTACACCACCATGGTTCAAGATGCTATATAATATTGCCTAGATATTATATATTCTATCATATACTTTTTTAAAGGAGCTTCATGGCATGTTCAAATTTTATTCTCATTTATCCATTGAAAGCCTCTGTGAACAAGACTAGGCTTGATTAGTTTAATCTATGAGGTTGCTAGAAGTCAGAAAGAATTTGCTGGCACATGAAGTCTGAGATTGATGTTCAGTATGAAGCCAGGGGATGAATCTAGATTTATTCCTCTATATATTATATAGTATATATGTCTTTCAATGTTTTGGTTTGCTTTCTAAATATATATTCAGCCAGTGATCCTTATTTTCAAAGAATAAGACATACAATCACATACTTATTTGTGAATCTGAATTTGGATTAATTTTAGCAGATTAATTGATCACCTTCCAAAGTTTTTAAAAGTAACTAATACAATGAGTAGATTGGATATATGTTTTGAAGCAATTGATTCTGTAACTGAGCATTATTATTATAAAGTTTCTATACTGTACCTTGTTCCTGCTAACTATATACCTCAATTGTATCATACCTCCCAAACAGAAACACCAAGATTGTCTGTAACTAATAATCTGTGCATTGAGACATCTGCTGAGAAGCACAAATGATCCTGTTGTCAGCTTCTTAAATCTAATATAACTTCCCTTGAATAGCTCCAGTTCATTTGAGGAATTACCAACAGCTGTGATGTTTGCACCCAGACATATTTCAAATCACCTTTTCTCCTTCAAATCCTGTTCACTGTTGACTCTTGAAAACCATAGATGCCTTTGGAGAATAACTTTAGTTTGTGGAAGAGGTTTGTTTGCCTGGTGTATTTTATCCTTTTTGTAACCCTAACCCTAACCCTCACCACCATCCAGTTTGTTTGTTTATTATATCAATTTATATGGCTGCCCAAACCAAATTCATGACTCTGAGCGACTAACAGTATACAGACAAGAACACACATGTAATCTGCAGCTGAGGTTAAAAAAAAAAATCGAACTCCACAACAACAAATCAGCACAAGTGTTGTACTAGCTCTGTTACACACCCAATTCCCCCAGAGTTTTGCTTTCTTATTTCTCTTCCCCTCCTTTTCAATACTAGATTAATCTTTTACCCATCTTTATCTTCCATTCAGTTCATCTTCCTATCTACAAGTATGCATTATTTTAATAGTAATCTTAATAAATTGGAGAATGTTTTATAACCGTAAGTGTAATTTATATTTAAATAACTGGTAATAATAATAATGTTATTGGTCAGCTATTTTTAAAGTAAATGAATATTCCACTGTGTATAAAACTAAAAGCATACATCCTGGCTAGAGATGCCTTCAGCTAGCCAAAATGTGAATCGTAACATCATAATGCAATCACCACCTTTACATATGTTAATGCAATGTTAAAATACAAATATAAAAGTATCAAAATTTTGCATTGTGACACTGAAGCACAGGCTCCATTGCTTCTTTTCTGGCAAATCATAATGCACATACAAAAGGAGTCGAGTTCACATGTCATGTCATAATGCAGTTTTCATCATTTGCCCTTCCATAAGACATCCCTTATGGATGCCCATAGTCAGAGCTAATATAAAGTCCACTTTAGTTATACGAATTTAGAGCTAAGGGCTTAAGCTACAACTAAACAAACTCTATTTGAACAATTTCATAGTGATTTTGCCCCTTCTTGCTGGATAGCTGTTTAAAGTAATTCAGAGAACAGCCTAAGATGTATAAATATTAATTTTTACATTGCATATCCACTAGTTTTCTTTTGTTTTTTTATTACATTTAAAATATCACATTGTCCCTAGTTCTTATTTTGTTGACTGCATATTCTTAATTTGCTTACAGATCTATTTTAAAAAAGAATATATTGCTGTTATATACCGAAATCTATCAATCTATCTGACAGTTCACTGCTTTTGGCCAGCATAAGAATGAAATAATTTTCTAATTGCATTTGCAACTGAATAAAACTTTGTCACATTTATGGAAATTTCATTGTAGAAAAGACATCAAGGGAAAAAAAGCAACTCTCGTTTCAGAGCAATTCACACCATGAGTAAAAAGTAAGATTCTGAGTTGGCTGTGCCAATAGCAAGAGAGAGGGCAATGAAATAAAATATGACCTACTGTACTGATTTGATTGTGGAGAAGAACAGATGCAGAACTATTGTTCATAAGGGATGTTATTGTATCTCCCATCCATAAGCATCTAAGGTTAAGGCATTGAACCTTGCTAACCTTAATGCCTTTTGCTATTTTAATTGCAGTGGGCAAATCATATTATGTCTAAAAGGTCACTTCCTGCCCTGCAGCTGGGTGGGGAACGTAGATATTAGGAGTCTTTCTTTTTCTACTTTTAATCCCTTCTGGAGGAGCTGGGCTAAAGGCATTTTGTTTATGAAGAGGCTGGCCTGGATTTCTTAATGGGCACAAAATATCTATCTTTAAAGACTTTAGGCATCTGCTGGAGGCTGTTTCCTATAGCAGGGGAATGCTTTTTGGCTTTAAGAATATGTTTCTCCATTTCTCCTTTGGGGAAATATAATATTCTGCCTCTTTCCCCAAAATATTTCATTCTCTAGGAGGGAGGGGGCTTCCCACACCATGCCTATGGTAAGTAACAGGTTCTTTGCGAAATTCTTATCAATCAAACAGGATCAATATCTATCTGGTGGGTGGATGAAGCAATGTTAGTGTAATACAAAAGAAAAGAAAAGAAAAGAAAAACATGACACAGTTAAAGGCTCTGATCTAGATTAACAATTTTTGTTTCAATTTTAGCCAATATAAAATTTTATTCACCTCACATTTAGGGTCTGGAATATTTTACATGACTTAAATTACATTTTTTGGTTAACAAACAGGAATTGCTTATGCACAGAACTTTCAAGCTGACCAGAAGTTTTAAAAGAGGATGGGAAGGCCTTTCAGAGATAGTTACAGACAGAAAGATATGTGAAGTTAGTGGAATGGATGAATCCCAGCTGGTTGTCAAAACAATTTGAAATATTTATTGTTGTGAAACACACAAAGCTGCCCCTATGGATCTTATCATTGCTGAAGGCCAAAAATAAACAGGAAGTGTTTGTATTTTTCTCTTCTTTTATCAATGACCCAATAGCTCTGTGCTAGGAAACATACAGTTCGTAAAAAGAGATGTAGCAGGAAACATTTGGCTGAAAAGACTAGAACTGAAAAGAACCAGGTGCCCTATGGTTAAAACAAACTTTACATTAAAACAAACTTTACATTAAAACTATGAGCTTTAATCCTTTTTTTGAGGGATGAGTAATGGATTATTGTTTCTCTCGTGTCAGGGTTGTGTCTACATTACTTAAATGAAATTTCCCAAATTTGATAACCTTCATTTGTTAGACTTAAATCATCGTTCCAAAGCCAGAATGGCTAGGAAATTATGGGAATTCAGTTCTAATACAATTAGAAAATAGTGGACAGCAGAAGCTATCCCAAAACTGGGAGATAATGGCAGAATCCATTCCTAAGGTTATTCTAAATGTTAGATTTCATTTAGGTAATTATTTATTAATATTCAACTAGGGAGGTGAGGGAGACCCAGTTTGGTGTGGTAGTTAAAAGCACTTAGCTAGAAGAAGTAGATCAGTAATGGCTAACCTTTTCCAGACTGAGTGCCCAAAGCGCCCAAACCCCCAAAATGTAATGTGTACGTGGGCCCCCTGCATGCGCCACGCCCCCCTGCACATGCGCGGCAGAGACCCGACAACCAGCATGCAGGAGGCATGCGCACATGCACGGTGGAGCTGAACTGGGGCGACGACTTGTGTGCCCACAGAGGGCGCTGTGTGCCACCTGTGGCACCCGTGCCATAGGTTCGCCATCACGGAACTAGACCATGAGTTCTAGTCCTTCTTTAGGCACTGAAGTCATCTTTGGGCCTGTCACTCTTAGCCCTGGAAAGAAGATGGCAGTGACAAACAACTTCTAAAAATCTTGCCAGGAAAAGTGCAGATCACCAGAGTCAACATTGATTTAAAGACAGACAGACACATGCACACACACACACACTGCATGAATTTCATGTCACATTCTGGATAAACAGGAGGTTCTACTATATAATAGATCTTGCTTGCATGCCAGAGTTTTCATTTAATAATCTGTCTTTCTGAAATGTTAGCCTACATGAAAAACAAAATTAAGCAGATATTAACATCACTTTTGAGAGCTAGCAACATACTATTTGCTTCATAGTAAATGAAGGTTATGTATATGCAGGCTTCATTTTCTTCCAGCACTAGGTTGCAACTAGGTTTGGCTAAGCAATTATAATTGTCCAGAGGTCACCCAGAATGCAAATTGGATTCTGCATCTCTCCAGCCCAATCACAACGCCTTAAGCCCTACATCAAACTAATGTATCAGACAGGACAATTAAAAGATTCATATTAAAGCAATACAAATGGCAGAAGAAATAATTTAGACAGCATTCCTTCCTTTTGGTTCAAACCATTAATATTAAATTAGGGTCATTAACTAACCAGATGCATTTTTTATTGTTCCCATATTATGTGCATTGTTCTGGGAAGCACCAAGATTGTGCAGAAGAACATCTAAAACCTTCAAAATTCACAGCTGCTCCTTGACTCATGGAAAGAGCTGGAGTTTTCCCACATCACATTATGAAAATACTAAAT
This sequence comes from Pantherophis guttatus, assembly GCF_059756535.1. NCBI lineage: Eukaryota > Metazoa > Chordata > Lepidosauria > Squamata > Colubridae > Pantherophis > Pantherophis guttatus. Next base: position 86,284,613 of record NC_142064.1, on the reverse strand, counting down.
GACAATTCTTCGTAAACACTTCCCCAGATAAGATTATGAAATATGAGGCTGAACTGTTTAGACATCTTTCGAATATATCCAGACCCGAAACACTTGCCAAAATTGCTTCAGAGGAAAATGATCGCTAAGCGTCACTAAGGGTGACTTGAGATCTTATGAAACCAGGCCACATTCTAAAACATTCCTTTGGCAATAAAGCCTCCGTCCGTTTCCTGCAAACCATGAAGTTTCAAAGCAACTCTGTTACTGCACCCTCTTTGGCTCACCACAAGAGGTCACAAGAAGCATAAAGTGGACAATGGGTATGCATCTGCAAAAGCTGGCAACAGCTCTGGTATACTTTTCCTAGTTAACTATGATAGGAAGGACAAAGCTTTAAACATAATGAGACCACACCTTCACTGTCAAATACCAGCATATAAGAGGGCCCAATTCTATTTTGTGCTGGTGAGCATATTTAGGGTTTTGAGAACATGCATAAGTCTCCCAGAAGAGACTTTCTACAATTCATAAAATATACAAAATGTGGGAGATCTTCCTTCTTCTGCTCCTCCATTTTTTCTGGGCTGATGGGCCTGATGTAGGGATGGGATTCAGCTGGTTTGGACCAGTTTGGGTGAACCGGTAGTTTGGCCAGTGGCTGGGCCCGCCCACCTGCCCTGGCGGTATCCCGTCTTATACAATCAACGTGTTTTTGATGCGGTGCGCATATGTGCAAGGTGCACACATGCGTGAAGCTATTCCATCCTATACAATCGCTGTTTTTGACACAGCGCACAAGTGCGGAAAGCCGCACGCAAGCGAAGCTATCCCATCCTATACAATCACTGTGTTTTTGATGCAGCGTGCATGTGCGTAAGGCACGCACGTGAGCAAAGCTATCCTGTCCTATACAATCACCATGTTTTTGACTCAGCATGCATGTGCGCAAGGCACGCACACGTGAATGCGTGCTCACATTTTCGAATTTGGGTGAACCGGTTGTTAAATTATGGGAAGCCCACCTCTGGCCTGATGTTTCCATTTATTCTAGTTATTACCCAGCTTTCATATTTGAACAACACTTAAACAGGGTGGCAGTCAACAATAACAGACACAATTTTACACATGCTTACCTGGAAGTAAATTCTACTGTGTTTTGAGCTGCATACTCTATAGCTTTACAGCCTAAAAGGGATCTTTATTGAAATCCTAATGAAGCCACCTCTATGCTTTAAATTCACTGAGGATTTAAGCAAACCACTGGCTATCATCTTCAAGTCCAGCAGAATATAATGAATTTTTGCTGCCCTGCTTTACTGAAGATAAATATTACCACTACTACAACTACTACTGTAGGCATATTAATATAATTACCTATTCTTACATCAATTGCTATTTTGGGAATGTTTGATTCTTTAATCACCTCCTTTGCTTTTCAGTTTTCTAGCAACTATCTCATTAGACCAGAAGACTGAAGACAAGCTTTGACCACATGACAATAGTTCAGTGCTGCCCAATTTAGAAGTAGAAAATACACATGGGAAATACAAGAAGCATTTCATGTCTGAGCAACCTATTTCTTTACATAGAGTAGAATTTGTCCTAGCTGCTAGTGCAGGGGTCAGCAACCTGTGGCTCTGGAGCCACATGTGGCTCTTTCATCCCTCTGCTGCAGCTCCCTGTTGCCGGCCATCTCCACAATTGATAAGTCTTTCGGTTAGGACAGGTAGAGGAAAAAGGACACTGCACTAGGAGGATACTCTATGGTGGGGGAACCGGACTTCTGGTCAGCAGAGAAAAAACGATGCCACACTAGGAGGAGACTCTATGGTGGGGGAACCAGACTCCCGGTCGCTCCAGAACTGAATGAGCGCCACAAAGGTTAGGACCTTTGTGGCTCTTGGAGTGTTTGAGTTGCCAACCCCTATGCTAGAGACTCTCCAGCACATGAAGAGTATTTATAGCAGTAACTCTTCACATCATCATTATGTTTTAACTAATGATGTCAGGAATTGAACCGAGAACTTTTCCATGCAAAACATGTGCTCAGTCACTGACTGGTCTCTTACATCAAATTTCAGCTGAGCATCTAAGCACCAACCAGCACCAAACTTATTTCGTCAGACCCCAATTATTTCAGACATACTTCGAATTCTTCCTATTTTAACACTGTATTTCACACCTAGCTTAAATATTCCATTGATCAAAAAGAGAGAAGACATATAACCCAATTTCATGTATCCCTCACTATGCTAAGAACAAGAAACTATTACTCTATGTGCAGCATTTCACAGACAATAACCTAACTGGAATATCTGCTATTGGTTGTTTTCTTCAAACTTACAATTTATAAGCCTGATTATGTAACATGCTTTGAAATGAAGACTTGACCAACATAGATGAATATATTAAGAGCATGGTGGTCAGAAAAGACAGGGTTTCATTCATTTTATTATATTCAATTAAATTTCAATTTTTTTTTCTTTTTACAACCATGAAATCCCTTTTTATCAGGGTGGACTCAGGGCAACTGAATGGAGCTGAGCATTTACTGGCCGGATGCCCTTCCTGATACCTACACAGAGTTCACAGATAATTTTCTCTTTGCACCCTGATAGAGAAACATCTGTTGAACTCTCAACCTTCTGAGTGGGAGGTGGTGAGCGTCTTCACTTCTAGGTCACCATACCGCTCTTTGCATTTCATTAAATAGTCTTCCCTAATTGTTATGTTCCAGGTGTGTTGGTCTCCCAGGATTCCCAGCAGGGGAGAAATTCAGCAGGTTCTGACAGGTTCTGGAGAACCAGTAACGGAAATTTTGAGTAGTCCGGAGAACCAGCAAATACCACCTCTGGCTGACCCCAGAGTGGAGTGGGAATAGAGATTTTGCAATATCCTTCCCCCAGGAGTGGGGGAGGGAATGGGGATTTTGCAGTATCCTTCCCCTGGAGTGGGGTGGGAATGGAGATTTTGCAGTATCCTTCCCCTGCCATGCCCAAGCCACGCCCATCAAGCACATCAAGCCACGCCCACAGAGCCGGTAGTAAAAAAAATTGAATTCCACCGATTCCCAGCTACTCCTTTAGCACTCATTGGCATTTTTAGATGGGCTTCGATTTCTGGGACTAATTTTCCCTAATGAAATGTTTAATTTTCCTAACACGTCTCAGCATCACAGCTCCTTTAAACAAATATGCCAACGAGTCTCTGAGTTTAACACTTTCAGGAAAGAACATAAAGTTTGTACAAGGGATGCCACAGTTTATGGAAAATATACTGATACAAGAAATAAAAACAGTGACTTTTTTTTAAAAAAATGCACTCAGCGAGTTCAAAAATGGGAAGTGTAAAAACAAAGAGTCTTATCATTGAGGACAAGGAGGAGAAGCATGGTAGCCAAAAAAACAATGGAATGTGACACATTTACTTAGCAAAGGATTTGAAATAAAACAGGAATGTTCCTCAGGAACAGCTTTCTGCTCCTTGTACCATTTTCAAAGACTGTTCATGTGAAAACGAGCTGGTGTAGACATCTAATGAAAACTGGGTTATTTGGCAGCTTTAAGACTTGTGGACTTCAACTCCACAATTGACGTCCACAAGTCTTAAAGCTGCCAAGTTTGAAGACCTCTGTGCTAGAGCTTGTCTGTGTATAGCATATTTAGAGAGAGTGAGAGACAGACAGATTGACTACACATAGTCCCTTCACCTCCACAGTGGGACAATTTCCTTTCTGTGCTGAGATTAGCCCTTGGTATTATCACAGTTTTTAAAGCTGACCAAGCAACCTAATGTTGCCCGATAACACAGATGCTTATTTCATAACTCCTGTCACTTAACAATCTGTCTGGAATATGCCCCATATGTGTGAATATTCTTTAAAAAAATCAATAGTTTGGGAACTTGCTGCTCAATGAAAGATGAGAAAAAATCCTCAGCAATTCCCTATACATTCTTCTTTTTGCCTGCCTTAATAAATGATGAGTTTCTTTAAAGGAAATCCCAGATCTTGGACCCAATTAATACATTTTAATGGATGAGTCTTCTTCAGGAAAGAAATAGAGGAGACTGAGAGCCTTGGGTAGTAAAGCATATTTCTTAGTGAGGAGTATATGGGTATAATACTAATTTCGGTTTAGTTTTAATTTAACTGGACGAAGAGCATAATGGAATGAGCACCGAATGATGGAAACTGACTGAAAAACATAAACATCTGGAAATTCTTTCAGCTTGCAAATATAAACTGATTTTGGAATATCACTAAATTAATATTACTAGGCTGGTTGCTAAATGGCAATACAACACAAACATAATCTATGTAATTATTTGAGATAGAAATGATTTCATTATTTTGTGAAATTGCAGAATTTTGACATTTGTTGGCAAGTCTTTCTTCATTCTGTGCCTCGGGTTTCTTGAGTTTATCTTTGCAGTTTTGGGCTATTTGCTGGTATTCTACCTTAGTTATGTGTCCCTTTTTCCATTTTTTGTACTTATCCTTTTTTTTCTCAGTTTATCAGAGAGTTCTTTGTGCAACCACGCTTATTTCTTCATGGATTTCTTGTTTTTTCTTTTTCAGTGGTATTGAGTTGGACTGGGCTTTTATAATCATATTTTTCAGAGTTTCCCAAGCTTCGTTAGTTGTTTTCACCTTTAAGATTTTCATCCATGGAATCCTTCACAAGCTCTAAGTTTATTAAAATCAGCTCTAAGACACTGGTTTGATTATATTCTAGTACTTCTGCCTGCATTATATTGAATTCCAGTATGACATAGTTCTTGCAACTTCAACCCTATCATTTCTTCTGTTAGTAAGAATTAGGTCCAGTATAGCTGTCCCACTAGTTCCCTCCAGACAAAGTTGTAAGCTAAATAAATTATTAGGAACCTATTCGATCTCCCACAGAGTTTGTCTCCCAGTTGATGTCAGGATTCTGTCAGTGACTGTAATAAAGTCTATTAGCAGTACCTCTATTAATTCACAAGATGTTTTAATGGATATTTAATTGAAAACAATTCTTCTTCTTCCACTTTCAGAAACAGGCTGAAAGCAGCCTGTTTTCTGTGTTTTAGTATCCCTTCTAGTCAGGGGTGAAATGTAAAATTTGTTACTACCGGTTCTGTGGGCGTGGCTTGGTGGGAGGGGGTAATGTGACTGGGTGGGCGTGGCCAACTTTTTTTTTTAATTTTTCAAAGCATTTTTTCTGCAAATGCAAAAAGATGCTTTGAAAAGCCTCTGCCGATCAGACAACAAAACTGGGATCTTTTTTAAAAAGCCTCTCTGACGATCCCAGCTGAGTTGTCTGATCATCAGATAATTTTTAAAAAGCCTATCTGATGATCAGGCAACTCAGCTGGGATCGTCAGAGAGACTTTTAAAGCATTTTTTTCTGCAACCTCTTCAGCGGAAGAGGTGGTTAAAAAAATGCTTTGAAAAGGCTCTGACGATCCCAGCTGCGTTGCCTGATAGGCAGAGGCTTTTCAAAGCATTTTTTAAACCACCTCTTCCCCAGAAGAGGTTGCAGAAAAAAATGCTTTGAAAAGCCTCTGATGATCCCATCTGAGCTGCGCGGTCATCAGAGGCTTTTTTTTTACTTTTAGAAGCATTTTTTTCGGCGGAAGAAGTTGTAGAAAAAATGCTTTTAAAAGTAAAAAAAAAAGCCTCTGATGATCGTGTGGCTCAGCTGGGCATGGTGGGGGGGGGGGCGCAGGGATTTTTGCTACCGGTTCTCCGAATCACCCGCCGCCATCGCTACCGGATTGGGTGATCCGGTCCGAACCCCTGGTTCTAGTCCAATCTAGCACTAAATAAGATTTGCTTAAAGAAAAGGCATGTTGTGGATACCACCATCTATGGACCTACATTTGATGGGTTGCAGGAGGCAGCCCTTCTTTTCTGTAGTGCCCACCCCATTTTCTCCATCTTGAAGTCAGGTTATCTCCATCCATGTTTTCATTCCGGAAGTCCCTCAGGACCCGGTTATGTCACCAGGTCTGGGGCCCACAGAGAACTGGAGACATTTAGATGACTCCACTGTAGCTGATCTTTTTTACTCTCTCTCTGTGGTTCATATATTATAACTATGTATAGTGGTATACATTCATTTTTAATGTTTGTTCTATTTTCATAATGATTGTTTATATATATATATTATATATCTGTTTTTTAAATTGATTTTTGTATGCCACACAGAATTGTTTTTGTCAGATGTGTGGTCATTTAAATATGAGTAATAAATAAATAAATAAAATAAATTAACCAACAAGACATTTGAATAATCTTGGATTAATAAAAATTCTGCAAAACATTTTGATAAATTGTCACTTCCTTTTTTAAAATTAAATTGCTGACAATAAACAAGGGGGTTTGTGATTCTGGCACATTCAACACAGGGATAAATAGACGTATTTTTGTACATATATATTTTCAATATAAACATTCAGAAAATTATACAGCCTTTCCACATGAACACAGCCTGAATTGCAATAAATTTTAAATTATACATTTTTCATATTATACCACAAATATTTTCTACATCTTGTTAATAATGGCATTAAAAATCCAGCAGAGACAAGGCTCTTTTATATTTATCAGGATATCTCAATACTGTCTTCCATATTATTTTATAAATATTGGCAACGTGAAGTCTACAGTCTTGTTATACTTGAGAATGTGCTTAAGGATAAAAACTATTTTTAGGTGTGCAATAATTAATTCAAGGCTTCCTAATACTTCCAATGTTTCTTATTTTTGCATTTACTATCCATAAGGACTACAAATTTTCTTTAAATCACAGTTGGCAAAAACATCAAGTTTGTTCCAAAGCATTCCATTTCATTTTCACGAACATTTGTTATTTCAACTCAATCCATCTTTAAGGATTTATTTTGCATTCCCATGTATTTAAAAGATTTATATGGCTGCCCATCTTAAGCACCTTTGGGCAGCTCACAACAACAATAATTACTGGCAGATTCCATTTTCACTGTCTTAAGTGGAAAACATTAGCGTTTCCCAATTGGCACTCTCTGATGTCCTCCTGAATCATTTTCAGTTATTTCCCATTAATACTGACTACAGATGACAAGACCAGAGGCAAGAACCATCCTTTACTTGTATATCAGATAAATTTATGATCCATTCAATTTAATAATATACTTATTTATATAAAAAGCAAAACTACAGCAATGATTTTCTGCTTTTATTTCAGAAGAGAACTCAGTTCTTGTATTTACTGCTTTATTTCCCTCCCCTCCCATCGAATTGAAGTTAGAGGTTAGTTTGGTTTGGCAAAATTGAGGCTGTCTTCCAAACTGAAAAGTTGTGGTAGTATTTCTCAGCACTGATTTCCTTGAATTCTCAGAACCATTTGCTGATATATGCTTACATGGTTTCAGATACCAATTTTCTTGTTTGAACATTTTAAATAGCAATTGTTCTCTGAACACTGATGCTGTTACTTAGTTTGGGTAATAAATTGGCAAGAAAACCACCAAGCTTAGAGAGTATCAAGGACTCCTCAATTGTTCTCTTCCTCTTGTGTTACCAATAGCAATGAAGTTATGAAAATGTAAACTTACTTTCCTCCCCCAAGTTCTACAGAGTATGCAAAATCTGTAATTTATTTCTGAATCAGCCTGCAGAGAGATGAATAGCCTCAGAAACCATTGAGATTGGTGGGCTCAAATTCAGCAGGATCTCCAGATAAGCACTTCTCTATTGAAATATGGCTTAATTGCCTTGTTCGAGTGATTCATTTAGCAGATGAGAACATCTCCTAACTGTCTTAAGTATGAACAAAACAGTTCTTTCTTCAATGGTGTTTGCGTTTCTACAAGCACTGTTTCATTCTGCATTTTCCCCACATTGTTTTCAAAATGCTCCTTTAAGGTCCACATGAAAATTCTTACGCTTTCAAACTATATACATTTTTGTATACAATTTCTCCGATCAGGTTTTGGAAGCACGTACTTTTAATATATGCCTTCTCATATACATTAATGTATATTAATTTTCTCTAATACATTAATTTTCATGTTCAGGTTTTTATAATTTATGCATATTTGTCCAGAGAGAAGTACATATTAAGCATTAGTTTGAGAATCAGTGTAGAAGCATAAATTGTGTTGCTTCATATGACCTTATGTATACCACAAGCTTCTACATTCCTTCCTATTTTATACTGTATGCTTGTTGCACACACTTATCAGGAATATAAACCCTTACACCACATCAAGGTGAATTGCTAGTAACAGTGATAGAAAAACAAACAATAAAATATAAAATGTGAAAGGAAGCCAAGGTCATTGTTTTGATAAAATAAAGCCATTGTGCCATGTAGAGCTATTCCCATCACCACTCTTAAACTCACACCTACTAGAAAATCCTTGGCTATATACTAAGAAGCATCTTTTGCTGCAGCTGTGCAAACAATGTTCTAACTCTGTTGCATTTTTAAACACTTATCTTCCAAAATCTCTCAATTCACTGCCTTTGATGTGCCAGAGCACCCTCAAGGGCTGAATTCAAGAGAAAGAATGCCTTATTAAAAAATAATGCAGCAATACAGGTTGTATTAAATGTGTATTACTAATTAGGTTTAACCACATGGGTTCTTTGTGGTTCTCAAGTCAATCAGTATCCATTTATGTCCCCAAGTAATGTGTGTTGTTGTTATAATTTTCCCTTTACATAATGGAGCATTAGACAGGTTCAAATGATAATCTCAGTTTAATGAATGAATCATGTAGATGTGCACTCAATCCCTTCGTTTCTCTCTTTACTGTAACAATGAACAAACCAGCATCTCTTCAGTTAACTATAATTTCTAGTTTCATCCCACCAGTCTACAAAGGTGAAAGATTTTAGGCAAGCCAGAACAGGATATAAAGTCAACTCTAAGACTTTTGCTTATATTCTGGTTTATACTGAAGTTATGATCCAGTATCCCGGATCTGACAAATTAGGGAAGTATGATTAGTGGAATATTAATTAACACAGAACGTTTACTGTCTTGTAAAAATAAACAGCATGTCTATCATTAATGTTTCTCATATCTCATTTTAGGAATAATATGATTGTTGAATATAGTAATAACATTTGTTGTAGGAAATACAAGTGGACTGAAGCTCTTGACCTTCAGGATGAAGGTGATAGTACACGATTAATCCCTGAACCCTTGGCTTTGTATTCTTGATAGTTCCAATTGTGGGGTCAAGGCTATTTCTCACACTATTTATACCATGGGACAAAATTAAGTGTAAATATCTTGAGCTGCGCAGCTGGACAAATGACATTTGAATTGTAAATTAAGAAATTTCACACAATAAACTGGCAAATTTTTGCTTTAGTGTCTCAGTTCAAATTTGCTCAGTGCGATTTCTAAGGAATTTGACTTCAGTAAAGTATGATTAAGATTGCAGTCTGTTGGAAATTGTACCAGTCTATAGTTCTGTACGGTTTGTTTTCAAATATAAAACTTTCCTTTTATAATTTGAATCTCTGCTTGCCCAAGGTCCATTTTCTTGCCTATGTAAGCTATATAAATCACTCCTATGTAATCCCCAGAGGAAAGAGACATGTTGTGGAAAAAGAATTTTTATATTCTCTATTGCTTTGGATATTTCAAAAGCAGCCTTGTTAAAATGAGAAAAGTGATCAAACTATGAAATCATTTCCTTCTGTTTGAAATATTTTACTCAGAGGGAAGAAAAGAGCATAAAGAGGACGGGGAAATCTCTTCTGTTTTGACTCTGCCCCAAGATTCAACATTTCAGCAATTCTGTGGGATGATGCCATTTGCCAGCTCCTGAATGCTCCAGCCAGAGGTTCAAGTCATCTCAGTCATAAGGAAAAACAATGAATCCTCTTGTGAAACTCGACTGGACTCCACATCACTCATACCATCAAGAGATTTTTCCCCCTTTTAGGAGAAAGGGGAGCTATCCTCTTGCATTGGCTGGAAGGAAATGGCAGACACAATGTCAGGCATTTTCTGAGATGGATATACAAGATTCTCTTGTTTGGCCTTTGTACATGTGCAGAAGGGTGTATGAAAAATACTTTTCTGTTCTTTGGAAAGAATTATTCCTCCCCCTCCCTCCCTTCATAAGGGATTGACTTCAAAGAGAGAAGGAGGGAGGGAGGGAGTTGCTTGAATTGCTTGGGAGGAAGTTAAATTAAAAGGCGCTATAATAAATCTCTGATTTTACAATCTGGTACAAAGACTGAAATAGGGCTTACTTCTATATGTGCTTAAATTATTTTTGAAGAGCTCTACGTGTGTTCCTATTAGAAGCAGTTTACATTCTGCAAGTATAGGCAGGTGGGTAGCTGTCATTAGAAATTTTTCGGCATTAGACAATCAATCAGGGAAAGAAGTTTTTTATATACTGTACATATCTTCAGTTTTATCTAGCCCTTAGTTGTGTCATTGTTATCTAATTCCCATTAAACCTGATCCATTTGCCAAAGATTTTCCTCTTTCAAAAAATACAATTGTTTCGTTTCCTTCCTTCCTTCCTTCCTTCCTTCCTTCCTTCCTTCCTTCCTTCCTTCCTTCCCTCCCACCCTCCCGCCTTCCTTCTTTCCTTCCCTCCATATATTTTGTCTAAAATATTGGTGCAACAATTAGTACAAATACTGGTGCAACAACTACAAAAACCTGTGTATAATTTCTCAAAATTGTATTGTATACAAGGCTTCCTGATGCGTAAACCAGATGTTCTTTGGAAAAATCCATGAAATAAACTTTTAGTAGTATTTTCCACACATACATTTCACGGCATAGGAAGATTCCCTCCCCCCAAAGTTGTGGAAATACATCCAAGTCGGCTGAAATAAGTTGCTATCATTGCCATTCATATTGCTTAGAAGAAGAAAAAATCCTGATGTAGAGCAATGAATTTTCCGTTTATCTGATCTTTTAATGATAGCGGTTCCTAAATGTAAAGGGTAATCAACAGGTTAAACTTCTATTTGTTTAAACATATAAAATACTTTACTTTAGGAGAACCCTCACTCCAACTTTCATCTGAACTAAATTGGAAAAGTCTAAATAAAAGTACTGTAGTCCCAGACTTTTAAAATAGTGGACTTGGTAATTAATTCCAAAAATAAAGCTTTCAGCACTAAACAGCAACAATGCTTTGAAACAACTGAAGCAAAATATGCATAGGTAGCACGATTCAAACAAGCTAACATGGCAAGAAACAAAAACTACAGATTTTGGGTTCATCATGGTAGCATAACTGTGATTATATCATGTGCTAACCTGATTCTAATCAACTCCAGTAACTAAGTAATGGAGACCTCTAAAAACAACTCAGCAGAATAGAGTTTGTTTGAACATTCCCTGCTTTGTTGTACAATACATTAAGTAGATTTACTTAGCTGGCTGAAGGTGCTTATATTCTAATAAATGTATTCAATATTTTCTCCCTTCGTAAGCACCGTCTGTCCTCTTAGTTATTAACATTCATTAGGACTATGCAAAGAGGTGCTTCAAAGCAAAGACAGATAAATGAAGCATCTCTTTTGGTATTATTGAAGACGCTGGGATTTTCAAGGTCAGTGGCTGCTTCTGGATATACAGTTGATTCACTTTTTCCCCCATGAGGCAAAACAATTGTGCATCCACATGCTTGCAGAAACAATCAGGAGGCAGTTGCTCCAAACCCTTGCAAGCAATGATCTGTTTCGATAGTTCCAAATAATTTTATACAGTCCTATTTTTAAACTTCTCATCCCAAATCCTGAAGACCTTGTCTTGTTTTCCATATTATAACATTATAAAATAAAGAATGATTCCCCAAGCTTGCAGGATTGTAATCTTTGCCTTCCTAATAGTATCATGACTGTAACTTTGTTGCTTGTATCCTTACGATTTATATGGATATTGATTGTTTCCTGATTGCTTATTTGTACCCTATGACTATCATTAAGTGTTGTACCTTATGATTCTTGATGAATGTATCTTTTCTTTTATGTACACTGAGAGCGTATGCAACAAAGACAAATTCCTTGTGTGTCCAATCACACTTGGCCAATAAAAAATTCTATTCTATTCCTGTGTATAAGTGTGTGTTAGATTTCAATTCTCATCAACCTTGACTAGTGCCAGAATTAGTATAATATATCTGGAAGGGATCAGGCTATGGACTTTGGGATAGGTTAAAAGATTAGCTTTAATAATAAATACAATTTACAAAGACATTATTCATAGCACAAAAGTCTATTTGAACAGTCAGGGATAATTAAGTAATAAAGAATGATAGAGAAATAGTAAATTTCATTTTTGATGGTTCTCTTTTCTATTCTGGACTTTTTCTTATGCCAGAGTAGTTTCCAACAAGCTTATTGTCTGAATGTAGAATGTACATATTTACTTATTTAGAGTTGAGGTGGCGCAGTGGTTAGAATGCAGTATTGCAGGCTAACTCTGCCAACTGCCAGCCGTTCAATTCTCACCAGGCTCAAGGTTGACGCAGCCTTCTATCCTTCCGAAGTCAGCAAAATGAGGACCCAGATTGTTGGGGGCAATATACTGACTCTGAAAACAGTTTAGAGAGGGCTGTAAAGCACTGAGAAGTGGTATATATGTCCAAATGCTACTTTCTGTGGCTATTATTTAGACAGAAAACTGTTGATTTCATACTTTTCTCTGTCTACCACCAAATTATTTTATTCCTGAATAAATGATAAAAACACTTGTTGGACTCAGGTGTGGTACAAAGACTGTTTCAATTTGGGGCCAGTAACTCTTTCTCAGCCCAATCCACCTCACAGAGTTGTTATTGTGACGAAAGTAGGAGGAAGAAGGTGTGTTGGATATGTTTGCCGCCTTGAGTTATTTGTAAAAATAATAAAAGTGGGATACATATTAAATAAAATACACATATAAGAAAATTATCTAAAGATAAATCAATAAACAAGGCAATTCAATTGTTTCACTGTGTTCCTTTGTAAAATTCTTAAGGCAGAACATTGTATAAAAGCCATTCTGTCACCAAGTGACAGAATATATATTGTGCTGCAGTGATTTCAAAGGCATTATATTGTATGTTTCTCTGCAGAAATGATAGGGCAGATTTACTTCCTGTATGTTGGGGCTGCTGAACTTATTTTTGGCAAACCAAATTCACTCTAAGTAAGCTTGTCAGACGTCTCCATGACAGCAGTGGGCAGGGACACAACACGCAAGGCATATATTTTCCAACAATTTTTTCTACATAAAATCAATTCAATCATGTATAAACACATTCTACTTAGTTATGTACATTCCTTTCTCTTTTTATGTGTAGATAGATGTTTTAATTAGACTTTAAATTAATTGGGCTTATAGGAAACAGTGGGCGATACTTTCACATTGAAAGATGGGAAAGGTTTAAAATGATTGATTTTTGCCTTTTCCAGCACAAACGTCCTGCCACTATGTCATAGTGTTACTTTGTGTAAACGTCTACTGATACCAATGGAAGTTCTTCTCAGGCGTCTTGTAATCTGGGAAAGTTAGTACAGTATTAAATTGTGCATTGCTATGGTTTGTAATGAGAAAAGGTTTAAGAAATGAGGGTCCACTAAATGGGGAGGCTCATTGGCTGCAGAGGTATCTCATACTGCAGGTAGTCCTTACTTTACAACAGTTCATTTAGTGACCATTCAATGGCACTGAAAAAAGTAACTTATGACAATTTTTCACATTTACAACCTTTGTAGCAGCCACGTGTAGATCACGTGATCAACATTCGGTTGCTTGGCAACTGGTTCATATTTATGACCGTTACTGTGTACCAAGGTCATGTGATCCCCTTTTGCAACCTTTTGACAAGCAAAATCAATGGGCAAGCCAGATTCACTTAACAACCTTGTTACTAACTTATTGACTGTAATGATTCACTTAATGCCTGTGGCAAGAAAGGTCATAAAATAGGGCAAAATTCACTTAACAAATGTCTCACTTAGCAACATAAATTTTGGGCTCAGTTGCATCTGTAAGTTGAGGACTACCTGTACCGTGATCTACTATATTGTGAATAATACAGTTCAGCTCATATTCAATTATTTATGTAAATATTACACCTTAATCTCTTGCATGGTAATACCACAATACTACAAGATAAATTCCTTCCTTCCTTCATTTATTCAAATGTATTAACAGCCCAACTCCAATGGATTCTTATTTGTAAAAAAACTCATAATGTTATATAAGAAGGGAACCTTTAATTTATCGAAAGGGAACATAACTTAATGTATATATACTTTTTACACATCATAAAAACAGACTGTATAAATGAAGATGATACCTCAGAGCTAGGTATGTGTTTATATATTTGAAAAGAAACATCACAAGTTGAATTCAAGGCTAATGGCTATTATCAGTGTAATGATAGACTCAAGATCTAGTTTCATACAGCGGTTAAAGGTACCAAGCTAAAAACCAAGAAATTCAATTCTACTTCTGCTTTGGACAAAATGCCAGCTGGGTGACCTTAAGCCATTCATTCTCCGAGAGGTCCTTGGTGCTCTCTGAGCTTAGCTGCAGATGTTTTATTACCCAACTAGGTAACATCATCAGTGCTAGCACTGATGAATAAATGAAACATCTGCAAGAAAACAACCAAGCTCAGAGAGCACCAAGGACCCTCATTTCAACCCTAAGCCACAAATATTTTCCTCTACCGGCATTCATTCTCCCTCAACCCTAGGAGGCAGGCAGTAGCAAGGTTAGGGAAGCTAACAGAGATGTTAGGTATGACTAATACTAAACAACATACAGGAGTGATGTCATTGGCTGCCACTGCAGGAAATCACCTTTCCATGCTATCCTAGTAGTGTTAGAAATTTGAATTAAATTATTTACTTTTTTTTTTTACAAGACCTATGTTCTTATGCAATAAATAAATCTGCCTGACTCCGCATGGCTTACAGATGCTAGAACAGTAGTTAAGATTAAAAACCTAAACATTACTAAGCAATACAACTGTAGTGAGTAAGGAGGATGATCTTGGCAGAGATATGCAGGCTCCATTGCAAGGTAACAAGGGGCTGAAACATTTTTAGGTCCAGAATGACCAAATAACCTTCAGCTCAGACATATGCCTCCCTGATTCACTGAAGTATAAGGAGGGGGAGGAACAGCACAATCAGACTGGCGAGATTCTGTTATTATAGCCAATCTGTATAAAAGCAGTTTAGCTTTCTTGTGGAGATGTTTTTCTGGTCTGGTCTATGTAGAGGGAGTGACAATAACAGTGTAATAAATAACATCCCAAGGATTGAGAAGCAAGCCTAACAGGGGAATGTTGTTTCAAAGAAGGAAAACAGCAACTAAAAAGAACAACTCATGGAGACCTACAAATTTCATTTCCTAAGAGTTGGGAGCCAGAGCAAGCAATAGCAATAGCAATAGCAATAGCAATGGCACTTAGACTTACAGTATATACCGCTTCAAGTGCTTTTACAGCCCTCTCTAAGCAGTTTACAAAGTCAGCATATTGCCCCCAACAATCTGGGTCCTCATTTTACCCGACCTCGGAAGGATTGAAGGCTGAGTCAACCTTGAGCCGGTGAGAATTGAACTGCCAAACTGCTGGCAGCCGGTGATCAGCAGAAGTAGCCTGCAGTACTGCATTCTAACCACTGCGCCACCACGGAAGCTTTCTCTTCCAATTCTTAAAGACAGGTAGACACAACAAGGAGAAAGTGGACCTACAAAGGTCCTAAACCATAAAGGTCCCGAACCATAAAGGACTTTCAAAGTGACAATGGGCACCTTGAGTTGCACCCAGAAACAAACTGGCAATCAGTATAGGTTGCAGAGCAGAGGTGAGACATGGGTAGGTTGATTAACACCTACAATTGCTTGTGTCACTGCTTTGACAGCAGGCCCAAGTTTCCAGATAGTCTTCAAGAGCAATCCCATGGGGAACACAGTGTAATAATCCACAATGGAGGTCATCAGTAACACTGAGCAAAATCTTCTGTTCAGGAAAGGTTGCAATTGGTCAATTTGTGCAAAGCCCTCCTTAAACACAAGCAGAACTATTTTCAACTTCCACAACTTCCCACTGGGGCATTATGTCTTACAGGACTCCCAGAGTAGAAATCAGCCGCACACAAGGAAACATGATCACTTTCAGAACCAAAGATGGAATATTTTGTGGAACTGGAGAGCTACCGGACCCAAAGCCACTTTATTTTACTGGTACAGAGTCTAAACATTTTTACGCATCATGAAAACAGGCTATATAGTGTGGATGATGCTTTTTACTGATCTGTATCCTGACAGTATAAAATGAACAACAGAAGCAACACATAGCATCTCCATGAAATACAGGCTGTCTATTTTGAGGGGTGGGGGAAATCACATCTGAAGATACTTACCAAGCACAATGACGACAGTCTTTAGGAGACTCATCATGGTATCCCGGTTCCTGCGAGGCCCTGAACTATGTCTTGACATTCTCATAGTCCTCTGGCGCACGTATCCAAAGATATGAGCATACAAGACCACCATGACTACAAAGGTGACCAAATTGAAAACAGCCCAGAAGACCAAGTAAGAGTCGCTATAGAGTGGTGCCATGTTAGAACAGTGAGCGAGATCACAGATACAATTCCAACCAACGCTTGGTATCGCGCCCATGACAATGGCCACAGTCCAGATGACCACAATTACCACCACCACTCGCCGATTACTCATCCGCGTATGGAGCTGCATACGGAACACGGTGATGTGCCTCTCAATGGCAATGGCCAATAAATTGGCAACTGAAGCAGTCAGGCTGGTGTCAATGAGTCCCTGACGAAGGAGCCACGTGCTGACAGTCAATCTTCTAGTGTTGGGTCCTGTGTTAAACATCAGGTAAAAATATGCCAGCCCTGCAAAGAAGTCAGCAGCCGCTAAGTTAGCCATTAGGTAATAAATAGGAAAATGAAAACGCCGGTTGACATAAATGGCCACCATTACCAAAAGGTTGGCTAGCATGATAAAAACACAGACTGTAATCCCAAGTCCCATTACAAGCTTGCTCACAGTGTTCCATTCAGTTGCTAGAGTTTTCCCACTTTGGTTATAAAAGAAGGCAATGGTTTCATTGTAGTAGCACTGAGGTTCGTTCATGCCTGCAGACTGGAAAAGAACAGAAAGCAGAATCTGAAGTTAGAATGAGAAAATACTGAAGCGTCAGAGACACAAAAAGCTGCTCTAGAGTAACATTTTCCAACCTTAGCGAGTTTAAGAGGTGTTGGGACTACAGCTCTCAGAATTCCTCAGTCAACATTGGGGAATGTCTTAAACTTACCTAGGCTGCTCTAGAATGTTGAGCAGTTTTATGAACAAAGGAGATTGTGATTACATTTCAAGTCTAAAATTGGGGCTGTAAAACGTTTTGAAAATGATAGTGAGATGTTTCTGTGATGGCAGAATATTCTGGCAGCTGGCAGCTGGCAGTCGAGTCGGACAATGAGGCTGGAGAAGATGTGGTGCCAGAGGCGGGGATTCAGCCAGGACCTTCAGAACCTCCAGAAGCTCCCTTAAGTGATGAGGATGAAGAGGAGGAGCCTGTTCTCAATGCACTCGGGCGCGCAGAGCTGCCAAAAGGCAGGAGTGGCTCCTCAGGAGGAAGTCTTCTTGAGAGTAAGGCTTGGGGCTAATTGGCCACTCCCTTAGCCTATTTAAGGAGGAACGCCGACTGAACCAATTTGCAGGGAACAACCGTTCACTCTCCTTGGTGCCTTGATCTTAGTTCTTTGCAAATTGCTTCTGGGTTTTCTGCCAACCATAGTAAGATTAAGATTATTTATTCTTTGGATTCTTGCAGGCTGTTAAGAAAGTTAATTAACAGCCTTTATTTGAAAAAAAAAACCTGATTTTATTTTAGTAAACTAAGGTTTGTACAGACATTGTGTGTGCTGCGTTCTTTGGGGTCCATAGCTGGGGCAGAACACAACGTAGCAGTTCGAAGGCACGTAAAAAATGCAAGTAGAAAAATAGGGATCGCCTTTGGTGGGAAGGTAACAGCGTTCTGTGCGCCTTTGGCATTTAGTCATGCTGGCCATGACCATGGAGACGTCTTCGGACAGCGCTGGCTCTTCGGCTTTGAAACAGAGATGAGCACCACTCTCTAGAGTCGGGAACGACTAGCACATATGTGCTAGGGGAGCCTTTACCTTTATAAGTAGATCTCAGAAAGAATCTCTATGGACATAAGTTTACATAAATTAACAGATAGAATAGGGTCTCCTTTGCACATAATCCCTTCTATATGTAAAACGTACTGAGAATGGCCTAGGAGAGGCAGAGTATCTATTCCCGTTGTACCTACTCATATTTGGTGCTCTTACAAAAGAACCCCTGAAGAGGGCGTCTCTCTCTTGCTGAATCTTTTCATAATTGTATTTATGAAGAACGACTGGTCTGAAAACTATAGAAAACAACATCTTTGTCAAAATTAGTGCTGATGGCAGGGAATATCCAGATTAACTTTGCAAGTGCTGATCTTTCTTCATATACAAGCAGCTGGTTTTCCTTTCCTTTCTTTGTGTTAGAAAGTCAACAGCAGAAAAATAAAATGGTGCTCCGGTTTGCAGTGAATGTGCAGTAGAAGAGACAAAATTCAGAGTTGTCTTTTGTTAAGACAGTATGGAGGTATGTAACTTATAAGAGAAATTATGTTGGAGATGGTGGTAGTTGTGAGAGAGTCAGGGACAAATATCTGTTATCACTACGATGACCCTCACTGCCATCCAGCCTCTTTTGGGAACTGTGAAATTTATATTTCCCCATCTCCTCTTCCCTATACTGAAGTCTTTTCTTCTGTTTTAAAATAATGTTCGCTTGTACTTTCTACATTCCTGTTAACTTATACTTTTTACATTTTACCTCCTTGTTTCATATATGAGTCTCTTCTGCAAACCACTCATTATTTTCTATTATTTATTTATTTTCTATATTTTTAAAAACTCTGTAAAACAATTAATAATACAGATTGAAGCTTTATCTTAAGTACAATAAGAAAAAAAAAGACAGCTGTTATTTGTGTGTTAAAGACTGGTAATTTGCTAAACTTTTAGGCTAAAATATTTTTCTTATTCTTTTTGGAAATGTGTTTCTCCTACCGCTGCCCACCAGAAATCAGAGAGCTATAATCTGTATTTTGGGACAAGCTTGTGTGATCGGCTGTTGCTGGGGCGGGAAGTGAGGGTCAGGGGTGATTTTATTATATTATTTGATTTTTTTATGAGTTTTACTGTTTTTTAAATGTAGTTTTTTATAGTCTGTAAGCCACCTTGAGTTGCCATGGGCAAATAGGCAGCAATATAAATATAATAAATATATAAATGAAGGAAGGAAGGAAAGAAGGAAGGAAGGAAGAATAATACCACAGTTTCTGGTATCCATTCTGCTTCCTGCATTATATCTTCATGTCCATCCAGACTTTGTACTAACTTCCTAAAACTTCAGGCCTTGGCATAAATGTACAATTTAGGTGTTCATTTATTAGTTCAAGAACAAATAAATCAGCAAAACTATGAGAATATTACACCATATTACAGTTCTGTTTCTTTTTGTAACCTTTCTAATAATTCCTGTTATTGTGTAATTTTTGTCTAGAGCAGTGTTTCTTAACTTCAGCAACTGTAAGATGTCTGCACTTCAACTCTCAGACTGGACAATCCATAGAGCAAAGGGAATGTGTGTTACTGAAACAACAACAACAACAACAACAACAACAGGAACTGATACAACTTATGCAAAAGGTCACAGATCTCATTGGAAGCTATGATTACAAACAGCCACTGTCCCTGTTGGAAACTATGATTAAATCCTCCACAAACCACTAGTTTAAAAAAAATGGAAGAAAATGCTGACCTTTCTTACTATTTATGTATTCTGAAATTACTACACACAGACACAATTTTTTTTTTTAAAAGATAAGTTTTTAAGAAAGGGGAAAAACAGAATATGTTTTAGGGAGAGTTAAGAAAAGACAAATGAATATAGGTTATAATGCAAAGTGTGACATTCTGAAAGGGATATTTCAAACTTTTTATTCCTATAGACCAGGAGTGTCAAACTCAAGGCCCTGGAGCCATATTTGGCCTGCCGGGTGCTTAGATCTGGCCCCTGGGGCTGCCCTGGAAACAGCGAAGTCTGACCCGGGGTGCTTCTGCCAGCGAAAACGGAGTGCAGCCCTCCCGAGCTCCTTTTCGCTGGCAAAGGGTTGCAGGAGGCCGTCTCAGCCAAAAACGGAGCTTGAGAGCCCGTTTTTGCTGGCAGAGTGCTCGGGCTGCCATAGGTGCCCCAACATGAATGATGTTGAGCTAGCCATGCCCACCCTGGCCACATCCCAACCCCCCCCCCAAGGTCAAACATGACCCTGATGCGGCCCTCAATGAAATTGAGTTTAATCACCCTCCTATAGATTATAGAGATGTTATAGCATACTTGCTTGTTGGAGTCCGGTGGTATGTGTATAAACCTTACACAAGTTTGCTTATTTACTTATTTTTTTATCCAAGAGATACAGTGCAATGGTAAAGTGAATGTGCTATGTAGAAGGTTTCTGGTTTAATGCCAGCAAGGAACAGTTGGAAAAACTTCTGTCTGGAATATCAGTCATCACCAATATAGTGGACTAAATAGACCAATAGCCTGATTTTTTAATATTTAATAATTTCTTTGTTAAATCATTTAAGGATCAGAATAAATAGCTACTGCAACAGAGAAAAAAGAGCAATGAGCACTGGATAAAGAAAAAAATATTCAATAAATAAAGGTTCACAATTATAAAAGGAAAAATTCATCAATTAATTTAGTATAGTTATAGAACTAAAGTCATTATCTCATCAAAATGCTATATGGACGATGCATACCTCATCATGATGCAGCTTCAAAATGCAATAAACAGCTAACTAAAACAAAACATTTGGTAAATTCTCAAGATATAACATTAATGTGTAAATACAAAGATAAGACACTTATCCCAAGAAAAAGAAAGCTTTGTGCAGAAAATAAAATAAATTTGTGACACTAAATAAAAGATTCAACAAAACATTTGGGACTATATTTGACAGGCAGTAACAAAGATTTATTTGAAAATAGTTACACCAAATTGTGGAGAGAAGTTCAATGTTTTTTTTTAAAGTTTTTAATTTTTTTAAACAGAAATTCAATGTTTTGAAAGACATAAAAATTTAAAACTGTCTTGGGTTAGCATCAGTTATGATTATTAAAATGATTACCCAAGATATTTTTTTAAAATTTCAAATGGTACTACTTTCAGTCCCAGAAAAACTTTTGTGAGATTGACAAAAACAACAACAACAAACCAGTTAATAAATGTATTTGGAAAACAAAACAAAAAATTGCTATTAACTCAGCATTAAAACTATGGTCCCAGAGGAAATAAAATACTTTTTTTATCCCTGAGATAGAGGGTTTTAGACAAAGTCACTGGTTGATATGGGATGTTAAGATCTTATCTTTGAAATTTTAGTCTTTATAGTGCAAAAGTACTGAAGAGAAACTTTCAATATTAGCCTTCAATGCAGATTAAAAAGCAGAAGCATTTATTGTGTGTGCCAATGAAAGTGTTAAGAACAGGAAATCATTTGTGACCATTTTTCATTTTCAAAGTCCTGTCTGACTTATTGAGTCATGTGGGAATAATGACATGGCCAGTCATAGCCATGAAGACATTCCAAGAGCCAACAATATTTGTGGCAACAGGACAAAGGAGCTGGACACCCAGATGTTTTTTCTTTACAATTTCAGGACAAATGGCATGACCCAAGAAGAGAGAAGTCTAGCAGTTATGTTGCATTGCATTCCCTCCTCCATTCCGCCACCCCCCCAGCACACAACAACTTTGTGAAGTGGGTTTGTTTGAGAGAGGTGTCTGGCCCATAGCCACCCAGCTAATTTCAGTGTATTAAAATCTGGGTCTCTCCAGTGCCAGTCTTACTCTTTAACCACTGCAACACAGTGAAACCACACAGTGTTGAGAAGACAAGACAAAACACAATGGGCTTAAATTACAATGGAATACATTTCATTGGACATGATGAATAATATTCTAACAATAAAAACTATTCTACAATGCAACAGAGTCTTCTTTGTACAGGTGTGCAAACAAAGGCCACCAGTCAGGGATGCTTCAGTTTGTCTGAGTAAGAGGTTGGATTAGCAATCTCTAAAGCACATTCCAACTCTCACATGCAACAATTCAACTGTATGTGGATAATGCATCTTTATTAGAAAATCTAGGAATCAAGAATTACATCATTTGATTCTAGTGCATATTTTCTGTTATTCAATAAATTGAATTAGTTTTTCCATTTGTTTTTGTCACAAACAATCTTCACATTGTGAGTTAGTGTTCTTACATATAATGTACAAGCTACTTTTATTGTTTCAGAATACGTCATATATGAAATACACATACATTTTTATTAGCTCTACGCTTTATTGTAAGGAGAGGCCTGATGGGACAGGGAAAGAAGTCAGAGAAAACAATGAAGAGGATGGTAGCCCAGGAAACCAGCAGAACCGAGAGTCACTGCCAGCAAATTTATGGTTGCTTCCTCCAAGCATATCAATACATTCTTCATTACCTACATGCAGATTCCTCAGATAGTATATTAGAAAAACACTTTTAGTACATACCATCTTAAACCATCTTTGGGTCTGCTTGAGCTGGGGGAAGACACTGAGATACAGGCAGAGTCCTGCAGACGTGTCCTCGAGAAAAAGACAGTAGCCTGTTCTCACACCAGGACAAGGAGGTTGTGTAGATTTGCCCTAAGGTTTTCCTTGCTGTGCTAGATTTTCCTTGATCATATTTACTTATAAAATCACTATGTAAATAGAATACTGTGGCAATGCAAACAACGATCCCTTTAGTGAGCCTAGCCCTCACCGAGGGCAGGCTAGGCAAAGGTATGAAAACAATTCCAGCATCCTATTGGATATAATGTATGTCTTGAACGCCACTTACTTCATGTGTTGGCGTGAGAAGAAAATAAAAGACGTTTCAAATTCTACAAAGTCTCGAAAGTTTCTCTAGTTGTGTTTTTGTTTGCTTTTGAAAAGATCTGAATCTCATCCAAAGCTGTCACAATTATATCTTCAGACCTCTCTTTATTACTTCCTCAATGCAAAATGTCTTTAAAAAAAAAAAAAAAAAAGATCAGCTCAATCATTTGAATGAAAGAGCCGTGGCAGGCTAAGTTACTGCACTGCCAGCTGTTTGATTGTCACTGGGTCAAGGTTGACTCAGCTTTCCATCCTTCTGAGGTTGATAAAATGAGGACAGAGATTGTTGCTGACTCTGTAAACCACTTAGAGAGGGTTGCAAAGTACTGTGAAGCAGTATATAAGTCTAAGTGCTATTGCTATTAATCAATCCTTACTAATTTACAGGCCATAAGGAAATCACATGATTGTATAACATAAAATCTGAGATATCTAAAGTCTGACAGTTTGTAGGTATCAAAGTTGTATATGAAAGGGCACAGTTAAGTTTAGAACTTTTTCAACTTACTTCAATTATTTCTGGCTGCGTCATCATAAAAAAAGGTACTTCCGCTGAAGGATCTGCCATATTTACTCAGCAAAATGAATTTTTTTAAAAAAAGAACCTTCTGCCTTCTATGCTTCAGGTGTTAGGAATAAATTCTCGAGATTCTTGATCAGTTCTCAGTCATGCTGCTTTTTATCCCTGTAAGACATAAATAGACTTTAAAACCTTAGGAGACAATTAAACACAATTCTCAATAACACAATCTTTTTAGATGAATAAACATTTAACAAAAAGCAAAATGCATAAGAACATATGCATTTTTCAATGCATAATACAAAATGTTAATATAGAAAAACACATACAGCTTTCAACAGTTTTTACATTAACAATATATTCTTTTGTTTATAAATCATGTATCACAAGTTTCAAACTAAAGCCACATTTCAAAAACTATTTTTAAAAATTAACTCATGGATTTGAATTTCTGCAGAATTAGGAAGCACATTCAAGCAAAAGTTTCTAAGTTGTAGGTTAGCTTTAAGGTTAGCACTGCCTCCAGAATCCTAAAAATATTGAGAAACTTTTGTGCAGGTTAAATATATATTTGTCCTTTTGCCTACTGAAAAATGTAGGGTTGCTAAATGTTCTTATCCCAAACCACAGACTGGGAGAGTGGGAAGAAACATTATAGTCCTGATCTTGCATACTCCTTCTTTCCTTCCTTCCTTCCGCAATGGGGGAAGAGATCTGTCCCTCATTAGCAATACGTATTTTCCTGTTGTCTTTAAATGCAACAAACTGCTGGTTGGGGAAGCATAGTTTGCTGCATTTATATGTAATAGGAACCTATAGTTTGCCACTGATTAGAAGCAGAAGCTTTTAAACCTTTATTTCCAAGTTCAGATGAAGGGAAGGAGGGAATATTATCCTACTTCCCATCAGATGCCACTTATTTCATGATTTGAAGTGTTATCTATCTAGATGTGCCACATAATTTCACATTATATGGTAGGTCCTCTTGCATCCAAGTCCTGGCTTTTAATGTAGTGGGGGGTTTGGAGTGGAACTTTCCCAAACTCACTGGAGGTATCTTCATGATCAAAACTGTTAGTTAGCTATCCCTAAAACTTCCTTGTATTTTACTTTAGTTCATTCAACGAAGTGCTCTAGTTTATTGGTGAAGATTTGGGAGCTAATGAGGAATCTTATATTTACAGACCCCTCACATCCTGGACATAAATTGTTTCAAATCCTACCCTCAAAATGATGCTATAGAGCACTGCACACCAAGACAACCAGACACAAGAACATTTTTTTTCCCAAACACCATCACTCTGCTAAACAAATTATTACTTCAACACTGTCAAACTATTCACTAAGGCTGCATTACTATTACTATTAGTCTTCTCATTGTTCCTATCACCCATCTCCTCCCACTTATGACTGTATGACTGTAACTTTGTTGCTTGTATCCTTACGATTTATATTGATATTGTTTCCTGATTGCTTATTTGTACCCTATGACTATCATTCACTGTTGTATCTTATGATTCTTGATGAATGTATCTTGTTTTTTTATGTACACTGAGAGCATATGCACCAAAGACAAATTCCTTGTGTGTCCAATCACACTTGGCCAATAAAGACTTCTATTCTGTTGTGTTGTGTTGTGTTGTGTTGTGTTGTGTTGTGTTGTGTTCTATTCTATTCTATTCTATTGAGAAGGACTGGAGAATTCCAATTCTTCCAACTTCTGTGCAAATGCCTATACTTGTATTCAGCTGGCTTCAGGGTAGGTCTTATGTGTGGAAGGGGTCTGCATCTTTATTTTAAAAAAGGCACCAGAAGGTTGTACAAATAGTCCTTGACTTATGACCACAATTAAGCTCAAAATTTATGTTGCTAAATGATACATTTGTTTTGCCTCATTTTATGACCTTTCTTGCCACAGTTGTTAAAGTGAATCACTGCAGTTGATAAGTTAGTAACATGATTGTAAAGTGAATCTGGCTTCCCCATTTACTTTGCTTGACAGAAGTTAGCAAAAGGTGATCACATGACCCCGGGACACTGCAACCGTCCTAAATATGAGTCAGTTGCCAAGCGTCTGAATTTTGGTCACGTGACCATGGGGATGCTGCAATAGTCATGAGTGTGAAAAATGGTCATAAATCACTTTTTCTGGTGATGTTGTAACTTCGAACAGCCACTAAACGAACTGTTGTAAGTCAAGGATCACCTGTACAATTTGGTGAGAAGAGTTCCTGTGCACTGAACAGCACGCTTGGCAGATTATCAATAAAACACTGATTGTATGGCCAGCCCCAGCAGGATGAAAGAAATGCCTTCCTCCTGCCCTCCGTGTTGCGCAAAATTCAAAGAAGGCCAGGCTTTTACATCTGGAATAACTTTCCCAAGTGCTCTGTTATGCACAAGATGCCCCACAGAAAGAGGACATTGCAGATATATTTGCAAATAGGGCAGCAAAAATCTTTCTTGGTATTTTTGATTGCCTTCAAAGTACACTGCAAAGTGAATAAATATTTTCAGTGCAGGAAATGTTGTGAGTCAAAGCCATAATAGGCATTCTTATTTATGCCAGATGCAGAGAACAATCTCTCTTTTCTCAAATACTCTGTAAGTGCCATGAACTAAAGAGATGGAAAGTGACTCCAAATGAAAACTGGGTTCTATGGCCAGAATTACTCTATGGGATCCTGACAAGGCAAGTAAGAACTTTAGATAAGGATATATTTTGTTTACTTCATTTGCATCTTTCTGGAATAAACCATAGAGATACAATAACTTAATTTGTAAGACAAATATAAAGTTTATATTTTCTACCCAAATTTGTAATCTCTTCTGAATTTGGATACCAAACTTACTTTCCTCTAAAGCAGGGGTGTCAAACTCGTATGACGTTATCTTGAGTTTTTCCTCCTTCGCTAAAATGGGGGTGGGTATGGCTAGCACATGATGCATGCAGCCCACGGCCCACGAGTTTGACACCCCTGCTCTAAAGCAAAGAAAGAGAGTATGAAGTCTTAATGCCACCCCAAGTTCTGTTTCCTGTAGCCCAGTGGCCACCAACCTTTGGGACACCAGAGATCGGTTCTGTGGAGAGAGGCTTTTTTCGTGGACGGGAAGGGGGAATGGTTTTGTGTGCTGCCTGCATTCTGCGGATGAGGCTTCACTTGTTTCCGTGGATCAGTTTCTGGCATGCTGCAGACCGGTGCAGGTCTACAGACCAGGAGTTAGAGACCTGTGCTATAGCTTAAATATTTTTGTGACTCCTGAAGCTTTCTCCAACAATCTTATAGAAACTTGTCAGTGCAAAAATCCAAAAATCAATAGAGCAATTGGGAAACATATTAAAATTATAATTTAAATTTTAAAATTACCTCAAAAAGAATGAATGAAAGAACGAAAGGGAGGGAGGGAGGGAGGGGAGGACAAAACCCAACTAATCTAGAAAAAATGGAAAATCCTGCCTTGATCAGTCTCCCCAACTCCACCTGCCCATCATATCATCTATCATCAATATCAACACCATCGAGTATATTTAGATACTGCTTGCTATGCCAAAACATCTTAGAACAGCTTACAGTAAACACACCAATAAAATATATAATTCAAAAATACAGTACATAAAGCAGTGTTAAACAATATCAACGATAATCAAAGAAATGCATTTAAGATGATTAGGGAAAATGGAACCAATCTTCCACTGTTTATACACGGAAGGCCACCCTAAGAGGAAATACATCAGGCAGCTGCTGAATTTCAGGGAACAAAACACGGATACCACCACAGCGAAGACCTATAAGCAGCTACTGGGGGCAGTCAGTGATTCTTAGTACATTTGACAGAACTCTGATTAGCTCAGTAACTAACTAGGGCTGTAACAAGCAAAAAAAGCAAGTTGGTAGACAGTCCGGTTACAAGTTGTCCTGTATCAGGGGTGGGTTCTATTTACCTTTACTACTGGTTCGCAATGGGGCTGTGCGCGCTTGCTTCGCTCATGCGCACACACTTCTGTGCATGCGCAAAAGCTTCCTGATGATGTCGGGGTCTGAGCCTCCCGCTAGTTTTACTACCGGTTCTATAGAACCGGTCCAAACCGGGGGCAACCCACCACTGTCCTGTATCATAACCAAAACCTTGACTCCAGCTCTGTAGCTAATTGGAATTGGAATTGGATATAATGTGTAGGAACAGTAGAAATTTGCCTAGTTTTTACTTATGGGTATGATACCCCTTCAATTTGAGGGTCTTGTGACTTATTAACTTCTCAATAAGTAATTAGAGGCTTTGGTAAATAATGAATTAACTTTAGCAGAGTTATTAGTTATGCTTTTCCTTGCAAGAAGTACCATTTCTATAGCATATTTTGGCAAGAGCTAGAGAAGTCAACCACAAACACATCATAGGGATGACCACAAATGTCTTCTACAAGGTTGTTGCTTTGACACTCAGCTACTGTGAGATACCTTGCAAATGAACCCGTTACTAAGGAAGGTGACTTTATATTTAGCTTAAGCAGTGGTTAGGAACGTCCGAACAAGGGTCTGGAGGTAAGCAAAGTTCATTGTGCGTACAGAAACAGAGCTGAGTGTCCTCTGCATATTGTTTACATATTCCTAACAATCATATCTAAATGTTTCATTATAAATATTATAAATTTTAGATAGCATTGGGACAAAGCAGGAACTCTTGGTATCCATAGGTATCCATCCATAGGTGATTCAATAATACTTTGTACACTGACCCTAACTCTCATCAGTGGTCCAGGAAAATTCCCTTACAGCATTCAAAAACTTATCAGATCCCATAAGGATCACCTAAATGGGTCCTTTTCCCCATTTTCAGAAAAGAGCATCAGTTAAGATATGGAAATTACATTTGTTTTAATTACTGAAATAGGTAATTAAACCAAAGATTTCAAAAAGAGATCAGTGATCCCCAATTGCTTTGTACTGATGACTCACTTCCTTTTAACACAAAGAGAGCAAATTGGATTGAGAAGGTCAAAATGTCACTGCAGCTCATCTGAGAAAAAGGAAATAAGTGTTAGCAACTAGTTAGAAATAAGGTAAATAAGGCAAACTATTATTTGCAAGAACCCAGGTGGGCACAGCTGTGTCAATTCCATACGACTCAACTCACTCAATAATAGATGCCAAGTCAGCAATTTCACATCCAGTCAAATGATACATGATTCCTGCCTTGCTGGAAACTGACCTGGTCCTTCCTATTCCCAAAATGGAAGTGTAGCCCACATGTGCACTAAAAATTTCTAGTGACGTAGATAAATGAAGCAACTTGTAACTGAGGAGCCAAACAGCTATTTTAGGTTACCATAGTTCCAGGGTTTGGACTACATGTACTATTAGGATTTTTTTTCTTTGAATAAAGTCATCCTATAGATCAGTGTTTCTCAACCTTGGAAGCTTGAAGATGCCCCAGCCAGCAGCGCTGGCTGGGGGATTCTGGGAGTTGAAATCCACCCATCTTCAAGCTACCAAGGTTGAGAAACACTGCTATAGATAGATGATAGATAGATAGATAGATAGATAGATAGAGAGAGAGAGAGAGAGAGAGAGAGAGAGAGAGAGAGAGATAATACCTGTGCTAGATCTAAGTGTACAAAAGAATCAAAGGAATTTCAAGCCTACATCTCAAAGGAATTATATTTTGAACTTCCAGATCTAAAAATCACAGTGTTTAAAGTATAAGTTTATGTCAACCCTATATCATATTGACTTAACATATGTACAGTTGAGAATCTACAATGTATGTCAGCAATAAAGCAATGATCTTTTTCAGAGTTACCAGATTCGTCTGGGGATCTGTCAGGCTCAATCTGTGATGTGGATAGTGCAGTTCTACAAATATGGACACAGGGGAATAATTAGTGTACAATTAGTACTGTATGTTCCAGGACTAATGAATCAATACATTTCTTATGTTTTGTTTTCCTAAAGTTGCAAATTACTTTTACAATTTTAAAAGATAACTTCAGAAAAACAAAACACTAATGTAAGCACTGAGATAATGGAAAGACTGATAATTCATTTGTTTTAATTCTCCTCTTACAAAATATCACAATGAAGCCAACTTCTGGTTAAGAGAAGCTTTATGAAGCTTCTATCCTGACCATTAAAGGCCTTTCTAAATGAACTTACTGAGTGTTTGGATGTTAACTTTTGTTTTTCACTTGAAATGCAATTATGGAAGTTATAAAGACAAAGTTTTATCCTAGGGCTTGAAAGAATTGTGAAGCTGGGAAAAAATAATTTATTCCACGCTAATATTAATACTTTTTATAATTGACACTGTGAGGCAGAACACATCATGTGACTATCACAGCATCTTCTAGTTCCTGCACTTGGCAAAAAGAAGCGACACATCTATGACATTTTGTAATTTTTAAAGTTTTAAAAATACATTTAGAGGCGGAATTATTTTATTATTATAAGCAGGGTGGATAAAAATCAATGATTTTTTTAAAAAAATAAAAAAAAATCAGATTTTTTTAATTTAAATTGGATTTTTTTGATTTTTATCAAATTTATTTTAATAAAAAACTTTTGGGGTAAAAATCTATCGTAAGATAGTTTTCTATTTAAGATACAAAAATAATTTAGTTTATTCAGCATGAAATGGAGCTTAGTTATATAGCATGAGGCTGTATATTCTGCAACACTGGGACTATAGGTGAGTCAACAGTGGGTCAAAGGAGTAGCAGAGATGACAGTTGCTCTTTAAAAATTATGATTTAAATCGAGTTGATTTAAATCAAGCCTTTTTACTAGTGATTTAAATCATGATTTAAATCGTGATTTAAATCAACTCGATTTAAATCAAATTCACCCTGATTATAAGGTACAGGATAGATAAATATGGACTCCACTCTTCTGGCCTTTTGGAAAGGTGTTAAAAACATGGCTCTGTGGCCTTGATTGAGGCTCACAGAAGACCACCTATCCATGGGGCTGTTTAGCATTCTGAAAGCCCTACCCTGCCTTTTAATATATACTTTGTCTGCTTGCGGCAGTGTAAGAGATTTTAGGCTGATCCCTCTTTTAACTCTGCCACCAGGTTCTGCCACTCCTTCTCCTATATGGTAGTAAGTGGGCCTAGATACCTACGTAGCCACAAGTGATCTAGGGCCAATGGTATTGATATTGTTAATATTTTTATTTCTTAAATACTGTCACGCCAGATACCTTGACAACATGTCCAGTATGTTTTTACATTGATAAAAATATTTCTCCCCAGATTTCACTGAAATCCAATTGTCAACATTTATGTACATAGTTATAAAGAACTTTGAACTGGCTATGGTTTTCTGCCAATCCTTTACTGATGTTTATTGATTTACTGTACTTTATAATTCTACCTAGGCAGAAAAAGAGAGTTGGATAAGGAAGTGCCTTATAGTTACCTTAAAAAAAAAAAACAAAAAACCACACATACACACACAACAAAGAAAGACAGACAGACAGACAGACAGACAGAAAGAAAAAGAAAAAGAAAAAACAAGATAAGACAAGAAAAACTGCATTTCATTCACACAACACTAGATTTTTGTATACAGAGATGCAAATTGAAGTCAGGTTTTCTTCAAGTGAAAATGATACCAATTATGTGGCCTTGGCTCACTGATGAAAAACAGCCCAATAAAATAAAATTTAAAAATGGTATAAAAGGTGGACAATTGGTATGCAGTTTTCTAAACAAAAGGGTGAGTTTTTGTACTTTAATCTCGAGTAAATGCTTAAACTAAAAACACAAATTCTACATTATTGGAAACTTGGAATTGAGGATGCCAGATGAAATCCTGAATATAATTTATGATGAATGTAATATTGATATTACTTCATGTTTACATAGGTACCATCATTCAATTAGAAAATCAAATACTATAGGAAGTATAATTATACCTCTTTAAAAGAGGTTCAATTAAGCATAATTAAAAATATTTCGGCATAGCACCTGTTAACATTTAAGCATGATTCCTGATGATAATTCTTTTTTTCCCTCCCTATGACTAGAAGAGCATTTTACCTTAATCTTCAGTTAAATTCTGGAAACTAATGCTGGGAAATGAGTGGGAGTGTGTGCTTTGAGTGTTGTTGGCTACAAAAAGACATTATGCTAACTCCTGGGGAGAAAGCTTTTATACAAACTTGACATTTAATAATCAGACCTGGACATAAATGACTTTCAAAAAACAATTAAGTGATTGACAGCTATTACTACTGCAATTTCCAGAAATGCTCAGAGTTCTTTACAGTAACTTCTTCAGTATCATCTTACTTCTTTCTATTTTATTAGAAAGAAAGAAAGAAAATGCTGAGACAACTTTTCGGACTCTGGAAGTGTCAGAAAACAAAACAGACCAAAACCCTGAAGAGTTCTTTTGGTTTAGTAACTTTTTCAGAATAAGTTACAACATTTTAAGATCAAACCAAGATTTCTCCCCTTATCTCAGTGTTTGAGATTTCCTTTTTTTAAAAAGGTTTTTTATTTTTTAAGACAAACAAGCATTTAATACATCAATCACCCCTCCCCTGTGACATCTCGGTATTATTTTCTTCAGTTCTTTTTATTCTTCTTCTTTCAAAAATTTCTTCTATCTTGATCTGCATCCGAACCACTGTAACAATTCATTCCTAAAACCATATTCTAGTCATCAAATTTTTACACATAGTTATAAAATTAATCATTTATATCTCTTTTCCAACCAACTATAGAAATAATTCCATATCCTAAAATATTGTTTCTTCCCTATCCTTAATCAACAAAGTTAATTGGTTCATTTCTGCACAATCTAAAATCTTTCTTATTATTTCTTCTTCCAAAGGTATTTTCTCCACTTTCCAATTTTCAGCATAAACAATTCCTGCAGCTGTTATTACATGTATAATCAAATAAGTATATTCCTTATTAATTTTATCAGGTAGGATACCCAATAGGAACAGCTCTGGTCTAAGTTCAATACGTAATTGTGTCATTTCTTCCAACCAGTTTTTGATTTTATTCCAATAATTTTTTGCTTCAGGGCATGTCCACCACATATGATAATAGGATTGGTAGTTGGTGACATTTCCAACATTTTGCTAACTTCTCCGGTGGCATATGCCATCTATAAAACATTTTATATTGGTTTTTCTTATATGCGGTGGACATCATTAGTTTATAATTCCTTTCCCATAGTTGTTGCCATTTTTCAAGATCAATTGAATGTCCAAAATTTCTTCCCCAAGCTATCATTGTTTTTTTTACTTGTTCCTCCTCCAATTCAATATACAGCAAAAAATTATAAAAAATTGTTATTAGATTTTCCTCCGTTCCTATGAGTATCCTATCCAACTCAGTTTTTTCCAAATAAAAACCATGTAACTTAGCGTCTTTTTCATATCTTGTTCTTATCTGCATATACATATACCAATCTGTCTCAATCCCGTTCTTCCAATTCTTGTTTCTCTTTCAATTCCCCCTTATCTATTAGCAAATCCTTATATCTAACAATATTTCCAAAATTAAAAACATTTGGGTTTATTAAAGCTTCCATCATTGATAACCATATTGGTATTTTCACATAGTATTTATCTCTAACCTTCTCCCAAACCAATAGCAATGCATTTCTTATATAATGTCTATGAAAGTATGTATGTATCTTATTTCTACCATACCACAAAAAAGCATGCCAGCCCAGTTGCAAATCATGCCCTTCCAATGTTAACAATCTTGTATTTTTTAGTTCAATCCATTCCTTCAACCATGTCAATGTTGCTGCTTGGTAATATAATTCCCAGTTTGGTAGTCCAAACCCCCCTGGCAACCTTGTATCTTATAGCATTTTCAAACTTATTCTTGCTTTTTTCCCTTGCCATATAAATTTCCTCATTATCTTGTTAAGATAATGAAAATATGTCTTTTCAATTTTTATTGGCACCGTTTGGAATAGAAATAACAATCTTGGTAATATGTTCATCTTTATCAATGCAATCCGTCCCATAAGTGACTTTTTCAGAATAAGTTACAACATTTTAAGACCAAACCAAGATTTCTCCCCTTATCTCAGTGTTTGAAATTTCCTTTTTTCGAAGGTATCAATAAAAATTGAAAATGGAAGAATAAATATAATGCTAAAGTGATTGCAAACCAAATACAGCTCTTGAGATAAAATAAGAAATTTTAAAAAACCCTTTTTCTAATTTGGATATATACTGAATTTGGCAAAGCATGAGCAGGAAATCCTTTACACTTGTAAATTAAAAAAAAAAGCAAATTCAGTATTACCTGTCCAATGCATTTTACAGACTTCTCCTTAGCTAGGTTTAATGTCTTGCCTTCAATCAAATTAGATGGAGGGTATAACATCTTTTTTGTAGAGTGATCATATCTCTGAGACCTGGAAGAATCTGAGACTCTTAAGTAGTGTTCCTTCAGTGTCCTTTATACAACATCTTGCGCGTACGCTCATAATTCTGTTCTGAAGACAATCACATTTGCTTTTTTTATTGTCAGATGGGAACTCTAAAATTTCCAAGAGGTTGCAATTTATTTTTCCCAGTTGCTATTATTCTACCCAAGGAAATACTCTAATTTAACTCCCCTAAACAAATATACAAAACCTTCTATGCTTTCTACGCTGTTTTATGTTTCCTGTTAGGTCTCTTGTCGGTAATCATAACGTCTATATATACACAAACACAAATTTATACTCAGTATTTTACTAACTCAGTATGTTAGTATTTCAATATTTTACTTCAAAGTACTTTTATGGTTTAGTCAGATTTAAGTATTTAAAATCCTTTAACATTTTGCTTTCACCATTTACAGTAATTCAAAATGTTTTGCTTACTTTTATTAATCTTTCAGATGGCGTCTATGTATATTAAATTGAAACTTGTAACTTTTTACTAAGATGTTGAAAAAATGGTGAACAATCACCATAATAAACATTTTTGAGACAATTTCTCATACCTTCAAATTCAGTATTCAACTGCCCAAATTCAAAAGTCTTCAATTACAAAGGTTAGATTCCAGGCCATATACACTGATCTGGGACCAAAACAGGTGGGGTTAACTTTTATATAGGACTCCACGCTTTGTAGAGGTCGTCCTTGACTTACAGCAGTTCATTTAGTCAGTTCAGGTGTGGGTTCTACTTACCTTTACTACCGGTTTGCAACAGGGCCACGTGCGCGCACTCGCTTCGCTCACTCTTCTGCACATATGCAGAAGCTTCTGCACATGTGCAGAAGCATTTTGATGACATCGGGGTCAGTGGGCGGAGCCCCTGCTGGTTTTACTACCGGTTCTATAGAACCGGTGCAAACTGGGGGCAACCCACCATTGGTTCAGTTACAACGGCACTGAAAAAAGTAATGACCATTTTTCACTTACAACCATTACAGCATTCCTATAGTCGCATGATCAAAATTCAGATGCTTGGCAACTGACTCATATTTATGACAGTTGCAGCATCCTGGGGTCATGTGATTTATCCTTTGCAACCTTCTGACAAGCAAAGTCAATGGGGAAATCAGATTCATTTAACAACCATGTTACTAACTGAACAACTGTAGTGATTCACTTAACAGCTATGTCAAGAAAGGTTGTAAAATGGAGCAAAATTCACTTAACAACTGTCTCACTTTGCAACAGAAATTTTGGGCTCGATTGTGGACATAAGTCGAGGACTACCTGTATCTTAAAATAATGTAAGGAAAAAATTCTACAGTATAACTTTATATATACTTTATTCCAGGATATCATATTTCAAGAGGAATAGCTATGTTGCCTAGCTAGATATGTTTCCTCCCCAAATTTGCACACTGTTTCGTTGTTATTAAAGTAAACACATTTCATGGCATAGGTGAGAATTCTTAGATGTTTAGCTTCATTAAATCTAGAAGGCTCCAAGTTGCAGAAAGCTATGACAAATAAAAATGTACTGGGCTAAACTAATACCTTAAATTAAGATAATAGATATGCCAACTAACATTCTATTTATTTGTGTGTGTGTACTTTTGAGTCATTGTTGACTCCTGGCAATTGCCTGGACTAGTTCATGCAGTTTTCTGGGGAATATTTTGAAAGTGGTTTGCCATTCTTATTTTTAGCTATCTGGAGTAAGCCAACTGATAAATTCTAAGAATTGCATTTAACTATAAAATTGAAGGCTGTGCACTGCAGTGTGCAGTGATCTTGATTTGAAAGGCAAACTGTGATTTGGATTTTGAATAAGTGCACATATAAAACCTACTAGGACTCTATTAAAGCAGCTGCCTTCTACACTTGGTACGTAATCCTGGAAA
This sequence comes from Pantherophis guttatus, assembly GCF_059756535.1. Lineage (NCBI taxonomy): Eukaryota > Metazoa > Chordata > Lepidosauria > Squamata > Colubridae > Pantherophis > Pantherophis guttatus. Next base: position 86,248,770 of record NC_142064.1, on the reverse strand, counting down.
AATCTTTTTGGTTTAAAAGATTCCTGAAAGGAGATACACACACATTTGTATGTCCTTCAAATCACATTTAAAATCCTGGTAACTTCACAACCATATAAAATAGTTCTGTTAATGAATTATCTTCAATTTATGAAATATATAGTAAGTAATTCACCAGATTGGGTTTTCATGAGACATGATAGAAACATATTGACATTTTCAATATGTTGGAGAAGACTTCTAAAAGACAAGCGAATGGCTCATCAAAGAAAACAAGAGAATGGCTCATCAAACAAATAAATCTCACATTTTCATTGGAGATAACAAATGATCAGGCTGACATTCTCACAAATCATCAATCTCAAATTACCTATAGTTCAAACACATTATACGAAGACCTAGCTCTCTAGAGTAGCCTCTAATCTTGGGAAAGATGGAAAGAAAGACAAAAATTTAATCTTTTAAATGTTTTTAGAATGTTTTTTTTTTATTGTATTGTAAGCCACCCTGAGTCTCCGGAGAAGGGCGGCATATAAATTAAATAAATAAATAAATAAATAAATAAATAAATTAAAAAAAAAAAAAAAAGAGGATAACCAGCAGCAAGATGGATGGACTCAGAGTAGCAATGAGTCCACCACTGAAAGACCTGAAAGACCAGATTAGAAACATAATTTTTTATTTTATTTATTTTTATTTTTATTTATTTTTATAGAGCCCATCTTTGAGGGAGATGGGTGGTTTAGAAATATGAAATATAAAGAAATCTGTGTGCTTGCTAGAAATCAGGACCATTTTGATGACATCTAATTAATCAGTCAAATACCCCAGGCAATTATTCTTGAAGTTTTATCATCAGTGCACATATTTTGATTAATTAAAATCCTAAAACCCGTTCATTAAAATAAAAAAGGAGACTGAAGTAACTCCACCTGATCATGAAGTTTTCTGAACACCTTTGAGCAAATCACTTGCAGGACACACAAATAATACAGGCAGATTCTCAAATTGCCAGTGGACCAACAGTACTTCCTCAAACACTGCACAATTAGGCTATTCAGGGCATATAGAAAGCTTTTACTGTGGTAAGGTATGGTAATCTTTTCTTGGTGGTACAAGCAGGGAAATATAAAATCATCCCCCTTTGTCTGCCCCTTTTCATCATATTATAGCTGACGAGTCCTGTTGTTCTGTGCTGGCATTTGGCCATAAAAAAAATAATAATCCAGGTTCATGTTAAACCATTTCACTTCTGTTCAAAGAAGGCCTTAGACCAGCTTTCTAAACATCAATCATGTAAGATGGTTTGTTCTCTGATTGTTTAGATTCTGGTAGTTCTCATTTTCTGAATAATTCCTGCCTGTTCACATTTGCCACCTTGTAGTTTATCTGATCATGATTTGGGACCTTTTTGCTGATTTCTGGCAAAAAGTGCCCATTGGGGAATCTGGATTTGCTTCATGATCCCCACAATACTTAACAAGCACCATGAAAATTGTCTTAAAATTGGGGCTGACTTGACTTACGACTGCAATGATTTATGACACAAATTCTGGTTCCTATTGTGGTTGTCAGTCAAAGACTGTAATGACATTTCTCTGGTTAGGCACCAAGATTACACCATTCCATCCAAATACAATAGCATACCGAAAAGTTTCAAATAACTCCTTTGTAAAGTCAACGAGCACTGTTGTGTTTCTTTAAATTTATTAAGCACTGTTTAACAACTTTATATGATTTGCATTCATAGAGCAACCTTAGCTCTAAATACAGCTTCAACGAATCCTACATAGATGCTTTATTGCTCAATCAGGAAAAGAGCATTGTTGACTGGAATGCAGTTCAGCAAAAGACTTTCACAAAATACTGATTGAAATACTTACTACAGTATTTCATATTTTTATTTAATATGCTCTTAAGTGGTAAGTGCGATGTAAGGCCTATATTTTATGATCTCTAGATTGGCAGTCTAATGTTCAGAGATTAGTTCCATTACCTGTATCACAAAAAGAAGCATGTCAATATACCAGAGTTTATAGCATATAAAAATATGCAACAATTGAGGAAGGAAAACAACATGCAACTGGTAGAAAAGAAAATATATGGACATCTCAAAAGCTCTAAGGCATAGCTGAGTGGCTGGACACTAGAGTTTATTTCTTTGCAGCTTCTACTAAGCTCCCATGCATGTATTGTTGTAAAAATGCACGGAAAGAACAGAAATTTAGATTTTACCTGCCCCTTCCTTTTTCCATCTGAAGGAGACCTGTATCTTGGTTTGCTTGAATTCAGCTTGCAGAGCAATCCAGAATTATAAACTGTTACAGAATGCACAAAAAATATCTTTCCCACACTTCTAGTAGCCATTCTCATTCTACGGTTTTAGTTCATGTTGTGTGTATTACTACAGATCTGAATAGATGCTATATGGAAAAAAACTTTCTAGCTTCCAAGTTCCTTTTCCCCCACTTGGTGTTTTTTTTTTTTTTTTTTAAATCTTGTAGTCTGTGAAGATGAAAAGATAGATTTGGAGCAAAAGTGCATGATTTTCTGCAACAATGTCCTTTTATCAATAGTTTCAATGGTGGTTGCATGTTGCTACATTGCCTATAGACAGACATGGGGAACAGAATGCTGACATTCAGAGCCAGGATGAGTCAAGAGCCATTAACTCTTGGAAGAAAACATAGCTTTGCTTTAGTTTCAGATAAGCCGGTATAAAACCAGGAAAAAGTGGATAACACTGAAATCTGGAGCAGATTCTGAACTGGGGCAAAGAACTCATATGCTTAATCCCTTGACCGTTCTTTTCCCTAGAATTATTGGGAAAGAATATGCATCAGCATTCAATGTCTGTGAAATGTTAAAGCCACAAGTAGTAAATTAAACTAAATTTAACTTATTAATTTACTAATATTTTCTTTCAGAAGTAAGAAAATGTACTGTAGTATCCCTTCTAGTTGCGTAACACTGTAAGTCTCATATATACCTGTTGGCAATGCCAATTTAAGATTTGAGCCTCTGAAGAAAATGAAACCTGAAATACAATTATCTTTTATGAAATGTTATGATTTAGCTCTCCAGACCATATCTTTGTTAAAAAATGCACATTTTAATTGAACATGCACACAAAAATCAGCAAAAGGATAATGGATCATGATAATGAGACCATAGAGGTGAACAAGAAAGATTGTGAGGGCCCCTTGAGACACAGCCCTAAATTAACAGGAAGATGGATTCTTGCAAAATGAAAGAGAGGGAGAGAAGGAAGAGGCAATTTGCTGTAGTCCAGTGGAATTTGCCTTGGCATTGATAAAAATGTCTGGAAACAGAATAATTTGCTTAGGATCATCCTGTTCCATTAACCAATTAATGCTGTAGAAAAAGTAATTAGAAAATGGCATCAGGCCAATGTATCCATTGGGTAAGAGGGAGATGCATTAGTCTACAGGTGGATTTGCTGATTTGAATATCTCATAGGATAATAAATAGAATAGACAATAAATGGAGGCTACTATGCCCTTAGATGCACTCTTGTAGCCTCCATCCTGTTTAAACCTCTTTTCTGGGGCTCAATGCAATTTCATAAATTGTAATCCCATAAAACTGGCCCTGCACTCATCTTTATCTTAATAGCAGTTGTCTTAAATAAAATTACTAATGGACACTTGACAGGATATTGGACATGAATAAACTATTCAAGTGTCTTTACGCAGCATCCACAATAATTCTAACAAAATATATAGTAATGTCAGCAAAATACATTGCTTCCTTCCCCTTTAGTGCACTTCATTTAAAAAAAAACTCTAAAAATCATTTACTCAATTAGCTTCATTAAAAAATAAACCCATTATTAGGTTAATGTATTTTACTATCACAGTTTTTTTTAATCTGCAATCTCTTGCATCTGAATGGAGTTGGGATGACTCAATGGAGCTGAGCGTTTACTGGCCAGATGCCCTTCTGATGCCTATTCAGAGTTAGCAGAAGATATTTTGTTGGGGACAACATGCTGACTCCGTAAATGGCTTAGAGAGGGCTGTACAGCGCTGTGAAGTGGTATATAAGTCTAAGTGTTATTGCTATTTTCTCTTTGCGCCTAGAGAGAGAAATATCTGCCACTACCTAGAATCAAACTCTCCTGATTATGAGGCGAGAGCTCCACCTCTAGGCTACCAAACCACTCTTTACTGGCACACAGTAATTTATTTACTTACAGTAATTTTACAAAGCCAGATACACCAAATAATGTGTTACTAAACAGTAGAACATTTACTATGGACATTAGAAATGAGAAAATATCTCAGTTATTTTAAATGGTATACCTTCAGCAAGAAGGTATATATATATATAACAAAGAGCACCAAAAGGTAATACCCATTTGTCTAAATGCCTGCATAAAACAGACAGGTGCATATTAGTAAAAAAGGAAGTTTCACAGTACTAAAGTATAATTAAGGGCATATCCCCACTTACAGTTCAAGATGCTCCTGTCCTGTGCTTATGCTGTTTTAATGCTAAATCAACTTCAGAAAACTGTTCAGACTGATATTTTGGCAACATTTGGCAAGGTACTGGACAATTTCCCTGCTGCTGTGCTCTCCAGCTTCCTGGTCCAGGTAAAATAATTTGTAATTCCCGTGGGTAGACCTTACCAGAATATACACTTTGATATACGTACATTTAAATATACAAATACACACACACTGTTAAAATGAATTTCAATAAGTCTAGTAGAGCATCATTTCTTGGTCTTTTCAGTTAACAGATATATATATATATATATATATATATATATATATATATATATATATATATATATCGGTTTAATGTGGACTATTTTGGAGTTGGAGATGAAATCTTTTTAACCTTAGATGACTGAAAATTTAATAAAAAGATACAATGATGGACTTTTTAAAAATGCAAAAAAAATAGGTTGCTCAGGAAACATAAAAAGGTAATTGAAAAGGGTTTTGGCAGGGTTTTAAACTAGCAAACTTCTATTTACAATGCAAATGTTGTAACCACTGTACTACTGCAGCATTCTTAATAAAAAAATTGTTCAAAATAACATTAGGGACTATGATAACAATTACAGTAACTCAATTGCATGGGCATTCCTATCTCTGCATTGTAGATATTGAATTGCTGGCATTAGTTTGAAATAAATTGAAGTGCACAACAGAACTTGGAAATAACACGGAACAGTGTTCTTTAGAAGTGGACAACAACAAAAAGTATGCCCAGAAGTTGTCTTGACAGTGAGTAGGTGATCAATAAAAAGCAATGTTATCCATTTCTGCCCTCCACAAGTGGTTCTCTATTCCAGTGATGAGCTGTTAGTTACTGTAGATTAAGGCAATAAAAGGTGAATTCCAAACCAAATGACTTCCCTATTTCGAATCGCCTTCTAAAATGAAAATAAGAGAATATCAGATTTCTGTTTAAATTCTGGCCTTAAAATGTATCCTATTCATTTTAGTGTAATGACTACAACTAAGGACATTCAAATATTATTAATAAGATTTACATTTTCTTTTATGAAATTCTGAATCTCAGCGAAAGCAAAGCAACTCCATATCCACAGTTATTAAACCGGGTTTTCCCATCCTTGACAACTTTAAGACAGTGGACGTCTACTTCCAGAATTCCATAGCCAGATTGGAGTATTCTAGGAGTTAAAGTCCACCTGTCTTAAAGTTGCCAAGGTTGGAAAATCCTGGATTGATCAATCTCCCCCTTTGCTCAGCTATAATTTCTCCCACTGATTTCAAAGGAATTAAATTCAACAAATTTAATCTAAATCCAACCTAGTAGTACTTCTCAAGTTTACCACATTATTGTCACTTTATAATAATGTAAATTGACCCTGGTATTCATTATATTCTATGGAAGATGTAGCAGTGATATAACTAGAATTCTGGAAGCCTAATCTGAAGTCCTCAGTGTGTCTTAAATGACTTTCAGTGGAATTGGGATATAATGTTTTGTTTTTCAGTCTAAACAAATATTTTCCCCATAATTTCTTCCCAGCTTTCAACCTAACTGTTTGAAAATTAAATGGAATGCTACAGAGTAAAGCAGGAGACACTCAGCTACAAAGGTTAAGCCAGTAAAACATTACCTCAGGTTAAAAGAGTCAAACTGGTATTTGCATCCTGCATTAGTGCTTCATTACCACATCAAAGAAACATTCTTTCTTTCAAAGCGTTTTACTCTCACAACAGAACACACAAGTGTCAAACAGTCTCCCAAACCATTCAATCAATCACTAAAAATACACCTGCCCTGAGGCACTTGCAAGACATAGACTGACATGGAAATTGTTTTGGAATTTGGGATAATAATGCACTGTAACCTCAAAACAGAGCAACGGAGATGAGTCTTCTGTTAGTCATATTGCCTACTTGTTTCATTTTCTTTTCCTTCCTTTCTCATATTAGAATTTAAGAAATGGCTTTCTTAACAACTTTCTCCCTTCTAGTCACCAACAGACCATCCAGCCCATATTTACTTATTCATTTTCCATTTTAATAAGAAAATATTTATTTTCTAATCCTTCAATAAAACTGTTAATAGATTGTAAAAAAACTAGTGAAAAATAAACATCATCTTAAAATTTCTGATTTGCTTTTAGTGGGAAGCCTCACATAGAGCATGCATTTAAAGAAGGCAGTACTGTATATATTTTCCTGAGAAAGGATTGGAGCAGATATAAAAAACCAACTTGATAAAGGTATTCCTGGACATTGTCAAGATACCTCTACTTTCGCAAGCAGCAAAAAATCCAGGAAGAATTGTAAACCTCTAACTTTCCCCATTATCTGCAAGAGTTGTTCAACAGCAAGATGGCCTTCTGCATAGCAATGTGTATACCATAAAAATATGAAGTTCTATATACAGTGGGAGGGGGGTGCGATGGTTTAGTGGTTAAAGATGCTAAGTTGTCAGTTGGAAAGCTGACAGTTGGGTTTGAGACCTGAGCACCATGAAATGGGGTGAGCTCTCCACAGCTCCTGCTCATCTAACAGTTGGAAAGCATGCAAATGCAAGTAAATAAATGTGTACTACTTCAGTGCAAAGGTAATAGCCTTCCATGCACCTTGGCACATAGCACATGACTGTGGAAATGTCTCCGCACCACCCCCTAGATTCAGACATGACTGGAAGAAGAGAAACCTTTACCTTTATATATGGTGGGCAAATACAAACTTAGTATTGATTAACCAAACGTGGGTGATTAGAAACAAGACATATATTCTATGGTAGCCCATCATAGTAAAACTTTAATCATAATCATATTTCCAATATCCTTCTTGGAAAGCCCACTGAGATGGACATAGACACCATAACTGGAAGTATAGAGTCGTGGTGGTGCAGTGGTTAGAATGCAGTACTGCAGGCTACGTCTGCTGACTGCCAGCAGTTCGGCACTTTGAGTCTCTGGCTCAAGGTTGACTCAGCCTTCCATCCTTCCGAGGTTGGTAAAATGAGGAGCCAGATTGTTGGGAGCAATATGCTGACTCTGTAAACCGCTTAGAGAGGGCTGGAAAGCACTGTGAAGTGGTATATAAGTCTTATTGCTATTGCTATAAGTATTATACAATACTTTCCCCAATATTCCAAAGCACAACAAATATTAGTAACTTGATTCTGGCATCTAATTAAGGCAGGGTTTGTTAAGTATGTCACAGCTGATGAATTCACAAAGTATATTACACCATAAACCATAGATTATAAATTACAGAGTAATCAAATGTTGCTTAAGCATGAAGTATGTTTAGTTTCGATGTACACAACTGTGTAAACCCAGCCAAATGGTTACTAAATCCATCTGGTAAGTGAAAGAGGCAAACATAAATGGATTTTCTGGCTCACTCTATATACCAAGGAAGAAATTTCTATTGAATTGGTCAGGACTTAATATTTCTAGAGCTGGGGTGTTCTATTTTCATTTTGTATTAGGCTGTTAATTAACATACAAATTCTTCATTTCATGGTCAGATTGAAAGAAAAAACAGTATACAATCTATGGTAATTTAGTGTAAATTTTAATCCAACAAATGTCAAAATCTATCCAGCCATCCTCTGCCTGCCTGCCTGCCTGCCTGCCTGCCTGCCTGCCTGCCTGCCTATCTATCTATCTATCTATCTATCTATCTATCTATCTATCTATCTATCTTCTATCTATCTATCTATCTATCTATCTATCTATCTATCTATCTATCTAATTTATAATAAGACTAAAATATTAGAACATCTATCTTACATATTTTTGTGTATTCAAAAGCTATGACCTATTTTCATATGTTTGTTTTTACATAGTGCTGAAACTATGAATGAACTGGCAGGCCTTCCATTTTTTAAACATAGTTATACCATAGATATAAACCAAGAAAATCCTTGCTAAATCCTTAGCAACATAAACAGAAAGAGCAGGGTTCCCTCCCCCCACAAATACTGTTTTTTTCACAACTACAATCAATTTGTGTCTTGATAAAAGTTTCTCCAAGATGCAGAAAATGGTTCACTGAGTCATAATTCCTGAAACAAGTTTAAACCCTTATTTAGGGAAGACTCTTAACCAAGACTAGACTAAAAGAAGCCTTTTAGATACTCTGCACTACAATTTCTATAAACTGTGATAAGTGGCCCCATTGGCTGAGGTTTATGAAGCTTTATTCCAGAACATTTCGATGGAACTTTACTTCCTAACCATTTTTAGCATCTCAGCACTAAGTATGTGGCTTAGAGGATGACACAAAGTTAAAAAAACCCAAAACCCTACTAAAAATGATAAGACATTTCAGCCAGTGGATGTACAAGATGAATACATATCTCCAATGTTCTTTGGCCAACTACTCCTGATAGAAAATTATTTCCACATAGAATTATAGAGCTGAAAGGAGCTATTTAGGCCATTAGACTCAATCCTACACTCCATATTGGAATCCAGATTAAAGCACTCCAGACATATTAGCCATATCTTCACTTGAACATATGGAGTGAAGATAAGCCACTTTTTTGAACACAAAGATATTGTAATGCAAGCAATTATCAAAATAAATATTACTCCTTTACATATTTAACTCTATTGCATTTGATTTTTGTCTCCCATGTGAAAAACTTTGTAATTGACTCTGTAAAAGATCACTGCCCTCTAGCAATGATTAGAGTTTATTGGCTATATACTATAGTATAATTGTTTTTATTAAACTGAAGGGAACTTAAGCCTAGGCTTTGATCCAGCTAAGAATTTGAACAGAGATTCTAAATCCTCAAAGTCAGAAAGATTAGATTAGATTATTTAAAGCATTTTGATAGCCAGATACACAGGATTATATTTTATTGCATTTAACAATAAAACTTAACAGCAGACTCTTTTCATACTATAAAACATTTGGAACAAAAAACAGGCAGTTTATTCACAATACTTATAAGTACAGAATTTTAATTTGCCCAGAAATTGTTTATCATTTTTATATTGGAACAGAACAAATTACTATTATAAAACTGAAATATCAATTGCAACACAGTTCAGATTTTGCAAGGAAAATATAGGCTTTAAGGCTGCAGTTCTATGCAGACCTTGCTGTGATTAAATTCTGTAGACATAGCAGGACTTTTTCTCAGTAAATGTAAGGTTTTTCCTCTACATTTAAACACACTGCTTTTACAAATGACAGAGCAGAAGCCTGGTGAGCCAAAATTAACTGTATAAACAACCACTTTGACACAAATATCACAACCTAAAGTTTGAAATGCTAAAAACTGCTGTGTATATGTTTACTGCTTTATAGTAATATGAGAATTTTGCCCTATGACAGTGCAAGCGGATTGAAGAACTAGCAATTTTCACAGATGAACAGAAATTAAATGTTTCCCAAACTTGGGGGAAAAGGGACTTGAGGAGAAAAAACATAATGTAGTACAGGTATTCCTCGGTTTACAACTACAATTGAGCCCAAAATTTCTGTTGGTAAATAAGACAGTTAAGTGAGTTTAGCCCCATTTTACGACCTTTCTTGCCATGGTTGTTAAGTTGTTAAGTTAGTAACCCAATTGTTAAGTGAAACTGGCTTCCCCATTGATTTTGCTTGTCAGAAGGTTGCAAAAGGTGATCACATGATCCCAGGATACTGCAATCGTCATAAATATGACAAATTCCTTGAGTGTCCAATCATACTTGGCCAATAAAGAATTCTATTCTATTCTAAAAAATATGAATCAGTTGCCAAGCATCCGAATTTTGATCACATGACCACCGGGATGGTTGTGTGAAAAACAGTCATAAATCACTTTTTTCATTGCTGTTGTAACTTCGAACAATCGAACGAATTTTATTAAGCTTTTGTGGACATGAAGCACTTGCTATCATTGTCCGGTAACTCTGGACAGTTGAGGAGAATTTTTTTTAAAAAATCAGATTTTAATGAATTTTGTGAAGTAATCTTGCTCTAGGGTACTGAAGGAACCAGTGGAAGTGATCCTAGAACTTCCAAATATATTCTTTGATCAAAACTAGTAAAGTCTTAGAAGATCAGAGGAAAGCTAAATAGAGAAAAGGAAGACACATGAACTTACAGATCTGTAATAGCTTCATACCTATAGTAGGCAAGGTGTTTGAGAAGCATGTTGTCAGCACTTCAATAGGAGTGCAAAAAATCACAAGCCAGTATGGGTTTGTCCCAAGAGGTCATAAACTAACCTTATCTTCCTTTAGACAGAGTTACTAACTTATGAGATAAGAGTAAAGTTGTGGACAGTGTGCTGTGATCTCAGAAAAGCATTAGGTGAAACTTTTTATTACCTCCTCATTAAGAAAATGTTTAAAATATATGAGCTTAGATAATACATCTGATAGATGGATTCAGAATTAACTGAATGACCATCCCAGAGAGAACTCATAAACAATTTCCATCAGCTTGATGAGCAGAATGGATTTTGGATTTTTGTCCTGGGTTTCATGCTCTGCAACATTGTTATGAATGATTTGGATGAGGGGATTATCAGATCTGCAGATACATAAAACTATAAGAAGTGGTCAACATTTTAGAATGGAAAGATATTTTTTAAAATGCATATATACATGACCTGTGGGCTGAAATTAATAAGATGAAATTTAACAGGGAGAAATGTAAAGACCTATATCTGTGGCTCTGGATTACTTAACAGTTGCCATCATATCGTTTAGGCATTTTTAGCTTATGGTCTATTGGAACATCCTTTTCACATGTACTACTGGCAAGCCAGATTTGTTCAATGTATAATTGTGTCTTTCATTTTTTTCCCTTCAAGTTGGTCTCTGGAATGTTGTTCTTAAGAGAAGTCTATCCTACCTTATTCTGAATAGTATTCCTTTGATCAATAAAAGTCTTTTTGTTCTGCCAGATCTCTGCCCTGTTGAGTTGATTTGTGTTTCTCCTCATTGATGATGGTCTATTTTCCTTGTTATAATTCCTAAATATTTTTATTAATTGTATTCTACAATTCTAACTTCGTGGGGAGGCAAAAATGATAATAAAAATTAACTAATGACATATAATATTGTTTTAAAAGCTAGTACAATTAACCATGCATAATAGTGTATAATTATAGTATTAAAACATTTAACATTTTCTCAAGTTAGGAAGTTATTATGTATATATAAAACCTACCATCAGGAATCAAATATTCTGGTGAGCTTTTGAATGTTGCATTTGGTTCTCTGGATCTCACTGATCCAGGTGACTTCAAACATGGCTTCCAGACTGGTTCCTATAGTCTGGTTTCTTGGGTCCAATATGAGAAATAGATTCTAGCTCAAAAGATTACCTTCTGGAAAACCACCCAAACTAACATGGTTTGGAAAAGAACTTGACTGATTTAGGATCCAACAAAACATTTGATTCCTGGAATGATAGTTCTTGTCCATCTCTATAAATCATATATATTTATTCAAAGATGTAATTCCATAAATGCATGTCCATCAAGGTCTTATTCCTCATGCATACCAACCTAATTTTTCCTATCAAAGGCAGATAGACTTAGTTACTACTGTTAAAACAAAGGCTTATAAGAGTATTCTTAATTGTTGGGCGCCAAACTGTTTAAGGGTTTGAAGGCCAATGCCAATATTGTTCCTGGGAGCAAAACAGTTTAATTGTGTAGTTCCAAATTGATTTAATTTGTTCCAACCATTTAATCCCCAATTAGAACACTGATTCTTTATTGACATGCAAATTATGCACAACCTATAGTTTTCTAATTGGCTAGTTTAGCTTTTAGCTAAACAGCATCTCTATCTTTTCAGGATAATGGTTTTGCTTTGTTTGCCCTCCATCATCATATAATTGAAACCCATTCAGAACATCTATTGCTTGGGTAAAGAATGCAAGAGTCATAGTTTTATATAACCTATCTACTAATGGCATAATACTTCTAATATCCGGATGCTTCTTATAGCGATAACATGTTACATTACTATTTTTACTGCTTTTAAAGTTCAATGGCAATTATGAATCCTTTTAAAACTAATATGGCATCTTCCACTAAGAAGTGGGTGCTAATATGTTTGGGTTCTCCAATCTATTGTAAATGAACATTAGGTAGCAATTTCTTCAGAATCAGAAATGGACTTGGGCAAATTCCGAAAAAGAACAGACTCATGCAACATGGAGTGGAACCCAGCAAGGCAAGATAATATATGTAATCAATAGTCTTATGAAAAGAATTCCATTTCAAAGAAGACAAGCAATGAAAATGCTCTATGGTCCATTTGATTTTAGCATTCATTTATTTTCTTTTTGTTTGTTTTTCATGTGACAGACTTTATGTTTGGTTAGGCTTGCTTAGCTTACTCAAATCTTTTGTACATTTCATTGGATAGAATACTCAAGGTTCTAGTACATTGGTATTAAAGCTTCTCTGCCTTGATCCCTCAATTGATAATGTTTCACATAATTATACCAATACACTTTCTTTTCTCTTTGCTGAGGGAACCTGTGGATATATGATGAAGTAGCTGAATAAAGGACCTCTGAAAGGCCTTAAATCAGTCTAGAATTTGTGACAATTCTATACCACATAACTCATGTGCACCTTATTATTTTGGAAATGTCAGTATTGTCCATTGAAGAAAGTAACAACATACCTAGCATCTATACAGTACATCTAGCCTTACATTCAACCAAATGTAGAAGACCAACTCTACAAAAAGTGAAATGCAAATATTTAATCAGCTAAGACGAATCTCCTGATTTACCCATTCCTGTGTTCATAAACAAGATTTGGATGGTGATGCAAAACCGATTTAAAACCAAAAAGATTTTGTAATCAATGTTAGTACAGTATTACTGCCATGCTATACAGAATTCACGACACAGAAGAGAAGCCAATCACCGGCATAGATTGCATAACAGCCCATCAACCATTTTGCAAGGTTGCCAGTGTGAATATGAATAAATCAGCTCGATGGAATACATAATCCCCATTAAATGACATTACAGGCACTCTCTTAAGTAAATATTCTGCCTTGGGAAGAAGAAAGTTAAAGGAGTTAATGCTCCAGTAGAGCCTTTCAAGTATCCCAGCACTTCAACCCAGGCAATAACTCTAGCGGTGTCTTCTCTCTTTAAACATTAAAATACCACATGGCTTCAAATGAGAGGCATAAATACACATTTAAGCCATTTGGAAGATAAGAACTTAAAACTACAGTTTCTCTCCCCTCCCCACCTTGAGTAAGAACTGTAATTCCCCAACCACAGATGCTGAAGGAATCCCTGTTTATTATATGGAGTTTTCCTAAAACAAAAGCTAAAGTACACTTGAACACGAAGGCAGCCCACACAGAATAGACTGCTTCTTGTTTCCATTAACATCCCTAGAAGAAGGCAGCGAGGGGGGGAAAAAAATCCAGTTCCACTAATTGAAAAAGCCAGAGACGTGTCAGCAAAGGGGGGGGGGGGAGAGAAGAGAGAGCCCTGGAAAAGGGGGGGGGGAGGAGAGAGAGAGACTTCCAGACAAGAAAGTATCATTCCTAAACACTCCAATTATCTTTCTCAAATGCACAAGCAACGGGACAGAAGTGGGGGTGGAGGGGGGGACGGACAAAAAACACAGGAGCGGCGTAAGTTTTAAGTATACAAAAAGAAGCGGAAGAAAACTTAAAAAGTCGCCAGAGGCAAGAAGGGAAGGTGAGAAGAAAGCCGAGATTTTCGCGACGGCTTCTTTTCCCGAGGGTGGTGGGTGGGAAAGCAAACCTGGGCTGCTTTTCTTACCGAAGCAACCGGCCAAGAATGGTGGCGGAGACCCCAAAAACAGCCCTGCCCGAGCAAAAAGAGAGAGAGAGAGAGAGAGAGAGAGAGAAAGGAAGGGACGCCCGTTGCCTTTCCAGAAACTGCCCCTTAAATTCCCCAAGACGATTACCTGGGCCAGGCGAAGTCTCTTCCCCCACCCCGGGGGCTGCTGCCGTTTTTACCCCCGCAGACTTTCTCGTCCCACCGAGCTTGCAGATCAAGCCAGAGGAGAGGGGGGGGGGTCTTCCCGCCCTCACCGCCTCTTCCAGCCAGCCGCCTGCTTGGTGTGCCTCTTTCCAAGTCGGCGGACTCTCGGCGTTCACTTGGCTGCGGGGTAGCTGCAGCGGGGAGGCGGCGGCGGCGGCGGGGGCAGCAGCAGCAACGGCAGCAGCAGCGGCAGCGTAGGGAACACCATCCTTTGCCCCGGCGTCGGCTTCTGGCAGGGGGCGAAAGCGAGAAGAAGGGCGCGCTGGCCGAGAGAAAAGAGGCGAAGGGGAGGCTGAGGCAGCCTCTGGCGCGGCAACCCTGCTCATCCGACGCGGGGGGGGGGGAGAAAAGAGCGAAGGGAAAAGTTGCGAGGCGCCGCCCGCGCCTGCAGCCGCCACAGGGCGGTGTGTCTGTGTGCAGTCCGGTGGGTGGGGTGGTTTTCCTTGCGCTCCCTCCGCTTGGCTCCTGGCCCGGCTAGAAGCAATTTTGCGAGCCGGCGGCTTCTTCTTTTTCTTCTTTTTCTTTTCCCGCCTTTTCTCACCTGCCCGGAATGCCGAGGTAGCGCTCCGTCGCTGTGCGCGCAAATCTTCCCGTTTAGCGCCAAGCGGGGTCTCTCAGTTGCGTCCCCTTCACCACGGTGTGTCTTTCTTTCCTCTCCTCCGACCAAGTCCAGTTATTCTTTTCCTCCTCTTGAGCCGGTTCCTTGGGCCACCCCAACTGAACCAAGAGGTGGTTACGAAACCAGAAAAACTCGTTCGGGAGGGGTGAAAGTTGGCCCGGGCCAACTTTCCTTTCCTTGGTAAGCAAAGGTTCAAGTCGTGCCGGAGTTGAACTTTAAACCCAGGAGACAGATGGTAGTTAAAAACCAAACGGTGTAAGCTCGGCTTCCTCAACCAGATGTCCCCCAGATAACTTTAGATTATTATTACCATGCATTTATTTTGTTGATTTGAATTGCTCATCAAATTGTGGTTCAGCCAGTTTGGTTGAACTCAAGCTAAATGCTCACCTGTTAGAAGACATATAAGAAAATGAATAACTTCATAGGATAAGAATAAACATTGGTTCCGTTCTGCCAGCGCTCTTCCCATCTTTCTGGAGAATGAGGATCCCTGGATGCCTGGGGAAGTATATAAACTATAACACTTTCCTATAAGCTATAAATTAGCAGGAAATATGTGGGAGGGACATGACAGATTCCGCTCCTGTCCTGGGAAGAACGTTTTAAAAGTCTCTTCATGTATTCAGTTGTGATATTTCTCAAGAGCCACGTTTCCATGTGGTCTTTGCCCAGATGTTTAAGGAGATGGGTTTGAACTCTATGACCTTGACCCCACTTGCACTGTAACATAGTACAGTTCTGCTCCGACAATCCCACTCCACTCTTTTGGCCCCAAGGTGTAACTTCACAGTTGAAACCTTTTGATTCGTGTTGTTTCTTGGCATGTCACTCAGACGTGACTCTTGTTGACTACAAGTCCATGCATTTTGCTAGCCACCATTATTTGAAATTTATTTTTCAAAACACCAGATGCCAGGGCAAGAAACAATGGATGGAAACTAATTGAGGAGAGAAGCAACCTGGAATTGAGGAGGAACTTCCTAACAGTAAGGACAATTAACCAATGGAACAGCTTGCCTTCAGACATTGTGGGTGCTTCATCACTGGAGTTTTTTTTAAGAAGAGACTGGACAGTCACTTGTCTGAAATGGTATAGGATTTCCTGCTTGAGCAGTGGGCTGGACTAGAAGACCTCCAAGGTCCCTTCCATTCTATTCTGATTCTTCCTAGGGTGGAGAGGGAGCGCCTGGCCCAAGTTCAATGAGCTGGCTTTTATGCCTAAAGTAGAACTCAGTTTTCCCCACACCTAGTTTGGCATTTGAACTGCTAGACCAGACTGGCTTTCATTGTAATCATTTCGTATAGTGATTTTAAAGTCATAAAAATCTACTTTAAAAAAAAAACTTAAACTGGAATTATTTCACCACAGCTTTGGGATGGGTAAATCAGTAAAGTTTTATATCTGTTTCCCAAACTTTTCCCCTTCATTACCCAAAACTGCTTATCAGAAAGTCCTTGGATGCTTAAAAGTTACTTAATGTTAGTTTATCTAGCAATAAAAATCAATTGTACAGTCATGGGATTCACTCTTTTCTGGAGCTATTTCTATCCTGATGTCTTTCCTGACTTTTTCATTATTTCACTTAAAAAAAAATATGGAAATGCCTACTTGAGATGTGGAAGGAAAGGCAGATCAAGAAGCTAAGAGAAGCCCAATTGAGATGCAAAGTCTCTCTTTCATGCACACACATACACACACACAGATTCTAAAAAGGGATGGCAGCAAAGCCCAAGGAGAAAGCTTGAATGCCCTGTCTTAAAACAAGTGGCATGGTTGCAACACTATTCATCAGTAACTTGAAACAGATGCCAGCTAGGAATTGAGAGTGGGGACAATATGGTTTTTAATTGACTCAAGAATGGGTGAATAGCACTTTTAACTCAGAGGGGGGTGGGGTGAAGAAATCCTTTAGCTGGACTCAGACATTGTGGCAAGTTAATGTTCTTGTTACAGTATATGAATTGAACTACCCTGGTTTGAAAATCTTAGATTTGGCTTACAAGTGAACCAGGTTACTTGTAACAGTTCCTCTTTAGTTATTTCAGTATTTCTTGTTGTATTCCCAGGATTACCACTGTTGAAAAACAAATACTGTATGTCTTTCTGTACGAAAGCTGAAGCATTTATTTATTTATTAGTTTGTCAAACATGTACAAGATAGCAGGTATGAATATGAACATGGACATGAACGAGGGAAATTAATACAAACAAATAAATACCTGAGACATATCTTTTTGAAGGATAAATTGGTCAGTGTGTCTATTGATGTCAGCACAGTTTCACGCCAGTAGGAAACAAAAATAAAATAAATTGGTTAAGACTATCAGTCGCTTTCCTTTAAAAAAAAAATCAAGGAATGCACATCATGGACAAATGCAAACACACAAAAGTTTCTGCTTCATTTAGTAAATTTAGCCCCAGCATCCCGTTTTCTACAGCAGCAATGATATTAATAATAAGGGAGAGTTTATATCACTGACATAAGATTTGAGAGCTATGCTGGTGGTAGTGTATTCTATCAGAAGGGTCACCTGTGCCAGGCAAATCTTAGTGGAAGAACCATACAAACTATATCCATCAACTCATTTAATGTAGTGAGAAAATAGAAAAAGGTCCTATATTGTATTGGTCACCACCAAGGTCAATAAGGACCATGTCAAATGAGCATTTGTTGACAAGTGGGCAACAGGACCAGTGGTGGGATTCAAATTTTTTTACTACTGGTTCTATGGGCGTGGCTTGGTGGGCGTGGTGTGGCTTGGTGGGCGTGGCAGGGGAAGGATACTGTAAAATCTCAATTCCCTCCCCACTCCAGGGGAAGATTACTGCAAAATCCCCATTTCCTCCCAATCAGCTGGGACTTGGGAGGCAGAGAATAGATGGGGGCGGGGCAAGTCTCCTATTGTTTGTCTTCTGTAAAACACAACTTGTGCTAAGATCTATGGTATATAGGTGTTTTCAAGCATAATGGATTTTTGGACTCTCCTATACAGTATCACTTTTTTCTGATGATAGAATTTTAAAAGTTTCACTTTTCATTTCAGTTTAGTATAACATCCAACACATGAACTTAATTATGGCTGGTTGCATTGGAGGAGAAATGTGCAAACCAAGATTTCACTAAACTTATTTTTATAATTTCAAGCCAATGAAATGCTTATCAACATTGTGTAGTGTATATTTATTTCAAAAATAAATCCAATAGATTCCACCATGATTTATTTAGTTTTTATCATGTATATATTTTTAGCCATGAGTATACATAGAAAGTATAACTGAACTTCATGGGAAAAAGAATATTAAAGTTGCAGACTTCTGGTATGTTTTTCAGGCTACCCCAAAGACATTCAGAAATAAACAGTAGTAATTTTTTTAAAAAATTGAGATCTGTAGGAGAGCACCTATTGTAAAAGTTCCTCTATTAGGCAGACAGTAAAGTTCTTTCCTTGTGTGACTTTAAAACTCAGGAACTGTGATTAATCCCAATCTCTTCACTTTTTGAAAAGACAACAAGACATATGGTTTCAATTTATATTTCTGAGCTTTATTATTCTTTTTAAAATTAATATCAAAAATATGTTTTCTAGCCTTTAAAAGTGGAATACAAATTTGAAAAGTAATATGGCAACTGTCAGAGAGAGATTGGCTGAGCCAGGTGGAAGAGTAAATGGGGAATTAGACTGGAATCATTACATAGAAACAAAGGTCAACATCCAACACCCCCCCCCCTTGAATTCCGTTGAACCTTATCTAGTCTGGCCCAGGTGCAAACTGCTAATCTGGGAAGATTGCTATGAAATAGGATTGAGCTATAAAGTAGCTAGTTTGAACTCTGCATGCAGGTCTGGTTGTTGGTGCCTGACAGTAACACTCAAATCGATAAAATTAAAAACAATTTTGAATATGGTCTCATTTAAGTTTCTGCCTGGATTAATGAATTTCTAATTATCTGACATTATTTCTTCTTTGGAGTCTTCTAACATATAGTTGCAATTTACTTCTCAAGTTTGTTACACAGTTGGATTTTACAGGCAGTACTGTTCTAGATACCGTTCAGTGGTGGGTTGCCCCTGGTTCGCACCGGTTCTATAGAACCCGTAGTAAAACCTGCGGGAGGCTTCGCCCACTGACCTTGACATCATCAAAACGCTTCTGCGCATGCGCAGATGCTTCTGCACTTGCGCAGAAGAGCACGCTCAGTCCCATTGCGAACCAGTAATAAAGGTAAGTAGAACCTACCCCTGATACCATTGACTTCAGTTGTTTGATGTCATAGAAACGTTAGATAATTTACAGTTTATAGGTAGGCAGATGAAATCTAGAAATAATAAGTGATCTTGGAATTTTAACTCCAGGATCTATAAGGAACATGTGTTTTATTGAAACAAATAGTTGTTTCAGGTATGCAGCATAGCACCTTGGTACAGATTAGCTGAATATTTTTGAAGCCGCCTGATGAAAGAAGGAGAACAGTTTCTGATTTTGTACAAAATAACAATCCTTTGCAAATGGGAAAAAATAGAAAATATTACAGGAGGATTGGATAGTCAAAGATTATAAAAAGAAATTAACAGATTTTTTTTTAAAGAAAGATTTAAATGAAGACACAGACTTAAGAACAGTTTGAGACACAAAGTGGTTATTAAGGGCAATTTAGAATGTATACAAATTGTACAATTTTTAAAAAATAGAGGAGAAAACGCAAGTAATTTTACAAGAAAAAGGAAAGGTTGAAGAAATCACTCATAAACATAAATATTTCATATCAAATTAAATTATTACAACTCTTATCCATGTTGACACTAAGAGAAATGGAGACTAAACTGAACTATGTTAAACAAAAGAAATATAAATATGCAAAGAATTAGTTGGATTGGAGATTAAGGAGCCTTGGTAGTACAGGGGTTTAAGGCACCCTGTTATTAAGCTTATTAAGACCAGCTGCCTGCAATTATTGCAGGGTTCGAATCTCGCCAAGGCTCAAGGTTGACTCAGCCTTCCATCCTTTCTAAGGTAGGTGAAATGAGGACCCAGTTTGTGGGGGCAATAAGCTGACTTTGGTTAAATATACAAAAGGATGAAGGCTATTGCTGAGCACATTGTAAGCCGCCCTGAGTCTTCGGAGAAGGGCGGCATATAAATCAAATTAAAAAAAAAAAAAGGAAAGAAAAAGGAAAGAGGATGATCGTCAAGCTGCTACAGGGAGATATGATTTTAACAGATAATTTCACTATGCCAAAAACTTTTCATCAATACTATTCTAATTTGTGTAAAAGGAAGGACATTTCCCTGGAAAAAAATAGAATGTTACCTCGAGAAGCCAAATTTACCATGACTCACATATGAACTGTATGTTGTTCAGATTAACTATGTCAAAATATGGAAGGAAGTGAAAAAAAAGAGAGAAAACCACGTGATTGAAAGATTATTAATCAAATCAAACTTTATTATGGTTTTAAACCAGAATACAGTCAAAGTTGCCAAATTATATCAGTATAATATAATTTAGTTTAGTATAATAAGCATAGCATAGCATAGCATAGCATAGCATAGTATAGGATAAATATAAATGTTATTGCCTTTCCTCCAAATGTCTTTGAGTCAGCACTTTGGAGTCTTTTTGTGTGTTCTTGTTGCTAAGGAGTAAAATTTGGCAACTCTTAAGTGTGACCTCAGAATTTCTATCATCTAAGTAATTGAACATAAAATTCATCTGAATGTCTTGGATTTTATGAAAATAAAAGTTGAATTAAATTAAGCTGAGAATCTAATATTAATGGTGGTGGTAATGGTGTAATAGTAGTAGTAGTGATAGTAGTAATAGTAGTAACAGCATAGTGCATTTGACTCAATTTTACCAAATTCACATGGACAAAACTTCTGAGAAAATGAGGGTTTATGAAACCTGCTTTTGAAAAGAGTCAAAGGCAGAATATTAAATTTGGCTCTAGAGTATTTGGGTTAGATAAGCAGAAAAGCTGCCTAATTAGGAAATCTCTGTGGGGTTGATATATGTCATTCTGTATCCCAAATCCTCTGTTTTAAAAGCTCTTCAGTTTATGTAGTCTTAAAAATAATAAATGCTTGGACAGTAGGAATATATTTGTCTCATGCTTTTCCATTATGTGCAGTGTATCTAAAATTGTTAGATGGTACTAATGACCACAATCTACTTGATTTCAGGATGAGTTTTAGCTAGATTGGCAGGATAACTATTTACATTTTGGCTTCAATTTTGGGCAACACAGCCTCTAATTACCTTACCATGGTACTAGGAAGGCAATCATTCCAACTACATTGGAAGAACATCTATGAAGCTGAAAAAGAAAATTTAAGAAACTTGAATGAACTTTTTAAAAGCAGGATTTCTAGCTGGAATCAAGTCCTAATTATGTCCCATATAATAATTACAGCATAGAGTTTAGTAACTACTCTTTGATTTAGTTGGAAATTTATTATTACTAGGATACTTTTTTTTCAGCCATTAAGAAGGTGTAGTAAACTTGAGCAGTTTTCTTTTAGGAAGCTGGGAAAAAAGCATTCTAAGGGATGTAAAGCATTTGAATTTTTCTTTGTCATAATTATCCATATACCATCTTTCTAGTTGAATGACTTTTGTTTAAAAAAATTAATAACTATTTCTCTTGGTAACATTAAAAAAAAAAAATCCTTAAGGATTCTATTAAACTAAAGGCTATGTGACCAGATGAGCATCATCAGCATAAAGTGAAAGAGGAAGAGGTTTGCCCTACAGGTGTTTCATAAAGGAACATATGACAGAATTTTAAACACTTATACAAAATGAATACCATCTGTTAGGACATATATTTAAACATCTACTCAGATACGATACAGAGACAGAACAAAGTTAGTACAGGATAAAATGGATGCAAATTATAAGGAAACAGTTACAACACAACAGTGGGAAGAACAATGGACCAAGTTCATAGAATTCACTCCAAGTTATAACCTAAGCGAACATTGGTATAAATTGTTTTACTGTTGGTACACAATTCCGTCAATAATTTCATAGATAGACAAATCATACATTAACAAATATTGGAAATACTAGGAAGAAAGATACAACAGTGACAATATATACACAATACATCACAAAGCAAGGCAAATACAATCATGGTTTTTAAAAGGTTCTAAATGTTACAAATTCTTCCAATCAGGTGGAGTATAAAGAAAGGGGAAGTTAGAAATGGAATACCTACTTTTTAAAGAAGTTACTTTCTCCTCTTTTTCCTTCCTTCCTTCCTTCCTTCCTTCCTTCCTTCCTTCCTTCCTTCCTTCCTCCCTTCCTCCCTCCCTCTTCCCTCCCCCTTCCCTCTCTTTTTCTTAACATTTATGTACAACAAATAATAATTGTGGAGGTCCTAGTATTAAGCATTAAGCTCAAGACAGAAACTTTTTTATTATAAAACAATTCAATGCATTTGGCAATATATTGGCAATATATTCAGTTTACATTGACTTAACATTTTAGAAATTGTATTCAACATTGTTGTATACATTTTTCTTCTTACCTTTAAAAGTTCAACTTCTTGAAACTGGCATAGTGTGAACCATTTCTAGTTCATATTATATAAACATCATTGTACCCAGCTAATAGCTGTATTTTATATTGGAGAATTCAGATCTTATAATGAAATGAAACAATAACTTGGGGAACATTGAGCCCAAAATGCATCCTTACTTGATTCTATTGACCAGTGAAATGGAATTGGACAGCTATCCAGCATCACTGCATTTTACTACTGTATAAGTAGAACAATGATGCCAAAAAAGGATCCATCCATACTTTTGCCCTTTATTCATCCTGCTGGAATAAGCTCGTTACAAACAGCTTTGCCTTGTTTTAACTGATCTATTAACTTCTGGTCTCTAGATATTTTAAAGTGAATATAAAGATAAAACCAGAGACTTTTCTTTCAGGCCTAATGGACAAAGAACTTGAAAAAAAATGGAACTTTGATGTTATGTATGCTGACAGCAGCAAGAATGCTCTATGCACAAAAATGGAAAGATGCTTTAATTCCCACAATGGATGGCTGGTTGCAAAAGCCAATGAAGTTAGCAGAGATTGCTAAATTGACTGCTTTGATTAAAGAAAAGAATACAATTAATTTTGTTTCTACTTGGAAATCACTTCTGGACTTTGTGCTTGAGGTGGAAAAAAAATGAAACTTTGATTTTAGGTTTTGCTGATTAGATAAGTTTATTGTTATAGAATGGCTCATGCATATTACTATGTAAAAGTAAAACATCAAGGTTGTATTGTACAGCACTAAAAAGAATTGAAAGTCAATGCTTTTTTTTCCTTGCTATTTTACCCTATACTTTTTCCTCTTCCCTTTTTCCTCCCCTGCTTTTCCATTATTTCCATTTTTCTTTGTATTTTATATTTCAATAAACTAAATAAATAAATAAACGTCTAGACTCTATAACCAATACTAAAGTCTGTCATTGTATGTAGTCTGGTGAGTGGTCCAGCGAGAAAGCAACAGAGGGGAAAAAAAGCAACTAATCAAGTTTTAAGGCTATGAAAGAATTTAGCAGCCATTAAACTATGGAACTCAAAGAAATGAAAGATTATATGTATAATTGTATACAGATGTCATTTAATTATGGAAGACATTGTAGGCATCTTAAAAATCAGAAAAGGCAAAATTTTATGGAAGGTTTTAAATCAAAAGCTTATTTTAAACAAATAAGTACATTTAAAACAAAACATGGTATTTCTTTTAAACTCAGAAAATCTGTACCTTTCCTATAAAGATTAGTTACTTGATTCTATTTCTTGCTTAAGTGTCTAATTTATGTTTTTTTAAAAAAGCAGAAAATTCAACATTAAATTGAAGTCTGTTTTCTGCTCACTCAGCTGATGTCTGTATACTATTACAAAGTGCTTTTTAACTGTGCTTTTAGTTACATTTGAACTTAATATCTTTCGGCACAAGAAATTTCATAAAAGAAAAGCTCTCAGATTTTATTTAGATACAATCTGTTTTACGTATGGTTAGAAAACCAAAATCTAGATTAGTAAAATATATCAGACTTAAGCATAGTTGCCTTCAGATATCCCAAAAAATTCATTGTAAGTTGTTTCTCAGAAAAACATGAATAGCTGTGAAAAACGAAGTATATCTAAAATATGCTTACTGCTAAATATGAAAGTAACTCCTGATACTGAGAACATAAAATTCAGACAACGTTTGTCTATGTTTTCTGAGAATGAAGTTAGATGTACTGTACATTTACTTTCAGACATTACAAAACCAAAGCAAATCAAGGAGAAGACAGGGATGTTTTTCTTTTTGTGAAGGGGAGAAAGGTTGTTTGTTTAGTCACAGACCTGAGGGAATGTGGGGGAATAAGACAAAATAGCTATTAGCCTGTTTGAAAGGACAGCAATGGAAAAGAGATCAACTATCTCAATTGGCTGAGAATTCTCTGTGAGGAACAAGCCAGCAACCAACAAGCAAGTACTGGAACACCAGACATGTTACTAGAAGGACAAATCACAAAATTGTATCTCACTTATTTTGGTCATGTCACGAGGGGGGAAATGATTGCTAGAGAAAACAATCCTGTTGGGAAGAGTTAGTGGTAAGAGTAAACTAGATCGCTAAAGAACATGAATAGCTGAACACCATCAAAGCTGACACTAGCAAGAGCATAGAACAATTCAAAGAAGCAGTGCAGTGGAGACAGAGCGAGAGAGACCTGGCCCATAGAATCATCAAGAATTGGACATGGCTGAATGGGTAACATCATCATCTCTGGGAGCAATAGGTTTGCCAACATATGGGTGTGATCATGCTCAGACCACCTTCATAGAGCTGCAAATAGGTTAAAACAGTGTGAACCAATCTTGGATGAATTTCAAAAGATGTGGAGAAAATAGAAAGTCTGGTGGAAATGGATGAACGTTCTGGTCATTTGAAAAAACAAAACAATGGTCTATGGATAGAGCATAGAGCAATGGTTTTCAACTTTTTCTCACCACGGATCCTCTTTAAATACCTTTTGTGGTGACTGATCATGGCCATGGACCCCCAAGACTTAACTCAAGGTTAAGTCACCACATTTCTTCAAGCCTTAATGGACCCCCTGTATGATATCATGGTCCCCCAGGAGTCTGCAGACCATGGGTTGAGAACCACTGAACTAGTGTACAGTAATCAAGATCAAAGGGCAGGGATTGTTAACAGTTAGCATTCTTTAAGGAAGGGCTGTGCCACAGGAAAAAGTGCTCAGAAAAATAAGGGTTGTGAGATACTCAAAAGCCAGACAATATTTGATTTTAAGACATGGGCGGAAGAAAAAAAAGAGGACATATAGAAAAATATCCTTGTATTTTCAACCCCCATTTATACATTGTTTTAAAGTTTTGTGCATTGTAATTTAGAGGTTTGAATTGATAGTGGTTCCATGTTCAAGGAAATTCACGTGAATAATCACTATCGGTATCCCAAAAAACTGTAACGATGAATTATCCTGCTGAAATCTGTCCCCCCCCCCCATAGATGAAGTTTGTGATTATATTCCATGAATCGATTTTGACTTCTGGATCGTTATGGTGACCCAAGTTTCTTTGGCTGTCACAAAGCTGTGAAGACATTCTTCACTTTCATTCTCAAAGCATAACAACCACTAGTGGCAAATTTAAGCTCTTGAAGTTTTCAGCTTTGTTGTCAGCACAAACATTCCAATATTGATGAACATCAATAAAGCAATCCACATGTTCCTGTGAAATTCCAAACTTGACAGCAATTTCCCTTTGAGTGATCTAGCAAATGTCCTTAATAATTTCATCAACTTTTCTCATGTGAATCTCCTCGGTTACTGTCACAGGCCTTCCACTGTGTTCTTGTTCAGGCAAGCCAGCTCTTCTAGGTTCACTGTCTTTACATTTTTTCAGCACAGTGATGTACAGTACTCAGATCTACATTGGGTCATCAGCATGAAAACTTTCAGTAGATGATAAATTTCAGTTGGGGGGGACTTATCCAGCAATCAGAAATTAAATCAAGACATGTTGTTTGAAGTGCATTGACAAATACTCATGACAAATTTTCATTTCATGAACATAGCAACACAACCTTTTCTCATAGTAAATGAAGTTAAAAAAACAACAGATGCTAAAGAATACAGAAGGGTTTTTAGCACCTTAGAAACCTTAACCTTAACTCTTAGTATGGGGAAACTGCCAGCCAGGCTGGGAAGGAGAGATCAAGTATGGACTTAGGTTGGAATCCTTGAACAGCTGCAAAAGGCTTCACTGCCTCCAAGATCCATGAATTCTTATCTAGTTGTTCCTAGGGGAGGGTGAGCCATCTGGGGACATTCTTGTAATTTGGGTAGTAGACAAGTTACTTACTTTAGCTACTTATGAGTTATTCTGATTGCTTGTGCATTTAGTGACTTATAACACCAAACTCATTATTTTTCATCCAAACCATGCAACTATAGGAAACAAACAGCCCATTTTAAGGGTGAGTGTTCTGTTTTATTTATTAAAATATCAGTATTTAAAGTAAAGTTAAAATTAAAATAGAGAAGGTGTTTCATTTTGGATTAAGGATCTCAGTAAATCACAACCTATACAACATTGGAATCTAAACTGTGAAATTATACTTCTCATTGATTGTAGAAATGTCCAATCCATTCACTGATTACATATTTAGTTATCTTGAAGGGTGTTGTTAGAACATTAATTAATTATGAGGAATATTCCATGGCTATAAAAGGCCAAGTTAAAGTTCTGACTTCATTAATGACTAGTTTTTTAAAATCAGTTTGGGAATTAGACCAGTCCATATCTATTTCAGACTCACCATGGGACTGCCATTGGCACATGTAAAATCTTGGATCAAATCTGATGAGCCTCAAGTGTCTTCTTATTAATGGATGAGAAATAGTATTTGTTCCCCATTAGAATACTCAGGAAAGTTTCCTCAAAATTTTCAAGAAGCTGCAGGAAAACAATTCAGATTATGATTATTTATTTATTTTAAAAAATTGGCCCCCCATTTTGCCACAATTTCTTATTACAATCCATAATAATAATACTGAGAATATTTATTTTCCACTATTATTTTTTTAAATGAAAGGTAACAGCTCTTGTCTCTTTGTTGTACATGGTATCACATGTCATGGGTTATACATACTGTATAAGTGGTAGTTTTGTGGTACTCGGCCACAAATCTATTATGAAAGAAGTGGACATGAGCATGTTGAATCTGACACTTTAACAGAAAATGACTAAATATTTTAAAATAAAAATTCAGACTGCAAGGGCATATTTGTGGACATCCTGTTTTCAAACTTTTTATGTTGAGAAGACAAATTATTACATGAAATCTTCCTCTAATGCAAAAAAAAAAAAAGTTAACAAACTTAGCTCAAAATTCTACTTTGATTTTCTTTAAAATGTTGTACTCCCCCCACCTCTTCTTCCAAGGTTTAGTTTCTGCTGGTAGTTCTTAAAATCAATGGATCCAAATGTTTGGCCATCTTGAGATAGAAATAAAAGGTGAGAATAGATCATAGAACTATCACTTTTTAAATATTTGAAATGTATAATTTAACCAAAACAATTGCTTGACAAATAAGCAGGACAATGGCATAAAGGCAGAGATGGGCAACAATTTGCTTTCAAGGGTTGCATTGCCTAAGAGATAATTTGTAAAAAGTTGTGTGACAGCAGTGAATGGGACCCAAGCTAACAATGGGTGAATTAGAGCTATTTTATAGCCTCATATATATTTTCCTTTACCCTAAGGTGGCACGGAACAGGGAGTTATTAATTATCATCTCATTGTGTTTATATACTGTAACAATAATATAAAGATCTCAGTGAGTACAATAAAATATAGAAATCACATATAAAATTTCACTCGTTCTGGTGGTCCAATCTGATTGCTTGCAGGAAACTTAAATTTAGGCTGGGGGCCATGAAATAGATGATGAGTTGAATTTTGTAGTAAGTAGTTTTTAATTTTTGGAAAATGAAGAAATGAAGCTATTGTAGACTAAGCCTATATTTACTGGAGAATTTTCCATTCCTTTTTCTAGAAAAAGAATTGTATTTGTTATAGTATATCATCTGTTGTTGCTAGCATTTGTCTCATTGAGTTGCAGGGTTCAATTGTTTTCCCTGCACTTGGCTGCAATTCATACAGAAAAGCTATGATGCAACAAGGGATTTTGTTTCTCAGCTGGCTTTTTGCAGATTGAGTCAGGCTGCTATTATTTGTAAAAACAAGAACAGTGACAATAAGCATATTTTGACCTTAGAAAGTGGTATCAATTTATATGAAATAAATGAAGGCTCAGCAAACTGTTAGTAAACAATTAAAAGGGTTGGATTGCAAGGGCATATTTGTGGACATCTTGTTTTCAAACTTTTTATATTGAGAATACAAATTATTACACGAAATCTTCCTCTAATGCAAAAAAAAAAAAAAAAAGGTTAATAAACTTAGCTCAAAATTCTACTTTGATTTTCTTTAAAATGTTGCACTTCTTTACCTCTTCTTCCAAAGTCTAGAAAGTGGTGTCAATTTATATGAAATAAATGAAGACACTGGAAACTGTTAGTAAACAATTAAAAGGATTGGATTTAATTCTCATCCTAAATTAAACAGTTTATCAGAATGAATAAGCAAACTTCCTCATTGTGATTGGGCAAGGATAGACTGTTTTATCAAATTATTCAATATATAATTTTAGCCTAAACTTACTCAAAGTCTGGATGGCTATGCTTATATGACTCACTTGAATCCACATTTAAATGCATGTTCAACCTTATGAAGCATGTTAAACATTTCTATGACACAAAAGCAAACAATGAGAAAAATGGATTGATTGTGAAATTTTAACATAGAAAATGTTAAAGGATGAAGAATTCTACTCATTTGTTGCTTTTCAGAGGTCTATTTGAAATAATACAGTTGCAGTATGACTAGAAGCTACTGTGAGTTTTCAGAAATTGAGCCCCAAAAATTGATTCTATCAAAAAATTGTAATAGTTGTTACCTTTCTCTTACCTTACCTTTCTCAAATAAATATGTATATTTATTTGAGACAGCATCATGGAGTATTTAAATGGGGATTGGATTAGAGAAATTCAGTTCAAAATATTACACAGACATAAGGAAAGACTGCTGTTAAATTGGCTAACTTCACTGTGGATTAACAGTGCAATCCTATACATAAATATGAAGAAGTAGGTATATGATTTATCCTGCAAAAAATATAGCATGTTCTTATTGGTTTTCTTGCCCAAATATTAACGTTGCCATTTTAAAACCTCATATGAACTAAAATGTGGCCATTCACAACAAACATGCCCAGGATTGCCAACTGATCTCCTACTTAACGGGAAAGCATATCATTTGCTGTTTTCAATCCAGATTGACAAACTTTTAAATACAACTGAAATAAAGATTATATATTAAGGAACATTGTGATGAAGAAAAATTCTCCTTAGCAGGTAACAAACTGACTAGCAAGTGAACAAACAAGAGTAGGCCATTTCCCCTGCAAGCTATTAACATGTTTTTGTGAAGTTAAGAGTACTGTAAAGAAACAGGACTAAGTGCCCTTCTTGTTTCATTTTCAAACAAAGAAGTCACTCTTATTTATTTAGTAAATGGGCTTCATATATTCGATGGTGCTATCTATTTCTTAGTCCAGGCCTGGGAACATATGACCAAACATATATTGCTCTAATGCAAGGATTATTTGAATAAGCCATATGCCGGCATATTTCATCATGAATGTCATCCCTTTTGCTTTAAAGGTCTTAAATAGCCGGATAAACATCAACATTTTAAAAATTAAAACTTATCATTTTAGGTGATAGTTGTTCATGTACAAAAAGCCAAACAAAACTAGCATGTGGCTTCTTAACATTGTGAATTTATATAAATTCTGAACCTAAAAGACAGAGAACACTTACATTTTTTAATTCCTACTTCTCTCTCTCTTTCAGGCATCTGTACAAAGCAAACAAAATATTCTAAAGAGTGCAATTAAGTCGGAAGGACCTCTTGAAGACTTAGTGTATTTCCAGGAAGGCTGAATGCTGCTTTGTAAAGAAGTATTTGCTTTCCTGTTAATTAAGGAAGGGTATTGTGTCTTGCTGATGTGTTCAATAAGAATGACTTGGAGTCTCCCTTATTCTGTCCCTTTACTTTTTTATGGCTATGAGATGGATTTTGGAGTATAAATGTTTACAACTTGCTACAGTTTTCATTTTTTTCAATTCATTTGATGTATAGGTATGATTGCAAAATCAGTACTCATGTATAGATTGAACAATTTCCAGATACTTTTTTGCAATTTAATAGAAGAACATATGCTCTTCTGCATGCTGTGTCTGTTTATCCTCTGGTATATGAAGATTTTAAGAATGACTGCTCTCAGTTATACAATCATTTTATGATAATGCCCATAACATACTATGGACATTATCCTCATTTAAATTTAGGTTCAGATTTCAGTTACAGCTCAGTCATTGGGCACTCCTGTTTTAGACGAATAAATACATGGACAGTTTTATCATTCAAAGCATTTATTTCATTAATTATGAAACACATTTTCCTAAGAGACATGGATCAGCAGTATGAATTGTATTGTTTAATAACATTGGAAAGGATCCAATCTGGGTCGGTCACCGGGATCAGAGGTTTAGTCTTCCGAACTTTTGGATCCTCAGGGAACTTCTCTCTCATCAGAATGTGTGTTTTTTGAATAAACATTTAAAACTTATTTATATACTTATAAATTTTTATTTTAAAGGGAGTTTCCGTATAAAAATTAAATTTTCTTAGAATTTTCTTAGTAAGGGATATTTACCTCAGTGAAACAGTGCTTATTCATTAGGTTAAGAACAGAATATAAGCATTTCCCATCTAGTCCAGCCAATTCACTTTGCTTCCTCGATTGTTGTTTAAAGGAAATAAGTAGTATGCCATCTGGGTGAACAGTCCCCTTACCAAAGGGATATGTAAATCCCCTACAAACACTTCCTGTCCTAAAGGAAGGATGACTGCTCTTTATAGGAACTCAGAACTCAGGGGAAGAGCCAGCAATAACATTAGGAAGATATAAATGTCAGTCAATTTGTCCCACACACTTTCATAATCCCATCCAATTGTTTAACTAAAGAACATCACCCTGTTTATACTTTGCCCTAGTCAGTGAAATGTCCACACTGGATTTAAAATGTGCATCTGCCGTAAGAGTGTTTGTATTACTATTTCTTTATAACTTTAGAGACAGAGAGAGATTTGTGAGGTCAGATTTAGTTTAAACTCAAGGTACGTGCAGTTTTGGATACAAAGCAAAGAAAAATAATATATAATGCACTTACATTGATTTATTTCTAAGCATTTGTCTTCCTGATCTTTCAAAATGCTAGAAGATACTGTTAGTGTGGCCTCCTACAGTATGCTTGGGGAAGCAGTGGCCAGACTGGTCAGATTTCAGTACCTGAAATCAGGATAGCATGTAGACTTCTTCTTGAGTCCTTAACTGAAAATGCTTTTTATCTTTGGATTTAAATTCTTGCAATCTCTGAGTGCAAGGATGTTGGCATCCTAACTTGCTTTCGATGATCCTAAATGATCTCCAACACGTAGGGATTTCCATGAACTCAGTTTTTCCATGCTTGGTCTAATAGCCACCTGTTGTTGGCATGTGATTATTGTAAATGCCCTTCTGTGGTTCTCTTCTGGATCAGCGTTGTTAAGTTTTGCAGGATCCAATCTGGATCAGTCACTGGGACCAGAGGTTTAGTCTTTCAAGCTTTCAGACTCGTGCTGGGAGCCCATCCTCAGGGAACGTCTCTCTAGTAGGGTGTATTAAGTTTTCCACTCTTCTCCTTTAAGTCTGATGTTCCAAATAATACTTCTACTAATGCACAGTATATTAACTACATGGCAGCTTTTAGAACAAAATAATGCAGTTATTGATACAAAACCCAAATCTGATAGTGAGTTATGTTCCCTTTCCCTCATTATTCTATAAAATCTACCTTCATGGTTGAAGTTGCCATTACATCTGCCCAATGCTGAATATTTTAGAATGGTTCCAATATGTAGGGAGAATAATTTTGAAAGAAGGGAGAATATAGGGAATAGAAAACTCAGATCTTTCTCTTGCTGAATTCTAATTTAATTATAAGGGCATTTTGCCAGCCATTTACAGTTGGAAATCATTGAAATTATGCTAATTTAAGTGCTTTATTGAACCTTATTGTATATAATTTTCCTGGACAAAACATTGCTAAGCTGGAGACTTTCTCTTTCATTTACTCAGTATTGCTAACTCAAAATGCTACTTACCCATCCATTTTATTTATTATATTTTTATTTATTAATTTATTAAATTTGTATGCATCCCCTCTCACTTGAAGTGATTCTGGGTGGCTTATAAAATTATAACAGGATCCATATAAATGAGTCAGTAGAAAATAGTGCATTATCTGAAGTTGATTGTTTCCATTTCCTGCCCTTGCTCTGTCTTGGTTGCCCCTGTTCCCAGTCAGTGCTATTACTTGGTTTTTCTTCAAGGTTATGATAGCCTAATATAATTTGCATGCCTAGAGGTTGTCTTTGGATGGTTTCAAAATAACAAGAAAAGCATTCCTTGAAAACTGGTATAGCTAAAGATCACTTAGAACTGTTTCATTCATGGACTGGGAATGAGATAAAGGCAAAAATTTGGTGATCTGCCAGAAAAAAAAGATATTGGCATGGCATGCTGGTATTGTGGTTAGGTGCATATGAAAAAAAAAAAGCTGAGAGAGAGAGAGGGAGAGGGAGAGGGAGGGAGTCGGGAAGAGAGATTTTGTGTTTACAAGTTCATTTAGAACTGCATATTATAAATAAATATAATTTCCTAATTCAATGTTTGCCAGATAATTCTATCGGGGGATAATACTGTGAATCCCTCCATTACAGCACATCCCAAAGAGGTTAAGATTTATGCTGTTGGGATCTCCATTTTCAGAGGTCAAGCATGATGGGTCAATCATAGTAAATATCTGAAAACTGTCTCCATTTCCAGTCCTTGCTCTGTCTTGGTTGCCCCTGTTCCTTCCTAGTCATTGGGAAGGAATGAAGGAATGAAATGCCATTCATTAAAGAGGGAAATGGCAACTCATTCCTATATTTTGAAGAAGACCCAATGGACATTCAGAGCAAGATCTGTATTAATATGACATTGAAAAGAAGCTTCTCCAGCTCTGACTGGATGGTGGAGAATGGAAGGATTTATATGCCTTGTAGACAGCAGGTCGTTTGCATTGTTTTAAAGCAGCCAATGAGTGCATGTGTGTGCTCGTCTGGGCTGCAACCCAGAAGAGGAGCTGCATAGGGGGCATGTGCGTGCCGGAAAATAAACTTCTGGTTTCCAGTGCGCACATGCGCTCCGTCCAGCTAATTTTCTGGTTACTGGTGCACATTCCATCACAGTTTTAGAGAGTTGTTGAGGCCATTTGGAGATTTATCTGTGTTCTCAGAGTCACCTCCACTACTCAGCTCTCTGAGCATGGCTGTTTTCTTGAAGATGTTTCATTACCCAAACTAGGTAACATCATCAGTGCTAGTAATGATAACTGCAAGAAAACAACCAAACTCAGAGAGCACCAAGGACAATTCAATTCCTGCAGTGCCCTTACAATTGGCAAAAATCCCACTGCATCTATTCGGGTGGGGGGAATCACATGATGGCTGCAGTTTCTAAAAAACATACAGGCTTCTAATTCTATACCACACACTTACTTGCAGCATAACAGATTAGGGTAAATAAGAAATTAGAGTGTATTTAACTTTATTTCATATTGGGGATTTGCAAGAATGATGACAAATTCTACCTCTAAAACAAAAGTTTGCTGCCTGAAGAGTTAGGATGTCCCAAGAGCAAGCCTGGAACTGCTTTACCACTTGATTTTTACTGATTGAAAAACTTCTCTTGTAGGCTAATCAACATGCTTACAAAGACATGTACCTGAAAAGAATCCACCATGCTATTACCTAGAGAATAAAAATAAGAAGTTAAAAATTCAGTTCAGAAAAACAACAACCCTGCTTGAATATTTTGGAAGAACAGTGGGTTCTTGCATTATTTTTGTCCCCTAGAATTGCTTCTGTTACCTGAAAAATGTATTTGCTAGAGCAGTTTTAAAAGAAGATCCCTTGGTGATTTTCAGGAATGAGGTAATCCTCAAGTCCAAGAAAACCAAATCGGGCCTGTAACAAATGAACAAAGAGTTTCTTGATTTGAAGAATGATCAAGATATGCGGGCAGTCAAAGGTTGAAGCAGGGTGTTTTTAAATTTCTGATAGGTGCAGCATGCTATTTAAAACAAGATATATCTCATGGGCATTCAAAAGCACCTAAAATTTGTAGCAGTAACAGTAGTGCTAGCTTAAACCTGAGTTATTTTTATGCACATACCTTTAGGTTAGACCTCAAGCAGAGAGGCAGAGGATAAATTTATTTCCAGAGTCTGAATAATTCTACTAGGTCACAATGCTATAAGGAGCTAATGCATCAAATGCTGCTATATTCACAGACATATGGATTGCTAATATGTAGATGGATAGGAGATCATTAGAAATCTTGATATTTTACCTAAATATTGAATGCTATTAGTTTAAATTATTTGAATTTTTCAACCAATCATTTCCTCCCACCATGTGTCAGTCCTATAAGATAGGCCAGACGAATAAACCAATACCATATATTGTAGGTCAGGACTAAAAGTGGTGTGGTGGCCTAGTGGTGAAGATGCTCATCTCCCACTTGGAAGGTTGAGAGTTCAATCCTAGGTAGCGGCAGATGTATCTCTCCTAGGGTGCAAAGAAAAAGTATCTGCAGTGAACTCTACGTGGTGTCAGGAATGGCATCCAGCCAATAAATGCTCAACTCCATTCAGTGTCCCTGACTCTACCCCAAATTAAGGGATTACAGGGTCATAAAAAGGGAGTTTTATATAGGCTGGGACTACTTTTATTGTGATGTCTATAGTAACAGAATCTTGCAAGTCTGAATGTGCTTTCCTCCTCCCTCCCTTTATCTTTGTATGAGACTTTTCTCAAGTTGTTTTCTTGGCTCAGGCTCAAATCCCACTTATCTGATGATTGCCTTGGTAGTGGCTGTGCCTTCCATCCTTCAAAAGGCCATTCCTTATGCCCTCTAGAGCCTGGCATATTTTGTGTCTGGATGCACATTTTAATAGAATGAGAGTACTTGTTACCTAGTGACTTTTCTTGGCAGCACCTCAAAATGCCTTGCCATTGTCCTTTTCTGAATCCCTTTTCATTTCCCTTTCCACTATAGACTGTAGGCTGGGATTTCCCACAATTTCCCATCTAGGTACAGTAGTACTAATCAGATCTGGAAGCTTTGAAGTAGAGGGGAATTGACAGCTCGCAATACTACCCAGAGATATGTGTCTTTTTGCATCAGGCCTCAAAGCTTCTGAATCAATAGATCTTCTGCGACCTCCAGATGCAATTACTGTACTGAGTCAGAATGTCACAGCAAATATACTCTGCAGAACTACACAGTGTTCCATGATTCATTGGGTGGCGTTCTAGATTAGGAAGTGTGGATAAAGGTTGTTGAAATACTAGAAGCCCTCATGTGACTTTTGTGATTTGAAAAATAGTGGGATAATTAAGTAATTTAATTACAGGTCTGATCCAGGTCAGGTTACCTTCCTGTGACTCCACAGAACTGAACTAAAATGGCTGTTTTGAAAGTGGAGATTCAGATTGCCAAAATTTCAGCATATAGGAACAGTTGTCTCATCTTGAGAATTATTATTGAAAAGAACAGGCAAATATTACAATAATGCCCTACCTTGTTAGGTCACCTCTCCTGATTCTCAAACACAGATAATTCTGTACCATGGATGGTTCATTTTTTTACATTTTGTTTTATAGTAAACCATCTGGTAACTCTTGCCAGAGGTTAAAAATCTGATTAAAATAGTAATTAGTACTGCTTCTGCTGCTGATCTCCTTGTAAATCCCCAATCTCTTTTGGCTTTGCTAAAATTTTTAGAGGTGGTGTAGGAAGAGTGAATGGCTATACCAGGTTTGAGAAACGTCTCCTTTATGTTACATCTTGACTGGAAATGTAGATTTTCTTTTGATTCCCTGAAGAAGGATGCCTCTCCCTACTGTTCCCCCCTCCCCAGGCCTTTAACCAACTTTGAAAGGTGAGCAGATCAAAACAGTCAGTTCTGGAGTTGCTAGACAACAATGCACCGAATACAGATGGAAAATTCATTATTCCTCTAAAAACAAATAAAAATGAACAAGCCAAAGGCTTGTTTAATGGCCTTTGGGGCTGGGCTGGATTGAACATTAGGAGCTATTTACGTATCTCAGCCCTGCTGTTTATTCTGCTCTATGCTGTATTGCGCTTTGCCAGCTCTAGGCTGTGGGCTGGTTTAATTCTCATGCCGCTCACAGCTGCTTTAACTCAGCTGTACTAACAGTGAGCACTGCATGCCAATACTTCTCTCCCACTTTTCAAGCAGAGGACTAGGGAGAGATAATTCTTGAAGAAGTTTAGTCTAGAAAATCATGTATTATGTATTATATAATTCTTATGTGTTGCATAATAATACACGATTGTCATGTGTTATAGTTGTGGGTAGAACTTCACAATAATTAGGCAGCCTGTATCGAAATAGTTGATTATAGTAATAAAGAAATAAACCACCCAGAATCATAGATGAGATGGGTAGCTGCAGAAAGTAAATGAATGAATGAATGAATGAATAAATAAATAAATAAATAAATAAATAAACAAACAAATAAATAAATAAATAAATAAATAAATATCCATTAACTGGATAATTGGAGCAGTAAGGTATATAGGCAAAACACTAGATTTGTCATTTTATAAACGCATGTTTCTAAGATAAAATCACATCAAAAGTCCATGTAGGATTAAAGATCCCCAAACTCCTTGGTTTACTAACCCCTTCATAACATTTCAGATTGTTCATCAACCTCCAAACAATTATTATATAAACATACCGGTAATGTAATATATGCTACTTTAACTAATAGTACAACAAATAATAGGTAACAATATTGATCTCTTAGATAATGCCATCCATCTTAGGGAGTTGATATCAACCACTTGCGGAACCGTGATCTAGTCCAGAGGTCTCCAACCTTGGCAACTTTAAGACTTGTGGACTTCAACTCCCAGAATTGAACTGAGAGTCCACAAGTTGCCAAGTCTTAAAGTTGCCAAGGTTGGAGACCCCTGATGTAGTCAATCATCCTGCAGGAAAACTTGCAAGCAAAGCCTTGAGATAAGGCACTCAGAAAAGTAAATTATATTCACTTATGCATACTTACAGGATAATAGTCATCATGGGCACCAAGCAACCACTCATCCCTGAAAATATATGGAGATCAGGAGTGGGTTCTACTTACCTTTACTACCGGTTTGCAATGGGATCACACGTGCACAAGCGAAGTGAGCACACACGCCTTGCTTCTGCATATGCGCAGATCGCTGATGACTACATCTGGGGTGGTGGGTGGAGCCTCCCGCTGGTTTTACTATCGGTTCTTGTGAACCAATCTGAACTCACCACTGATGGAGATACAAATGAGGGATCCTTGGTATTCTCTGAGCTTGCTTGTTTTCCTGCAGACGTTTCATTACCCAGCACTGATGATGTTACCTAGTTTGGGTAATGAAGCATCTGCAAGAACACAAGCAAGTTCAGACAGCACCAAGAGCCTCTCATTTCAACCCTGAGCTACAAATATTCTCCTTTATGGGATGAAATTCCCAGTGATCCCATCTGTTTAGTAATGGCATGATAGTGTAATCCTGATTTATTTTACTGTTTCAAGGGTTTTTTCCCCTGATAACAATCAATAAACAAAGCAGATTTTTTACCCTTAAGCAGCTTTACTGTCTAGAAGTGTCAGACTACAACGCCTATCATCCCCAATGGCCTGGAATGATGGGTGTTGTGGGAAAGCACAATTTAGGGGAGGGTTTCTTAAGCAGTGTCTCTGAGGTCCCACGCTATCATTTTGTTTAATACCACAGCTATTAATACAACATTAAAATAGTATATAATCCAAGTTGCTGTACACCTTTTTTACCACAGTTTTTAATCATGAGTTTTCATTGTATTAATTTTGTGAAATTTTCTACTTAGTACTGTAAATTTCTCTTGGAACTAAAAATTCCCTTAGAATTGAACCAAAAGGCAGGGTAGAAATGCAGTAACAAACCAAAGAAAAAAAATACAGATAAAACACAAAAAAACAACAACCCCTGTCCTCAGTAAACAACCCATAATATCTTTCATAAGGGCAGCATCCAGGATGATAAGCTATCATTAGAACAGATGTTTTCTGATAATTCCTGCCCCTGACATACATTTTACTCCTGCCAAGGAAACTGGGGATTTTATCTTTTTCTTTGTTTATTTTAATTGTTCTCCTGTCCTTCAACAATTTTCCCGGCACAGCTCACACCATTGTTTTGGGGTTTTTTTGGGGGGGGGAGGTGTTTTTTCCTTTTGTGTTGTGCAGAAGTATTTGGTAGGTACAGACGTCAGCTTTTATAGGGATGGATTGAATGTGTAATGTTCTACCTCTTGGCCTTTCAATCTGTAGGCAGAGCTTATTGCAACTTTCCTTTCTGACTTTTTAAGGCTTTGCTATGTTGCTTCTGTATCTCAGCTTTTTCCTCCATGTTGCTTCTGGGTGACTCTATTCCTTAGGGTTCTTAAGAATGCCTTGTTCTCTGTGGTGTTCAGTTCAGACCTCCCAGTCTTATCTTCACTGGAGAGATGTTATTCTCTTCCATGAGGTCAGCACATTTACTATAAACCTCAGTTGGTTTTCACTTTGTGTTGCAGGCTCTTCAAATGGCTTCTCTCTCAACGAAGCATCATCGTCTTTGCTCCCTCCCTTCATCCATGTCTCTTTTGGAATTGATCAAGCTTTGGTCAAATCCTCTGTTGTTGTATCATGGGTACGATGACCCTCTTCTATGATAGTTTAGCTGGATTTGTCTGGATGGCTGGATTGTCATTCCTGAACTCTGGGAAGCATCTCAAGTTGATCTTAGAAGCTTGCTCAGTTTGATGGAAGAAAGGCATCTCTATGTCTAGGACCATCTGCAGAGTGTGATTAAAAAAAACCTCAAGATGGTGACCATGACAGTACAATCAAAACTCCACCTGGTTTTTATGGGTGTTGTGTATGCAATACATATTAAAAATGGGCAGAACTTTGATTCCACCATTGTAACTGCCCTCTTGACTTTTTGACCACACTCTGTCATCCCTCAAAGGTGCTTTTTCAGGAGGCAACTGGACTTTCTTGTTTTTTTTCTTTGAAGATGTTTTGCTTCTCATCCAAGAAGCTTCTTCAGCTCTGACAGGATAGTGGGGGATGGAATCCTGTCAGAGCTGAAGAAGCTTTTTGGATGAGGAGCGAAACATCTTCAAAGAAAAAACAAGGAAGTCCAGTTGCCTCCTGAAAAAGCACCTTTGGGACAATCATGACCTGGGTGACTAAGAATCTCTACAGACTCTCCTATCTTAACCTTTGAGTGACAGATTGAGAGTTACACTTCACACGCACAAGTACATAAAGGCAGAATCAGGACAAAGAAGTAGGAATTAAATTAAAGCCAACAGTATATTGGCTTTAATTTAATTTATGTTTGAAATTATATCAATGAATAAATGTAATCTACGTGGCTTTCCTCATAGGCCATAGGGCTGAAGAAGGACACGGAAACAGTTTTACCTCAGGAGATACAAAGCCTCCATTGCGTCCCACTTCCTGGCTTCTGGAATTTCTCCTTTCACTCCTGTGGCCAAATTCTGCTAATGTAAAATAATAAAAGGGGTCATGTAGATGTTCTCCTTGTGTCACATTAAACATTACATGCAGTAGTTTCTGGAGGAACAAAAAATCCCTCAGAGATTTCACATTTTCACCACTATATCCTACTTTATTAACTGGCATCACTTAGTATTCTTTAAAAGACTGTAGTTTTAAAATGTCAGAAAGAAGACAGATAAAGTGGTTATTTTAATAGTATAACCCTACTTCAACTTTAAAAAGGGGTGGAGGGTTTTTTCTTTTTCTTTTTAAAAGATAACTTCTCTCTGGGAGAGGAATAATCTATCAGAGGCTAGATGTCAGAAGTAGATGGGAGTGAAGTGTATGGTGCTTAATATTAATTTCCTCTCTCTGCTCTCGTTTATTTTTGCTGGACCTATTCACATTTCAGCATGTCTCACAAAAGTTCTCCACTGCAGCAGCATTCAGTGTCAGCCAAACTTATTTCTTTCTTTTCTGTCTCAAAGCTGGATTGTAAACATTATGACAGCTTTCCATGGCAATTTAAAATTTATATTCCATTTTATAATACCAGCTGCGCTGATTGATGTCAGTGGTTTTATCATTAGAAATTTTGATACAATATAGAACCTATAACCGAAAAAAGAACAATCGAGATGCATTGAATTCTAAATCTCAGAAAATAATAAATGAGAACATTTTATTAATTATTTCTAAGCCAAAAAAGAAAAGAAAAAAACCCTAAAACTAAGAAGAAAAGCAGGAAAAACAAAAAATAAATATGTGAGATTTATAAAGATTACAGAATAAAATAAAAATGTGAAAATAACATTAATTTAGTTCCAAATATGAAAGTATCTTATTTAATTTAAAATTTCAAATGATCAAGACAATATGCAATAATAGCAATAAGCAGTGTGATATAAATTATAAATCAGTGTAAGAGACTATAATTAATTTTGGTTAATGTAAACATTCTATGCTTTTTAGCAAATCAAAGAAATTTAACACAAATTTAGCTTCCAAAACTCTACAGGAAACAGAATTACGATGCTTTTGTGCAACCCTTAAATGGACCAGGCTGAGAATTAATGCAACTTTGATATTGTCTCTTTCCTTGTCCCATTCTGCGTTGGAAAAACATGTTCCATTTTTGTCCCAAAGCTATAGAGAATTGGTATGCTTTCCTATGGCAAAGACACCTTTGCTTTCAGGTTTGGCATGCCTTCTCAAATTTCAGAACTGGTTTGTCTTTCTAGGCCCCATGCTCATTTGTGATCAAAAGAAAAAGAGGGGAAAATTCTCATTGAGGAAGGTTACAAAAAAGTGAAGAAGTTTGATCCAATGTTGCTGTCTATTCTTTGGCCATTTCCATACTTGCCATCATGACAAAATAAGAATGTATCATATATAAATCAGAGTGATTTAGAATACTGCTTGGCATGGACTATTTAATTATTATTTATGGGTTTTTCCCCCCTTTCTGCTCTAGCATACATATTGTGCATCAAGTTCTAAAGGGAAAAATCCAACTGAGTGAAGCATTACTGAGACTAAGGCAATGTTAGCTATAGTGGCAGCAGAATTCCCCTAAGGCCAAACCAAGAAACACATCTAAAATAATAAGCATGAGACAATGCTTATCTCATTCATACTGCCATTCATTGTAAATAAAACTTTCATTCATAAAGGTCAGATTATGCTACACTAAAAACAGAAAATCTTTTTCTACATTTGGTTTTCCTATTACTACTTTCTGTGAATTGGTCCACTTGGGGAGAGGTGATGGTTAAACATTTGTGCTACCCTGTTTTTTATGTTGCTTTAGACCACAATTTCCTCTCATTGAAAAATTACAGGCACACAATAGGTTTCGCCAAAATCACACACATTTATTTTTCTGCAAGGCTTTATTAACCCCCCCGGCAGAATATGAAGAACTCAGCCCAGTCTCACAATATTTTGGCTGGGATGTTTATTTAGCAAGAGAGCACCAATGAGGTTTTAATAATACTGACTTTGCTGTGTTCAGAAAAGCCTTTCTCTGGAGTGATATACAATTCTGGAAAATAAATCCTCTTCCTTACTAGCAAAGCCCTGCTCTGGAATGTTACACAATGTTTGAAAACAAAATTCTGGTCTGTATCAGAAAAGCTCTGCTCTGGAAGAATAAGTAGCTTGTAAAGGATAAAGGAGGCAGGAATACTATTTAGAGTCAAAGAAATCTCAGACCACAACGTGTTTTTTGGCAGGTTGCAGCCAGCACTACTATAATGCTTCTAGTTGCTGGCCACTTTCATGATAATGGATAATGCCCTTTGGCCACTTGTTTACACATTAATATAAACTGAGGGAGGGGAAAGCACATTCAGAATTGCAAGATTTTGTTGCTGAGGCTGTTACAGTAAAAGTAGCCATAGGACGTAGACTTATATATCATTTCATAGTGTTTTACAGCCCTCTCTAAGCGGTTTACAGATTCAGCATATTGCCCCCAACAATCTGGATCCTCATTTTACTGACCTCGGAAGGATGGAAGGCTGAGTAACCTTGAGCCCTGTCAGGATCGAACTTCAGGCTGTGG
The DNA here is from genome assembly GCF_059756535.1 of Pantherophis guttatus. Lineage (NCBI taxonomy): Eukaryota > Metazoa > Chordata > Lepidosauria > Squamata > Colubridae > Pantherophis > Pantherophis guttatus. Next base: position 86,206,202 of record NC_142064.1, on the reverse strand, counting down.
GCAGAGTTTGCCTGCAATATTGCATTCTAACCACTGTGCCACCAGTGATAGATAGTTATAACTATCAACCAAAATTTAGAACACAATATCACAGTAATTTATGTACTTGGAGAAAAAAATATTTATTTTAATTCTGCCTTCATACTACATATTCCTTCCTCCTCCTAGTTTCCCCACAACAACAAACCTATGAGATAAGTTGGGCTGAGAGAGAGTGACTGGATGACCAGTTGGCTTTCAGGCCTAAGGCAGGACTAGAACTCATAATCCCATGGCTTCTAGTATTTTAACCACTAGACCAAACTGGCTTTTGTTTTCTTAGTAAAATTAAGTTTTACTAATAGATATGGCAATATGACAGAAGACTAGCTGAAAAGAAACTGGAAAAGATTGGAAAATATAAGAACTTAACTGAAATACAGAGATTATGGAATAAACCTGCAAAAGTTTTCTCTATAGTTATTGGAACATTAGGAGCTCTAACAATATATTTATATAACTCTATAAAGCCTTAGTAAGACCACACCTGCATCCAGTTTTGGTCACCACACTGTAAAAAACATGTTGAGACTCTAGAAAAAGTGCAGAGATGATTAGGGGACTGGAGACTAAAGCATATGAAGAACAGTTGCAGGAACTGGGTCTAGTCTAGTGAAGAGAAGGACCAGGGGAGACATGTTAGCAGTGTTCCAATATTTCAGGGGCTGCCACAGAGAGGAAGGGATAAAGCTATTTTCCAAGGCACCTGTATGCCAGATAAGGAATAATGGATGGAAACTGAACAAGGAGAGATTTAGCCTGGAAATAAGGAGAAATTTTCTGACAGTGAGAACAATCAACCAATGGAACAGCTTGCCTTCGGAAGTTGTGGGAGCTTCATCCCTTGAGACTTTCAAGAAGAGATTGGACTGCCATTTGTCAGAAATGGTATAGGGTCTCCTGCTTGGGTGGGGGGTTGGCCTAGATGACTTACAAGGTCTCTTCCAACTCTGTTAATCTGTAGAATTATCAAAACAGCCCCCCAAATTAGAATTATTTCACCTCAGCACATTCAGCATACAACAAACAGCTTTGCTTGGTCCACATATTATGTGTACTATAATATGATTATATTTGGATAATTCTTAACTCCCCCCAAAAACTACTTCTATATTCCTTTCCTCTTGATCTATCAATCAGTGATTAAAATTACTTGTTCTGAAGCAGAAGTTTAAACTTTTTGAAAAGTTTAAAGAAATTTACTGTGTGCTTACCAATGGATTTTAGACATTATAGCTAAACATATCAAGGCAGTGAATCTCTGAATATTACAATGGGGAGAATACATCACTTTCATGCCCAACTTGTGAGATTTCACTGCAGGCAAGTAGACAGAAAATGCTAGCCATTGAGGGCTGTTTGTTTCGAAGCAACATTGTCCAATGCCTATGTGTGATTTTGAAAGTTAACATCTAGTAGTGGAAACTGGGCTATGCATGATACAAGCATGCCCATTCTTTTATTATTTATTTATTTATTATTTATTTTGTCGAGTACATATTAGATAATATATATAAGCATGAATTGAATACATAAAATGAATACAATTAAAGGGAACATTAGGACAGGGACGGTAGGCACGCTGGTGCTCTTATGCACGCCCCTTACAGACCTCTTAGGAATCGGGTGAGGTCAACAGTAGACAGTCTTAGATTAAAGTTTTGGGGGTTTGGGGATGAATTCTGATTATGAATTCTGATTATGAGCACATGAGAAAGTTCAATAAGAAATATATTTTCATATTTGCCCTTGAAATTACATGTTCCAGATAAAACCAGAATTTGATGGAATTTAGACACGGGCACAAAGCAGGAAGAAACTTCCTCTTCTCAGCTTTTTCCAAATATCTTAGCAGCTAAAATTCCTTTGGAGAGTCCTGTCCTCCATCAATTTAGTCTTACTGCTTTGGAGTCATGTTTGGCAGAATTGAACTATCACCTTTTGACCCTCGTGGGACTTGCATGAAAAAGACCCATTTAGCTTATCATTACAATCTTTGCATTTTGATCATGGACAGAAGCTCCCAGTTTCCTCTTAAAACCGATACAGGGTCAGTGTAATAAAAAGCGGTCATTGCCCCAGACTTTTGCCTGTTTCCCTCTTCCTTTGTCAATGTGTGTCTGTCCATGTCAAACATCTTCAAAACCTATAACGTAGGATAGAAATGTACAGTCTGGTATAGAAGATAATATTCATGATTCACGGCAGAATAAACCCTTCAAAACATATTGGTATGAAATCTAAGATGGAAAGTAAACTTCGAAAAAAAAATCATTTTGTAATTACTGTGTTTTAACTTGCATTGCTTTATGCCAGAAGTGGGGAACTAGGGCTCTTTTATGATTTGTGGACTTCAACTCCCAGAATCCATGCTGGCTCAGGAATTCTGGGAGTTGAAGTCCACAAGTCATAAAGTCCAGTTCGCCATCCCTGCTTTACGCAGTTAAGACTTAATGCAGTTAAGACAGAACTGGCTTTTGCTTCTCCTGATAAATTAGCTTCTTAGGAATATGAAAAGCTGCTTTATCCTGACTGATGTTTCTTTGGAGCTTAAAACACTCAAAGCAACCATTTCAGACTTAGAATGTTGCAAGCTGAAACATTTTGTACAATCCTAATATTTCATTTATTAAAGAAAACAGTAATGCGCCTGCTTTTATATGTAGTAACAAACAGCAGTACTGTTAAAAGAGAAGTAGAAAGAGAAAACTCAGGAGATACAGGATGGGTGGGTTGCCACATATCACTGACTTTGGCCTTGTTGATTGATTTCTTTATTTTTAATCTTATTGTAAACAGCCAAGAGTTTTATGAGCCGAGAGGGAAAAATTATTGTAAAAGACAGGATGTACTTTTTAAAAATGTTGAGTATTTTGAAAATGAATATGTTCAAGCAAACAGGATCACAATTCTTAATATGATATGGGTCAGCCTTGCCAAGGGACAACCTTATTATAATTAAATTCATTCTGAATTTCTTAAACCTGTCATTTGGCACCGAGGCTTATTTAGATCTAACTTGTATAATGCTTGAGCTCCTGGAACAAATGTTGTCTACCAAATACAAATGTCAAGAAGAAATGTTTTGCATTTATATATCAAGTGACATCTCTTCAGTTTACATACTTGATATAAATCAGGGGTGTCAAACTCATGGCATCACGTTGTTGTCATGTGACATATTGCAACTTCCCCCCCTTCGCTAAACCAGGGATGGGTGTGGCCAGCGTATGATTCATTCGGCCCGTGGGTCGTGAGTTTGACACCCCTGATATAAATGAAAATAAAGAAATCAGGGTCTCTGTTCCCTGAAAGACAGGTTCAAATGGATTAGAATGAGCAAATGCCAGGTGATTGCTGTCTGGCTCTGTTGGAGTCATGTGATGTTAATAGCCTAAATAAGGTCTTCATTTCTGTTAATGCTCAGATACAATAAGAGCGCAGGAGCCAGGCTGAATCAGCCTTCAGGCCTATCTAAATTACCACTCCACTCCAGCTGTGGCTAACTGGATATTCATGGGAAGACAAAAAGACGGATATAGAGTTGCCCACAACTGCCGGTAGCCATCACTGCATACCTAAGTTGCAAAGGGGTTGATGTGTAAGTATAGGTTGATGGAAACACCTCCCAAATTCCGCCTGTGCATTGAGTGGAGATGCACATCCTGCATGCTGATTGGTTGATCTGACTTCCTGCTCTGTGCCCCAGCCAGAAAATTCACAAATATTCTGAATGCAACAGCTATGCAATCATCTACAAATGACGCATATGTTCCCTCACGCACAGTGACAGAGAAGTCTGCTTGACTCTTGAGAGATGAGAACAAAGGGCAGTAGCAACAACTTTGAAAGGAGACCCAAAGGCAACAGCACTGAATGACTTGCATTACCGCAAAACTGAAAGGAAAGAACATCTGAAAGAGGTGATAACACATAGCCATCATCACTAATAGCCATCGATAGCCAAGCTTTCTACGATAAGAGCTTCCAGACTAATAGATTGCTATCAGGATAATCCCAAGTGTGACATTAGACTCACACTTTGATTATATGCCTCTTTTTTCTAATGCAGTTATTCATGTGAGATATAAAGGCTAGGCAGTGAAAGTGCTAGAGGATGTCTGCATTTTGTATTGTCAAATATTACAGCCATGAAAATGTATTAAAAATTAATAAACAAACAAATAAACCTGAGATTTGATCAGTTAGTTGATCTTTCTAGTAGCTTTATGGAATGGAATGGAATGGAATGGAATGGAATGGAATGGAATGGAATGGAATGGAATGGAATAGAATAGAATAGAATAGAATAGAATAGAATAGAATAGAATAGAATTCTTTATTGGCCATGTGTGATTGGACACACAAGGAATTTGTCTTGGTGCATATGCTCTCAGTGTACATAAAAGAAGAGATACATTCGTCAAGAATCATAAGATACAACACATAATGATAATCATAGGGAACAAATAAGCAATCAAATCATATTAGGAAACAGTCAATATAAATCGTAAGGATACCAGCAACAAGGTTACAATCATAAGTGGGAGGAGATGGGTGATAGGAACGATGAGAAGATTAATAGTAATGCAGACTTAATAACTAGTTTGACAGTGTTGAGGGAATTATTTGTTTAGCCAAGTGATGGCGTTCGGGAAAAAAATGTCCTTGTGTCTAGTTGTTCTGGTGTGCAGTGCTCTATAGCGTCGTTTTGAGGGTAGAAGTTGAAACAGTTTATGTCCAGGATGTGAGGGGTCTGTAAATATTTTCACAGCCCTCTTTTTGACTCGTGCAATATACAGGTCCTCAGTGGAAGGCAGTTTGGTAGCAGTTGTTTTTTTCTGCAGTTCTAATTATCCTCTGAAGTCTGTGTCTGTCTTGTTGGGCTGCAGAACCAAACCAGACAGTTATAGAGGTGCAGATGACAGACTCAATAATGGTAGGATACATTTGTTTAAGAGAACTGGTAGGTATTCTTAGGAGACAAAACCAATATAAGATGTGTTTTAATGCAAAATTATGTAATTAACTCCGGCAACTGATTTTTGGGTACCCATAGATATCCTTGTAGAACTAGTCCTTGACTTACAACCATTCATTTAGTGACTGTTCAAAGTTACAATGGTGCCGAAAAAAGTGACTTATGACTGTTTTTCACACTAACAACCATTCCAATATCCCCATGGTTACCTGATCAAAATTCAGACACTTGGCAACTGACATATTTATGGCAGTTGCAGTGTCCCAGAGTCATGTGATCACCTTTTGTGACCTTCTGACAAACAAGGGGAAGTCAGATTCATTTAACAACCGTGTTACTAACTTAACAACAGCAGTGATTCACTGTGGTAAGAAGGGCCATAAAATGGGTCAAACTTCACTTAACAACTGTCTCACTTAGCAACATAAACTTTGGGCTCAATTATGGTCGTAAATCGAGAACTACCTGTACAGCATTCAATAATAATGCTTAAGATATAGCATTATGCTACTACAAATGATAAGTTTTCTTTCTGGTTTAGATGTCTACAAAGATCCAAATGAAGAATCAAAGTATTATTGGGTCAACTTCACAGTCAGTGAGTATATTATATGTTGAGTATATATATACCAGTATATATATCTATATGCAGCTACAATGTGATTTTTATTGAATTCATTTATTATTCTATTTAAACATTTAAGATTTCATTGACTGAGTCTTCTAGGAGACTCGGAAAAAAGATGGAAAAAATAAAAAACTGCAACGGAGGAACACAGCAGGAATAAAAATATCAAAAAATATTGAAACAGCAGTTTAACAAGAACTACAACAAAAAGCCCTTTATAACAATAATATTCCTCACAACTTCTGGAAGATACCTAGTGAGGAAGTTAGGTGTTAGTTACTCTGAAATAACTCTGAATTTCAAAGCAAGGGCCAGCTTTTGAAAATAGCACCACAGAGGCTATTAAAATACAAAGAGGCCTTCAAGGACGATTTCAACCTGTAAATGATATGGTACAATGTGATCCTTCAAAAGTGATCCAGGTCTAAACAGTTTTAAAGATTGCTACCAGCACTTTGAACTGTATGTGGAAACAAATTGAAATCCCTTTAGGTCCAGCCAACCAGCAAGCCAGCCAACCAATCAAAATGTCCATTTCTCAGTATAAAGTCATTGACCAAACAGGAGTCAATGGATTTACCCAGAACGATCTGAAATTGTGAAATCCATGAGAACCTTTCTAGAAAAATATTATACTTATTAGATTGTCCTAAATTCTGATGCTCTGAGTCCTACTATGTCATAGAAACAAAAATAAATAAATAAATCTAGTGTTAGATATTTAAATCCCTATTTATCATGATTAGATCCAGAATGGACATTTACTAGACTCCATCTGCACCATCCAGCTTCAGCACTTATTTCTAACACAGAGAAGTCTGTATTTTCTTGCCTGCTATCTTTGAAAGAAATTAAATATGAACTGCCTGCCTGAAAGAAGAAATGACAGCTCCAGTTCACAACACAAACTTGGCCTAAACGTACATCAAAGTCAGGTTTCAGAGTTCTCAGTCTGGACTGATGAATCTGTTAATTTTTATTGCTCCATCCATCCATCCATCCAGTCTATCAACATCTTGTTCCACTTAGGAAAATATTTGATAATTTGAGTACAATTTTGAAAAAAATGAGCCAAATAAAACATCCATCCCTATTTGTCGGTAAATCTTGTGCCATCCTCTTGCCCCCTTTACTTGCATTATTTTGTCTATCGAGTAGTCACTATAGGGCTTGTTGGGAATTGGAAATAGTTGATACATGACCTTTAGAATCCAAGTTGAAGATAGCTAAAATAACATGAAAAATATAGATGGATGAATGGATGGATGGATAGATATCAATAGCAGTAGCAATTGCACTTAGACTTATATACTGCTCCATAGTGCTTTACAGCATTTTCTGACTGGTTTACAATGTCACCATTTTACCAACCTCAGAAGGCTGGAAAGCTGAGTCAACCTTGAGCACATTAATACATGCAACTCTATTAACAATCAAGGAGCTCCAAAATCTCTTGAGAAAGTTCCTTTGCTTGCCAATTGTATATTATCTGAGTTACTTTTCTTAGAACTACATTGTGTATTTTTCTCAAACAAAAGTAGGATAATTTTAAAATTGTATTATTATGTTTGTTTTTTTCCAGAGTCAGTTGGAAAAATGCATTAAAAAATAAAATGAATGAATGAATGAATACTATTATCCCAGATATTGCTTCCTAAACACAGTTTGGATTTGATAAGATCTCAAGAAGAGTCCTGTGTTAGACTAGTTTTTCTCAATCCTGGCAACTTTAAGATATGTAGATTTCAACCCCCAGAATTCCCCAGCCAGCCATATGGTTAGAGAACTCTGGGTGTTGAAGTCCATGTATCTTAAAGTCGCCAAGATCGAGAAACGTTGTGTTAGACAATATTAAATCAGTCAATGGGAGAAGAAATATTAATTCAGGGGAAGGACATATATTGTTAAATCGTTCTTTCAGTATAGCTGAAGTGGATCTTTCTGATATATGACTCTTTTGACCCCAAATAGATAACATTTTGTACTTTCCTACAATATTTCGCTGTCTTATATAATACAGATGAAGTAATTCCAGATTGTGGGCAGAGTGTGCCTGCAATACTGCATTCTAACCGCTGCGCCACCAGTGAGAGATAATTATAATGCACACACACGCACACACACACAGAGAAAAACAAATATATGTGAAAAAACATATTTGTTTGTTTCTTTCTCTCCCTCTGAGTTATGTCTACCTTTCTGTCTGTCTATCTGTCTATCTGTCTATCATCTATCATTTTGCATTATAGAAATGATTTTCTATTGTAATAAAAATAATATATATCATCTAATTATATTCCACGTACCAGGAGTTGTAACTCTACTACATGTTGAAATTTATGCCTCCTGCCTGATTTATTAGCACTCACCCAGAAACTTCCCATGTTTTCTTTTGTTTCAGAGCCACCAAAGCTGCACTGTTTATATAAGCTAATTTAGATCATTTTTGGTCTCTAAGCCAACGAATTGCCATCCACATTATCAGTTTACTAACACAAGAAAACAAAAATTGCTTTCATTTGCTTGTTGTTCATGCTCCGGCTGTGCAATTATTTGTGGGTTTTACAGGCCACCACTGAGCTGAGGAATAAAGACGGGCAATGTGTGAAACCCAACAAATGGCAGCTTTGTCCTCTGGCGACCTCAAAGGCTGGTGTCACAGCGATTATCTACTCTTATGTCAACGTTACTTCAACAGGGCCTCAGCAGCAGTGAGAAACTCTGAGAAGGGCCAAGCACTGCCAAGTAGAGAGGAGGAGAGCGAATGATCTGAGAGGATCATGCCATCTATACTGATGGCCAAAGAGAATCTTAGCCTCTGTTTCCAAAGAGTAACTGGTTGGTAGCTAGAGTAGTTAGTGCCACCCTATGTAAACCAGCCACTATAGCTATGAGTTTACCAAGCAATCTAAAAGCTCCTTAATCAATCAGAATAGAGATGGGAGGGACCTTGGAGGCCTTTTAGTCCAACCCTCTGCTCAAGCAGGAAACCCTATACCGTTTCAGATAGATGGCTGTCCAATCTCTTCTTAAACACACCCAGTGATGAAGCACCCACCCAGTGGTGAAATCCAATTTTTTTTTACTACCAGTTCAGTGGACGTGGCTTGGTGGGTGTGACAGGGGAAGGATACTGCAAAATCTCCATTCCCACCCCACTCCAGGGGAAGGATACTGCAAAATCCCCATTCCCTCCCCACTCCTGGGGGAAGGATATTACAAAATCTCCTTTCCCATCCCATTTTGGGGCCAGCCAGAGGTGGCATTTGCTGGTTCTCCGAACTATTCAAAATTTCCACTACCGGTTCTCCAGAACCTGTCAGAACCTGCTGAACTTCTAAAGCACCCACAACTTCTAAAGGCAAGCCCTTTCACTGGCTGTTGTTCTCACTGTTAGCAAGTTTCACCTTAATTCCAGGTGAATTAAATCAAATTCCAGGTGAATTAAATCCAATCACTTCCTTGATTAGTTTCCATCCACTGTTTCTTGTCTTGCCTTCTGGTGTTTTGGAAAAGAAGCTGTCCCCCTCTTCTTTGTGGCAGCCTCTCATAACACTGGCATACTGCTCTCATGTCACCCCTAGTCCTTCTTTTCTCTAGACTGAACATACCCAGTTCTTACAACTGTTCTTCATGTTTTAATCAGAGTTTAGCAGATGACATGCTTGCAAAGGGAAACGGGTTGCTTGCCATTTCTCACAAAACCAACAGCGGTTTCCAAACTACAGCCCCTTTTTTCATTCCCCCCTCCCCCCCGAGCTGCTTCCCATTCTGTCTTCAGTGAAGTGGCCTCCTCCAGTTGCTGCTCCATAGTCATTTTGTCTTGGGCTGCAGGAGAGACCAAACATGTGGTATCCCCAAACATATCTCTTCACCTAATATATAACTAATATCTAACTATATCTATATATCTATATATCTATAGTACTATAGATATCTAATATCTATAGTACTATAGATATAGTCTATATCTAATATCTAACTATACTAACCTATAGAGTTTATTAGGGATTCTATAATATATATATAAACAATATAAATAAACAAAAGGTAAAGGAGTCCCTGCGGATTTTACTCCGCTAGTCATTGCTAGCTATAGGGTGCTTAATTATGTTTCAAGGCCATTGAGCCAACGCTGTCCGAAGACATTTTCATGGTCATGTGGCCGGCATGATGTCACAGAGTGCTGTTACCTTCCCACCGAAGTGGTACTTATTAATCTACTCGCATTTGCATGCTTTTGAACTGTTAGTTTGGCAGGAGCTGGGGGTGGGGGGCAAGGATGGGAGTTCACCTCTTTGAGTGGCTCTCAGATCTTGAACCTGGTCTGCCGGCTTTCCAGCCAACAAGCGCAGTGTCTTAACTGCAGAGCCACCGTGCCACCCCTCTATGATCCCTAATATCCCTATTAAAGCATCCCTAATATCTGACAGGTCCTTCAGAAAAAGTGCTAAATTGATTGCTTAAACACAGTTTTAGCAAATCCCTCAGACCGGTAGTTTAAAAATGAAAAGAGTGGGTTCTCCTTCTAGCAGCGCTATTCCCATGTCTATAAAGCTCCTGCATAAACAAAGGTCCAGGTCCCAGCATGGAAGAAGGATTGTGAGAAGAATTTGGGGCTTTTTCTCCTCCTTCATCAAGCGATCCTCCATAGCTGCGATAGTCAGGCTATTACTGAACACAGGTTTAGCATTCATTCAAAAGAGCACTAGACCTGAATTCAGAAATAGCCTGAGGGAGAGATTATAGAGCACCTTTGCATTTCTGAACCGTTTACTTGGGAAATCTGAAAACTATCTAAACCAGAGGTCTTCAAACTTTGCAGCTTTTAAGACTTGTGGACTTCAACTCCCAGAATTCTCTATGCTGGCTGGAGAATTCTGGGAGTTGAAGTCCACAAGTCTTAAAGCTGCCAAGTTTGAAGACCTCTGATCTTAAATTAATTTCATTTAGGATGTAGATTTATTTCTTCAGAAGGTCTTCAAAGATGCTTCTGTAATTGTAAAGGAAAATAATAAAGAATGGAGGTAGGAAGAAGAGAGCCTGGACAATAAGACATTATCCTAAAATGAGTCCTCATTGATTGTATGATGTCATCGCAGTTGTGAACAATTTTTACATATCTGTATGCCAGCAGTGTTGTATCTTTGCATGGGGAAACGGTTCAAGACAGCGAATAAAATAAAACATTGTCTTACACTGAAAGGGTTGTTTTGTGCTCTTGTTAAAGGATTCTTAGCTCACTCTGCCATCCAAAACTGCCACTGAAAGGCAATAGAGCTTTGCCACCATGGCAAGGACAGAAACAATAGGAAAAGTTGGCAGTTTTATTATCTTTTATTTTTGTGGCTAGATGAAATTAATGCTCAGCTCGGGGGACGTGGGACATGGCAGTGACTGGCAAGAGGACACTGGTTGGCTGGCAGTTCTCTGTAGGATTTCCAAACATCTAAACATTTCTGCCCTTAAGGCATTCCAATATCAAAATCTGAAAATAGTGAAAACAAGACTGGAAGAAGGAAAGTCAGGTTTCTGGAAATGCCCTGAGGTATCCACTGTAACTACTTTGTTGTACTGTCCCGAGTGGCACAAATCCCAAGATTTTTAGTCCAGGTAGCCCTAATTTTTCATAATATGTAACTATACTAACCTATAGAGTTTATTAGGGATTCTACAATATATATAAACAAAACGTAAAGGAGTCCCTGCGGATTTTACTCCGCTAATCATTGCTAACTATAGGGGGCGGTGCTTAATTATGTTTCAAGGCCCCATTGAGCCAACACTGTCGGAAGACATTTTCACGGTCATGTGGCCTGCATGATGTCACAGAGTGCTGTTACCTTCCCACCGAAGTGGTATTTATTAATCTACACGCATTTGCATGCTTTCGAACTGCTAGGTTGGCAGGAGCTGGGGAGGGGGGGCAAGGATGGGAGTTCACCCCTTCGAGTAGCTCTTGGATCTTGAACCTGGTCTGCCGGCTTTCCAACCACAAGCCCAGTGTCTTAACTGCAAAGCCACCGTGCCACCCCTCTATGATATATATTTCTTACTAAAAATGATCCTCATTAGATGGTCCTTCAGAGGCCATCTTCCTGAAGGAAGACTTCTGTATAGGATGTTTGCATCTTTAAAGCATCAAAGATAGAACACTTTTGAACAGTTTTGACAGGCAGCTTCCTCATTCTCCCTTCAGCGGATCTTAACAGAGCTGACCGCATTTCTTTAAACAGAAAAATGTGCTGTCATCTTTGTGGCTGATGACCACATCTGAACCAACTGATGGAGCTCTTGCAGGGCATCTCTGACCTAGTAAGACAAAACCTTCTATCAGCAGAAATGGCAAATAAGAACAACAGCATTTCTTTGGCTCTGAAACTTGGCAATTGCAGGTCAAAACAGTTTCACAATGGAGGGGTTATTCCGAAAGCAAAAAACCTCAACTCTCCTGGTACCAGCCACATACAGATAGTCCTTGACTTACAATCATTTGTTTAGTCACTGTTCAAAGTTACAATGGCATGGGAAAAATGATTTATGACCATTTTTCACACTTATGACTGTTATAGCATCCCCATAGTCACGTGATCCAGATTGGGACCCTTGGCAACAGGCATGTATTTATGAAGATTGCAGTGTCCGGGGGTCCTGCGAACACCTTTTGCGACCTTCTGACACACAAAGTCAATGGGGAAGCCAGATTCATTTAACAGCTAACTTAACAACTGCAATTGTTACATAACAATTGTGGCAAGAAAAGTCGTAAAACGGGGCAAAACTCACTTAACAGCTGTCTTGATTAGCAATAGAAATTTGGGGCTCAGTTGGGGTCATAAGTCAAGGTACAACCTGTACAAATAATTGGGGAGAGGGAAGGAACTATAAAGTAGAGAAACAGTCAATCCCTTATATGCTCTGGGCTGCAGAATTGATTTCTGATCCAATTTAGAAAGCCACAGACTTAATCTTGCTTTCCCTTAGCCATTTTAAGGGACTAGATCAAATAGGTCTCTCTCTCTCTCTCTCTTTCTCATTCTCATTCTCTCTTTCTCTAACACACACACACACATACACACACATCTCCCTCTCTCCCCTCCCCCCTCCCTCCCCCCCCTCATCTATTTGATCCTGGTACAGATTATTTTATTTCTTCCCAACCTTTTGGAATTGGATGATACACTGGGAACATTAAGGACGTGTTGAGAGCATTCTTTCCCAGTATCTACTAGAGAGGCTTACTTAGTCACAAAAGAGTTTTGGTGAAGACACACTGGAAAGGATGGTCTCCAATTCACATTTACAGTCACATTTCTAAAGAAAATACCGGATTGTAACACAAACACACATCTATATCGGTGGTGAGTTTCTACCGGTTTGCCCCGGTTCAGAGGATCTGCCCACCCGCCCAGATGTCATCAAGGACACTCTGCGCATGCACAGAAGTTCCTGCGCATGTACAGAAGCACCGTGTGCGAGCGAAGTAAGTGCACGCGCACACTCACAGTTCCAAACCAGTAATGAAGGTAAATGAAACCCACTACTGATCTATATTGTTTAAGCACGTTTAAGAATGACAGGGAGATTCTTGGAAATGCAAATGGTGAAGGATGCTCATTCTTTCGTTTGTAGCATGACAGGTACCCAATGTAATGTATTCTTTTTCAATTAAAGAATCTTTAAAAAGGACAAAGGACAACAGAGAAAATGTTCCATAGATGGAACTAAGGCTTATAGATGGATTTCTGTAAAATTATCTTCGGCAGTTTATGCTAAAGTTATTTCCCTATTTTTCCCCCTGTGCTGACATTCACCATAATTAAGAGTGATATCACTGAACTGGTATCACCCATGTTTTACTTTTGCTAACCTGGCATTTAAAAAGGGTATGGAATTAGTTGCTATAGTATGTACACATATAGTGTTTAGCAAGTCCAAGGAGCTTTCTTTAGTTCAGAAATCCAGAGAAAAGCACTTGAATGTATAGCAATATTATTTGTATATTGTGGAAAGAGGGCCTGAAGATCAAAGAGGCTTTACTATTAAAGCCACATTATGAATTCAAGACTTCCCAAGAACAGATGTGAGCTTTCAGGCTCCCAGTTCACATTTCTCCAAAGCAGTGATGTCTATTAATCTATGAACTTTGGAATAAAGTAAATTCCAGGAAGTCTTGCTCGAAAAGTGCATATGGTTGCGATTTTTGGATACTTCCACATAAGAACTCAGTCCCAGTTCAAAACCAATGTTTGAACTCACCATTGCCATGATGACCTCAGTCAGTGGTGGGATTCAAGTAATTTAACAACCGGTTCTCTGCCCTAATGATTTTTTATTTATTTATTTATTTATTTATTTATTTATTTATTTATTTATTTATTTACCGCCTTTCTCCCATAGGACTCAAGGCGGTGTACAGTCAAGAAAAATATAGACACACAAACATCATAAAATTGCTAATTAAAATTATTACTTAGTTTGGTCAATTAAATAAAACCCAAAATTAGATAACATTTAAAAAATCATTCACATGTTTGTATGTTTAGCCCTGCCTGTTGGAACATCAGGGTCTTGAGGGCATGGCAGAAAGCACGGAGATCAGGGATATTCCGTATCTCTGGGGGTAGTTTATTCCAAAGGGTTGGAGCCCCCACAGAGAAGGCCCTCCCCCTGGGAGTCGCCAGTCGACATAATTTGACTGACGGTACCCTGAGTAGTCCCTCCCTGTGAGAACGAACTGGTCGGTGGGAGGTTATTGGTGGCAAAAGACGGTCTCGTAGGTACCCAGGTCCTAAGCCATGGAGCGCTTTAAAGGTGATAACTAATACCTTGAATCGCACCCGGAAGACCACCGGGAGCCAGTGCAGCTCGCGTAGGAGAGGTGTTACATGGGCGTAACGAGCTGCGCCCATAATCATCTGTGCGGCTACGTTCTGGACCAGTTGGAGCCTCCGGGTGCTTTTCAAGGGGAGCCCCATGTAGAGAGCATTACAGTAGTCCATACGGGAGGTAACTAGGGCATGAGTGACCGTGCACAAGGCGTCCCGATCCAGAAAGGGACGCAACTGCCAGATCAGGCGAACCTGATAAAAGGCACCCCTGGCCACGGCCGTCAAATGATCTTCTAAAGATAACCGTGAATCCAGGAGGACACCCAAGTTGCGGGCCCTCTCTGTGGGGAGCAAGATCTCATCCCCTATTGTCAGTGATGGTACCAGCTGACTATACCGGGACGCCGGAAGCCACAGCCACTCGGTCTTGGAGGGGTTGAGTCTGAGCTTGTTTCTCCCCATCCAGATCCGCACGGCCTCCAGGCAACGGGACATCACAGCAAGTTTGCCAAACTGGTCAGAAAGTTAACAACCGGTTCTCCTGAAGTGGTGCGAACTGGCTGAATCCCACCACTGACCTCAGTGTTCAAATCTGAGGCATCTCTCTACTGCAGAACATATGAGTTATCTGGAAAAGTAAACTGTTTTAAACTTGAAGGAGGTCAGGTTCCCTAATTACAGGGGAATTGCCTCATTCTTGTCTCTTGTCTCCTCAACTTCTCAACTCCAGTTGCCTAGCATGACTTTCAATGACAAGGGTGAATTTTCAATTGATAGAAATTACTCTCATTCTCTCCTTCCTCCCTCTCGCCCCCCTCCCCAATGTAGACAAGAGGAAGAAAGGATATGGATGGAAAAATTGTAAGGATTTTATTTTATTTTTCTTTCTTTGTTTGTTTGTTTCTTGAGAAAGCAAGATTATTTGTTCTTTTTTTCAGTGCCGTGAGTGCAGAAGATAGGATTGAACTCACATGCTAGCGGGAGAATTTTGGGAGCTGAAGTTCATACATCTTTAAGTTGCTAAGGTTGAGAAACTCTGTTCTAGGGCAATTTGCTCCTTGGAAGAGATTTTTACAAGCACTGAGGTAAACAGCTCAGGGTCAATGTTATTACTAATATTCCGCAGATGCTGTCTCTCAGATTACAATATTAGGGATACACTTCCTTGGAGTCAATGAAGGCTGAGGGCCCAGATTTTGGGGGGCAATATGCTGACTCTGTAAACCGCTTAGAGAGGGCTGTAAAGCACTGTATATAAGTCTAAATGCTATTGTTATTGCTATTCCCAAGTTTGTGAGAAGTAAGTAGCTTTTCCTTCACTGTTCAGCCGCTCAAGTGGTGTTGGAAGACAGTCTCGTTCCAAAATCATCCTCACATACATTACCTGCATAAGACACAACTGACAACAACACCTAAACACCTAAATGTAATATCTTTCAAAAGGCATTTTATTTATTACAATTCTGCTTTTATTGTTTTTATGAATAATTTAAGGCAGCGAACATATCCAATGCATCTTCCTCTTCCTTTTTTCCCCCACAACAGAGATGGGTTTCAGCAGGTTCTCACCAGTTCTGGGGAACCGGTAGTGGAAATTTTGAGTAGTTTGGAGAATCGGTAAATACCACTTCTGACTGGCCCCGTCCCCATCTATTCTCTGCCTACTGAGTCCCAGCTGATCAGGAGGAAATGGGGATTTTGCAGAAACCTTCCCCTGGAATGGGGTGGGAATGGAGATTTTACAGTATCCTTCCCCTGCCACACCCATCATGCCATGCCCACCAAATCATGCCACACCTACCAAGCCACACCCACAGAACTGGTAGTAAAAAATTTTGAAACCCACCACTGCCCCACAACAACAATCCTGTGAAGTGGATTGGGCTGAGGGAAAGTGTCTGGCCCAAGGTCACGCAGATGGCTTTCATGGCTAAGGCAGGGCTAGAACTCACAGACTCCCATTTTTCTAGCTGGTGCCTTAACCACTAATCTAATCTATTAATTATTTAAATAGTCTAATCTACTAACCACTAATCTATTCAGAGTGGATTCAACTGAAACTCTGTGACCATTCAGCTGCAAATATGAGTAACTGGTTTTGGTGGTTCATGTAAAGTCATGGGAAGTCAGCAGTATGATCTCATCCTCCTGTTGCCTTACTGGAGCTCCAGAATGACTCACAGCAGCTTTCACAACTTGATGTCTACTAGATGCGGTGTCTAGAATTCTGAAAAACTGCAATACCAAGATATCTTGAGGCTATTAGATTTTTGTATAATAAGTACCAAGTTCACATCCTTTTTAAAAAGTCCACTTTTATACTACCTCATCAGAGTCTACATTATCTTGTGAAAGGCAGCAAGTTCAGAAAATAGAAGATACACATCACATCAGATCCTGGGATTAAAAGAAGCCATAGATGAGGCTCTGAAACAGTTGATTCTTCTTCTTGGGCTACTTTTTCCTTCAGCTATTGCCGTGATGGCAAACGTATGGCATGTGTGCCAGAAGTGGCACGCAGAGCCATGTCACCTGGCACGTGCAGCATTGCCCATTCCTCTTCCAGGTTTCCGGCGCACACATGCGCACTGGCCAGCTAGTCTTCTGGTTACTGGTGCACATGCACGAGCGACGATCAGCTGGGCTTCACACGTGTGGCAGTGTTAGAAACCTGAAGATCAGCCAGCCAGCTGATCGTCGCACACGCATGCATGCCAGTAATCAGAAGAGTAGCTGGCCAGTGCGCATGCGTGCACCAGAAACCGGAAGTTCATTTCCCGGTGCACGCATGCCCACTGGGCAGCTCCTCTTAGTGCTCATGCACACTGTTCATGCCATCAACACGTGCATGCAGCCCCGGGACATCCACCCCTTGCCAGCCAGGAGTGCTGCCACCAGTCACTCCCCTGCGCCTGCCTGCCTCATCACCGCCACACGCCACTGCGAGGAAAGGCCCTGAAGCTGCACTGCCTGGGATCCACATGGGCTGCCACAGGGGAAGGCCAGGCATGGCTGGCTGGACGCTGCCCAGAGTGTGAGGCTGGCAGGAGAAGGAAAAGCCATCGCTGCCTCTAAGTCAGCACGAACAGCCTGCCGCCAAAGCCTACCACTGCCCTCTTTGCCCCACCAGCTGCTCCTGCCACTGCCAGGGAAGTGGCAGCATGAGAACCGTCACCACCAGGGGTGAGGGGGTGGCGGTGGCAAGGATGGGTGGTGCATGGCTTCCCTCCATCTCTGCCCAAGTGAGCTTCTTGCGTGGCCCCAGGCCTCCGGCGGGGAGGGAAAGAAGCCCCAGCCCACCCGTCCTTGCCACACACCCCTTGCCCCCAGTGATGGCTGTTCTCACACTGCCGCTTCTCCAGAGGTGGCAGGAGCAGCGGCCCAGGGCTTCCCTCCCTCCCTCCCTGCCAGAGGCTTGAGGCCATGCAAGAAGCCCGCTTGAGAGGGGAGACAGGGAAGCCCCGGCCTGGCCGGCAGCACACACTTTTGGCATACAATGACAAAAAGGTTAGCCATCACTGAGCTATTGGATCAACGAGCAGATAGATATCATCTCTCAGAAAGAAATTTAATAATTCCATAATATGGTCACATCTAGCACAAGGAAGAAGGAGATAAAGATTGTATACTCATTTGAGGAAGGAATTATGACAGTTCTGGAAGGCGGAAATGTATTATAAAATGGAAGATTTATAGTAGGGCATATCTAAAATGGATTGTGGGCTAAGTGGAATGAAGCCTCATAATTTGCAATTCTGTACTGCAATAAATGAATAATCAAATTAGTGTGACTGTGGACTTGTTCCTCCCTTTGGTGCCTCAAAGCTTTATGCCTGTTTTTTAAAAAACAAAACAAAAAACCCCAACAACACATTTTCATCTCTTCCACTTGTTCTTGGGATAAATGTTTATTAAAACATATTCTTCTCTTATGGCAATAAGAGCTTTCAAGAAAAGGAACAAGATAAATAGAAGTGCACTTCCTGTAACAAGTTCCTAGAATCGTTTTTCTAATGTTACATAACCATAAGCAAAAAAAAAAAGAAAAGAAAAGAAAATGCCATTCATTCGTGAGACAGAGAATGAAAAATGTGATGCACAGACAGGGGCTCGGATGGGAAGTATAGAGCTGCCAACTTTTTTCTGGCTTAATTTCCAGGGTGTATGAATGACAAGTCAAAATACAGCCTTATAATTTTATTTTACACAGATGTCTTTCAGGAAAAAAAAGCTAATAGCTTTATAGGAGATAACCAGGGTTTGGACCTGTCCTATTACCGATGAAATCCGATGTCTCTGGAGAAAGCCAGACAAACAGCTAGATGAATTGTGGTAGTTGTCCAAGTTTCCGATTGGCTATTGAAGAAATAGGCCACAACTTGTTATCTTTCTTGGTTCTTAAGCCAATGTTGGAAGGCAATACTGCAGGTTAATCCACTGCTCACTCCAGGAGTTAGATCCTAACCAGCTCAAGGTTGACTCAGCCTTCCATCCTTCTGAGGTCAGTTAAATGAGGACCCAGATTGTTGGGGACAAAATGCTGATGCTGTAAACTGCTTAGAGAATGCTGTAAAGCACTGTGAAGTGGTATCTAAGTCTAGGTGCTACTGCTTTTCCAAAGAGACAAAATGGCACTACGTAGTAATATAACTTGTAATAAAAATCATTCTGGAACTCAAAGTAGTCCTTGGATTAACAATGGTTACAAACCACCACGAATGGTTCACAAATGTTTCCACAAAGCCCAAAGCAAATAAACTAGATTATGTCATGATGTAATATATAAATTTAGCAATATTGTAAGATTGGCTAACTATTGCCAATACTTACTACCTTCATATAGTCAATGACCCTGAGCTGCAACAAAAGTAAGGTGACCAGATTTTAACATTGGTAAAGAGGGACACCATTGTGGGCATGGCTTATTTTGTGGGTGTGGCTTGGAGGTCATGTGACTGGGTGGGCGTGGCTAGCTGGTCATGTGACCGGGCTAGCTGGTCATGTGACCGGGTGGCCATGGCTATGTGTATAGGGCTGAAAAAAGTCATTTCTGACAGGTTCTCGCACTTTTGACTGGTCTTCACACTTATGACCATCCTTACATTTATGCCCGTGCAGCATTCTTAACAACCATGTCACTCATTTCACAACTGCTTCTCTTCACCATGGTGATAAGATAGGGCAAAAAATGTAAAATGTGAGGACAGTCGTAAGTTCGAGGACTGGTCAAAAGTGCGAGGACCAGTCAAAAATAACTTTTTCAGCCCTCTGAGTAGTCCATATGCACAAAAGGACTAACCAGAGGGGTGAAAAAAGTCGTTTCTGACAGGTCTTCGCACTTTTGACCGGTCCTCACACTTATGACCATCCTCACATTTATGCCCGTGCAGCATTCTTAACAACCATGTCACTCATTTCACAACTGCTTCTCTTCACCATGGTGACAAGATAGGGCAAAAAACGTAAAATGTGAGGACAGTCGTAAGTTCGAGGACTGGTCAAAAGTGCGAGGACCAGTCAAAAATAACTTTTTCAGCCCTCTGAGTAATCCATATGCATAAAAGGATACAGCAATAGAGAGGGATGAAGGAAGAGAAGGGAAATTAGAGTAGGAGTGAGGGTAAGAGAGGGAGGAAGAGAGGAGAAGGAGAAAGGAAGAGGAAGTAGGGAGGAGAAGAAGAGGGTGGGGGGAAGAGAAAGTAAGAAGGAAAGAAAAGAGAGAGGTGGTAGGTTTGAGGAGAAAGATTGCTGTACAATAAAAAAGATGAAAGGGAAGAAAGCAACCCCAAACAAATATAAAGATATTAAGATAAAGAATGAATTGTTAAACTTTAAAGAATAAAAGAGAACAAATATGAATAAATAGCAATAATTAGAAACACACATACAAACATACAATGTATTTTCTTTGAACAGAATACTTGGCTGGTTCACAAATTTAAACAGTGTTTAGTCATTTCAATTAAATTTACAATTTCTATATTTCCTTTTTGCCATATTTATTCCTCATCTATTTTTTTAAAAAACAATATTAGCCTTCATCCTTATCTCTAATCTTAATCAAATTCAATTTTTCCCTTCTATTCTATATTATACCCCTTCCCATTGTCATCTATTTTTATATCCATCCTCACATTGGTTAATTATATAATTATGTAATACAGTTGTTTAATACAAATTCAACATTTTAATATAAATCAATTAGTTATATAACTATCTTTTTTGTATATTAATCAATATGAACATGAATATTCCAATTATTTCCATGCAATCCAATTTCTTACAAATCAATTAATTATATTTACCAATAATAATAAACCAAATAATTTCCCCATATATTCCTCCAAACCACAACTTAACCATTTCTGCTTTCAACACAATATACAATTAATAGTATCTCAATTATTACAATTCCCTAGTTAAATAGAGCTTTTTTTCTTTTGTGTTTTAAAATCTTGAACTCTCCTCTTTTGCCCTAAATTTCCCATTGTTTGCACCTACCTTTTTTGGTGAGGAAAAAGAAAAGAAATCTGCTGCCTAATTTTCCAATGTTGCAGCAAACAAGCCAACAGCCTGTTTCACTTTCAGTTTCGTTTTGAGCTTGGTTTGCACAAGGAGAAAAAAAAATCTGCTGGAGCAATTTAGCAAGCAGCAAGAGCCCTGCGCAAAACAGCTGAGAGCAAATCAGCTGAGAGTGGGGAAGCCGAGCTAATCAACGTGCTAATTAACCTACACGGAAGCTGTAAGGGGCTGTTTTTTCTATTTTTGCAGGCATCGGTCTACTTATTTGTTTTCTTTTAACACAGAACAGCTGTTGTTGCCGGCGGCAAGAGTTTAAACAGTTTTTTTTCCTCTAGCCATCAGCTGGGACTCAGGAGGCAGCCGGGACTCAGGAGGCAGAATGAAAAATCGGGACTTTTTTAAAACACCGCAGGATGCGGGACAAATTGCTAAAAATCGGGGACTGTCCTGCCAAAAAGCGGGATGTCTGGTCACCTTAAACAAAAGGCACAATCTAATCACGACATAGGGATGCGGTAGCTCAGTGGCTAAGACACTGAGCTTGTCGATTGAAAGGTCGGCAGTTCAGTGGTTCAAATCCCTAGTGCTGCGTAATGGGGTGAGCTCCAGTGGTGGATTGCCCCCAGTTCGCATCGGTTCTATAGAACTGGTAGTAAAACCTGTGGGAAGCTCCGCCCAACAACCCAATGTCATCAAAATGCTTCTGCGCATGAGCAGAAGAGCGCACAAGTGAAGCAAGCGCGCACATGTGGCCCCGTTACAAACCGGTAGTAAAGGTAAGTAGAACCCACCCCTGGTGAGCTCCCATTACTTGTTCCAGCTTCTGCCAACCTAGCAGTTCAAAAGCAGTAAAAAATGCAAGTAGAAAAATAGGGATCACCTTTGGTGGGAAGGTAACAGCGTTCCATGCGCCTTTGGCGTTTAGTCATGCTGGCCACATGACCACGGAGACGTCTTCGGACAGCCCTGGCTCTTTGACTTTGAAATGGAGATGAGCACTGCCCCCTAGAGTCAGAAACGACAAGCACATATGTACGAGGGGAACCTTTACCTTTACCTAACCACGATATAGTAATCTTGTTTCTGTTGCATCCCTGCCATATTCCTACTGATTCCCAACCATTACTTAAGGGAATTAAGTTGTCCATATCTGTTCCAGAGTTAAATTTTTATTTTCCCTCTCCCAGACATTTTCTTTCAGAAATGCAATGTGATACTATTCAATCAGTAGCATGGTGATTCAAAGCAGGTGGGATTGGCTTACCTCCTAATGGCCAAATTTCTATTAGACACCTTGGGCAACTCAAGTATTTCTCCTCTACTCAAGTTCCTGGATATTGTTCTCCATAACTATTTGGTTTGGGGCAGCAGGAAAGTCAGTCTCCTATATAGAGTGAGTGCAGAAAAGAGCAACAAAGATAATTAGGGGCCTGGGGCAGTGGTGGGTTTCCAAATTTTTTACTACCAGTTCTGTGGGTGTGGCTTGGTGGGTGTGGCATGGCTTGGTGGGCGTGGCATGGTGGGCATGGCAGGGGAAGGATACTGTAAAATCCCCATTTCCTCCCGATCAGCTGGGACTTGGGAGGCAGAGAATAGATGGGGGCGGGGCCAGTCAGAATTTTTACTACCAGTTCTCCGAACTACTCAAAATTTCCGCTACCAGTTCTCCAGAACTGGTCAGAACCTGCTGAAACCCACCTCTGGCCTGGAGGCTAAAACAATTGCAGGAATTGGGTATTTCTAATCTAGTGAAAAGAAGGACTAAGGGTGACATGATAGCAGTGTTCCAATATTTGAGGGGCTGCCATAAAGAAGAGGGGGTCACTCTATTTTCTAAAGCACTAAAATGCAAGGCAAGAAACAGTGGATGGAAACTAATCAAGGCAGGGGTGGGTTCTACTTACCTTTACTACCAGTTCGCAACAGGGTTGCGTGCACGCACTTGCTTTGCTCGCGCATGTGCTCTTCTGCGCATGCGCAGAAGCATTTTGATGATGTCGGGGTCGATGGGCAGAGCCTCCCGCCGGTTTTACTACTGGTTCTATAGAACCGGTGCGAACCGGAGGCAACCCACCACTGAATCAAGGAGAGAAGCAACCTACAACAGTGAAAACAATTAACCAGCGGAACTGGCTTGTCTTAAGAAGTTGTGGGTGCTGGACTGGACAGCCACTTGTCTGGAATGGTATAGGGTCTCCTGCTCAAGCAGGGACTAGAAGACCTCCAAGGTCCCTTACAACTCTGTTATTGTGTTATTCTGTTATCATATCATGCTAATTTTAAAAGAGGGATAACCATACCAACAACTAAGGGGTAGGAGGACTGGATGATGTTCTACAGAAGAGAGAGTTCATGGTGCAATCTTGCCATTATTTTTGCACATGGGTTTAACAGTCTACTGCTGAAAGCACTAAACTTTCAGCCGAACATAACTTGAAAAGCACACCATTAGCTGGAGAGTGCCAGTGGAAAATCTTCCTCTATATATGTCTGTCAGCTGTTAATTCACAGCTGATATGTATGGAGGGGAGAATGCGTAGTATGGTGGAAGATTGCCCTGCATTTTGCAATGGGAGAGGGGGTTTGCTATGGAGTGGGATTTTCTTCTGCTGCTTATTACAGCTCTCATCAGTGCTTGTCAGCTAGTATGTTAGTTAATGCAATACAGGAGGTTTTGTTTTGCTAAAGGGCATGGAAGGGATTCTGCTGCTCAGCCCAGATATATGAGCCTAGTTTCTAGTCACTTTTAACAGATTAACAGAGTTGGAAAGGACCTTGTTGTAGGTCATCTAGTTGAAAGCAAGCTATTCCATTGGTTGATTGTTCTCACTGTCAGAAAACTTCTCCTTCTACTTTGGGGTCAGAAGACCCAACCAATGTTGCTTATTAAAGGTAAAGGTAAAGATTCCCCTTGCACATATGTGCTAGTTGTTCCCGACTCTAGGGGGCAGTGCTCATCTCCGTTTCAAAGATGAAGAGCCAGCGCTGTCCAAAGACGTCTCCGTGGTCATGTGGCCGGCATGACTAAACACCAAAGGCGCACGGAACGCTGTTCCCTTCCCACCAAAGTGGTCCCTATTTTTCTACTTGCATTTTTTATGTGCTTTCGAACTGTTGGGTTGGCAGAAGCTGGGACAAGTAATGGGAGCTTACCCTGTTATGCGGCACTAGGGATTCTAACTGCTGAACTGCTGACCTTTTGATCGACAAGCTCAGTGTCTTAGCCACTGAGCCACTGCGTTTATTCAGGTAGCTGGCCAGAATAGGTTTGAATTCCAGAAGAAGAAGCATTTATGTGGGCGCGCCTACTCTGTGGAATCAGCTCCCCCTGGAGCTCAGGATGGCCCCTGACCTTCGCTCTTTCCGCCGTGACCTCAAAACATGGCTATTTGGCCTGGCCGGATTGGACTGAATGGGGTTTTTAAAGGGGATTTTATTGGTTTTTATATTTGAATACTGAATTTTATGTGTTTTTTATCATTGTGAGCCGCCCTGAGTCCTTTGGGAGAGAGGGCGGCATACAAGTTTAATAAAATGAAATGAACAATGAAATTTATACTATCTTGTTCTAGGTGATGGTTCCAAAGGATTACAGTTCCATATATTTTTATAGCTCCCAACAAAGCTTGGCTGATGCAACCTTGACCCTTTTCTCATAATCCTGGTACTTTCCCATCAGATTGCCAGTAACTTAACAAATTAACATAAGAACTATCTGTGGTTTTAGGAAGCATCTTTTGTTATGATACCTGTATCTTGTCGTATCTGACAAGATTCCAAATTGGAATATGCCTGAACAAATCTTTCTGCCTCTTTGACTTTGAGTAGGTCTCACAGAGTCCTTTATTCAATCATCGTAATTCATACAAATACATTGTTTAAAGCTATACATTGTCACAATAATGTGTATAGTTCCCACAACATTACATCCCAAGGATCATTAATGATATAAATATATGTTTCATTGATTAATATGTTACAGATGATTAACAATCTAACTGAAATAATGGGCTAAAACCCATTGTCTCCAGGTCAGACCTGGAAGTGGTAATCCTGGTTGTTATATAGATAGTCCTTGATTTACGACTACAATTGAGCCAAAAATATCCATTGCTAAGCAAGACAGTTGTTAAGTGAGTTTGCCTAATTTTACAACTTCTCTTGCCTGAACTTTTACAGGAATCACTGCAATTGTTAAATTAATAACATGGTCATTTAGTGAATCTGGCTTCCCTATTGACTTTGCTTGTCAGAAGGTCGCAAAACTATCACATGGCCCTAGGACAATGTAACCGTCATAAATACATGCCAGTTGTTTAGCATCTGAATTTTGATCATATGGCCATGGGGATGATCTTCCAACAATGATGCCTTCTCCAGATCCTAAAGATTTGCTATTTTGACCATAATACTAATAAAGAAGTGCTCCAAAAGAATTTCTCCTTCAATCTACATAACATTGTCGCACACAAAAGACTCCAACTTGCTGATCATGTTGTCCGAATGGAGAACAATCGAATACTGAAGATGGCAATGAGATGGACACCCCTGATGCCAAATGACCAGGAGGAAACCCTTGAAATACATAGCGAAGAACATTCCTGGAAGACTTAAAGACTTTAAACAGCACATGGGAAGACACTGAAGTACTTGCCCAAGATTGAAAATTCTGGAGATCCATTGCTGCCCAATATGCTACACAGCATGGGAGGATTTGAGTCGAAAGACCATGGAGATGCTGCAATGGTCATGTAAAAACCAGTCACTCTTTTCAGTGCCATTGTAACTTTGAATGGTCACTAAATGAATGGCTGTAAAAGAAGGACTATTTTGACTATGATTGAGAATAATCTATGGGACAGTGCTAAAGTCTGGGTTAAAATATGGTAGGTTCCTTTTCTGATGCCTTCTCTCTTTCTGCCCTCCAACATTCTTCTTTATCCAGAGCAAATAATTGGGAGTAAATAATTTCTCTTCCCAGAAATTGGGTGGCTTTGCTTGTCAAGGAATATGGAAATTAAGATGAGAGGCCCAGACCCTAAAACTTCACTTGACCCAGTCTAGTTTTAGATAGGGGTGGGCTTCAAAAATTTTAGCAAGGGGTTCTCTGCCCGGTTGCTGGGTGTGCATGGCCTAGTCAGCCTCCTGCACTATGGCATGGGGATGGGGGCGCGTTTTGCCTCCCTCGGCTCCAGAGGCTTTCTTCGAGCCTCCAGGAGGGTGAAAACAGTCTCCCCAGGCTCTGGAGGCCCTCTGGAGGCAGGAAATGGGCCCGCTTCCAACCTTCCCGAACTTCCGATAGGCCTGTTTTTCAACCTCCACAAGCCTCCGTGAGCACCCTGCATTTACCTAAATCTAAAACGGGCCACGTGGGGACTCCTGGGAGGGGTGGGACAGGGTGGGAAGGGCCAGCCAGGAGTGGGATTGGGTGGGGGGGTTCTCCGAACTGCAGAGAATCTTAGCTAGAGGTTCTCCCGAACCTCTGCGAACCCCCAGCAGCCCACCCCTGGTTTTAGAGGGAATTAATGAAAAAGACAGTAACGGTTCTGTTGAGAGTGATATAATGGAGAGATTAGGAGCCTGAAGGCTGCGGTAAGGTTTACATGTTGGTAGGCACAGTTCAAAAGTAAGCAAGGCCAGGACTCATTCAGAGGAGGCTTCAAGGTTTTAAGGGGTGAAATAGCTGCCTTGCAAGGTTTATGGCATGTGTTTTGCCCTTTCACCTTCCAAAGATTTCAAAAAATGCAAAAGGGCTCAAGGCGGGGCTTCATGCAGAAAATACCATTCTGCATGAAACCCCAGTGTATCAAATTCCTCCTTAGTATTTTCTTCTCAAAGTTAAACTATATACCCTATTCCTCAAATATGAGTTAGTCTCTGGTCTCCTGATCATTGTCGGTGACTTTTGGGGTGGCTCTTCTGTCCAATTCCTTCCTGAAGTTATTTGTTATAATACTATACTACATTACATTACAACTCAGAAAGCTCAAACTGCCCAAAGAGCTGCTGATCTAGTTCTACAGAGGAATTATTGAGTCTGTCATCTGCATCTCCATAACTATCTGGTTTGGCTCTGCAACCAAACAAGACAGACACAGACTTCCACGGATAATTAGAACTGCAGAAAAAAAATAATTGTTACCAACCTGCCTTCCATTGAGGACCTGTATACTGCACGAGTCAAAAAGAGGGCTGTGAAAATATCTACAGACCCCTCACATCCTGGACATAAATTGTTTCAACTTCTACCCTCAAAAAGACGCTATAGAGCACTGCACACCAGAACAACTAGACACAAGGACAGTTTTTCTCAAACACCATCACTCTGCTAAACAAATAATTCCCACAACACTGTCAAATAATTTACTAAGACTGTATTATTACTATTATTCTTCTCTTCCTTACTCATATCTATCTTTTCCCACTTATTACTATAACCATGTTGCTTGTATCTTTCAATTTATATTGTTTTTATTTGTTTCCTATTACGATTTGATAACTTATTAATAACCTTGACTATTACTAAGTGTTGTTATTTTTGTATTCTTGATTAATGTATTTTATTCTCCTTATGTACACTGAGAGCATATGCACCAAAGTCAAATTCCTTATGTGTCCAATCACACTTGGCCAATAAAGAATTCTATTCTATTCTATTCTATTCTATTCTATTCTATTCTATTCTATTCTATTCTATTCTATTCTATTCTATTCTATTCCATTCCATTCCATTCCATTCCATTCCATTCCATTCCATTCCCTTCTATTCTACTCCTGTACTAGAAGTGTGTACAATTTTATTTGGTTTTTTTAAGTCACCCAACTCCAAAAAGACTTGGAAGTTAACTGTTTTAAATAAAATAAATAAATAAATAAATAATTTTATTTCTATACCGCCCTTCTCCCGAAGGACTCAGGGCGGTGTACAGCCTATTAAAAGCACAAAGACAGACATCAGTTAAAAATAATTAAAATTATTAAATAATTTCGGCTCAAATTTAAAACCCCCAAAATTTAAAACACTCAATTTAAAAATCATTACATTGATAGCCCGGCCTGGCGGAACAACAGGGTCTTGAGGACACAGCGAAATATATGGAGGTCGGAGATCTTATGCATTTCCGGGGGCAGTTCATTCCACAGGGCACGGGCTCCCACAGAGAAGGCCCTCCCCCTGGGTGTCACCAGGGGGAGGGCCAGTTTATATATTTTAAAAGAATATATAATAGAAAGAGGGGGGGAAATGTAAATGTTTAGGCAGACATTTCTCCTGTTGCTCAATTTCTTATAAACTTCTGGTCTGGAAAGGAAAGGAGATTGAGTGGGACTAGACTGAGTCTTTGGACTCCTTTTATGTTCTTTTCTTAATTCGTTGTACAAACAACAAGAAACAGATGCTTTCGGTGGGAGGAGAATGTGGGTGTGCCTTTTGTTCAGTGACACATCAATAAAAATGCCCTATTGGACAGGTTTCCTGCCGTAGGGTGTGTGTATGTGTTTTTCCATGAAACAGCTGGTCCTTATTACCATACAGAAAGAGGATTCCCATCCCTTTTCAGTGCAAGGGAATATAGCAAGCATGAAATAATAAGCAAGGCAGTGGCAGCTGTAAATGTTGAAAAAATAAATCCATCTTCCAACACCGACACTATTGTCAAAAGCAGACTTGCCATTGTATCCTGTAAAGTAGTCTTTCCTGGCCATTTTTATCATTCTCATGTTGATTGGGAACGGTGTAAATGGTAGTTCAGTGCATCTGGGCAACACCACCAGTTTTGGGAAGGTTGCAGTAAGTCAAGGCAAACTTGTGAGTGTCTTAAGCAAAGCATCTGAGGAGTTTGGATGAAAGCCAACAAACAGATGTGATAAGGCTTTACAAAACCTCATTAACTGGGGTGGGGAAGAGTCAGATTCAAAGTACCCCTTGGCTGTCCCTGGTTAATGCAACATATAAAAGATCTGGGATGATCTTAAATGAGTCGGAGAATTTCTGAAGGAACTAAAAAGAGATTTTTGATAATGGGTTATACTTTTATTCTACCAGATGAAAGGAGATTTATATTCTTTCTCCAAATTCTCCTATGCTGAGATGTTTCACCACTGCAGGGATTCACTTAACAATTGTGGCAAGAAAGGCTGCAAAACGGGGCAAAATTCACTTAACAACTGCTTCACTTAGCAACAGAAATTTTGGGTTCCGTTGTGGTTGAAAGTTGAGGACTACCTGTATTACTCCAAAACCAATCCCAGTTTTTTAAAAAATCTTTATCTATAATGACACCTTGCTGAAGGGTAGATATAGTATTCTTTCCTCCTTCTATTTTCCTCTCAGCAAGAACCCTGTGAGGTCAGCTGGGTTGAGAGAGCGAGAGACTGGCCCAAAATTGCCATCAGCATTCAAAAATTTAGTTTCCTAATCTGATCTATTCTGGAATGCTGAAATAATATACTGTTCATGGAAGAGAGACTTTCAGAAAGCCAAGGAACCTGCTGAGGAGGCTGACATGAACACAGGTAGTCCTTGAACTACAAAAACAATTGAGCCCAAAATTTCTGTTGTTACATGAGAATTTATTAAGTGAATTTTGCCCCATTTTATGACTGCCACAGTTGTTAAGTGAATCACTGCAGTTGATAACTTACTAACCTGGTTGTTAAGTGAACCTGGCTTCCCCATTGACTTCACGTGTTAGAATGTCGCAAAAGCTGATCACATGATTCCAGGACACTACAACAGTCATAAGTATGAACCAGTTGCCAAGCATCTGAATTTTGATCACATGATCATGTGGATCAGGGGTGAAATCCAGCAGGTTCTGACAGGTTCTGGAGAACCGGTAGTGGAAATTTTGAGGAGTTTGGAGAACTGGCAGTGGAAATTTTGAGGAGTTCAGAGAACCGGCAAATACCACCTCTGGCTGGCCCCAGAGTGGGGAGGGAATGGGGATTTTGCAGTATCCTTCCCCTGCCACACCCACCAAGCTACACTCATCAAGCCACACCACGCCTGCCATGCCACGGCCACAGAAACATTAGTAAAAAAATTTGGATTTCACCACTGATGTGGATGCTGCAAATGTTGTAACTGTGTAAAAGGAAAACCCTCATAGGATTCAAACTTTCCATCACTGTGGTACTGGAAGGAGAAAATGATGGTACAATTCTCCTGTTTCCTTTCTCCCATTGGCTGGAACTGCTTCAATGGGTGGTGTTAACCTGAGGGCCTTCATCATTGAAGAGCCCGATCTTTGAGAACTGTGCTTATGCTCCAACCACTTCTACTAAGCTTTACAGGTTAAAATCAACACTTGAAATTGTGCCTAGAATGTAATAAACAACAGATGCAAACCTTTCAACATAGATACAGGTCAGTGGTGAAATCTAAAATTTGCTACTACTGGTTCTGTGGGCGTGGCTTGGTGGGGGGAGTAATGTGACTGGGTGGGCGTAGCCAATTTTTTTTTTTTACTTTTAAAACCATTTTTTACATGTAAAACCATGTAAAAAAATTGCTTTCAAAAGGCTCTGACGATCCCAGCTGAGTTGCCTGATCGTCAGAGGGTTTTTAAAAAACCCTCTGACAATCAGGCAACTCAGCTGGGATCATCAGAGCTTGGATCGTCAGAGCCATTTAAAAGAAAAAACCTTTTTTTCTTTTAAATGGCTCTGACGATCCAAGCTGAGTTGCCTGATCGGCAGGCAACTCAGCTGGGATCGTCAGAGTTTGGCTCGTCAGAGTCATTTAAAAGAAAAAGAGCCTCTGATGATCGCACGGCTCAGCTGGGCATGGGGGGCGGGGGCAGGGATTTTTGCTACCGGTTCTCCAAACTGCCATCGCTACCTACTCGCCCGAGCTGGTCTGAACCGGGAGCATTTCACCCTGATACAGGTAGTCCTCGACTTACAACAATTTGTTTAGTGACTTTTCAAAGCTACAATGGCACTGAAAAAAGTGACTTATGATCATTTTTCGTGCAGGCTGCATTTCTCTAAGGACATCTACCCATCCTATTAGACTAAATAGGGTGGCCTAGTCCCTTTCCTTAAATATTCCCACCTCATAGGACCTAGGAAATTCCAGTAGCAACCCCTGCCCTGTAGAACACTCTTCCCAATGAAGTTGGCAGAGCTTTATACTTCTAGCCTTCTGAGGATCTGGATTTTCCCCCAAGGTCTGGGATAGAACGTGATGACAGCATGTCAGAAGCTTGACTTGGCACCATTTTTGTTTTTTGTTTTAAATGTTTACAGTTTTGATACTTTTTGCATGTTTTTTTATATTGCTTTAGTTCTTGATTGGGAACCACCCAGAATTTGATAAAAGAAGGGTGGTTATAGAAATGTTTTAAATCAATAAATAAAATACTCTCTTTTATACAGTTATGGGTCTCTTTTCTAGATACGGTAGACCAGTGATGGCTAATTTTTTCAGCACTGAGTGCCAAAACTGGAGCATGCGCCAGAAGCGCCGGAACCCAGAAGAGAGCAGCTGGCCACTGTGTTATGGAATTCAAGGAACTGACAAGGAATTCCGGGATCAAACAGAAAAGGTTTATTGCGCAAGGTTCAGTAGCAACACAAGAAGCAAAATCTGAACCCTGAGGGGTTCTGATGCAGTTATTTTTATACATACATTTGACATTTTATGATTGGTTACAGTTTTGACAGCCCCCCTATCTCAGCTGCCCCCCCTTGTTGCTATACTATAGAAGCTAAATAACTTGTGCCCCATCACTAAGTAGGTCACAGGTTTCTTGCAAACCTATCTAAGTTTCCTGCCGTTATGTCTGTGGTTACCTCTGCTTGGCTATGTGTGACTTCCTGCTCACGATGTTACCTCTTACAAGCATGCACATTTATAAAGTAGGTCACATATAATGAGATTCATATTATTCCATATTATTCCATTTTTTTTTATTTATTTATATGCCGCTCTTCTCCGGAGACTCAAGGCGGCTTACAATGTGTTAAGCAATAGCCTTCATACTTTTGTATATTTATACAAAGTCAGCTTATTGCCCCCACAATCTGGGTTTTACCTACCTTAGAAAGGATGGAAGGCTGAATCAACCTTGAGCCTGGTGAGATTTGAACTTATTCCCCCCTTTGGAAGTTTTTTTCCATGCAGAAACTTCCACTGCTTCTCATTTGTTTCATGCTCTTCAGTAGGTAAAATTCTATACTTCTTAATAAGTAAGCAAGCAAGCATATAATATTTGACAGTACATGGATAGGACATATAGTAAGGAGAAGGAAAGGATAGTTAATACATATGACTTTCAATTCTCAATCTCTGAAGGCACTCTCTCCAGTTCCCTGGGTGTGAGTTGTACATGCCTGTATCAGAATCTTCATCTCTATCAAGGGGATTGGAGTCCATCTGATGGTCAAGAAGGCATTCCATCAAAACTAACTCTTTCTCAACTTGTATCTCCTTCACTGCCCTCATAGTCTTTTGAATGCGTTATAGAAATCTCCTTGCAATTTGGCCACTGCTATTTTGGTTCTCCATCTAATATTTTTCTCAAGGACCATTGTGGCCCGGGTCCTGACCCAGAGATCTGGCTCAACTGGAACAGCATTATAAGATGAAGGACCTGACAAGCTGACAAGCTGACAAGGACCTGACAAGCTGACAAACACAACCAGCATTTTTGACCTAGGGCAGGGTCAGACTGATTAACTAGGCTTTGACCCAATTCCAGTATCCTTAACATGTAGTTCCCTTTTTTCAATTGTTGTAGGGGCCCGTTCTCCCTTTGTTCTACCCCTCCCTTCACCAGGATTGTCAGACACTTGTCCTTAGGTCTTAGGGTTGGCCTAGGTCCAGGGTATCGACCCCACCTATCAATGACACATCATTGGCGAGAGCGGACCTGACCCACGGTGACCCCACTCTGTGACCTGTTCCTGTCCAGTTCCTTGGGGTTCTCAACATCCCTGGATCCTCCCTCAAGGACAAGGGATGTTTCTCGGGCATTCTCACAACATTGGGAACTACTGTTCAAGATGTTATCACTTAATAGACCCCTTGCCAATAACATCCAAAGCCACAAAAGCTCATAATTGCCCCCTCCCCATACACCCAAGATCTTATTCAATCACAATACCCTTATTCTACAAAATCACCATGTCAGGAAGAGGGTTAGGGTATATGTAACTTGGGAAAAGGCAATATCAGTCTTAGGTATCCCACAGAACCAGTCCTTATTTGTTAAATACAATGTCCACAGTCCTAGGAGTAGGACAGCAGCACAGAGTCCCCACTTCCTGGTTTCCTCAAACATAAGTATCTTCAGGAGTTTCGTACTGCTCACAGTCAATAGTATTAGGCACAGCACCTGTCTTTTGGGGCTGGGGGCGATTTCAAAAGAATAGGTGTCCTACACAACAATTTACAATCAGGACAATCAAACTCACTAAGGCCAGACCCACTGCACTTATGGCTACATATGATCGACTTTCCATTCCTTGACAAGTGGCCAGGTTCCTAATACATTTTATATCTAACAATTGGAATGTTGTCTTCCTCCATCACAATCTTTGGCCATACGTGGAGGGTCAGCTTCCGGTGTGATGCCAGTAAGGCCTCTTCTGCCCCGTATGTAACCTGCCCGTTGCCGGTAGGACAGTTATAGGGGGCGCTTCTTCAAGTGCACCACTAGAGGATGGGTTTCATCTTGAGCTCCCAATTTCATCAGCTGTGGACTTAACTCAAGTCCAGTGAATCCAAGACTTGGATTCCAACACTTGTGTTTTTTTTTTTATTATTTGATTTATATGCCGCCCTTCTCCGGAGACTCAGGGCGGCTTACAATGTGCTCAGCAACAGCCTTCATACTTTTGTATATTTATACAAAGTCAGTTTATTGCCCCCATCTGGGTCCTCATTTTACCTACCTTAGAAAGGATGGAAGGCTGAGTCAACCTTGATTAAAAAGGGATGTTTAATTTCTTTTCCTGAGACTGTTAAAAGCCTCTGTCCTTATAAACGGTGGCATGGACATAAAGGTGAGGAAAGCATATTTAGAATCAGTCCAAATGTTTACACTTTCATTCTTTGTCCTTTCAAGTGTCTGGATCAAAGCCCATAGTTCTGCTACTTGGGCACTAGTGCCCTTTGGGAGTGGTCCACTTTCTATGACTTGGTCAAGTGAGACCACTGCATAACCTGCATAGCGTTCTCCTGTTGAGATGAAACTTGACCCATCAGTAAACAAATTATGGTCTGCTGCTTTCAGGGGAACGTC
Organism: Pantherophis guttatus; assembly: GCF_059756535.1. NCBI lineage: Eukaryota > Metazoa > Chordata > Lepidosauria > Squamata > Colubridae > Pantherophis > Pantherophis guttatus. Next base: position 86,171,951 of record NC_142064.1, on the reverse strand, counting down.
AGTTAGGTCAGGCGTGCATGAGATCTGGCTTTCAATGACCTTTTTTTTTGACTGGATCCAAATCCAATTCTTTGGCTCAAATGGATGGAAGGTCTCCACTGGAGGAAGCATCTGGAATCATATGCTCTGCTTCCACAGATTTGAGACATCTGTGCAGGGCTAAAAGACATGAGAACGAGGTCCCCTCCCCCCTTTCTGGGTGAGGAAAGGCATTGCAGGATTAGAAAGGGGGGGGTACATAACTTCCAGGCAGAACAACACATCAGTATTACACTTAAGTGAACTTAAAACGTTTCCTCATAAATTTGGGCACAGAGAAGAAAGAAAAGTTGCCAGACCAAACTGGGTGAGTCATTTTCCTTCCTCTCAGCACCTTCAACTTTTTTTTTTAAACAATTTAAAATTCATATCTCTAGAGATCAGGCATTTAATAGTTGCAGTTACTTTGAAGGCAAAAACTTAGACATACACACTAGTCATTCCCGCCTTAAATGTCAGTTGAATTAGGGAAGGCACAGATCTTAACAAACGTACCACGTGGTTGCATAGAAGACAGAGAAAGAGACTAACAAACAACAAACAACAAAACCTCCAACATTTCCCTTTTCTTTTAAGGACCTTTATTTAGCCAAATTGGTTTTTTTTCTGTGTCATCCTCAGCAAAGCCCATTTCCTACATTTGTTTTCCTCTCTCTTCTTCAGGCTGGCCAGGACAGGCATCTGCCTCTCGTCCCATGGCTCAAACAAGTTTCCCAAAGGGGTATCTACCACCCTTGAGCTGCAACTTCCCATGTTTCCCCTTCCGATGTGGGGTTTCACACTTCGGTTCAACCGGGCTACACAACATCAGTTTTCAGGAAAAAGGCCTGGAGAGGACTCTGTTTCCCTTACGGCGTATGCGTACTTCTTGTTAGGGAATTCTCTGGCACTGGTTTTTCAGACCTCTCTTATAAATGGGCATCTGGGAAGACCTGCTGCCTCCAACACAGACTACAGACACCTCCTACACTTCACAACTTCACAATTTCCTAAAAATCCTGGGGTTTGCTTTTGGGATTTTCACAGGACAAAAAAACCAACAAATTTTCCTCTCACTCGAGCCATGCAGACTCGTATGAATTCTACTCGGCATTTGTGAAGCCAGTCAGGGTTCTACTTCACTTACTATTTGCCACTGATCAATCATTCTCACAGAACTTCTTTAAGTCACCTGGGTTGGCCTTGGGGTCTCCATAATCCAAACTGAAACCTTTCTTTAAAGTTATCTAACATACATTGCAGGGGTATCCGTGAGCCACCTCTTTTGCTACTACTACCACCCATGTTCTAATACACTACCGTTGACCTGATGTGCTGGACATTCCAATGGTCACAATGCGGGAACTGCAATGGTTTAACCACCCACACAGTCCTGACTGGAGACTTTAGGATGATGCCTTGTCTCCTAGGGGGTGATCAGTCCCCTCTTCCACTCCAAACGGGAGTAGGTAACAACTCCTTTACTTATACTTGCCTGCAGGCGTCTTCCACCATCCACGGACTAAAGGGCCGATTCTGTTTGTCCCTTAAGGATCCTTGACAGGAGTGCTTCGCTGGCGGGCATGTCCTCTATCCCTTCAACGAAGTCTCCCCGTAGGCAAGGGCTACGGAGCTGGCTTGGACGTTCGAGTGCCGAGACAGGGGTTTGCCCACCAGGGCAGTCCGTCTGGAAGGTCAATGGCCTCTTCCCGTCAGTCCCATCTGGGGTGCCAGAATTTGTTATGGAATTCAAGGAACTGACAAAGAATTCCGGGATCAAACAGAAAAGGTTTATTGCGCAAGGTTCAGTAACAACATAAGAAGCAAAATCTGAACCCTGAGGGGTTCTGATGCAGTTATTTTTATACATACATTTGACATCTTATGATTGGTTACAGTTTTGACAGCCCGCCTATTTCAGCTGCCCCCCCTTGTTGCTATACTATAGAAGCTAAATAACTTGTGCCCCATCACTAAGTAGGTCACAGGTTTCTTGCAAACCTATCTAAGTTTCCTGCCGCTATGTCTGTGGCTACCTCTGCTTGGCTATGTGTGACTTCCTGCTCATGATGTTACCTCTTATAAACATGCACATTTATAAAGTAGGTCATATATAATAAGATTCATATTATTCCATATTATTCCATATTAACTGTGCATGTGCTCTTCCTTTTCTGTCATGCATATGCGTGCTGGACAGCTGGTCTGGCATGCATGCACACTGGCCAGCTGTTTTCTTCCAGGTTCTGGTGCGCGCACAAGCGCAAGCCAGCTGGTCTTCACATGAAGACCAGCTGGATGTTGCTCATGTGTGCATTGGAACCTGGAAGAGCAGCTGCCCCCCACGCGCATGCGCACCAGACCAGCTGTCCGGCGTGCATGCGCATGACAGAACCCGAAGAGCAGCTGGCAATGGCGCGCGTGCCCAGAGAGAGGGCTCTGAATGCCACCTCTGGCACGTGTGCCATAGGTTCGCCATCACCGCAGTAAGCCATTTTCTAATTTTGATAAGAGAAAGGCACACCACAATGGATTTCGTTTAATACTAGTATTTGCAGCTTTGTGAAGATGTTGGACTGCTTTGTGCACTTCCACTCACAACTGAATCAGTGATAGATTTTATTTTAAAAAAATATTGTCCCCCTAATATTTTGAGCACAGTTGTTTAGAAATAACCTCACACCTGCTAAATACATTGAACTATTATAGCTCCTTAGTGTAGGATACATCAACATTTAACAACTGGGAATCTAAGACAAATGGAACTTTTAGGTTTATTTATAAATGTTTTTCAGATTATTCTTAGGCTCCAGCTAGACATTATAATACTGTAAAGGACACAGTGTGTTGATAAAATAACATGTGTTACTGTAATAGACATTTTAAGAAAGACTCCAAAGACAGACAAAATGTAATCAGCACCATGTTTCTAATTCTTACATTTGACCTTTTCTCTCTCTCTCTCTTAAGTCTAAAGTTTGTTCTAAACAGCCTGAAGAACAGGAATGAATCATCTGAGTTTGTTACTAAACATGGATGGTTATACATTCTGGAAGAAATCCCCTCATTTGAATAGAATTGGGCTCATTCTTTGGTGCAACTTAAGCACTGAATGAATTTGATCATACAACAAGTCTGATTTCTTGATGTTCTGACTTGCAATCGTCATTTTTGTTACTGCTAGAATTTCCACCCAACCAAATATAAACATATTTGTGCCACGTATATTTAAAACCTAAAGAAGTAAATAATAACCTCCTACCTACACACAATAGCGAGCGCAAAATTTGTTCAGAGAAACATAATATATATAAAGCAAGCATGACCCTAGTACTGTAGTTATGTGAAGCTAGTGGATGAGGGCATAATTACAGAGTATACCAAAAGTCAGTGGGTGGTTTCCTTTAAATTTGTTTTAAAGTTTAATTTTTCTGATTCTTGTTCCTTTTTGTAGAACTGAACTTTTCTGTTTCTGTTTACCTACACAGTTCCTTTCAACTTGATCCTTGTGTTATTCATCCAGGAATTATTAAGAACAACATTAATGCCTGATATCATGCCAGCCATTAATTTGGGTAAAATAGAACTTTTTTCTTTATTTTGCCTGAGCACAGGATAGGTGCTCCTTTGGGCTCTGTATATCTTGTGTCTAGAAATGCCTGCTATTTGCTTTATTCCCTTTGTTCTCTTTTCTTTTCCCCTTTTTCACCCTTCCCCAATTTTGTTTTTAATGAAAGGATTCTCTTTCTCACATTGCCTCCTAAGGTTGCTTTACTTTGAAGTGAGTGAATCAACCCACAGAGACAAATGGCTTAAGCCTCTAATGTCTTGGCATGGGAGCAAATTCTAGCAGCTGTTTTTGGATTCCATCGGTACGGCCTTCTGTAGAACCAGGGTTCATAGGGCGCTTTCTCAAAAGATGCATAGACTGTGCTCATTCAAGCCAGTTTTGCAGTAACATCATTCCCACACTTCTCTGTATTTTTTAAAGCTCAATTTGTGTCCCTCTTCTAGTTTTTGTACATGCTTTTTATCTATAAAATATTGTTGTATGGGACACAATAAAATATTTTTCTCAGCAGGCTTGTTTAGTACTCAACCTTCCTTTAAATTATGATGAGGTAATAACTATTTCTAACAATATTATCTCTCTGGTGCATTCCAGATATGTGGGTGTGTATAAGCTAGGCTGGGGAGACAATATTGTAGTTCATCATTTATGGGTTTTGGATCTCCGATCCAGAGTAGGGTACTGTCTGAATTTCTAGAGTGGGGAATTTTCAATTTTCTAATCTACAGAATATGTGTCAGCATTCATCTTCAGTCTCTTGGCTTTTCAATCTTTGATTGTATAGCCATATGCTTGTTCATTCTGGATACTACATTAGTAATATGGTACCTAGTTCCAAATTCTGCAATTATTGGGGTGGAGAGGGGTGTTTTCAACATACATACATACACATACGTTCACATGTCTATCTCTATCTCCATCTCCATCATCTCTATCATCTCTATCTCTATCTCTCTATATATCTCTATATCTATCTGTCTGTCTATCTATCTATCTATCTATCTATCTATCTATCTATCTATCTATCTCTATCTATCTATCTATCTATCTATCTATCTATCTATCTATCTCCCATCTGTCTGTCTCTCTATCTCTGTCTATCTATACCTACCTACCTACCTACCTACCTACCTACCTACCTATAGTAATCTAAGAACCAGGCTACATCTCTACAGGATCTTCCAAAGGGTTGAAAAACAAGTCAATTAATACCCTTTAAGACAGGATTTCCCGAAGTTTAATTGTATTGTTTTTATTGTTCACTTGTGCTCATTTTGATGTTTTGTATTTATATTGGAGGTTTGGAGTTTGGATTTTTAGGGGAGGTGTATGCATTAAGATTGCACAAAAGGGAAGTGTAATAGCAAAAAGTTTAGGAAGCAAGACTGATTTGGAGTTAAACATCAGCTACAAATAGGATTTACAATCCATCACCTGGTAGAAAGAAACAACCATCTCCTGGCCAAAAACCAAGCTGCCAAATTTAAACAGCATTTTCAAGTGATGAATAAAGTTCTTTCCTTAGTCCTTATGCTAAGGTTGCTGTTCTGGCAGTTTTGCAAGCCTGTAGAAGCCAAGAGAAAAGTACCTCTATGTGTGAAAGTACATTACCGAATATCAGACTCTGCTAAACCAAAGGGGCAAGAGTTCAGTTTACCTGGGAAATATATATACACACACACACCTTTTTTCTCTTCATTCCCTTTGTGTAAACTGGGAATATGAAAGATAAAAATTCTGGAATACATCATGTGAACCTCAGACTAAACATAACCATCTGCTCCCCTTAATGGAATTGTTGGTTTTGTTTTTAACAAAATGTGAAAGTTCAATTGTTGTTGTAACCTAACCTGTGTACTTTTAATTTCCTTTCTTGAGTTTTGTAGAATGAACAGAGGGACAGTTAGCTTTAGGGTTGTAGGGTAGGCATCAACCTGGAGCCCCAAGTTTCCAATATAAAGAAGGAACTCAATATAACCTCCTTGTAGGCATATATGTCTTCTCTATTTTTAGTAAGAATTGTTTTTTTCAAAATACAAAAGTACCTGTCTGGGATGCTAATTGTGACTTGGAGTAAATATATCCAATGGATTTCATTCAAACTAAGAGTCACCATGCAAATTATCATTGATACTCATGAATCAGTGAGGTAACCTAAATCTCTCTTTCTAAGACAGAACAGTAGAAGGTGACTTTATACTGCTTAAATGACAAGGTCATTTTTATTTCTTCCTCCTAGAGATGTTTGGTGGCTGAACATGATAGTTCAGCCACCAAAGCGGGCCAAAGTTTGAGATATATATATATAGTCTGGTCCTACCAACACAGAGGTGGGTTTCAGCAAGTTCTGACCAGTTCTGGAGAACCAGTAGTGGAAACTTTGAGTAGATCAGAGAATCGGTAAATACCACCTCTGACTTGCCCCGCCCCCATCTTTTCTCTGCCTCCCGAGTCCCAGCTGATTGGGAGGAAATGGGGATTATGCAGTATCCTTCCCCTGAAGTAGGGCAGGAATGGAGATTTTACAGTATCCTTCCCCTGCCACGCCCACCAAGCCATGCCACACCCACTATGTCACACCCATAAAACCGGTAGTAAAATTTTTTGAATCCCACCACTGCTAGCACAAGTAAAAAACAAAACATAGTAGAACCTACAAGAGATAAATTAGGTGCTGAAGTTAAGCTTGGAGTGTGAGGAGAGTAGGTTTTCTAATAAGTGTCAGGAATAAAAAGGAGAATTAAAAAAAAAAGCATGGTCAAAGTTGAAGGCCTAAAGGTCTGGTTCTAGATCAGTGCAACAAGAAAGAAAAAAAAATAAAACTGCTATATTAACACAGTTCCTTGATAGATAAAGATACATCCCAAGGAGGGAAACTTTGGCTCACACCCTGCCAAATAAACAAGCTCTACACTAATTTCTAACAGATTTGGGGCAAATCAATTCTGGGCAACCACAAAAAAAAAAAAGGCTCCAAATTGCTTCTTACATAGGAAGCTATGTTGTCAAGATTCATTAAAAAGTGCAGAGCCTTGATTCATTGGTAAAATTAAGTCTGCTTGTTTTATTTCAGTTTTAGTGGATGGGATGCAGTAAACCCTTCCTTTTTTTCTGTGCTGCAAATTAAAATAATTTTTAAGGCATGCATTGTATGGCAGAATGAGTTTCATATTCCTTACTTTTCTTCTCATATGTTTGTACCCCTGCCAGCAAGCATTCTGATCTATCTGAAGACGGCTGTTTTACACATGCCATTGATTTTGTCCTTCAATATTTCCCCCGCATGAGTTAATGTTGGAGTTTACGTTCCTGATATGGAAAAGAAGCTAAGGAGCCAGCCGTTCCCAAAGCAGTGATGCAAGTTATATAAACAATTAAGAACCACTCAGACGAGGCAAATCTTTGACTCATGGGTATCATTGCCTTTGGGTATAACAGGAAATTTTCAATTTCACCCTGGCAGAAGCCAATCAATTATTTTATATGGCATCATCCTAGTGTACAATAAAGATCCTTAACCAGACATGTCATGTTATTTGTTTGAAAGCTTCTAGCTGGATTGAACTCTACAAGTCTAACCGAATTGTCTGGAAGTTTCTGCTAAGATTTTGTCAGGAAGCCTGACACTTGTCTAATGAGCAGAATTCATTCCAAATCTCTTGAGACAGATCTAAGAAATAACCTCTTTTCTTTAGCATCATCAGAAATAGGTTGGCTCCTACGTTATCTGTTTTAAGATTCGGTTTCAGCTGTATACCCGATGCAGATTACCTATTTCTGCAAAGTTCAGACAGACCGTAAATTATTTTTTGGCAAGCACCTTTGGGCTACTCAATTTTCACAGAAAATTGGCTTCTTTCTAGACATCTGCCCTTCAAATGACTGCAGATGGCATTATTTGTTGTGAAGTAAAAAAGGGAAAGAGCAAGCAAGCACATGCAGCTATTTCTTCTGAAATGATCAGTTAGTCTAAGGGCAACTGTTACAAACAACGTCTCTTTGGGAAGAAACAACCACAATTTATGTTGTTCCAAAAACAATGACTGTAAACACCAGAAACGGATCTCAGGGGAGCAAGCAGACAAGTAAGATGCTTCCAGGCAATCAGCCTTTACATTCTCCAACTCTTCTTTTTGAACTTTAAAAGCCATCAAGATTTATCTATTTTGACATTTATGGACAACTGGGATGCTACATGCTTGGAAGTGATTAAATGTTTGCAAATCCGAAGCACACTCAAAGGATCAACAGCCAATCAACAATTGGCTTTTCTGGACAATTCCTGTACATAAAAAATTGTCAGCCAATCAATCCTCTCGGATTGAGCCTGATAGCGATCTTCCAATATTTGAAGGATTGCCAGAGGGAAGAGAACGTTGATTGATTGTCCACAGCACCTGAGGCAAGGCAAGAAGAAATGGGTGGAAGTTCATCAGAGGAGGGATCCAACCTGAAAATAAGGAGGAATTTCCTGACAGCGAGAACCATTAAGCAGTGCCTCCCGGAGTTGTAAGTGCTCCATTGCTTGAGGTTTTCAAGAAAATTTAGGACAAACAATTGTCCAGGATGGTATAAGGACAGTGGGTTGGCCTAGAAGACCTTTAAGGTCCTTTCCAGCCTTATGATTCTCTGAAAATTTCAAGTAGGACAGACTTTTCTCATCACCCAAATATCACAAATTTAGGAAAGTGCTTCAAATATTCCTTAAATTGAAACCACTGAGAAATGCATTTGTTTTGGGATGTAACATTGACAAAAATGTCTGTAAAAAGAGTATTTAGAAGCTATAGCTGGCACAAAATGCAGCAGTGTGAACAGTTTTAGGTCCTCTTGGGTGGCACATCTTACATTATTGCTGCACAAACAGTATTGGTTGCCGCTTTGCTTCCAGGTTCAATTTAAGGTGTTGGTCAAGGGTGGGATTCCACCAGTTCGGACTGGTTCAGGCGAACCAGTAGCTCCAACGATCAGCTGGGAGCAAACCAGTTCGCTACGATGATCAGGTCGGCCCACTCCCCCCGCCCCTGTGCTTTACTTACCTTTATCTTCTCAGATGATTGGTGCGGCAGAGCGGATTGCTAAGCCTCAGCTGTGTTACTCCAAAGTGGTAACACAGAAGGTTAGTATTTGTAGAACTATGCACAAGCGCGCGATCACTGAACTGGTTGTTAAACTGGCAGCATCCCACCACTGGTGATGGTCATAACTTTTAAAGCCCTTTATGGCATGAGTCCAAGTTACCTGAGAAACTGTTTCACCTTGATGGGATTGGCCTGCTCCACTCAATCTGGTAGAAGGGGCATACTCCTGACCTTTTGAACATCATGCTCCTTGAGGTAAAATCCGTCCCCCTCCCTCTTGCCCTTCCGAAAGGGTCTGAAGACCTGGATCTGCCAACTGGCTTATGGCCTTAATGGGGCATCTCATTTGGCTAGTAGACTAGTAGAAGTTCTCATCTCCGCCCTGTGTACAAATTGGTTCTTTTATTCGCTGTGTTGTTAACTTAATGTTTTAACTTTGCTACCCAACGTTTTAATCTTTTGATGTTTTGATTGTTTTATGACTTTATTTATAACATTGTCAGCTACCCAGATGAGATGATAATGAGATAGGTGGCATATAAATTAAATTAATAAATAATTTAAACAATTTCCTCTGAGTTGGATGGATTTCTTGGTAATTAAAGGTTAGAAAACTGGGAGAACTGAAGACATGAGAAGAATGAGTTCTATATTCATCTTGAGTGTAGATGGAGAAAATGTAAGTGCTTTGAGTATTTTCCCGTATATATTTATTTGAGGGTTGCTGATAAGCTCCATAGATAATTAAAACAACTTTAAATGTTTTATTAATTGCAATTCTAAAGTTAATGACCCATTGATATAATATAGCTACAGTCCTAAAACTATTGATATAAATTTGGTAGCTAGCGTACTACTGAATTAAATACATATAGCCCTCAACTTAGAACCACAATTGGGACTGGGATTTTGGTTGCTAAGCAATGAGGTCATAAGTCATCATGGGAATGATTTGGTTTTATGACCATTTTACTGTGGTCATTAAGTGAATCATGACATCATTAACAGAACCCAGCTTCTCCAGTTGACTTTGCTTGTTGGAAACTGGCTGGGAAGGTGGAAAATTGCAATCATGTGACTGCAAGATGCTGTAATTGTTGCAAATGCAAGCCATTGCAATCAGGTGACCTGATGGTCATAACGTTGAGGATGGCTCAAAAGTCACTTTTTCTGAAGCCCTCAGAACTTCCAACAGTCATTAAACAAATAGTCATAGGTCGAGGTCTACCTGTGTATACATTTGGGAGCAATGTCCATCTATAGGTCACAATTATAGGCATCAAAACGGATAAATAGAACATAATTCTTCATTAGGTTACAGCACAGCATACAGTTATGTATACAGTATGCTGGGGATGAGGTCAAAAAAGTCAGAATACTGGCTCAGCACCAGTGGTGGGTTGCCCCCGGTTCGCACCGGTTCTATAGAACCTGTAGTAAAACCGGCAGGAGGCTCCGCCCACCGACCCAGACGTCATCAAAACGCTTCTGCACATGCACAGAAGCTTCTGTGCTTGCGAACTGGTAGTAAAGGTAAGTAGAACCCACCCCTGCTCAGCACATAATCAAAGCGTGTCTCTTTGTATGCCACATGGACACACATACAGTACGTACAACTTAAGCAATGATTTTCACACACCAAACTCAGCCAGATAACAAACCCTGACTTTGGATTGCTACAAGTTCTATCTTACAAGACATCAAGATAATATATATGTATATACCCATCATGGTATTCCCTTAGGAGAGAAATTTTAGGCAAAGTTCAGAAATTTGCTCAGACAAAGAAATTGGGGCCCGAAGAAATAGAGATAAACCTAGCTTTTTCCAGCATTATTTGCTGTACCTGTCCCTATGTTTATATTAATGCAAAGCATTCTTGCTATCAACACATCCATACCAAAATAAATACCTTTATTACCAGTTCGCAACAGGGCCGCGCATGCACAGAAGCTTCCTGATGACGTCGAGGCCGGTGGGCGGAGCCTCCCACCAGTTTTACTACCAGTTCTATAGAACCAGTCCGAACCGGGGGCAACCTACCACTGGTCCATACATTGATTTGAGGGTGGGTGGGTATTCATTATTTTATTTATAAAATAAAAGTCAGTATTTTATTTCATAAGGTCACACTATCACAATACTTGCCTAAATCTCTAAACACAGAAATAGTGTATGCAGCAGCACATGGAGGAAACAAGCTTGGAAAAAAACTTGCACTATAGATTCGGATGCCTGAAAATCAGAAAAGTGTCCATACAGATTTTCCTACAGTAATGGAGGGCCTGACTCTGTAGGAGCTGGCAGCCTATACTTAAACGATTAAGGAAACACTGTTGATTAATCTCTCTTGGCTCAGTAACTGATCCACACTGGATATTTGTGATTTGCTTAAAAATAATTTAAAACGTTGCCTTCATGCAGAAGTGCTATAGGCCATAAGGCTAAGTCAGGGCCAACCACAGTTACTATTTTTCTTAGTTCAGGGGAGGGGGGAAAAATCCTTGGCTGAACATACTGATTATCTCAGTGGGATGAGTGGAGAAATCGGAAAGTAATTAGAGTTATATTCTATTTTCTAAACTTGGAGAGGTTTAAGAAAAGTCAGAGGAACCAAGGCACGCCTTAAAATGAGGAAATAAACAAAACGCTTGCATTTATAATAGCATACCATCCCTATGTATCTGGGACCTTAAAATACTGATCTGGTATTTAACTTCTCCTGTCCATTTTGACTCCATGTGCCCCATTTTCAGCCTCCGTGCATCCCATTTTTGGCCTGTTCCAGGCGGCAGGGATCGCCGCTGCTGTGGCCTATCCCCACTGCCTGGAGTGGGCCAAAAACGGGATGCGCAAAGACCGAAAACGGGGCATGCAGAGGCCAAAAATGGAACGTGCGGAGGTGGCGATAGGTGGCGGCGGCGATAGGTGGCAGTGGTGATCTCTGCAGCCTGGAACAGCTGATAGGCAGTATTCCAGGAGGCAAATCTAACCGCCAATCAGCTGCTCGTGCTAAACTGACCAGGGTGTTTGCTGCAAGGAGGCAAATTGCTGGGAAGCAGAGGCAGATTTTTCTTTTCTTGTTTTCCTCCCCAAAAGCTAGGTGCATTTTATAGTCTGGAGCATCTTATAGTCCAAAAAATACTACATGCATACATATACATATGATGAGCAAAACATTTGTGCTATGCCTACTTCGAAAGTTGTTCAGAAGAAATTTTAAAACTTTGCACAAGCATAGCATATCTCTGCTACTCATTAAAATAGACCCTCTTTTTTCTGGCTTTTGTGTAAATGTGAAGAAAGATGCCTCTATTTTAAGGAATCAGTTCATTAAAGAAGTTAATGTAACTTTTAAAGCAGTTACTTTTTTATTATTTTTTTACAAAAGTTCTATAAGGAAAATACTCTGGCTGATTCACTAAAGATGTGATAATGACAAAGAAATGGTTTTGCTTGGCTGACTGAACAGCATATAGTAGTTGTAGGTATGTATTATATGCGTCCAATCGCACTCACTAAGCCTATTGGCCCTGATAAGCCTATCAGCCTACATCATTGTCCAGATTTCTTCACAGAACTCAAGAACTTTCTGGGCTCCCTGTAAACACAGGGAGATCAGCAGTAGCAATGTTAATGACCCTTCTCATCTTGCCATTCCAGAGTGAAACTGGAATTTCAACAGAAGCACTATCCATCTCCAAAAAACTGCAGGGCATTTGGGAATCCCTTGGAATTTATATACCAAGGGATAATCCTGCAGGGTATGGCTGCCACAGCTAATCCAAAGCTCATCAGGAGATGAATTTATTACAATAATGGGAGTGACTTTCACTTGTCAAACTCATTCTCAGTCAACCTAATCCTAAAACTATGTTGAGAGTACAGCCTATAATTCAGAATCCATTCTAAAGCCTTGAGCTAGATGTAACCAGCAATTCATCTAGGGAATTGTGATAGGGAAATATGTATTTAGAATGTCTTTCTTTCTTTCTTTCTTTCTTTCTTTCTTTCTTTCTTTCTTTCTTTCTTTCTTTCTTTCTCTGACATTTTCATTGGGAATAACGAAACATGTGATTGTGAAGGCAGGATTCTGTTGGCTTTATCACAGGAAGAAACGGGGCATAAGTTTGCTGCTTCTATTGTGACCTAAGTCCTACTTTATATTGAAGGCTAAAGTAGGAAAAACTAGCAAATAAACCTTTTAGGAGCTGGAGTTCCCCATTTCCTTGTCAAATTGCCATTAGGGAAGATGGTTTGGATCTGTGTTGATGAGTGAATGTGAAACCTGCCAATCAATGCAGATATTACCGAAGCTATAAACAATAGGATTCACTCCAGACTTCCACTTATTAGGAGATCTTGCTGGATAACAACTTCAGTCTGCTTCAGGCCTAGATGTGAGAATGGTCCTCTATTGCTCTTTCAGAGTGTCAAAGCTTCTCTGCTTTACAGCTGAACCAAAAAGATCCAGAAATCTATCCAGATCTACCCAGAAAGACCTGGTCAATCCTCAACGGGATTAGGCCTCAACAAGTCTAGTCTCCTCCATAAAGCTCTCCTCTTTGGAATGTAGCTGTGGTACTCCAAAACAGACAGTGTGACATATTGTGAAAAACTGCCCTCTGGACACCCTAGAGTCTTTCTGTATGCAACTCCATCTTCTATCTATCTATCTATCTATCTATCTATCTATCTATCTATCTATCTGGCTCTGTGAGTGTGTGTGTGTGTTCCAGCATAACTCTGGAACGCCTCGAGCAATTTCAACCAAACTTGGTACACAGATGATTTACTCTCTGGAAAGAAATACTGTGGGAGTAAAACACCCCTAACAAGAACCGAGGTGGCGCAGTGGTTAGGGTGCAGTACTGCAGCTACTTCAGCTGACTGCTAGTTCAGCAGATCAGCGGATCAAATCTCACTGGCTCAAGGTTGACTCAGCCTTCCATTCTTCCGAGGTGGGTAAAATGAGGACCCAGATTGTTGGGGGCAATATGCTATTTAATATACTGTCTTTGGTGTAAGCCGCCCAGAGTCCTCGGAGAGTGGGCGGCATAGAAATATGAATAATAAATAAATAAATAAATAATAAACACCCCTCAGGGCCTGTGTTCTGTTAAGATACAGCCTGTTGTGCCTTAAAATGGCTTCTACTGTACAAGTGGAGTTGCCATGGTAATGGCTTCACAGTACTCCACAAGGGGGCTCCCTTTGGTAAGGGGGAAAATCTAACATTAGAAATTATGTTTGGTCCAGTCATTTTCAACAAGGCTTTGATTATTCTTGAGGATAAATGTATGGCCATGATCAATAAAACATTACTGCAACTCGACCTGCCTGCACCACTACGAGACGACATGACGTACTTCACACAGATTACATATGAGAAAAGAACTACAACGTTGAACAGTTTAGTGCATATATCGTGGACAAGAAGCCACTTCTAAATCAAGATCAGAAAAAAGCATATCAAATGATTATGGCAAAACAACAAGGTAGTATCATTTTACTTGACACTTCTGGGGGCACAGGGAAAACATTTTTAACTAATTTAATTCTCGCAGAAATCAGGGCTCAGGGTGAAATTGCTTGTCCTGTCTAATACAGGATTGGGATAAATAAATACCCGGGCAACCCCTGGTTATCAGCTAGTTGACTTTATAAATAGTGTATATTAATATGTGTATAGGGTAAATGGTTTCATGTTTTCTCATTGAGAATATAATTGTGATGGGTTTAACATTTTTGCCATACTCTAAATAAATAAAATGTGAAACCATTTTCCTGTTTTCTAATGGGAGAAGAGACCAGTTCACATATGTTTTCTCACTTGAATGAGATCTTTATAGAACAGGAGTCAAAATTATTACAGAAAAAAATAATTACACTTTGAAAACACACAGCCCCACTTTTTTCCCCACTGACATTTCAATCAAATTAGAAAACCTCACATACGTTTGATTGAATGCAATTAACAAAGTGATGGGAGACTGATAAGGCATTGTCCAACTTCCTTAGTGTAGCATTTTGTAATATCACTAGAATCATGATCAGTAAGCCATCATGATAACTTTATCCATCCTAGAATGACACTGATGTATATTGAGGCTGTTCGACATGAGCAGCTGAAGGATATATAGCAAGAAGACCATCTCAGGCTTCTGACAGCTGCAACTGGTAGAACCTATCAATATTCTTAGGTAAGGAAACTAAAACACATTGAAGTAAGCTGTTCTTTAGTTTCCTTTCTTCCCCATAGATCTGGTACATATACTAACCCAGTGTTGACTGATTACTGCCTATGACTTAATGATGTTGTATACAATTGTGTAACAATTGTGGGAAAACTTAAAAGACTCACCTTGAATGGAAATTATTTTAAAAAAGGAACAAAGGGGTAGCAGCTGTTTTGCTTCTTGGGAATCTAATGCTATGCAGTGCATCGTAGGGTCAAGATGTCCCACTGAGTTCAGTGAGACATGCACAGAATTGCAGTCTTAAACATATGACATTTTAGCCCCAGCAAAAGAATGTCCAGCATCTTTGAAAGTTGACAGATTGCTTGCTATCAGCTGAGTTCTTTGGACAAATGTAGTGACCTTAAATCTCTTTTGCTGGCTGATGCAGGACTTGCCAGTGTTAAGAATTTAACCCCTTCTCTGAACCTGGTTTTTTCCCCTTTCTTTCACAAAACCTTGTGATCTTATTCACACATCTTCCTTCCTTCCACAGACCCAGTTTTGTTAAGTGGACATGTGGAGATGAAATAGAAAACATATCCAATACTTAACTATAACTTCTTTGGTTTTTTACTAGATCTTTAAGAGCTTAGTAATTTAATTTTTTTTACATGAAGTACCAGTTTGTATTTATATGTGAGTACAAGCCTATTTATATCTATTCAAAAGGCCCACATATTGAAAAAAATTTGGCACAAAGCTTCGATTAAATTGTTCATTTGGATCATTTTCAGTTGGAGTTTAAACTAGGTTTGAAAACAATAACTTTATTTACCTTTGGCAGGAACTTGATACAGAAGAAGTTTCCCCATTAGTTTTTGATATATATATACCATTTTACATTCTTCCAGTTTATTTCTAGGCAATTTCATGATGCTTGTTTTAACCAACAAAACCCTAAACCCGTGATGGCAAACCTATGGCACGCGTGCCACAGCTGGCATGCAGAGCCCGCTCTGCAGGCACGTGAGCCGTCGCCCACCTCAGCTCCACTGTGCATGTGCACGCATGCCTCCCGCTGGCCAGCTGATTTTTGGGATGTGCAGGGGGCGGGGCACATACAGGAGATGCGCGGACATATGTGGGGTCATGCATGCATGCGTGAGGGCAGGGGGAGCACGGGGGAAGTGCAGAAACGGGCCTGCGGAGCCCAGGGGAGGCCATTTTTGCCCTCTCGGAGGCTCGAGGAAAGCTTCCAGACCCTGGGGAGGGTGAAAATGCCCCACCCCGCCATGGTGCAGTTGCTAAAATTTTTGAATCCCAGCCCTCGTCCGCATGCATGGGGGGGGTGGAGGTCACTGAGGGGTGGTCGCATGCAAATGCACACGGGGGTGTGGGTGGTGTCATGCATGAATGCGCGGGGCGCATGTATGCATTATGGGTTCCGGCACATGAGCGCACTTTTGGCACATGAAGAGAAAAAGGTTAGCCATCACTGCCCTAAACAATTTGCAGCTAGAAAGACTGCCATCTTCTATGCATATCTGCCCATAATTTATTATTATAATTGGAGGCCATTTTATATATCCTAAGACTAGAGGGAAAGATTGGTAGGTATGAAACAGAGGCTTTTAACAGTTGGGATCCAAATATGGAGTTTCCTCTTTCCTTATCTCTCCTGATTTCTCCCCATGGGAGAATTTAGAGCACGACATCTCTTGAACCTTCTCAGATTGGTAGATAGGGAAGAGTTTCCCATGGAATGTACAGAGAATTACTTGGTGTCAAATATTATATGTTTCCAAGGTCCTGAATTGCCATACTGTGTATATTTGTCATTTTGTGTAACACGTCTTAAAAAAAGAATATGTCAAAACATTGTGATTATATCAGAATATGACGACTCAGGAAGTATTCTTTCTATCAGCCAGAGCCTAGTATTTTCACAAACAAATCTGACTTTTATTATTTAAGTAAAAGAACTAATTTTAAATAAATATAAAGACATATGAATATCACCGTCCCAGAAGAAATAAACATAAATGTATCTTCTAGAAAGTTTGGCATAGACAAACTGGAAGTTGCTATTCTAGAGCAAAACTTCTCCAGATCATTGATATCAGATTTCAGGGAGTTTGCAGTAGATCTGAATGCAGGCTCAGGTTCTTCTATTTGTATGGACACGTGATCAGGCTTCTTTCCTAAAACCCTCATTTGATGACATTCACGATGGGGTTGAAAATTTGTGACTTCACAAGGGGGTAGATTGTCTTTTGATGGCAATCTAGAAGGAGATACTTTACAGTGTCTCGTTAAATGTAGGGAGGGACAATATTCTTTACAAGACAAAGTGATGGGATCTTCAGATTTACTTTTAGAAGGTAAAGATGAACAGTTGTCCCCGTTCTTTTTGGAATGCAAGAGACCATATTTTGCGGGGTTCTTTCTGGATGGTGAAAAAGAAGAGAGTTCTTCTTTCGAGTGCTTTGTGGAGGGGAACTCATTTAGTGATACTGGATCAATAAAAGAGAAACGAGACAATTTAGCATCCATAATCATATGACTATACAAATAGGATAAATAAATACAAATCAATATATGGAATGACTTTAAATGAGGTCCATCTTATTTCCTACTCTACATAGGTTATTTATTTATATTTGAATTCTATGGCTCCTCATTTAAAAACCCAACTCTGGGCATCTCACAAATATATAAAACCAAATATCATTAAAAAAAAATACTGTAAAAGCAAACAAAGAAGGAATAAAAACAGAAACCTAGTGTCACGACCCATCTCCTTTGATGTAGCCAAACACCAGTATCTTCCAGCCCCGATTTTACCCTATCCCAGTGCTAGGGGAAAGATTGTGCCCTTGATGGCCTTCTGGAAGGTTAAGAGGGCACGGGACTGCCAAATATCAAGAGCAATGGCTTTCAAGAGGATAGGGACTATCATAGAAAAGATATCCTTCATAGGTCCCATTTTTTCTTGGGGGTGCTTCAGTGTTGACTCCTGGCAAATGCCTGGCAGTATTCTTGGCAAGATTTCAGAAGTATTTTGCCATTGGCAGCCCTTTTTCTTAGGGCTGAGAGGGGGTGCTGGCTAAACGTCACCCAGCTGATTTTGTTCCTAAGGTGGGACTAGAACTCAGAGTCTCCCAGTTTCTAGCCTGGTGCCTTAACAGGTCCTACTAGGTAACAACATCGAAGGGAAGGACCTGGAGCATGTCTACGCTAGACAATCATCTCCCAAGCAGATATTCTCAGGGGGGAGCATTCCTGTGGATAATCCAAGACGTGTAGGGCTTTAAACCACCGATGAGGTGGTTCCGCCCCAGGCGCCTGATGGACCCGGATAGGTTCCAGACGGAGCTTGGGCCATTTCCTGAGGCTCTGGCACACGGCTCGACTGAAGACCTAGTGGCTATCTGGGATAGGGTGGCCGCTGGAGCTTTGGACCGGGTCGTGCCTTTGCGGCCTCTGACCCGGCGTCGATCTCACCTGGCTCCCTGGTTCACCGAGGAGCTGAGGGAGATGAAACGCCGGAAAAGACGCCTGGAGAGCAGTTGGAGGGCCAGCCGTTCTGAATCTGACCGAACACTGGTAAGGTCTCATATTAAGACCTACCTGGTGGCAATAAAAGCGGCAAAATGTAACTATTTTTCCGCTCTTATTGCGTCATCAGATAATCGCCCGGCCACCCTGTTTAGGGTGACCCGCTCCCTGCTCCACCAGGAAGCGCGGAAGGACCCCTTGGAGGGTAGAGCCGAGGACTTTGTACAATATTTGTATGACAAAATCGCTCAGATTCGGGAAAATTTGGACTCTGACTGGGTAGATTCGGGAGGGAGGATGGAGGCAAGTCTTGAGAATATTATCTGGGAAGAGTTTGATTCTGTGACTCTGGAAAACATGGACAAGATACTGGGCAGACTAAGCGCGGCCACATGTTTATTGGACCCGTGTCCCTCCTGGCTGGTGCTGGCCTCTCGGGAGGTTACACGAGGCTGGCTCCAGGGGATTATAAATGCTTCCTTGAGAGAGGGTGTCTTCCCTGCTGCCTTGAAGGAGGCGGTGGTGAGGCCTCTCCTCAAGAAGCCTTCTCTGGACCCAGCAGTGTTGGCTAATTACCGTCCAGTCTCCAACCTTCGCTTCATTGCGAAGGTTGTTGAGAGTGTGGTAGCGCGACAGCTTCCTCAGTACTTGGATGAATCGGCTTATCTAGATCCGTTCCAGTCGGGCTTCAGGCCTGGATACAGCACGGAAACGGCATTGGTCGCATTGGTAGATGATCTCTGGAGGGCCCGGGACAGGGGTTGCTCCTCTATCCTGGTCCTATTAGACCTCTCAGCAGCTTTTGATACCATCGACCATGGTATCATGCTGCACCGGTTGGAGGAGTTAGGGGTGGGAGGCACCGTGTTGCGGTGGTTCTCCTCCTTTCTATCTGATCGGTCGCAGTCTGTGTTGACAGGGGGGCAGAGGTCGACCCCGAGGCCCCTTATATGTGGGGTGCCACAGGGGTCGGTTCTCTCACCCCTTCTGTTCAACATTTATGTGAAGCCGCTGGGTGAGATCATCCGTGGTTTTGGGGTGAAGTATCATCAGTATGCTGATGATACTCAGCTATACATCTCCACCCCGGACCACCCCAATGATGCCCTTAAAGTGATGTCCCAGTGCCTGGAGGCTGTACGGATCTGGATGGGGAGGAACAGACTCAGGCTCAACCCATCCAAGACCGAGTGGCTGTGGTTTCCGACGTCCCGATATAGTCAATTGGTGCCATCACTGACTATTGGGGATGAGTCATTGCCCCCCACGGAGAGGGTTCGCAACTTAGGCGTCCTCTTGGACTCACGGCTGTCTTTAGAAGAACACTTGACAGCTGTGGCCGGGAGGTCTTTTTATCAGGTTCGCCTGATTCGCCAGTTGCGTCCCTTTCTGGATCGGGACTCGTTAAAAACGGTCACTCATGCCCTCGTCACTTCACGCCTGGACTACTGTAATGCTCTCTACATGGGGCTCCCCTTGAAGAGCACCCGGAGGCTCCAGCTGGTCCAGAATGCGGCCGCGCGGGTAGTTATGGGAGCAGCATGGCGCTCCCATGTGGCTCCCCTCCTGCGCGAGCTGCACTGGCTCCCTGTGGTCTTCCGGGTGCGCTTCAAGGTCTTAGTTACCACCTTTAGAGCGCTCCATGGCTTAGGACCGGGGTACTTACGAGACCGCCTTCTGCCACCAATAGCCTCTCACCGCCCAGTACGCTCCCATAGAGAGGGGCTTCTCAGGGTGCCGTCAGCCAAACAATGTCGACTGGCGGCCCCCAGGGGGAGAGCCTTTTCTGTGGGGGCACCCACCATCTGGAACGAACTCCCCCCAGAGATACAGAAGATTCCGGATCTGCGCACTTTCCGCCGTGCCCTCAAAACATTCCTGTTTCAGCAGGCCGGCCTGGGCTAACTTTCCCTTTATATTGCTTTTTGATTTTATTTTAAACTGGGATGTCTTGAATTATCTAGGACCAGAATGTTTAGTATATTTTAATTGGTTTTTTATTATTAACGTTTGTATTACATGTATTTTTATCGTTCGCTGTTCACCGCCCTGAGTCCCTTAGGAATAGGGCAGTATATAAATTTAATAAATAAATAAAATAAATAAATAAAGGTACCCTGTTTCCCCGAAAATAAGATGTCGCCGGATAATAAGCCCAATTGGACTTTTGAGCATATGCACTAAAATAAGCCTCCCCCCCTGAAAATAAGCCCTTCCCAAAAATATTTAAATACATGCGCAGCTGGTCCCCGCCATTTCCTCTGGTTAGGGTTAGGGAGACAGAGCTGGAAATCAGGTAACATGGCAAGAGGAGCCCCATCTTGCACCATGCACACCAAAATAATAAGACTTCCCCAAAAATAAGGCCAAGCGCTTATTTTGGGGTTCAAAAAATATAAGACAGGGTCTTATTTTTGGGAAAACACAGTAACAACCAATATTTTGAATTGCACTTGCAAGAAAACTGGGAACCTGTGCAGATTACTCAATAGGGGTATAAAATGAATGGAGTTGGGGCACCCAAAACTGCATGCTGCCACCTTCTGAAACAGTTGTAACTTCCTGGTGGTCTTCAAGGGCAGCTCCATATAGAGGATTTTGCAGTAGTCCAGCCAGAATGACCAAGGCATGGTTTTTTTTCTTTTTCATTAATTATTTTTTCAACTAAGGACCTTGAAGTTGCCCCTTAAAAGTTGTTAGCATTTTGGACAGGAGACTAAACAAGCATAGAGGTCAAACATCTTATTTCTGAACATCATAATATTATTTCTGAATTTGCATGTATATCAATTTACATGTGATTATGAAAATTGATTTCATTCATTCTCTGTAATGTGATGCATTTCCTTTCTTTATTTTTTTTGACTACACTTGTTTAAGTTGAGCCTTTTAATAATTACCTGGGTACTCTCTCTGTTTTTAATAACATACATATAGCAAGAAAGGTACTTTGTGTATATTTTCCAAGCTATAAATATTACTATACCTATTCCTTTCAATTAAACCCTAAGATTTCCTGCCCCCCCTTGCATATTAAGACTTCCATGTCTACAAGAAAAAATCTAATTAAACACCCTGAAATGGGAGTCAGGGTTGGGGAGGAGAAATCAGAGAGAGAGAGAAACACAGATGACGAAAAAGCAGAAAATAATATTCACTAAAGTTTTCTTTTCATTACTCATATGTTTATACAGCTTAATTATTCTTTACATTTCTTTTACCTACTTAGATTTCTGTATGTTACTGAAATCTTTTTTAAAAAGCAGAAACTTGCAATTAAAGGCAACAGGATTTCTTGGGGCAAAGGAGAGAGGAATCAGAAATCTTTAAATTCCCAATAATTTTATCCATAAAATTAAACTTGTAAAATTTCTTTTATGTCCTATCTTTCTGTATGTTACTAAAACCTTTTTTTTTTTTTAAAAGCAGAAACTTGCAATCAAAGGCAACAGTGCTTCTTGGGGCAAAAGAGGAATAAAAAATCTTTAAATTCCCAATAATTTTATCCATAAAATGAAACTTGGAGAAAATCCCAGAAACATCTTAAGGAAATGGGGATATCTGGTAGTGAAATCTCCCCCCAAACAGTGCAAATTGTTTTTTTAAAAATTGAAGTTTAAATCTAAGAGGATTTGAACTCAGTGAGCCACAACGGAGAAAAATGGACCATTCAGCTTTAAAATCAGTAAGTAAACAATTACAACCAACAAAAAATACCATTTCCGCTACATCTGGAAATACCTGGCCAGGAAGGATCAATAGGCATTTTAGAGAAGTGAGTCAGAGAGGAGTAACCACGCGATAGAGAGAGAGAGACTTCAAATGTTTCAGTTAGTGGGCATTTCAACTGTCACTCCAGTAGAATCCTCAACATATTTGTGCTATATGGCTTGTCAGAGATCCTAAAAGATTCCCCTATCCAGAACTCTTTTAAAGCCACGTAGCTTTTCCTCTTCTCAAATAAACTGGATGTGCTTATTGCCACATCCAAGCTATTGTGCTACATTAACAGTTCAGAAAAAGATCGCTCTTTTATTAGAAAGCTGAGTGAATTCTCTTTGGATAAGCTTTTGAATGAGAAAATAAAGGCTATGTTGAAAGGCAGTATTAGGATCTTATAAGCATTGTTCAGTTTTGCTTAGCATGAGCAGACTGTTCTCAGTCAAAGGACATACTCAATAATAGGTATTATTAAATTTAATCTCAGGAATTCAAAAGGCAATTAATAATAACTGGTCAACATCTTTTCTTGGGAAAAACCATAGAGTGCCTTAGGTCAGGGGTCTGCAACCTTAAACACTCAAAAGAGCCATTTGGACCCATCTCTCACAGAAAAGAAAACATTGGGAGACACAAAACCCTACCCGTGCCTGACTATTTCTTGAGCGGCCACAAAACTAGCATACATAGTTGAATTAAATATTCTGTTTTCTTCTGAAACTTTTCTTCTCTTGGATTTATCCATGGTTGGTTTACCAGGGGTTGAAAAGCTCAATAAATTGCATGCTGGCAAGCGTCGTACATTGGTGGCTGTAATGCACACTTTGAGTGACAAGGAGCCGCAGCAGAGGGGTGAAAGAGCCACATGCGGCTCCAGAGCCACAGGTTGCTGACCCCTGCATTAGATATAGATACAAGACAGCACATTCATGGCAGGTTTTAAGAATGAAGGTGAACAAAAGATGAAAGGGAGGTTTTTCTGAGTTTCTCCACCTAGCAATATCATATGTACCATGCTGAGTCCAAAAAAGGAATTTTGACTATCCTGCATAGTGGCAGTCCTCAACTTACAATACTCATTTAGCGACAGTTCAAAGTCACAATGGTGCTCACACCTCATCCCCATGGTCATATGATCAAAATTCGGGCACTTGGCAACTGGCATGTATTTACAAAGGTTGCAGCATCCTTGAGTAGAATAGAATAGAATAGCATAGCATAGAATTCTTTATTGGCCAAGTGTGATTGGACACACAAGGAATTTGTCTTTGATGCATATGCTCTCATGTACCTAAAAAGACAAGATACATTCGTCAAGAATAATAAGGTACAACACTTAATGATAGCCATTGGTTACTAATAAGCAATCAAATCATACTAGGAAACAATCAATATCAATATAAATCGTAAGGATACAAGCAACAAAGTTACAGTCATGAGGTCATAAGTGGGAGGAGTCATGTGATTACCATCTGCAACTGGCTTCTGACAAGCAAAATTGATGGAGAAAGCCAGATTCACTTAACAACCATATGTTTTGCTTAACTATAGTGATTTGCTTAACAACTGCAGCAAAAATGGTTGTAAAATTGGGCATGACTCAATTAACAGCCACTGTATTTAGCAATGGAAATTCAGGTCCCAGTTATGGTTGTAAGTTGAACCATCTGTACAAAGTTCAAATAAGATATTTGAGAGAATGGATGAGCATCAAAGGTATGGACAATTTACAAAACATAACTCAATTCAGTTTATATAACTCAACTCAGTTTATATAGTGGACACTAACCTGTTTCTACAGCTGAACCTATGCACATTTTCTCCTCCTTTGGATGCTTGACAACTGACTCACATTTAAGACAGTTGCAGTGTCCTGGAGTCACATGTCACATCTTTTGTGACCTTCTGAAAAGGAAATTCAACGGGGAAGCCAGTTTCACCTAACAACTGTGTTACCAATTTAACAATTGCAGTGATTCACTTAACAAATGTGGCAAGAAAAGTCGCGAAATGGGGCAAAATCCAATTAACAAATTTCTCACTTAGCAACATAAATTCAAGGCTCAAATGTGATCGTAAGTGGAGGACTACCTGTAGTTGATAGGAAAGCTGCATAAAATTCTCCTCCACAGTACTCTATGCTATATTTCTCAAGATAAATTAGCTGTAACTACAAAATCTGGCAGCAAGCTCCAGGCACCTTACTTTGTTCCACCAGGGAAGTTGAGGGCTGGCCTAATCCTTCTTGCTTTAAAGAACTACCCTGATAAAATTTGGGAGGTACCCTGGAGCTTGTCAATCCCCACTGAGTAATGTAGGAAGTGTTGGACAGTAGCAGACTCAGTGGTGCCACCCTTCCTAGCAGGCAATTGTCAAAAAGCCAAAATATTCTGGGAGGGGCATCTTAGGGTGGTTATGAGTGTGAGTTTGTAATCTACACTCATTGTTTCAACTGATCACTTTTGAAATCAGGGTTGAAATATCTCCCACACCTACTTTTACATGTTGAACTGTCAATGTTTAATCTCCAGGAAATTTATCAGGTTACAAATATACACTTTACTAGACAGATGAATTTATTAATTTGATGGTTGAATAACTGGTGGGACTGTGACTTAACACTACACAGTGCTTTGGATTTGGTTACTTGATTTTGGTACACTGGTGTAATGCAGAATAAAACAAGGACAATCTTTCTTTCTAAGCAATGGCTTAGTTCGAAAGTCTTGCTTGCATGTGTAGTTTTATTTAAATGTAGTTTTAAAATATAACCTTTTTGACTGAATAATAATAATAATAATAATAATAATAATAATAATAATAATAATAATAAAGCAAAACATCTTGAAGACTCAATAGCCAACTGATTGGAGAAAATGCAAAGTGTCCTATTTTTAAAATAACAAATCACAAGCATTTTGATTTTTGCTTTTCTGAAGTGGCAAAATGTAAGCATTTAAGATGAGGGAGGGGGATTACAATTTAGTCCAGTTCTTTATTTTAGAGTAGTTTATGGTTTTTGGATATCTTGCTGTCCCTAGGTCAAGAGCATATTGTTATTGGTTTTCTGAAGGGATATAGGATGATCCTTTTCATTACATGTATGAAGTCCTTAGTAGCCATTTACATACTATAAGAGTCTTGATAGCAGCCATACTGTGTGTTTCCCTGAAATTAAGACCCTGTCCTATATTTTTTTGAACCCCGAAATAAGCGCTTGGCCTTATTTTCAGGGAGGCCTTATTATTTTGGGCGCATGGAGCAAGACGGGGCTCCTCTTGCCATTTTACCTGATTTCCAGCTCTGTCTCCCTAACCATAACCAGAGGAAATGGTGCGGACTGGCTGCGCATGCATTTAAATATTTTTGGGGAGGGCTTATTTTCATGGGGGGGGCTTATTTTAGCACATGTGCTCAAAAGCCCAATTGGGCTTATTATCAGAGGATGTCTTATTTTTGGGGAAACAGGGTAGATAAACCAAAATGAGGAGGACACTCTACTTAATATAAGGAAAGAGGTACCCACAAGAAAGGAAGAGATCCTTCATCTTATCCTGAACACTTTATCATTTAAAACATGTTTTACCTAGCCTAATTTTTGAAGCTAGTGGAACTGGGATGGTTAAAATCAGGAAGGAGGGTCAGTTTTTTACCCTATTCTTGCATTTTGTTTTGTACATAAAGTGGATTTTTTAAAAAAATAAAATAAAAGTTTCTTATTTGAGTGGAGGAAAAAAATAATAATGAGTAGGCAATTATGTCAGCATATCTAGTTGGACCTAATGAGTATCTTACCAGTTTACAAATCCAGCACCGAATGATTCAAGGACAGGAACTGACAACTAATAGCTATCAGTCCACTGGACAAGAAAGAAACTTACAAAAGAGAAAGGACCCCCAGCAAAGCTATGTGAGAACAAATTCTCCCACAGTTACAGGAAAGCAGCATGATACCAAATTACTCCATAATTAAATTGAGAAAGGTAAAAAATTGTTTCTCCCACTCCCCCCCCCAAAAAAGCATGGCCCCCTAGTCCATTACACCATTTTGTGGGAGAAAGGTGCACAAATATGATCCTTGGTTTTATTACGTGAAGGCTTTATATTTGATACACATCCATTACTGGAATTTTTATTACAGCTTCATTAATTTTGGTACAATTTCCTTTGGGTCTTGCGTAAAAACAGGGCGGAACAACAACTGATGACCTCCTTTTACCGGTCCACAATAGAAAGTTATTGCATCACGGTACGGTATGCTGGTCTGACAGCCGCGGATAGAAAAACATTACAGAAGGTGGTGAGTACAGCACAATACATCGTGGGCTGTCCCCTGGTACCATTAGATGAGATTGCTAGGGTTCGTTGCCTTAGCCAGCCGCACAAACAGGCTG
Source organism: Pantherophis guttatus (assembly GCF_059756535.1). Classification (NCBI taxonomy): domain Eukaryota; kingdom Metazoa; phylum Chordata; class Lepidosauria; order Squamata; family Colubridae; genus Pantherophis; species Pantherophis guttatus. The sequence continues at coordinate 86,145,427 of NC_142064.1, read as the reverse complement.
AAGAACAGTTTTATCCGTGGGCTGTCAGACTCCTGAATGAGAAATAACATCATAACTATGTAGTATGATGGACTGCAGGTCTGGCACAATGTGTAACCTGTTCACACTGCAATAGGTGCAGTAGGACTGGGTGTTTTGTTAATATGATTTATTGGGTTAGGGATTTTCTGTCTTCACTGTGAGCTGTGTTGGGGGTGTATACTGAGGGAGCTCAACCAATCTCATTTTTATTTTTTTAAATTTGATTTATATGCCGCCCTTCTCCGGAGACTCAGGGCGGCTTACAATGCACTAAGCAATAGCCTTCATTCTTTTGTATATTTATACAAAGTCAGCTTATTGCCCCCACAACTGGGTCCTCAGTTTACCTACCTTAGAAAGGATGGAAGGCTGAGTCAATCTTGAGCCTTGGTGAGATTCGAACCTGCAGTAATTGCAGGCAGCTGGTCTTAATAACCAGCTTAATAACAGGATGCCTTAGACCACTGTACTACCAAGGCTCTTGTACATTGTACATATGTTGTGCACTGACAATAAAGATTTGAATTGAATTGAATAAATCTAGTTGCCAGAGAATGGGTGTCCTTTCAGCTTCTTTTCTAGCCAGCTGAGAGAAGTCTGACAGCTAGTAGTTTTGACCCCACCACAGAGAATTTATTCCTGTTTATAGCCTTCAAAACAAAACAAAACAAAACAAGGCACCCATCATTTGTATATTAAAATAAAAAGAATTTACTGGAAAAAGGACTAAGTTTTAATCAAGGATAGCCATTTTTTTTTGGCACTATTGCATCAAAAATTTAGAATTATAAACACAAAGACATTCTTGGACCTACTCTGCCTGTAAAATAGGAATAATATTGACCTGTCTCCTGGCTTGTTCATAGACTAAACCCATTTAGTAAATAATTCATACATTGATTCAGGTAGAGAATGGAGTATGGCATATCTCTTCAATGTTAAAATAATTGAATAAATTATATAAATGTGGGAAATTTATTCCTCTGTTGGGGAAAAATGTATATTGAATTAATTACCGAGATATCTCTGGCAGCAGACAAGAAATTCTTTGGAAAATAGTAATCATACTAGTTCATTGGAAACATATTGTTCATTGGGGAAACTTAAAACCAAAGAAAATGGATCATTCAAAAAAGAAAAAGAGGGGAAAATATTTTTTAAAAATGCCCGGGGAATAAATACATACTATGTGTTCATTTCCTTGGGACTCTTATATTGATCAGAAGCATATTCTCTTATCTAACATGTTCACTTAATCTAACAGAACAGAAATGAGACTCAGTTAGGATTTGTTAATACCACTATATCAGGGATGGGCAAATATGGCCGCTTTATGATCTGTGGACTTCAACTCCCAGAATTCCTGAGCCAGCATGGCTGTCTCAGGAATTCTGGGAGCTAAAGTCCACAGGTTGTAAGAGGGCCACATTTGCCCACCCCTGCACTATATGAAAGATGTCTCAACTGATATGAAGAAGAGAAGCAACAGGAGGCTAGGGAGAAACTGAATCTTAAATTGATCCTGCTATATGAATACAGGTAGTCCTTGACTTACAACAGTTCATTTAGTGACCATTCAAAGTTACAACATCACTGAAAAAAGTGATTTATGACTGTTTTTCACACTTATGACCATTGCAGCATCGCCATGGCCATGTGATTTACATCCGGATGCTTGACAATTGGTTCATATTTATGACGGTTGCAGTGTCCCAGGGTCATGTGATCCCCTTTTGCGACCTTCTGACAAGCAAAGTCAGTGAAGAAACCAGATTCACTTAACAACCGTGTTACTAATTTAACAACTGCAGTGCAGTGGTGGATTGCCCCTGGTTGGGACTGGTTCTATAGAACCGGTAGTAAAACCGGTGGGAGGCTCCGCCCACCGACCCCGATGTCATCAGGACACTTCTGCTCATGCGCAAAAACTTCTGCACATGCGCAGAAGAGCACACGTGCGGCCCCGTTGCGAACTGGTAGTAAAGGTAAGTAGAACCCACCCCTGCTGCAGTGATTCACTTAACAAGTGTGGCAAGAAAATTAAAATGGGCAAAACTTACTTAACCAATTTTTTACTTAGCAACATAAATTCTGGGGTCAGTTGTGGTTATAAGTTGAGGACTACCTGTATGTTTAGATGAGATGGCTAAACATTGATGGCTAAATGCTACAGGAATATATTAATTGACCAGAAATTACAGGAAACCATACAAGAAAGTAAATTACAAATATTTTAATAAGTCTGCATATAAGTCAAAGGTATTTACGATTTATATTGACTGTTTCCTAATATGATTTGATTGCTTATTTGTTCCCTGTGACTATCATTAAGTGTTGTACCTTATGATTCTTGACAAATGTATCTTTTCTTTCATGTACACCAAGAGCATATGCAACAAGACAAATTCCTTGTGTGTCCAATCACACTTGGCCAATAAAGAATTCTATTCTGTTCTGTTCTGTTCTGTTCTGTTCTGTTCTGTTCTGTTCTATCCATTTTTATTAACACTCATAATATTTAGGCAAAATTAAAATTGTATTTCTCCCCCTAGAAATTAATTCAGCTTGCATTACAGTATGAACCAATTTCAGTATGAACCAATGGAGGCATTGTATTTTATTTCTTTGATTAGACACTGCCAAAAGCACTTCTTGAATCTACAGTACATGTGAATTTGAATGCATTTACATGTTGATAAAACAGTTTTCAGGATTCTGTGATATAGTTCAAATCCTCAAGAGTTTTTTTAATGTGAACTTCTTTTTACATACAGAAATCTGATTGAATTAGCTAAAATTACATTCCAAAATTGAACAAATTAAGGGAAAATGCATATAAATATGTGTACAGATTTAACATGCAAACCAGCTAGAAATGAGCGGAAAAATCTGATTCTGAACAAAATTGATTTAGTATATCTTTTCTCCAGAACAGAATAACATAGAGAGTGTAAGTATCCAGTAATTTGGCAGTTAATAAAGAGATAGATGAGTGTTGAGTAGGATTCCCCATTTCACTAACTGCCAGTGTGATATGATGCATTTATGCTTCTTACTTAAGGAAGCTGCATTTCCACAGCAAGGATGGTATCCTGCTTGCTGAGAAACTGATCAAATTATTTTGCTCCCCCCCAATTATCTTCTCCCAGCATTGTTATCAAATACATATGAGATACATTCTGAACATTCCAATCTTGGTTGAATACAGAAATATCCTTTGAATATTTTATCACATCTGATAAGATTTGATCTCAAGGTTTTCCACTTGGCATTATCATTGAATATTTGACATGGAATTTTATTAATATCTGACCTCATAATTTATGCTATGGCACTTCTTTTATTGAAGATATTAAGAGGCAGCCTGTACAGTCTCATGTTTTTATTATGCTTGCAGACAGGTATACTAATAACATGTATTAGGGCAATATAAGAGCAAAATATGTTATGGGTGTCTATGTGGGGGTCAGTGGGTGAATATTTATTTACTTATTTATCCACACAGCTCCCTCAAAAAGACAGTCTGGGTGAAGTGCAATATAAATAACCAATAAGTAAAACAATGTAGAACAATTAACACTAAAATTAAAAAATAAATTAGAGTTATTTAAACAATTTTTTAAAATCTTGCGAAGCTTCTTCTCCGGTAATATTGTGCTACAAACAAAGTCTTTGCAAACTTTGCTAGACCAGTTCTTGAATACAGCTCATCTGCCTGGAATCCGCACTGTATATTGGACATTAATACAATTGAGTGAGTCCAGAGGTATTTCACAAGAAGAGTACTCCACTTCTCTGCTCACAATAGAATACCTTATGCCACCAGGCTTGAAATTTTGGGCTTGGACAACCTAGAACTACACCGTCTATGGTCTAACCTAAGCGTAGTACACAAAATTGCCTGCTACAATGTCCTACCTGTCAATGACTTCTTCAGCTTCAACCACAATAATACATGGGCAAACAATAGATACAAACTCAAGGTAAACCGCTCCAAACTCGATTGCAGAAAATACGACTTCAACAACTGAGTGGTCAATGCCTGGAATGCACTACCTGACTCTGTTGTTACATCCTCAAACCCCCAAAACTTTAACCTCAAACTGTCCGTGGACCTCACCCCATTCCTAAGAGGTCTGTAAGGGGCATGCATAAGCGCACCAACGTGCTTACCGTCCCTATACTACTGTCCCCATTTATTTGTATCTATTTCCTGTATGCATAATAATGTTTATACTTATATCCGTTATTTTATACATGTTTGACAAACTAACTAACTAACTAAATAAATAAAAATTATAGAATAATGACAATTAGACATCAAAAGGGGGGGGGAATCCTAAAATGGTCATTTAATGTTGGATTATTATAGGCACCAGTGGGGGGCGGGATGTTTCTCAACCCCACAATTGTGTGATTCTCTGTACATACACTCACACACTGTGCAAGGCCGCAGAACCAAGTTTTGATGCCTTTGTGGAAGGACAAGAGATTGGGGTCTTTCCTCACCTCTGGGAGCAGAATGTTCCACAAAGTGGGATTGACAGCAGAGAAGACTCTCTTCTTAGACTCCCACCAGTCAAAAATCTTTGACTGACGGGGTCTGTAGCGTATCTTCCCAGCCTGATTGAGTGAGACAGGCTGATGAGATTTGGTGGAGCTAGTTCTGAATATTTTTGGGAGAGACAGGATTATTTTCCAGGAATTTAAATCGAGATTCCATGGATTTTCCCAATCGCAGTCTGAAGACAAAGAACTAAAACTACCCAACACCACATTTTTGCTGGTGTTTTGAACTTTCCCATGCTTGAAGTATATATGTACAAGTTTAGCAACTGTTTTAGAACAATCTCTCCTTCAAAGCTATCTCTGACATTTGCATGTTGAAATTGCATGCATTACAAAACTCTCTTATATTATGCTTTCTCTTACAACTTACAGAGCTGGTTGTATGATGCTGCAGCAATCGTGTGAAGGGATAATCAGTCAACCCTTATAAATTCAAATGAGGTGTGGCTGAAACAGGCATATGGTGAAACAGTTTTTGTCAATGCTCTTGGAGTTTTATTGGAGAAAGACCACCTCCTAAGGGGCCCAAGCAGCAATATCTGTTTAGGGCTGGTAATTGACAACAGACAGAAACCTAACCCTGGCCTCTTTTGAAGGCCTGTAACAGGTCAAAGGAGAAAAGGGAACAGCATGATAGAGGCCATATGGCTTCACACTGTAAAACCAACTAAAGTTTGCTTGCTCTTGAATGCAACCCATTCAAGTTCCATTTACATCATAAATTAGTTGGTTGCTATTATTACAACACTTATTACCTGCTTTCTGTATTAGATATAGCTGCATCATGCCATTACTTAAAGTACACAGAAGCAGGTAATATTACAATGAGTAAGAAACTAATAAACTATTCAAAACCAAATACTATGTGCTAGGTACCTCTGAATACAAGTGGCGATGCAATCAATACCTGAAATTATCTTATAAAGCACCTACATTCAACAGTGTCTATATTTTTGCTCTTGCGTTGACAGCATTATCTTTGTGCAAGTGTGCATAGTATAGGTAAAGGTTCTCCTTGCACATACATGCTAGTTGTTCCCGACTCTAGGGGGCAGTGCTAATCTTTGTTTCTAAGCCAAAGAGCCAGCACTGTCTGATGACAATTCCATGGTCATGTGGCCGGCATGACTAAATGCCAAAGGCGCACGCAACGCTGTTACCTTCCCACCAAGGTAGTCTCTATTTTTCTACTTGCATTTTTAAATGCTTTCGAACTGCTAGGTTGGCAGAAGCTGGGGCAAGTAACAGGAGCTCACTCCATTATGCGGTGCTAGGGATTTGAACCACCAAACTTCTGACATTTCTGATCGACAAGCCTAGCATCCTAGCCGCTAAGCCACCGCGTCCCCTTGCAAGTGTGCATACTGGATTACTAAAATATTAAATATTCCTGATTTACTCCTCCAAAATTTTATGCATAAACAATACAGTGAAAACATTACCGTAATCACTAAATTAATAGTACAATAATGTAGCTTTAGTATTAATAGTACAATAAATAAGTAGGGGCCTCGTGGCTCAGCAGACTGATAGCATTGTGATTAACACCAGCTGTTGCAATTACTGTAAGTTCGAATCTCACCAGGCTCAAGGTTGACTCCATCCTTTCTAAGGTAGGTAAATTGAGGACCCAGTTTGTGGGGACAATAAGCTGACTTTATATAAATATTCAAAAGTATGAAGGCTATTGCTTAATGCATTGTAAGCCGCCCTGAGTCTCCGGAGAAAGGTGGAATATAAATCAATTTTTTTTAAAAAAAGTATTTTAAGTATAAAATGCATAGAATCTAGACCTGTGATTGAAAACTTAACAACAGAATGTCTAAGTAAGAACCTTCTTTTGAGAATGGTCCACTACATCATTTCTTTTGTGACTTGGTCTTCCAAAATTGAGCAAATAAAAATGCTAATCTTTCACAACTGTTAACCTAGGCAAGAAAGAAAAAAAAGGAACGATGAGGCTTTTTAATATGTCATTTGCATGTATCCACAAATTAATTGAGTTACCATGCTTGAGGGAAAAAACCCTACACATTGCATTGTATGCTGGAAATAAAATTTAAAAATAAATGTTAATTGTAATAGAACATTGGATTAAAAGATAAGAAAACATTCACCAAATAAAATTTGCTCCACTAACTGTAAAAAAAAATCTTTATTGATTCATTAATCAGATTCTTGTTGATCTACCTAATGATCAGAGAAGGCAGTTGTGAATCAAACAAGTACTGAAAAGTGTATGAAGAAAGGAGTTCTTAGTACAAACTATGAAGAACAAATTTCTAAGGATTTAGATGGGGTGGATCCTAAACCAAATAAAGGACACTGTATTGGTACTGAAAACAGTATGGAGATCTCAGCTCACAAAACTCCTGTGGGACTAAGCCAGCTTTTAATGACCAAAATGCTTGCTTGCCTGCCTGCCTGCCTGCCCTTTCTTCCCTAACAGAGTGAATAAGAATGAACAAAGAATTGGCTTGTTCCCAATTGTGACAGGAGCCAGTCCTGGAAGGTTAACTCTTTTCAGAATTACTGAAAAAAATAAAAACTCCAGTCTCCTGCTTTCTGTTTCCTAAGACAAACTACCCAGAGCTGCTAATTATGCACTTACAAACTGCCTCTTTTAAAAGAAATGTCTGTTGTTTGGTGAGTTGTTTTCCCCCTAGACGTTTCGGTTGCTTTATCTATTTTTCATGGTACTTTTTCCCCTTTTCTTACCCCACCCCCCAAGTGGAGGTTTATAAAAAACATTTGAAACATGTTGTTTCCAGATGTAGGCCCCAAGTGCCCTGTCAAAGCTTCCTGTCCTGTTGAGTTCGGAGCAGATGGAATTACACAAGGTTTGGCTGACAAAATCCAATGTTCCATCTCCTTAATTAAACCCTGGGATGAAGAGAGTTTGCCCTGTTCCTGGCAAGATTATTCTTCACTCCTGTCCCCAACATTATAAACGAACAACTCATTAAAACCCCAACATCCCTAGTGATGAGCTGTCTGAAACCAGCATTTTCAACAATTATATTGCTGACCTCCTAATTAACTTGGCAGCTTTTCAGAGCCACCACCAAGGAGGTGGAGTCCAACTATTTGTGAATATCCCCTTTGTGAGTAAAGGATAAGTGTTATTAAAAGTTTTAAAGAGAAGATGCAAGCGAACAAAAACTAATATAGAGTAAACAAAGAAAAAGCCAAAGATAAAAAGAAATAAAAGCTGCTTCTGATTTTCTTTGCAGAAAATACAGGGATGATTACAAAGTTATCTCTTATTCTATGGTTACAAACAGAAAAGCTAATTTTGTTTTATTATCTAATTTTTTTTCTAATCATGAACACCAGAATTCATTAATGCATTTTTTTTCTGTTTCAGTCATAAATGTAGATATTGTCTTTTTTCTAATCAAAGAAGTTAATTTAGCTATCTCTGCAGTGCAAGTTCCATCATTTTCACCAACCATTTCTGCATTGTGGGTAGTGTTGATCCTCTTCACTTTTGAACATATTATAATCTTGCTGCAGTTGTCATGTAAAGACAGTGTTCATGGCATTCTTCTGTCTGTCTATTAGTCCCAAAAGAAGAGCCTCTGCTTTCAATTATTCCTTAGACTTTAAAAATATTCTGAATTAAGGCATGTATTTGTGTCCAAAATTTTTGGAATTTTTTTACATATCCACTGAACATGATAAAATGCCCCCTCATGTTTTTCATATTTCCGACATAAATTTGAAGTGAGTAAAGCAGAGGTGGGTTTCGGCAGGTTCTGACCAGTTCTGGAGAACTGGTAGCAGAAATTTTAAGTAGTTCAGAGAACTGGTTAATACCACCTCTGACTGGCCCCACCCCCATCTATTCTCTGCCTCCCGAGTCCCAGCTGATCGAGGGGAAATGGGGATTTTGCAGTAACCTTTTCCTGGAGTGGGGAGGGAATGGAGATTTTACAGTATCCTTCCCCTGCCACGCCCACCAAGCCACGTCCACCAAGCCACACCCACAGAACTGGTACTAAAAAAATTTGAAATCCACCACTGGAGTAAAGGATATGTTGTTGGATTTTGATATGTGGTATGTGATTCTGCCTTCCATTATTTTAACAAGAAAAAACTAGCAACAATTCTCCACCCCAACAAAATCCTATTTGGAAAACATTTTTTTTTCCCTTATGGTAGGCTTGCACATTTTGTGTGACCAAAATTAATGTGAGAAAAATTAGGGAGAGGATACAGAATTGAAGCCGTCGACGTTCAACATAGAATAGCTTGATCTATTTTGGCCGCTTAAGTAGGATGAATTAGTAAATTGACTAGAGATATGAACAATTGAATCAAATGCAGATGGTTATATTAATTTTTTTATTTGTGCTGAAATAAAGTGACCAGAGTTCCAAATACGTATTGCTTATTCTTTACTCATTCAGAGATGTTCTCAGTGGAATTGAGATCTAAATACACTTTATAATGGAAAATAGAAAAGGGTGTTTAAATTGACAATAGACTATATTGAATACAACAATTCTATTTAAATCTCTTGAAAATTTAATACTAGATGGACTCTGGGCTTAATGTTGCAAAGTTAACAGCTCTGGCCCTTTTGTTGCATGTTGCCTTGGTAATCTATTTGATTCCTTCACTGAAAGCAATGCGCAATAGAAGCAAATGGGAATTATTGAAAAGAATTGAGTGAGTTTTCTCACCCTGATGACTCCTTTGCTGCTCCCTGAGGTTTTGGGACTAAAATTCCTGGAATTCTGAAGTCCCAGCGCAACTACAGGGTGACTATTGAGAAAGGCTGAATGGAATAATAAATTTGATTTTTAATAGGTGGACAAACCCATTCTGAATAATAAAAATGAACACAGTAATTAATGTTTATTTCCCCTCTTATAAACTCAAATGGATCGATATTATAAAAAAGCATATTAGCAAAGATAATCAGGGACGGTTAGTCTCCATATACATTTTGAGATAACTGACAGCTACAAATCAAATACATCCAGCAACATTTGCTGTCTGGAAAAGCAGTTATGTTGCGTCGGTGCATGCCGACAAGAATCAGGTTTCTCTACTCCTAAATCTCAGATGTTCAGGGATCTGAGCAAAACTGATTCAAAAGTGCTGGCAACACCAGGAGTATAATTCAGAAGATACCTAGACACTACTTTTCTTAAGCAGAAGCTGTGGGGTTGTATAATGTCCACATCTATTGATTGTGAAAATTCCTCTTACACTTCATCAGGTCCCAGACATATCACTTGGACAAGTTCAGCGGCCTAAAACCACAATAAAAGCAGTTCCAAAGAGTTGAGCCTGCATAAAAGAAAAGGAACACTGTCTGCCTCCTAAACTACCCTGTTTCCCCAAAATAAGACATCCCCTGATAATAAGCCCATTCGGGCTTTTGAGCGCATGGCAATAAGGCCAAGCGCTTATTTCAGGGTTCAGAAAAATATAAGACAGGGTCTTATTTTCGGGGAAACACGGTATATATGTAAATCTTGTTTAACAACCACAATTGGGACCAGCAACTTGGTCATTGAGCAAAGCGGTTGTGCTTATGATCTTACTTCAGGATTCCTTTGCTTTACAGACCTGTGAAAAGTTATAAATGTGAGGATTGGTCACAGTTTCTTTTTCATTACCATTATAATTGCAAACAGTTGCTAAGTGATGCAGTTGCTAACAGAGGACTGCCTACATTCAAGGCTTGGTACTATAGTTTTCCTTGTAAAATTTGACAAGGCCTAGCTCAGGATCTATACTTCTGAACAGCCCTTAAGCCTTTTCTAGAAGAGAAATAACGTGTTTTTTCCCCTGTGAATACAGAAACAAGGCCTGGTGCCAGGAGAAAGATGGTAGAAGAAGCTGCATGCTAGAAGGCTGAAGAGGCTTCAAGAGAAAAGTACAAATGGAGTAGGAGGGAGCTATAGGAAACCAGCAGATTACTGAGTAGTGTAGGCTCTTTTTGCATACAAAAACAGGAAAATCTAGGTTGGGGAAATCTAGGTTTGGTGCTGAATGCTAGTTTCTGCTATCCTGAAGAGGTGTTATAAGTTGCTGCTGCCGCTGCCGCCAAATTGATTATAGAGAAATGGGAAGCTTGTCAAATTTGTCATGGAAACTCTTAGTTATTTGAAGTAGGAAGCACAAACCATGAGTAATAACACTATTTTTATTTTAAGATTCCAGTAACAGAATCATGCAAGCTTGAAATATATGTTTGCCATCGTTTTCTTTTACTTTCCAGAAAACTAGAGATGGCCCCTTCTGAAAAACTTCCAACACGTCCTCTCCTTTTGTGGGCTGAGGTGCTATTTGCATGAGGGCTACAGTATCTGTGGCTCTTCCTCCTGTCTCTCTAGGTCAGGGGTGTCCAACCTTGGCAAATTTTAAGACTTGTGGACTCCAACTTCCAAAATTCCTCAGGTAGGCAGCCATGCTGGCTGGGGAATTCTGGGAATTGAAGTCAATATATTGCCAAGGTTGGACAGCCCTGCTCTAGGTGAATTCCACATATCATTTACCCTGTGAGAGAAAAGGAAGTGATCCCTAGACCACGGAGGTCTCAACCTTTTTAGGAGTGGCAGGCCTGTTTTGTAAACCTTTCCACCTCCAAAGCCTCCCTTGTGTAATTTATCCCTTTGATGACATTTGGGCTCACAACCAAAGAGGAGCCTCTGTCCTGGACATTCCTGTTTCTTTTCTGTGCAGCAAAGTAATACGCCTTGCAGAGCAATCAAATCAAGATGTTCCCAATCATGGAACTGCATTGCAAGGAGAGTTTTCTTCCTGTTTCTTGCTTTTCTACCAAAACACAAGATTCAGGGTGGCTGCTAAAAGAAATAGTAATCCCCTCAATCCAGCTCACCTGCCTGAATATTTGCTGATTGAGTTGGCAGAAAACTATACCAGCACAGAATTTGTCATCCCTATTACTGATCCCATCCTGCCTTTATTTTTATTTAGTACAGTCACCTGACTTCTGAATTGGGAATAATAATTTCCAAGAATTTCTCTGTTGCTCAGGAGGCACCCCAATTCCACAGACAGCAGGAGGAAAACAGCCAGAATTTTATCCAGCAATTGCAAACCGTTACATCATGATTTCTATTAGTAAAATGAGGCAACTCCAAACAGGAACAATTTTCATCATCAACTTTAATTCAAGGCTTACCCTAAATGGCATGGAGTGACTTGCTCACTTTCTGTTTCTTATAACTGGTTTATGAAGTGAAGCTTTATCATACAAGTTATTTCAGTATTTTTATAGTTAGATAAAGGTAAAAGTTCCCCTCGCACATATGTGCTAGACGTTCCCGACTCTAGGGGGCGGTGCTCATCTCTGTTTCAAAGCCGAAGAGCCAGCGCTGTCCGAAGACGTCTCCATGGTCATTTGGCCGGCATGACTAAACACCAAAGGCAGATGGAACTTTGTTACCTTCCCACCAAAGGTGGTCCCTATTTTTCTACTTGCATTTTTTACATGCTTTCGAACTGCTAGGTTGGCAGAAGCTGGGACAAGTAACGGGAGCTCACCCCATTATGCGGCACTAGGGATTTGAACCGCTGAACTGTCAACCTTTCGATCGACAAGCTCAGTGTCTTATTCACTGAACCACCGCATCCCTTCTTTATAGTTTATATATATTGTCAGTGGTGGGATTCAGCCAGTTTGCAGCACTTCAGGAGAACCGGTTGTTAACTTTCTTAGCAATTTGGCAAACTGGTTGTTGGAAGAAATCATTAGGGCAGAGAACCGGTTGTTAAATTACTTGAATCCCACCACTGAATATAGTTTATAGTTATATATATATATATATATATATATATATTTAGTATTAGCCTAATTTATGCTATATTTTAATTATTTAGCAAATCCCTCCAGAGTCATAAAACGTAACAGATATTATACATAGTGTTTCCCAATCACAGCAATTTTATGATGTGTGGACCTCAACACCCCAAATTCCCAGCTTTCCATATATCTTAACATTCCTGAGATTGAGAAACACTGCCTTAGACAATGGCAGCATAAGTGAGAAAATATTAGAATAGAGCTGGAAGGGACCTTGGAGGTCTTCCAGGAGCTCCCAACCTTTTGGGCACCAAGGACTGGTTCTGTGGAGAGAGGTTTTTCTATGGACTGGAGGGTGGGCATGGTTTCATGTGCTGCCAGCATTCCAGAGATGGGGCTTCACTTGTTTGTGCGGACTGGTTTCTGGCATGCTGCAGATTGGTGCCAGTCTATGAACCGGGGGTTGGGGATCCCTGTTCTAATTCAATCCCCTACTCAAACAGGAGACCCTATACCATTTCAAACAAGTGGCTATCCAGGCTCTTCTTAAAAGTCCCCAATGATGAACACTAATACATGGACAACTTAAGCTTGTCTCCCTTAGGAACTGTGGATAGAATGAAAGCAATACCATTGGGATGAAACAACAACAAAAAGTTACTTTGCTTAAAGACAGCATATTACTGCTGTCCTTAAGCAAAGAAAAAACAAGAGGCATGTAGTAAGAAAATCTTTATTATGAAAAGTGATGGAGCTAGATTAAAGTTATGCGTCAACTAAAGTTATAAAGTTATGGCTAAATTGTCTTTTTAAACACTCCTCTACCTGCAAGCAATGAAATTTAAACAAAGTTGGGGAGAGACCATTTCACCAGATATTTCTTGGGAATGGAGAAGTTCTTCATCTTTTTTGGGGAATAGGAATTTCCTATGATAAAAACTCATTTCAAATGTGCAAGGAAATGTGTAGAACGTTTTCCACCTTCTATAGTGTCCTTGTAGAGTCATTATATGGAATTTTATGGAGCCATTTCATTTTTATTATTTTCCTATAACCCAAACACAATACACTTGTAGTAGTCCTTGACAGATTAAAAAATAATTTTTAGTTCGATTTATATGCCGCCCTTCTCCGGAGACTTAGGGCGGCTTACAATGCATTAAGCAATAGCCTTCATACTTTTGTATATAGTTTAGTTTAGTTTAGTTTTTATTGAATTTCTATACCGCCCTACTCCCGAAGGACTCAGGGCGGTGCACAGCCATGAAATAAAACACATAGATATACAAAATTTAAAATCGAATAAAATGAATTAAATAAATTTGGCTGAATTAATACCCATAATTTAAAATACCCATATTTTAAAATACAGTAAAAATTTAAAATTTACACTTAAAAGGGAGAAGATTTAGGCGAGGCCAGCTTGATGAAATAAAAGCGTCTTCAGCTCGCGGCGGAAGGTGCATAGGTCTGGAATCCTCCGTATCTCTGGGGGGAGCTCATTCCAGATCGTCGGTGCCCCCACAGAGAACGCTCTCCCCCTAGGGGCCGACAGCCGACATTATTTGGCCGATGGCACCTGGAGGAGCCCCTCTCTGTGGGAGCGTACTGGTCGGTGGGAGGCTATTGATGGTAGTAGGCGGTCCCGTAAGTAACCAGGTCCTAAGCCATGGAGCGCTTTAAAGGTGGTAACCAGAACCTTGAAGCGCACCTGGAAGACCACCGGGAGCCAGTGCAGCTCGCGGAGGAGAGGTGTTACATGGGAGCTCCACGTTGCTCCCATAACCACCTGCGCGGCCGCACTCTGCGCCAGTTGGAGCCTCCGGGTGCACCTCAAGGGGAGCCCCATGTAGAGAGCGTTACAATAGTCCAGACGAGAGGTGACGAGGGCATGAGTGACTGTGCGTAACGAGTCCCGATCTAGAAAGGGACGCAACTGGCGAATCAGGCGAACCTGATGAAAAATCCTCCCGGTCACGGCCGTCAAGTGCTCTTCTAAAGACAGCCGTGAATCCAGGAGGACGCCCAAGTTACGAACCCTTTCTGTGGGGGCCAATGATTCGCCCCCGATAGCCAGCGATGGCGCCAGCTGACTATATCGGGACGTCGGAAACCACAGCCATTCGGTCTTGGATGGGTTGAGCCTGAGCCCATTTCTCCCCATCCAGATCCGTACGGCCTCCAGGCACTGGGACATCACTTCAAGGGCATCGTTCGGGTGGTCCGGGGTGGAGATGTACAGCTGAGTGTCGTCAGCGTACAGATGGTACTTCACCCCGAAACCACGGATGATCTCGCCCAGCGGCTTTACATAAATGTTGAACAAAAGGGGCGAGAGAATCGATCCCTGCGGCACCCCGCATATAAGGGGCCTCGGGGTCGATCTCTGCCCCCCTGTCAACACAGACTGCGACCGGTCAGAGAGAAAGGAGGAGAACCACCGTAAAACGGTGCCTCCCACCCCCAACCCTTCCAGCCGGTGCAGCATGATACCATGGTCGATGGTATCAAAAGCCGCTGAGAGGTCCAACAGGACCAGGACAGAGGAACAACCCCTGTCCCGAGCCCTCCAGAGATCATCAACCAATGCGACCAATGCCGTTTCCGTGCTGTACCCAGGCCTGAAGCCCAACTGGAACGGATCTAGATACGACGCTTCATCCAGGTACTGGGGAAGCTGTCGCGCAACCACACTCTCAACAACCTTCGCAACGAAGCAAAGGTTGGAGACTGGACGATAATTAGCCAATACTGCCGGGTCCAGGGAAGGCTTCTTGAGGAGGGGCCTTACCACCGCCTCTTTCAGGGCAGCGGGAAAGACACCCTCACCCAACGAAGCATTTATAATCCCCTGGAGCCAGCCTTACGTCACCTCCCGGGAAGCCAGCACTAACCAGGAGGGGCACGGGTCCAACAAACATGTGGTCGCGTTCAATCTATCCAGAATCCTGTCCACGTCATCTGGGGTCACAGGATCAAACTCATCCCAGATAACAGTCTCAAGACCTGCCTCCGTCACCCTCGCTGGATCTATCCCGTCAGAGTCCAGACCTGCCCGAATCTGAGTGATTTTGTCATACAGATATTGAACAAAATCCTCAGCTCTTCCCTCCAATATACCTGCTTAGTAGGGCTTTCGGCACCCCCTAAGCGGTGTTCTTTTTTATACAAAGTCAGCTTATTGCCCCCACAAACCGGGTCCTCATTTTACCTACCTCGAAAGGATGGAAGGTTGAGTCAACCTTGAGCCTGGTGAGATTTGAACTTGCAGTAATTGCAGGCAGCTGGCAACTAAGTACTACTTTAACAGCACTTAGTCCACTGTGCCACCAAGGCTCTTATCAGCATATCTATTGCAACAGGTTGATTTATCATTCCATTTCTGTTTCTATTTTTGTGACCTTATCAGTTCTTTTAGTATATTTAAAAATTATTTTAGTTTTGATATTAGTTCAGAAGCAGGGGAGATAGATGACTAACCAAGTTTAGAAAACAAGTATCTTGATTTGTTTACAAAAATATGGAGAGTACTCAGAGAGCTCTATTACTCTAAACAGATTCTTATGTTATAAATACTTAAAAGTCTAAATAAATGATAAATGATTACTTTCAGTTTGGTCCCTATTTTTTAATTCAATAAGCAAGTGGCAGGTGTTCCCAATATGACAGCTTGTATCAATGTGTGACTGTAACCCATTTTATTAGATAAAAGGCAATATGTAATTGCTTTTCAACAATTGTAATTGGGTTAGGGAGTTGTGCTTTGTTTCTATTTAATAATATTCAATCATTTTTATTGTGGGGATCTTTGGAACTTAAGAAGATTGTAAAGTAGAACTCTTAGAGAATAATTTTTTATTTTTCTGAAAGGGGTTCTTTCTGTTTTCGTGGAAAATTAAACATTGATGATCCTTGGGGAAAAAGATGAAAAACAAAAAACAAAACTCAAGAGCTTTGTCCTGTTATCTAGGTCTGAGGTTTCCCACAGGTAGCAATTACAAATGGCTCAATAGAAAAAGGCTCTAGACGGAATTCTTTATGTCATTCAAGTATTCAAAAAAGAAAAAAAAAAGACAGCCTTTGTGACATTTATTTATTTATTCTTTCTGTAGTATCCAGCTCCTACTCTTGGGAAGAATCGCCTCATTTATAGTGCTTCTTTTCTTTATTAATTACATCTGTTGTTACATACAGTGAAAATGATCATTGTGAAAATTATTACTTTTGTGTCATTTTAAGAAACTAATTATTACAACTGTTTTAAAATATATAATTGTGTGTGGTTTAGAAATTTAGAATTCTTCAAGAATAGATTTACAACTGCGGTTATTTGCTTAACTGTAGCAAGAAAGGTCCAAAAGTTTGTAAAATCAGGTGTGACTCATTTAACTGCCTTGCTTAGCAATGGACATTCTGATCCCAATTATGGCTGTAAATTGGGGAATTCTTATATTTTTACTAATCAATTGACTGAGCTCCATACACTTCTGTGGCACTTTATAATGTAATACTTCCAGTGGTCGGATTCAAATTTTTTTACTACTGGTTCTTTGGGCGTGGCTTGGTGGACGTGGCTTGGTGGGCATGGCAGGGGAAGGATACTGTAAAATCTCCATTCCCTCCCCACTCCGAGGGAAGGTTACTGCAAAATCCCCATTTCCTCCTGATCAGCTGGGACAGCAGAGAATAGATGGGGGCGGGGCCAGTCAGAGGTGGTATTTACTGGTTTGCCAAACTACTCAAAATTTCCATTACCGGTTCTCCACAACTGGTCAAAACCTGCTGAATACCACCTCTGAATACTTCCAACATCTTTTTTCTTGATATCTACATTCCATTTATTCCATTTGAATTCATCTATCTTCTAATACTATCTTTTAATGCTACTGGGATTGTATCATTGCTTCCAGAAGTTGCTTTACTTTCCATCACTTCTAAATAATTTCTTTTTCTTTTTCTTGTAATAGATGGAACAGTCACGGCTGAATTCCATTTCATTATTTTCAATAAGACAAGCGGTGTCTTAGGCATATCTTCTGTACTTTTGGTCTTAAGGTAGTGTAACAAACCAGGAGCTTCCTGTGCAGACATGTCCTCAAACAAAATTTATGGGGATTTATTTTCCTGCTTGAAAGTTACTCATTTCCTTTTAAAAACGATCCATTCCCTTTCCGTCAGTTGCTTAAATTTCAGTGCCTGAAGTCTAGTCTTTGTGTACTATGCTTTTCTCCTCTGTCTATGGTCTGAGAGAGTTTCAGTCCTGTTTTCTTTCCTGTGTCAGGAAGAAAGAGGCAGCTGGATAGTGCTTTCCACTCATCACTTCTATACAACTTATAGTATGCTTTCCTTTAATTCTATTACCATACTTCTGTTCTGTTTACTATATCCTTCTCTACCGAGCCTCTGGTATCCATCTGAGAGCTGAATTCTATACATTATTGGCATTCTGTACTGCAAATACATGTAGTATGAATACTAGCTTCATTTTAGAATATACTTTGAGTTGCGTCATCTGCCTGGCTATTATATACAGTATAAAAGAAATATGTTAGACTTATGATATCAGGACTTATGAAAACATTTTTTCATACACATTTTAATTTCACATTATATAAACTGTGCAGTGTTGCCTTTGTTCTGGTTCATACTGCTGTTGCAACCGCTACAAGTGATTCAGTAGTGGGTTTCAATTTCAGTCGCTACCAGTTTGCTCGCAGGCATGCAGGTGCTCATGCTCGCACGCAACGCTTCTGTGCATGCGCAGAGATCAGAGGTGGGTTTCAGCAGGTTCTGACCAGTTCTGGAGAACTGGTAGCGGAAATTTTGAGTGGTTCGGAGAACAGATAGTAAAATTTCTGATTGCCCCCACCCCCATCTATCTTCTGCCTCCCAAGTCACAGCTGATCGGGAGGAAATGGGGATTTTGCAGTAATCTTCCCCTGGATTGAGGAGGGAATGGAGATTTTACAGTATCCTTCCCCTGCCACGCCCACCAAGCTACACCCACAGAACCAGTAGTAAAAAATTTTGAAACCCACCACTGGCAGAGATGTCTGGGCAGGTGGGTGGAGCCTCCCGCCACTGCTACTGGTTCACCTGATCCACCACTGAAGTGATTCCATGCAAGTCTGGTCTCATAAATTCATAGGATTGGTAGTATTGATTATCCATAGTACTCTCAAGAGTCTTCTCCAACATCAATATGAAAAGCATCATGATTGTTTCTATCCCAGTTCTACAAAGTCCACAGTTTTTACTTCCATAGATTTCACAAGGAAAACTGTTGTCTCCATGATGCCAATCTTTATAGGAACAGACACATCCTGTTATCTGAATAGCTTTTCCAAGGTCTTCATGCAGGGGTGAAATGTAAAATTTGTTACTACCAGTTCTGTGGGTGTGGCTTGGTGGTGAGGGGTAATGTGACTGGGTGGGCATGGCCAACTTTTTTTCTTTTTAACTTTTCAAAGCATTTTTTCTAATGCTTTGAAAAGCCTCTGCCGATTAGGCAACTCAGCTGGGATCTCCAGAGAGGCTTTTTAAAAAATATCGCCAGAGAGGCTTTTTAAAAAATGCCTCTCTGCCGATCAGGCAACTCAGCTGGGATCGCCAGAGACTTTTCAAAGCATTTTTTAACCACCTCTTCGGCCAAGAAGTTGCAGGAAAAAATGCTTTGAAAAGCCTCTGACAATCCCAGCTGAGCCACGCGATCATCCGAGGCTTTTTTTTTTACTTTTAAAAGCATTTTTTCGTCGGAAGAGGTTGTAGAAAAAATGCTTTTAAAAGTAAAAAAAAAGCCTTTGATGATTGTGCGGCTCAGCTGGGCATGGTGGGGGGGGGTGTTGCAGGGATGTTTGCTACCGGTTCTCCGAACCACCTGCCACCATCGCTACCGGATCGGGTGATCCGGTCCAAACTGGGAGCATTTCACCCCTGTCTTGATGGCTACTTTATCAAGGACTAGTCAATTCTTGACGGCCGAATTCTTTATCATTGATAAATCAATCCAAAATGGAAAAAAAAAAACCCCACCACCACCTATCTATCACTTTAATATCATCATTGTCAGTTCTACGGTTGACTGCTGTCAATCGTCTTTGTATTTAAAGCGGGGCCATGTTAGCACATGGTCTCACAGTGGTGAGAATGCAGTATTGCAGGCTAATTCTGCCAACTGCCAACAGTTCTAGTCTCACCGGCTCAAGGTTGACTCAGCTTTCCATCCTTCTGAGGTCGATAAAATGAGGATCCAGATTGTTGCAGGCAATATGTTGACTTTGTAAACCGGTTAGAGAGGGGTGTAAAGCATTATGAAGCAGTATATAAGTGCTATTGTTATTGCTAATCTTAATCCCACTGTTTTCAATCTTAGTTTCATTTTTTCAGTGTTTAATCTTAATCTATTTCCTTTTGTCTTTTTAGCTATCAAAGTTGTGTCTTCAGCATAGTTTTTGATATTTCTTAAATTTTAAAACCACATTCATCTCCCTCCATACCAGCTTCACTCAACATATAAAATGAATAAATAAGGGGAGAGTACTCAACCATATCTTACACCTTTGCAAACAGTCTATTTTGCTATGTTCAGACTGGACTGTGGCTTCCAGATCTTGTATATATAATTAATTTATTATAGGGAGTGTGATATATGATCATAAAGTTGGACTTGGTGTATTAAGTAGCTCTTTCTTTCTTTCTTCAAACTGGTCTACTACGACCATAATAAAGATTGGATTTGATTCCTTCTTTCTTTGATTCTTGTTTTTATTATAGTATTTTGTATCCCCAGCAGACATATACATGTATGTACTGAAAAAGTACACATTGGCACGCAAACACTCCTAACATATATCTTCCAAGTCATGTATTCTGTGTTCTCTATATTTAAAGGTATTTGCCATAGAAAACATATTTAAATTTACTGCATAGTTTCAAACTAAGCAAGTTTCATAATAAGTTATTGGCTGTGCTTTACCAGGTTAAAGAAAGTCCTAGCATATTTGCACATATATTAAACTTAATTAGCATTCAACCTGGTTAAGTTTTCATATAGCTTGGCGTATTGTGTAAACTCAGCCTATTTGTTTAGCTTATAGTTCAGGATAGGTATGAACCAAGAAATTAGTCACTGTAATACTACCTAATGAGTTTATTCGGATTAAAAAAAAAAAGACAGAATAAACCACGTGTCACCCTTCCTTCAGTTAACAGTGCAGTAATTCAGTAGCTATTCATCTTTATTTCCCATGTGCTGTAACATGGTGGAAATCATGATAGGTTGTTTTTGATGTGGAGGGCATATGTGCTAGCCAGTGGTGGGTTTCAAATTTTTTTTACTACCGGTTCTGTGGGTGTGGCTTTGTATGAGTGGCATGGCTTGGTGGGTGTGGCTTAGTGAGCGTGGCAGGGGAAGGATACTGTAAAATCACCATTCCCGCCCCACTCCAGGGGAAAGTTACTGCAAAATCCCCATTTCCTCCCAATCAACTGGGACTTGGGAGGCAGAGAATAGATGGGGGCGGGGCCAGTCAGAATTTTTACTACCAGTTCTCCAAACTACTCAAAATTTCCGCTACCGGTTCTCCAGAACTGGTCAGAACCTGCTGAAACCCACCTCTGGTGCTAGCGTAATGTCAGATGGCATCGAAGCAAAACATATACAAATATAAGAATCTGTCTGCGTACATGAAAGTGTGAGGTCTCTGCGTGTGAGGAATTGGAACTGAGGAAAAGAAGTGTCTATCCTGACAAAGAGAACAATGAAAGATTCAGGCTTGTCCCGCATGCAGAGAATGCAGGTATAAGCTTTGTGTTCACATTTTTCAGAAGACGTTTAGGTAACATTTCACTATATTAGTTTATTTATATTTGTATTTATTAGTTTGTCAAACATGGAGAAGATAGCAGGTATAATTATAAATATGGATATGAACGAAAGAAATGAATACAAATAAATGGAGACAATAGGACAGGGACGGTAGGCACATTGGTGTGCTTATGTACGCCCCCCTTTATTGACCTCTTAGGAATGGGGTGAGATCCACAGTAGACAGTTTAAGGTTGAAACACAGTAACAACGGACTCAGGTAGAGCATTCCAGGCGTTGACCACTCTGTTGCTGAAGTCGTATTTTCTGCAATCGAATTTGGAGCAGTTTACCTTGAGTTTGTACTGATTGTTTGCCCGTCTATTATTGAGGTTGAAGCTGAAGTTGTTGACAGGTAAGATGTTGTAGCAGATAATTTTGTGTACTGTGCTTAGATCATACCGTAGGCGGCACAGTTCCAGATTGTCCAAGCCCAAAATTTCAAGTCTGGTGGCACAGGGAATTTGATTGTGAGTAGAGGAGTGGAGTACTCTTCTTGTATAGTGGTTTCTAACTATAATAATTATATAACTTTTCTTTATAGTCTTGTCCAACCTACCATGTTATGAAATGTAAATTGGCAAAGAAGACCAAAAAAAAAGAATCAACATGGTTCTTTGGATTCAGATGATTTTTTTTTCTCTCCGCTTTCGTTCCCCATCCCTTTTTCAGATTATTATTTTTTACAGCTGTATATCTGGGGAATTCCTTTTCTTTTTTACTTCTGCAAACGGCTTGTAGTATTCATATCCCCAAAAGGAGAGAAGGAGTAAGAACATCTGGATCTCAGGGTGTCCCTCTTGCTGTTCTGGTCTTTGAAAAAAGAAACATTCTGTTTTCATTTCCCTTGTGGTGTCATGTAACAGGCTGCTCTTTAAATGTTGGAGATTCTCAATTGGCTGCAATTATTGGAATCTTTATTTTGTTTGGAAGAGAGAGACTAACTCAGAAGTTGTAGACTGTTCAGTTAGTCATTTTAAACAAGATATTTGATCGCTGATTTTCTTGGCCCAAAGCCAGTCATGATAATGTTACAGGAATATAGCAGATATAAAAACAGAAACAAAAATAACCAGATGAACTGAAAACGATTGCATTTACATACAGAATTACAAAGTCAAATAGAAATTCCATATGGCTCAAACTACTTGGCAAGCATGACACACAATACCTGTAGTTCAGCTCATCAGAAAATAAATCAAGTGAAAGAAAAGAAAAGAGTATGTTTAAGGTTATTGAGTTGCCTGTAGTGTAAAATGATAAATCTAAAACAGATACTCATTGTAAAATGCCAAATGAATTGCCCATTATCAGAACTGATGCAATTGAAATGCAGCAGAATCCAATTAAAATTAGTATTTTAAAGACCTTTTTTTCTTATTTTGTAATTATTTACATTCCAATATTTAATATAACTAGGATTCAAAGTGCATAATTTTAATGGAATTGGACTTACACATTTAGTTCCATTATAAACAGTCCTCATGTTATAACTACTTGTTCAGTGACTGTTCAAACTAGCAATGGCTCTGAACAAAGGGGACTTTGACCAGTCCTCAGAGTTATGACTGTTGCAACATCCTCACAGTTCATGGGATTGCGAATTCCGATGTTCTCTGGCAGCTTCCTGACAAGTAAGGTCAAGGTGAAGTTGGAAGTGACAGTCATGTGAAGTGCTCACTTAATGACCTGCATCATCCTCACTTCATGACAGCAACTGGGACTGCCATAACTAAGTGACACAGTCCTACTATGACATTTACAATTACATTGCTTAGTGATAGCAATTCCAGTCCCAACTGCCATCGTAACCTGAGGGCCACCTGTATGTAACTTATTGTAACTCTTTATAAATACTGTATTTTTGGGAGTATAAGACACTCCGGACTATAAGATGCACCTACCTTTTTTGGGGAGGAAAACAAGAAAAAAAAATCTGCCTCTGCCTCCCAGCAATTTGCCTCCTTGCAGCAAATAGTGGAGGCCTGCACAGCAATAGGCAATGGCAATCCCTGCATCTTGAAACAGCTGAGGGTCGGGAGGCCGATCCAACTGACAATCAACTGCTTGTGCTAATCAGGTTGTGCTGAAGCTGAAATGGTCTGTTTGCTGCAAGGAGGTAAATTGCTGGGAGGCAGAGGCCAAAGGGGGGTGGGCAGCGGGTGAGTGGGGCTACATTCAGTGTATAAGATGCACCCAAATTTTCACCCTCTTTTAGGGGAGAAAAAGTGTGTTTTATACTCCGAAAAATACTGTAATCCCCTTCATTGGCCATTGTCGTTGTCGTGGCGAAGGGGCTTGCTCAGCTCAATGAAGCTATGAGTTAAACTATCCAAGACATGTCATGGTGTAACCAAATTCAAAATGGCCATGGAGGCCCAGTGCCGAGACAGAGTAAGGATATTTCTATAGCAGGCTTGGCCAGCAAGATCATTATCCTGACTGCATCATCTTTTGGGGCTTTCCAAGATTTTTGCAATTTCTTGAACTCAGCAGAGAAGGTAGAAAGTGGGAAGGCAACTTCTATCAGCCTAAAATATTCATATGACCACAGAATAGAAGCTGAAAGAATTTTCATCTCATAAATTCCTTTGTAGTAAATATGATTATTAGCCAACTATCAGGCACCAGGAAGGCTTTGGTCTGTAAGAAATTCATGCCGTCTTGCCTCCATCCCTTATTTTTGTGATTTCTTCATAATACTTAAATAATTCCATCTTACTCATTTATTCCAGTTATCACTGACGTTACACTGGTACCCTTTTTAATTTGTTCTCCTATCTCATAAGAAAACTGGTTTTGATCACATTTCTTCTTTTGGAACATCTGGTTCTAACTTGGCAGCCTCCTAATATAAGGTCATGGTTTTATTTTTTTCCCCCAGCTGCTTAATGCCCAGTAAATACAGGAAAGATCATCTAAGTGCTTCTCCAGCTATGCAGTCTTTTGGAATTTACTCTACTCTACTCTACTCTACTCTACTCTACTCTACTCTACTCTACTCTACTCTACTCTACTCTACTCTACTCTACTCTATAGGAAAAGGAGGACAAAAACAAGTGGACAAGT
The DNA here is from genome assembly GCF_059756535.1 of Pantherophis guttatus. Classification (NCBI taxonomy): domain Eukaryota; kingdom Metazoa; phylum Chordata; class Lepidosauria; order Squamata; family Colubridae; genus Pantherophis; species Pantherophis guttatus. The sequence goes on along the minus strand of NC_142064.1, from coordinate 86,121,116 downwards.
TTCCTGCTTTTGTATGATGTTGTATGATGATTGATGCTCATCTTTTATCTTTATTTAACAAAAGTTTATTATTTTGACAGCTGAGAACCTTTGTTTTGAGGTAGTAACCTTGTAACTACCTTTATGCACAGGATAATATTTGCATCTATTCTGTTCTCTAGATAAAAGTTCAGGTCTGGAATAAAAGCAGCATTGCCTGCACAATTTTGATCTGTGTAGGTGTAAAGGAATCCTGACATCTGATATCTTTTCCTGGGGTTTCAAAGCTGTTCTCCCAAGTGCTAATATGCAGCATCTTCTTGATTCCTATACAGTCTATAGTCCTAGAAGGCAGAAGCTATCCATCTCTTTAATATCTTCATTGTCAATTCTAAGGTTGTTGTTGTACCTGTTGTCATTAGTTTGGTCTTTTTGATATTTAATCTTAGTTCTATTTTTTTTCACTGTGCTCTTTGCAGCTAATTTGTGTGTTCGGCTATCAGAATAGCACCATCACAGGTTCTTGACATATCTTCAATTTGTTTTAAAACCACACTCATGTTTTTCCAATTCTTATTCTCTTAATAGATATTCTGAATGTAGTTTCAATAAACAAGGAAAGTATATACAGCCTTGCCTCAACCGTTCCCAACCTGGAATCGAGCTACCTCTTTCTATCCATACTGTGGCTTCCTGACCAGGGTATAGATTTCACACGAGGACAATCAACATAAAGAACACTTTAATCTATCTAGCTATAACCTAAACTCCGTTAATAGTCTGAAAAATCCTCAGCATTTCCTCAGGAGCATTCAATTTGAAGTCTTCATAATCCAGCACTTTATTGTCAATCATTTATATTTTCTCCCCATGATTTTTCTTAATAAATACAGGGGTGGTTTATCGTTACCTTCTCCCACCCAATAAGAAATTATGCCGTTGCCATTGTCACTGATGTGACTGTCTGCCCTCAGCATCATCCTATATCTTCACAACATTCATTTTCTTGACTGTGCATAGATTTCAGTCTCCTTTAAGATGCTTCTCACACCGATCAAAATTAATGGTATTGTTGCTATGTTTATATAGCAGTTCTAAGTGAATTTCACTATGTTGCTAGATAAAACTGCAATTTCTATAGCATTTCATTTCAGGACTAGCTTGTGAATGACTAACTTGGTAAAAGGACCATACGTATGATTTTAAAGGTACTCAACTATGTCATAAGCTTCTAAAAAGAGGAACATGGTAACATTTTTTAAAAAGAGGAAATGGTCACTCCCTCCACCCTCCACTGTTGAGGTAGTAGTCAGACTGGCCCAGTCTGCTTTCTATCTGAGTTTGACAAGAGCAGTTCTCATTTCCTCTCCTCCTTTACTAACCCTTCCTATAGTTATTTTCCCTGTTGAGTAAATTGGACTTAGTGTCTAGAATTGGTAGCTTCCTGTTCTCCCACCCACCCCCCCTCTTTTAAAGTCTTATGGTCTTACTGGATCGTGTCTTATATCTTTCTCCTATTCTTGTGCCGTACATCAATACAGAATGAAATACAGATCACTTAAAACTCAGTAAAAACGAATTACTTAGTATGTGCTGGGTTTCTCACTAATACAAAGGAGTGAATGTTTGAGATTATAGTGTATACAAAAGCAGGGTCAGATTTCTTTTTCCCACTTGGCCTAGTTCAATTCATAGAAAAATGATCTTCATACTATATTAGTCAAATATGAATGTAATCCTTGAAGGAGAAAATAGTAATTATTTGAATAGTTAGGTTGTAATTCAATACACATTTGTAATTTCCATTGATCATAACTACAGAAGGATGCTGATAATTTCAACCAGAAATTAGATTTTTGAGAAGGGCAACAATTCAGTTAATATAGTTTAGGCAGTCAACTTAAATTTAGACACACCGTGAAAATCTCTTAGATGTAAAGCCATTCATATTCTAGAATATTTTGTATGATTGTGAGTTAGGAAAAGTTGACTGTCTCTAACCAGTCTGCATTTATTTTTTTGCTTTTCCATTTTCACACCATTTTATTTCCACATCAATTTATCTGCAGGAATAGACTTTTTCAGCAATGTCCATATGAAAACATTTCTATATATTTTTCTTGCTATGCTCAATTTTGCTAACGATTTCCACGTTTTCCATATATATTTTATGTGCATATTAAAATTGCACAGGATAAAAAGTGAACATTGCAACACGGAAACGGCATTGGTCTCGTTGGTGGATGATCTCTGGAGGGCTCAGGACAGGGGGTGCTCCTCTGTCCTGGTCCTGTTAGATCTCTCAGCGGCTTTTGATACCATCGACCATGGTATCATGCTGCACCGGTTGGAAGAATTGGGGGTGGGAGGCACCGTACTACGATGGTTCTCCTCCTTTCTCTCCGACCGGTCGCAGTCTGTGTTGACAGGGGGGCAGAGGTTGACCCCGAGGCCCCTTATATGTGGGGTGCCACAAGGATCGGTCCTCTCGCCCCTTTTGATCAACATTTATGTAAAGCCGCTGGGCGAGATCATCCGTGGTTTCGGGGTGGAGTACCACCAATACGCTGACGACACCCAGCTGTACATCTCCACCCCAGACCACCCCAATGATGCCCTTGAAGTGATGTCCCGGTGCCTGGAGGCCGTACGGATCTGGATGGGGAGAAACAGGCTCAGGCTCAACCCATCCAAGACCGAGTGGAAAATGTACATTTGGGAGGGTTTTATGTCTATCTAAGGACATTTTTTTTAAAAAAAATACTATGAATTCTACCTATCAGCCTGAGGTACCAGACTGCAATTCTGAGCTGTAGGGGCCAGTTCTTCTGTAGGCCTTCCTGTATTCCTGGATCTTATGAAAGGGCTAATGAGAGAACCTTACAAGTTATTGCTGGAGGTCAACCTCTGTGTCAACCCCTGGAATCCATGTGCACTCAGGCATTCATGTTCCTCTTGGCAACTATGGACTCTCTCATGTCATGTTGGATCTGATGTTTACCTCAGAGCAGAGATGATATTCTATGCTCTGAAGACGGAAAACATTATTATTACATGCTTTGCTGTGGTTGAATAACTTTCCGATCAAGCTAGGGAGCCAGATGGTTCACCCCAGGTGCTAATGAACCCTGATCGTTTCCTGACAGTGTTTGGCGGTTTTTCCCCGAGATCTGACAAGCGGTTCCACCATGCACCTGCTTTATATTTGGAATATGAGAGCAGCAAGGGCATTAAATAAGATTGCTCTTAACTGGCCTCTCATCAATCACTGATCCCGGGGTGCTCCTTCATTTATCAAGGAACACTGGGAATTGAGGCTACTGACAAGGTGTCTGGAGTATCTGTGGCAGAGACTAAGAATGAATATGGCTAAAGTCAGCAGTAAAATAGAGTTGTTCTTTATTTGGACACATTGGGGTATTACTCCTGATCTAATAATTGCTCTGGATGATGTGGCAATCTTCTCTGATCTGCGACTTGCAGTTTCTATTGAAGTCCTGGCCATAGCCAGGAGGATTTTCACCCAACTAAGGCTGGTATATACCAGTTATACTCTAGATCAGGGGTCAGCAACCTGCGGCTCTGGAGCCGCATGTGGCTCTTTCATCCCTCTGCTGTGGTTCCCTGTTGCTGGTCAGCTCTACAATTGATAGGGCTTTTGGTTAGGACAGGTAGAGGAAAAAGGATGCCGGGCTAGGAGGAGACTCTATGGTCGGGGAACTGGACTTCTGGTCAGCAGAGGAAAAAGGACACTGCGGTAGGAGGAGACTATGATGTGGGAACCAGACTTCCAGTCAGCTCCAGAATTGAACGGGGGCTTCCTATTAGGACCTTTGTGGCTCTTTGAGTGTTTAAGGTTGCCGACCCCTGCACTAGATCAAGAGGCCCTGGCAACATTGATTCATGTCCTTGTTACCTGATGGCTAGACTATCCATGAGGTTGCCTTTGAACCTGCAGCAGCAGTTGATAAGAACTGTGACTGTAAAATGCCTGTTTTCTGTTTGCTGCATTGGCTATCAATGAGATTTCTAGTGTAAGTGCTTGTTTTGATTGAAAAAGTATTTTATTTTACGCTTCTCATGTACTTAAGATCCCTGTCCTCCCAATTAATTCTGCCTATCTTATGTTTGCTTCCAGGGACAGGGTATATATTATAGATTTTTAATGCCACTCCAAGAGATCAAGGACAGGTGGAACCAGAGATAATCCTTCTCTGAGATGGCAGCAACATTACAAAACTTCTCACCCTGCTTAATGTAAATAAATACAGGTAGTCCTCAACTTACAACAGTTCCTTTAGTGACCTTTTTTTTTTTAAATTTAATTTATATGCCGCCCTTCTCCAGAGACTCAGGGCGGCTTACAATGCGTTAAGCAATAGGCTTCATACTTTTGTATATTTTATACAAAGTCAGCTTATTGCCCCCACAAACTGGGTCCTCAATTTACCTACTTTAGAAAGGATGGAAGGCTGAGTCAACCTTGAGCCTGGCAAGATTCGAACTTACTAATTGCAGACAGCTGGAGTTAAATTACAATGCATTAGTCTGCTGAGCTATCCAGGCTCCTTTTTCATTTGAAAAAGTGACATGGCCATTTTTCACACTTATGACCATTGCAGCATCCCCATAGTCACGTGATCAAAATTCTGATACTTGGCAACTGATTCATATTTATGAAAGTTTCAGTGCCTTGGGGGGAGGGGTCATGTGATCAGCTTCTGCAACCTCCTGACAAGCCAAGTCACTGCGGAAACCAGATTCGCTTAACAACCGTGTTGCTAACTGAACAACTGCAGTGATTCACTTAACAACTGTGGCAAACAAGGGTGTAAAATAGGGCAAAACTCACTTAACAGATGTTTCACTTAGCAACAGAAATTTTGGGCTCAATTGTGTCATAAGTCGAGGGCTACCTGAAACGCTTGCCATGGCACCTTGATATAAAACCCAGGGAAAGAGAGTGGCAGTTTGTTTGGTAGTTATATTCACATAGGAATAAAAGCTCAACTCAAAATATGGTTTATTTAGAATATTTTTTTTGCTTGGAAAAAAAAAAATTCTTTGTGAAATAATCTGAAAATAATAAAATCTCCAGGATTGAAGCTTACCTCCAACCCCTTCTAGCCAAACAAAGGAAATTGTTCTTTTAAATGAAATGTAAATGACATGCATTTTTGGATTTGCAGTTGCGAGGTTCATTTCCATAGGATCATTAAATTGCCCTCTTCCTGGGACTCTCTTTCAACAAAATGTCATGCAGCCGTACTTTTAGCTAAATGTCACATTAGCATGCCCTGACCTTCTTGTGAGGAGGGGGATGCCTCTGGGTCCCTGCTGTCAAAGAGCAGCTTGCCATGAGTCCCAAAAGTCCATATAAGCAGGGCTCTATTTCCATGCAGATTTTGGTTGGGTAAGTGGTAAATATTAGAATATATTTATAAAGCATGAAAAATATTTAATTATTTTGAAGCAATGCACTATGAATGTCGATTAGAATATAGAACAGTAGTGTGTTACGTTTCAGAAGGCCTTTCAGACTGAAAGTTATACCATGGGTCAGAATTTGCTTCATACAGAAACTTTATACAGAAATTTTGGTAGAAATCACTGGCAGACTGTACAACCCAACACTGTTTGCAATAGTGATCTAATAATATCGAGAGGGCTGTTCATCAGTGCTGAAAACAATAGGCTCGTGTCTTACATTTGAAAGAATAAACCAAGAATGAAGTATGAGTTTGACATGGTGATACATTTAAGAGAAAGAACAGGTCAAGGCCAGGTCAGGTACTGTACATACAGGAAGAACTGATGGATAACAGTTGATAATGGAAGATCCAGATAGTAAACTCACATTTCAGATTACATTTCACTCCTAATTTTCCAGTAACACAGCAGCAAAGGTTAACGATGCCATTTAAGAAATTAAGGTAATGCTTTTTTTTTCCTGGCTAAATCATTTTTTCTTTGATTCACAATGTATTCATTCTTCTTCTGCTTTGTGCCCTGACAAAAAACAGCATGCTCCTGGTTTCTTTTAAAAGGTCAACTATTCATGATCACAATTCACTGGGAATGCCCTGTCCTTTCTACCTACCTACCTACCTACCTACCTACCTACCTACCTACCTACCATCTATCATATCTATCTATCTATCTATCTATCTATCTATCTATCTATCTATCTATCTATCTATCTATCTATCATCTATCTATCATCTCTTTCTATCTATCTATCTATCTATCTATCTATCTATCTATCATCTATCTATCATCTCTTTCTATCTATCTATCTATCTCTATCTATCTATCTATCATCTATTTATCATCTCTTTCTATCATTTCTATCTATCTATATCTATCTATCTATCATCTCTTTCTATCATATCTATTTATCTATCTACTGTATCTATCTATCATCTTTCTATTTATCTTTATCTATCTATATCTATCTTTCTATATCTATCTCTATCTATCTCTCTATCTCTATTTATCATCTCTTTCTATCTATCATATCTATCTATCTATCATCTATCTATCATCTAGATAGATGATAGATAGATGATTCTATCATACCTATCTATCTATCTATATCTATCTATCTATTTTTCTATCATATCTATCTATCTATCTATCTATCTATCTATCTATCTATCTATCTATTTTTCTATCATACCTATCTATCTATCTATCTATCTATCTATCTATCTATCTATCTATCTATATCTCTATCTATCTATCATCTATTTATCTATCATCTCTTTCTATCATACCTATCTATCTATCTATCTATCTATCTATCTATCTATCTATCTATCTATCTATCTATATCTATCTATCATCTCTTTCTATCTATCATATCTATTTATCTATCTATCTACTGTATCTATCTATCATTATCTATCATATCTATCATCTCTTTCTATTTATCTATCTATCTATCTATCTATCTCTATCTATCTCTATCTATCTATCTATCATCTCTATCTAGCATCTCTCTCTCTCTCTTTCGCTCTCTCTCTCTATCATTTCTTTCTATCTATCTATATCTATCTATCAATCTGTCTGTCTGTCTGTCTGTCTTCTTAAATATACATACAGTTCTGGACTTCCCACCATTTGTTTTACAATATTTAAATTTAAATATTTAAAACATTTTAAATATTTTAACATTTAAATATTTAAATTTAAATACTTAAAATATTTTAAATAAATATTTAAAACAATAAAATGTTTTACAAAACATTTGTTTTACAGAGTTACAATAGCTGAACAGCTATTTAAATCACTGAAAAAAGTGATTTAAATCTAATCCTTGCAGTTAAAATTGTCACAGCATCTCCATGGTCATGTGATCAAAATTCAGGTGCTCAGCAACTGGCATGTGTTTACAACAGTTGTAGCATCACATGGTCATATGATCTGACAAGGAAAGCCAATGGGGGAACCTGGACCATGTGATTCAGTTAACAACTGCAGTGATTTGCTTAACAACCATGTCAAAAAAGGACATAAAATTGAGCCCGGCTCACTTAACTGCCTAACTTAACAATAGAAATTCTGGTCCAATTGTGGTCATAAACTAAGGATGACCTGTAACCAACAGTACTCACATCCAACCATACTATCCTAGTATGATTTATGTTGATTGCTTATTTAGTATCCATGACTATCACTAAGTGTTGTATCTAATGTTTTATGATGAATGTATTTTTATAATGACTATGATAATGATCTATCACTATTGTACACTGAGAGCTTATGCATCAGCGACAAATTTCTTGTGTGTCTAATCACACTTGGCCAATAAGGAATTCTAATTCTAATTCTAGCCATTTACAATAATAAAAAACATTTTAAATCAATTCTTCACTAAATGTATTTCGATGTCACATGAAATCCAATTTTAGTTGCATTTTCTTTGTATTGTTTTTCAAATGCAGTAAGCCATTTTGAAGACTACAATGGAAAAGTAGAATATTGTAAAAATACCCACCTACTTTATAGTGCTTCAATTTCACTACTCTATTCTTTATGCCCAGCTGAAATAAAACACGACCCAGGTGTGGTAATTGCCTAACACCACCACTAAGCCTGGATTTCACCTTCTCCAAGCCACTAGGCCAGAGCAAGGCAATCTTCGCACATCAGGGGTTTGTGGTCATCATTTACTTAGGTGGGGCAGATTTCCAGAGATGGTGGTTTGTTTGTTTTTTAGGGATTTTGTTTTGTTATTTTTTGAGATTGCGTTATTAGAGGCAGTGTTAATCTGATATAAAGGACAGTTCCCAGACTGATAAAGTTTCAGGACACATTTATGTAAGCAACGAGCTGCAAACTCCTTTGTTATCAATGAAAACCCCGCCATGTCAATTTACAGAAAAACAGCTAAGAAGAAAATAAAGATGTTTCCACATAAAGTATTTTGGGATATATCGGTTGTTGATGGGAGGGAAAAAATCAGTTATCAGAATCCTAATGCCATCTCTTCCTTATCTTTGCAAACAATATTTGGAGAATCGTGACTGGAAAAGAATGACTTTTGGTGCAGGTGTCAAGAGCCTGACACTTATTAGAAGGACTTATACAGCTTTTTAAAGTTATGTCCCTTCCCCCCAACACACACACACCAGAAATTTGGAAATTGCTTCTCAACAGATTGCTGCTGAAATGAGGTGGAACATTCAGTCTCTGGAGTTTCTGAGGCTGAAAAAAGGAGCTCCATTTGACTAAATACACATCACAATGACACCTTAGCTATATTCAAGCATTTTTAAAATGACATTTTAACACATAAGGAGAGAGCCAAGAGAATTATGTTCCACCCATAATGGGATTATTCATGCCAATTAGTTCTCCCAACAGATTAAATAAAGAATAGAATAGAATAGAATTCTTTATTGGCCAAGTGTGATTGGACACACAAGGAATTTGTCTTGGTGCATATGCTCTCAGTGTACATAAAAGAAAAGTTACATTTGTCAAGAATCATAAGGTACAACACTTAATGATTGTCATAGGGAACAAATAAGCAATCAAATCATATTAGGAAACAGTCAATATAAATCTTAAGGATACCAGCAACAAGGTTACAGTCATACAGTCATAAGTGGGAGGAGATGGGTGATAGGAATGATAAGATTAATAGTAATGCAGACTTAGTAACTAGTTTGAGGGAATTATTTGTTTAGCAGAGTGATGGTGTTCGGGAAAAAAAATGTTCTTGTGCCTAGTTGTTCTGGTGTGCAGTGCTCTATAGTGTTGTTTTGAGGGTAGGTGTTGAAACAGTTAATGTCCAGGATGCGAGGGATCTGTAAATATTGTCACAGCCCTCTTTTTGACTCATGCAGTATACAGGTCCTCAATGGAAGGCAGGTTGGTATAAAGTATAACATGACTAAGATATAACTGGTGTCCAACCTTGGCAACTTTAAGATTTCCCCATAATGGCTGGGGCATTCTGAGATTTAAGCCCACAGATGACACTAAACTGACAGGAATAGCTAACACCCCAGAAGACAAGCTCAAGATCCACAAAGATCTTGACAGACTTGAACATGGGGACCTAGCTAATAAAATGAAATTCAACATAGATAAAAGTAAGGTTTTACACTTAGGAAAGAAAACAGCAACTGTATAAGTACAGGTTAGGCAAAACATGGCTTAATGCCAGTAACTGTGAGGGGAATCTTGAAGTCCCAGTGGACAATCACTTAAATATGAGCCAACAGCGTGCGGTGGCAGCCAAAAAAGCCAATGCAATGCTAGGCTGCATTAGTAGAAGGATAGAATCAAGGTCACATGAAGTTCTAGTACTACTTTACAAAGCCTTAGTAAGATCACACTTGGAATACTGCATCCAATTCTGGTCACCACAATATAAAAAAGAAGTTGAGACTCTGTCACAGAGAAGAGTAACAAAAATGATTAGTGGGCTGGAAGCTAAAACATACAAAGAACAGTTACAGGAATGGGTATGTCTAGCGTAATGAAAAGAAGGACTAGGGGAGGGAGACATGATATCACTGCTCCAATATTTGAGGGGCTCCTACAAAGATGAGGAGATCAAATTATTTTCCAAAGCATCAAAAGGCAAGACAAACAATGGATGGAAGCTAATTTAGGAGAGAAGCAACTGAGAACTAAGGAAAAGAACAGTCAGCCTTCAGAAGTTGTGGAGCTTTCAAACACTGGAGCTTTCAAAAAGAGACTGGACAACAATTTGTCTGAAATGGTATAGGATCTCCTGCTTGAGCAGGAGGTTGGACTAGCAGACCTCCAAGGTCCCTTTCAACTTTATTATTCTGGGGTCCATGTTCCAAGTCTTAAAGGTATAAACCTGAGGTATAAATGTCTGCAAAGAGTACCTCAGCAATGGAAGCCATTGATTGTATAGCTCCTTGCAGTGATTCATATTACAGTATATATGCAGTAACTTGATTTAGAGAGATACGAATGTTGAAATATTTGATGTAGCTCTGCTCTGCACTTGAATATACACTTGTTTTAAAAATGGATTTTTAAAAAATAAACCACTTGAACAATGTTTCTGATATATCTTTGGGCATAAACTTTGGCTACTCAGTGAATAAAATTCATGTAATAGGATGCCAGAGTCTAACCTGGATTCCACATCAAGCTTTATATTCTATAAATACTAAATATATTTTTTGAAGTGTGTTTGATTTTTAAAATCTATTTGATTTAATCCCAAAGGGGATTTTCAGTTGAATACATCTCCATCTCTCTAATAGGCACCCTTGTGCTAGCATAGTAATCATTGACAAAATAGGAAACTCCTCTTTATGTTAGACTCTGTATTATATCTAGTATATTTCCAACCAAAGTTTAAGCCTCACTAAATAAATTGATGAAGGTACCATTTTTTAAGAAATATTTCAAATGAGGCTTTTGATAAAAATTCTATATTTCTAAGAAATTATTACCCATAGTTTCTTAAATCTATGAATATCTGAATTTTTATTATGCCTAAATATTATACTGCAACTTGTTTCCCTATTTTATGAAAAATGGAAAATAAACTGAAACTTACCTTATTCATTTTTTTTGCTGTCACAAATTCCATGTATATTTCACTTAGAAAACTAGCACATTTTTTCAGTTTTGGATTTTTAAATCTCATATCTGGATATTCTTAGGTTATTAGAAATGTCTGTGTTCCCCAAATAGCAATAGCACTTAGACTTATATATTGCTCCATAGTGCTGTACAGTATTCTCTGAGCAGTTTCCAATATCAACATATTGTCCCCAACAATCTGAGTTCTCATTTTACTGACCTCAGAAGCATGGAAGGCTGAGTCAATCTTGAGTCAGTCAGGATCGAACTTCTGGCTGTGGGCAGTGAGTTAGCTTGCAATACTGCATTCTAACCACTGCACTATCTGGGTCAGATCAAATGGCAACACAAATCAAATGGGTTTGGAGAAACCACAATTGTCAGAATTCCCATCTTACTTGGAGTTTTAATGCTAACATATCCTGAGGGCACAAGGCTAGGAATGGTTGATCACTGAAGCTATCAATGGAAGACTGATGAAAGCATTTTATAACTGGGTTAACTTTTGCTGCCAGTTTGATACTTCCATTTAGTGTTAATAAAAAAATAATAAGTTTTTTAAAGAAGAGCTGTGACCTCTTGAAGAAAAGTAAACTCCATGAAGCTCATCATTTTTTGGAACAGAAATCATGCTGCAAGTTGAGACGTTCCAAAAATGAGATCATCTGAAAGAGAGGGGAAAAGAGGGACGCTCATAGGTGAGGTGAGCCAGCGGGCGGACAGATGTCTATGAGATGGAAAACAAGAGTGATGGAAGGAATGCTACGATAGGCATTGATCACTAAAGGGATAGAAAATATTATGTTTTTTCAATTCTATTGCACTGAATTGCAACAAACACTTTACATTCATTTTACCTTTACCACTTTACCTCTGATAGCTCAGTACAGAATGCACAAGCATGACGAATCCTGAGCAGAAAAAGAATGTGAGGGTTTGAATTTTACAAGATTCTCTTTTCAACTCTCTTATGTCTCAAGACCCATATTAAAAATGTAAACAATGAAGTCAGAATTAAAAGATACTTAAGTAATTCCTATTCCTTTTCAGATTTTCAGGGATGATAATAGTAATAATGACAGTGGATTTGTGATATCCTTTTTATTTACTTTATTCATTAAACATGAAACTCAGTCAACTGAACATTCAAAAATGCATCACAAATACCATTGACTAATGCTAATGGTTGATACAGGTTGCTGCCAGCGTCCTAAGTATCAACCAAGTACCTTCTTAAGATGTACGATGTTCCAAGTAGCACAGTTTTTTGCAGTTCTGCTGGTGTTATTTATTATTATCCTATTATTATTATTATTATTATTATTATTATTATTATTATTATTTACTATTTTTTATTATTATTATTATTATTATTATTATTATTTAATCTTTAGTGAGATTCACAGCCTTTGAGGCTGGTTAATAGCTCAGCAGCTCGAGTCCTAACCAAGGACCTAGGAACTGTTAAGGTATCGTCGGAGGATGTAAGGTGTTCCAAGTAAGGTGGTTTTTTGTAGAGTCAAAATGTTCAAGTCCGGCAAATTTAGAATTTCTAAATAGCGGGGTAGCCCTTTGGGTATTGCTCCAAGGGCTCCAATTACAATCGGGACAACACACAATTTCTTTTTCCACAGTCGCTCAACTTCAATTTGCAAATCTCGGTACTTTGTGATTTTTTCTTGCTGCTTATCTTCAATCCTTGCATCACCAGGTATTGCAATGTCCAACTATTGTTATGTCAGGTGTGTTGCGGACCAAGTGCCTGTCAGTCTGAATCCTAAAGTCCCACAAGATCTTGAGTTTCTCATTCTCTAAAACTTTCTCAACCTGATGTTCCCAGTGGTTTTTGCTGTACTCAAATCCAAACTTCTGGCACAATTTCCAGTGAATGATTTTAGCAACACAGTCATGGCGTTGTAGGTAGTCAGTTTGTGAAATTTTGCTACACCCACTGATCAGGTGGTCGACAGTGGGTGTAGCAAAATTTCATCATTATCATCATATATACATATATTAGTAATGTCACAGATCCAATAGAAAATGAATGAGGAGGAACAGTTTAAAATGTTCAACCCTTGAAAAATGGACAAGAGAGGTGTGATCTATCAAAATTCTCAGGGTAATTTTGCCTTTGATCACCTTAGAAATGGAAAAATGAAATTCTCTTGCATCGAAATCTTTACTTTAAAAGACTTGTGCTGTCTTTACCACATTACTGCTTTCTGTGATCGTAATCAAACACACAAAGCAATTCAAAGATTGTGGGAAATACAGGTCTCAGGAAAGACTTGGTGAAGGTTGAGTGCCAGAGAACAAGGAACTCAAAGTATGCTCGTCCAACTCAGACAGGGTAGAACTACTTGGCTAATTGAATAGATTTTTGCTTCGGCAATAAGATGTTTGTGAAAAAAATTTGTCTAGGAGAATAAGTGGATGGCTGTAGTTACTGATCCATTACTTCATACTTACGGCCAAGTTACTGGTAAATGTTCCAAATGTCCTGCTTTGACAGAGCTTATAATTTGGCAGAAGTTGATTTCTCTCATGGGAATAATTGCACAAGCATGAAATGTTCAGGTTGTGTGTTTGAAATCTGACAAATTTAGAGTCTGGATATAGTCTATTTCTATTTTTCAAACTCTTGGACAGGAAAATGTTTTAAAGTGCAGTCCTAAATATGAAGCAAACTCCTGAAAATCCTATTGTTCAAAATTAACTCGATACTGACTTTAATTCACTTTTAGATCTAGTAATCTAGGGGGGAAAGGGCAGTTTGGTGTAGTGGATAAGGCATTAAGATGGAAACTGGCAGTTTAGTCTTGCCTTAGTCACACACACAGATTCTGACTAGTTCTGGAGAACCGGTAGTGGAAATTTTGAGTAGTTCGGAGAACCAGTAGTAAAAATTCTGACTGGCCCCGCCCCCATCTATTCTCTGCCTCCCAAGTCCCAGCTGATCGGGAGGAAATGGGGATTTTGCAGTAACCTTCCCCTGAATTGGGGAGGGAATGAAGATTTTACAGTATCCTTCCCCTGCCATGCCCACCAAGCCATGCCACGCCCACCAAGCCACACCCATAGAACCAGTAGTAAAAAAATTTGGAACCCACCACTGAGTCACACAGACAGCTGGGTGATCTTGGAGCAGTCACTTTCTCTCAGCCCTAGGAAGGACGCAATGGCAAATCACTTCTGAAAAACCCTGACCAAGAAAACTGCAGGGACTTGTCCAGGCAATCTCTAAATATTGTCCTCAAATGAATGGATGGGGGAAAAAACATCTAGGAAATCATAGCGCAGGACTGTCAAACTCCCACCCCGTGGGCCAGATGTGTCATGTGCTGGCCATACCCACGCCCAGTTTAGCGAAGGGGGAAGAGGCATCATGTGATATGTCACATGATGCCTCTATGATGATGTGAGTTTGACCATATAGTCAGCCTGCTTGGTGATGCAATAGAACTCCTTGGTCTTGTATCACTGCAGCTTCCTTGAACAATGCTATGGAGGACATACCACCATCTGTGCATTGGTGTTGATTTACCTGTATCTGAAATGGAAATGGCACATTTCAGTCCAAACATCAAATAAAATATGTGGCTGCACAGGGAAGGCGTATTTCTGGCTGGGGTAGGCAACAGTGGGGAGAAAGGAGAATATTTTTAGCTCAGGGTTGAAATGAGGAGTCCTTGGTGCTTTCTGAACATGCTTGTTTCTTGCAGACATTTCATTTCCCTATCTGGGTAACACCATTAATGCTAGATGAGCACTGATGTTGTTACCTAATTAGGCTATGGAAACATCTGTAAGAAAACAAGCAAACTCAGAGAGCACCAAGGACCTCTCAGTGGGGAGAAAATCAAGACTGAAGGGTTTCCTTGCAATAACAAGTGCTTATAATGTGTACCCTGTTTTCCCGAAAATAAGACCCAACCAGAAAATAAGTCCTAGCATGATTTTTCAGGATGTTCGTAATATAAGCCCTATCCCTCCCAAAAAAATAAGCCCCAGTGAAGATTGTCAGCCAGATGGGTGCATTTAGTACTGTATTTCGCCCAAAATAAGACCTAATCAGAAAATAATGTGTCTTTTGGAGCAAAAATTAATATAAGACCTGGCCTTATTTTCGGGGAAACGTGGTAGTTGGGAAGAGCCAAAATGTTCTGGGTTTTGTTTCTGCTAAAATCAGTTTCTGTTCCAGGCCAATCTGAACTCATCTCTACTGCTACTTGCCATTATTGGATGAGCGACAGTGAGAGTCAAGCTGAAATTAAATCCAAAGGTTAAAGCTTATCTAGATCCATTCCAGTCGGGTTTCAGGTCTGGGCACAGCACGGAAACGGCATTGGTCGCGTTGGTTGATGATCTCTGGAGGGCTCGGGACAGAGATTGCTCCTCTGTTCTGGTCCTGTTAGATCTCTCAGCGGCTTTTGATACCATCGACCATGATATCATGCTGCACCGGCTAGAAGAGTTGGGAGTGGGAGGCACCGTATTGCGGTGGTTCTCCTCCTTTTTCTCCGACCGGTCGCAGTTTCTGTTGGCAGGGGGGCAGAGGTCGACCTCGAGGCCTCTCATCTGTGGAGTGCCACAGGGATCGGTCCTCTCGCCCCTTCTGTTCAACATTTATGTGAAGCCGCTGGGCGAGATCATCCGTGGCTTCGGGGTGAGATACCACCAGTACGCTGATGACACCCAACTGTACATCTCCACCCCAGGCCACCCCAACGATGCCCTTGAAGTGATATCTCAGTGCCTGGAGGCTGTGCGGATCTGGATGGGGAGGAACAGGCTCAAGCTCAACCCTTCCAAGACTGAGTGGCTGTGGCTCCCGGCATCCCGATATAGTCAGTTGACTCCATCACTGACTATTGGGGGCGAGTCTTTGGCCCCCACAGAAAGGGCTCGCAATCTGGGAGTCCTCCTGGATATGCAGCTGTCCCTGGAGGAACATCTGACGGCTGTAACCAGGGGGACCTTTTATCAGGTTCGCTTGATTCGCCAGTTGCGGCCCTTTCTTGATCGGGATTCCCTATGCACAGTCACTCATGCCCTCGTCACCTCTCGCCTTGACTACTGCAACGCTCTTTACATGGGGCTCCCCTTGAAGGGCACCCGGAGGCTCCAGCTGGTCCAGAACACAGCAGCGCGGGTAGTGACGGGAGCAGCATGGCCTCCCATGTAACACCGCTCCTGCGCGAGCTGCACTGGCTCCTGGTGGTCTTCTGGGTGCGCTTCAAGGTGTTGGTTATCACCTTTAAAGCGCTCCATGGCATAGGGCCTAGCTATCTTCAAGACCGCCTGCTGCTACCGACGACCTCCCATCGACCCGTGCATTCCCACAGAGAGGGCCTCCTCAGGGTGCCATCAGCCAAACAATGTAGGCTGGTGACCCCCAGGGGGAGAGCCTTCTCTGTGGGGACACCTACCCTCTGGAATCAGTTGCCCCCAGAGATAAGGAGAATCCAAGACCTCAGTGCCTTCCACCATGCCCTTAAAACCCACTTTTTCCAGCAAGCCGGGCTGGCTTAAGAAGAAATTTAAAATTTTTTAAAATGGTTTAATTGGTGTGTGATTTTTAAATTTTTTGGGCCAAATTTATATATATTTTAATTGTTCTTAATATTTGTAGTTCATGTTCTTAATTCTGGCTGTGCACCACCCTGAGTCCTTAGGGAGAAGGGCGGTATATAAATTGAAAAATAAAAAATAAAAAAATAAAAAATAAAGTGCTGTTAGACTTTTTTTTTTTAAGTTTTATTAACATAAACAAACATAAAACACAAATACATGTAAACACTTATACATTAACAAAGA
The DNA here is from genome assembly GCF_059756535.1 of Pantherophis guttatus. Classification (NCBI taxonomy): domain Eukaryota; kingdom Metazoa; phylum Chordata; class Lepidosauria; order Squamata; family Colubridae; genus Pantherophis; species Pantherophis guttatus. Next base: position 86,104,238 of record NC_142064.1, on the reverse strand, counting down.
GTCAATCGACTAACTTCTAGAAAACCTTCGCATCAGTGATTAATGTCCATTTAACCAATTTTCCTTAATCATACTATTTACAAATTCACTTGCTTATACCTTAATATATTCATTGAAGTTCAGCAGTATCTTTCTACAAACATATTAACCATTTATTTATACAATCCTACGGCTCATCTCATGTATCTATTTCTGCGATTCTTGAGTTATGTTCTCCTAATGTCCTATGTTGTTGGCCCTATCCTTCTTTCTAACCATGTGTACCATTTTTGCCAAACTAAATAAAAGTCAGTGTTCTCTTTATCTTGGAGCTCTTTTGTGAGCCTATCCATCTCTGCGCATTCATTTATTTTTGTTATTATTTTTTCTTCTGTTGGTATTATCTCGGATTTCCAATTCTGAGCGTACACTATACGTGCCGCTGTCAATATGTGGATGGTAAGATATTTTATCTCCTTGGTACACTGTGGTGTAGTCATTCCAAATAGAAAGAGTTCTGGTTTCATTTCTACACTTTGCCTCGTTGTTTCTTCGATTATTCTCTTAATCTCTTGCCAGTAGCGTTGTGCCTTCCTGCAAGACCCCCAGAGATGGTAATATGTCCCCATTTGTGTCTTGCACTTCCAACACATTGGTGATGTGTTTGGAAACATTTTAGCCAAACGTGCCGGAGGAAGGTGCCATCTATAAAATATCTTGTATAAATTTTCTTTGTATGGAATCGACAGTGTCATCTTATAATTTTCTGCCCATAGCTTGTCCCATCTATCCAACTCTATATTGTGACCTATATTTCTTGCCCAGCTTACCATGTTTTCTTTCACTGTTTCCTCCTCTAATTTATACCTTATTAAATATCCATAAATTTTAGATATTATTTTCTCATCTGTGTCTTTTAAAATTTTATCTAGTTCACTTGGTTGGCTTTGAAAATCATAATGTCTCCGGTCTGCTGTTTATTTTGACTCAATTTGAAGATATGGCCACCAATCAATCATAATGCCTCGTCTTTCCAGTTCTTGTCTCGTAAGTAGGTCTCCCTCACTACTCAACAATTCTTGATATTTCCGCATCTTTCCTATTTCTATAGTGTTTGGATAAATTAGCGCCTCCATAGGCGACAACCATCGTGGGATTTTACTATAGTGTTGCCTTCTGATATCTTGCCATGTTTTATATAGTGCACCTCTTATTACATGTCTCTGGAAGTACGGATGTTGCTTGTCTGTGCCTTCCCACAGAAAGGCATGCCAACCTCGACTCAGATCAAATCCCTCCAAGTATAGCGTTCTCCTATTTGATAGATCTATCCATTCTCTGATCCAATTCAACGCCGCCGCCTTGTAATATAGCTCCCAGTCTGGTAGACCTAGGCCTCCCTTCTCCTTTGTGTCCTGTAAGCATCTTATTTTAATTCTAGCTTTCTTTCCTTGCCAGATGTATTTCATTATTGTCTTATTGAGATCCTTAAAGAAATCTTTTCCCGGACCAATTGGTATCACTTGGAAGAGATATAGGAGTCTTGGTAATATGTTCATCTTTACAGACGCTATTGTGCCAAGAAATGATAGTTGTACCTTATTCCATCTTTCCAAGTCTTTTCTAATTTGCTTCATCAATTTAATGTAATTGTCCTCTCTAATAGTTGTTGCTTTTGTGGTAAGCCAAATTCCCAAATATTTTATTTTCTTCGCAATTTGCATTCCTAATTCTTCTTCTAATTTTTCCTCTTGTGTCATTGTCATATTTTTGGTCAAGACTTTGGTTTTTTGTTTATTGATCTTAAGCCCCGCCACTTTGCCATACTCCTCTATCTTCTCTAATAATTTGACTCCCGCTACTTCCGGTTGTTCCACTATGAAGACCACATCATCCGCGAAAGCCTGTAGTTTATACTCCTCATTCCTTATCTTCAGTCCTTTTATTTCTTCTTCCTTTCTTACTTCCTTTAAAAGGACTTCCAGTGAGATTATAAACAGTAGAGGCGATATCGGGCATCCTTGTCTTACCCCCTTTTGGATGCTTATTTTTTCGGTCATATCTCCATTAATTATAATTCTCGCTGTCTGGGAAGAATATATTTTCTTAATCATTTTGAGGAATTTGTCGCCGAAATTCATAATCTGCAGTTGTGCTATAAGGAATTTCCAGTTCAAATTGTCGAACGCCTTTTGCGCGTCGAGAAAGATTAGCGCTACCTGATTATTGATTTTTTGCTCGTAGTATTCGAGAACGTTTATTATTGTCCTCATGTTGTTTTTTATTTGTCTCCTTGGGACAAAACCATTTTGGTCGGGGTGTATATAATTATGTATAATTGTTTTCAGCCTCTGTGCTATAATTGTCGTGAATAGTTTATAATCTACATTTAACAGCGAGATGGGTCTATAATTTTGGACTTTAGTCGGATCCGTATCTTCTTTGGGGATGAGTGAGATAATTGTTTCGGCCCAAGATTTAGGTATTTCTGCTTCCAGCAGTGCCTCATTGAGAACTTGTAGTAGTAGTTCGTCTATTGCAGACTGGCAGTTTTTATAAAATTCCGTTGGAATTCCATCCAGACCTGGGACTTTGTTGTTCTTCTGTTTTTTTCGGGCTTCCATCAACTCCATCATTGTTATTGGTTTATTCAGTATTTCTCTGTGGGATTCTTCTAATTTCTGGATATTTGCTTTTTGTAGGTATTCCATAATATCTTGGTCTTGAGTTTCTTCTTGTGTGTAGAGGTTTTGATAGAATTCCCTTACAATACGTTTTTTATCTAAATTCATACTATATAGTTGTCCTGTTTCATCCTGCAATTGGTATATTATTCTTTTTTCCCTCTCTTTCTTCAGTCTGTATGCCAGCCAGCGACCTGTTTTGTTTGCATATTCAAAGTATTTCTGCTTGACCATTTTCATTTTCTGTGCGATTTCTGCTTGTGAAATTAAATTCAACTCATGTTTAGTACGATTCAATTTTTCCCTTGTTGTTTTGTCGTCAGGCTGTTTCTGTAATTGTGACTCATATATGTTGAGTTCTTCCATTAATTTTTTCCTCTTTTGTTGTTTATCTTTATTTTTTTTTGCTGTGTATGCTATTGTGAGGCCTCTTATATAGGCCTTAGTAGTGTCCCACAGATTCTGTACTGAAGGCTGCTCCTTTGTGTTTATTTGATAAAATATTCTAAGTTCGTTCTCCATCATCTGCACATAATCTCTATCTTTTATTATTCCGGTGTCCATCATCCACCTCTTCTGCTTTTGCTGTCCTCTCCATGTTATTTTTATAGGATTATGGTCAGCCCATGTATTCGGTATAATTTCAATGTCTTGTAGATCCTTCCTGAGGTCTGGCGTCATCCAGGCCATGTCAATCCGAGACCATGACTGGTGTGGGTTTGAGTAGAAGGTATATTGTTTGGTTTGTTTGTTGGCCTCTCTCCATCCATCATGTAATTGCAATTCTTCAGTCATATCCTTAAATGTATCCGGTAAGATTCTTTTTCGAGTCTTACTTTGTTTATTACTTCGATAGTCATCTTGTATATTCACGATTGCGTTGAAGTCTCCGACAACACAGATATTTTCGTACTCCAAATCTTTAATTGTATCATGTAGTTTCTTGTAAAATTCTCTCTGGTTTCCATTAGGTGCATAGATAGAAGCTAACAATATTTTCCTTGTTTCTGTTTGTATTTCAGTTATTAAAATACGTCCTTCCGAATCTGTATATATCTGTTTAGCTTTTAAATGGTTTTTGACATAAGTTGCCACTCCTCTCTTCTTATTATCTCCTAGGGATGTGAATAATTTTCCTAGTTTTTGATTCTCCAACAATATTTGTTGCTGTCTTTTAATGTGTACTTCTTGTAAAGTTATCACATCTAAGTCCAATTTTTGCAATTTCGTAAATATATATTTCCTTTTCCTTGGGGAGTTGAGTCCGTTTATATTAATTGATATAATTTTTATTTCTCCTTCCATCTCTATCGAGTTTATCTATTTGTGATTTTCAACTTTGCTGTGTTTCTGGTAACTCTTTGAGTCTTTTCCCTCGCTCCCTCTCTCTCCATTCTTTCTCTCTCCAATCTTTTTGCCTCTTCCTGATCTTTTTCTTCCTTCTCCATCCACCGTGTCCCGGGTTCCGCTTCTCTCCTTGTCTCCTGTTCCTCTTCCATTGTAAAGTGCTGGTCAAAGAATTCTTGAGCCTTTTCCAGATTATCAATCTTGTACTTTCTTTCATCCCAGGAGATAAGTAGGCCTTCCGGTAGTAGCCAGCGGAATTTTATTTTAAATCTATTTAGCTGGGTGGTCAGGAAATTATAATTTCTTCTTTGATCTCTCGTTCTTCTTGGTATTTGTTTGAGAGTTATGATTTCTCTTCCCTTATGCATGATTGTCTCTTCCCTCATCTTCCTGTAGATCTCTTCCTTAATAGATTTTTTCGTGAATCTTATATGAATTTCTTTGGGTAATTTGTTTCTTCTTGCGTAGTTCGTGTACACCCTATATATTTCATCCATTCCGTTTCGCAGTTCATCCTTATCCACCTGGGTTGCCTTTGCCAGTATCTCAATCATTATTTCACTTAGATCCTCATCATTCTGCTCTTCTACATTTTGAAACCGTAAGTAGAATGATGCCTTTTCCATTTCCAGATAGGTTAACGCGTCCTCAGTTTCCTTATTAAATGCCCCTTGATCTTGTTCCATTCTTTCCATTCTGTTGGTCGCATATTCTACTCTTTCTTCCACCTTTTGGATCCTCTGCTCGTTTTCTGTTATGTTTCGCTGAATTTGTTCTATCTTCTCATCCATATTTTTGATGTTATCTTTAATTTCACTCACATCTGACCTCAATTCTTCATGATTTTTCTTGGTCTCTTCATGATAATGTGCCATGGTTTCCTGCATTCTATTCATGCCTTCCTGGATCATTGCTAATGCGGATTTCGCTTTTTTTTTTTTTAAAGGCTTTGGATTAGAGATTCATCCTGTTCTGGATGGGGTTGCACTATTTCGAAAGAGCAGATTTGTGGTTTAGAGATACTGCTTGACTTGTCATCTGCTGCTGGATTCCCAGATAATGTTAGGGACAACCAATGGATTAATGCGGTTACTGCGCCACCAAGAGCCTTGGTGGCACAGCAGACTGAAGTGCTGTTAAATAGCACCAGCTGCCTGCAATTACTGCAAGTTCAAATCTCACCAGGCTCAAGGTTGACTCAGCTTTCCATCCTTCCAAGGTAGGTAAAATGAGGACCCGGATTGTGGGGGCAATAAGATGACTTTGTATATAAAAAAAGAACACCGCTTAAGGGGTGCCGAAAGCCCTACTAAGCAGGTATATACAAAAGTATGAAGGCTATTGCTTAATGCATTGTAAGCCACCCTGAGTCTCCGGAGAAGGGCGGCATATAAATTGAACCAATAAATAATAAATAATAATACTGTGTACTGAGGCATAAACTGTAGTCATCTTTGGGCATTTGAATTTAGCAACAATGATCCATGCTTTAGTTGGTGTTTAAACAGAGCCTTGGTACTACAGTGGTTTAAAGCACCCTGTTATTAACACAGCTGCCTGCAATTTACTGCTGGTTCGAATCTCTCCAAGGCTCAAGGTTGACTCAGCCTTCCATCCTTTCTAAGGTAGGTTAAATGAGGACCCAGTTTGTGGGGGCAATAAGCTGACTTTGTATAAATATACAAAAGTATGAAGGCTATTGCTTAACGCACTGTAAGCCGCCCTGAGTCTTCGGAGAAGGGTGGCATATAAATCAAATTTTAAAAAAAACAAAAAAAAACAGAGCAAGCAAGCTGTCAATCAATGCGCTATTATGAAAAGGCACGTCGATTGTTTGTCATTTTCTGGGCATAATTTGAGATGTTTTAACTTTTAAAGGCCTAAAGACTTCCTTAAATAGTCAGCTCCTGCCTCAGCGTAAAGCTGTCTGGACGTTATTTATTGTTTATTTCTTTTGCTATAGTTTGGATATAGTTTCATTCTAACAAGGTTCTAAATGGCTTACACAGTTTTTTTAAAACACAACCCACAGTATTAAAACACACATGCACACACACACACACCAGAAAGCACACCAGAAGGAAAACAACACCCAAGGAACAGCCACAACATCCAGATGACAGCAACTGACATTAAAGTTGCCAGGAAGGGCCTTTTTAAAGATCTTGTTGCTTTCTGAGATGTCTTGTATTTATTTTGGGCTTATGGCAGCAAATCCTTGGTTGCTTCCCTGCTATGAAATGCAGTTCTTGAAGAATTATGCAGTTCCCACTCCTTCCATTGCCATTCGACAAATAAACAATGATTCTGCAAATGAAGCTGATTCAATTTCTTTCCATTGAAAGCTTGGTTTTTGCGACTAATCCGTTTTCCTACTGTTTTATTAGGCAAAAGGTAGCTCTGAGAGTTACAAAAATACTTTAGAAAAAGAAGCCTTTTAAATGGATTTTTAAAGTCTTGCACTGGTGGAGCATAGCTTAGCATTCTACCGGGTAAGATTCATTTAGTGAAGAAGGACAATCAGTTCCTTGTTTTAAAACCTTCCACTCTATTGCTATACAGGAAGGGTATTTCAAGGTCATGCAGAATACACAACTGCTCTTTTTTATTTTTATTGGGAAGACATAAACCTGATGGATGGCAGAGTTTTCATGTTGAAGCTTAATTGGGAGCCAGGTTTGGAGAAATAACAAAACTTTTGGCTTACGCCAGCAGAGATTTTTAATCACTCTTGTTTTCTTTGGTTCTTAGGTAATTTTAATTATTGTTTGAACAGCTCGAACGGTGAATGGTTATTTTATTGGTCATATTATAATGTCTTAAACCAGTGGTGGGTTTCAAATTTTTTTACTACCGGTTCTGTGCGTGTGAGTTGGTGGGCGTGGCATGGCTTGGTGGGTGTGGCTTGGTGGACATGACAGGGGAAGAATACTGTAAAATCTCCATTCCCTCCCCACTCCAGGGGAAGGTTACTGCAAAATCCCCATTCCCACCCCACTCCAGGGGAAGGATACTGCAAAATCCCCATTCCTACCCCACTCCAGAGGAAGATTACTGCAAAATCCTCATTTCCTCCTGATCAGCTGGGACTCTGAAGGCAGAGAATAGATGGGGGTGGGGCCAGTCAGAGGTGGTATTTACCAGTTCTACGAACTATTCAAAATTTCTGCTACCGGCTCTCCAGAACTGGTCAGAACCTGCTGAAACCCACCTCTCTCTTAAACGGTGATTTAAGTTGTATTGCCAACTTTAGCTGGCTCTTTCTCCAACTTGAACCAATTATTCTAGACAGTTCCTGGAAAATTCTTTTAGGCATCCAGTTTGCACTGAGGTTCTTCTCTGAAGCAAGGTGCTAACCAAAGAAATTAATTAAGAATTGGACAAGAACGGAATGGTTTAATGATGTAGTTGGCAACCTTAACAAACTTGTAGTCATTGCTGTCTGAGAGGAGAAGTCTGTGAATGAAATATACAAGGTTTTGCTGCAAAATTGACTTCAGTGTATGAGTTGGAAGTAAACACCTCCAAAAGTGTTTACAAAAACCTTCATCCTAGATAATTGTGTATGGACTTTATTTTTTTATTTGAAGCTTTTAAATCCTAGAGTAAGCTGTAAAACTCAACAATAAAACCCTAAGTCTCTAGACATTGCAATAAGACATTGACGGTAACTCTTGCCGACTTAGGATGGCAATGTACATTTGAATATAATCAGTACACTGTCCATGTTTGTCTCAATTGAGAATGTTGGGTTGATTTGCTTAATGATCCATTTGTCTTCCTGATTATCTATAGTATTCTCAGGAATCTCTTCCAACACCAAACATTTAACCATTATATAGCCTGGCATCTGTGCACTTGTTACACCTGCTTTGTCAAATAGTATTAACTGTTTGGCAAGTGGGAGAATGATATTGATATAGAAGATGAGAGAGGCAAAATAGAAGAAGCTGTGATAACTTGATCTTCTATTATATGAAGAGATTCAAGATATACAAATATTCTTGTCTGCATGTTTTTATCCTATTCCAAACATTGCTGACTCTGATCAGTTTACTAACCTAGAATCAGTGATAAGGTTAAAACAACATACAGCAATATCAATAGAAAATTTCCAACACTGAGGAGTAACTTACAATCAAAGACATTCACTCTCCAGGAAACAGCCATGTCTTAATAGCTTTGTAGAAGACCTCAAGAATGGAAGGCTATCTGATGTCAGGAGCAATTTCGTTCCAGAGAAAGGCAGCAACTGAGCAAGCTTGCCCTTGAGATCTTATAGACAGCAACCTTAAGGGTCAAGATCTTAATGAATGAGCAGAAACCACTGGACTTTCTTGCATTAAAGCTTGGATTCTGATTATGGGGAAAAAAATAATGTAGGTAATTTGTACATGAAGAATTTGTTTTGTTTTTCCCATTCAGTAAATTATTACAACTTCTTACATCTGCAACAATTATAGAAATGAATATAATGATTTGGCCTAACTATAATAAGAAAATAGGACTAAAAGATAACATTATTTCCCTGTAGCAATCTTCTTCGCAAATAATAGTTGAATATTTATATTCTATCTTTTTCTGTCAGGCAAATCTAAAGACAATGCACGATCTAGTAAAAGACACAAAGAATGCATAAAGTAGGAGGAATATGGATTAGTATGCTAAGTAACTTGCAGCACATGTTTTTTGAGGCATTAGTAATCAAAAGGAAACTCCATTAATATGAAATGTGCATGTTCCTTCATAAGTATGTCTCTTGCTCTTAAGTAAAACAAGATGTATACAGTGTATATTTACAGTTTTATGTTTATGCTTTATACTTACAGTATTCTCTGTATGTATACAACTTAAAGCAAGATGCTCTGTTTTGTAATCTTCTGTACTGAATATTTGCATTTTAATATTTAACTAAGGTCAAACCCAGATCTTTTGTGTGTTTAAAAATAAAATTTGATTCTATCTATCTATCTATTGAGATTGGCCTATCTGCCAAGAAAAACTTAATTCTCTGGTTATTGTGTCTCTAGGAAGTAATATAAAACTAAATATTTAAACTTATTTAAACTATCACTATGACTATCACTATGTTGTATCTTATGATTTATGATGAATGTATTTTTACAATGACTATGATCATGATTTATCACTTATTGCTTGTATGTACACTGAGAGCTTATGCACCGGAGACAAATTCCTTGTCAGTCCAATCATACTTGGCCAATAAAGAATTCTATTCTCTTCTCTTCTCTTCTCTTCTCTTCTCTTCTCTTCTCTTCTCTTCTCTTCTCTTCTCTTTTGTACTTAGTCTAGCGGTTAAGATGCTGGGCTTGTTGACCAGAAGGTTGGCAGTTCAAGAACCAAAGACCACATGACAGAGTAAACTCCTGTTCGTGCCCCAGTTCCTGTCAACCTAGCAGTTCGAAAGCATGCAAATGTGAGTAGATAAATGGATACCACTTCGGTGGGAAGGAAACATGTATCTTGGTATATAGTCATGCTGGCTTCCTGCTGGCTCCTTCAGCTAGAAAACAGAGATGAGCATCGCCCCCTTGAGTCGGACGTGACTAGTCAGAATAAACCTTTACCCTTTGTTTTGACCTAATAATTGCCAATAAAACAGCACAGAATGTGTGAGCTCTATCTCTCTTGGGCTCCAGAGTTAGGAGGCAGATGTAAAGTATGCCCTGGAAGGTTTGTGGTGGCACAGGAACAGTCCTGCTATTATCCCATAGCTGGAGATGGAGGCAGGGTGTGAAATCCCAGGATACTTCTGGAGCAGTTGATTTGGGACCTCCAGATTTCCAATCCATGTTTGTCTGCCATTCGCTATAACAGTTTCCTCCTTTATCTGTACTAGATCCACTATCGATTTGATCATTAAAACGATTTGAACATTTCAATAATTCCAAGCATTGCATAATTATTTTTAAATTCTCCAATATTAACATCCAGGGGAAAATATGAAATTATATTGCAAATCTATCCCTAGAAGATGACAGGCTATTAGTAATGATTACCATTAGCTTCGGTTTCAAATTTTATCTAATTCATTTTAAGCCTGTGCCTTTCTTTTAAGGAATTCACAACAGCATGCAAAGTCCTCCAATTGTTTAGGCTAAGACTTAATGTCGAACAAGGTCACCCAATGAGTACTTTGGCTGAGCAGGATGTTATTCTGGCCTAAAATATTGACTGTTAGACAGATCATCCACAGAAGTACTGTATAAAACTCCAGAAAAGTGCTGTTACAAATAAATGACCTATGCTTAGACAACTTCCTTCTATTCCCTATCATGTTATGATATACCAGTTGCTTATTAATCTTGATCCCGTTGAAGCGGCATATAGGTAGTTCTCGACTTACAACAGTTCATTTAGTGACCGTTTGAAATTACAACGGCACTGAAAAAAGGGACTTATGACCATTTTTCATACTTAAGACAGTTGCAGCATCCCCACAGTCAGAGGTGGGTTTCAGCAGGTTCTGACCAGTTCTGGAAAATGGGTAGCAGAAGTTTTGAGTAGTTCAGAGAACCAGTAGTAAAAATTCTGATTGGCCCCACCCCCATCTATTCTCTGCCTCCCAAGTATAGCTGATTGGGAGGAAATGGGGATTTTGCAGTAACCTTCTCCTGGAATGGGGTGGGAATGAAGATTTTACAGTATCCTTCCCTTGCCACACCCACCAAGCCATGCCACACCCATCAAGCCACACCCACAGAACCGGTAGTAAAAAATTTTGAAACCCACCACTGCCCACAGTCATGTGATTTACATTCAGATGCTTGACAACTGGTTTCTATTTATGATGGTTGCACTGTCCCAGGGCCATCTAATCATCTTTTGTCAATTTCTGACAAGCAACTTCTGACAAGCAAAGTCAGCGGGAAAGCCACATTCAGTAAATAACTATGTTCCTGACTTTATAAATGCAGTGATTCACTTAACAAATGTAGCAAGAAAAGTTGGGGCAAAAGTCACTTAACAAATTTCTCACTTAGCAACATAAATTTTAGGCTCAATTGTGGTTGTAAATCGAGGATTATCTGCACTTTTATGCCTTTTCGGTTGCAGAAGAATGTAAGTGGAAGAGTGACTTCAGAGATACACTCTGTTACATTTGCAATACAACATTGCACGCAAAAATGTTGTGGAATAAGTTATCACACTTGTTATCTCTAGGCATATTTTCTCTTCTGGTGTTATCTCCCACTGATACAATTTTTTGAAAAGTATGTAAAAACTCAGCTGAAACAGCTGGACCAGAAGAGCTGAACTTGTAAAATATAGTCTACCCACATGCATTTTAGCTCAGCACTAAGAGTGAGGCAGAATAGGCAGGAAAAAAATCAAGGAAATTTCCATTACATTAGGCATATGTTGAACCAGACAGGCTTAAGCAGACATTCTAAGTGTTAGGATCCTGCATTTTTCTGAGAGAGTGCAGCCCATCTTTTTCAGATTTTCACGCAACTCTGAAAAAGGTTGGTGCTGCCCTAAGGAATCCACTTATTTAAATTCAAGCAGCAGATTTTTTTTTTTTTTTCAGGCTCACATTTCAGCAAGCTGAAAAAGGTCTAGCTGCTTCAGTGAATAATGCTATGTTTGTGCTTGGGTGAGGTTGGAAGTGTTTCTCAGTCCTATTAAATCGGTATTTGCTATAAATGTACCATCAAACTGGGATACTTTGTAAAGCAGTACCAGTTTCTTCTCAAAGCCCTCTGGCTTTCTTATTTTTTTACAAATGCGCTCAGATTTTGTCTTTTGTTATTCACTTTCAATCAACTCAGCTGTTTTCTTCGGCATTGACTAAAGTAACAGAAAAATAGCAGTTGCAGTTAACAGGGTACATTCATTCTCCATCACTGAAAAAGGAAAAAGAAAAAAAAATCCCCACATAATTTGTCAAGACTACCCGAAATTAATACTGAAAACTAGACTATAATTTCCATACGATATAGTGATGTGGTTTTGTTATGTTGTGGTTTTGCATTACACTTTATAATATTTTGCCATTATATGCCAAATAATATGCCATTATCAGAATATAACAGAATAACAGAGTTGGAAGGGACATTGGAGGCAGAGGTGGTATTCAGCAGGTTCTGAACAGTTCTGGAGAACCGGTAGAGGAAATTTTGAGTAGTTCGGAGAACCGGTAAATACCACCTCTGACTAGCCCCGCCCCCATCTATTCTCTGCCGGCCGAGTCCTAGCTGATCAGGAGGAAATGGGGATTTTGCAGTAACCTTCCCCTGGAGTGAAAAGGGAATGGAGATTTTACAGTATCCTTCCCCTGGAGTGGGGTGGGAATGGAGATTTTGCAGTATCCTTCCCCTGCCATGCCCACCAAGCCATGCCACGCCCACCAAGCCATGCCATGCCCACAAGCCACGCCCACCAAGCCATGCTACGCCCACCAAGCTACACCCACAGAACCAGTAGTAAAAATTTTTGAATCCCACCACTGGTTGGAGGTCTTCTAGTCCAACCCTCTGCTCATGCAGGAAATCCTATACCATTTCAGACAATGGTGGGTTGTCCCCAGTTCGGACCAGTTTGCAAGAACTGGTAGTAAAACCGGTGGGAGGCTCCGCCCACTGACCCGGACATCATCATAGGTGATCTGTGCATCGCGGGCACAATGCAAACTGGTAGTAAAGGTAAGTACAACCCACCCCTGATTTCAGACAAATGGTTGTCCAATCTCTTCTTAAAAACCTCCAGTGTTGGAGCACCCATCAGACGTCTTTGGAGCATCATAGGTTGCCACAGCTGCCAAGATCTCTGCCCCAACTTTATCTTGTGTGGAGGAATTATTTCCCATAATAAACTGCATTTTATAGCTGAAAAAGCATTACTTTTTAAAAAACTGAACTGTTCTCATGTGGAGAGAGAAAAAAAATAAAATAGGATGGCAGTTGCCATTATTCCTCCTGTTCCCAATATGCTGTGGCAAGCAACCACCATAGCTGAAGTCTATAAATATCGGCTTCGTGCCATCAAAAGAGATGAAGGGAACAGCCATGCATTCAGAAGCAACTTTTCAGCTTCCCTGGAAGGGAAAACACTAGCAGCTTTGTGAGTTCCCTGCTGGATCCTAGCCAGCTTTGCTGAGTGCCCTGCGCTTTCCAAGAACTTGCATTTGAGTGTAAAGTTGCCTGTGAGCCTTCTGGATTGTTAACCTCTTCTAAATGATTTGGATGAAGTAATTGAAGAAAGGTGGGGAGGGGAAATGCCAACAAAGCAGACATCCTTTTACTTTTCTTTTGTTCCCCTGCCAGGCGTGCTGGAATTGGCAAGGCCAGCAAAGCTCCAGGTTGCAAAAACTTTCAGTACGTGCAGTAGGTTAATGTTCACTGGAGTGCAAGTTTGCCGATCAAAGAACAGTTTTTTTTAAAAAAATAGCTTACAAACAGCAGCTGGGCACATTATTTACCACAGGTAAATGGTTGAAAATACTTTTCTTTTGTGTGGGTGGAGCCTGCGGTAACAGTTGCCAAGTTTATGAAAAGTACCGAATGAACATTTCATTGCCTGGAACACATTGAAATTAACTGTTATACTCTGCCATATATTGTTTTTTAATCAGATATTTTTAAAGGTCGCTTTATTTATTTATTTATTTATTTATTTATTTATTTATTTATTGGTTCGATTTATATGCCACCCTTCTCCGGAGACTCAGGGTGGCTTACAATGTGTTAAGCAATAGCCTTCATACTTTTGTATATACCTGCTTAGTAGGGCTTTCGCCCCTCCCCTCAAGCGGTGTTCTTTTTTATACAAAGTCAGCTTATTGCCCCCACAATCCAGGTCCTCATTTTACCTACCTCGAAAGGATGGAAGGCTGAGTCAACCTTGAGCCTGATGAGATTTGAACTTGCAGTAATTGCAGGCAGCTGGTAGAAAAATTAGTAGAAAAAAGGAAGCGAGGACAGATTAAATACTTGTGCTTGTTTTGTTTATGGTATGTGTATATATATCTCTGGGTATACGGATGTTTGTGTTTGCAGAGATTAGACCTCTACATGTAACAGAATAGGCCAAATATTCAAACTGGTTTTTAAAAAGGCCAAGGAGCGTGAGATATTGTTGCTGATGCATGCTGGATTATTGAGGAAACTACAGAATCTCCAAAAGAAGTTAATGTATATTTCACTGATTACAGAAAGATCTTTGATGGTGTTTGACCATGTCAACCTGGGACATGACGTGCTTCTTAAAGTAGGAATTTCAAACATATCGTTCTCCACATGAGGAATCTATACAGCGGTGAAATCCACTTAGCTTCGCTACCGGTTCGGGAATGGGAGTGCGCGCGTGCACCTCTTCTGTGCATGCGCAGAGCCTTCTGCACATGTGCAGAGAATAAAAATGGGACATAATGACGTCCCAGTTGGTGGGTGGAGCCTCCCGCAGCCGGCGCTACTGGTTCACGCAAGCCGGATAGATCCTGCTGGATTTCAAATTAAAAAAAAAAGAAAGATCCTGCTGGATTTCACCACTGAACCTAGACCCAAGTCAGAAAGTCGTAGTCCAAATGGAACATGGCAAAATAATTGGATTTTGAAGAAAGAGCATAGAAAGTGTATGAATACTTTTGAGCATTGGTATTGGAGAAGGCTTCTGAGAATTAGTTGGATAGCTAAGAAAAGAAAACAATGAACAAAACATCCCAGAATTTTCATTTGAGGCATAAATGACCAGGCTGAAGTTATCATGCTTTGGATACATTATGCCATAGATGCATTGTTGAAAGACCAGAAGAACCAAGTTGGAGACAGATCGTCCTGGAGAAAAATCTCAGTATATGGTTGCTAAAGGATGACAAAAACTTACACATAATCTATTGTGTGTGTGGTTTTGTTTGCATTAAATGGTGAGTTGTAATTATAATATTACTAGTAGCTGGATACCAGTGGTGGGTTGCTCCCAGTTCGGACCAGTTCACAAGAACCGGTAGTAAAACCAGTGGGAAGCCCCGCCCACCGCCCTGGATGTCATCATCAGTGATCTGCGCATGCGCAGAAGCAAGGTGCGTGCTTGAGTGAACTGAACATGTGCGATCCCGTTGCGAATCGGTGCTAAAAGTAAGTATGAGCCTTGGTGACGCAGCAGACTAAAGCACTGTTAAGTAACACCAGCTGCCTGCAATTACTGCAAGTTCAAATCTCACCAGGCTCAAGGTTGACTCAGCCTTCCATCCTTTTGAGGTAGGTAAAATGAGGACCCAGTTTGTGGGGGCAATAAGCTGACATGAGTGGTATTTCGCTTTTATATAAATAGATTTTGAAGATGATTAGCATTTAATAGTTTTGATCAAAATCGCTGTGATAGACGCTGAATACAATCTTGCTCAGGAGCACATTTCTTTATATAATAATAAAAGCAAAAATGAAATGGTAAATATTTGTACCAACAAACCTATAGTATAATATTCAGTGCAAGCAAATTAAATAAAAAAAATAATAAAATTTCCTTAATGCTTGCTTTTCTGTTCAGCAGAGAAAGAAGAAAATACCTATGTTTATCCCTAAAAAGCTTGACGTGTAAGCAGTCAAGATTTCACCCTGTCATTTATCAAATATTAACATGGCAATCAGCATTGTTTGCTAGGTGAATCGTGTTAAAATGAACAAAACAGGCCCCAAATGACTATCTGGAGTTTAAGTTTAGAATTGGCTGGTTAGATCATTTGCTAACACAAGCCAATTCCGAATGGTTCCTTGACTAGAAATGCTCCTTAATGGACAGTTTATTTTTCTGTTTTAGATGACTCAGGCAGGAGGGAACTTTACCTCCTCTTTTGATCACTCTGGGGTATCCAGGGAAATAGCTCAGGAGTGCCTAATCCCTCCCAAAACAAACTGTCATTATAGGAGACCAGGTGGAGAGATGCCAGAGCCTGATTAACAGCATGCAAGTTAATGAAGTGTTCAAGGCCTTTAGTGAGAGATTAGTTTTTTAATTGTTTACATAGTGCTTTTAATGCCCGCTCCTTGACAGTTTTTATCCTGCTCAATTTTTTCAGCACACTGTACTGGGAAAGCCATGATCGGTCCCATTTTACAAAATTAAATCTGCTGTAGTGCAAGCCCTTATGCTATGAACCTGAAAGCTACACCTGAAATACAGTTTCAACTGACTTGCAAAATTATTCAGCCTTTAGGAAACTGGCTGACCTCACGCAATATTCTAAACCAGGCTTAATAGAGTACAACTGCAGTGTTTGTACCAGTAGTGGGTTTCGCTTACCTTCACTACCGGTTTGCTATTGGGAGCACGAGCATGTGGCGCTTCTGCACATGTGCAGAGGCTTCTGTGCATGCCCAGAGCGTCCGTGATGATGTAGAGCCTCCCACCGCCAGGTTTGCCCGAACCAGGACAATCCGATAGCAACCCACCAATGGTTTGTACTACATTCTATTCACTCTGCCCCCTCCCCAGTAATTAATTAATTAATACTACAACTGAATATGGGGGGGGGGTGTCCAGTTCCTACAACACAATACAAGTAGTTCTCGGCTTACCACAGTTCACTTAGTGACCATTCAAAGTTACAACGGCACTGAAAAAGTGACCTATGACCATTTTTCACACTTATGACTGTAGAAAGATAGTTCCCACGCATCTTAGAAGAATGAAATATTTTAGGAAATATTAAAAAGGCAGAACATTATATTTCCTGTAAAAAAGAAATATAAATCTCAAGGGAGTCAAAAACTCAGCCTCAGCTCCCTGCCCCCAGCAGATATTTGGTGCCCATTAAGAAGGACTGAGCCGGTCTATCTACAAAACAAAAGACCTTCAGCTCCAGGGTGATAGAATTAGCAGCAGGGCGCACTGCATTACAAAATCACCTGGGGACATTGCATCAGCCCAAGGTTCAACCAAACTTGATTCAGACAAATATGACTCCACATAGCCCCATGGGAGTCTGACAACAACCAATAGAATCCATGCTCCTGCCACAGGAACAGGAAGCTCAAGTTCAAAGTCCAGAGAGGGTATAAATAACCCTCACTCTTTACTCCATCTGGTCAATTGCATCAGGACCATGTGCTTGATGATTCTGCTTCATTAAACCATCTTTCCAATCAGCCTCCAGATTTCCAGTGTCTTTCTCCCCACTTGGAACTGAACAAGATGTATATTTCTTCCAACATGACCATTACAGTATCCCCATGATCATGTAATTTATTTTCAGATGCTTGACAACTGACTCACATTTATGACGGTTGCAATGCTCACGTGATGATCTTTTGCAACCTTCTGACAAGCAAAGTCAATGGGAAAACCAGATTCATTTAATGACTATGTTACTAATTTAACAGCTTCAGTGATTCACCTAACAAATGTGGCAGGAAAAGTCATAAAATGGGACAAAACTCACTTAACAAGTTTCTCACTTAGCAACAGAAATTTTAGGCTCAATTGTGGTGGTACGTTGAAGACTACCTGTACCACAATGGTTGGGTCCCATTGCTTAAACAATGAACTACGTACCTCATATCAAATAAAGTGAGGCACCTTAATAAAGTACTTTACCATTTTTTTTAAAAGTCAGCCTTAATATTCTCTTCCATTTGTGAGAAGAATCAGTACTGACTGCAGATGGGAAAGAAAGGTCAAAATAAGAAAGAAAGAAACAAAATAAAAAAGAAAGTGGTGGGCCTTGGATTTTGACACTGCATTTGTTTTGGCCTATCCTTCCTCCTGAAGGATATTACTGATAGAGAATTAATAGTGGCCTTTCAAACTATTGTAAAATTACTATTTCATAGTTATAGAAGTGCTTGGAAATCTCAAGATTTGCCATTAGAAGCCAAGCACTGTCAAGTTACCGTAGTAAAAAGGTAAATCTCTACACTTCGGTCTATTAATCAAAACTAAGACAGATGAAGAGATACTCCCCCTTCTCATTTTCTGCCCAATTTGTAATGACAAAGTTTTAAAAGTAATTTGGTCATCTAGGGGGAGGAACTGACATTTCTCCTCATCTGCTGGGTGGCCAATACTGTAATGTTGAATTATAATTCATTTTAGTTTCTGAGATAGTTTGAAATAAGCCCTTGGAAAAGAGAGACCATCTATCATTACATATATTTAGCAATAGTTTAAGAGATTGAGAGAACTATTTTTGAATTTTTTTTTCCTATTTAGGAGGAATATGTACAGGTAGTCCTTGACTTACGACCATAATTGAGCCCGAAATTTCTGTTGCTAAGTGTCTGTTAAGTGAATTCACATCTATTAAGTACATTTTGCCCCATTTTATGATCTTTCTTGCCACAGTTGTTAAGTGAATCATTGCAGTTGTTGAGTTAGCAATACGGTTGTTAAATGAATCTGACTTCCCCATTGACTTTGCTTGTGAGAAGATCGCAAAAGGTGATCACAGGACCCTGGGACCCTGCAACCGTCATAAATATGAGTCAGTTGCCAAGTCTCTGAATTTTGATCACGTAACCTTGTGGATGCTGCAGAGGTCATAAGTGTGAAAAACAGTCTTACTTTTTGCACTTTTTTCAGTGCAGTTGTAACTGTGAACGCTCACTCTATGAACTGTTGTCAGATGAGAGATAGCATAGCCTAAAGAAAATAGTGGGTGGGGCAAGAGCTCAGAAGAGACCCTCCCTAGTTTCTTGCATTGTAAAGGAGACTGGGGGGAAGGGGAGCAGCGAGAATTGCTTGCATGATTCTGTCAATGTAGCTTTACAGTAAAGTAAAATCAGTTTGTCTGGTTGTAATTCCTATCATGCTTACCCTGAATAACCTTACTACCAGCTGACTAGCCCTACTACCAATCCGTTACATTGAATCTTCATATTAAATCATCCCATCGGACTTGTGTAGCTAAGGCAGAAGGGAGTTTCATCCATTCCTTTCCCCCAAGGATATTGGTCACTGCTCCTGCTTTCATTGGAAAAGAAAGTAAATAATGTCGGCTACAACCTTGGAGGTTTCTGTGAAGCTGGCAGGGGGCTTCTAAGGTCAGATTCTCACCCAAAGAGTAAATTTCTCTCTCCACCTTTAGAGAGGGAGACCTGAATATCAGATAACTCTAAGGATTATCCCTGTGGAGGCCACATGTTTGCTTCATTAACTAGGCTTGGTTTTCTTTCTTTCTTTTTTTTACATTTCTCCTGCAACCTATACTTTGCCTTTGAAATTTCACTTCCTGCAAAACATAGTGGTCCTTCTGACCAGAAGTTTCCCTTTTCCAAAGTTCTGTTTCAACGAAAAGAAATATATCATGAGGGATGGGCCGGTTCTCCATCTTCCCCTGAGAGAATTCTCTGGCTTGAACCAAATGTTTCCCTTCGATATTTCATCTCCCAGCCATGTCAAAGTTTGCTTTAAAAGCAGTTCTGGTACAGAATCTATGCACTGACAGGAAAACAATTCTTTTCCACACGTAGCTGCACTACACAGCTACGTACATATACATATGTACCAGGGATGGGTTCCACTTACCTTTACTACCGGTTCGCAACAGGAAGCTTCTGCGCCAGTGGTGGGTTGCCCCCGGTTCGCACTGGTTCTATAGAACCGGTAGTAAAACCGGTGGGAGGCTCCACCCAATGAACTCGGTGTCATCCAAACTCTTCTGCGCATGCGCAGAAGCTTCTGCGTTTGTGCAGAAGAGCGCACACATGAGCAAAGCGAGCGCACACGCACAGCCCCATTGCGAACCGGTAGTAAAGGTAAGTAGAACCCACCCTTGTTCTGCGCATGCGCAGATCGTCAATGATGACATTGGGGCGGGTGGGTGGAGCCTCCCGCCGCCATTACTACCAGTTCGCAAGAACTGGACCGAACCGGGAGCAACCCACCACTGATAAGTACATATTTTAGTATAGCTAAAATACACTATATTTTAAAAATTCTTGTCAGGTGATGAGGGTCCTGTGAGGGTGTGAGGGTGAAATTCCACTTTATCTGAAAGCAAATGATTGGGGAGGGGGGGAATCTTATCCTCATTTCGTGCCAATTTTTCATTAGCATGATTGCTTTCAAGGAAGAGGCGGACGGAGCAGTTTCCTCAATTTAATTAGGGATATTTAGAGGGGCTCAGGCCCCTGCTCTGATTTACAGCCACCTGGCTTTCATTAAGTGTGGAGCAAGGAGTCGGGACTTTTCATGTCATTTTTCAAATAGAAACCAGGTGCTGCTTTGCAAATGCTAGATGCCATGCAGCATCCAGCTCTTGTTGTGTTTTCGTCTGGCAATGTTTTTAAGAGCATTTCCCACCCCACCAGGATTTAGGAATTTTGCAGGAAGGGTGTTACGTTTCTTTGCATGTTTTTCAAAACTTCTTCCTTGGAATACGATTAAGTTTTATGCAGATCAAGGTCAAAGAGAGGCCATAATTTTACTTACCAATTGCATCTTCAATATTTGGAAAGGAAAACAAAAAATATACGCAGTACAAAGTGGTAACAAAAAGTCGTTAAAAGTACTCAGGAATGCTGACTGCAATAAAATATCTTTAAAAGCCTCTGTGTACCATATTTCCATCAAGAACAAAGTAATAAATTTTGGATAGCAATCTTGTAGCCATGTGTATTATCAGTGCATTGCAGGCAGGTAATTGCCATTGTCAGTTTTTCTCTTTCTGTTCAAAATAAGATTAAAGATCAAACAGTTCAGCATCTTTTAATGTTAGAGATTGTGCCTTTTTGTGGAAGATTTGAGTTCTTCGAGTTTTCCACACATGTGGGTTTGCGGAAGGTTAGTTCTTTGTCTTCTCTCACTGATGACTTCCAGTCTACATATTTTAGTGAAAACACCTACACACACATACCCTTTTGACTGCTTTTAGTTTGAATAAACCAGAAGCATTTGCAAAGGAGATCAAATAAAGATTGTCTCTAGAACAGAATAAAGTTGTCTGAACTTCAGTCTAATATTTTGTACAGTACTTTCTGTGTTCTCTTTTCAGCCAGGTTGTAGAAATATATTTCCCTGAAAGATAATGAAAAGTTGCACTTTTCCAGAGCAGTGAGATAGACAGGCTGATTAGTGGTTAGATTTATAGTGGCATAACAATAATTATGAGCTTAAATGGGCTCCAGAGGATGGTAGAGGACAGAAGGCCTGGAGGAACGTTGTCCATGGGGTCGCGATGGATCGGACACAACTTTGCAACTAACAACAACAATAATTATGTTCTCTCCTCTTTGTCCCTACAGCAGGAACCCCATTGTGAGGTCTATTGGGCTGAGAGAGAATGAATGAAGCAAACACTTAATGAGTTTTGTGACTAAGAATAGACTGCAAGTTGGGTGTCCCTACTCTTAGCCCTATATCTTAAGTATTATACCATGTCAGTGGGCTTACCTTTCATTTCTTTTTTGGGTCCTCCATTCATTCGTGACTCTTGACTCTGCCTGGACAAATCCTTGTAATGTTCTGGGGAAGTTTTTTGCTACTTCCGGCTTCCTAGGACTGAAAGAGAGTCATCCAGCTGAACGAGAATTTATAGGCAGTACTATAATTTATAAGGGGGACACGGTGGCTCAGTGGCTAAGATGCTGAGCTTGTCGATAGAAAGGTTGACAGTTCAGCAGTTCAAATCCCTAATGCCGCATAACAGGGTGAGCTCCCATTACTTGTCCCATCTTCTGCCAACCTAGCAGTTCGAAAGCACGTAAAAAATGCAAGTTGAAAAATAGGGACCACCTTTGGTGGGGAAGATAACAGCATTCCGTGTGCCTTTGATTTTGAAGTGCGCCTCAGCCACATGACTACGGAGACGTCTTTGGACAGCACTGGCTCTTCGGTTTGAAACAGAGATGAGCACTGCCCCCTAGAGTCGGGAACAACTAGCCCATATGTGCAAGGGGAACCTTTACCTTTACCTTTAGAACTTATAGTCTGCCAGCCAAGTGCTCTTAGCTGCTACACAAATTGGCTCTCTCCCATTGTAATGCACATCCCAAGTATCAAATACTTCCTTTGCTGTATTATTTTGTACAATAGACTATATATCTGGGGATATTGTCTGAACTATTACAAGGGTCAAAGTTCACATTTTAAAGATAAAGTTCTTGCAATTGAAAATAGAAAATATATAGAAAATTAGCAGCAGGTTCCAATATAGCTACATTTCATTAGAAAAGGAGAAAAAATTAAAAATTAGAAGATGTGTAAAAAAGAGATTGAAAGGAAACATCAGGAGTTGGCCTAGTGATCCTATAGAGATCAGGAAACTGTAAAAGTTAGAAAGGCTTCCTTCAGGAAACAATCATTAAAAAAGAAGAGTCCAAACTCCAAAAGAAAAAGTATAAAGTAGTAATAAGTAGAAAATAAAAATAATTTGTTGAATGTATGACAAACAAAACAGACTAAGGGTTACAATGAGAATTTCATTAAAATATTCACAATAGGGAATCAGCCAGGAAAGTGTGTAGATTATTTGTTGTTGTTGTTAGTTGCGAAGTCATGTCCAACCTGCATGGACAATGTTTCTCCAGGCCTTCCTGTCCTCTACCATCCTCTGGAGTCCATTTAAGGTCACGCCTACTGCTTCAGCCACCTCATTCTTTGCCGTCCCCTTCTTCTTTTGCCCTCAATCTTTCCCTGCATTAGGCTTTTCTCCAGTGAGTCCTTCCTTCTCATTAGGTGGCCAAAGTATTTGAGTTTCATCTTCAGGATCTGGCTTTCTAAAGAGCAGTCAGGGTTGATCTCCTCTAGGACTGACTGGTTTGATGGCCTTGCAGTCCAAGGGACTCGCAGGAGTCTTCTCCAGCGCCATAGTTCAAAGGCCTCAATTCTTTGGCTTTCAGCCTTTCTTATGGTCCAACTTTCACAGCCATACATTGCAACTGGGAAAACCATAGCCTTGACTATAGGCTATTAGACAATAATAAAAAAGAGCCAAGTTGGATATGCAGATTGAATGGAACCTGAATAACTTTTTGTGTCATTGTATACTACAGAAGATATATGAGCTGAATATTACTGCCTTTCTCGGGGAAGTAGTCCAAACAATTAAAGTGAGTTGATATGACAAAACATTATAAACCATATTGAAGGACTATTCAGTAACTAATTACCACGTTCTGATAGTATGTTGGAATGTTTTTAAGGAACTCACATATCAAATTGTTGATGCCCTAACAAAAATATGCAACTTCTAGAGAATGGGAAAATAGTCATTGAGGCACCATTTTTTTTAAAAAAAGGAACCCAGAAGAGTTTGAGCAAATTAAAGACCAGTCATTTTAATGCTCTTCTAAGCAAATTGATGGAAACAGTAATCAAAGAAAAGTTAGTAAACATATGGAAGAAAAAAGTTTGTTGTAGAAAAATAAGCACCTATATTTATTATCGCTCTTTCAGTATTGTCTATTTATATTTTTTAAAATCCTATTCAAAGGCTCTTGATTAAACTTAGCAGTCACATAATAAGAGAACTGTCCTTTTTCTGGTTAAAATCAGAATGCCAAAAATAGGAATAAAAGGACAATTTTATCAATGGAGGTAATGAGAAGCAGAGTCCGTCAGTGGATCAGCCAGTCAGGAATTTTAAAATTATCTTGACTTCAGGGTTACATAATGAGCTGGCCAACTTTGTGGATGATAAAACTCTTCATGATAGTGAAATTTAAAAGTTATTGTGAAGCGCTTCAGCATTATCTCGTTAAACAAGATGAATGGCCAACCAGATGGAAAATGTGGTTCAATTTAAGTAAGTGTAAAGTGGTATAATTAGCCACACCCACCCAATCCCCACTTCACACATTTAAGGATGGGAATCTTAGCTTCTCTGTTAGCCATCTGGAAAATAATTTAAGCTCATGGAAGATAGCACAATTAAGATATCAATTCTATATGTTAAAGAATAGATATGAGGTAGTTGCAAGTGCTTATTCTAGTAGTTTCTTATTAGCATTGTTCTGTTCCTTCAACTGCTCTGTAAAAGAAATTAGGAAGTTAATTTTCATTCTTGTTATTTTTCTAATAAAGATAGGATTCCCTGTCTTCTTATCTTCCCTTCATATTATTTTTCAGAAAGATGTGAAAAATCGACAGAAAGAAAGGTATGAACTTCTAAAATGCTGTCTACATACATACATGAAGCAATTGCAAGCAAAGTTCTTCAACAGCCTCAACAAAAGCTAGTATTTACATAATTAGGTATTCTAAAAGATTACCATTATCAGTGCATCAGAAAAACCATAGCTTTTCATTTATGGGATTGTGGTTCAAACTACACACCATTTTAAAAACATAGGCAAGGTTTTACATTGATCTTGCCCTTAAAAAATTACAATTTTGTTTCAAGTAATATTTTCTAGTGCAAGTAGGTAATTAATTTTCCCAAGGGGCCACATGAGAAATTGGGATTGTTGTGGAGGGCCGTCACTGTCGCTCCGCTGCCACCCTGCCCCCTGCCATGCAGCTGCCATGCCAACCTGCTGAAATTGCACTGCCCCCTATCAAAGCCGCCCCACACACCCGTTGCCAACACCACTGCCATCATAGGCCAGACAGGACAGATGGAAGGCAGGATGTGGCCCACAAGCAGTGGTGAAATCCAAATTTTTTTACTACCGGTTCTGTAGGCATGGCTTGGAGGGCGTGGTGTGGCTTGGTGGGCATAACAGGGGAAGAATACTGCAAAATCTCCATTCCCTTCCCACTCCTGGGGGAAGGATATTGCAAAATCTCCATTCCCACCCCACTCTGGGACCAGCCAGAGGTGGTATTTGCCGGTTCTCCAAACTACTCAAAATTTCCGCTACCGGTTCTCCGAACTGTTCAAACTTTCTGCTACCGGTTCTCCAGAACCTGTCAGAACCTGCTGGATTTCACCACTGCCCACAGGTTTGTTCTAGTGATATAAATGATAAATATTTATTTATTTATTTGTTTGTTTGTTTGTTTGTTTGTTTATTTATTTATTTATTTATTTATTTATTTATTTATTTATAATTAGGCTTCTATACCGCCCTTCTCCCGAAGGACTCAGGGTGGTGTACAGCTATATTAAAACACATAGATTTACAAAATTTAAAACCAATTAAAATCAAATATATAGAATTTGGCTCAAAAATTAAAACACACCTACACCCCTTATAAAATTTCTATTAGGCCAGTCCGGCTTGCTGGAACAGAAGGGTCTTCAGGGCCCGGCGAAAGGTACGCAGGTCGGGGCTAAGACAAAGCTCTAGGGGGAGCTCATTCCAGAGAGCTGGTGCCCCCACAGAGAAGGCTCTCCCCCTGGGTGTCGCCAGTCGACATTGTTTGGCCAATGGCACCCTGAGGAGCCCCTCTCTGTGGGAGTGTATTGGCCGGTGGGAGGCTATTGATGGCAGAAGGCGGTCTCGTATATACCCCGGTCCTAAGTCATGGAGCACTTTAAAGGTAGTCACCAACACCTTGAATCGCACTTGGAAGACCACCGGGAGCCAGTGGTCTTCCAAGTGGTCGCACTTGGAAGACCACCAGGAGGCAGTGCAGCTCGCGCAGGAGGGGTGTTATGTGGGAGCGCTGGGTCGCCCCCATAACCACCTGCACGGCCGCATTCTGGACCAGCTGGAGCCTTCAAGTGCTCTTCAAGGGGAGCGTTGTAGAGAGCGTTGCAGTAGTCCAGACGGGACGTGACGAGGGTGTGAGTGACTGTGCGCAGGGCATCCTGGTCCAGAAAGGGACGCAACTGGTGTATCAGGCGAACCTGATAAAAAGCTCCCCTGGCCAAATATAAAGATTCTCATCTGAATCAGAACCGCAGTGGAGAGCCAAAGATTAAAGACTATCATCATTCATGTTCTCCATCCAGACTGGGTTGCAATATTTACTCTAAACTTTCAAATTATGTTTGGCTCTCCAGAAAATCTCAGTGGTTTAATGCTGGAGCAATATGTATCCTTCCATAACAATTTTTGGAAAATTACTACTTTTCTTTTCCCGGCATATATACTTTTGTTTGCAGGAAGTGAATAAATAAATATGTTCAGGCATTTGCTTGTCATATCTGTAAATTTTCATTTGTTTTGAAGCATAATAAGGAGTTCAGAAGCACGCTACAATCCATAAGTGATTGAACTCAGGGTCTCCTAGGATTCTTATGATAAGTGGAAAGCAGATTATTCGCAAATATAGCATTGTCTCCTATCCATCAGATCATTGTTGCAGAAGGCAAAGAGAAAAAAAAGACTATATAACTTGTGATTTTTTGGGGAGGGGAGAAAGGTTTTTTTAAAATTTAGAACATGGCTATTTTGCTAAATAAAATGTTTTCAGATGAGCCTAGAAATATCATTTCCCTACCAAAGGCTAACGTTTTAATTCAGAATATAGCTGGAAGGGACCTTGGAGGTCTTCTAGCTCAAGCAGAAGACCCAACACCATTTCAGACAAGTGGCTGTTCAGTCTTTTCTTAAAACTCTCCGGTGATGAAGCGCTCATAACTTCTGAAGGCAAGCTGTTCCACTGGATAATTATCTCACTGTTAGGAAGTTTCTCCTTAATTCCAGATTGCTTCTTTCCTTGATTCATCCATTGTTTCTTGTCCTGTCGTTTGGTGCTTTGGAAACCCCCTCTTCTTTGTGGCAGCCCCTCAAATTTTGGAATACTATTATCATGTCACCCCTGGTTCTTCTTTTTTCTAGATTAGCCATATCCACGTCCTGCAACCATTCTTCATACGTTTTCATCTCCAGGCCTTTAATCATCTTAGTTTCTCTTCTCTGCACTTTTTCCAAAATCTCAAAATGTGGAGACCAAAACTGTATGCAGTATTCTAGGTTAAGGTTTTATAAAGCGGTACTAATACTTTACGTGATTTTGCACAGACAAAAATTCTGCTAAAACTTTTTCTATACAGAGTCACAGAGGAAAAGCTCCAACAACTGAATAGCTGTCCTTCAGCTATTTAAAGCATGGATTGCATGGGGTGTCTCATACTGGAAGCAGAAAAGGAGTCTTCCTTCCATCTGTCCTTGTAAGACTAGAAAACTTTCAGACTTGTGAATTGAACTGAAAGGTATCTGTCAAAAGAGTCTCCTTCTGTACCCTAAATAACTTTCTGGGGTTTCAAGCACAGCTGCAAAAGTTTGCTTTAAAAACAGTCAGGTATTGATGTGACTGTTTATCCTATGCACACATGCAGTGAGGTTAGGGCTAGAGTTAGTTATACTGTAGTGTAGCTGTCAATACTCTTCTAGTCTTTATCTTCTCAAAAAGCAATATTTACTGTTGCTTGCTACATTTGAAATTTGGTTATCAATTTAAATATGTATATGTATGTAAAAATTGATTACCTTATTTAAGAATAAAAAAGATTCATACTACTGCGTTGTATATTTTTTTAATCTAGTTTACAAAAAAAAACCTCTCCATGAACACTGCCTATTATATATGCCTATATTGTCTAGATTCTAGCTGTTCTTAGTATAACCAAGGCAAAATGTTGATTAGTGGGTTAAAAATGAAAAGAATGAGAAACTACAAACTGGAAGATGAATGATGGGTGGGCACATTTCTTGGCCCTATAAAGTATCATAATAAAATAAGATCTGTGGTGGTGCAGTGGTTAGAATGCAGTATTGCAGGCTAACTCACTGCTCACTTCAGGAGTTTGGTTCCCAGTGGTTCAAGATTGACTGAGCCTTCCATCCTTCCAAGGTCAGTAAAATGAGGAACCAGATTGTTGGGGCAATATGTGGTGGTCATGCCAAAAAGTGAAACAGTTCTGGCAGATAATTAAGAAGCAAATAGAAGAAATTACAAATCAGAAAACAGAAATGAGACCAGAAACCTATCTATTAGGAATATTCACAACACATTATGAAAAAGAAATAAAATACCTAATCATTCACATATTAACGGCTGCACGGATAGTTTTCGCTCAAAAGTTGGAAACATGGAGATACACCAACAGAAGATAAAATAATTCTTAAAATTATGGAATGTGCAGAAATGGACAGACTCACGAAAGAATTACAAGAAAAGGAAGAAACAGACTACTACTTAGTATGACAAAAATGGTATGACTGGTTGGAGAAAAGGAAAGGAAAATAAAAAAAGGGAGATGAAACATATAGATAAAAATTGAGTATCAGTTAAGAAGAAGAGTAAACCAAAGAGGGAATTTAGGATACAATTATATATGTAAATGTGTAGAAATATATATAAATGAATATAGTTTACCGATGTGACTAGTTAAAATAGAAGTTGCGAGACTTGATTTACATTTATTTGTTATGTATGTTGTATTGTCGTATTCATGTTTGTTTTGTATCTTTTTTTCTTTTTAACTAAAATAAAATATTTTAAAAAAAAGATCTGTGCTGGTGCAGTGGTTAGAATGCAGTACTGCAGGCTAACTCACTGCTCACTTCAGGAATTTGATTCCCACTGGCTCAAGATTGACTGAGCCTTCCATCCTTCCAAGGTCAGTAAAATGAGGACCCAGATTGTTGGAGCAATATATTGATTCTGTAAACCGCTCAGAGAGGGCTGTAAAACACTGTGAAGCAGTATATAAGCCTAAGTGCTATTTCTATTGCTATAAAGTTTACAATATTCAGAACAGAAATAATTGCATGTTTTACAAGTACAATAATTCTTCACAAATTCAAAATGCTGGATTTGCCGAGTCATGGCTGACTATTCTGTCGTCTCTTGTCTGCATTTTCTAGAGGCCTATTCTTCTGTAAATCTTTAGTCTCATTTTGGAAATGCTGAGTAATACATGAGGAAAATAGTGCACTTGTAGTAACTATTAGGATGTGTCTGTAACTGCCATGGGGATGCATATCTGGTAATACAGTCAAGGCAGCCCCAGAACATAAAGCACTGAGCATCAAAATTGTCTGTATAGGTCAACTATATAGTGTTCAGTGCAAAAATGGGCTTAATCATCAGGATTTTAAATGATTTCCATTTACTGCTGATATGGCCTGAGAATGCTGTTCAGGACTGAACATAAACTGAATAAGAATTGTGTTACTGTTTTTTAGCAACATTTTGTGTATTATCTTGCAATCTTGTCTTTATATGTTTGTCCCTTTCTTGCAAATCAGAATGAAGGGTTGAAACTGAAGTTCACTGCCTCTGTTATGGGAGCGCTGGTCCTGAGGAATACGTGAGAAAGGGATAAGGATTCGTCTAACTTATTGTACTTCTTCATTCTTTTTGCATTGCTTATGGTTTGTGTTGCATGGTAAGAATAAATTAAAAATATCAAAAACGATAATCTCTCTGCAACAGAGATCAACCATTTTATTATAGCATCAATGTTCTGCTTCTCAGATCTACTTAATGGTCTTAAAATTGCTATATATGCAAAGGTTACAATGGACGGAAATCAATTTCCAGAGCTATAATTAAGACAGAAAGATGTACAATATCTGAGACAGAAGACGCATATTGATGAATGCTAATTACAGCTAATAAAATGTGTTTCATCCTTCAGATACATACATTTATTATTCTAATTGGACCCTGCAGCCAGATTCTATCCCACATATATACTAGATGTAATAGCATTATGATCACAATTTCATATTGGTTCCCCTTATTCATAGCACATGAAGACAAAGGGACAAAGGGACAGATTCACCAATCCGTGATGGTTTCTCTGGCATATTTAGATTTTGCAAAATCACAGTTTTCATGTTACACATTTTGCCAAATATTAGTAACTAGAGATCTGGCCCATTGTGTAAATAGATTAAAGGAGAGCATATGTCAGTGATGGCTAACCTTTTGGCCATCGTGGGCCAAAAGCGCAGGGGGGGTCGTGCGCACGTGCGTGCCCACACACATAATGCAATGTGCCGCACCTGCCGTGCATGCACACAGACCCCCCCCCATGCAAGCCCCGCTTTTGGCACGTGATGGCATGGTGGACTCGGTAGGCCCATTTTTCGCCCTCCCCAGGCTCTAGAGGCTTTCTTAGAGCCTGGGGAGGGCGAAAACGGCCTTCCCCACCTCCCCAGAGGCCCTCCGGAGGCCGGAAACAGACCGTTTCCTGACTTCTGGTGGGCCCAGACAGCCCGAAAATCAGCTGGCCAGTGCACGCATGCACGGTGGAGCTGAGCTAGGGCAATGCTCGAGTGCCCATAGATATGGCTCCACGTGCCACCTGTGGCATGCATGCCATAGGTTCTCCATCAACGGGCATATGTCATAAGGAAAACTAAAAAAAGTCTCACTTTCTATAGCACCATCCTTTGAAATAAGTACAACAGACTCAAATGATACATTCCACTGCTATTATGAATTTATCACTAATTTGTGAGAAGTGCATCATAAGTTATAGAGA
This sequence comes from Pantherophis guttatus, assembly GCF_059756535.1. NCBI lineage: Eukaryota > Metazoa > Chordata > Lepidosauria > Squamata > Colubridae > Pantherophis > Pantherophis guttatus. The sequence continues at coordinate 86,073,941 of NC_142064.1, read as the reverse complement.
TCAGCAGTCCCAACTTATATGGTTCTGTGGACTGGCAGAAGTGGCGAGGGGGAAAGGGTTGATTTCGTGTGTGCACATGCGCAAATGGAGCTTTGCACACTCACCTGCCGCTTCCGCAGCCTGGTTCCCAACGGATTGCAGCCCAGGGGTTGGGGATGCTTGATATACAGTATATTATATGTCAGCATTGCATAGTAAATTATTACAACCACACATTCTTTAGTAGAAGACTAATCAAAATCTTATTGTTAGAGTCATCAGCTCACAGAATGACATTTTCCAATAAATCACTTTCAAGAAGCAAAGCGCAACACATATTTATTGTCTATATATTATTCACTTAAATATCAGTTTCATAAATTTAGCCAACAAGCAGCCTACCTTTTTATAAATTTTTTATATCTAGGGATTTTTCTATGTTCTTATGGTACTGTACAACTTTATCCTTTCTGAAATCTTTTTGTCCTACTCTTTTATTACTATATATTTCTGCCAGGATGCAGATACCTCACTGACTCCTCATAAATCAGAAAATGCCTTGGCTTTTCCATCAGATTCTGATGAATTGCGCGAATGTTATGAACTATAGCAATAACTTTAAGAGATCAATAAAATGTTACAGTGTCAAAGAAAATACCTGCCATGTTTCAGATTTGCCACCTCTAAGTTCAGTTTCTTATTTTTATAACCCATTAGATTCCTACCCATTCCTCATGTTTAATTATTCCCAGATCAACTGATAACTTTCTCTTCTTTCTAATAAGCTGAACTGAAAATTGTTTGATTTCCTGAACACCTGCACATTTCACATTGTCAAGTCAGCATAAGCCACTGGCTCAAATTTAATAAAGATGAAACAAATTAAAATGAAACGGTTCAATAAGAACTTTTCTAAAATCGGGGCTAATGTTTTTAAAGTTCATTATGTTTATGAACTTTATGAACATTTAATATAATGATTTGATCTTATTTACCGTTTAAAAGACTAAGACACTTCCATGCGAATGGGGAAGAAATGGACATGGCTCTTTTTGACATTAACTGAGTGTGTTTGTACTTCCAATTCTTTGTTTTTAAATATCGGCCTTGCAATTACTGATGCCAACTTAAACAGTATCCCAGATTTCAGTGGTGATTGTTGGAACGGTTTTAATGTTCTAAAATAAATTGAAATAAATAAGGCTTCTTATTTAATTGCAGTCTGCATTTAGTTTTCTCAAAAATGCTTTGAATGTGTCTCACTTGCCTTGACTGACCCGTATTTATATAGCTTTAGCATTTTAGTGAAATGGTGGGCTAATATGAAATACTAGGAAGCTCACATGATACAGTACTTACAATTTCATGTGGTGAAATGAATATGGAACACAGCCATGGTGTTAAATTGTTTATACCAGGCATTCAAACATCTGTATAGAGAAGATACAAATAAGAGAATTATGGTTATTCCATTGTTTGTGGGAAAGCTGTGTGAGAAACATGATTTCTCCTTCAATAATCACCCATATTGTTGCCTTTCCTTCCTACTCTATGAATATCTTGCACCAAAACTGATCCCTGTAAGAACTTTACGTGCGGTAACTTTTGCCTGAATTTGCTTTCTTCCTTCTTTCTCTATCCCTTTTTCTGATGTATCATGAGTTTGTGATTATACAGAAGGCAAGACTGTCTCAGTGATATTTGTAAGCTGCAAGTTATTATCCCATTGGCTAAAGAATAATCAGACAGAGCACCAAGTTAAATCTGGGATAGGTTGATATCGTATTTCTTATGCATCTAAGTGGGCTGCTATACTGGAGAGGATACATCACATCTCTCTCACCATTGGCACTACTGCTTTTCCAAGGAGAATAATCTTCTCTATTATGAAAATTTTTATAAGGACGTATAACTTGCATTGCAACAAGAAAAGCAGGGCCATGGGGGTGGGTGGGATTTATTTATTTACTTGTGTGATTTTTAATATTATATACTTCAGGTTTTACAAACTTTTTTCAGGTGATGGAATCTGTTAGTTAAAAAGATATCACACAGCCCCTGATCTGCAAAATGGTGGGTATGACTTTTTAAATTTATTTTTTTTAATTTTTTTAAGGATGTCATCTCTGTCATCTTTGCTGATCCTGTCTTCATAGCATACACTCATATTTTGAGCTGATATCTGTTGTATCAGGCATCCTTGTTTTCTGCCAGGACCATTTCAGGCATATCTTTGCCAATTTCATTTCCCAGAGATCCTTAGAAAACAGTCAAATGGGATTGATGAGTAGGAAGAATCCACTCAGGGTAATCCATTTCCATTTCAGATTGGTGGTGCTTCTGTTTTAAAATTACCCAAGTCCAAAAGCCTGGCCTAGTCTAAAATCATCCTGCAACCAGAAGGAATGCTGACATGAAATTGGGAGGATAGTATAATTGCAGTATCACCCGCTGTCCAGTAGTGGGTTTACCTTCGCTACTGGTTCGGAACTGTGAGCGCGTATGTATGCGCTTGATTTGCTTGCGCACGGCACTTCTGCACATGCACAGAACCTTCTGCACATGCGCAGAGCGTCTGCGATGACGTCCGGGCGGATGGGCGGAGCCTCCCGCCACCGCTACCAGTTTGCCTGAACCGGGGATAATCAGTAGAAACCCACCACTGCCGCTGTCCCTTTAACCAAACCTAAGTTATGAAGTAATTCTGTCATACAATGAGAGACTAATGTTTTCTTTAGATGATGGAGCTTCTTCCTACCATTGTTGATCTGCCAGTGTGAATGAGTTTTAAGGATTTAGAGTTGATCTGCCAGTTTTAGAGTTTTAAGGATGTGCAGAATCTTAGATCCTCTTATGGAATTCTGACATCATTCTAGCATGGAAACAAAGGTGGAAAATTAACTTGATTTTACATTGGAGTAAAAATATAAAATGTCTTCCATTTTATGTCCTAGTTAGCAATTAGCTAGCATGATTTAAGACATGTCAGTGCCTTGGTCAGTGATTGTATAATTGGAGACCCAATGTGGTGTAGTGGTTAAGGTACTGGATTTGCCCCAGGGAATTATGAATTTCCTCCCAGAAATAGAAGCTCACAAGGTGAGTTTGAGCCAGTCATGCTAACCTAGCCCATCTGACTTCATAGGATTGTGGTTGTGGAGAAATTATTTGTCCTGAACAAAAGGCAAGATACACATCTGACAAATAAATAAATAAATGCTCTATCCAGCTAACCACATTAAGTAATTACTCATTTACAAGCAAGATGATAAAACAGGATTGTGTTTTAGATTCTTTTTTCCCTCTTTACTTCATCTTAGATTCTTTTTTGGGGTATCTGTATTTATGCCACAAAAAAGTAATAAACTTTGTTGAAAAAAGTAGAAGATGTGGAGAGAGAAGTAGATAACTTTCCATTGTATTGGTCTGTTTTTCATTAAATGGGACAACAGATCTGTATAATTTGTAACTACAGGAAGATAAATGCTATTGATGGTGAAGCGTTCATATATACAGAGAGAGAAACAAAGAGGAGTAATTGAATGACCAGCCAGTGTAATGGAAAAATAATTTGTGCTGACTCACATAGCAGCACCACTAAATTTACTCAAGAGTATCATACATACATACACATGCAGGTCTATTGGTGAAATAAAAATGATTGCCACATGCTGGGATCATTTTTAATAAAGCAGAGAAGTTAAATTATTATTGAAATAACAAATACTTTATAAAGAAAAGTAATTCTCGCATGGTTTTCTTTGGACTGGACTTGCATTGTGAGGTGCTGAACAATGTTTTATGTATTATGCCAGCTGGTAGAAAACCTTCTAAACTGCTTGACTCTTCCCCTCTTCTCCTCCATTCTATTTTGTTTTCCTCTGTTTCTTTCCTTCCCTTCCTCTACTCCATCTCCACTCTGTATTTTTCTTACTTTTCTTTGCTGTTTTGGTTGGAAGAAAGGAGAGGGATATGTGTAAATGTATGTATGTCCTTGTTGGAATATGTGTGCATGCATTAGAGAATGGCTAGTACATGTGTGAGAGAATTAATCTATATATGCATATAGGGGAGGTCAATAGATTTCTCAAATGGGTACTATATTTTACAGGGAATTAGTTTTAATCAACAGTTACAAACTCAATTATATGGTGTTTATTTGTTTGTCCTATCCTATATGCAAGGGTATCACTTTATCAAGGAGTAAATAGCTCCAGAATGGTTTGAGTTGGAATTGGAAACCTAGGTTGACAAAATGAGGAAGTTGGCAATTGAGCAAATGTTTGTGTACGTTTATACCTACACTGCTGTCTCATGTTCCCTTTGTTGGAGAATTATATATATATAAAAGAATTATCTTACTCTGGAGTGCTTGTTAATCAAGGTGTAGCTGTATGAAACAGCCCATCCTCTTTCTTTCCTCCAATAAACATCTCAGAAGATTACTGAACAAGTTTTTTTCTTGGGGGAACCTTCTCAAAGATCATAATTTATTGGAGTTTTAACCTGTCCCACAGTACTGTGGGAAATCACGGCTGTCTGCCTTGTGTTCTGAGAATAACTTTATGTAGATGAGTATTAAAAAATAGGATAAAGTGTTTTAGTTGGGTCTCAGAAAAAAATCATATTCCAGGAATTTGTGACTTAATAATATGAACTGAAAGTTTAGGGTTTAATCATGCAGGTGTGTATGTGAAAAAGTCAGTTGTTTTGGAGGGGCGTGGCTTGGTGGGCGTTGCACGGGAAGGATATTGCAAAATCTCCATTCCCTCTCCACTCCAGGGGAAGGATACTGCAAAATCCACATTCCCTCCCAACTCCTGGGGGAAGGATATTGCAAAATCTCCATTCCCACCCCACTCTGGGGCCAGCCAGAGGTGGTATTTGTCGGTTCTCTGAAATACTCAAAATTTCTGCTACCAATTCTCCAGAACCTGTCAGAACCTGCTGGATTTCACCCCTGGTTCTTTGCCTGTAAATCTTGTAGCCATTCTGAGTTTTCTCAAAGACCACTAATTTCAAAAGAACTTCCTTCTATGAAGATGTGCATACAATTGCCACCTTAAGAAAACCCATCGACTAAAACCAAACCAATATTGGTTTGGTTTGGTTTGGTTTTAGTCGATGGGTTTTCTTAAGGTGGGAAATGATTATGCACATAATCATAGAAGGAAGTTCAATTGGTTTGGTTGATTTGCAAATCAATTAATGAATGTGCTGTTAATTTATTTATGACTACTCAATCTGGACTACAAAAATGCAGATGGCCACTAGAGGGAGACAAAGGAGCTTCAACTCAAATGTATTGTTTTAATTTACCCCAAAAAAGGAGACAGCTACTACAGCAAATATTCCAAATTTAATGGGACAGGATCAGGCTTCCACCTCTTCCTGAGCAGCACATATTGGAGAAGAACAAAGCCTTTTTCTGCTTAGCTATATCTCATTATTGCCAAACGTTTGCTCACTTTATTCTGTCTAGACTCTTATTTAAAACCAAAATGAAATTAAGATCAGACATTAAAATTAACCCCTCAAATGTGTCCTTTCGTAATAGGCTTTTTAAGATACATTTTTATTTGGCCTTAAGAAAAACTCGACTCAGAAGATAATAGTCTCATTTTCTAAAGAAAGCACACTTAGAAATGTTGAATTGTTCCAGCATTTATTAAACAGGCTCCTTATGTGCAATTTTGAAGCCTGGGATTTTTCATTACAAAATCCATTTAGAATTGTTTCCAGAGATGAAGATGTTTTAGTATATTATTTAATTAAAAAGAAACAACAGCAGCAACAACTATGTTATGCTAAGTGAAATGCGTGTCTTTAATTAAAAATGCATATTATTCCCACGAAGCAGCAACATCCTACCAGCTCTGGAACTCATGCAAATTAATAGAATCTATATTTGCTTTTATTATATTTTTCCTGGCATGAACCTTCAATGCAAGATTTGCTAGTGACTGCATTCTTTTTTATTATCTCTCTCTTCCATTTAGAAAGCATTATCCAGAACACCAGACATTTATACTGATACAGATATTTATAACTGACATAGATATTTATTCTATAGTGATGTTTCTATTGCTATTAATAGTAACATTTAGGTTTATATACCACCCCATAGCACTTTATAGCACTGTCTGTGTGGTTTATAATGTAGAAGCATTATTTGCATATTGCCTCCAACAATCTGGGTCCTCATTTTCCCGACCTCTGAAGGATGGAAGGCTGAGTCAACCTTGAGCCCATCAGGATGGAACTCCAAGCTGTGGGCAGAGTTTGCCTGCAATACTGTACTTTAACCACTGAGCCCCAAGGATCTTATTATTATTATTTCCATAATTTATGTTTTAAAAATAGAGACGGGAGATTTCCAACCTGATTGGATGATTGTATGTTTCGCTAATTTGAATTCCAGCCTAAGAGTGAGTTTTTAGGCTACATGAGCATCCGTCTTCGATAAATACCTCTTTGAACAATTTAATAGATAATAGCAAATCTGGATCTTTTCTGTCCTGGAAGCTATTAGCTCATATATTGCAAGAAATAGTAGAAGAGATCCTAAAAGAAGTGGGAACCCAGTTTGATCAAGAGCATCCACCTCTGTTATTTCTAATACAGCGACAGATGGTGCAGATTGAGACTAATGAAGAAAAGGGTAAGTACATAGTTCACTCTAGGCCGGGTGTCTGCAACCTGCGGCTCCGGAGCCACATGCGGCTCTTTGGGCCCCCTGCTGTGGCTCCCTGTTGGATGATCCCATCACTGGCTGGCCCCAACCCTCGCCTTCCTCTCCCAGTCACTCCTCACCTGGCCTGAGAAGGAAAGGGTGACGGTGGGGGATGGAGAAGCGACCGGGGCAGAGACAGAGAGATACAGAGAGAGAGGGGGAGATAGAGAGAGAGAGACATAGAGAGATACAGAGAGAGGGGGGGAGAGAGAGGGAGGGGGAGGGAGGGAGGGAGAGATGCCACAAAGGTTTTAGGGTTCCCGTTGTTTTTTAACAACCGGTTCTCTGCCCTAATGACTGGCTGGGTAGGCGTGGCTAGGGGGGGTCATGTGACTGGTGAAAGTGAGTGATGTCGAGTTGGCCATGCCCACCGAGGTTTTGTGGTTCCCGGTGTTTTCTTTTCTGTGGGAAACGGGTCCAAATGGCTCTTTGAGTGTTTAAGGTTGCAGACCCTTGCTCTAGGCGGAACCAAGGTATGCAATAGGCAGAATTTATGATAAGTGGAGTCAGGCTGCAATAAATAAAATCACTTCAATAGACAGGTGCCTTCAGGATCCTGAAGAGGAGAACTGACGCCTTCGAACTCATTTTTCTATTTAGCAAGTGGTGGGGGCTCTATGCTAATGGGGAAATAAGTGATGTGCAATAACCGAACTTCACAAGAATACTGCCAAGCAAGACGCATAACAAGTCCATAATTGATGGCAAAGGATCCTCTTAGAAACATGAATTGATTAATGAGGGTCTTATGAAATATATAGGGCAGGTTCATTTGCATTCATATTACTGTAATTTCATTGTAGTAAAATTGGAATGAACGAACACAATTGTGAAACCTGGGTAGACTCTTTCAGATCATGGGTCCCCAAGCTACAGCTAAATTCGACTCTGGACCAGGGAGTTCTACCCAGAATAGTGAAAGCATAAAAACATGGAGCGAACTTTCATTGGGGAAGTAGTAAATATGCTTGCTATTGCATTGGAAACAGCCTGCAGCCTCTCTACAGCCTCCAAAAAAGTCTGAAACACATATTATTACGACATTCATAACTCAACTTACATTTCATTTAGTGACCATTCAAAATTACAACGGCATTGAAAAAGTGATTTATGACCATTTTTCACACTCACAATGTTACAGATGAAAATACCTAACCTGATATCTGTAAATATGTGTGCTTGTTTATATGTCATTGTGTGATGTCATTGTGTCACTTACCATTGGTTAGTACTTACCATTAGCCCCGCCTTCTCTGTATATAAGTTCTTGCTCCTCCCAGATTAGTGCCTGTCTAATTGTGTTCCTGAGGAAGAAAAGAAATAAATATTACTATTACAAGAAAGCCTACAGTCTCTTATATATGGGCCTAACCAGGATAACCAAACTAGCAACAATTTGGTAGCAAGAGGATGGTTTGGTAGGCCCAACCGAACATAAAGATGCAAGACTCACATAACGACAAAAGAAGACCTGCCACCAGATACATAACGAAAAGAATGGCAGCTCAACTAACTCCTGACAAATATACACCACTTGAAAATATTAAGAAACAAACGCAATTACAAGAAAATGAACTGCTAACACCAAACAAAGAAGATGAGGTAAAAAGAAAAATACTAGAATTAATAGAAACAACTACAGCTGAATCAAATCTGCTTGTGAAAATCCGCAGCATAATAAATGACCACGGAACAGCAGCAGATAACGAAAATAACAAACAAGAAAACTGCAAGGTAAGAAATTCAACCCCGACTTCAAAAATGACACCAAAGATGGCGACAGCTTCCCGCCTTTTTCATGGCAGCCATCTTACCCACCTAATACCTCTAAAATGCCTGACCAATTACTAAAAGAATTCCAAACCTCAAACTACGAAATAAAAAACAAAACCTACCAAGAAGATGATTACCTGAGTCCAAAAACAAATAAAAAACAATTATTTAAACAAAACAAAGCTCAACCTACTGAAGTAGAAATAGACAATGCTATACAGGTGCTAACTGCAGCACTCGGGACTAAACTAACAATACCAAACAAACAACCAGAAAATGAAATAGAAAATTCTAAACTACCATCTACCAAAGGCCAAAAAGAAATAGACTGTCTAAAGAAAGGCCTAGCCACCCGAAGAAAGACAAGCTGGCAATCATACTTACCTACTGAAGAGCAGCTCCCTGAACAACCCGGCTCCATTGGCAATGGCGGCCCGCCTCAAGCTCCACTTACTGACGACCTCAGAGAAGACTCCCAGATGAGCAGAGCAGCACCCCAGGCATTCTTCAGTCACCAGAGGCCCTCCGGAAACAAAGCAGAGCAACAGAAGGCCGTCTGGGACTTCACCCCAGGAGCTGCAGACACAGGAACCTCCCTCATCGACTGCTGGAGAAAAATGAGGACTGAGCATGCCCAGAACGAGCCTGCAAAGAAAGAAGAAGGAAACATAAATACAAGTCAGCGCAACATAGAGATAAGTAAATACAGACATACATCTACCATACCCAGGCCTTATTGTGAGTATGCTAAGGTCTTAAATCATGGACAGCTACTAAACATGAATAACACCTCACTACACTCAGGGACAATACCTCCAGACTTTATAAAATTGAAATTAGATGGAAGCAACTTAATGGAATGGGATCAGTGTTTACAGATTGTATATATGAAAGAAAATGTTTTATTTTTTATTGATAACCCACCAAATAAGCCTTGGACCTATGAAATAGACTGCCTCCACCACAAAGCATACTATATGTTAATTGTTTCTATTTCCCCAAGTATACTCCCCAGTATAGAGCATAATTTAACTGTATTTGAAGTATATCAAAAATTATTCAGACTGTTCTATAGCAAAAATGTAGCCACTACCACAAAAATCTCTAGGGAATTCTATTCTGCCAAACTAAAACATGATACATCCATGAGTGAGCATATCTTGAATTTAAACGCTGTAAGAGCAGACCTTATTCAAAGGGGAGAAACCATTTCTGACAACACCATGAAAAGCATTATAATTAACTCACTAGATCACAGCTGGGATAACTACATTACACTAATAGATAACCTAAGTATAGAGCAAATTACTTTAGAAAACCTTACCAATAAGCTTATTACTGAAGATAGACTTAGAAGAGAGCGATATACACAACAAAGAGAAGGTAGAAATCAAAGAAGGACTGATTTCAGGGCCAGAGACAGATACCCACATGAATGTCTCACATGTGGATCTGAAAGACATCAGAGTAGAGACTGTCCCAAGAATATAGGATACAGTGACTCATATAAACACAAGGATAGAAGAATACACTTTTTAGACAGAACCTCCCCAGATTACAGGTATAAGAGAAGAGAATCACCACACTCTAGAGAAAGACAAACATACAGAAATAACCCTAGAGAAAATAAGAAAGGATCACTATATGGAATAAGAAATAATAACACTTTGATATCTGATTCACTTAACACCTGGCTCATAGATTCAGGAGCCACATGCCATACAACTCATAATAGAGAAATATTAAGTAACTTCACTGAAAAGAAATATTATATTAAAGTAGCAAACCAAAATAGAGTCCTAGTGAGAGGAATAGGAGACACGCATATAAAAGGTATAGGAAAAATAGAGGGGGTACTATTTGTGCCCGAAATTCCAAATAACATATTGGCAACCCTAAAGTTAAGCATAGACAATGCAATAGAAACCACTTTCAGAGGTGGAAAGGTATTCATGACTAAGAACAACAGAAACATAGGTAAACTATTTACAAATGATGGACTAACATACCTACTGCCACAAGATAACGAACTAGTCTATGCAAACTATCAATTAAGAAACAAAAAACCAAATTCAGATAGCCATGATGAAAATAATGATAAGAATGCATCAAACACTGATACTAATATGTCTGAAAATTTAAACAATGGAAAACCTATTCACGATAATTGTAGTCACTTACTCCACAGAAAGCTAGGACACGCGAGCTTTCCAGTCATACGAAAAATGTTAGAGTGTTCCGAAGATTTAAAAATAAAGAACTGTAAAAATTACTTAGAATGCTCTGTATGCAATTCTTCCAAAATTAAAAACAAGCCAAAACCCAAAAAAGCCACCCGCACCACACAATCAACCTTTCAACTAATTCATATGGATGTAGTAGGCCCATTAAAACCTTCAATTAAATACAAAAAAAGATACTTCCTGACCATAGTCGATGACTATAGTAGATTTGGTTTTGTATACACCCTTAACCACAAAAGTGAGGTTTTCAAAAAATTTAAGGAGTTCTTTAAAATGGTAGAAACACAATACAATACCAAAATCAAACAAATAATGACTGACAGGGGGTCGGAATTCCTATCCAACGAATTTTCAATTTGGCTAAAATCACAAGGAATATTGCACTTTAAATCTTGTCCATTTTCCCCATTCCAAAATGGAGTCTCTGAAAGGAAGAATGGTTTGCTACAAACCATGGTTAAATGTGTGTTAGATGATGCTGGTTTAAACCAGTCATTCTGGGCTGAAGCCCTTAATTATTCCAATTACACTATAAATCGCTTATGGTCCAGTACAATCAATAAGACCCCATACGAACTCATGTATGGAAGGAAACCAAAAATTGGGCATTTACACGTATTTGGTGTATCTGCTGATGTATATGTGCCCTCACAGTTAAGACGCAAAGGAGAGAAAGTATCCAAAAGACTGATATTTATGGGGTACGAATCAGGAACCAAGGGATATCGCTTCATTGATAAAAATAATCACTTCATTGTATCCAGATCTGCCGTGTTTCATGAACACATGAACTGGTCAAAATTACATCTCAATGAAATTTACCCAGAATCAAAAAATATTACACACACGCACGCAAAACATCACACATCAGATACGAACCCCAAATCCACATCTACTAACAGAATCAAATGCCCAGTAATAGTTAATGATGAATGGAAAAAAGGACACCCCACTTTGAAAGTAGATCAATTAACCGAAAAAGAAGCTAAGTATATGCATAGCGATGAACATCCCCAGAATAGGCCCATTAGATCCAATAGGGGCATAATTCCTAAAAGATTAGATGATTACGTACTGTCTATCCAAGCTAAACACCTGACTCCTAACACATATGATGACATACTTAAGCTACCCCTAGAAGAAAAAAGTAAGTGGGAGGAAGCAATGAAAAAAGAGATGGACAGTTTGAGAGAACTAAATGTATATACACCAACAGACCTGCCCACTGAGAAATCCCCTATTGGCACTAGGTGGATCTATAAAATCAAGGAGCTAGAGGATGGTAAATTCCTATACAAAGCCAGGTTGGTGGCTCAAGGCTTTGCCCAAAGATTTCCGGATGACTATGAAGACACTTACTCCCCAACCGTTAGATCAGAAAGCGTGAAAACAGCACTAGTGTTAGCTTCTATCTTAAATCTGGAAGTATATCAATTTGACGTGCAGACTGCCTATCTGCACGCTGATCTAGATAAAGAAATTTATGTGAAAGCACCCCCAGGAAAGGATACAAAAAAGGGAGAAATTTGGCTATTAAACAAGAGCCTTTATGGACTAAAACAGTCCGGTAAGCGGTGGTATGAGTGCTTATCAAAGATACTTAAAAATATGGGTTTTGTAGCTACTTCATCTGATTTTTGTTTTTTCACAAAAAAAAATAATGATTCTATTGAATATGTTTTGATTTATGTTGATGATATATTGTATTTTGGACATGACAAAATTAAATGTGATAATTTCGCTGAACAACTAGGCAAAAATTTCAACTTAAAAATATTAGGAAAGGTAAATAAGTATCTAGGAGTCCAAATTGACAAAACAGATAAGGGGTTCAAATTATCTCAGAAAGACAAGATTATGGAACTCATACAAAAATGTAATTTAATTAATTCAAAAATTTGTGATACTCCTATGTCAACTGATTTTTATAGGAATGTGTATAATGAGTACGAACCATTCAAGGATAACACGTTATATCGATCAATTATTGGGTCCTTATTATACATATCTAATTGGACCAGGCCTGATATCACCCTTGCTGTAAATTTGTTGTCAAGACATGTAAGCAATCCTAACTCATACCACTGGGAAGGAATTAAGAGGATTCTAAAATATCTAAAGTCTAGCATTGATATGTGCTTATTCTTAGAACCATTCATTTCTGAAAAACCAACTTTGACCTGCTACGCTGATGCTGATTGGGCTACTGATTCAAAAACCAGAAAAAGTACTTCTGGATATGTTTTTCTTATAAATGGCTGTGCGGTGCACTGGTACACAGGCAAACAGAATTTAATTGCCACTTCCACAGCGGAAGCCGAATATGTTTGTTTATCCAAAGCGGTCAACAATCTAACTTGGTTCGATGACTTGTTAACCAATGTGTGGGATGAACCTGTTTATCCAATTATTATCAATGAGGACAATAAGGCAGCAATTGATATATCAGCTTCCGAAGCAATAAGTCAACGATCTCGACATATCGATATAAAATATAAACATGTAAGACAACTGTCAAGTATAGGATTTATTAAAGCTATCCATTGCAATACTAGTGAACAAATTGCTGATATCCTCACTAAGCCATTGCCAACCAAACAACATATGTATTTGACTTCCAAACTTGATGTGCATATATAATCTTAATAACCCACCATTAGTTAGGTATTTTAGAGGGGGATTTGTTACAGATGAAAATACCTAACCTGATATCTGTAAATATGTGTGCTTGTTTATATGTCATTGTGTGATGTCATTGTGTCACTTACCATTGGTTAGTACTTACCATTAGCCCCGCCTTCTCTGTATATAAGTTCTTGCTCCTCCCAGATTAGTGCCTGTCTAATTGTGTTCCTGAGGAAGAAAAGAAATAAATATTACTATTACAAGAAAGCCTACAGTCTCTTATATATGGGCCTAACCAGGATAACCAAACTAGCAACACACAACCATTGCAGTATTCCCATGGTCATGTCAAGGATGGGTTGCTATTGGTTCACCTTGGTTCGAGTGAACCGGTAGCAGCAGTGCCGGGAGGCTCCGCCCACCTGCCCAGATGTCATCAAAAACACTGTGTGCATGCGCAGAACCTGCAGAACCATGCCCGCACGCTCCCAATAGCGAACCAGTAGCACCAGGATTTGAATCCCACTACTGGGTCACATGATCAAAATGCAGACGCTTAGAAATTGACTCATATTTATGATGGTTGCCATGTCCCAGCAACTCTTTGCACCGTTCTGACAAGCAAAGTCAATGGGGAAACCAGTTTCACTTAACAACCATTTTATTAACTTAACAACCGCAGTATTCACTTAACAACTCTGGCAATAAAGGTTGTAAAATGTTTTAACTCTAAAACTGACTTAATTAATCTCTCATTTAGTGACATAAATGTTGGGCTCAATTCTGGTTGTAAATCAAGGTCTATCGTTATTATAGAATGAGTGGAAATTTGCCTAGTTTTTACTTGTAGCAGAGGTGGGTTTCAGCAGGTTCTGACCAGTTCTGGAGAACCGGTAGCGGAAATTCTGAGTAGTTCGGAGAACCGATAAATACCACCTCTGATTGGCCCCGCCCCCATCTATTCTCTGCCTCCCGAGTCCCAGCTGATTGGAAGGAAATGGGGATTTTGCAGTATCCTTCCCCTGGAGTAGGATGGGAATGGAGATTTTACAGTATCCTTCTCCTGGAATGGGGTGGGAATGGAGATTTTACAGTATCCTTCCCCTGCCATGCCCACCAAACCACGCCCACCAAGCCACACCCAGAGAACCGGTAGTAAAAAAATTTGAAACCCACCACTGACTTGTAGCTATGACACTCCTCCAGCTTGAGGGTCTGGTGACTTATTAGCTTATTAATAAGTAATTAGAGGGTTTTGTAAGCTACGAAATAACTTTAGCCAGAGTTATTAGTTGTGCCCTTTCCTGCTTGAAGTAACATTTCTTTACTACCTTTTGTAAAGAACTAGAAAAGTCAACCACAAATACCACATAGGTTGACCGCAAATGTCTCCTATGTAGACTAGCTGACAGATTGTGACTTTGACACTTGGTGAAGATTCCTTGCAAGTGAACCCATTACTAGAATCAACGAAGTGACATGATATTTAGCTTAAGAATTGGTTACGGAGATCCAGAAAAAGGTCCAGAGATAAGCAAAGTTCATCATTAGCATAGTAAAAAACACACCCAGAAGTAATCAACTTATATGATAATGAAGCAGAATTAAATAATTAAGGGAGTATTATGGGATGGCTTTGCTTTGTGCGCACGTGCAACTGTCATATAACTTTGTAACCAATCAGCAATTCTCTTACTTTTGTTTCCTGTGGTAAATTGTATAAAAATAACTTCGCCTGATTTCTGGTGTGCTCCTTGGGTGTATGGACAACACAGTGGCTCAGTGGTTAAGACACTGGGCTTGTCGGTTGGAAAGCCGGCAGCCTAGGTTCGAGACCCGAATGCCATGTGATGGAGTGAGCTCCTGTCCTCGCCCAAGTTCCTGCCAATCTAGCAGTTTGAAAGCATGCAAATGCAAGTATATAAATAGGTACCAGTTCGGTGGGAAGGTAACAGCACTCCATGACATCTTAAAGTTGTCAAGTTTGAGGATCACTAGAATAGAGCCTGCAAATTGGGGCAGGTTACAAAACCTGTGAAATATGTAAATAAATAATACAGACACAGACACAAACATAAATGCAAATAATATCATGAACAGCATAAGCCATCCATTCAATAAGAGAGTACGCCATTGGTTTCCATAAATATAGAAAAGAATAGCAGGTTTGTGTATAATGCATGGGGGCGGGAGAATAGATTTTCATCTTAATAGTTATATATCAGGAATGGAGCATTTACAGGTATGGAATAATGCAGAGTTTATATGTATTATAAAATTTCAAAATGAGCCAATTTGTCCACATTTTTACATAGGGGCCTGTAGGAGTTAACCTGAAGAGTACTTTATATATTACCTTCATTACACTGCCATTCCATAGTTTAATGAGTTAATTTTGAAAGAAAGGTTTATAATTTAGTTTTATACTACAGTAGATTTGGCTTTTATGAGTTTTATCAGTCTGGAAAGATAAAGCCAGCTATTACATGATAGCTAATCAATGGCGCCAGATAAATGAGGGGAGGAGGGGGGTGGGAAGATAATGTAAATACAATTGTGAACTTTACTCAGTAGATATTTTATCATGCACTACTTTTCACTGTTACATTTGGAATTGCTTACCCGGTATTTGATACTAAAAAATGTGCATGATGTCTTTCAAAAATCCCTGCCCCAAATGATTAAAAAAAAAAAAAACTTGCTTTAACCACATTTGCTAAATCTTTAACTAAAATCATAAAATATTTAAACAATTTTTCAGAAAGACATATTCCATGACAAATTACAGAATATAATTCTGTAATTCTTTACTCTCTAAGGATGGACATGTCATGTTGAACTAACTAATTATTAATTAATTAAAACAGTAAAAAAATTCCTTTCCTTTTTCCTATTTTTCCTTTCTACTCTGATTCTATTCTATTCTGTTTTAATATTTTACTTTATTTTATTGTTTATATTTTATTTTATTTATCAGACATGTACCCCGTTCATCTCACTATCCAAGTGATTCTGAGTGGTTTATAGATTAGAACCATAGAACCGTATCAAAAAAAGGCATAGTTAAAAAATAATTTAAAACGGAGTTAAAAACAAGGATCTGGCTAACTCTCATCAGGGCTGCTGGATGATAGTCTGCAAATGCAAAAATATATCGATGTTTCACTGCTCTTACTACTACTAGGTAGCCCTTGATAGTGGCTCTGACTTGTGTTTGATCAGATTTGTCCCTTGTCTATCTTCAGAAGCGTTCTTGAGCTTTCTCAGCTCCTCTGTAAACTATGGGGAGTGCCAGGAACAATAAGCCAAAAGAGGCCTCACAGGCGCATACAGAATACAGAATAACCGAGTTGGAAGGGACCTTGGAGGTCCTCTAATCCAACCCCCTGCTCAATACCATTCTGGACAAATGGCTGCCCAATGGCTTCTTAAAAACCTCCAATGATGGAGCACCCACAACTTCTGAGCCATTGCACTGATTAATTGTTCATTAGAGATCTTATCCAAGGCCTCAATTCAGGGGTGAAATCCAGCAGGTTCTGACAGGTTCTGGAGAACCGGTAGCAGAAATTTTGAGCAGTTTGGAGAACTGGTAGCGGAAATTTTGAGCAGTTCAGAGAACCAGTAGTGGAAATTTTGAATAGTTCGGAGAACTGGCAAATACCACTTCTGTCTGGCCCCAGAGTGGGGTGGGAATGGAGATTTTGCAATATCCTACACCCAGGAGTGGGGAGGGAATGGGGATTTTGCAGTATCCTTCACCTGGAGTGGGGTGGGAATGGAGATTTCACAGTATCCTTCCCCTGCCACGCCCACAGAACCGGTAGTAAAAAAAATTGGATTTCATCACTGCCTCAGTTGCCTCCCTGTTTTCAGGCAGAGGACAAGGCCTCAGCAGGACCATGCAGCAAAAGTCAAATCCCCAGTTTCCTTTGCACCCTGACGGCTCCATCAGTCAATATTTTACTCTATTCCATATTTTGGGGTGGGGGTGGGGTTTGCCTGGATTGAAATTTCTTATTGAAAAACAAACCACTGCATATCAGCCATCTGATTTCTAATAAATCATTAACTCCACATGTTCAAGGGAAATTTCTGCCTCTGTTAACTTTCATTATGCATTTAAAGGTCCACTGAATTTGCCTGTGTTTTCTTGATTTTCACAAGTTTTTAAAGTGCCTTCTGTAATTCCCCCTAGAGAAAATGGGAATGATCAGCTAAATTCAAACTGTTGTAAGCAAAATAACATAATGGCTAGACTTTAAAAATACCCCTAATGAAAGCCTCCCCCCCCCCATTTTCTATAAAAGTGTAGAGAAACAATGAGATTGTGTACCATGTTGTATCTGGCTTTTCCATTGGAGGATACTCATGACAACTAAGGAGAAATATTTTAAGTCAGAAGCTCACTCTTAAGTTAAAATAAACTAATAAAAATAAGAATGGTAGATGCTTGTGTGTTTGTTTGTGTGTGTGAGAGAGAGGCACAGAGACAGAGACAGAGACAGAGACAGAGACAGGGAGAATGAATGAATACTTTATCGCTATTTATGTAAATGTTAATAAATAAATTTTTATATATAGATACAGTACTTATTTTGGTAAATGTTAGTAAATATATTTAGAAATTAAGATGGATGGATGGATGGATGGATGGATGGACAGCAGACAGATTCTCAAAATATATGTATTAACATTTATCACAATAAATACAGTATGTTATCGAGTAGCACTAACATTGTAGTAATTGGGTTGTCCCTTGGAGATTTATTTATTTATTTATTTTGGATAGAGCATTCCAAATCAGGCACTAAAACAGAAAAGCCATTATCACAATTTTGCAAGCATCTCCAATATTAATGGGGAAGATAGTAATCTTGTTCCACAATCTGACTTCATTATATTTCTCACTGTAACAGATGTAGAATTCTGTCGCTGACAGTATACCCAACATATGCTTCAAGCTGATATCTTGGCTGTTTTTCATTTAGAAACCGACTTTTCCTTCTCTGTTTTATGACTATCCTTTCAAGCAGTCAGGGCCTTGCCAAGTACATTATGTTTCATAGATGTAGTCTTATTATTGTTTTTTTCCCCTTTTGGATGCTACTAAGGGAAGGTCTCTATTTTATTTTATTTTTTAATATAAGGAGAGAAAATAAGCTTGAAATACAAACAATAAAATGAATTGGACAGTACTAACGTTTTCTAAAGGTAAAGGTAAAGGTTCCCCTCGCACATATGTGCTAGTCGTTCCTGACTCTAGGAGGTGGTGCTCATCTCCATTTCAAAGCCGAAGAGCCACACTGTCCAAAGACGTCTCTGTGGTCATGTGGTCGGCATGACTAAACACCAAAGGCACATGGAACACTGTTACCTTCCCACCAAAGTGGTCCCTATTTTTCTACTTGCATTTTTTACATGCTTTTGAACTACTAGGTTGGCAGAAGCTGGGACAAGTAACAGGAGCTCACTCCGTTACGCGGTGCTAGGGATTCGAACTGCTGAACTGCCGACCTTTCGATCGAGAAGCTCAGCATCCTAGCCACTGAGCCACCACATCCCGATTTTTGGAAGATTTTCTAGAAGGAATTAAATTTGGATTTGCTGATAAAATATACTTGTAAAATCGAAAAGAGGCCAATGCTTGAAAATGCTGCCCATAACTCTTCTTCTCACCTAGGAATTGGGGATCAAGAAATTAACTTCTTCTCCAACCCCTGCCCCTGAGTTTCAAATCTGGACACATCCGCAGATATAATAATAGACAAAAAGTACCTGGCTTCTTAAGAATCTCCAATACAATTACTTGCCTGGAACAAATATCCTAACTAGCACATCCTATTTCTCCTGAAGTTAGATGTGTGCCTCACGCTCATTTTATAAGCACACCATTATGCTAAACACAGCATAAACTCTAGACATTATGCTGAATAACTCTGTTCCCTAGCCCTTGTCTTTGAAAATCCCAGTGAGCTGCCCCATTGTTAACTACATTATTGATCTGCTAAATTTTTCAATCGGTTGATTGATGAAATGGTAAGGGTGTCATTAATCATAGCAATGTTTGGGTCATCATCAAAACGTTAGCCATATTAGAGGTATCTCCATTTTATTCCAGTTGTATTCTGTAGCTGTAATCAAGTAATCAAGATATATTTTTGCTTGATTTTTATTATGGCTTATTGATTTCGGTACATGAAATCTACAATGGATATGCTTGGACGATGGATAATTTTGATCATGTGACCATGAGGATGCTGCAATGGTCGTAAGTGTGAAAAACGGTCGTAAGTCAATTTTTTCAGTGCCGTTGTAACTTTGGGCACTAAATAAACTGTTGCAAGTCGAGGGCGATCTGTATATGATAAATTAAAATAAACTGGAAAAAGACAAATAAATGAAGCACTTTCCATTGTGTGAGGAAAATCTTTCCTGCTTGGTCATTGGCTGCTGCTGAATAGTACAAATAGTAATACATTTCCAAACTCAGAAATGTTAGCATATTACCGGTAGTTATTGTTTAACTAGCATTTTTATTGTGGGTATACACATTAAGCCTTAGGGTCTTCCCCAAATGGCAAGAATGTTTGTCTCAGTTACTTGTTGGAATGGCTAGTTTTCATAACACAATGTAGTAGCTTCTTTTTAGATAGATAGAATTCTTTATTGGCCAAGTGTGATTGGACACACAAGGAATTTGTCTTGGTGCATACGCTCTCGGAGTACATAAAAGAAAAAGATGAAATGGACATAATTTACAATCCCTAAATTAAATTAAAAATTAAAAATAATACAATTACAGGCTCTCTATTTTACTACCAATGTATCTAAACAAATTACTTACAAAACAGAAATTCATGTAACATTATTTTCAAGACATGTGGTATATGGGGGACTCTGTTGGGTTTGCTGTTAAAACTTAACTTAGTTCCCTTTTCAGCCATTAAAGGGGACATCTTTTATTTGTAGTATTTATATCCTACATATAGGAGTTCCCCCTAATTGTATCTTTACAGCAAGGATCCTGTGATATGAGATGCATGTGCCACGGACTTACATTTGGTGGATGATGGGCTTGCTCTGTCATGGGGCCTGTCTTGTATTCTCTCCCTTCTCCGAAATTAGATTAGCTCTATTGCTCTTGATGTTATGGAAGTCCCTCAAGACCCAGTTACATCACCAGGCCTGGAGTCCCAGGGAACTGGAATTGGCCATGGTTAGTTGGCCATTCCCTTAGCTGGCTGTGGCAAGTTGTCCCATTCCCTGTCTAGAAGCTCTACAGAGATGGATATATTCTCTCTCTTTGCCTGGAATTTTGCTTTTAACAGCATTAAACTTTTAATACTGACTTTTATATTTTTATAGTGATTGTTTTATATGTGTGTTATCCTTATCTGATTATTACACGCTGCCCAGGCTAATTTTTCATGAGATAGGTATCCATACAAAATTGATTAATAAATAAATAAATAAAGATAAGCCATAACTGGCCTAAATTCTTACAACAGTTGTGTGACGATATGAAATAAATTTCCTTGGTTCAAGCAAATGCCAATAACAGACATAGCATGAAGATGTTCAGATAAGGTAATTCATTGCTCTCATGAATGTCAGTCTGTTAACATGTACTACAGTGGTGGGTTGCCCCCGGTTCGCATCGGTTGTATAGAACCGGTAGTAAAACCAGTGGGAGGCCCCGCCCACCGACTCCAATGTCACCAAAACGCTTCTGCGCATGCACAGAAGAGCGTGCATGCGCAGAAGAGTGCGCGCAGCCCCGCTGCGAATCAGTAGTAAAGGTAAGTAAAACCCACCCCTGATGTACTATATATATTTTTGCAGCAGTCACTCAGTCAGGAAAAAAATGCTCAATTTTTTTTTAATTTGATTTATATGCCGCCCTTCTTCGGAGACTCAGGGCGGCTTACAATGCGTTAAGCAATAGCCTTCATACTTTTGTATATTTATACAAAGTCAGCTTATTGCCCCCACAACTGGGTCCTCAATTTACCTACCTTAGAAAGGATGGAAGGCTGAGTCAACCTTGAGCCTGGTGAGATTCGAACTTGCAGTAATTGCAGACAGCTGGTGTTAATCACAATGCTATCAGTCTGCTGAGCCACCAGGCCCTACAATTTTCTTGGAAATTGTAGCATCTGGTTTGCAAAAGTGAATGAATAAAAAAGAAATGAATAAAATGCTGGAGAAAATGTTCTTCTGTTTATATCCCTTAAATGCTGTTGAAGAGAGACAGATTTTTTTTTTATTTAGTTCAACTTGTGAACTTAATTCTTTCCTAATTAGGGATTTCAGTTCCATTCCTTTGTAGGTGGAAAAGTATCTTGGCGAGGAATTATTTAAGACGAGAAATGACTGATAGGAAAATATTTCATGATATTGTTTTTTTAAAAATCTAAAGAAAGAAATATGTACATGAGTAACCTACTGTACATACCTTGACTATTAAAATCAACCAAGGCAAATTAGTCTGTTGTTCTGACTGGCAAATGTTTTAAAAGGGTAAAGATGCAGAGACTGGGACTCCATCTTGAACTCTTTGGAAAGAAAGCAAAATATAACTCAACTAAACCATGCAGATTACAGTACTGTACCCTTTTGTTTGTATTCTGTAAAAATGTCAGTCTCTAAGTATCTTTTGTATGTTGTGTTAGTCCGCCATCTACTGGTCTACGTCATATATCCCTTATATGCGTTTGTGGGGAGGGGAGATGGATGGAGGTAGGGGGCAAATCCCTGAAAAAAAATCTGTGATTTAAATGTTCATTTTGAAAAGTTCTATATGCCACTGGCTGAATCTCTTTTCTGCTTGCTAAAAGGTTCATATTTAGTGTTTAAAGGCTTCACAATTTCTAGATGTTAATTTTTTGAAAGCTGTTATATAAGCAATATTGATGAAACATAAAATCAGAAAGTGCTGTTATTTAACCTGACCAATACACTTTTTGATGTTTTCTAATCCTATGCTTTGTAGATTTTAATCTGCATTTTAATAACCGGAAATCAGTATGCTTCTGAAAAATAATCCCTTGTAGTATGTAGCTCTTCTTCAAATGGCACCCCATGATGAAACTGATTATTGTAAATACCTATTTCCAGTTTAGGCAACTTATTTGTGAATGTTAGAAGCAGATTTATTGTATTAATATGCAGGATTAAACTTTGATATTAGATTTCAACTGGAAAAGATGGGGAACAGATACTGCATGTACATTACAAAGGATAATGCAATGAAAAGAATGGGTTCATCATTTAGTTCAGTTTATTAGACACCTCTACTTATTGCTATTCTAATCCACAAATTTTCTTATTTACAATGGAAGACATTAAAAGAAAGCTATTTAAAATGTAATCTGTGTAAGTTATTTTTAAAATGTATGAATATCCTATATAGAAAATATAGAAAATTATAAATAATTTATTTAACAAATATAAGTGTACCCAGTTTAGAAACTAGGAACGCAAGTTGCAAATACCTTGGGGATATTTTGTCATATAGATATATATGTGTATGTGTGTATATATGTGTGTGTGTCTGTGTGTGTCTGTATGTGTGTATGTATTAAGTGTTTTTCTATCGAGGCACCTGGTCTACCCCAGCATGTGTATGTGTATATATATACATACATATGCAAAATAAATTGTGTTTGATTTAAAGTAACATTAATTAAAATTCAATTCATAATGATTATTACTCTACTTTTGAAAAATGAAAATAATAATAACTGAAAGGGTAATGCCATTCCAACAATTTGAAAAATGGCTTTTAAATACTGAGCTGTCTTCAAGACCTCTCATTTTCATTAAAATAATCAAAGCAAGGTTATACCATCATACTTCAAGTTTCAGCTCCTTTGCACTTGTGCCTGGCATCATGACACACGTATGCAATCATTTCACTATTAATAACATTCTCTGAATATAGGAAACGTTCATGACAATGTAACTTTATAGAAAGCTTTCTATAAGTGCCTTTTCTGTGCATAGATTGTTTTATAAAGGAGAGGATTGAAACAATAATACACTTCCTTTCTCGTGTGTTATAATCCAGCAAGCCTTTAATTCTTGAATATCTATGGGTTTATTGTGTAAACCAGATTTGAAATGTATTAATTTTAGATGACTAAGAGTGGGTGCAAGATATGAAGCTCTCAAGCAGCATGTTTTTTTCTCTGAGTTATCAGTTGCTGATAACTGATCCAGAAATTTGTAGAAACAACAAAATCTTGAGATATCTTGTGGCAAAGATCCTGGGACATTTATTGTACCATTTGATTTTGAGATAGTGAACCCTTTTAATGGATGCTTGAAACTTTATGCTTTGGTGCAGATACATAAAGACATGCATGTTTACAGTAGACTGTACATAATGAGACTAGAAAGAAAAGAAATATATAAAAATAGACTATGACAATTATATTAAAATATTGTGATAGTTACACTGAAGTATTAAGTATTTACTGACTCATTCAATAAACAATATTGATGATGAAGCAGATATTTTTAATGAACAAATTAATACTTCTTACCAAATTATAGGCTAGAGCAGGGGTGTCAAACTCGATTTCATTGAGGGCCACATTAGGGTTGTGTTTGACCTCGGGGGATGGGGTGGGCGTGGCTAGTGTGGGCGTGGCCAGCTTGACTCACTCATTTTGGGGGTGCCTGTGTTGGGCCGAGCACTCTGCCAGCGAAAATGAACTCCCAAGCTCCATTTTTGCTGGCAGAAGCACTGTGGGCTGGTCCTTCACTGTTTACAGGGCAGCCTTGCGGGCCAGATCTAAGCACCCTGTGGGCCAGATCCAGCCCCCAGGCCTTGAGTTTGACACCCCTGGGCTAGAGCAATGATTTGCAAAGTATGGTCTGGGCTCCTTTAGTGGTCCCCAAGACACCTTTCAGGGGTTCCATGAAATCAAATAAATATGTAAGCTACAGTCACTATGGTTTGGTTTGGTTTGGTTTGGTTTGGTTTGGTTTCGGTTGGTTTTGGTTTCGTTTCGTTTCGTTTCTCAGATCATACTAAGGATCGTATTAAATGACTGCCATATGCCTTACATTCCCAAAGTAGCACGTATAGATTTGGCTTTCATTCTCATGTTTTTACTGCATGGCACCTAACAGAATTCAGTCATGAATTTATATCAAAATGCTTTTCTGCCAGTAATATTGAGTAGCTATATCATGCTGTGAGGCGAGCATGTCAATAAACAAGGACAAAATTACAAGAAAGATCTTGTCATCGATCATTCAGGATAACATCGAAGTAACACATGGTAACAAAGAGATTTCACAATTGGCTAGCTTTCCTACAAAACCTCAGATAAGATTTGAGCATAAGATTATTTCTCACTTGCCTGATTCTAGTCCTGGAAAGAACTGGACCAGATTTATACAACTGTTATATCTCCTCAATATGTAAAATAGCAAATTGCTGGAACATGAGGTCTATTGCAACACATCTTCCTTAGGCTTCAGCCTTCAAGTAAATTTTGACTCCTTGACAGCTGCCTGGACAAGTCCCTGCAGTTTTCTTAGCAAGTTTCCGGAAGTGGTTTGCCCTTGCCTGCTTCTTAGAGTTGAGAGACAGGGACTGGTCCAAGGTCACCAAGCTGGTTTGGTGCCCAAGGCAGGATTAGAACTCATGATCTCCTGGTTTCTAGCCTGATACTTAGCCACTACACCAAGCTGGTTCTTGACCCTCTAACATTCTTTCTCCCTCCCCCCAACTGATTCGACAATAAGATTTTGTTTTCTTTAAAAACAATTGTGTCGTTTGTGCGCAAACATTGCACAGCTGTTACCTAAGCACGAAGCAGAGCAGATATTAGGAAGAAGGTATGTATAGTAACGCTCATTCCTCATTCAATTAAGTTAGCAAAATTTAGATCTCACTTAAATCAGAAAGACATATTGATAGGTTGACTTAAGTTTCATTGTTTTTAAATATGGATTTAAGGGATGTCTTTCTCCAGTCAAAACTTTGAAGGTGGAGATTCCAGTGAAATAAGCATGGTGTATTTCCAAATGTTTCTCTTGTTTTTGGCAACTGTTCATTGATAGAGCCTATATCAGTAGTGGGTTGCCCCCGGTTCGGACCGGTTTGCAAGAACCAGTAGTAAAACCGGCAGGAGGCCCCGCCCACCGTCCCAGATGTCATCATCGGCAATCTGAGCATGTGCAGAAGCTTCTGCGCATGCGCAGAAGCAAGGCGTGCATGCGAGCGATCCCGTTGTGAACTGGTAGTAAAGGTAAGTAGACCCCTGGCCTATATCTTCTATATTATATATTATATTACAAAAGATGGCTAGAGTTTTAATACCATGCATAAAATAGGTAGCTATAGACTGTTATTGGGAGCTAAAACCACTAGATGGGAGTAAAAGAACTCTCATTTTTCAAACATCCTCCAGATTCAGAATTATTCTTTAGTCCAATTTCTGATTCCCTTTTCTTAATAAACAGCATATCCATAGCATAGCATATTATGATTAAATGGCAATTGTTAAAATCAATAGATCCTAGAGGCACTGTTTATGTAACTGTCAAAAAATAGTGACCATTCAGTTTTGTTAAGCATCTCTTTCAATTGTGTTTAGCATCTCTTTTGTCATGAATTTGTTATAACTTGAGTTTACCAGTTATATGATCGTAGATTTCTACTGAGTTAAAAATATGATGATGGACAAATAAAAATACATTTGCTGCATAGTAAAAGAAGAACTATTCTGGTCTGTTTCACTTTTGATAATTCAAATGGTAGAGCTAGAGTAAAAGGAAGGCAATTTCCCAACTTTTTCCAAGGTAGGAAAATAAATCTGCCTGGAGCATTTTGGATGTACCTTGAAGAATTGCAATGCCTATTTCTCTCTCTGCTATTTTCTCAGATGAATCTTTATGCTCCAAGATTAAATTGAACATTGATTCCTGATGGGGATTAATAATACAAATTGAACCTCAATTTCTCCTAAACTATGGCACATATCCAGTTGTGAGGCAGAATCATTTTGCCATATCTTGGTTAAATTTCTGAAATATAATGAGAATGCAGAATATGGATATGCTGAGACTAAAACATATGAAGTGGGAATTCCACATTTCATAATTAAATACCACATTTATTTACAAGCTATAAAAATATATTTTTTCCATTCCAAATTAGGTTGACACAATATTGAAGGAAAGTCTTGCTATGAAAGAGAAGTGACACATGTATCTAAAACTGCTATTATGCTTGTGGTCTGGATTATTTGTATTTTGAAAGAAATTCTAAATTAGTCTAATGGCATCTTGTGAAACTGCACAGCATAAACTTGATGTTTTATAGCCAAGTCCATCATTACTTCTTGGGATTTATGTGGGTATACCTCTCTTTGCTAATAAATAGCAGTTTTCAAACATTATTTGGTGAATAACTTCAAAAGTTATTTGATATAAGAAATCTTGGTAGCATGGAGTGGTCATTCCATTTTCCCATCTACATCCAGTGGTGGGATTCAGCCAGTTCACACCACTTAGGGAGAACCGGTTGTTAACTTTCTGAGTAGTTTGATGAACTGATTGTTGGAAGAAATCATTAGGGCAGAGAACCAGTTGTTAAATTATTTGAATCCCACCTATTATTACATCCAACCTCAGAAAAACGTATAATGGCAATTTTATTAATTGTTTATTAAGCACATTTATGCGGCTGCTCACATCACAAAAACCAACTCCAAAACTGGAGGACTGGGAGCAAGAAGAGCTGTGTTTCAATTTGCCAGCTTACAGTTACAGGAGTTTGAACTCATGAGTGGAAAGTGAGAATTTTATAGCCACCAGGAGGAGACCTTGAGGCAAGGCTTTGTTCCCTTAAATCCTGTGCTTGGGATACTTTCCATAACTATTGTGTTGTACGCAAAGGGGCATAATAAGAGGAGGGGAATATTGAGCTACAGCATAAGATCTAAGGGGAAGTTGGGTTCCTTCAGCAACAGGCATCTCCTTCTCTGCATGTCGAGGAGTATGAGAGCTACCAGAACACTCCACCCTGAGCTGCAGATCTTCTTTAGTTTACTGGTAGGCAATCTTCCTTCATGTTATTGGACTTTGTGATAATAGCTCGTTCTTATTAGTAATAATCCTGACAATAGCAATTTGGCAGGAATGTTTTACAGAAATACATCATTGAATCAGTTGAGGTAATACTTATTTATACAAAGAGAAACTTACAAACGTTATCTACATCGTAAACTCTTTCACAAAATTGTTATAAAAGAAGCATTTATGGAAGCTAAACAATAGTGCTAGTAATGGTAGTAAACAAGAATTGGATTTGCTCCCACACTCCCACAAATCCTCCTTGTGAATAAACAAGATCTAAAAATGCTTGAGACTTTTGGAACATTTCGAAAACGATTATATGGCAGTGATGGAGACAGTGAAACATACATAGGCAACAAACATACATTCAAAAGTGAAACAATAAGTAAGGAATATACACTTAATGTTTAGAAAACTAGTAAAGATAATGAATTATAACATGGTCTACAGGCATCATGATAGTAGAATCAACAGCAACTGTGAATACAGTAATCATAATTCATATGTCTGTTCAGTCTTTGATATTATTTGTTATAATATAAATACTATCCTTTTTTCATGCATCTTAATGTTTTTTTTTTCACCCCATGAAAGCAAAGAACTAATCTGAACTCTCCTCTCTTGTGTACAATGTTTCCACATCAGGAACAGACCAAATTATTGAAATTTAACTGCTCTTAACTTGCTATTAGATGTCTTTTACTTGACACTGATGTAAAATGGTGGTGATAAAACCCTAATGTCTAAAATGAACCATGGTATTTCCAGACATTTGCAATGACTTTACAGGCATATTGTTGTTGTTGTTTTTTAATATTTTTTATTGATTTTACAACAACAACACAACACAACACACAAAACATCAACACACCATATGTGTGTCTTTTTACATAGCAGTTTCGTTCCTCTTACTTTGTATTTTCTACATTCCTCATTTTTCTCATTCTTTATTGTCTTTATCTTTAGTCCCTTTATTTCTAGTTTTATTCATTTACAATATTTTACACATTTATCACATCATTTATTCCCTTTTACCTTCCCTAGTCTTTAGCCAATCATACCACTTATTCCATACTTGATAATATTCTGTATCTTCTTTTTCTTTTATTTCTTTCGTTAATTTATCCATCTCTGCACAGTCCAGAATTTTTCTAATTGTTTCTTCCTCTGTTGGCATTTTTTACTTTTCCAGGATTGTGTGTAGATTATCCTTGCCACTGTAATTATATGCAAAATCAAATATCTAATTTCTTTACTGTAGGTTCTATTCAATATCCCCAGTAAAAACGGCTCTGATTTCAAGTCCACATTATAGCCAATTATCTCTTCTATCCACCTTCTAGTTTTAGCCCAATATTTTTTTGCTTTAGGACATGTCCACCAGAGATGGTAATATGTTCCGGGGACTTTTTTACATTTCCAACAATTTGGAGAGTTGTTGGAAGACATTTTAGCAAGCCATACTGATGTAAAGTGCCATCTGTAGAACAGGCATATTGTTATTGAATGACAAGAATGAACAAAAGATTAGTTGAAAAACAGCAATCCAACTAAAAGGATTTATTTTTCATGTAAATAACTTGCCTTGGATGAAATGCTGTAATATTTGAGATTCTGTTTCATGAAAAGCTAAAAACCTTTTAAAGGAAGGGAGGGAGGGATGGAAGGAAGAATAACCTATAATTAGTTCATGTTTCACCTTCATCAAACTGAATTCATTAACTGACTGTTTTTCACACTTATGACCATTGCAGCATCCCAATGGTCATGTGATCAAAATTCAGACACTTAGCAATTGATTCAAATTTATGACAGTGGCAGCTGTGGTGAAATGTAAAATTTGTTACTATTGGTTCTGTGGGCGTGGCTTGGTGGAGGGGTGTAATGTGACTGGGCGGGCGTGGCCAACTTTTTTTTTTTACTTTTAAAAGTATTTTTTTCTACAACCTTAAGAGGTTGAAGAAAAAGATGCTTTTAAAAGCCTCTGACGATCAGGCAACTCAGCTGGGATCATCAGAGGCTTTTAAAGGCATTTTTTTTTCTAAAATGCTTTTAAAAGGCTCTGACGATCCCAGCTGAGCCGCACGATCATCAGAGGCTTTTTTTTTTTTTTTACTTTTAAAAGCATTTTTTCCTCCGAAGAAGTTGTAGAAAAAATGCTTTTAAAAGTAAAAAAAAGCCTCTAATGATCACGCATCTCAGCTGGGCATGGGGGATGAGATGTCAAGGAGTCAAGCAGGTTCAAAATCAGATAAAATCAGATAAAATAAATAAATAAAATAGTAATTCTTGCTCCTCTGAAAGAAAATGTTTTACTGAAGAATGAAATCATACCATATCTAAGAACCTTTCAATGTTTCTTACGGCAGGCTCTTTTAGCAGAAGCGTGGCATGATTTGGATAACACGGATTATGACTGCTGGCCCTTGGAGAAACCGGATGAGTATAACATGCTGGATTGTGGAGGTACTGTTCTTGTTTTTATAGGATAAAGCAAAAAAAAAGAAAAAAGACTGCAAATACAATTAGGGAAACAGCTCAATTCTATCTTTTATGTGGCTGCAGATTGCAGGCATCAGCAAGAAAAACTAATTCTAGGTAAAATATATTTAGTGCAGTAAGTAACATCACACTAGAGAATTACATACTTTCTCGACACTCGGATATATTTAGCAAAACTGAAGAAACAAAGGGATCTATCTGAAACTTGTTCTGTGTACCATTAAAAAGAAGTAGGAGCCACCCATACTAGTAGCAGACACGTTCATTCCAAGAAATACCGCATTAGAAAAATGTCTGTTGCCTTGCAATCATTAGTCAAAATCAGAGCAACTTTACACTGTGTCCACCTTTCCTATAGATGTCTTACATCCATGCTTGTCTGCTACAAACACACTATGTAGGAATAATATACATTCCTTTCTCAATAACTGTATGTGGATGCATTTTGGCTTTGAGAGATTCCTTCTGAAGGGTTTTTGCTATTTCAAAGGACACATCTGACATTGAAATGTTATCATTTTTCTTTTAAGGAAAAAAATAAATTTACCGCTCCTCTCAACTAAATGAGATCATTGGAGAATGTGAAGCACACCTTTAGAACAATAGAAATATGGAGAATGCTTCTATTAGAGAGGGTTAAAGCATCCGTGTATATGAACAGATAGTCAGGAAAAGCTTGTGAGGTGCTATCCCAAGGTTTTGCAAAATATGTCTGCTTTTAAGCCTGGAGGAGGAGGGGTGCTTAGTTTCTGCTACTATATTTCGCAAAAGACTCCTTTCAAACGCCTATCCATCCACCTACCCCCACATCCATCCATCCGTCTACCCATCCCAATTTCACAATATCAAAACTACAAACCATGAGCAATCGTTCCTTCTCTTGAGGAAATTTAAGGGAATTCAGAAATATGTAACCATGGCGATTGTTAAGAATTATTTAGTGCATCACTCTTGATAGAGGGAAACACTAATGTAAGGAAAAGTGCATGAAGATCATAGAGAAGTCTTGCCCACAGAAGACAGACATTATCATTCAGTCATTCCCAACTCTTTCTGAACTGATGGACATTATTTCACAAAACCGTCTGACTTAGTGAGTGCCTCTTTGAAGTGTAAACATGTATCAGTAGGTAACCCGTCTTCTTTCAGCCTGTTTTCTCAAAACATTAGGATCTTCTCTAATAATTCTTCTTTTCCATGATATATCCAAAATATCTCAACTCTAAATTTATTAATATTATTTCTAGCATTCGTACCAGGATTGTACTAAATATGTACTAGATAAGAAAGAGTTATAACTTCAGTGATACTATTTTAATTCTGGTTCTACAGTAAGCAGCCATTCCTTCCTATTCTGCCTAGGATCGCTAAAGGATGCCAGGCAGAAAGGAATAATGGAGAATCTGGGATTAGCAAATTGATAATCCGTGTGATTATTATGGTTGGTCACACAGTCAGCCAGATGTTTAGAATGGATCTGGCATTTTTATCAACCTATTGAGGAGGAGCTCAGAGAGCAGATATTATTTAATGGTGTTAAAGACATGTCACAGGTAATTATTATTATTAGTTAGAGAAACAGTTTGGTGTAGTGGTTAAGGTACCATGCTAGAAACTGGGAGACTATGAGTTTTAGTTCTGCTTTAGGTATGATGTACTATATCAGATGTACATCAGCTGTTCCAAGTAAATCTGCCTTTTGCAATTGACTGATTTGATGCATTTGGTCTTAAGACTTAATCTCGTGCAGCCACAATTAGCTCCTCTGTCTGCTTCTTCAATTTTCCTAGTCTTAGAATTGTGATGGAAAAATAATGAACTAAAACTATACCAAGTGTGGCTTGGTGGGCATGGCAGGGGCAGAGGAAGGATACTGCAAAATCTCCATTCCCTCCCCACTCCAGGGGAAGGATGTTGCAAAATCCCCATTCCCTCCCCACTCCTGGGGAAAGGATATTGCAAAATCTCCATTCCCACCCCACTCTGGGACCAGCCAGAGATGGTATTTGCCGATTCTCCGAACTACTCAAAATTTCCGCTACTGGTTCTCCAGAACCTGTCAGAACCTGCTGAATTTCACCCCTGAATTTCCCCCTTATCTCACTTCCTCAAAAACTTTCCTGCAAATCAGATCTCCTGTATTTCCTGCTTCTCAACCCCTAAGTATAGAAGGATCTCTGCACTGCTATTGTTTGAGGTTCCTCCTTCTTGGAAAACAGGCATTGTTGAATAAATTTTAGCAATTTCTCCTCAGTTTTGTGTCCCTTTCTTTGGCAAAATATCCACATCAAATAACTGAGATGCTCTCTGAGAACCATTAGCAATGTTTTTCATGAGGACTGTGGAAGAATATGGAGCTTTTTAGATACATGAAGGTCTAGCAAGACAGTTAAATGTTGCAAAACCTGTTTTAACTGTAGACCTCTTGCAAAATGAATTTCAGACAATTCAGATTGTTATCATTAAATCATGCCATTTATTGTTATTAGGGTTCATTGCACAGACAACCAGATATTTAGACTGAATTTGGAATTTTATCCATCTATCAAGTCCTTCCCAAGAACCTGGAATAGGCAGATGTTTTTGTTTGATGGTGTTAAAGGTATCATAATAGATTAGATTACTATTATTATCACGATTCATCACACAGTCAGCCAGATGTTCAGAATAGATTTGGCATTTTTATCCACCTATCAAGTCCTTCCCTCGGATTATTATTAATTAGAGAGATAGTTTGGTGTAGTGGTGTCAAGCTAGAAACTGAGATACTATGAGTTCTAGTCCTACGTTAGGCACGAAGCCATCTGGGTAAACTTGGGCCAGTTACTCCCTCTCAGGCCTAGGAAATAGGCAACAGCAAATGTCTTCTGAGATCTTGCCAAGAAAACTCAGGGTATAGCCAAGCAGTCCCCAGGAGTCAAGACTATCTTGAGGGAATTTTTAAAAAATCAATTATATTCCCTGTGGTCTTCTACAAATTAGAAACAGCATCTTTATTGAGTTGGTATATTCTTTTATAGTGGAAGGGCTGTGGCAAAAACCCATTCGACTTCCTTGACTGCGCTGTATGTGTATTCAGTTCATATTATTATTATTATTATTATTATTATTATTATTATTATTATTATCATCATCATTATCATCATCATTATCATCATCATCATCATCTCTTATTCATTAAACATGAAACTCAGTCAACTGAACATTTAAATATTATTAATATTAATATTATTATTAATTTTGCAATTTAAAAAATTGCGGATTATATGAAGTCCTACCTATAAATCATCCATTTGTATTCAATCAGTTTTATTTTTGCAGCTAATATCCATTATAATGTTAACAAAACAATGCAATACAAACCACAATGGAAACCACAAAGACAACTGCCACTCACAAAACAACATCTAAGTTATATCAAAAGCAAGACCTATTCGTCTGTATAGATTTTTTCCCATCAGGTTAAAAAGGTAAAGGTAAAGGTTCCCCTTGCACATATATGCTAGTCATTCCTGACTCTAGGGGGCAGTGCTTATCTCTGTTTCAAAGCCAAAGAGCCAGCGCTGTCGGAAGACATCTCTGTGGTCATGTGGCTGGCATGACTAAACGCCAAAGGCGCATGGAACGCTGTTACCTTCCCACCAAAGGTGGTCCCTATTTTTCTACTTGCATTTTTTACGTGCTTTCGAACTGCTAGGTTGGCAGAAGCTGGGACAAATAACGGGAGCTCACCCCATTACACGGCACTAGGGATTTCAACCGCTGAACTGCCGACCTTTCGATCGACAAGCTCAGCATCTTAGCCACTGAGTCACCACTCACCCATCAGTTTATATCATCTCAAATGCAAGAAACCAAAAGCAGAAATGAAAACCATCTTAGTGACACAAATATGTTAACTTGGTGTTCACATGTTACCCAAAAGAATCTGGATAAAGCATTATCACTCATAGGCAATATTGTTGTTTGGATTAGTTACTTTAGTCTCAGGGTTAAAGACACTGAAATGTTAATTGAGTTTTGAACTGTGCCTAGATGAACCCTTTATTTCTAGGTCTAGAGATGGCTTGGGTCCATAGGCCTCCAGAAAAGATAATAAGTGGAGAATCCTTTGATGTCATCTACTCTGTCTTTGCTTCTGATTACTTCTACCATTATGCTGTGGAAAACGGGATCTTCTCCCACAGGTTAGCATTTATAGATAAAGTTGAAGTAATTTATGCTTCTGCTTCAGGAAATATATAAGGTAGTGGAAGATGTATATGTTACCATTTTAATGAATAGTTGAGGCAATATAATAATGATGTGTCTTCATTAGACAGAATTTTCCAAATATTTGTTTAGAATTGAAACAATCCTCATTATTACATACAAACAATTCCAATTATTTTCTCAATTATGGACAGATTTCCTCCAAACAACTGTAAATTTCGTCTTCCGACATATAAACGCCTCTTTTCTGACAAAAAGGAGTAATGTTTGGCTTTTATCAGCATTTGTCTCTAGGTTAGGGCTCTACATATTTTGAAAATTATTTAGAAGTTCTTCAGAGCTCCTGTAAGCAAAAGCTGCATCTATATTCCTTAAAGTAGTCTTTCTTTTTATCCTCACAAAGAAGCCATAATAAAATTGGATTGTATTAATTAATAGTGGGAAGACATTGTGTTGCATGTGATGTGAAGGATTTCCAAATAATATTTAAAGAATGTGTAGCATGACTGTGTATAGGAGAGGGGTGTCAAACTGGATTTCTTTGAGGGCCAGATCAGCATTGTAGTTGTCCTCCCTGGGCCGGGAGGAGGGGGGAGGGGATGGGACAGACATCAGATGGGACGGATGCCTTCTGCAGCACTCTGGTGGCCAAAATGGGACACCAGGAGCCTGCACTCAGCCCCCTGCACCCCATTTTCGGCCTGGACAGCCCCCTACAGCACTCTGCTGGCCAAAATAGGGTGCGGGGGGACATGCAGCCCCCTGCACCTGATTTTTGCTAGCAGAGGCACCGTGGGTCGGTCCTTAGCTATTTCCAGGCTGGCTGTGCAGGCCAGATCTAACAGGCCTTGAGTTTGACACCCCTGGTATAGGCTGACTAGAATAAAGAACTGAGAATGGAAGTGATGCTTCAGGAAATCAGTATGTGGTCATAGAGATACAGATAGGCCTGAGGTGAAACCTCCTGACAAATTTAATTATCACAAAGCATTTATTTAGCAACAGTCTTTCATCTACCGGTAGTTTTTGCTTACTGATGATAATTGGGACCAGAAACTCCATCACAAAGTGATGCAGTCACAAGGCACAACATCATGTGATCATATTAACATATGATGGCAGTTCCAGCCGTCCAAGTTGCAATCGTTAGGCAATTCCCACACATCTACAATGTCCCCTGGTCACCTGATCACCATTTGCAAACTCCTACTGGCTTTTCCATTGTCTTTCCTTGTCAGAAGCTGGCAGGGAAGGTTATAAATGGTGATCACATGACTGCAGGATGCTGCAACGTTATAATTGGGAGCCGGTTGCCAAGCATCTGAATTGTGCAACCGTGAAGATGCTGGATGGCTGCAAGTGCTATTCATTTATTGCTATTGTAATTTTGAGCACTGAATGAGTGGATGTTTAACGAGAACTACCTGTACTTCTCAAACATTTAAATATATATCCCAGTACCAAAAAATAAAAATAAAAATGCAGAAGTGTAGAAATGTATAATTTGAGAAATAAACATACTTAGTTGTGCACATTTTGCATGAAAATAATTTTAGGGAAAGTAAAATGTAATGCGAATTGTAAAAAGTTGAAAAAATGTAAATACACTTCTAAATAAAGGATTATGTTTGAATGTTCATGGTTTTTTTAAAAAAAAATGCAGATTTTTGCTTATATGTATATAAAATCTGTAAAAAAAAAGAGTCCAACTTCAGGGAGCACACAAATATTTTCAAAGAATTTGTTTCTATATTCATTCTTTGTTGTACTAATGTGGAGTTGTGTGTGTGCTGCTTAAAACAAGTTAATGGAATGGCATGATAAATTTCAATGTAATCTTTGCCCATGTAATAATGTTATTTTTGAAGTGATGCAAAGGCTGCTAAGAAGTTTTGTGAGGAACAGGAATGTCCTCCCAACTGGAAAGATGCTAACGGAGAAAACTGTTGTGTCCATCATGCAAACATTCATTCCTGTCCATTGGCTTTCATGGTTAGTATTTCATGACAATTTTATTTAATGTATTTGTGTTGCATAGTTGGATAAACTTTTTTTTCCTGACCTCAATTGCAGTAGCCATTTGGAAAAGGTTAATAAAAGCAAGAAGATCGAATCAAGAAGATATTTTTTCCACCTGAGGTGTAGAACAACATGGTCCTTCCTCATTCCACATTCATTGGGCCCATTACTACTGCCGATTAAATTTTAAACAACACTGTTGAACAAGAGAGGATTGAATAGGTCAGAGGTGTCAAACTCAAGGCCAGCAGGCCGATCTGGCCTGCTAGGTGGTTAGATCTGGCCTGTGGGGCCACCCTGGTTAAAGCGAAGGACCAGTACATGGTGGCTCTGCCAGTGAAAACGGAGCTCAGGAGGGCCACCTGTGGCCCTCCTGAGCTCCCTTTTCATTGGCAGAGGATTGCAGGAGGCCATCACAGCCAAAAACAGAGTTCACAAGGACCTCCCATGGCCCTGCCAAGCTCTGTTTTTGCTGGAAGAGGGTTGTAGGAGACCGTCACAGCCGAAAACAGGGCTTGTGAATCTGTTTTCACTGGTAGAGCGCTTGGGCCACCACAGGTGCCACCGATATGAGTGACATCAAGCTGGCCATGCCCACCCCAGTCCCCCAAGGTCAAACACAACCCTGATGCGGCCCTCAATGAAATTAAGTTTGACACCCCTGGTATAAGTGAACCCATGACCTTAACATCTGCAGAGCAAGATATGTAGCCCTCAGTGCCTGCCACATGACGGAATCATCCCACTATATCTAATAGTAGGACCAAGTGCCCTGGCCAAATGTGATGGGCAAGTGCCTTGGTGGCGCAGTGGACTAAAGTGCTGTTAAGTAGCACTTAGCTGCCAGCTGCCTGCAATTATTGCAAGTTCAAATCTCACGAGGCTCAAGGTTGACTCAGCCTTCCATCCTTCCGAGGTAGGTAAAATGAGGACCCGGATTGTGGGGGCAATAAGCTGACTTTGTATAAAAAAGAACACCGCTTTGGGGGGGGGCGAAAGCCCTACTAAGCAGGTATATACAAAAGTATGAAGGCTATTGCTTAACGCATTGTAAGCTGCCCTGACTCTCCGGAGAAGGGCGGCATATAAATCGAACCAATAAATAAATAAATAAATAATCATTATTTGCAGGCCTCCCTTTTGCTTATTGAGCCATCTTCCTGTTCATTAAATGTGTCAAAAATAAAAGAATACTGCTGGAAAGTGTTAAATTATATTAAACACAAATAAATAAGAAGATACTGTAGAAGTGCCATTTTTGAATAGTTACAGTCAAGGAGGAGACAATCAGGTCCTCTTTTTATGAAGGCATATGTGTATATAGGAAGTGATTATATAACAGTCATAATATCTGATTGCTTACAGTGATTGACTAACAGATTGTGCTAGTGATAGCGAAGTCTGATCTTCCTAAAGTAGACCTTATTGTTACAGCACTACTTTAAAGAATAACTCCAGATTTATTTTTGAACACATTGATTTTGGACTAAGCTAAGAGCAAATGGGACAATGAACTTTCTCCTGATACACAAACTTGAATATCTTTTACCAATACATAATAACAGGGAATGAGAGCTTTGGAGATACAGCCTGTTATTATCTATGACTGAGGCAATCCATAAGTAGAGAAATAGTAAATCAACTCTTGACTAGTAGCACTTCTAAATAGCACTTTTCCTCCACTAAATTTTGCTTTGGGGTCACAGAAGTCCAAATCTCTTCTCAACCAGTGATATTAACAGCTGGCCTGGGAAACAGTATTCTTTTAATCTATGACATATACCTATTTTAGAAATAACAATGCTGTTATGGGAATCATAGTGCTGGCATCCATTGTTCATTTCCAATTTTGAGATGCTTTTAAAAATGCAGGGTTTCTCCCCTGTTTCTTCCTTTTTTTTTTTTTTTTTTTAAAAAAAGAGGTTTCTGATTTTATTGTGTGGTAATAAGACTTGTGAGCTGATCCAAAGGATGTCTGTGATCTTAGCCATTAGGTTATTAAAGTTGCATTCAAGGTCAGATTTTCTATATTTTATATTACCTTGCTCAGATGGAATGAAGTATGAAGGCTAAAAAGACCATGCCTTTGTTATATAAAATACATTTATATTTCAAGAACTTGGCTTAGTTAAGTAGGAGCTATTTATACCTGGTATTTTTTTAAATCATCAAATACCTTGCAGGAGGTATCCACATTTTTGATAAATCATATATACAGATGTCCAGGCAAACCCCTGAAATTAGCAAGGAGAAATTAGACATTTTTAGAATTAATACCTTAAAACCTTCATCCTGAACAAGGATTACAACATAGTGAGCATTAATTATTTTTCCTGGGAAATGAGAAGCTTTGAAAAATACTAATTCAAAACAGCATTATCAAATTAAAGAAAGTCTATAAAGCAGCTGTCAGAATGAGCTGAACATCAAAGGAAAAGCATGAAGGAATTCTCTGTGTAGGAAGTCTATAAGCAAAATCTCCTTATGCTACAGTCTCCTAAAAAGTCACTGAACAGGCAGCTCCATTAAAATAAGTGGGGGAAAATAACCTCTGATTAGGCAGTCATGTATAGATGAGCATTACTGGTGTGGGTGACTGAACCAAAGGAATATTTCAACAATTTTGCTGCTTTTTGTAATGTGCCTCATCAAATACCATTCTATTGGCTGTATAAGAATGACTGTCAGTTTGCAGCGATAAGGGAAGGGAAGTTCAGACTAATATCTGAGAGGAGTCTTAAAAGAGAGCAGATCTTTCTTTTTTCACAAAATAAGGACACCTTAATCCATTATTTTACACAAGTGGCATTTCCACACATCCATCATTTTCCTCTCCCAAACTCACAAAACCATATTACAGAAATAGCAACGGTGACAATATTCACATTTGTCTCTATGTGAGTATTCACACTGCTGCTGTTTCTTTAATGTCCAGGAGTAGGACATAACAAAGGGACATGGTGGCTCAGTGGCTAAGATGCTGAGCTTGTCGGTCAAAAGGTCGGCAGTTCAGCGGTCCGAATCCCTAGTGCCGCGTAACGGGGTGAGCTCCCATTACTTGTCCCAGCTTCTGCCAACCTAGCAGTTTGAAAGCACGTAAAAAATGCAAGTAGAAAAATAGGAACCACCTTTGGTGGGAAGGTAACAGCGTTCCATGCGCCTTTGGTGTTTAGTCATGCCAGCCACATGACCTCGGAGACGTTTTCGGACAGCGCTGGCTCTTCATCTTTGAAACGGAGATGAGCACCACCCCCTAGAGTTGGGAACAACTAGCACATATGTGCGAGAGGAACCTTTACCTTTACCTTTTTAGGGCATAACAACTGGCATCCAGCTAGTACCCTCTCTCCCCATTGTACTTACCATTTTCTTCTCTCACTCAGATTCATAGAAAGTGGTGGGAGTAATTCAGTTTTTAAAAGCATATCTGTTATACCCTGGATTTATACCCTGAATTTTATTTTTTGTTTTATATTTTTGATGCGATCCTAAGACAAATCAATCAATAAAGTATCAATAAGCATAGTGAAATGGTGCTGAAATGTTACTGTAATGAAGCAAAACCAACAAGCCCAGATGAGATTCTATTAACTGGGAGAAAAATCAGCCCTCTCTTCATCAGATATCATTCAATGTGAAGGAACCTTCTAGAAGTACATTCGTTATTTCAGTGAATAGAAAATGGGACACCTATGAATGTTCCTTACATCTTGAGTCTTCTAAAGATTCAGCTTGTGTTATCATATAGATTCATCCCACGTATCTTACATAGCAGAAATACCAGTAAGAGTTAAAGAATGTTCAAGTGCAGAATTACTTGTACACTGCATTAAATCATTTTAATTGGAATATTGCTTTGTGTCTAATGGCTCAGAAGAGTGGATGTTACAAACTGTGCAAGCCATCTTAAGTTTGTATTCTGTTCTACTGCCACTCCTTATTTTCTCCCTCTGTGATGTTTTGACAATGATTTGCCAGAGGGCTTTAGATGCTACAAAAACAGTATATATCTTTTTTTTCCCCCTGAATTAATTGGAGGTCATTTATTTGTCTAAAAATAATTCATAGTTTAAATTCATTCTTATTCATGAAGTCTTAAATTTAATATCTCTACTTTTTTGCTATCTGTTTGTTACACTAATTTAGCCTCTAAGTTCCGATGCCCGCTGTTCTTTCTTACCATTTCTTCTGCAATGACCTAAAACTGTACAGATTAATGAAATTAATGATGTTGAATGTAAGAGTTACACCAGTAATATTCTGGTATACAAAGAAAAATGCAGAATAAATGGTTACTGTAATTGTGTAACTCATTTTATGTTCCTGGGAGGTTAGCCAAAGTTTCACAAAAGGCTGAGTTATATATTCTCATTTTTTTAATTGTGACATACAATATAGAATACTTGTCTGTTGTTGGGTTCTCCATAGAAAACCTTTAAGGTAGGTTAATTCTCATCTATTTGGCAAAAGGCAAATGGTGGCATATGTGGACCATGGATCCCGGATGATGGTCAAATATTTACACATACCGTGTCTACCGCAGGCAAAATGACACAGACAAACTGGACTGCTAAGGTAAGAGAAGATTTGATCTTCACTATAGAGATAGTCCTCAACTTATGACCACAGTTGAGTCCAAAATTCATGTTGCTAAGTGAGACATTTAAGTGAGTTTTGCTCCATTTTATGACTTTTTTGCCACAGTGGTTAAATGATTCACTGCAGTTGTTAAATTAGTAACATGGTTGTTAAGTGAATCTGGCTTGCCCATTGACTTTGCTTGTCAGAAGGTTGCAAAAGGTAATTGCGTGACCCCAGGACACTGCCACCGTCATAAATATGAGTCGGTTGCCAAGCGCCTGAATTTTGATCACGTGACTATGGGGATGCTGCAGTACTCGGAAGGGTGAAAAATGGCCATAAGTCACTCTTTTCATTTGCCGTTGTAACTTCAGTCACTAAATGAACTGTTGTAAGTTGAAGACTACCTGTACTCTCAATTTCCCGGCTGTTCGTAAAAGGCTTTTTCATCCATTTTGTACAAACATGAGCTTCTTTCCTTAATCTCATCATTCACATGGATAACACTCTGCTTCTCTTGGGGCCTGACTTGCATTTGGCATCTGTTCATCCATGTCTTCAAAACAACAA
This sequence comes from Pantherophis guttatus, assembly GCF_059756535.1. Lineage (NCBI taxonomy): Eukaryota > Metazoa > Chordata > Lepidosauria > Squamata > Colubridae > Pantherophis > Pantherophis guttatus. Next base: position 86,032,604 of record NC_142064.1, on the reverse strand, counting down.
CAAAAAAAATACCTGACAAGATTCCTATGAATCAATGTGTGAATAATAAAGCAATATAGCTCTAAATTACAGCTGCTGGGAGAAACAGGGAAAAGATATTATGAGGCCTGCTTGCAACATTCCAGAGCAGCTAGAGCAGAGGTGGGGAAGATGGCTCCTTTATGACTTGTGGACTTCAACTCCCAGACTTCCTGAATTAACAGAATAACAGAGTTGTAAGGGACCTTGGAGGTCTTCCAGTCCAACCCCCTGCTCAGACAGGAAACCCTATACCACAGGTGTCAAACTTGCGGCGTCACGTTGCCATCACATGACGTTTCTCGATGTTTTTCCCATTTGCGGCGCTGTGGTGGGCGTGGCCTGAGTGTGACTCATCTGGTCCGTGGGCCGCAGTTTAACACCCCTGTCCTGTACCATTTCAGACAAATGGTTGTCCAGTCTCTTCTTAAAAACTTCCAGTTTTAGAGCATTCACAACTTCTGGAGGCAAGTTGTTCCACTGATTAATTGTTCTAACTGTCAGGAATTTTCTCCTTAGTTCTAGGTTGCTTCTATCCTTGATTAGTTTCTATCCATTGCTTCTTGTCCAATTCTGGGAGTTGAAGTCCACAAGTTAAAAAAGGGCCATTGTTCCCCAACCCTGATCTAGAGGAAGCACAGCAATCTAGATTAGATTGATCTTTCTGATGCAAAAGTATAACTGTCTGTTTATATTTTTTCTTTGTTTTGTAGGTAGTCCTGGTACATGTGGGTGTGACGTCTCTCATTGCCCATGTCAGAGTGGGGGAAATGCAGGCTGCTTTAGAGGCCCAAACAATAGTGCTCCCTGCAGTAGGTATGCACCATATTTAGCCAAAGTTGCTACAGAGACCTAAGTATCTGCAGAATTGGGCTGAGGCAGGCAAATGGTGAAACAAGTGCAGTGATATAAGTGTCTGCTTCTTATGGAAGGATGGAGCTTGCATCATGGCCTCATGACACACCTTTCATTCTTTTGGTATCATTATGATACAATTGGACAGTTACATATGGAAACAAGCATTAAATTGCCAGAAAGTCTTGAATGTTCATTAGAGTGAGAGGAGAGGAGGAGGGAGGGATATATGATCCTTTGCGACTTCGAGACAGACAGACATGGATACCTCTTTTATCTGAAGGGAAATACTTAGCTGAGAGACTACAATTAAAGTATACAGACCGCTGAATTTCCCTTTCTAAGGCCTTCCCCTTCTAACATTCATAATCCTACTCTTTAAAAAAAAAAGCCATAGTAAGCCCCACAGTCTTCTTTTTGTTTCTTTTTTTGAAATGCAAGTGAAGACTAGAACAAGAACAAAATGGTAGCTGCTTTTTGCACTACGATAGTTCAGTTTTTCTCAACCTTGCCTGCCCAGATCCATTAGATTACATCTCCACATCACAGCTACAGGATGAAATTGATATATAGTCTAATATGTTTAGAAAGTCAGAATTGAAGAAGAGGTTTTGAACACTTAAAGACTTCTCTTTTACTGGACAATTTTTTAAAAAATTGTAACAATTTAGAGTATGGATAGCAATCTGAAAATGGTTCAAATCTTATTTCACCTGCATATTTCACTGGATAACCTGAGGAAAATATTTTTGCCTTTTGAGTCTCACTTACACCTAGCTGGCCAGTTATCAAGTTCACACTAGCATCTGCTGACCCAATCTTGCCCTACATTTGATGGCACTGGATGCTTTTTGGAACACCTTTCTTTTAAATTACATAATTACCATTAAGGCTTATTGTGCTTCTCTTTCTTCCATTATTGATGTTAATGTTGATTCTTTCTCTTTGTGCTCAGTCTGTGGCGATGACATTTGCGAAGATGATGAGAGCTGTTCCATATGCCCAGCTGATTGTGGGGAATGTCCCTTGACAACTGAAATCAAGATAGCCATTGCTCTACCAATATGTTTAGTCTGTACTGGTTCCATTTTGACAATCTTGGTACATATCAAGTAAAATGTTATCACTCACGTTCTTCATTCAACTGCTCTCCTTCCCATTTTCCTCATTCTTTTTTAGTTCCTAGTTTTTAACCTTCTTTAATGTTATAAACTAAGATGTTTTGTTCTATTTCTTTGCTGGCTTCATGGATGTACCTGGGTGAAATGTAACTGTGACGGCCTTATACTCAAGAGATATATTTTTGGAACCGATAGTTACAGAGATCCTCCCTAGAGAACCTGACAGATGGGTACATTCCTTTGCCATTTTGTTAACTATAAATTGTCTTTCCGCTGTGGATGGGTAGGCAGAGACTCAGCATAATGAACGATTACACGTGCGTTACATTATGGGGTTCAAAAAAAAAAAGCTGAAATCTCTTGTCTTTTCAGCTTTTCAAGGAAACATTGCGGGATGGAAAGGAATTAAAGTTGAATTCATACAACCATTTAAAACCAATATGATGAATATGTTAAAAGACACCTCAGGTTCTTTGCTCTGGAGCGATGATCAGCCTTGTCAAATTGGGTCAGGATTATAATTGCAATCAGAGTAAATGTACCCCGTGTTTTTAGATAATGAAATAGGGTTTCAGCTCTTCACCACTCCATGTAGTTTCTTCTATCATTTCCTCTTTCATTATCTCCTGCTCTTTTCTACAGACTTTGCATCAGTAGTGGGTTTCAATTTCGACTGCTACTGGTTTGCTCGTGGGTGCACGCGCAACACTTCTACGCATGTGCAGAAGCTTCTGCACATGCGCAGAGATGTCAGGGCGGGAAGGTGGAGCCTCCCGCTGCCGTCACTACCGGTTCGCTCGATCTGGGGCAAACCGGTAGCAATCCACCACTGCTTTGCATATCTTTATATTGTATTGTCTATTCTCTCTCCACTCCACTGAAATTCGGACGAAATGTAATGTTGATGGCCAAAACAGCTTCCCTCCCTCCCTCCGTGTGTGTCAGTGTGTGTGTGTGTGTGTGTGTGTGCGTAGTTGTGTGTGTCTAAACAAAAGGATATAGTCATATATATAGCTTCTTAAAGGAGATGGGATGGAAAACTACTTTCCACTCAATTTTCTGAGTACATTGCTGCTTAGGCTGATGCATGTAGCAGATGATGGTTTATAATGTAGTGTGAAAACTGCATTATATATTATAGCAGTCATGATATTTCCTGTGTTAAAATTGTCTCCATGGATAACATGAAGAGGTCTTTCTTTCTTTTTCCATTCATAATCATATCTATCTAAATAAGTCCCTGCAGTTTTCTTGGTAAGGATTTTTTTAGAAGTGGTTTACCATAACCTCTTTCCTGGGGATGACAGAAACTAGCTCAAGGTCATCACTTAAGCTTTGTACCTAAAGCAGGACTAGAATTCACCGTCTCCCAGTTTCTGGCCTGTTGTTTTAATCACTACACTAAACTAGCTCTCAAAGAAGTCTTAATTATTAATTAATACTTTATTTTGAATAAATAGCCAACGATGCCTATGGTTGGATAATTGTTAATGGTTTCAGTTCTATTTTTCTCATATGGTAAACTGCCTTAAGTCTCTTGAGAAATTGGTAGTCTATAAATAAGAATATAAATAAATTGACTGATATGATAAGTAATAGATGCAATTACTACAAGATTCAGATTAATCATTGCTAATTCTATATAATAGGATTCTTTTTTTGCTTCCTGCCCTAACTGTAACTCTTCAAGGAGTTATGTTATTAGGCATGAGCTTTGGTTAAAAAGAGTGGCAGTGTGGAAGTGTTTGTACAAATACCATTTCTTAAATTGTTCAAAATTGCTTACATTTGACAATGTATGAGGTATCCTCTCCCTTGCTGCAATATTGCTGGACTCAAAGGAGCAATTCCTAGGAATAAATTTGTTCTGCTCTTTCCTTTAGTGGTTTCAGTACCAAAAACAAAAAATGTTTTGGGATGAAAGCTGGATTATAGATTACAGCTGTATCAAGCAAGGTATGTAAGTGTTTTGCTTCATGAATCAAGAAACTCACAAATTGGGAATGGACCAGTATGATAATTATCCAAGGAAAAGTTTTACTGAAGTCCCTGTTATTTATCCTAAAGTAGGGGTCAGCAACCCGTGGCTTTGGAGCCGCATGTGGCTCTTTCATCCCTCTGCTGCAGCTCCCTGTTGCTGGTCAGCTCCACAATTGATAGGGCTTTTGGTTAGGACAGGTAGAGGAAAAAGGATGCCATGCTAAGAGGAGACTCTATGGTGGGGGAACTGGACTTCCGGTCGGCTCCAGAATTGAACAGGGGCTTTATTTATTTATTTATTTGTTTGTTTGTTTGTTTGTTTATTTATTTATTCAATTTATATGCCGCCCCTCTCCGAAGACCCAGGGAGGCTCACAATACACTCAAAAAATCACTATAAAAACACTTAAAAATTAAAAACATTAAAGACATTAACATCCATTCACACCATTCATGGCTGGATCTTGTCAGATCGCAAAGCGAGATCAACGGCCCCAGGCCTGCCGGAAAAGCCAGGTCTTCACCACTTTTCGGAAGGCCAATAGGGTGGGGATGGTCCAGACCTCAGGAGGTAACTGGTTCCAGAGAGCTGGGGCAGCCACAGAGAAGGCCCTCCCCCACGGGCCCGCCAGCCGGCATTGTTTAGCTGACGGGTCCCGGAGGAGACCAACTCTGTGGGATTTTACCAGTCGCTGGCACCTATACTATACCTGTGCATTTGGTTTTTCTTAATAATAATAACCGGTAGATAATAATAATGCGGTAGAAGGCGGTCTCAAAGATAACCTGGCTTCCGGTTAGGATCTTTGTGGCTCTTTTTTAAGGTTGCCGACCCCTGTCCTAAAGAGAAGGGAGAAAATGTTTTATCTGTCTATTGCAAATCCTTCAACCATTGTTTCAAAATGTTGGAAACTTGAAAGCTCCTGGGTGTGCATGTGAGCATTTTTAAGAGCAGAGAACCCAGCCAGAGCAATAATTAATGAAGCAGGTTTCATAACTATAACAAGAAAGAGAATGTTTTATCAGAAATACATTATAGAGATAGGAAGTGTTTAGCACTAGCTAATTACTCAGATGGAATGAAGTAACCTGAAATTTGTAATTTCTTAGAAAAAGTGCAGGGAGAGGTATAGACAAGAGGAAACATAGAATAATCTTTAACTCTTTATCTACACCCTGATGCCCCTTTGGAGTTATTAGGTTATTATAAAAACCAAATGCACAGGTATAGTATAGGTCAGTGTTGGCAAACCTTTTTGGCACTGAGTGCTGAAATGGGAGTGCGGGAGTGTGCGCGGGGGAGTGCCAGAAACAGGAAGAGCAGTTGAGTAGATGAGCTTCTGGTTTCTGGTGTGCACATGCGTGCTGGTCATCTGGTCTTCCGGTTTCTGATGCACATGCATGCACAAAGACCAGCTGGCCGGCACATGTGTGTGCCAGAGCGCGCATGTGCACCAGGGAGCTGCTGTTCTGGTTTCTGGCGCTCCCGCGGATGGGAAGACCAGCTGGCCGGAACCCGGAAGAGCAACAGGCAACAGCTGGCGTGCCCATAGAGATGGCTGTGCATGCCACTTCTGGCACGCGTGCCATAGGTTCGCCATCATGGGTATAGGTGGTAGTTGGCTCAATAGTAGTAACTGTGAGAGGGATCTTGGATCCAAATATGGGTAAGATATCGTCATGACTCCATAAGGTGACAGAGAAGACACATCAGTTTTAAGCACTTTTTTCCATACGACCGTCTCATCAAAGAGCTCCTATTATTATAATATACTAGCACCACTTGGAGTATTAAATTTGCTTTATTTTCTGTCTTATTAGTTCAGTGTGGATTTATCGGCTTATGATGAAGCAAGTATTTATTTGAATGCGGGCCCTGTACAAAGCAAAGATGGCTAATAAATGCATTCTATCTAATGTTAGCAAGTTCAATAAATATTAATGTTGCAATTAGCCTGGATTTAATAAATATTCCAAACTGAAAAGCATAAATTAGGCATGCAAAAGAATGGTAAGCAAAATAGATTATTGCTTCATTCACTATGAAAAATAAATATAAATGTGCAGCTATAAGAGAAATAACCAAGAAGAGAGCTATATACTAAAAAGAGGGGTAGGTATCAAGATTTGTTGAAAACCTGCCCCAAAGTTCCATTTCAAAAATTGTCTCAGCTCTTTCCTGTGGACGGCCTTTTTATCAATGCACTGCAGTCTACTTCAAATACATGTAGTCCTTGACTTATGACCACAATTGGAACCAGAATTTCTGTTGCTAAGAAAGGCAGTTGTTAAGTAAGTCACGCCCAATTTTGCAACTTTTTTGCTACTGTTGTTAAAGCAGATCACTGCAGTTGTTAAGTGAATCGCGTGATTCTTAAGTAAATATGGCTTCCCCCGTTGACTTTGCTTGTTGAAAGCTGTCTGGGAAAGTTGTAAATGATGATTATGATCCCAGGACACATCATAAATACAAGGTGATTGTCGTGAGACAAAATTTTGCTCCCATGACTGGGGCTGCTGTAAATGGTCCTAAGTGTGAGGACCAGTTTTAAATCACTTTCTTCAGTGCTCTTGTAACTTCAAATGGTCACTAAATGAATGGCTGTCAGCCAAGGACAACCTGTAGAATACCTGGCAGATTACCAATACAACAAACTTGTGTATGTGCAGGGATATGGATAGCACATTATAGTAATCTGTGAGTATTCATGCCAATGGGTCTATAAACTATTGAATTTCTTTTTCTCCCTCCTTAGACCGTTTTTCAAGAACTGCCATGGGGAGTACCTTGAGTATTCCACGTGCACCCAGCATCTCCAACACCAGCTGTCTCACGGGGTTGAGCTCCTCTACAGCACCTGCCAATGCTTCCAAGGTGAAGTACTTCTCGCCCTCTGGAATCTAGTAAGAATTTTTTGATCATTCATGCAATCCTTGGAGCTTTCATTAGTCAAAATGCTATGTTCCCTCAAAGAAGATCTTTTTCGTTTGTTTACACCTGAAAGCATGTTCATCAGTTCTTTTTCTTGGGTACTACTCAGTGGTGGGTTGCTCCTGGTTTGCTCCAGATTGGGTGAACCGGTAGCGGCGGCAGCAGGAGGCTCCTCCCACCTGCATGGATGCTTCTGCGCAAAAGCATTGCGTATACGCACAAGCACGCACGCACGAGTGAACCAGTACCAACTAAATTGAAATCCATTATTGGTGCTACTCCTAACACATGTGTATAAAGATACACACACACAATAAGCATGATAAGATCATTTGTTGTCTGTTGCCCTCCTTCCCCCATTTCTCTGTACCAAAATTGATGAGCAATGCTTTTGAACACTGGTTATATTTCCTCAGCCTTGGGGATTTAGATTTCGAGGGCACATGGAAGACTGCAGAAGAGGAGGGGAGAAAATCTTATTGTGTAAATCTAGCCTAATATTATATTCATCTTGAGTATCCCACAAGTCATAGTTGAGATATGAAGAGATTTAATGTAGAATAGCCCCATAGGTGAAACTTACTGCATAACCAATACTTTTAAACCTAGCTTGTGTCATAGAATGAAGAAAATCAAAGTGATTTCAAAGTACTTTGACTTTATGATTGTTGGCAGTTAAGACAAGCATCTCTATATTTTTTCAGTGATGGCAGAACAGTTGCCATCAAAAAAATAATGAAAAAGACATTTACCCTTACCAAGACCATACGTAAAGAAGTCAAGCAAGTAAGGTAAGCTATACACATATATTCTCTATATATACAGTATGTCTAGATGCATGTCTACTAATGAAGTAATAAGCATCCTATGTGACTTTACATTGATTTTCCTCTTGCTTGAAATCTGCTGTATATTTCATTTATTAAACAACTGATCATAGCTGGTATTTTTCTACATCAGTTGGAATTCAAAAAGGACACAGAGAAATCTTTCTTTTTTCTAAAACAAATTCCCTCTTCACTCAAATATTAGCATTATAAACTGGCTCATGTAAGGTTTTGCACCTAAACAAGAGGACTAGAAATGTGATTTCTTTAAAAAATAAAGTAGATTCTGGAATTCTAAAAAAAAAATCACAAGAACTTTCCATCATGGAAGAATGAATGGTAAAGGTGATGGGGTTGGTGGAGATGGTAAAATTGACTGTTTTAATTCAACAGAAGAATTTATCTACCGTATTTTTTGGAGTATAAGACACTCCGGACTATAAGATGCACCTACATTTTTTGGTGAGGAAAACAAGAAAAAGAAATCTGCCTCCCAGCAATTTTGCAGCAAACAGCAAACAGCCTGCTTTACTTGCATTTTCATTTTCAACTTAGCTTGATTAGCACAAGAAAAAAAAATGCTCCCAGCAATTTACCTTCTTGCAGCAAGCAGCAGAGGCCTGCGCAGCAATAGGCAAAGGCAATCCCTGCAGCCTGAAACAGCTGAGAGTCCGGAGGCGGACAATCAACTTGTGCTAATTAGGCTGTGCTAATTAGCTGAAATGGGCTGTTTCTTCTTGCTGCTTGCTACAAGGAGGTAAATTGCTGGGAGGCAGAGGCCAAAGGGTGGGGGCCAGTGGATGGGTGGGGCTACATTCAGTGTATAAGATGCACCCAAATTTTCACTCCATTTTAGGGGGGAAAGGTGCGTTTTATACTCCGAAAAATATGGTATTTTGTTTTCATTTGGAGTCCATTTCTGGATTTTGTACTTGAAACTGAAAAAAAAAATGTAACTAATTTTAGGTTTTCATTAGAATGACTTTGAATGGCTTGAAAATTTTGGAAATATAAAGCAAAAGGCTGAAGTTGTAATTGTTTTTATATTCTACTGTAGTGAAAAAAATCATTACTCCCCCCCCTTTTTTTCCCTATTTCTTTCTGTACTTCTTCTTTAACTTTCTCAATTTTTGTTTCTATTTGTATTTTATCTTATAATAGCTTTATCTTTGTAAACTGCCTGGAGTGAGTTGGGCAGCCATATAAATTTTCTTAAATAAATAAATAAACTTTAATGAAAAACAAAAAAAAAATTCCCAAGAACTAAATATTTATGTGGGCAATAAAGGATTCCCTATCAGGAATGAAGGCAGTGAAATAGAATAAGATTGGGTTTTCTTACCCTAAACTCACTGGACCTTCACTTCTCATTGGATTCCCTCATTCTGTGGCTTACATGATCTGATGCCTCTTCTAATCAAATAGATTTTATCAGCTTTCTCCAGCCAAGCATCCACCAGATGTACTGGGTATTATGCCTATGCGTGCTTCCAAAATGATTAAGAAAAATGTTCCACAAGCACAACATCTCTGCTATTCATTAAAGCAGCAGATTCCCTGTGAAATCTGGGGAGAAAAAAAAGAGATTGAACCCCTTTAAGGGACAGATGTTTTTAACTTAATATAACTTTTCAGGCAGTGCCACATTTTCTTCCAGATTTCTTCGGAAGCCTTAAAAAAGAAAAGCTGTATATGTATTGCAGAGAGGTGCTGAGTTTTTGTGAGGTCTGAGGCCTAAAGCATTTTCAAAACACGAGCAGATATATTGAGTATGACACTGTCATAACCCCCTCTTCCACCTGGAGAGAGAGTTTTTGTTCCTCCAGCCAGCTCTGAGTAGGTTTGGTGGGCTTTACTTTCCATTGTGTGAAGTGTCTGCCAAATAAGGCTGTGCAAAGTTTTGGGTTCAATTCCAAACAGATGCTTCAAGGAGTTGTAAGTGTACCTCTTGTCTGCAACACTGTAAAGCAGTTATGCCTTTTTCAGGTATGTAGCACACTCTGTGCTTTCTGTGAATAGAAAGAGTACATAATTTCTGATAGAACTGAATGCATTGATGTTCTGAACCTTCTGCTAATGGCAGGTTTTTCCAGAACTGAACTCTGGATTGGATCTATTCTTGACCATGTTTTTATCTACCAGACATTTTGTAAGTGATATCCACTCTACTGGTTTTGAGCTTCAATTTTTGAATACCCCACTTCTGGAAGCAGCATAGCAACATTCAGAATACCCAATCTTCACAGTCCCAATAACAGCTGGGAAAGGCTACATTAGATTTACCTCCAGTCCCAGCAACTTGGACCAGTTAGTCAACCCAAATAATCTACAATTCACCACTTCAGTAATTAATGTTCAAGTGAATTCTGGAATTTGATCCCGACTCCCAATATATTTCTATTGTAGTGAAAATGCATTTCTCAGGAGCAACATAACACAATTTGGATATTCTCTAACTGATAATTCAGATAAGTATGCTGAGTTTTGGGTTTTTTTCCCCCCTCTACAGACAATTAGATCATCCAAACATTTGCAAATTTATTGGAGGCTGCATTGAGGTACCAAATATTGCCATAATAACAGAATATTGCCCTAAAGGAAGTTTGAATGATGTGCTGCTTAATGAAAACATTCCTTTAAACTGGGGCTTCAGGTGAGAGAATCAACATAGCAGATAGAATACTGTATTTTTATTAGACTGAAACTTCATTAGATAAATAAAATAACAGCACAGTGCAAACTTAGTGTTACCTTTAGGAATAAATAATAGATTGAGCATAAATATGTAATCAAATACTGATGAGATCTTGGTCATGGTAAGATTGCAATTGGGCTTTAGAATATTCTATCCTGTGTATTACTTGTTACTACTAACTACATTACTTAGAAACCTAAAATCATGATTATTACATATTGGTTTGGTCTGTTATGTGAGAACACATTGTTAATTTGTTACATCTATCATAGCTAAACCAGAAGCTTACTCTTATCTTGCTCAGAAGGAAAGTCTGGAGTGTGACTGACAAAGATCAAGCTTTTCATGCAGATAGGATTGTGCTCTGAGTTTGAAGCAGTGGTAAGTTGCCCCTGGTTTGGACTGGTTCACAAGAACCGGTAGTAAAGCCAGCGGGAGGCTCTGCCCACCGACCCGGACGTCATCAGGTAGCTTCTGCACATGCGCAGAAGAGCGTGCGAGTACACAAGCGAAGCTTCTGCACATGCGCATGCTGGCAGCCCCGTTGCAAACTGGTAGTAAAGCTAAGTAGAACCCACCCCTGGTTTGAAGACACAGTAGCTTGTCCAAGCAGGGTGGGTGGGTGGGTGACGGAAAAATGAATTTATATCTTCCAATTGTATTAAAAAATATTAGGATTTAAACATGTAGTGAAGATTAATTCTACTGATTCCCTGACCGAACTTACTATGCATGATCATAGATTATGGATGAAAATTTTTCTTAATTTTTTTTATTTGTGTATATCTATTAAGTAAGAAGGGATGCAGTGGCTCAGTGGCTAAGATGCTGAACTTGTCAATTGAAAGGTTGGCAGTTCAGCGGTTCGAATCCCTAGGGCCACATAACGGGGTGAGCTCCCGTTACTTGTCCCAGCTTCTGCCAACCTAGCAGATCGAAAGCACATAAAAAATGCAAGTAGAAAAATAGGGACCACCTTTGGTGGGAAGGTAACAGCGTTCCGTGCACCCTTGGTGTTTAGTCATGCCGGCCACATGACCATGGAGACGTCTTTGAACAGCACTGGCTCTTCGGCTTTGAAACAGAGATGAGCACTGCCCCCTAGAGTCGGGAACGACTAGCAGATATGTGTGAGGGGAACCTTTACCTTTACCTTATTAAGTAAAACTCTAGACACTGAATTATATAAACCTAGTTCTAAGGAAGACAGTAGCCAGTGAGTTTAAGATGCCTCTTAACTTAAACCTACTTTAATTAGTTAGCTGTGTGCTGTATAAGAAATGCTAAAAAATGTAAGGGAAAAAACTATGTCTGATCATTTCTAATTTCATCATCCACACCCAAGAAGAATATCAGGCTATGTCATTTCTTGTCTTCAGCTCTTGAATAAAGTAACAAGGACAAATTTTCTAATCTTTTATGACCATGAACGTGAAATGCAGTCCAGCTCAAAAAGAATTGTTTTGTAGAAAACCTTTACTGTCATACCCTCAAATAGCTGCTTTTCTCAAGTTACATTGCATTGTTTGGGGGCAGGTGCTTGAATTTGAGGATATTGAAATGATGAGAAACATAAACCTATATAAGATGGTTACGAATTTAGGTTGTGATTTGTAGATTCTGAATAAAATACAGCTTTTTTAAAAAAAAAATGCATTGATACATCCTAATTAATAGATATTTCAATATCATTTTGAAGCACTCACATCATGACACTAATACCCAAGATTCTAAGTAGCCAATTCAGAAGATAAGTGTCTCATTATTAGCTCTCAGTCATGTCTAGTACAGTCTTATTTAATCTGGTTTTCTGCTACATGCATTAGACAGCAAATTACTTCCACACAAAAATCAGGTTAGGGAAGGTTGCTCTTATAAAAATAACTTCTTGTTCTGACCTCATGCCCAGTTTCCTTTGACTGTTTCTTTAGAACTATATTATCTAGAAAGAAAAAATGTCTTATCAAGACATTTTTTTCACCTTAGCCGTTCTAAAATAAGGTTGCACAATGGCTAAGATTTTACTCAGAATCCAAGCTCTCTATCTTAGACATTCATAAAACATTTTTATCTCTTTATATATCTTTGATTTTGTAGGGCTACGAAATCTGGGCTGTAAAAAGATACAGAAAACTATCTTTGCTGACAGATATCAGGCTTCATATCTAGCTTGTGTTATGTTAATATAAATAATACCATGCATTGGCATTTTCCAGAAATATTATATAGCACTGAACACTGTGATTTCATACTGTTAGATCGTGGGCGCAAGAAAGGACAGGACTCGCAGTAGAATCAACTCTTTATTCAGCTCCATAATCGCAATGGCCAAACCTAGCCAGCTTTTATAGCTAGGAGCTGTCCGCAGCTTCAGCCACTGATGGTCCCCTGAATTTCCCGCTCTTGTCCCTGATTGGTCCATTCAAATCTGCCACTCAATACTCAACACATACTAGCCATTTTATTCATTAGGTTCCAACCTCATACTCCTCTATCTATGGGAATGTTCAGTTTAGTGTAGTGGTTAAGGCACCAGACTAAAAAGTGGGAGACCACGAGTTCAACTCTTACATGAAAGCTAGTTGGGTGACTCTTAGTCACTCTCAGCCCAACTCACCTCACAGGGTTGTTGTGGTGAAGAAATAAGAGGAGGAATGTTCGTTGGATATATTCACTGCCTTGAATTATTTGTAAAAATAATAAAGGTGGAACACAAACAAATAAATGTTGGACAAAACTCAATGGGCAGGTTATCATTAAGCAAATGTCTATAGAATTACAATACATGCACATTCCAGAAACTCATTCCTTTTCATGCAACCATAGTATTGACTTTTTTAATTACCTTAATAAAATATGGAGATAATTATTCCCCACTCAAAAATTACTTAACTTTTTATATACAAAATCATTAAATTTAGCTAAGGTTACTATATTTAAGAAAATGCAATAGTCTGCAGGTTTATCTCCATATAGACTAACACTTATGTCAGTCTGGAATAAAATCCACAGTCCAAGAAAAGGGAGGATTCGAATTTAGTATAAATGGTTTTGGATATGGAGACATATTTTCTTCCTGGCATCCTTCTCCTCTTATTATAATGTCTTTCAAGTTACTTTTTTATGTTGGAATAATTGGGTGTGACGTATGAGTTGTGGCAGCACAGTGGTTAGAATGCAGTATTGCAAGCTAAATCTGCTCACAGCCAAGAGATATATCCTGATGGGCTCAAGGTTGACTCGACCTTCCATCCTTTTGAGCTTGGTAAATGAGGGCCCAGATTCTTGGGGGCAATATAGTGATTCTGTAAATTGCTATCATTAGAAAGAGAAGATTCATTTGGGTATGTGTGTGTGAGAAATGAACAATATGAATGAATGTTTCCCTTATGGCTTATTATTGTTAGTGCAGGAGAGGATATTGTAGGGTGTAAGTCAAATATCATTGAACACTTTCCTGTTTGTTCTATTGAGTTCTTTTAAATCTTATCATCTCCTTCTCCTCTACCTCCTCTCCTTCTCCTTTAATGTATATTAATGCTAACCATTGTTCCATCCTCTGTTTAGACTTTCTTTTGCCACTGATATTGCACAAGGAATGGCATATCTTCACCATTATCGAATTTATCATGGACAGCTGAAATCAAGGAACTGTGTTATCGATGATCGCTGGGTCTGTAAGATTTCAGGTAAGAAGAGAAGAAGATGAAAAGTACCTTCAGTTAAGTATTAGGAGACTAAATTAGATACTACAGGACAAACAATTTTACATCAAATGATTGTCTTAGGGTTACCAGAGAGGAATTTTGATGACTAGGGAGACTCAGATTGAAGTCTTCAGTTGATCATGGAGTCTACTTGGTAATTGTGGAGTTAATATTGTTTGAAAAAAGGCTTTTTAAGTAATTTTACTTAAAATTACAATTGCTGCAATAAAAACTAATATAAACTAAAAAATACAATTAAAAATGAAGGTGCAGGAAAGGAAAGGAAAAAAAATTGAAAGAAAAATAGAAAAGAAAGTAAGAATATAGTAAAGTAAGAAAAAATATTTTACAACTGACTGTTGCAACAGGTATAAACCATTTTAGTAATGTATCATCTTCTCTCCAAATACAACAAATGAGCTCTTTGAGGAGCAACTCTCCGGAGCGCTTGTGGGTGTTCTCAAGTCCTCTCCTTGTTCAGAGAGGAATTACGAAGAGCTGATCTACTCCCTGGCTCTCCATACTGCTGCAGTTATTGGGAATAGCAATAGCAATAGCACTCAGACTTATATACCGCTTCATAGTGCTTTACAGCCCTCTCTAAGCCCTCTCTACAGAATCAGCCTATTGCCCCCAACAATCTATGTCCTTGTTTTACCCATCTCGGAAGGATGGAAGGCTGAGTCAACCTTGAGCCTGGTGAGATTTGAACTGCTGAACTGCAGCTAGCAGTCAGCTGAAGTAGCCTGCAGTACTGCACTTGAACCACTGCGCCACCTTGGCTCTTGAATCATCATCAGCTCACTATTTCTTCCCTGGAAGTCTGAGAAAGGTTTTTCAAAAGAAGGCAGATTTGCCTGTCAATATACATTCAGGCAATCAGTTCTGTGTTGCTGGAATTCAGCTGGAAGCATGCAGAGATCCGTCTGCAGCTTTGATAGGCTGCAGTTCTGGCCCCATTTTGGTTTGAAGTGCATCCTTTCTTCCAGGCATGATAACATTATCAATCAGATTTGGCTCTATGCTTCTATGAACAAATGAGACCAGTTCCAAGTGAGTTCATATGTTGATGTTTATCAGTGATAGATATTTTTCAACACCTTCTCAGAAAAACAGCTCTCAAATTCATTCTGAAGTTAGCCACAGTAAAACTTTGCATGCTAAATACTGATCCTGGATGTAAAACAACATGAACAGTCTCTTGTCTGTAGGATTTTTTTTCCCCCGTATCCAAAATCAGCTGAGAAATTTGCAGAGAAATTCATTTATATTCTAAAATTGGAAATGCCCTTGTACTGATTTGCATGTTTAGATGGTTCTAGATTAAAATAGATCACAAAACCTCGAGGGAAAGATAATCTCTTTGTTCCTTTTCTTTGTGGCAGACTATGGTTTACAATCCTACAGAAAAGACGATTCAGGGATGAATTCCAGTATTGCTCATCAAGTCTATTTGGCTCCTGAAGCTCACTCCATGCCAAACTTTGAACCAACCCCAGCTGCAGATGTATATAGGTGAAGACAATAAATTCACTTATGGTTACCTTCCTGTATCTATAAATATGGATTGCTTTATTCTTTTTATTGAATGAACATACACAATTTTACATTTCTGTAGTGGCTACTTGTTTTGTAGATAGATAAGAAGTTCAAAAGGGATGCGGTGGCTCAGTGGCTAAGACGCTGAGCTTGTCGATTGAAAGGTTGGCTGTTCAGCGGTTTGAATCCCTAGTGCACCGTAACGGGGTGAGCTCCCGTTACTGTCCCAGCTTCTGCCAACCTAGCAGTTCGAAAGCATGTAAAAAATGCAAGTAGAATAATAGGGACCACCTTTGGTGGGAAGGTAACAGCGTTCCGTCTGCCTTTGGCGTTTAGTCATGCCAGTCACATGACCACAGAGATGTCTTCAGACAGCGTGGCTCTTCTGGCTTTGAAACGGAGATGAGCACCGCCCCCTAGAGACGGGAACGACTAGCACATATGTGTGAGGGGAACCTTTACCTTTTAAGAAGTTCAAAATATCATCTTTAGGTTTTTTTCCCTTTTCAATGTATAATATACTGACTATGCCATATGTGATGTTTTAGGAAATTAAAGCCCCTTTCAGTTGCAATCAATGCATGAAATATGCAAAGGGAATGTGCTCATTTTGTTGCTGTGCTGCTATTTGTATTGCCTTCCACAAATATAGGATGACTTCTGCAGAGCTCTGGAAGTCAGACCGTCAATATTTTTAGAATGTTTTAGTGTGGAAGAATAATTGCAAAATTACCTTTACCATTTCATTTGCTGACCAATCAATAAGCCATTCTCAAACATTCTGAGCTCCATCTAAGCTCTTAGTCACCTCACACATTTGCTAAATGTTTGAAGATGCTGGTGCATTTCTTAAGACCCCGTTTTCTGCAAATAAGGCTCCACTATATCTAAGCCTTGCCTGATCCCATTTCATCACCGAGAAGATGAGTCAGCAGGGCAGCTGTGGAGGTATCTTTGCCAGAGGGAATAATCCTGATTACCATGAAGGAAATGATTGTGAAATTATTCCCTCTACGGAGCACAAGTTAGGCCAGTTGAATGCATCTCTTCTCTGTATCCACAAATCCTTTAAGCCTCAACTGCTTAACCAGGTATGTTGTACGCAAATGTTTAGGCACCCTTGATCAAACTGTGTTTCAGTGAATCCCCAAAAGAAGCTGATACAGCCTCTATTTGCTGCAAGGTAAATCTGTTAGAAAATTTGGATGTACCAGTAATGTGTTTTTAACTGATTCAGTGAATATGGAATTTTTTTAAAAAAAAAATAGTAAGCATACATTCAGAATCTGGAATAGAGGGAATGAAGTGCTTATTGTAGTAGGCTACACTTTTAATACCATAGATCATTGGTCCTCAACTTCAGCAGCTTTAAGACCTCAGCAATTTTAACGCCTGTGCAACTTTTAAGACCTCAAAGCAGGGGTGAATTTCAGCAGGTTCTGACAGGTTCTGGAGAACCGGTAGCGGAAATTTTGAGTAGTTAGGAGAACCGGCAAATACCACCTCTGGCTGGCCCCAGAGTGGGGTGGGAATGAAGATTTTGCAATATCCTTCCCCCAGGAGTGGAGTGGGAATGGGGATTTTGCACTATCCTTCCCCTGGAGTGGGGTGAGAATGGAGATTTTGCAGTATCCTTCACCTGCCACGCCCACCAAGCCACACCACGCCCACCAAGCCACGCCCACAGAACTGGTAGTAAAAAAAAATGAATTTCACCACTGCCTTAAAGCCGTTGAGATAGAGAAACACCGGTACAGATGAGGATACACTTTTAGTTTTTGAATACCTGCAACACTGAGTGGAACACATAACATTTTCAAATATCAAGAGTGCAATACTATGGTCTAGGGATACTTTTTCCCAGCTACATGACATCAATAATTCCTTATAATGGCAGATGCTATGAGCAGTTTACTTTAGAGAAGATAACTTATGATATGCTTAAACACAAGAAAACGTATTTGTGTTTCTGGATGATGTTCCTTCTGTACTCTATAGCTTTATTTATGTTGCAATATTTTCAGGATCAGACTCAATAAGTTATGAGAGAATTAAGAGTTCAAATATATTTTCTTTTATTTACATAAGGCATTCTATATTCACTGAATATTCACAGATAGAAGCAAAGAAGAGAGTGTGTGTAGCTCCTTATATATACAATGGGTGGAGCTAGATATGGGAGTGGTGAAGTATGAATACATTAAGAAATGAAGAATAAATTAACCCCTGACATCCCGTTCATATACTATTTACACATCAGAGAATAAGGCATTTACTTGTGACAAATCCCCCTCTAAATGCCGATTCGATATGCTACATTTATTACATTCAGATTCAGAACAATATAATACATATAATTTGGAAGTCAAATATTTATGTTGCTTAGATGGCAAAGGCTTTGTCAATATGTCAGCTAACTGTTCCGATGTCTCACAATGCACTGCCTTAATAAATCCATCTTGAGATAATTGTCTCACATGTTTAAATTTTATGTCTATATGTCTAGATCTCTGTCCAATGGCGTCGGATCTAGATATTTCAATGGCTGCTTTATTGTCTTCGTGCATGACAAAAGGTAGTGCAGGTTTTTTCCAAACATCAGAAATCAGATCATTAAACCATACAAGGTTATTTGCTGCTTTAGATAAACAAACATATTCCGCTTCTGTTGTTGAAGTGGCCACTAAATCTTGTTTGCCAGTGTACCAGTAAACTGGACAATCGTTTAGGAGAAATAAGTAACCAGATGTACTTTTTCTGCATGAAGTGTCTCCAGCCCAATCTGCATCTGCGTAACATGTGAGTTTCGGTTCCTTGACATTATTAGGTTCTAACATTAAGCAAAAGTCTAATGTGTTTTTTAAATATCTTAATATTCTTTTAACAGCTTCCCAGTGATACATAGTTGGTTTGCTGACATGTCTGGACAATAAATTAAGGGGTAAAGCGATGTCTGGTCTTGTCCAATTAGAAATGTAAAGAAGTGAACCTATGATTGATCTATAGAACGTGTTATCTTTGAATTCAGGGGATGATTCATCAGCATTTCTTAGGAAATCAGTTTGCATTGGAGTGTCACAGGGCTTAGCATCATTTAGGTTACATTTGTTCAAAAGTTCTGTGATCTTATCTTTCTGAGAAAGCTTGAATCCCCTTTTAGTCTTACTAATTTGAACACCAAGATACTTATTTACTTTACATAAGGATTTCAATGAGAAATGTTCATTTAACTTTGTTACAAATGTTTCTCTTCTTTCTTTGCGATTACCTATATATAAAATGTCGTCCACATAGATCAATACAAATTCTATGTAATCATTACCCTTTTTAACAAAGAAACAATTATCAGCAGTGGTAGCATTGAATTCCATAGTTCTTAGTACTTTTACTAAACAATCATACCATCGTTTACCAGATTGTTTTAGCCCATATAGACTTTTGTTTAATAACCAAATCTCATTCTTATTTGTATATTGACTGTGAGGTGCCCTTACATATATTTCCTTATCTAATTTTGCGTGTAAATACGCAGTCTGTATGTCATACTGGAATACATCGAGATTGAGTGCTGATGCTACAACTAGAGCCGTTTTTACACTTTCAGTTCTTACTGTGGGGGAGTAAGTGTCAGTATAGTCCTCTGGATATTTCTGTGCATAACCTTGTGCAACTAATCTAGCCTTGTATAGAGTATTGCCTCCCTCTAAATTTTTAATTTTATATATCCACCTAGTGCCAATAATTGTTTTGTCCTTTGGTGCAATCGTAGGTGTAAATACATTTAATCCTTGTAAGCTTTCCATCTCTTTTGTCATAGCTAATTCCCACTTTTCTTTTTCTTTAGGAGGAAGTTTTAACACTTCCTCATATGTGCTAGGTGTCATAGTTTCTCCATCCATATGCATTATATAATCTTTATATTTATTTGGTATTTGGTTTCTAGTGTTTCTAATTGGCTTCTCGGGTTTACTATTATTGTCATGCAAATATCTTGCTTCCTTTTTTGTTAATGTATCTGTCTTTATTTTGTGTTGACTATTTGTCCATGTTTTGGTTTTGTTTTTATATTTGTAGTCTTTTTGCTTTTCTACAGTTCTTTTCTCTTGGGATTTAGTATCTGTGTTGTTGTTTGGGAATATTTCATTAAGATGTATTCTAGACCAGTTGGCCTGTTCATGAAACACAGCTGTTCTGGAAACTATAAATTTGTTATTATTATCAATGAATCTGTATCCTTTTGTACCTGTCTCATATCCCATAAATCTAAGTCTTCTAGACACATTTTCTCCCTTTCTTCTTAATTGTTTAGGTATGTGTACGTCTGCGGTGACTCCAAAAATGTGCATGTGTGCTAGTTTTGGTTTTCTATTATACATCACTTCATATGGTGTCTTATTCACAATGCTGGACCAAGTTCTATTTTGTGTGTAATTGGAATATTGTAGGGCTTCTGACCAGAATTGTTTGCTTAAGCCAGCATCTTCCAATGTGCATCTAATCATGGTTTGTAATGTTGAGTTCTTCCTCTCTACAATTCCGTTCTGGAACGCGGAAAATGGGCTAGATGTGTAATGTAACATTCCTCTGTCCTTCAACCATTGGGAGAATTCCTTAGACATGAATTCACATCCCCTATCTGTCATTATTTGTTTTATTTTGATATTGTGTTGTGTTTCTACGCGTTTGTAAAACTCTTTAAATTTTTGAAAGGTTTCATCTTTGTGTTTTAATGTGTAAACAAATCCATAGCGACTATAGTCATCCACAATAGTTAAGAAGTAACGTTTTTTATAAATGATTGATGGAGTCAGTGGACCAACCAGGTCCATGTGTACTAAATCAAAAATCTTGTTAGTTGACCTTGTAGATTTTCTAGGCCTGGGACTAGTTTTTAGTTTTGTAGATTTACATACTGAGCATTCCAAATAGTTTTCACAATTTTTTATTTTGACACCTTCTGTGTGTTCAGTCATTTTCTGTACTACAGGAAAACTGGCATGTCCTAACTTCCTATGTAAGACATGAGCACACTCATCATGAATTGGCTTACCTATTTTTGGTTTTTTCTCATTATGTGCATCCTTGTTATCATGAGCTATTTTACATTCATCATTGTCACTGTTGCTAATGTTTTCATTATCTAGTTCAATACAATCTTCCATATTTGAATCAATGTTGTGTAGCCATTTCTCTTTAGTTATTAAATAAGGTAGGCCTCCTTTAATCATTACTGTACCTATATCTGTTTTATTTTTCTCCAAAGTTGCTTTTCCTTTTGAAAACACAATATTAATATCAGAATCTCTGCTTAGTTTTATGGCACTTAATATGTTATGAGGTATCTCAGGTATCAGTAATACCCCCTCTATTTTTCCTATACCAGGCAAGGTTACATTTCCTCTTCCTAATACTTGGACCTTTTCTTGGTTGGCTACCTTTATTACAAATTTATCTTCTATAAATGAAGATAGTATGTTTTTATTATTAGTAGTATGATTGGTTGCTCCAGAATCAATAAGCCAATTATTATCCTCAGTTTGCTGTATGTTAGTGTTGTCTTGCTTGTTTAGTCCATTTAGTGAACCAGATTTTCTGTCCTTTGAATTATCTCTACCCCCTCTATATTCTTTGTAATTTGGTGGGCTTCTATATCTATGTCTATCAATGGAAGACTGTCTATGGATGTATTTGTTTCTGTGTTCTGACCTATGTCTTTCTTTTGTAATTTTGGGACAATCTCTTCTATTGTGTTCCCTGGATCCACAATTGTGGCATCTGAATGTTTCATTATATCTTTCTTGGAAAACCACTTTTCTATATGGTTTATGTTCAATGTGATTGTTAGAGCGGCTCTTCCTTGAATTGTCTTCAGCTATTAACTTATTGGATAGACTTTCTATGGATAAATATCCAAGATTGATTGTGTCTAAATGTGACATATAATTGTCCCATGATGGGTCAAGTGAGTTTATGATAACACTTTTCATTGTTTGGTCTGAAATCACCTCCCCCCTTAAATGTAGCTCAGCTCTTATTTTGTTTAAAGATATTAAATGTTCACTTATGGAAACCCCTGGTTTTATCCTAGAAGAAAAGAAATCTTTAGACATTCTTGTGGTGGTAGCTACACTATCACTGTGAAACAAATTGAACATGCATTGAATAATTTCTGAGACAGTCAGATTTTGCTTAATACTGTGATACATGGCAGGAGACACACTAGAAATTAATAAGAAAAATGCTCTATGGTGTAAGCAGTCTAACTTTAAAGTCCAAGGTCTTTTTGGGGGATTAGTGATGAAAAACAGTAAGTTTTCTTTCATAAAGACCACCTGGAGCTGCTGATACCATTCTTGTAAATTAATGCCATCTATTCTCAGCTTTGGGAAGTCACTGGGCAAGTTTCCGACATTATTAGGTCCATTACTTACAACCGGAGGTAGTCCGTGGTCTCGTAGATGGTGAAAATTACAAAACGGCGTGGGAATGCTCGTGACGAGTCTGCAGGGTCCTTTCGGCAACTCATGTCTTCCCGGGCCATCTGCGTAGTCTCGCGCATGCGCGTTGCTCATTTTGATCCTGGAGTCGTCGTGAGAGTTTCTCGTCGTTGCGGCTCGCTCGTTCAGCTCCTCCCCAGATGAATCGGTCTCCGGCTCGATCTTAGGGGTTCTGACGATGGCGTTTGTTCTTTTTCTTCTCTTGAGTGCGTTGGTGCTTTCATCGGTCTGCAGTGTGGGACGGTATTTGCAGGGCTCTCTTGGTTCAGGCGTCGGTGCTCTCGTCGTCAGGATGGGAGCGGGTAGATTTTGAGACGTTGGCTTGCTCGTTCGTTTTCTGGTTGACTTTTTGGTAATTTTTAGTTTTGGTCCAAATGCAGCAAAAAGCGTTTTCATTGCTGACTTTATTTGAGTATCTGTTGAATCACCTTCACTTTCTGATTCTGATTCTTCTGAGGTGTTTGATTTTTCTTTTTCGTTTTCGTTATCCAGTAGTGCCTTTCGCGCCAGAAATTTTGAATCAAGTTTTCTGATTGGCTCTGCTTCGCTCCTTCTGGAGGTCTGTTGGAACCAAGATGGCTGCCATTCAAAATTTTGCGCGGGATCACCATTTTTCTTCTTTATAGCGTTCTTTTCTTTAGTCGTATCACTTACTATTTTGGAGTCTTTTGACTTTTCGGTGGCGATGTGCTTCTCTCTCGCTGCTCCGCTGTTTTTCAACATGTCTTGGAGGTTCGCGATGAGGCTTTCATCGTTTTTCTGGCTCTTTAACAGTTTTAATATTTCTGACCTGAGTTCGTTGTTTTCTATTTTAATTTCCTCTCGGTCACCATCTTCATCTATTATTTCTTCGTCTTCAGTTGTGTATTCTTCGGATTCTCTCGAAATTGCATTTGTGGACTCATCTATTATTTCTTGATCCGTTTCCATTTCTTTGCTGTATGCCCTGGTGTTGGGCCTATCTCTCTTAGACATATTTAAGTTTTTATTGAGTCAATTTAACCATCCTCTGCTACCAGCTTGTTGCAATATTTTCAGGATCAGACTCAATAAGTTATGAGAGAATTAAGAGTTCAAATATATTTTCTTTTATTTACATAAGGCATTCTATATTCACTGAATATTCACAGATAGAAGCAAAGAAGAGAGTGTGTGTAGCTCCTTATATATACAATGGGTGGAGCTAGATATGGGAGTGGTGAAGTATGAATACATTAAGAAATGAAGAATAAATTAACCCCTGACATCCCGTTCATATACTATTTACACATCAGAGAATAAGGCATTTACTTGTGACAATTTATTTATTATTTATTTATCAAATTTACACAAAACTAATGTCACTGGGTGGCTTACAAGTTAAAACAATAAATAGCTAAAAATCATAATTATTAACTAAATCATCCAAAACTATAAAATAAGCTAAAGTAAAAAGTAGATGAAGGAATGTTAACAATAATGTTAACAGTAATGGAGTCAGCTTATTAACTCACCCATCACCTAATCTTGAGGATGTTGGGAAACTCAGAAAAAAATGAAACCAACCTCATTTCAGTGGGGAGAAAATCCCATAATGTGGGTGCCACTGCAGAGAAGGCCCACCATGAAGGGCCTACTAAATATAGCTCCCTAGATAATGAAACCTGAGCATACCCTCTCTGCTGCATCTGGTGGGATGTGTGAGCAGGTGAAACTGTGGTGAGGCAGTCCCTCAAATTACCTGATCCCATGCCATGAAGAACTTTAGAGGTCAACACCAGTACATTGAAATTGAACATGAAAATAAACTGGTGAGCAGTACAGCTTGAGAAGCAGAGATATAAAGCATGTTCTGCAAGAGACTCACATAACTGCTTGCAGCCCAGTAGTGGTTGCTCCTGGTTCGCCTCAGTTCAGGCAAACCGGTAGTGGCGGCGGGAGGTTCCTCCCTCCCGTCCAGACGCCATCAAAAATGCTCTGCGCATGCGCAGAAGCGCCACACGCTCATAAAATGAGCGCCTGTGCCCATGCGCTACCGATAACGAACTGGTAGTGCCGGGATTTCAATCCCACTACTGTTGCAGCCCCATGAAGAACTCATTGCAACCAACCAGGTGGTGATCAGGACCAAGGAGAATAGGTCTCCTTGATCAGGAATGGGTACGCAATATGAAATTGCAACAAAGGTCCTTCTAGTCACAACTGCCACCTCATCAAGAAGGAGTCATGAGTCCAGGAGGACCCCCACCTTGTCCACAGGGTCTGTTTGGGGCAATGCAACCCCATTCAGTAGCAAAGATAGTATAGTCCTAAAATCAGAGGGCCTCAAAACCCAAAGTTATTAAGTCTTGCCTGTTGAAGTCTGTTGTTTCCCACCCAGATCTTCACAATGTTCAGATTTAGGAAAAGATGTCCACAGCATTGCTTAATTTCCAGAGGCAGAGATGTACAATTGGGTGTTATCAGCATACTGACCTCATCCCATGATGATGTATGAGCTTCTCCAGTGATCTCATGTAGATGTTAAATGGAAGAGGTGAGAATACCGATCCCTGCAGCACCCCACAGAGTAGGGATGGGTATGGAATCTCTTCTCCTCAATCACCACCGATTGGAATCAACCTCGAAGAAAAGAGGAAAGCTAGCACAACACAGTGGCCCCCACCTCCAATCCTCTGAGTCAATTTAGAAAGATACCATGGTTGATGATATCAAAAGCCACTGGGAGATCAAGTAAAGCAAGGATAGATACACAGCCACCATCCCACCAATACCAGACTTCATTCAAAAGACAGCCACTGCCATTTCCGTTCCATATCCAAGTCTGCTACTTATCTGAAAAGGATACAGTTTGTATGAGTCTCTGGCATGGGTGGGCTTCAAAGATTTCAGCAACGGGTTCCCTGCCCAGTTGCTGGGTGGGCGTGGCCATGCTGGGTGTGGCCTAATCGGCCTCCTGCACCATGCTGGGGGGGTGCGTTTTCACCTTCCCCAGGCTCCAGAGATTTTCCTTGTGCCTCTGGGAGGGTGAAAACTGCCTCCCACGGGCTCCAGAGGCTCTCCAGAGCTTCCGGGAGGCCCGTTTTTCCCCCTCTTCGAGCCTCCACACGGGCTCTGCACTTACCTCGCATCCAAAATGGGTCACGTGGAGACTCTTGGAAGGGGTAAGGTGGGTGTGACCAGCCAGGGGTGGGATTTGGAGGTTCTCTGAACTGGCCATAACGTTAGCTACAGGTTCTCCCGAACCCAGATCCGGGTGAACCCATAGCAGCCCACCCCTGGTCTCTGGCATGTTTTAAATACTCATTTAGACATCTGGATGTGATTATTAGTTTACTGAAGCTACATTGTTTGGTCCTTTTTTCTTAGTGCACAAAACTTAAATACATTTAACTATACTGTATCTATAAAGAAAAAATATGCAGAGAACTTGAATTCTCCTGCTGGCTAACCCGATATGCTACATACTCGTGGCCTATTTCTAATCAATTCTCTGTAATTCTGCACAATTGCTTACATTGATCCTATGAAATAATATCAGGGTATTTAGTTACGTGCCATAAAAATTTGCAATATGTTTATAATTACTAAGAGTAATTAATAGGCTGAAATGATTATGTGAGGGAAGATGACTAAATATTTAAAGGAGACAAAGCAGCAATCCATTGTGATGAAAAGGCTTCATTAATGAGATCTATTGCAGAGACAAGGCGACTGTATTCAGCTCATCTTATTTATATGGCACTGTCTCTTTGAAAACAAGGGAACTCAAGTTTTATTGTTTTCAGAGGACTTGGTCGTGATTAATCTGAGCTAGATTAGCGTCTGTTTGATTTCTTTCAATTTTTTAATCTCTTCTGCTTATCTTATAATGTTTTGGCTTCAATCCTACAGCTACGCTATCATTCTTTTAGAAATAGCCACAAGAAGTGATCCATCACAGGTAAGAAATGCCATAAAATATGGTTCTTCATTAAAGTTAATCTTGCTGGTACTGGTGTCCTTGAAGATACTGCTGGTTTTTGGGGTAAATGTGTATATCCACTGGATTTCTGATACCTGCTTTCTCTTTAGCTGTGGCAGTTCAGTATAAGCTAAGGACGTAATTCATTCCACATGAACACAACCTACCGCTCTGCATGAAACTAATGGACTGCATTTAAAGAAAAAGTGGATTCCCAGAAAGCTAACTAAGCCTTTTTATACAACTCAGGAAGTAAACATAAACCAAAGAAATTAGAACAAAATCCTTTATTATTTAAGAAGATTTCTATTTATGCAATAGGACTAGCGATAGCACTTAGACTTATATCCTGCTTCACAGTGCTTTACAGCCCTCTCTAAGCAGTTTACAGAGTCAGCATATTGCCCCCAACAATCTGAGTCCTCATTTTACTGACCTCAGAAGGATGGAAGGCTGAGTCAACCTTGAGCCGGTGAGAATCGAACTGCCGAACTGCAGCCAGCAGTCAGCACAAGTAGCCTGCAGTACTGCATTCTAACCACTGCATTACCATGACTCACTAATGCCCCTAGAATTCCCCTTCAAAATTACATAATTTGTAATTTGATCTAGGATCACCAGTGACCAAGAACCTATAGAATTTTTACATACATTGGCTGAAATGTGCAATAATAGTTCAAATGTGCAAAATCTGCCTCTTAAAAGGGCTGTATCATTTCCAGGCTAGAGTTGAAATAACAACTATAACAAACCCAGTTTGTGAGTCCATACATCTACCTTCCTATAAACCTTGACAAGCAGAGCCATAAAGCTAAATTCACTGTGCAAAGAATGATAGCGAAGTTCCCAAAAGAGTGGCCTGATGCACATAACATCTAGTAGCAATAGCACTTAGACTTATATACCACAGTGTAAACCAGGGGTGGGTTCTAAATTTTTTTACTACTGGTTCTGTGGGCGTGGCTTATTTTTTGGGTGTGGCTTGGAGGTAATGTGACTAGGTGGGCGTGGCTAGCTGGTCAGAGTCATTTCTGGAAGGTCCTCGCACTTACGACCAGTCCTCGCACTTACGACCCGACTCATTTGTTTGCTTTTAACACTGATCAGCTGTAGGACGGCCCTTTGAAGCCCCGCGGCAAGAGTTTAAACAGTTTTTTTCCCTCTAGTCATCATCTGGGACTCAGGAGGCAGCAATAGATTGGGGGTGGGACCAAATAAAAGGTAAGAATAACGTGGAGGGGTGGGAGGGCAGGGGGGGAGAACCAGTTCGGTGACGTCATATCGTCACTGCTACCGGCTCGGCCGAACCGGACCCAACCGGGAGGAACCCACCACTGGTGTAGACTTATGTAACACAGTGTGCTTTACAGCGATTTAAGTGGTTTGCAGAGTCAGCATATTGCCCCCAATAATCTGGGTCCTCATTTTACTGACCTTGGAAGGATGGAAGGCTGAGTCAACCTTGAGCTGGTCAGGATTGAGGGAATCAACTCTTGGCAATGTGAGCAGAGTTAGCCTGCAGTACTGCATTCTAACCACTGTGCCATCACAGCTCTTAACAGAGACTGCAATAGTTTATGTTCCGAATCTCTCTATTTCTATATGTGTATATGTGTGAAAAAACACCAGCACTGTCTGTGTTTTGCAGAAGGATGATACACATTCAGAAAAATATTCCTTGTGCCTCCCTTTGGCAGAACTAATATCTGAAAAATCTGAAAATGCTTGTCCATGTGCCACAGAATATATAGAGGTAAATTTAAAACATTTGGAATCTTTTCTGTCTTTGTTATGAGTGAATTACTGTATCTTTGTAATTTATATCCCTAAAAATCACTGTGTGGGCCTGCTGTTTATGCCTTAGTACGTGAGTATTATTATTTCATGATATCGAAACTCCTCCATACTTAACAGTATCTGCAAGTCAAGTTGCTGTTAAGCACAAAATGAAGCACACAGTTTGATCTATAAAAGTTGGCAAGTTTAATGGTTCCAGTGCATATTCCCTTTTGAAGAAATGAAATGTTTTAGTTTTATTAAAAACACAAACCAACAAATGTTGCCCTTACAATTTCTCATTTAAATGCCATGGAACAGTGAATGGCATTAATATTTTTTTTTTTAAAAAAAATTGTATTATTGTCACAAACTGATATTTCAGCTTGTCTCACAGAAACAGAAGGCAGCAAATGATGCAGTTAATTTGCAGTCCTTGGAGGTTTAAGACTTCTGTTGGGTATAATCTGTCAGTCCCGCAATCATATTTAATAATTATGGATCTTTGGCTTTTCCATTTAAAAGATAGCTGTCAGAGAGCCAAAAAATATGTCTGTAGGATGGATCTATTAAACAAGAAAAAGAAATCAAATGTTTGCTCATCACTGAAGAATCACTGTGCCATGCTTTAATTTCATTCTTTTTTCTTGTTTAATTACCCTAGAAGCAACTGCTCTGATATTTCAGCCATACAGTACTGTATCTACAGAATGTATTTTTTCCAAAAGAATTAAAAGCATCTCCTAGAATGTATGCATATGCATATGTATATGTGTGTTTGTGAACACACATACACATACCAAGAGATATACACTATATAGATCAAAGAAATAGCATGGAAGAGTTAAATATTTTGTTTCCAGAATCATTTCTCCAATTTTCAAAGCATTCAATAACTGAGGATATTAAGTATTTTAAAAAAACACTAGCAGAAGTTCCTTGTCACCTCATTCATTTCACTCAGAATAGCTAGCAAAAACAGTAGAAAAAAGTCTATTTTCATTCAGATTAGAAGATGCTATTTGAAAAGCCAAATGAAATAAAAAAATAGGCATTTGTATATGGTTATTTCTTGCCCAAAATAAGTTACTAATGTAACCATAGGCTAATTCCTGATTAGATTATGCTGAAGCAAGTAACCCAAATTCTCAGACTATTTTCAATACATACTATAACATTAGCAATAACATACAATCTGGTTTATTTCTGATTTGTCTCGTTTTCAAAACTGAAGTTTAAAATAATTCAGGTGAATTCTGTGATATATAAAAAAGAACAGAAAACAAGACCAATCATAGGCATTCCCATCAAAGTGAGTGTTGGTCAAAATAATTGCAGTATTTGAATTTATTTGTTCAATTTTTATGGCCGGTCATCTCAGCACTTGACTCTGGGTGGAGAATTATGATGCCATGATGCGAATCCCATTCTTTTGCATTTGAATTTCCCCTGCCTGATGCCAGTATGCAGGCCAGGGTTATTGTACCATCATGCATATTTTATAATTAGCCCACCAATCACGGACACCCTTGTGACTTGTGTATATAAGAGGACTGTGCAGTGGCTTAAATGTGTTTCCAAAAAGTATGCTTTGGAGTACTTGAAACTGTGAATGCAGCACCTGTCAATGACCCATTGCATAGCTGCAGTACCTACTTTAATAAGACACAAATAGCTGCCGTATTCATTCCCCTGCCTATTCTGAAGTATTTCTTAGGAATTAAAGCCAAACTAACACCAGGTGCTGAAAAATGGATCATTTTTCTTCTATAAAAGTCCTCAACGTGTATTAAATAACTTACTAAATATACACGCAAACCAATGCTAAAACTCATTATCCATCCTCTCTATGGTTATAAAATCCAAGAGATAGACATCATCATCATCATCATCATCATCACCACAGTTTTTTGAATGAAATGAGACATAAAAGGAAATACATTTAAGGTGTCTCTATTTATTGAACAACAATTTTGATGCGACCAATCAAAATGGATTGTCCAGGGAGGAGGTTAAAGCCAATCACCACTATTGGTCTTCACATATCCTCCTAGCATTGGCCAATCATAGCGTCAAATCCAGGGCTCATAATAGATTTTGAGGACAGGAATCATTGAGTCTGTTAGGAGAAAGGTTAAATCCCCCCTCCCACCTCCGTAATCTAATCACAATCCCGATTTGCCCAAATTTTATTTAAGTGGGAGGGAAAATCACCTTCATGAGCTAAATGGAAGTTCCTATTTATTTTCAGATGTCTAGTTTGTCTGAAGAGATCTAAAGCTGGACTCTTGGCTTTAGCTATGAAGACTCTCCTATCTGAGTGGGTATTTGATTTAAGTAGAGGGGTTTAGATATTTTAGTTATTGTCATTCAGATTTGTGAGGGTTGGCTTTTCTTTATAGTTTGTTTTATAATTTGATTGTTAGCAACTCAGAGTTGATTGATTGGACTGCATAACATTTTTCTAAAAAAAAAAAAGGAGAGAGAGAGATAAATTCAGCTTTATGTATAGGAAGCTATAAGCAGGTAAAGAAGCAAGGAAGTATTTAAAACTGAGGAAAGTATGCCTGAATTGCACATAGATTATATCTGAAGTTGAATTAAACTGGGATTTGTCAACATTTGTAATTGGATGACATCTGATGAATGATAGAAAGAAAAGATCAAGAGGCAGGTATCTTGAACTGGAATGACTGAATTACTGTACTATATTCTTTCATTTTTTTGACAGCTCATCAGAAAATGTAGAAAAGGCAATCCATCACAAAGACTTACTTTTGAGCAAGTCAAGAAATTGTTATGTAAAATGAACCCAAATAAAGTTAGTCCAGTTGACATGATGATGACTTTGGTAAGAATCATGGTTATTACTCTAATTAGATTAGATTTTCTTTCTTCCAAGTCTCCAACCCTTCAATACATTTGAACGTCATTACAATGTTCTATAGTGACCTTTCCTAATGTGGTCCTTTCCAGATGTGTTATTGTTATCATATTCAGCTAAACATTGCTAATATTGAGATAACCAATAACATGCACCGAAAAGGCAATAACAAGAAGCATGTGCTCAAACTTTTACCAACATTTTTTTTAAAAAATTTGATTTATATGCCGCCCTTCTCCGGAGACTCAGGGCGGCTTACAATGTGCTCAGCAATAGCCTTCATTCTTTTTTATATTTATACAAAGTCAGCTTATTGCCCCCACAAATGGGTCCTCAATTTACTTACCTTAGAAAGGATGGAAGGCTGAGTCAACCTTGAGCCTATATTGATATTTTCCAACAAAATGTCATCTATGCCACTTTAATAGTTCTCTCATACTAGCTGGACTCTGCATCTGGAAGTAAGTCTAATTGAGATCTGTCATTCCTATTCATTCCGTTTTCTCAGTTCTCTTACTCCCTTTCTTGTATTGCCATCACTTCAGATTACTTGATGGAGATATGCAAGAACCATTACATAGGCAAAATAGACTGGAGCATTTTTTTAAGTCCAAAACTACAGGATAACTTTTTGAAGCAGCTGAGATAGACACCTCCCTAATGCACTGAACTATAAGGAATAGGAGGAAGAGTCACACCATAAGCAGACTTGGAAAATTCTGTTTTTATAGCCATTGCCAATAAAATTAACCTTCCTGTAGACTTAATTTCCTGGTCTGGTCTTCCTACTATGGCTGATAAGTAGTGAGGGATCTGCAGTTATCATGCATACTAAACTTATAAATAAAAATCTACTCTGATGACTATCATTTAGGATCATTTGAGCAATGTTTGATTCCCCCATTAAAAAGTAGTGTGCAATCTGTTAGTCCTGGACTCGGGTCCTGCTTGAGGAGCAGGTGGTGGCTGTGGCCAGGAGGGCCTTTGATTTCAATTGGGGTGCCAATTGCATTTTTCCTAAACTAGGATGTCCTTGAGTCAATCATTCATGCCTTAGTTATCTCATTACTTCAGCACATTCTACAAGAAACTACTCTTAAATACCACTGAGAAACTTTAGCTTGCCAGCCCATGGAGGCAAAGAGAGTGATAGGCATACCTCAGTAGGCTTATGTGACATAGTCATTCCCTCTTTCCTCTCTTGACTTAGACAAGGGTCTCCAAACTTGGCAACTTTAAGATTTGTGGACCAGGGGTGGGTTCTACTTACATTTAGTACCAGTTTGCAACGGGGCCACATGCACAGAAGCATTTTGGTGATGTCGGGGTCGGTGGGCGGAGCCTCCCGCCAGTTTTACTACCAGTTCTATAGAACTGGTGTGAACCAGGGGCAACCCACCACTGTTGTGGACTTCAACTCCTGTAATTCACTAACATGGCTGGCTGAGGAATTCTGGGAGTTGAAGTTCACAAGTCTTAAAGTTGCCAAGTTTGGAGACCCCTGACCTAGCAAGTCAAGTCTAAGATGCTTTTTTCAAATTACATTTTTGCTTTGGAATGAAATTTCTTCTATCAAACTCTTGGTCGTGGCTCTTCCTCTTCCTCCTCAAGGTTATTCTTACAATCCATTATAATCTAGAGTTAGATTGCTTTGATAAATTGCTAAAAATAACAAAATAATAATAGCTATAATAGCCACAATCTATAAATCAGTAGGCTTTTTTTTTTTTTGGGTAAAGAGTGATACTACCTTTCTGTTTACATTATGCTAAGTGTTTAAGTATCCATCTTTTGCTGTTGATATTCTTGATGGATCCCATTGCTCAGTCATTGCCTTCTATTATCCATCTTTCATAATTTCTCGAGAATAAGCTTTTATTTTCAGAGACATTTGTAAATAAATAAAAAAGCCTGATTCCCTAGATGCTGTTGTCCAAGAAAAGGACGGCATCAGAAGTCGCATATTTGGCTCTCTTGCAGAACTGTATCACATTTGTGGGGAAAGGATAGAGTTTGGGAAGCTCCTCCTAAGAATGAGCTACAAGAGGAAAAAAAGACTAGGGCTGATCTAAACTGCAAAAAAAAAATCTGGTGACCTCTAGATGGCGCCAAAGAGAGTTTTCTGAGCTTCTTTTCAGCTCCCTAGTGGTCATCCAAAACTTTGCAGCCCAGATCTACTAGCAGTCAACAAGACATTTTATTTGTTCAAAGCAGCTGCCCAGTGCTAAAAAAAATGATAATGGCTAAAGTGAGTAGGAAGTTGTTCATTTTCTCCTTCTTCTCCACAATGTTTCCAATACTATAGCATTTGTTAAGGGCTCTATGAGAACATAAAAAGGCAACCTGAAACGTAACTTCATAACACACTCACTTTCTAGTGCTGGATGCCAAGGCTTAAGTATTCTTTGAAGCACTATTTCTTGACTGCCTGTATAAGTGGGCCCCCTTTAAGGATTTTAATCATTGCCATGTGGCATTGAAATGATTTCAGACGCACACCTCTGTTTTGTTGCAGAAGTTGCGTGGGCAAAGCTGTGCAAAATTTTCTCAGGAGTCTGTTGGCAATGTAAGGCAAATCCAGTGAATAGATCGCTGATTATTTCTCACTGAATATGCTCCGCAGTTGCTTGAGTTGAATGCATTTTTATTTTGGCTAGATGGAGAAATACAGCAAGCACCTGGAAGTGTTAGTAGCGGAAAGAACACAGGATTTAACATATGAAAAACAGAAGACAGACCGTTTGCTGTATAGTAAGTGATCAGCATCAACAGGAATACAATTTATTTTGAGAAATAATGACTAATGTATATGCTGTTAAAACAGATTTTAGATTTCCTCACTGATTCAAGTATTCTGACTTCCCCTTTTTACAATTTCATAAGATAGGGTGAGTTAGTAAAAGTAGGGAAAAGACATGGAAAAGAAACAAATGAAAGCTGACATTTGTTGAAAGTAGACAAATAAGGACAGGTAAATGTATTATTAAGCTTCCATTGGAAACATTCTTAAATTTGTTTGTACTTTGAGCATCTTCATTCAGATTCGTCAACATTATATACCAGGGAGAGTTTATTTTCACTTAGTTTTTGCTACTTGCATTGCTTAAAAGGTGTACAATTAACTCAGTTAAATTGGTAAACTGAAAACATCAAAGAAAACTCTAATGTTTCAATATATTGTTTTCAAGGTGTCCCAGAAATCCCAGTATATAAACCAATCATTATTGCTCACTAATGATTAATGTTCAATAAACCTTAGTATAATGATTGGTTCATAGCTGGAAAAATGTTTCAGCAGAAATATTTGTAATAACCATCTAATGGTTCTTCCATTATCTATGAAAAGAAATATATTCTCACCACAAAAGAAATATATTCTTTTCACAAAAAGAAGCCAAAAGTAAGAAAGTCTCTGCCCCTAAGCACTGGTGTTCTCAACTGGAAATGTTCAGTTGCTGAAATTTATGTAACTCTTTCCCCTTTCATGTCAATAAATAAATCTTGCAAAGAAAATTCTGCATGGAAAGAATTATTTTGAATTGAGTCAGCTGCCAAAAGCCCAACACCCAACAAACATGAATGGAAAGCAAACATAGGACAAAGAAGCAAAGGGAGGAAATTTGTTGATGCGAAGTATATAGATTTAGCTGTTGATTATCTATTTATGATTTTTTTAAAAAAAAAAAATCTTAAAGTTTGCTATAGTTACTTAGAAATAAAGAGAAATACTATACATAAGTAAGTTTTTAATCCAGGAGACAGATAGCAAAAATAAAATAGAGTATGCACATTTTAGGATGTTTTGGTTTTTTTAATAGCTAGAAATTTGAGAAATGGAAAACAAATTTCATATCCATTTGATAATGCTTAAATAAAGGAACTAGTTCAAGGTTCTTGATGTAAATTAAAACATAGTTTATTTGCTGAAATGAGATAGTTATATATTTTAAATAGGTATAGATTTCCCACGGTGAACTTATTTCTATGTTTCAATTGCCATGTTATGATAGCAATAGTAATTGCATTAATTATATAAAACAGGTATGTTGCCAAAACAGGTTGCAGATGATTTAAGGCAGGGGAAACCATCACAGGCCCAAAGTTATGTAAATTCCACCATATTTTTCAGGTAAGTAAGAATTGCTTTTAAATTGCTAGCTAATTGGAGTGTGTGCATAATTTCGAAAGAAGAGGTTCTGTAAATTACATTATAGGCATACATTTACATCTTTTCACAATTGGCATTATAGTTAACAGCACTGCATACTATGTTGAACTTTAGAGAAGCTATTATACAAGAACACAATGCCTATTTATCTGTTTTTTTAAAAAACCCTACGAATTGGAATACACATATTATTTGTCCTTATAATGAGTAAAATATTCTTCTACCATCTTGAGTATACTTAATGATCTATATTCAAAGAAGCAGTTGTTGTGTGCATGTTATTTATCTATGCTATGATCCGCATATTCATTCCACATTGGACTTTGAAAGAAAAAGTAGGGTAAGATCCTTTGGGGGGGGGATGTAATGCAGTATGTGCATATATAGGATATGTTGGTTTGAATAACCCGTTGGCTCCCACAAGACACCTTCAAACCAGGGGTGAAATCCAGCAGGTTCTGACAGGTTCTGGAGAACTGGTAGTGGAAATTTTGAGTAGTTTGGAGAACCGGCAAATACCACCTCTGGCTGGCCCCAGAGTGGGGTGGGAATGGAGATTTTGCAATATCCTTCCCCCAGGAATGGGGAGGGAATGGAGATTTTGCAGTATCTTTTTTTTTTTTTAATTTGATTTATATGCCGCCCTTCTCCGGAGACTCAGGGCGGCTTACAATGCGTTAAGCAATAGCCTTCATTCTTTTGTATATTTTATACAAAGTCAGCTTATTGCCCCCACAAACTGGGTCCTCATTTCACCTACCTTAGAAAGGATGGAAGGCTGAGTCAACCTTGAGCCTTGGAGAGATTTGAACCAGCAGAAAATTGTAGGCAGCTGTGTTAATAACAGGGTGCACTAAACCACTGTACTATCAAGGCTCTTCCTCCTGCCACGTCCATCAAGCCACGCCCACCAACCCACGCCCATCGAACCGGTAGTAAAAATATTTGGATTTCATCACTGCTTCAAACCCTCCAAACTCCGGGGGAGAGCTGACTAGCTGGCACCAGTCTCATTACTCCAAAGAAATCCTTCATGCCTGGCGTATGCACATTTTTTCCAGGCCACAGAATCTCTTGGTTTTAAAAAAAACAATCCCAGAACCCCTCATCAAGAGCAAAACTTTAGTGAGAAAATGGATCACATTCACATCTCCCTCTCCCTCTCCCCTCCCTGTCCTCCCCTCCCCTCTCTCATTGAACACTATCAAGTTATCATGGAAACCTAGAAACCTTATTGTTGGGAATCCAAAGAGTTAAACCACCCTATTTTTCTTGATTGTGTTTCCTGTGTGGAAAAATGCTCATTAGCTGTGTATTAAAAGTAGTTTGATGAGAAAGATTAGTAACAAGCTGAATAGAACGAATGAGTGTGGATATGGGTATTCTCTAGCAACTCTTCTCTTTGCTATTTTAATTGTATGATCCTAAAGCTATTGATGTTGGATTGAGATAGTGCCATGTTAGCAGAAAGAAAGTTGTTCTAATTATTATAGAGAAATAATCTGCACAGTATTTTATGTTAACGGTTATTTGATCTTCCCTCCTTTTCTTCTTGAGAGAAACCTCTGTTTTTAAAACTGGCCTGACTTATACATTCCTGTGTTCAGCAAGCAAGTCCATTAAAATTCTGCAGATTAATGTCTGCTGATTTATGCTTACATCTGCTTGTCTGCAGATGGGCATGATTTATACCTAACTGGGAAAACAACTCTGAGAGATTTATATGCCCAACAGATGTAAACCTAATATATAGATAAGAGGTTATCTAATCTTCTTGTAAATTAAATTTAAATGATTCAGCATAGCCTCCCCTTCAAACCCACCCCCCTTTGGCTTTTTTATCCTAAAAAGAAATGGAACTTTCACAACATCCGTTGACATTAAGGGACCTGCAGGAATCTCAGCAGCTATATTACAGGATTAGGACAGTATAGTTTAAACCTACTTGTGCTATGCAAAGTATGGCTTTAAAATCACATGCATCTTCTTGTTTTAATTTCAATTCTCAACTGCTAATTTAAAAATGCTAATTAAATTGATATGGATGGAATTAACTCAAGCAACACTTGAGCAACGGAACCAAAACTCAAAACTAATGATCCTCTCAGTGTAAGTGCTTAGAGTAGGCAGAACTAGTGCAATACTATACTTGGGAAATCAAAAGTAAAGCCAAAACAAAGTCTGATAGGCTAAGAATGGATTTCAAGAATTAACTTTGCTTATGTAGAACAGAACTCAGTTTAATTAGACTAACCAGAAATAAAATTAGATAATAACACGGGCTTGCCCCTATGAGTTTTAGAATTCTACATATACTCATTAAGAGTAGAAGCAGAATTACATGTACAGAGTACAAATGAATATTCATACAGGGCACATAATTGGTGCTGATGAAATCTGAACACATGTGTCCGTGGGTAGCGACAAAGCAGTTGGAATGGCAGAAATGCTAAAAGCCTCAACTGACTAGACTGTTACTTACTGGGGAATGAAATTGTAAACCAATTAAAATTTCATTTAATTTATCTGCCTTTCATCAACTAATTAAGTCTTTATATTGTATATTAGCATATCTCTGTAGAAATGTCATTTTCCAGACTAAGAGTCTGTAAGACTAAGTGAATTTATAAAATAACAAAAATGATTGTTTTTTTCAATAGAAGAGCGGTATTTTATTTTATTTACGTTACATGCTGCAATCCAGAAAATCCAAAAAATGTAATTTACGTTACATGCCCTTCTTCAAACTACAGTCCAAAGTAATAATGTTAGAAGTTATTAAGAAAGAGTTTGAGGCTGCTGAGAATAGAAACACTAAAGCACAACCCAGAAATAATCTGTTTCTTATTTTCTGTTACAAAAGTGCTTTGAAACAACAACAGCCTCCAAAAGTCCACACTGAGTATATACATTGGATATAACATTTCTTAAATTGAATTCCATAATCCTTGATACTTTCTCTTCCTGTAAATGCCCTGACATTATTAATAACTACTAAAGGCCTAACACAGTAGTGGGTTCCACATACATTCGCTACTGGTTTGGAACTGTGTGCACGCATGCGCTCGCTTTGCTTGCGTGCACAGAG
Source organism: Pantherophis guttatus (assembly GCF_059756535.1). Taxonomy (NCBI): domain Eukaryota; kingdom Metazoa; phylum Chordata; class Lepidosauria; order Squamata; family Colubridae; genus Pantherophis; species Pantherophis guttatus. Next base: position 85,994,574 of record NC_142064.1, on the reverse strand, counting down.
CGTCTGTGATAATGTCCAAGCAGGTGGGCGGAGCCTCCCGCTGTCGCTATTACCGGTTTGCCTGAACCGGGGTGAAAACGGTAGAAACCCACCACTGGCCTAACAATTGGGATATGCTGGTCATGCTTTTCTTTACAATTTAGTTTGCCGTTTATTTGACTGAAAAATAGCAACCAATTATTACAGGTTATTTGGAGATGAGAGGCAGTTTGATATAGTGGTTGAGGAGGTTAGAAACTGGGAGACTAGTCCTAGCTTAGGTGTGAAGCTAGCTGGGTACCTTGCGCCAACCTCTCAGCCCTATAAAGAGTAGGGTAGGGTAGAATAGAATAGAATAGAATAGAATAGAATAGAATAGAATAGAATAGAATAGAATAGAATAGAATAGAATAGAATCTGGAAGGAACCTTGGAGGTCTTCTAGTCCAGCCCCCTGTTCAAGCAGGAAAAGCTATACCATTTTAGATAAGTGACTGTCTCTAGACTCTTCTTTAAAACATCCAGTGATGGAATGCCCATGATTTCTGGAGGCAAGCTGTTCCACTGGTTAATTGTCTTTACTGTTAGGAAGTTTCTCCTTAATTCCAGCTTACTTCTCTGATCAGTTTCCACCCATTATTTCTTTCCCTGCCCTCTGGTGCTTTGGAGAATAATTTGACCCCCCTCTTCTTTGTGACAGCCCCTCAAATACTGGAATACCGCTATCATGTCACACCTAATTCTTCCTTTCTTTAGACTAGCCAGACCCAAATCCTGCAGCTATTCTTAATATGTTTTAGTCTCCAGGCCTAACTTGAAGGCACACAGAGAAAAGTGGTGATTAATGGTGGTAGAAGAGGAAACAGTGCTGCACGATCAGAATTTGCAATGTGTCATGAAAATCTCATGTCAATTTCAAAACATTCTGAAATCCTAATGGGACACACCATGACTTACTTGCTTCTTTCTTCTTTCCAGTGACATTGTTGGCTTCACGCAGCTCTCCAGCACCAGTACACCTTACCAGGTCGTGGACTTTTTAAACAAACTCTATACCACTTTTGATGAAATCATAGATAATTATGATGTCTACAAAGTTGAAACTATAGGAGATGCCTGTGAGTTAAAATATATATATATTTTTCAAACTGTTTTTAGTTCTAAACCTTACTATTAGGTAACAGAAGCCAATAACCTCAGGCACTAGAATTAAAGGACAGGAAATTGCAACATACTGTATTGATATTATTAACTCATGATACAATAAAATGCAAATGATGATCCACTTAGATTTTTAAAAAAATGATGATTGAAGGAATGTGGATTAATAGTTATTTATTATATGTACAATGCAGAGGTGGTATTCAGCAGGTTCTGACCAGTTCTGGAGAACCGGTAGCAAAAATTATGAGTAGTTCGGAGAACCGGTAAATATCACCTCTGACTGGCCCCGCCCCCATCTATTCTCTGCCTCCCGAGTCCCAGCTGATCAGGAGGAAATGGGGATTTTGCAGTAATCTTCCCCTGGAGTGGGGAGGGAATGGAGATTTTACAGTATCCTTCCCCTGGAATGAGGTGGGAATGGAGATTTTACAGTATCCTTCCCCTGCCATGCCCACCAAGCCACGCCCACCAAGCCACAGAACCGGTAGTAAAAAATTTAGAATCCCACCACTGGTACAATGGTAAGGTGAATGAGTTGTTGTTTTCAGTTGTTCTCGCAGCCATGTGGAGGTTACATTTTCCAATAGAGCATTCTCAGGATGGGTTGTTCCTGTAGAGAATTCAGGGATTTCTTCAGATTATTTTACATCTAGGCTTAACTAAAAGCCAAAGGATTTTAGGATTACGACAGCTGTCATATGGATGATTTACAAATGAATGGGTCAATCAATGCTAGGCATGGGAGAATAGATTAAGAGTGACACGCAGAATAACAGAAATCACTAGGAGCAGGACATTGGTGTATGTCATGCAGCTAATGTCTTTCTGATATGATGAATTGCAATACTCATTTATGTTATGAATTAACATAAATCCCAGCAATTTAACTGAATCAACTTGAAGCATAACTATGGAGTTAGGCATAGTTATATTTCAAATTCACTCAGTGAAATTGCCGGGATTATGCTAATAAAGACTAACTTAATTACCATTATTGTAAACTAGATCCAACTAATGAATGCAAAGAAAGCACGTTTAATGTTTACAATGCATTTCACAAACGGTGCCATCATTTGGGTTCGGATAATGAAAATACACATCAAAACTGGCTTTGCCTTTTACACAGCTTATGAAGCCCTTTTGTCTGTTTTTAGATTTTCAGAATTATTTGGGTCATAAAACAGCTTGATATCTGTATTTTAATAAATCATTTTAATGTAATGAGAGATTGACAGATTTGAGATGTAACTATTTAAAATACTAATACAGCACAAGATGAGATAGATACATCTAGCCATGCCAGTGCTTTGATTAAAGAACCTTTGTGTTTGGCTAACTCTATAGGAGGCGAAAACCTCTTAACAATGGCTGCTCTAATTCAGTAATCTGAAGATTTTGATTTCCTGGTGTGCGAGGTGTTTTGTGTATAAGCATGTGCAAATCTGGTATGTTTGAAGGTTTTATAGGGCGGTACTTTAGAATTATTTTTCAAACTTTAAATACTTATAAATCTGTCCATTTCCATTCATGGTTTCCCAACATAATGAATGTTTGATCATGCCAAAAATTGTTATATTTTATATTTATGAATTAATACAAATTCCCCAGGAACTCTTTCTCTTAAATGCAAAGCTCTTCTTGAACAAATAATTACTACTTTTTGTATAAAACTTTCAGAAATAGTTTTTATAAATAAATGCTTTACTTTTGCTATTGATTTTTGATAGAGACTATGAGAATGCCATTTAGTGCCGCCTAATGCTACGGATTGTTGTTCACATTGTGTTTCATTTATAAGTATGTGTGAAATTGCAACTGTGATATGAATGTTAATTATAATTTACCCCTTTTATGTACTTATTGTCATTTTCAGATATGGTAGTATCGGGAGTGCCAAGAGAGAATGGCATTCATCATGCCAGTGAAATTGCAAGCATGGCTCTGGAGCTTGTTTTGGTGTGCAAAACATTTAGGATTCCACACAAGCCTGAGACCCAGCTTAAAATTCGAGCAGGAATCCACTCAGGTATCACTGGTCTACAAGGAGAAAGCCTCAGAAATGAAAGTAGCTTAATTTTACCAGAATTGGGTCACTAATAAAGGAAAAGGAAGTCCTGAGTATTAATTGGCTCCAGTTTCCAAGATATGTAGCTTCAGGTCAAAATTCCATCAAAATAATTCAAAAATTATAAGAGGGATGTATGATTAGGCTCCATAACTTTTCTGCAAAATGTGATATAGCAATGAGAATGGCGCCACACCAATCATCATAAATTTATCTTTTAATTGATACCAATAACCTAATGTTCCATTCATTTATTGGTTTTTCATGTAACATTTTCATGCTTTTTGCATGAAAAACTGACAAACTCTAACATCAGATTAAACAACAAGATTCCATCTTTATTCGGTATCTAAACGGCGCCTTTTGGCTTTTCTCTTGTAAACTTCAGTAGGATCATCCCTGGGGAGAGTCCAGCAGTAATAGGCAAGCATCAACGGACTCCATTTCCCTCGGAATCTCTTCTCCATGCTGCAATATCCTGATGGAATCTCTCCCCATGCTCATCACTCACTGTCCCCCAGTTCAAAGGGAAATAGTCTAAATGCGAGTGTAAGAAGTGAATTTTTAGTGACATGTCTGAACCAAGTGCTTTAAAGGACCTAAGCAAATTTTCCACGTGTTTTTCATAGTCATCTGCCTTGCTGTTCTCAAAGTGAAGATAAATGTATACACTTCCATGTGGTGCCATTTTCATTGTTCTACTGTACTTTGTCGAGAAGTTACGAGGCATCATGATCATTAGACACCTCCCTCCCTTGTAGGCAAATATACTCGCCTGTGTGTACATCTTGATTGTGAATTACCATGAAAACCTTAGCCAACCAGCACCTTTATCACCTGTTTTCTAATTCATCTAATCAAAATATATAAAATTAACACATTTTATCACGGAGGTCGATAATTTCCCAAAATTTGTAGACCGGTGTATTAGGCTGTTCACCTCCGTGACTAATGCTGGTAATGAATGTTGGATTGGTGAAATAGGGGTGCTGGAAGCACTAGCCATGCCACTTATCTAGTGACAAAATGGCAGCAGATTGATTGGTTTCATTCATTCATAATAGGGAAGAAGTGGTAATGGGAACTAGTAGTACAATCCTTGGAATTGGCACAAAGTCATTAGTAGGAAGTAAATGATCATCATGTTTTACGTTCTTAAATCTTTTAGTCTAGCATTTGAACTGGTCATTGAATTGCCCTCACTTGACTCGCTTAGTAAATTTAGATTACTTCCAACCAACCAATTTATTGACTACAAGCAACTTCTTAGACTGCATTCCGAATTATTGCACTAGTGGGGTACCGTCTATCTTTTCTTTCCAAGTGCAGCTGTATCAGCTAAGCATCTGCTTTCTTCTTAGAATGATGTCATTCTGGTCAACGCTTGTTATCCTGCTTCTCTCTTTGCCATCTTGCTCCCTGTTCTTTAGTTCTCTTTGATGCAATTACTCCTCATATAGGTAGCCTATATGCCTAGTTTTTCCATTGTGATAAACTGTAATGGAGGTGCAAGAGCTAAAGGAATCTTTCTACTTGTCTTCTTTAGGTCCAGTTGTGGCAGGAATTGTTGGAACCAAAATGCCACGGTATTGTCTATTTGGGGACACAGTCAACACAGCCTCCAGGATGGAATCTACCAGTGAAGGTGAAGTACAGTATTTAACAGTACAATCGAGCAGTGCGCTATGAGTTGGTGTCACTTCAGATTTCTTTCCTGACTTAGTCTGGCAGAGTGGGAATTTTTCAGGTCTTTTTGGCTAAGGAATTGTGGGTGGCAGGGCACAGAGGATGAGGTATTCCTGTATGGTGCCTGCCTCCTTGAACATTATCCCTCAGAGTTTAAGTGGGTCCTGATCCTGCTGGTCTTCCGTATGGCCTTAGAGACTTGGCCCTGGTTCTGGTTTTGTGTGTTTTCTCCTGGCTATGTGAATGATGGTTAATGATCTTGGCTGCTGTGTTTTTCATTTTAAAATTTTATTATTGTCTACTTTCCTTAATCACAGCTGAGATGGGTGGCTATATAACTTGAATTTTTATTCATTGCACAGTCAGCCAGATGTTCGGACTGGATTTTGTCCGCCTATTGAGGCATTGCCAAGGACCTGGAATAGGCAGATGTGGATGTTTGATGGTGTTAGAGTCATCATTGCAGGATGTAAATTGTTCCTTTTGCAATTGACTGATGGTGAATTTATCAATGCCTATGGTATTCAAATGGTGCGCCAGTTGTTTTGGGATTGCATCCAAGGCATCTATTTGTATTGGTACTAACTTTGTTTTTTTTGCCACAGTCATTCTATTTCTATTTGCAAGTCTTTGAATTTTATATTTTGTCCAGTTCTTCCTCTTCTTTTTGTCTGTCTCCAGGTACTGCTATGTCCACTATCCAGACTTTTTTGTCTTTCTTATCTACAATTGTTAAATCTGGGTTGTTACCGTACGTGGCAGGTGTCTGTCAGTTTGAATTCTAAAGTCCCAGAGCACTTTAGCTCCTTCATTTTCTATGACTTTCTCTATTTTATGGTCCCACCAGTTCTTACCTGCAGTCAAATGGTGTTTCTTGCAAATCTTCCAATTCACCATTGTTGCTGGTTTGCCATGCTGTTCTTTGCAGTCTTTGGGATCTTGTGATTAAATTATTATTATTATTTGATTAATTCAAATATAGAGTTATATAGAGAGATATAGAGTTGTTTAAAAAATTGTTGTACCTTTCTGTAATAAAGTACAGGGAGTCCTCAATTTATAACCACATTTGGGACAATTTCTGCTGTACATTATTGCGGTTGTAAGTCAATGCACCCTTATGATTGGACCTGATTTTTCGACTGTTTTTATGGCAATCATTAAGTGAATCGTATGGTCAAAAACCTGAATCATGCAGTCATTAAGTGAATAACATGGTTATAACTGAATCATATGGACTGAATCATATGGTGGTTTGCAAGAAATGGGCAAAAAATAAAATGCTGGAAACCAGCAAAATATGTCATAAATCACAGTCACATGACTGCAGGATGCTGCAACTGGTCATAAATGCAAGCTGGGTACTAAGTCCCACAAATGAAATCATGTAACTGGGAGGCCCAGTGCAACATTTTACAATGGCTAGAAGTGCCTTATGCTTTATGAGCCGTAAAGCAGCTTTCCTGAGGCTGCCATAACTTGAAAACCATTAGTAATAAATCAAGGACTACCTGCAAGGCTTTGTCATCCTAAACTATCATAACAAAACTACAAATATGGCTAAGAAAGCCATAGAAAACAGTCATAAATCCCTGTCTTAGATCAGAGGTGGGGAACTGTAGCCCTTTTAAAACTTGTGGACTTCAGCTCCCAGAATTCCTGAGCCACAAGTTATAAAAGGGCAATAGTTCCCCACCCTTGACTTAGATTAACAAATTTAGAGCAGCAAATTCCTCTCTTTACTGGGAGGCAGTATACTCAGTAAAAAAATGTCAAACACTGGGCATTATCTTCTAGATTAATTTTTCCTAATATAGTGTCCTCTGAAGAATTCTTGAAGTTGAGGAATGCATTTCAAAACAATAGAGTTGGGGAAAGCTCTGCTAGAGAATCATAGAGCTGGAAGAAGTCCCCAACTCTGTGAAAGTTGACTGTCCAGATTTTGCTTGAAAATAACCAATGAAACAAAGATTATTACCTCCCTTTGTATCTACTTCTGCTGTCAAATTCTTCTTATCATTAGTTTTTCCTATCATTTCACTGAAATTTTATTCCTATCTATTATTGTGTCTGGGACTCTGGAACAATAAAAAACAAATCTTGTTTTGTGTGATATTCCTTCAAATACTGGAAAATGCCAACATATCTCCTCTTTGTCCATTATATGATTTTGTTTCTAAACTTTCTTGTTCTCTTGCCTTGAATCTGGTTCTTTTTCTATGCATCTTTTTTTAAATACAGTGTCCTAAATTGGACATAGTACTCAAGAGTTCTGATCAAGAGTTCTGAGTTCTTTCCATGATTTCGAAATCGTAGTTTTATTAATGAAATGTAGAACATCATTTATCCTATTTAAATCCAGTTCACACTGCTAAGTCATATTCAGTTTCTGATCACCTGCTATTCTAAGATCTTTTCTGACATATTATTAGTAAACTAATTTCCTCCATTCTATACTTGTACTTTTGATGTCTTTTTCTTGACCAAGAAACTCTACTAAATTTCATTTTATTATTTTCAAGTCACATGTTTAATCTAACAAGATCATTTTGAATTTTGCTTCTGTCCCTAGAATGTTGACTTTCTCATGTAATTTGTGTTGCCTGCAAATTTAAATAAGTGTTCCCTTTTCACCTTTTCATCCAAGTGATTAATAAAAATGTAGAATACAGTGTTGTGGCCAGAACCAAATACCACATGCTCAGTTTGCTTCCTTTGATTTCATTTCAACCACTGATGAATATTTTTAATTTTGCTTTTTAAGTTGGTTGTAGATCTACAATATAGACATGCCATCCAATTAGGGGTGAAATCCAGCAGGTTCTGACAGGTTCTGGAGAACCGGTAGTGGAAATTTTGAACAGTTTGGAGAACCGGTAGCAGAAATTTTGAGTAGTTTGGAGAACCGGCAAATGCCACCTCTGGCTGGCCCCAGAGTGGGGTGGGAATGGAGATTTTGCAATATCCTTTCCCCAGGAGTGGGGATTTTGCAGTATCCTTCCCCTGGAGTGGGGTGGGAATGGAGATTTTACAGTATCCTTCCCCTGCCGCACCACGCCCACCAAGCCACACCCACAGAACCCGTAGTAAAAAAATTTGGATTTCACCACTGCACCCAATCAATAGTAACTAGTTGCTAATCAGAAAATTATGTGGTATTTTACCAAGTGCTTTCCTAGATATATTATGTTAGAGTTTTCCTGTAGATGCCCTTTCAAATGAACAGGTACCATTCTCTTCTTCGGTTAGACCATGAAATTTAATTAGTGCTTTTACTGAGCTTCTTCTTTAATCTTATTTAACCCCATGTCTTGAAATGAAGCATATTAAGCTTTTCCCATTTCTTAATTTTCATAAAAGGGTTAACTGCCTTTGTTGACAGCCACATGTGTATTCCAAGATGCTTTCAAAGTAAACTGAAGGATAGGATAATAGTAGAAGCATGAGCTGTTTTAAGAGTTAGGATACCTATTGTTCGTTATCTTTGAAAATGGATTTTTCAACTATGAAAACAATGGCAACACTGCTTCTCATTTTCCCTTTAGCTCTCAAAATACAGTGCAGTTCAAGCACATACCAGCTGCTGCAACAGATTGGAGAGTATGTACTGGTGTGCCGGGGGAATTTGCAAATCAAGGTAAATATGTTCAAGCTTTCCCCAAATGGGAAAAGAATGGTCATTCTTTAGCAGATTTTGTTTTAACCCTCCTGTCCGTATTTGAAATATGAATTGCATTTATGTTTGAATCGCTCCTTAAGCCAATTTGCATTTAATGTCTACCTCCAGGGACCCTGGGAATTGCAGTTTGGTCAAAGTATTGAGAGATATTATCACCCTAGAGCCTAATTTGTGCTGAGGTTCTCTAGAAGCTATTTTTAACCTCAAGCTATAATCCTGGAAGAAGTAGCTATAAAATACGGTTGAAGAAAATAGAGAAATGTTTTCTCTCTCACCAAAGTAGGAGAGTTTCAACCGATCAACTTTCATTATAGCTATCAAAAGTGCCAAAGACAAAGGTATCCCTCTCACCCACCCAATTTATTTCAATGCAGCAATTTTTTTAAAAAAAATGCTCAGCCTGCAGATTCTTGATTAAGAAGACTCCCTCTCCTCGACTTCTTCCTTGGCCTTGCCTTGCCTTGAAGGCACACCCACTTGAGATTGCTTCTTTCTTGCCGTATGTTTGTTTCAAAATGGTTTGCCATTGCCTGTTTCCTAGGGCTGAGAGAAAGTGCCTGGCTCAAAAGTTGGCTTTATGCCCAAGGTAGAACTACTAGATAAGTGATGGCGAACCTATGGCACGTGTGCCACAGATAGCATGCGGAGCCGTATCTGTGGACACGTGAGCGTTGCCTAGCTCAGCTCCAGCACGCATGCGTGCGCCAGCCAGCTAATTTCCGGTCCCACCAGAAATTGGGAAACAGGCCATTTCCAGCCTTCGGAGGGCCTCTGGGGGGTGGGGTGGGGAAGGCCATTTTCGCCCTCTCCAGGCTCCAAGAAAGCCTCTGGAGCCTGGGGAGGGCGAAAAACGGGCCTACTAGGCCCACCAGGCCATTACGTGCCAAAAGGGGGGGAGTATCAGGGGAGTCATGCATGCATGCGCGAGGGTGGGGCGCATGGAATTATGGGTGTGGGCATGCACATGCACACACCCCCTGCTCCCCACGCTTTTGGCACGCGATGGCAAAAAGGTTAGCCATCACTGTACTAGATCTTAAACTCTCCCCATTTCTTATCTAATGATTTAAATTACTACATAGAATTACTCTATGTCCTTTTCTTTTTACTTCCAGCTTTCAACAGCCCTATCATAGAAACTAGAAAGAAATAGCTGGAAGGCAGATACCAGGACAGACTCTTTTAATTTCCTGAGTGTATTAACTGGGTTTAGATGATGGCTCTTTCTTTCTCCCTATTCAATTCCTTAAGTTTGTTTCCCTCAGTATATTCATTGCCTAGAATCTTGCTTACTCCTGCCTGTCTGGTTAATATCTCCTTTTGTTCCAATTTTCTCCCTAACAAAGCCGTAACTCCCTCACAAGCATTACCTTTTGTCAGGGGGTAGGGCGTTTATTAAGAATGATCGATCAGAGATATATCAGAGGTGCTGCATTCATTAACTGGATCCAGTGAAGCACTAAAGAACATGTGCCATGCAAAGCCTGCATATGGGTTGTTGGTTTCCTTGCAAATTGTTAGAATTAAGAATAGATTTGAACAACTTTCTGTGATGACCCAGGCACGGCACAGAGGCAACACAGTCAGCTGATAGTTCAACCCCGCCCCCCTTTATTGCTCAAAATGTTCCCCAAACGCTCCCCATGTTTCTGGCAAGTCCCAGAGCAAAGTGATGACACCCACACATACACACCTCCAGCAGCCTCTGGCTACAAGTAGTCCAGCACAATGCTGTGAGCACAATGGCTGCAAATAAGAAATCCAGCAGGGCAAGGGAATAAGTCAATTAGTCCAGGAAGCAAAGGAACCAGTCAATTAATCCAGGAAGCAAAGGAACAAAGCAAGAACTCCAGGAAACGTCCAGCATCGGTAATGGCACACAACACTCTATGAATTCAGTGTTTGTTCCCAACAAATGCCCTTCCCCACAGTGTCTCCTTAAGTCTCAGTCCCCAGATGTGCCTTGTGGAGAGGGGCGGGGCGCTCTCCTCCCGAGTAGTTGGGTCAGCCTGCGCTGTTCCCGCCTTCTCTCCACTTTCCTTGGTCGAGGATTGGGGTGGTGGTCGTTGCTCATCGCCTGAGTGTCTCTCCTGTTCACTGGTTAGCCTCTTTTGGACATTCTGTCCCTGTTCCTCCTTGCCTACAAGCCATCCCAATCCTGAAAGGCCCTGGCCTGACTCGGCTTGCTCTTCCCCATATTCTTCCAATGAAGCCGCTCCCTTGATCTCCATCAGCTCCAGTTCCAGCTCATCTTCCTCTGCAGATTCAGGCTCCGATGGGGGCAGGACACTTGCATGTGATGGTACAAGACCAACACAGTTCTGATGAATCTGCACAGTTTCATTCTAAAATAAAACTCGGTTATTACAAACAGCAAATATTCACTACTTGTTGGTGACCAGTGATTTGATTGACAAATCAGAGCATCTTCAGTAAATCAATCAGTTACTTAGTTAATAACTAACAACATCAAGACAGCCAAGGTTGTTGAGCCCCGTGTATCTGACTTAACATTACTGAACAAGTTCTGAAGCTAGTTTTCTAATTTGGATAAAAAGAAATTAGCTATTCTAAGAGAGCGTGCATCAGAATTTCATGAAAGGGACAATAAATCTTATCTATCTTCTTGTTAATCACAAACTGGGGAAGGAGAGAGGAATTTACATTGGACATGGACAAAAAGGCTGGTTCATATTTTTTTAATATCCTACCTTTATTATTTTTATAAATAATATCCAACTCAAGACAGCAAACACACACAATACTACATCCTCCTCCTATTTTTCCACAACAGCACTGTGAGGTGAATTGGCTGAGAGAGAGGGAGTGACTAGTCCAAAGCCACCCAGATGGTTTATTAAGCTAAGAGAAAATCGGCAGAATTTTCAAAATGTGTTTTACCCCCCTTATTTCAGAAGCAAATCTAAGCCACTTCTCAAAATTATTTCAATCCTTAGTCCTCAAGGGGGGAGAAGAATAGGAAATAATGTTTCATTTCAAATTAACTTAAGACTCAACTGAATTTTAGGTTCGCAGAAAATAAAATTACTTCATACCCTCCTTGTAACCTTTACTTGCAGCTCTGTTAATTAAAATGCATGTTTGAGTTGATTAATGTCGCCTGTAACTCTATTCAAACTTAATTTTAAAAATCAGTAGGCTAGTCTGCTTCTCTGTTGTAATAATGTGTAAAGCAAATGTTCTCAGAAACGAAGTATGGCTATTGACACTACTGAAATGGTCCATTATTATGTTTTTAATTTTAGGGAAAAGGCGACATGGTAACATATTGGCTGGAAGGGAAAAAGTTTGGAATAATTCAGAAGAAGGGATTAAGCCCATCTGCAACCTCTGACGCTATTAACCAGAGTGGTTTTGGTATCATTCCTGGTGTTGTATAGAACGGTCCATTTTCAAATCCATTTCAAAAAAATGTTATTAGACGGCTGATCTCTCTAGCTTTTTAGAAAATTATAAGCAGGAAGGATCTGAGTTATCTCAAGGTTCTTGTTTTTTTAAACAAACCATACAACCAATGCAATTCTCAGCTCATATATTAACCCAAGTAGTCTCTGTGAAGATTCAAATGCTATATCAAGCTATGGTTTATTTTTTTAAACAGTTTTTAACAGTTTGATACGTCTGTTTATTTATAGCTAGCCTGTTATTTTCTCTGAAGACCCGAGGATACATATCATTTTCATTTTGCCAGTGGTTGTAGCTTAGCAAGAATTGTGAGTGCAGTCCTTGTAATTTGTGGCGATGCTTTGTAGCTTGTGTTAGGCCACTAGTTCTTGTTCAACAAAACATGGTTAAAATGAACTATGGTTTAGCACAATGTATAATCTTATTTGGGGTGGGTTTCAAAACCTGTCGCTACCGGTTTGCTCGTGGGTGCTCGCATGCTCACAACACTGCTACACATGCGCAGGAGCGTCCGGGTGGGTGGGTGGAGCCTCCTGCCACCACCCCTACCAATTCACCCGTTCCGGGGCGAACTGGTAGCAACCCATCACTGATCTTATTCCAATTCACATTCAACCCCAAGGTTGCTGTGATTATTACTGAAATATAGCTGTTAAGTAGCTCTCACTGCTGTCTATGATTGGCAGAGCTATCAGGAATCATACAATCGTGAAAGTCAAGAGTAGGTTTCTGTCAACATCCAGCTTGAGTAAATAAAAATCCGGGATCATTTCATTTCTGAAAAGCTTACTGTTTATTGAATATATTGCATGGTAATGGCAAGATAAAACTAACCCTGACATTCTCAGGCATCAGTTCACAGTATTAAACAATGATTTTCCCAGCCAAACCCCAGGCTTCCTCATAGACCATGTAAATAAGTTCTCTTTGTTATGGGAACCATTTGCCTTCTTTTTCACACCTGTTAAGATGTCCTTGAAAAGTTTCCAGACTTTCACAAGGTTCAGTGGAACTGTAGAAGTTTCATTTCTCCAATTAACCCATTTGTAATCAATACTTTCCCCCTTACCCTAATGACAAGTTGAAACAAAAAGGCACATAGCTGCCAATGTTTCACTTAACAGGTTTCATTCTTTCCCCTTGTAATGTCCCTTATACACCATCCCTGTTAACAGCTACCCAGAGGACATGATTGTTTGGGAGAACATATTCCATAGTTTATATGTAGAAACTCACAGTGGTTTGTACTGGATAAAGTTAATCTCTTTTAGACTTTTAGACTCTCCTTCCTTAGAACACAATTACTGGGCAAGGTTAGAGAGGACACAAGAATTTGGAACTAACAAGCTTGCTTAGTTTCCCATTTCTATTCGGTTGGGAACTCATGTTTCCTAAAATGTGGAAAAAATAGGAGACAATGAAATAAATGGCAGTTTGTGTATGATGTGCTGTCCAAATCAGTATTAAGATTTTTTTTTTCTAGGCACGGTATCAAAACTCATACATGATGGTATAATTCTTTACCTCTATTATATTCAGAACTTTTTTTGGAGGCTGAAAGGGTTCCAAGTTGGCAACAAACACCGAGTAAAGGCACAAATGCAAGGTCTGAATGCAAAGCAAACACTTTAGAAAACAAATGGGAGAAAGAGTCGTGATGCTGTCTATACTGTTGTGTTCCTTTTTTGTATGAGGATAAGCATTGTGTGTTGGCATTGTTTAATTCACTTTTGGGATGTTGTATTCCTATTGAATTGCTACTGGAGGATGCAATGCTTTTTTCACCAAGGACCTCAAAATCACTCTGGCTTTTCTTGGAATTTGGGGTGTTGGCTAAGCAGTCTGATTCCTGAAGCAAAAGCTTGGCTTCTTCCTGCAAGTATTCCTTTGTTCCTAAAAAACTACTGCCATAAGTAAGTGACACTCCCATTACAGAACTGTGTAACATCAGTTAAATGCACATGCGCTCAAAGACGCTCAAGTCCCCTAGTGATTAAGAGAAGTCCTGCTGGATCAGACCAGAGACTGATGTTACTTTGACTGGTTGAGAAAATATGAATTATGCTTAAAGAGATTCTGTATGTTATGAAAAACACCCTCTGAAAAAAATTCTCATTTATTAGAGCACTCAGCAATCATTACGTTTTATTTCCCTTCTTTTTCTCTTTATGCTGATTTGTGTTGAGTTGAAGAACTTGATACTCTTGGATTTAATGGAGAAAAATATTGCAGTCTTATATAGTAACTACATATTTTTGTATTAGATTAGTTAGGCCAAAGTTATTTGCCTATTTGTTATAATTAGAAAAAATATTGAGCTTTACCCATAAGACTCCAAATTGTAAGTCAGTAATATTTCAGTAATTGTTTCCTTATCTGCAGTACTTTCTAAAGATTCATTTTGTCTGTAATTTCTCTCTGCAGGATGTTTTTGCTTCTTGTAACTTCTATTCTCTTCCAACTTTCTTTTCAATGAATAGCCAATATATGAAATTGCTTTCTGTTTTGCTTTCCTTTGTGATCTGCATTAATTGGAGTCAGATGGAGAAAAAAGGTTGCTTTCAGATGTTAAGAGATAAAAAATTGTTCTTTATTATAATAGCAATTATAACTCTTTTTATTTAAGAATACATTAACATTTCACATTTTCAATACTTTTCTTTCTGTTGCTTTCTACCTTGAAAGTTTCACTGATTTCCATAAGCATAGGACTACAATCTCATGATAGGATTTAAAACTATGCTTCTACTTCTTGATACTTTTGTTGAATTTTTTTTTGTTGTCTTTTTCTTTCCTGTTTTCAGAGTTTATAAGCTATTTTGTATTACATGTATTTCGATTGTTCTTACTATAAATTTCTCCAATATCATTAATATACATTTTAAAATTTAGAATGGATTACACGAATGTTAAAATTATGAGTTGTACACTAAATTGTTTAAAAGGGAAAATGTTTAATTAATATTATGAAATTTTTGATATTTTAATCAATACATTTTAAAAATTCACCATTTCATTCCTAAAATGTTATCAGGATTTTAAAATAAAATACTCATTTCCAATATCCAGTCAGTTTTATAACCCTTCAGTTTATCTTTTGTAGTCTCTTTAAATTTAAACTTAATCTATAATTAAACTTCAAGGCTCATATTTAAATGAAACATTTTATGATTTCACTGGCTTTCAGCAACAGGTCCTGCACCTATACAAATTTTTCAATTAGGCTATTAAGGGCACTCTAAATAATTTCCCTCCCAAATTAACTATCTTACTAAAATTATACATACTAACCAGCAAACTCACACAGAGTTACGTTAGCATGAATAAATCTACTCTGAACATTCAAAGTGTTTTATTTAAATAAACTTGTACTGTAATTTTTAAAACAAGCCACCAAAGTAGATCAGTACATTTATTCCTATAGTGCAAATAGAAAGGCTGAGCCACCCCAAAGAAGAACACATTGCTTTCTGTGATTTCTTAAAAGCATATTATTACTTTCTTAATAAGTTTCCCCTTTTCCAGATATTTGTCCAAGGAGGTACATTATGGGCACCAAACAAGGTTCTGTTGAAGAATAAATAGTTTGGGAGAGTAGGTGTTTTTGGGTTAAAGTGTTATTTATTGTTTATTAAAAATTTTAAATTGCTCAATAGCCAAACTCTTGGGTGACTTACAATAAAACATACTAAAAGATGCAATTTTAATAAAAACATATACCCAAAAAATAATTCAAATAAAATGCAAGCTAGACAGCAGCAAGGCAATCATATGAAGCTAAAACAATACAAATTAAAGTACAATTAAAGTGCAGTAAAAAGGCCAGGGGAAATAGACAGATTTTCATCTGGTGTCAAAATGATCCTCAAGTGGATGTTAGCTGAGTCTCTCTGGGGAGAGAATTCCACAAATGGGGTACCACTGCAAAAAAAAAAAAAAAAAAAAAAAAAAAAAATCCCCGCCCCGAGACCCATGTCAAATACTTTGCTGTGATGGGAACTTAGAAGAGGGCCTTATTAGATCTTAAAAGATCTTAATATCTCATTGGATATTTACAGGACAAAGTGCTCCTTCAGCTAATGTGGTGCTAAATCATTCAAGTCTTTAAAGAAATCAGGGCTTGACTTTTAATGTCCAGAACATGCCACAGAGAATATTGCTGTTCCCTGGGGAGGAAGAACTGGAGTTTGAAAGGGTAAAGCTGGTGCATTGAACATTTGCTATCAATTTGAACCTATAAGAGACCAACTTTGGCCTTGCTCTGTTTGGGGAACTTTGGGGCCCGAAAAACAAATGCTGGAAAGCCACTTGTGGTCCTGGGATAAATCTTGCTCCCTTCTCTTTATAATCAGTTTTTTGCAGTCCTGTGCTTTGATGATGATGTATAGTAGGCTTACTCACTTTTTATCTGGTGTTTCTAGCTGTTCCCTGAAAATGTGCAAAGGGCCAACAGAATGATTTGTTCCAATTCTACCTTCCTATTTCAGTAACAATTTTACATAACAAGTAAGAAATATCACATGCATATTAACAACAGGCAGTGTAGTATTGTGGTTAAGATGCTGGCCTGGCTTTGGGAAGTCCATCCTCAGCCACAAAAGTTCATTAGGTGATTTTGGGCCACCCAGTCTGTCAGCCCTACCTACCTCACAAGGATGTTAATAGTAGGGAAAAGTGGGAGGAGGAAGCATGATGTGCTTGCTGTGCAGGATAGAAATCTAAAAATTCATAACAGAAAACACAATATTCTGCTTTGAAATAAATGTTTCTTAACCATGTTTCCCACAAAGTGCTTGCAGGTATTTTTCATTTATCTGTTAAGATGGACCACGTGCACAAGGGTTAAAATGTCAACTGCTCTCAACAAAACCGAAGGATGATTGTGCATGATTACCTCTTGCTTTCCACTGAGATGGATCACAGGAAGCTTAACAAATCTATCAGAAATAAAATACGTGTGACTAAGATACGAGGCTTTTAAAACTGGGAAACCTTTTAGAAGACATTTCTGGTTTAGGCAAACTTAAAAAGCTAAAGCCAAGTGCAAATTGTTCTAAATTTATTAAATATGTTGTTCCTCACATTTCATCCCTGTAAGGTATCCTGCATGGATTAAATATGTAACATACCTACGAAATGATGTTGCATGTACATTTAGAGTACCGAAATATGTATATGAGGTTTGCTGATTCTGCAGTTTCTGAGAAGCTTATTTTGTTCTATGCTGAATCATAAGAATTCACGGTTATGGAGTTACATGGTGTTTGTAGCATGACCAATAAAACTTCTAACCTTGTATCAAAAAATAGGGGAGCAAAAAAAGCTAGGAGGATAATCCACCCAAATTTAAGCCCTTTTGAATGCCACAAATTTCAACTGGAGAGATTTAGCAACATATTCAAAATTCCCCACAAAACTAATGGAATGCAAATGGCTTGATTTTGTCAGATTGCATTGCTGGTTACATAACATTTTTAACTTAACTGTACATTCAGAATAGTCACAGTAGGATACACAAGTATGCCTCAAGTCAAAATCTAGTGCAAGTTCAAAACTAGAACTCTTAGCTTCCATCATTATTTCCATTTCATTGGAGACCTTATGCAGAAGAGGGAGATTGCATGACATACAATACTGAGCATACTAGAGAGAGAAAAGGGAAGTTGGAAACTAGGGTAATGGCATATTAATAAAGTTTGAAAACTCAGGTATTAATGTAGTTTCACTCATTTCCCTTCACGGATATGGTCTTCAGGCTTTGATTTCTGCACACAACACTCTTTGAAGTATGCTGCATTTACTTAACATGGTAAAAGTTGGAGCAGGGAAGGGGGGGCGGGGAGGACACAACTTCAAGGATCTTAACGAAGTTCCCTCGATATTAACTTGCAAAAGTTAATAACCACACCCAAAGATTGGTTTTTCCAAAGGCAACTAGATTTTGTTTTTCCTTGAAGCCGTTTCGCTTGTCATCCAAGAAGCGTCTTCAGTTCTTCAGTGAGAACTGAAGAAGCTTCCTGGATGAGAAGAGAAACATCTTCATGGAAAAACAAAGCCCAGTTGCCTTTTGAAAAAGCACCTTTGGGACAACCATGGCCTAGATGACTGAGAATCTCCCTAGACATGAATAACAGCAGCCAGTCCATTTCCAAACTTTGAACTTGGCAAGTGCCCGGAATTAACCCCATTTCTTTAGCCCTGTATAAGAAAATAACTGAAGTCTCGCTGCTCAGAACTCACCATACCAAATATCGATTCTCCTTGAATAAGCCATTATTACTTGCATTGGAACGAAAAGGAAAAGTATTTCAGGCACCAAAGGTTCGCATTATCAGTCCCCTACCAGGTTTTAAAGTTAACAGCTGAGCTAGGAGGCTAGTCCCATGCAGTGCAATACCAGCTAATATATATAATTATAATATTATCATTATGTTATTATTACCATTATGGTTATTTGGGGGAGGGAAGAGTCGGAAGGGTGGATCATCAGTATCATTTGTCCCCGTTTGAAAGAACGAGGGGCCAAATCGAAAGAGGAAAGTCCGAGCGCTGGCAAAGACGGGACGGTTCGTTCAAACGATCGCCTGGGGATCCGAAGTGAGGTCTTCGGTGGGGTTTATATAACAACAGTACCTGTCGTAAGGGCTGCTCTCCGTGTAGGAGCAAACGATGATGCTGTCGCTGGGGACGACGTTCAAATCGTCCTTCCCCGGCCAGGGGGAGGCGGCGGCGGCGGCCCCCTCGAGGCTAGGGGACTCCCCCCGCGGCTGGTCTAAGGCACTGTAAGGAGAAGCCTCGGCCACAAAAATGTTCCCGCCGGGCATCTCCGGATAGCACTTCTCCAAGTACCTCAACACTTCCTCCTGAGCCACTTTGGGGTCCAAGCCCACGCAGTCCCGCGCGGCGGGGGTGGCGAGTGAGTCTTTCCCCCCGCAAGCCACCTCAGCGTCGCGGGCTTTCAGGGCCAGTTCGTCGCAGCTGCTTTTGCCGGACTCCAGGTCCGAAGGGGTCCTCAGCAACTCCAGGACCTCCTTGTCCTGGGGTTTCTTGCGGCAGCAGCCGCACGGGGGGCAATAGCTGACGTTGGGCCATTTGCTGCAGCCGTCGGTTTTCCTCGTCAGGGCGATAGCGGCGATGCCGGGTAAGCAGATGGCCGGTCCGATGGCCAGAAGTGGGATGTCCCCCAAAGTCTCGCCTTTGATCCCGGAAACCGTGAACATGAAGCCAAACACCAAGAAGACGCTGACCAAAGCCACCACCAGTCCAGTCCGGGGGTTGATGTCGTCGGGTCGCATGGCTTACGAGCGCTCTAGGTCATTGGATCCCGTGGCTCCACCAAAAAACGCGGGGAGCGGAACCGAGCTCCGTTTCCTCGGAGCAGCCTTGGGGAGGGGGAAGGGGGCAAGGCGCGGCGGCTCCACGACGGGCTCCAAAGTCGCTTGCAACGTTTACCGGACGCCTCGCCTCATCTCACCTCCCCTTCTTTCTCCTCCCAGCCGGGCTTTTCAACGGAGCGCGCCTTCGCGTGGCCCCAGGGCTGGCCGCGTCTCCTGCCAGGCTTCCCCCTTTTCCCCGATGCTTTTGCTGCCGCCGCCGCCGCTGCTTTTAGCGCGGTTGTTGCCGCTCAGAGAAGCTACCTTTTTTTCCCTCGGCAGCCTGAAGGCACGTGAAATCCCGAGGGCTTCTTGGCTCTTCCCGTTTGGATGCCCGGGCCAGGGATCAGCGATGCATTAAAAGCAATTGCAAAGGCTTTTACCCTAACAAGAGGTTTCCGATATGCCCAACACGCGAGCGAGCTAAAGAGCGAGCGAGGGAATTAGGTAACACACGGTTGCGATGCGTAGCTTGAAAGATTGCAAATAGGAATGGGGGGTACGGCCTCGTGCGGTGAGAGGGGAGACGCGGCAGCACGTGAAAGCGGCGAGCCTCAACTAGTCCGCGCGTGGAACCCAATGAATTTAATGGGGGTGCTCAAAAAAAGCGAACAAACCTCATGCTTGTAGTTCTGAGTTGCATTCTGCCCCATCAAGAGGAAGAAAACAAAATGGATCTCCCGCCCCGCTCCCCCACCCCCCATCCAACCACATTCTTGGCTAAGAAAAAGAAGACAAAATCGCGTTAAAAAAAAATGACCACTTGGGTGTTCGGCTTCTGGACCAAACAGTTGCAAGGAGGCAAGCTGTGAGAAGGCAAAGCCAGACGTGGGTCTTCCGGGGCAACAGTCCTCCTTTTCAAGCCACCTACGCAAACCCATCCACGTGTAGATAGAGAGCGTTCCGGCGTGCTCAAGGTAGGCTCGAGCGCGGTTCGCGACCCACGCGCTTTTCCCAGGGCGACGAGCGCGCGCTGCCCCGCAGCAATAACCGGCGCTTGAAGTCCTTCTACTACGACCTCCCAGCTCGGCCCTCCCGCTTCGTTCGCTCTTCCAAGGCGCCCGCGGTGCGCGGAAGAAATGGGCGGGAAGTTTCTTGGCGGGTAGCAGCCGTCGCCTAGAATTTGGGGCGCCAAACAAGGTCTCGGTTTGAATAAGAGGGAAGCAGTAAAAGCGCCTAGTAGTAAACGGTAAATAATAACGCTGCCTCGTTCCTCCCTACGGAGAGCAGCAGTTCTATTTGGGAAGCACGTGAGGAACTTGTAGCGCTAATACGACAGAGGAGAGCTGGACGGTGGCCATTAGTCTGGTTTCAAAAAAAATCTAGGAAGAGAGCGGCCGAATTAAAAAAAAAAAGTGGTGGCACATCACATCTAACTATAGTAACGTTTACTATTCGTGCAGGTGAAAGACTGTTGTTAACCCATGCGATATGCCAGTTTCCCAGTTTACGTCTGATGGGATGTCTTGGGGGTGATACTTGGCACAATGTCTTTTACACAATGTGTGACAGACTTAGGGACGGAGTTTCTGGTAAATATGAGGATGACATGAAGAGATGTGTTTACAACAGAACATAGTTTATGAACCCCACAAATGGACTGTTTTGCGTTTGGCACTCTCCTTGTGAAAATATTTGTAGATAAAGTCCTTTTTTAGATGTGTGTGTGTGTGTGAAAGAGAGAGAGGAGCCTGGAAGCACAAATCTGAATTGTAATGGCATTGAGAGGAAAAAGAAAGTGTCTAGATACAGAATTAACTACCGGTATATCAAAAGAAGGCATTTTGTCCTTGAAACTACTATCTCAGTTTGGAGACTAAATAGAAATGAACTTTTCCTTTTTATCAACATTTTATCTTTTTTCTAGGTGTCTTGATATTGTTTCCCAAAACATCATTGTTTGATGCTATAAGCCTTAATGGAATTATTAGCTTGATTAGTAAGATCATTCCTCTTAGATCAAGTCTCTATCACAGCGCTATCTATTCTACCTCATAATGGTTCTGCAAGAGCCAAAATTGACATCCTTCACATTGCTTGCTATTTTATACTTTTCAAAAAAAAGTTTCATTTGACTGTGGAATTCAAAGAATTGAATTTGGAATCTATTCTATACAAACATGTATTTTATGACTGAATTTCTGTTTATTCTTAAATGTATCACACCAGGAAATTCAGTTCTGATTAAATGTCTGGAATAGTGAACAGGTTCATTTTTTATACCCAGTTAATTGGTTGGTTTGTAGGTTTGAGTATGGAGGTGTCTCTAGTAGGCTAAATTCATGGAGTTCATTAATGGAATAAGTGGATACTTCATGAGAGATAATCTAAACTAGTGGTAGATAAGATACTTGAAAAAGATTATTTAAAAAAGATTATTCTTCAAGCTGAACTCTCTTCTTGTTGGCTTCATGGACCCATCAGTGGTCTTTTCTTGATTTATTTTTGCCTTGCTTCCTCAATTTTCTACTTTAAACTGGAGTACTCATGGACTACATGAAAATATTAATTAGCCTCAGCCCTGCTTTATACAAGGTTGATCAACTCTACTGAGCCATGGGATATGTGAAAGAGCAAATACTGTCATCTAATTGCAGACTAGGACATATGTTCTTTGTTTTCTTCAAATTTCTTGCCTAGGTCCCTTCATCCCTATGTAGGTTTACTATATTTCTTTTGTGTGTGAAAGAGAAAGGGAAACCAGTTGTGAGAGTTTTAATATTGCACCCATGTCATGGGGAATTCACTGGCGAAAGCAATTATGTTTGGAAGAGTTAGCGGTAAAAGGAAACCAGGCCACAAAAGAACCCATCAAAGCTGATACCAGCTACAGCATAGAACAACTCAAAGAAGTAGTGCAAGATCAGAAGATGTGGAGAATCTTGACCCATAGAATGGTCAACTTGGCCAAGAGTTGGACATGACTGAATAGATAATATCATCATGTTGCATATTATATACATATCTTTTGTAGATGTGGGTGTACATAAACATATTTCAGTGCTGTGTATTGAACCATGTCTAAAACAGGATCACTTCTTAGGTTCTGAGGTTCTAAGTGGTAAGGTGATGCTGCCAAGAAGACAGATGGAAAGAGTGAATTATTTGCGTCAAGCATTTTATGCCAGTTTGCTTCAGAACACTCCCCCAAACCAGGTGTTTGCTAGTATAATCAAATGTCAGCTACTAAAGGTTTCTCATTTTTTTCACAGAGAAAGATAAATACATGTGAAGTTCTTGTTTTCAGTAGAACTCACCTCAGCAATCTCATGTTTGATACAGATTTGAATGCTTCTTTGTGCCATTGTTTCTTTAGCTTCTGGTTCAATAATATAATATGAAAGAAAGCCTGAGGGGGAACTGCTCTCTAGAGAAATCTTTATTGCTTGTGATCAATCATGCAAATTGCAATGAAGTTAAAGAAATTTGGGAATTGATATTGGGCTCTAAATGTGAATAAATTGGGACCGTAAATGAAAGGATCATTTGGTTGCAATCAATGTATGGGGAGAACAAATATACCTGGTTTTTTTCCCCAGTGCCACATTTCACTTGAAATTTTCGGGCTTCTTATCCTCCTCCCTCTCCCTCCCAAACGTTTTCCCCAAGACTAATCACTGCCAAATTAAGATCCAGATAACTAAAGGAATAATTCATATTGTTTGACTTTAGGTGAAATATTCCTCATTTCAGAATGCCATAATTCTGAAGAATGTAACTGGAATTCCTTATCTCAAAATCCAACAGTACCATTGAAGACTAATGTTTCCAGAGGTTTCCTTTTTATTTGACCTGAAATTAGGAAAGTAGTCCTCAACTTACTATCATTTATTTGGCATGGGTTTGAAGTTATGGTGGCATAGAAAAAGTGACTTACAACCATCTGTCACTTAAACAGTTGCAGCATTTCTGCGGTTCATATGATCAAAATTCGGGTGCTTGACAGCCAGCATGTATTTATGATGGCTGCAGTGTCCCAGGATCACCTGATTGCCATTCCCAGCCAGCTTCCGATAAGCATATTCAATGGGGGAAGCGGAATTCGCTTAATGACCATATGATTCACTTAACAACTGCAGTGATTCACTTAGCAACCATGGCAAAAATTAGAATAAAATTGGGTACAACTCAACAATTGCCTTGCTGAGCAATGGAAATTCTTGTCCCAATTGTGGTTGTAAGTTGACTACCTGTATTTGATATAATGAATGTGTGTGAAGGGTGTAATAATGAATAATGTGAAGGGTTGCAAACCATGAACGGATTGGCCACTTTTTACAGAGGCACGATTGAGAGCGTTTTAACAAACTGCATTACTGTTTGGTTTGGTGGCAGCAGTGCCTCAGATAGAAAGTCCATATAGAGAGTGGTAAGGACAGCCGAGAAGATTATAGGAAGCTCATTTCCCGTCATTGAGGATACTGATTATAAGTGCTATGTGCTTAGAGCTCAAAGCATTGTTAGACACACACACATACACACACACTTTATGGTCTGTTTCTGTGGCTCCCCTGAAGGGGGAGGTTTCGAAGTATCTCTAGCAGGACTACCAGATTCTGTAACAGCTTTGTTCCTTATGCCATCCATCTGGCAAACTTGTAAGATTTGTTTTTCTTGCCATGTACATGTATACAACCAAATAGATTGTGCTGTTTCTTTGTGTCATATAATATACGTGGGTATATTTATTTGTCATCTTTAGTATATATTAGATGTGGAGACCCTTTGGGAGCTGTATGCAATGAAATTTCATTTTAATGTATGCCGATTAGTGTACATTCAAAGTGACAATAAAGTTATTCTAAGTCCAAGGCCTTTTTTTGTTGAGGTTCCTACCATCTAGAACAGCTGGCATGCAGAGCCCTCTCTGCGGGCACATGAGCCATTGGCCACCTCAGCTCCATTGTGCATGTGCACATGCGCCTCCCACTGGCCAGCTGTTTTTCAGGATGCACAAGGACGGAAGATGCACAAGCATGCGCGGGGGGGGTCATGAGTGGGGGCAGGGTTGTGTGTGCAGGGGCGGGGAGTGCGCGTTCTGGAAGTTCAGAAACAGGCCTGTTTCTGGCCGGGGGAGGCCGTTTTCACCCTCCCAGAGGCTCGAGAAAAGCCTCCGGAGCCTGGGGAGGGTGAAAAACAGGCCTAACGGAAATGCAAAAACCAACCTGTTTTCGGCCTCCGGAGCCCGGGAGAAGCCTTCTGGAGGCTCGAGTAAAGCCTCTGGAGCCTGGGGAGGGCAAAAATGCCCCCTCCTGCTGTGGTGCAGGTTGCTAAAATTTTTGAATCCCACCTCGCTCACATGGGCAGGGAGTCAGGGGTCGCATGGGAGTAACGTGCGCATATGCGGAGGGCAGGGGGGTTGTTAGTGCATGTGCAGGGGGGCATGCATTGCATTATGGGTGCTGGTGCGCACGCTGTTGCACACACACATTTTTAACACCCAAAGAGAAAAAGGTTAGCCATCACTGATCTAGAATATCATCCCACCAGAAATTATGAACCAGAAACCTCTCTATTGGGCTCCCATAAGGCTTGGCTCTGGGACAAGCTTGGCCCTCTGGGTAGGTGATAAAGCACATCTATTGGTTATTTCTTGAGTGATTGCTTGCATAATTTTTTCTGGATGCATGATATGTTTTTTTTTATATTTTGCATTATTTTTAGTATTGTTAGCTATCAAAAGTCATGTACTTGAGATATATATATCTAAGAAATGATGGGAAAAGAATAGAATACAGAATAACAGAGTTGGAAGGACTTTGAAGGTCTTCCAGTCCAATTCCCTGCTCAGGCAGGAAACCCTATACCATTTGAGAGAAATGGCTGTCCAATCTCTCCTTAAAATCCTCCCATGTTGGAGGAGAAAAGAAAGAAAAAAAGAAAATGTGCAAGCTAGCTACTAACGGGAAAAAGGCATTGTGACTGGCCCCTTAAAAGTATCTGACATGTTTTTTGACAGATGTGGAGCCTAGAGTTCATTGGCCTGGTTGATGTACAGCTCAAATTAAAACCTCCACAAGGACTAGTGTTTCAGTGTGTTTGCAGGAGCTATTAATTCTAACAGCTTCTACCGTCACTTTGCCAATTTTGTTCCATCCATCTTGCAGCATCGCTTCCAACGTGCTTGCTTTTTCACTCACTGGGATGCCCAGTGGCAAACAATGTATGTGCAGGGAGTCTTAACTATTATATCAATAATACATTCCAAAAAATTCATTTTTAAAAAATTTGCATCTAATTCTAAATTATCTGGGATCCATCAGAAGCAAAGGCCACAAGGAACAGCATAGCAGGTGTGCTAGGAGATCTCATTACATTGTTACTCCATTGATTTTTTTATCTTTTGGAGCAAAATTACATGCTCTTCTTCTCTCTAATCATAACCATATGGAAAACATGTTCTTATATACAAGTAGTCTCTACTTAACAACTATTTGTTTAGTGACTGAAAAAAAGTGACTTATGACCGTTTTTCACACTTATGACCGTTGCAGCATCCCCCTGGTCATATGATCAAAATTCAGATGCTTGGCAACTGATCTTATTTATGACGATTGCAGTGTCCCATGGTCATGTATTTTTGCAACTTTCTGTGAAGCAAAGTCAATGAGGAAGCCAGATTCACTTAATAACTGGGTTACTAACTTAACAACTGCAGTGATTCATTTAACAACTCTGGCAAGAAAGGTTGCAAAATGGGGCAAAATTCATTTAACTGTCCTGTTTAGCAACAGAAATTTTGGGCTCAAATATGGTCATAATTTGAGGCCTACCTGTATTTCATTGTAAATAAAAATAGTAAGGGGAACTCTCAAGATTTGTTCGTTACATGAGACATATTTTATCCCGTGCCAATATGTTGCTTGTTGGGAAGCAGTAGATTACAGAGGGTTAGCATTTTTATATCAGATGATTTTTGAAAAATAAGTAATCTGCAGGTTAGTTTCAAGTGCTTATTCAAGTGTTATTCCATAACCACATGGTTTGTGGTGAACTTCCATTGGTTTGCAGTCCTACTTTCCGTAATGGGCATCAATCCACAAACTTTGTGAGTATTGTGGCGTACATTTTTGTTGTGATATGACTAATATAAACTATATAATTCACATAATTTGTACAATGTGACATACCACAAATTGAATTATTTTTTGTTTCCAGGTTACTAACAGAACTGCAAAAGAAGGGATCATATTTACAGTATGTATGAATGTACCTCCCTTAAAGTTACTGCAGCTGGAGCAATAAAAATTTCATTCTAAAAAAATAAATTCTTAATGTTCCTCTATTCATTTTTTCAGTACATGTGATGTATATTTATCTGATCGGGGGGAAATTTTATTTATTTATTTATTTTATTTATTTCGAATTTATATACCGCACCTTCTCCCAAAGGACTCAGGGCAGTGTACAGCCAGATAAAAAACATACAATACAAACATTAAAAACAATTAAAAAGATATATATTAATTTGGCCCCAATTTAAAGTAACAAACCAATTAAAAATATTTAAAAATATATATTAAGCCAGCCTGGCTTGCTGAAAAAAGAAAGTTTTAAGGGCACGGCGGAAGGCACTGAGGTCTTGGATTCTCCTTATCTCTGGGGGCAGCTGATTCCAGAGGGTAGGTGCCCCCATAGAGAAGGCCCTCCCCCTGGGGCTCACCAGCCTACATTGTTTGGCTGATGGCACCCCGAGGAGGCCCTCTCTGTGGGAGCGCACAGGTCAGTGGGAGGTCATCGGTAGCAGCAGGCGGTCTCGAAGATAGCTAGGCCCTATGCCATGGAGCACTTTAAAGATGATAACCAACACCTTGAAGCGCACCCGGAAGACCACCGGGAGCCAGTGCAGCTCGCGCAGGAGCGGTGTTACATGGGAGCGCCATGCTGCTCCCGTCACTACCCGCGCTGCTGCGTTCTGGACCAGCTGGAGCCTCCGGGTGCCCTTCAAGGGGAGCCCCATGTAGAGAGCGTTGCAGTAGTCCAGGCGCGAGGTGACGAGGGCATGAGTGACTGTGCACAGGGAATCCTGATCAAGAAAGGGCCGCAACTGGCGAATCAGGCGAACCTGACAGAAGGTCCCCCTGGCTACAGCCGTCAGATGTTCCTCCAAGGACAGCTGCGTATCCAGGAGGACTCCCAGATTGCGAGCCCTTTCTGTGGGGCCCAAGGACTTGCCCCCAATAGTCAGTGATGGAGTCAACTGACTATATCGGGATGCCGGGAGCCACAGCCACTCAGTCTTGGAAGGGTTGAGCTTGAGCCTGTTCCTCCCCATCCAGATCCGCACAGCCTGCAGGCACTGGGACATCACTTCAAGGGCATCGTTGGGGTGGCCTGGGGTGGAGATGTACAGCTGGGTGTCATCAGAGTACTGATGGTACTTCACCCCAAAGCCACGGTACCAATATGGTACCAATAATCTTGGTACCATGAAAGAAACATCTTGTGTACAAGATGCTGCTCCTTGCATCTGTGATGGTGAAATAACAGCATGTTGGCACTTCCAGAACCAAGCATTTTCCCCACTATTTTTAATTGTGGTTACATGCTACTACAGCAACTAGAAAGGGAGAGAGAAATTGTTTAAAACGGCTGTACATGGAGAACAATAGGCTGAAGTTTTACAAAATGGGGGGAGGGGCCTTATGCCAGGGCCATGTGTTTATGCTAATGGGCACAAGGCGTACACACAAACTATGCAAAATTTCACTCCTGCCAAAGGAAAGATGGCTTTTCCTGCCATTCTGAATATGATGCAGCTGAGCTGCCAAATATAAAAACATCAAAGTCTGCAGAAATGTGGAGTTACCTATGGTGCAGGGCAAAGTTCATGTATGGAAATATTGACTACATGCTGTGCTGAATTTCTTGAACAATATAATGATACTCTCCAATTAGAGATCATGCTGTAGCTTGTTTGTATTTTTAAGGATGCAGATTGCGAGATGCTTCAAGTTTAATAGGGGTGGCCTGTTTCTGAATGTATTCTTTGTTTCAAAACACATAAAAACACATTTGCATCATTTCACCATTATTAAGAAGGCTTCAGAATTATTATTATTATTATTAAAAATTGCTATTTTTTAAAAAAATACAATAGAATCTGTATATATACTGTACAAATATGTGGGTTTTATGAAATTATTTTAATAATTAATTACAATTTAATTGAGATTTTAGTTAAATTGTAGTTAGTTTTGCTTTTAGTTGTTTTTAGTGCTGTTCATTAGCAAAAAACTAAATTACTGATTTAATGAAAACCAAAAGATATATTTCTGGTAGTCATGTGAGTTGGAGAAATAAGTTTTCTAAAACTAAGCCATATTGAACAATATATATTTGGACTGTTTTTTGAGGTATGATGGATATTTCCCACCCAATCAGTTGGCATTCATATCTCACTACTAATACTAATGGGATAAATTGGCAGAAAATCCAACAAACACGGATATATATTGCTTTTACATGGGATTGTAATTTAAAAAGTAATGGTACATTAGATTATTTATATTACAGATTATATTTTAACATTTTTGTTCCTTTGACTCAGTGTGGCTTCTGGTGATTTCCTGGACAAGTCTGAGTTTTCTTGGCATGATTTTGGAAGTGGTTTGCCATTGCCTTCTTCCTAGGGCTGAAAGAGAGGGACTGGCCCAAGGTCACACAACTGGCTTTGTGCTTAAGATGGGACTAAAACTCACAGCTTCTAGTCTGTTGCCTCATGTCCACTCTCCCACATAAACCAGACACAACAGGACTAATTCTACTTTATTGTAAGGCTACATTAACAGAATGTTCCAAGTCTGAAGGGACAAACTTTCCATTTCCACTTTTAATGACTTAATCCATTAGGGTGGGTCTTTCTTAAGTTTCTTTTTCTGACTAGTAAGTGACTGCAGGCTCCTGCCCTTCTTCTCCTAAGGTTTCCTAGGCAGCCTCTTCCTCATCTTTCTGTAAGGTCATTCATACATTCCATTACACTTAACCTGTACACCAAACTGGCTCTTATATTGCAGAATAGCAAGGAATCTTCTCTTAAATATTAGAAAAATCTAAATGGAAACAGAAGTAATTATAAAGGATCCAATTATCTTTTGATAATGCTGGAAAAAACCAACACTCATGCCCCCACTCACTCCCATGGAGCTGGGAAATCTTATGGGAAGTTCTGGTCCATGGCAGGAAGTTTATTTGAATACAAAATACTGATTAAAAATCCATCTCATTCATAGGCAGCCACTGAACAAGATCATTGATAATTCATGTTTTCTAAACTCAATTTGGAAGGCTAATGCCCTCAAACAGAGGAGAGAGGAGCATCTTCTGATAATCCTTTAAAATAAATAAACAGCCTACAAAATTAGACATATAGCCTTTCTATATGAAAAGGAGTCCTAATTCCACCTTTTTTGACTAAATCAAGAAACAAAGAATAGTAAAATTAAACCTGCGCGCCTAAAGGGTTTTGGATGACAATGATGATTGATGATAGCAGAATAAATTGTTTTTGAAGTGGGAATGGGTGCTTGCATTTGCAAAAAGTATATGTGTTTATTTGATATGCAGGTCAACAATTTAAAAAAATTGCTGCACTAGCAATAGTTGCTCATATGAGCCTAGATAGCTTTCTGGATCAGTGCTTCCATCATTGCCCTTTAGGCAATAATTTGAATAGTACATTTCAGCACAAAGAAAGAAACTCATTTTTGAAATATGCTTTTGATGGTGACGAATAACCACAAAATAATCGAGGCAATTTATCTTGAAAAGATCAAGTGTTCTGGGCTCTTCAATATTTTAATTTATTTTGTAGCATGGAACAAGAAAGAATTTATTTGCTAGCACAGATTGGTTAAAAATTAAACCTAAATTCCTTTTTAGGTTTAATTTTTAAATTTAAATACATTTTTCATCAGGTTATTAATATTTTATTAATAAAATAAGTATTATTGGAGTGTTTTATATGTTATGGTTTTCTTACCTTTTCAGCTACTTTATTTTGTACTTGAATATAAAATGCATCCAGATCCTAAAGATCCAGGCTACAAGGATATGTTATTTGAGCACAGAGAATGTGGATTATGTGTTGTGTTTTAAAATATCAGTGATACAGAAAGGCAAAAACAAGATTTCAGCAGCTTGAAGTTAAAGAAAATTTTGGACTGTGTGCCACTGTGTGAAACCAGTGATAAACATTTGCGTGTGTAAATGATAAGAAAAGCAGTATGGGTCAGCAGTTTAGAATTATGCATTTCTCTTTTAAAAATAGAAAGAAAAACAAGGATTGAATCAAATGATGCCAGCTGAGCTAAACTTCTACAAATTGTTGTTAATGGATAGCAGTATAAAGCTTTTTACAACTAAATCACCAATTCTTGGCTGTTCAGAAAAGTGGCTCCACAGGAGATGGTGTTAGTAGCAACAACAATTATAGGATTCCATCTTAAAGAATGTTCCATTAGTTATTTGGAAGCATGCTTCTCGAAAACAATGGAATTCATTTTTGAGTGTGCATGCCTGTACATGTATGTTGAAGACTAACCAACTTTAATAAGTAAGATATTTCATATGAAACAATGTATGTTTGAGGGAGTTGCTTACAGAATTATATTTATTATGTGAAAGTGCATGTGCATGTGCATTTTTGTTTTTGTTTTAAATTTACTGGAAATTAAACACAGGGGGGTTGAAAGTACATGCTATCAAGAAGATGTATGTTTTATATGAGAAAAAAAATCCTGCGATAGTCGTGTTTGACTTTTCATTATTGTTACTTGGAGCATTTTTGGACCATGTGCCACTTGGACAGCAAGATAAGTCTCTGGAATCTCAGTTTACCTATTACATCTTTTCTGAGGTGCAAGGGAGGGATTAAACTCTTGGTTATATGGCATAAATACAATTAAATACAAAAAAAGTAGTTATAAAACTTTCCAAAATATACATAAGCTAAATGTGGAGGAGAAAAATGGCAAGTAAATTCAAAGTGTTTCATCAAATATTTCTTGCATGTTTATAACTGTAACATCATTTTTCTCCCACTTGTTTCAGGGAGAAAAACATTAGCCCCATATTTTAGACATATTTTCTGTATCTAAATTTAGCATAAACTTCTATTGTGAATATTAATTTCCATTACTGAAATAACAAGAGAAGAGAAATGGAGCATATTATGAGAAATTATACTATACATACCATTAGAATACATTATTGAATAATTGAATCAGACTGTTGGAAGGGACTCTTTAGACGAGCAGCTCTCAAACATTTTGGTCTCGAGACTTTTTTACATCCCTAAAAATGATTGAGGGCCTCACAGAACTTCGGTTTATGGAATGATATCTATTGATATTTACTGTATTGTAGAGCCCTTCAAATTTGGTAACTTTAAGACTTGTGGACTTCAACTCCCAGAATCCCTCAGTGAGCATGGCTGGCTAAGGAATTCTGAGAGTTGAAATCCACAAGTCTTAAAGTTGCAAAGTTTAGAGACCCCTGTTGTATTAGAAATTAAAATTGAGAATTTTAAAACATTTATTTATTTGACTTTGCAGATCCCCTGAAAGAGGGACCCCCAGGGGTCCCTAGACCACACTTTGACAACTACTGATCTAGGCTACCTTGTATAGTCCCCCGCTCAGTTCATGAATCCAGGCTGAAGCATCTGCACAAATAGGCTATGCAACCTTTTCTGACTAATTTAACAAGTAACATTACTTTTCTGCCTAGTTGGTGTCACTATCAGAATATTTCCCCCCCCCCCCCCCGACAACCAACTGGAATCTGCCTTCCTGTAGTTTAAATAGAACTTACTTAGAATTTAGAATAACTTTATTTTCACTTTAAATGTTCACTAATTGGCATACATTAAAATGAAATTTCGTTGCATACAGCTCTCAAAAGCTCACCACCTCCAATATGCACTACATAAACATGACAAAATAAATAAATACAAAATTATGCATATATCCACATACCCACATATATTATATGACACAGAAACAACACAATGTAGTTTGGATGGATGTATGTACATGGTGAGAAAAACAAATCTTGCGAGTTTGCAGACAGATGGCATAGGAACAAGGGTCTCTATCAATGCTTTGAGCTCTAAGCACATAGCGCTTATAAGCAGTATCCTGAATAATGGGAAGCGAGCTTCCTATAATCTTCTTGGCTGTCCTTACCACTCTCTGTATGGACTTTTTATCTGAGGCACTGCTACCACCAAACCAAACAGTGATGCAGTTTGTTAAAACACTCTTAATTGTGCCTCTGTAAAAAGGGGCCAAGACAGAAGGAGAAAGATGTGTTCTCATCCGACTCAGGAAATGCAGACGCTGGTTTGCACGCTTCACTAAGGATGACATGTGCAGAGACCAGTTCAGATTGTTAGTTATCTGCACCCCCAGATACTTAACTGTTGACCACTTTTACAACTTTATTCTTGATGCTGAGTGGAGTATGACCATGCCCACTCTTTCTAAAACCTACAATGATCTCCTCTCTTTAACATTTAGAACCAGGTTATTTTTATTGCACCAATCCACCAGAGCCTTCACCTCTTCCCTATAAGCATCTTCATTGTCGTCCCAGATAAGACCCACCACTACCATGTCATCCACATACTTCACAATATGATTGGTAGCAAATTTGGCACAGCAGTCATGGGTCATAAAGGTGAATAGTAGCGGACTCAAGACATAATCCTGTGGGGAACCAGTACTCAAGGAGATGGAGTTGGAAACTTTTCTTCCAACTTGCACAAACGGGGCCTATCAATTAGGAAATCAGGTATCCAATTACATAAAGGAGTATTAAAACCTAATAGACCCAGTTTGTTCACCAAATGCTGAGGAATGATTGTATTAAACGCTGAACTAAAATCAACAAACAGCATTCACACATGAGTATTCTCCTCCTCCAGGTGCGCTATCAAATCTATCTTTTGTTCGGCACTCTTGGTTTGCAATCTAGGATAGTATTTATCCATTCACATTCCCAGTTATCTGCAAATTTGATAAGCATAGCCTTTTACCTCCTCATCTAAATTATTCTGCAAATTTGAGGCTGAATCTTGATGTAACTGACTCCATATTTGACTCTAGTTCAATGAGAAACAACTGGTAGAAACTCTTAGGTATTGTTAAATCCTGTTATATATGTACTTAATTATAATGCCATTCAGCAATTACCTTGCTGATTAAACATTAAATAAATTAAGCTGCCCTGTGGAAAACATAAGATAAAATTAGACAAAACTTGTGTTTGGGAAATTCAAATGGTTCGCTTTATGACATGACATCTTTTGAACTACGAGTGTTTGTTAGACCAACTAACCCAGAGTTTCCTGATCCATCTTTTCCCCATTTTGAATATAGGGGCAACAATTACTCTTTTTCAGGATCTGGTATTTCATCCTCTTTCCAACTTTTGTAAAGATAATACATTAAAATTATTCCAGACCATGAACAAGTGCTTTAGAACCCGATTATGCAATTCATCTAGCCCTATAGATTTAAATTAATTCAAAGTAAATAGTTTTTCCCCTGCAAAGTTTTATCAATCTCAAGTTTCAATTTTGTCCTTTCAGATCTTATTCTTTACTGTTGCCTGATGGAACATGTGTTGGAGAAGACTGAATCCAAATTGGATTTAAGTAGCCTATTTTTTATTTCTTAACTGGCATCAATTTCCTGCCTTCACTGAACAGCTGATACACAGAATCTTTTCTTTTTATTTTGAGCCCCATTGACATTTTTATCCTTGCCAATCTCAACTTATTCTGAGCTTAAATGCTCTTGTCTTTCTATTGTTCTGGACAAGCACTGTATGCTCTCTTTAGTCCATTTTTTGGCAACTATTAGTTGGTAGCAAAGAAATACAGAAATGTTAACTCTTTGGTCTAGTAGTCAATGTTCGTTTTGATTTTTGCAGCCCAACACAGGAGAGGGAGGGAAAGAGGGAAAAGGAGGGAGAGAGAGAGAGTGTTAAAACACTTAAGGACTGATAAAGGTTTTTTTGTTGTGGCATTCATAAGCTTCATCGGGAGAACTTTTAACTGATTGAAAACAAAAACGCTTAATGAAGGATTAAATAAAAGATCTTTTAAATTAAGTAATTTAAATAAAGATCTTATGAGATGCAGCTCACCTGAGGTCACAGATTATCATAAATAGATAACTCACATAGTGACCACAGAAACTAAAATTCTCCAGTTAATAGAATCTGCACAGTTTAGAAATCCCTCCCCCTTTCCAAGTTTAAAGAGACTGCCTAAACTCCCTAGGTGTTTAAGTTTCCTAGGTAGATCTTCAAAGGGCATGGTAATAACATTGCATATTTTTTTGCAGGAACATTTGTCTCCATATCAAGGGATAATTGTCAGTAAATTCAATAAGCCTGCAAAATTCTGCCATATCTCTAATCTGCGCTTCTGGCA
Organism: Pantherophis guttatus; assembly: GCF_059756535.1. NCBI lineage: Eukaryota > Metazoa > Chordata > Lepidosauria > Squamata > Colubridae > Pantherophis > Pantherophis guttatus. Next base: position 85,959,761 of record NC_142064.1, on the reverse strand, counting down.
GATAATACGTATCACAATCTGCAAGGCCCAGTTGACACACATTTATTTGGATTGCTTATAGTAGTGAGTCATCATCTACTATGATTCTTTTAGTCCTTTTGCAAGGCATAGCTGCGTCCCCCTTGTCTTTTCTATTTTCTGTTCTACACCATTTCTTTTTCTTCCCATGAGGTTTTAGAATTGTTTCTTCTCCACAAATGGCCTGAAAGCATTTTCTGACCGTCAGCAGTGCAGAATATTTTATAAGTCTCTTGCTTCCACTTATCACTCTTTTCCATTGGGCTCGTTCCATTGTTTGCCTTCATTAAGGAGAGTTGCTTTCTCTGTCAGCTCTGTATCTTTCTTGGATCTGTTAAAACTGTCATTCAGTTTCATAAGATGTGAACACTCCCATCCTGTGGCTTTCACCTCCAATACTGCTAAAGTTTGCATGAGTTGCAAAATACGTCAGACTGCTTAGACAGAAACAACAAATTTGCCTTAAGCACTGTGCATCACGACTGCTGAGTTCTGTCCATTTATTTTTATTTCTGTTTCTTAAGGGGCCACCAGTACAGGGTTTTTATTTATTTATTTTTAGTTCCTTTCTCAGACTTCTGACACAGCCCAGCGTACACTGATTACCTTGATAAAATGCTGTTGGGAACTTCCTCTGCTACTCATACTCCACTGCTTCTGTTCGTTTTCTCAATGGCCATACGTGCTGGAATTTGGCTACTTTAAATTCCTCCTATAATGCATTTACTTCAGCAGATTGTAGAGGCTGATCAATAACTCTAGTACAGGTAATCCTCAATTTACAACCATTGATTTAGTGACCATTCAAAGATACAACGGCGCTGGGAAAAGTGACTTATGACTGTTTTGAACACTTATGACCTCTACAGTATCCCCCTGATCAAAATTCGAACGCTTGTCAACTGGAATGTATTTATGGCGGTTGAAATATCCTGAGGTCACATGATCACCTTTTGCGACCCTCTGACAAGTGTAGTCACTGGGAAAGCCAGATTCACTTAACGACCATGTTACTAATTTAACAATGGCAGTGATTGCCTTAACAACTGTTCCCAGAAAGGTTGTAAAGTGGGATAAAGCTCACTTAACAACTGTCTTGCTTAGCAATGGAAATTTTGGGCTTAATTGTGGTCATGAGTTCGAAGTCTATACTTCTGATCAGTTGTTCTGAACAGGGATGATCATATTACTCTGTGCTTCAGCAGACGATTCCTCAGAACATACAACTTCTCTGCCGTGCTTCTGTTTTTTTGTCTGATTGTCCTCTTAAATTCCATTAGCAAGAATCCATTGTGCTCTCTTGGTTCACCAACTCACATCCTGGATCAGCTGTCCCCACATCCTTCAGTGTGTTTATTCATCATAAAGCAGCTCCCCAACTACACCCAATGAACAGCTTTCAAGACACGTCTATTGCATTATTAAAAATGAAGATTATGCTATATAGAGCAAAAAAATATGGAAGAGTGCAGAGAAATACATTTCCACCTTTAGAAAATTCCCTCTGCATCAGTTTGTATTCATTCCATATATGCATAACATGCATGTTGCAGAGAATTCCGGATGTATTGCAGTACAATAACTTCTCAGTTTGATAATATGGAGAAATTGCTTGCAGTTACAAACTATCAAGTGTGTTATTTTTTTAATGTCATAAACATATATGTTAACTTTATGCCCATCTTTAAGCATATAAATCCTAAGTGAGCAGGTTGCTTATTATCAACCAGTAACTACCAAGACATCTCTCTTCGTTGAATCAGTTTGGCTAATGGGGGATTCCTGTTACAGATAACATAAGAGAAAGGGAAAAGCCTACATTTTTCTTCTACAATATTTAAGAACAGTTTAAAAGATAGCTTTAATCATAGATGGCTGGTACAAAGTTCAGTAACAAAAATTAGCAAAATTTGCATTGTGATGCGGACGTGACTCTTTTGTACTTGTATCGCAGTGTCAGATCCAGTTAGAAAGATTACACTGCTTGCATCACAACATACATTTCATTGATTAGTCAGTGTGCCCTACCACCATCTAGATACCTATGGCCTAAATCAGGTCTGTCAAAGTTGCGGCCCACTGGCCAGATGTGTCACATGCAGGCCATGCCCACCCCTGCTCCTCAAAGGCAAAAAACATTGTAATACGTCATGTGACACGATCGAGTTTGACACCCCTGGCCTACATGGATTAATTCTTCCGTTGTTATAGAAGGAGCTGAAGTCCCTTAAATAGTACTCATTTTTAACAATTTGCAGTTGGCTCACTGTACTTATGAAACTGTTTCGTAATCACCAGTATTAAATTCTGAAGTGAGATTCTCATATCTATCAAAATAGAGGAAATGCAAAACTGCCTGAAAATGTCAAGACAGAAAAGCAAATAATCTTTTAGGAATAATGTTTCCTTAAGAATGAAACCAAAAGCATTGAACTAGAAGACAAGGAAGCGTTCGAGGAGTTCAGATCTTTTTTTCTGACTTCTCAAAACAATTCTAAATTATTGAAGTGTGTTTACAAATTAATTGTAGGGATTTAGACATTTTGAAAATTATTTGGAAGAAGTACGTCTGGCCATGAAATTACCCTTGCATTTTTTTCCCCACAGAAGCCTGAAAAAGCACCAGTACCAGCACCGTTTTTTTCAAGCTTGTGCAGAAACTAAAAATAAAAACTGGGTTACTGTATTGACTAACAAATCTGCTGTGCTCATATAATATCCCTGAAGCACTTCTTCAGAATCATTACCAAATATGCACAAATGACTATTAACTAAACAATTTAAAATCCCCAAATTGTCTTTTTGTTTACCCTTGTATATGCCAGTTCCCTCCAGAAACAGATCCATAATGGATACCAAAGTTGCCCACCTATGGCTCCACTATATTGGGAGTTCTATTTCAGTCTCGAAATAATGCCCAATTATTTTCACTTAACTGTTCAGGTGTGAATAGGAGTAGACAGTGATAAATATTAGTGGCAGACTCTAGATCAGGGGTGTCCAACCTTGGCAACTTTAAGACTTGTTGACTTCAACTCCCAGAATTCCCCTGCCAGCCTTTCATAGAAGCACTGTGCCAAAACTTCATACCTGCTAGACTTCCCAGCCCCATCCACAAAGTTGTGTGCTACAGCTGCCAAAAAAGGCCAACATAGTCCTAGGCTGCCTTAACAGGGATAGAATCAAGATCATGTGAAGTATTAATAAAATTTTATAATGCTTTGGTAAGACCACACTTGGACTAATGCATCCAGTTTGGATCTTTTTTACATGATGTAAAAAAGAGATTGAGACTGTAGAAAGAGTCTAGAGAAGAGTAACAAAGATGATTGTTTGGACTGGAGACTAAAACATAAAGAACAGTTGCTGGAATTGGGTGTGCCCAGTTTAATAAAAAGAAGGTCTAGGAGTGACATGATAGCTGTCTCCAATAGCTGAGGGATTCGCACAAAGAAGAGGGAATCGACTTTTTCTCCAAAGCACCTGAAGGCAGGACAAGAAGCAATGGATGGAAAGTAATCAAGGAGAGAAGCAACCTAGAACTAAGGAGAAATTTCCTAACAGAACAATTAATCAGTGGAACTGCTTGCCGCCAGAAGTTGTGGATGCTCCAACACTGGAAGGTTTTAAGAAGAGATTGGACAACCATTTGTCTGAAATGGTATAGGGTTTCCTGCTTGAGCAGGGGGTTGGACTAGAAGACCTCCAAGGTCCCTTCCAACTCTGTTATTTTGGTATTTAATGAACTGTATAACCACAGCCAGGACTGAAGTGGTCAGCTGGTGGTAAGCTCTGTGCTAAATACTTACATGTTCCTTCCATTGATGACTAGATTTCATTTTTGTGATTATATCATCCAATAATATAGTAAAAGAAAGGAAAGTGGTTTAGTTGTCACATTATTTTGAGAAATGGAATGAAATCATCATTTATCTATTGAAATTGACCACTTATTCAAAATATGTTTGCAAATACATAATTTTTTGTGTTTACACATAAAAGTATTTATTTTTTTCTTTTGATAGTCTTAAAGCTAGTGCAGTAAAAAATAAAGTGGAAGCTTGTGTTATTCATCTAGCGATGAAACAGTAGAGCTTAGAAATAATTTTTAAAAAGCAGAGTGAGGTACTTATTAATATAACCTATTCAAAAACGGTGGCCATATTCTAACAAAAATGTACAGCTTAGGAGTCTGAGGGGAAAGTGCTTTTGCTGGATCAGAGCAAATATCATGAGGATGGCTCACTAAGCAATTTGAGATGATCAGCACAAGAACTTCATTTTGAATGACGCAGAAAGGCACTCAGTTAATCTTTTTATTGTGTTAAGCTGTTGCTTCCAGAGAGAGATGCATATACTGTATGTAACATTTTCTGCTACAATAACAAAATATTTTGGGTCGTCTTGGGCATTACCCGTATTTTTCGGACTATAAGACACACCTGAGTATAAGACACACCTAAATTTAGAAGAGGAAAACAACAAAAGGTTTTTGGCCTCCGCATGCCCCATTTTCGGGCCTTTTTTCAGCCCTTTTCCAGGCTTTCTTGGGCCGATTTTTGAGGCTTTTTTTAGCCCATCTTTTCTGAAAAAATGGCCCCCAAAAAGCCTCGAAAACGGGCCCCAAAGCCCGAAAACGGGGCGTGCAGAGGCCAAAAAATGGCCAGCAGGTGGGCAGGGCTTCAGCAATATTCGGTCTGTAAGATGCATAGATATTTTCATCCCCTTTCAGGAGACAAAAAAGTGCATCTTATAGTCCGAAAAGTACGGTAGATAGTTTAACTAGATAGCAAGGCATGATGCTAATGTCATATTTGCAACATAGAGTACCAGATAGCTACTTGATAGTAGCAATGAGTTATCTTTTTTCTCTGCTGCCATCTTGTGATCATCCAGATGTTTACAGTCCAGATGCCATAATGCTAGTTACTCCCTTGTTCATTTTAGCATTAGGGGAACAAAACATAAAATGGAGATTAGTTGAGTTTCTCAGTTGTTAACTTTGAAGCAATTATAGGCATATGTAGCTGTTTTGCAAAGTAAGAAGCTCTGTATCCAGTTCATTAGATTTGCGATATGTGGAGTGCAAATATCCAGAAGATTCCAAAATAATCCAGAAGATCCCAAAATAATCCAGAGGATCACAAAATAACAAAACTACACTGGAATTTTGCAGCACAGATATGATAGCTAGGTGACTTTTTCTTGGGGGGAGGGGAATTATTTGAAAGAAAAACTAGCCCATATGTAGCTGACACTTTGTTAGGGTAAGATATAGTAAATAAATAAGTTTTTTGTTGTAACCATTTAGACCTAGGAATATAGATTTATATAACATAAAATACAGTGATTTAGTTGTGATTGAATGTGTTCTTCAAAAATGCTGATAATTCTCTTTCACAAAATTAGTTTTGACAAGGATTAATTCAGGTATGTTCTACAGGGCAACACTGACGTGCTGTTACTCAGTACAAGAACTGGCAAAAAAACCTATGCTGATTTAAAGAAATGCTGACTGTACTTCAGACCACTATTCTGCCTTGATGAGGAAGCAGAGTAAAAGTTCTGTCCACATTGAAGAGCCAGAAAAAGAGAGAAGTTCTGATGGATTAATCTGAGTGAGATGCTTTGACCAGTTCAAAGGCACCTGAGATGCTTTCTTACATGATGCAATTTATGACTTCTAGCCTGGTGTCTTAACCAGAGTAAACTGGCAAAATTTCATGTTTCCATGGCAATATTAAAGCTTCCAGAATATTTTAAAGTGGACATATTGAGGATATCATATTGAGGATATTTGAAAATAGACTAAAGAAGTGGAATTGCTAATAATGCCCACCAATGGAATAATGTCCTTAAAAAATGTTAGAATAGTATCTACAGATCTGAAATTAAAGTTGATTCATCAAAAATGTATTCAGTCTATATTGGACTGTCTAAAGAATGAATTTGAAGAGATGGACATCAGATTTTCTGTGTAAGAGATGTAACAAATTTGATATGATATGATCATGTGATCACTTGATAACTATTTGGAACAGAGGGTTAATATATTTAAACAGATTTATGGGACATATGTGTTAAAGATGTTGATGTGATGTTGAACTATCTATCAAAACTTTGGAATCTGACTATCAGGAATTATGGTTGTATTGAGCTTAAGCAGAATAATATAAAAACATCATATTGAAGAAATGGAAAAGTGATATTGTTCCAAATGTAAAGGAATGGTTCTTAGAAACGTGGGGTCTGTCTGTTCTGGAAAAGGCAATATTTTCTGTTAATCAAATGAGGCAATAATATATATTGTTATGGCAGAGATTTTGTGATATTTTATAGTAATATTTTATATTGATTATATTATAATTGTTTTTTTATTACTAAAGCAATGACTATCGATAGATATAATTCTTTTTTTCCTTGTCCTTTCAATCTTAGGTTAGCAATCTGGAAGGAGTCTGCTTCTTCATATCTTTACCTCATGCATTCTTCGCCAAACAGAATGAAGTGCAATAAGTAATGGAATAAAGGCATCCTTTCAAAATAAAACTTTTTTCATTGATGGGAAGTTCAGCACAAAATGCTTTTGAGTTGACTTCTCTCATACCAGATGCCTCCCCTATCTAAAACTACCGTAAAGGTAGTCCTTGACTTATGACTATAATTGAGCCCAAAATTTCTGTTGATAAGCAAGACAGTTTTTAAGTCAGTTTTGCCTCATGTTATGATCTTTCTTGCCACAGTTGTTAAATGAATCACAGCAGTTGTTCAGTTAGTAACATGTTTGTTAAGTGCCTCTGGTTTCCCCATTGACTTTGCTCTTCAGAAGGTCAGAAAAGGTGATCAGATGACCCGAGGACTGCCTGTATTGGGGACTGCAAAACTCTGGATAACAACTAGACCAGTGGTGGGTTGCCCCTGGTTCGGACCGGTTCTATAGAACCGATAGTAAAACCGGAGGGAGGCTCCGCCCACCGACCCTGACATCATCAGAACGCTTCTGTGCATGCGCAGAAGAGTGCGCGTGCAAGTAAAGCAAGTGTGTGAGCGCGGCCCCGCTGCAAATCGGTAGTAAAGGTAAGTAGAACCCACCCCTGAATTAGACACGGTGTACAGAATCTGCAATCATCAGCTGCCGTCTAGTGAATTTGAGATCTGGTGACAGTGACTTTAGCAGAAGAAATACCCCATTGCCTGAATTATCACAGGCAGATGATTTGCTCAATAAGTTCCTAAGGCTATTTATTGAGGAAAGGTGTTTTAAAAATTACTAGCTTGAGGAAACTACTGTATATTTTTCTGGCATGAATATGGAGATGATTATAGTCCCAAGGGTGAGATATATGTTAAAAGATTTCTGATGCAGACTCTTTAAAAGTCTTTTCAGTGGGGAGCTTTTAATGAATTCTTAGCATCTGTGTAACTATTTAGAACCAAATGGCAACCGAACTGAGCTCAGCTCATACAATTGCCTAGGTTTTAAAATGAATATCATCTTTACTTATCCCTTTGTGTACGGCTACTGTATTTCTCTGAACAAAAATATGTGACCAATGAAAAAAAATTATGTCAGTAACAAGTGACCATAGTAACCCCACTGCAAAGAGGATTATTCTAATTTTCAGACATTCAAGAATGGGGAAGCTTTTCTAACAAAGACCCAACAGTATTTACACCTTTTTCAAATTACTTCTAAGGTTATAATGGGAGTTCCAGTCACTGATTCAAAATTTATCACTAGTGAAACAATTAACTAGGATATTTCCTTGATCCAGTTGTGTCATCATCCAGATGTGGGCTGCCTCAGTCGGATATGTTGCTGGCTGAGCCATAGTTTTTTTGACCACGCCCCTTGCTCCTCCCTTTGGGGCCCAGTTTAGGCTCGGTCTGCCTGAGAGTAACACCTCCTACAGATCTGGCTCTCAGCCCAGGTCTGTTCGATTGCATTTAAATTGTAAGTTTTTTTGACCTTTTATTTTCTTATTTCTTTCATTTATTTTCCTATTTAATTTTTTCTTGTAATTTCCAGAGGTTCCGGTCTACTAGGCTAGTTAAGAAATATTTTTAGTTTTATTTTGCATATAATAGCCTACCGGTATACCTCTTATTGGAGCAGCCTGTTCTATCAGGCTCTTCAATAGCTCCAGGTGGCGGCCATTTTGGAAGCGTCTTCGCGCGTCTTTTTAAATTTTTTTTTCTTCCCTTTGGTGGGTTTTTTTTTTTTTACATCTATACCACCAACAACAGCGCAGGGGGCTTAAACCATTGTACCACCGCCGTTGGTAGCGATATTCTGGGACAAACCCCAGAATCGCTAAAATTGGCCGCCGCCCCCGCCCTCAGCTCCCGGGACAGCAGAACAGCTGTAGGGTGGTCCTTTGAAGCGCTGCACACTTTGGAAAGGTGATAATTGCTGCTTTGCCACCGAGTCAATAGGAGGCTTTTTAACCCTTTTTTTAGCCAGTGATCCTCCTATACCACCAACGGAGCTTATACAGGAGAGCTGTAAGGTTTCCTTACACTCTCCACATGGCAATATTACAGCCGGGGTTTTTTTGTGGCTGTAAAGGCGCTTTATAGGGGTGTTTCTAGGTTTCCTGGACAGTCACCTCTAGAGCAAGTTTCTTCTGCTCACGTGTTACTTGGCAGCCAGTGAGCTAACGCCAGATCCTCTGCTTTTGTTTACCTTACCATGTGGCGAAAGTGAAACTAAATCTTTACAGTCGACATCTTGGTCGCGGTGAGTATACTATTGCAATGGCAGAGCGTTCTTCCCACGGGGAGGGAAATACCATGCCTCAGGGAAAAAAAGCAGATTGCAAGCGCAAGCACTCTTCTAAATCAGAGGAAAAAGACTTGCAAAGGAGGCATAAGGCTTTAGAGAAGCAAATTTCAAAAGCTATTGTTCCCAGTAAGGAAACCTCTCCTCCCCCCGCTATTCCCCCCCTTCCTATTGTTGAAGTTCAGCAAGCTTGGTCTTCAGAAGGTGAGGGAGGGGTTCTTATTCAAGAAGAACAGAGCACTCTGCAAAATCCATTTGCAAGTCAAATAATTTCCCCGGCTTCTCCTGCTCCTAGCAGAAATGTGACACCAGCTCAGGCTGCAAGGGAGTTTCCCTTGCAAGATCAGATCCCAAAGGACCCTTTTAAAAATCTGCCAGAAAACTTACAAGTTTTAATTGAAAGGGCCATTGCTTCTCGAGTGGAGGATGCCTATAAAAGACATCATTCTGGATCAATAATTTCTGAGCATTCCACTCATGCTAGAGTATCTCCTGCAGTTAGTCTTACTGGCTCTCATTCCCCTACTGCTTCAAGGGCTAGTGAATCCTTTGCTTTGGAGATGGATCACCATTCTGATTTATCAGATGATGAGGGCGTAATTCAAGATCAACCTGCCTTTACAGGGTTATTTCCTCCACACAAATTTAAGTCTCTGTTACATAAGGCACGCAATACTGCAGCTCTAGACAATGATGATTACATTAAAGAATTGCAAGAAGATAGCCAGGGTCATAAAAAGGGACTTTTTGCTGAACCTACTCCTGAACAATCCTTTGTTCCAATCCCTCAATTATTTACAGACGTGGTTAAGAAACAATGGTCTAGCCCTGCAACTTGGCCCTGCCCTTGCTTCAGATAGGAAGTATTATACGGTTGCACCCAAATTTGCTCAACTGTTGCAAGTCCCCCCTGTGGACAGTCCTGTAGCAGCTTTTTCATCTCCCTCCTCCTATGTGACGGGATACTTCCGAGGGTCTACGACCAGAGGATAAAAAATTAGACTTCCTGTGCAAGAAGAACCACCAGGCTGCTGCATGGGCAATTCAATCGGCTGCCTCAGCCTCCTTTTTCAACCGATCAACCATCCTTTGGCTTCAGCAATTGCAAGCAAGAGTGCCCCCTAGTGAGGTTCGCCTCCATCAGGATATTAATAAAATCATAGCTGCTACTCAATTCTCAGCAGATGCCACTCTAAATTCGGTTAAATTCGCCTCTAGGGCCCTAGCCTCTACTGTATCAGCCCGCAGGATGATCTGGCTCCGTCAGTGGCCAGCAGATCTTCGGGCCAAATGGCGTTTGGCTGCAGCTCCATATTCTGCAGTGAAATTATTTGGTGAGTCACTTGAGCCCCTCCTCATTGAAATACGGGACAAGCGTAAGGTTCTTCCTTCAACATCTACACGTGTTGACAGACGATCTTATCCTTATTACAAGAGGGCATCCTTTCGTCCCTATTACCATGGAAACACCTCCCAACAGGGCTTCCCTCAGGGATCAAGCCGGTCTTCAGACCGTCAGTCCTTTTGGGATAGGGGCAGACAATTCACACAGTCCAAGCGGCCCTTTCGTGGCTCCGGCTACTGCCAGTCCCGCAGCCATAAGTAATTCATCACCAAACCCTCCCATTGGAGGCCGCCTGGCTCTCTTCGCAGACAGGTGGAAAGCCTCTACCCCAGACCTCTGGGTCCTATCCATAGTAACATTTGGCCTCCCCCTGGAATTTCTATCCACACCTCCGACACGTTTCATTCAATGCCCACCTTACAGCAGCGAGTCCAGATGCCTCCTGATGGACCAAGCTGTTCAACATCTCCTGCATATTCGCGCCATAGAGGAGGTCCCTCAAAGCGAATGGAAACAGGGATTTTATGCTATCCTGTTTGGTTCCAAAACGGTCGGGGGGGTGGAGGGCAATACTGGATTTAAAATCTCTCAATTCTTACATAGTGTATCGCAGATTCAAAATGTGTTCACTAACCTCTATTCTTCAGGGGATTCGTCCCAACGACTTTCTAGTTTCCATAGATCTCACAGAGGCCTACCTTCACATCCCAATACTTCCAAGGCATCGGCAATATCTCCGCTTCAGCTACGCAGGAAAACATCTACAGTACCGGGCCCTTCCCTTCGGCCTGGCGTCCGCACCAAGGGTCTTCACAAAGGTACTGGCAGTAGTAGCAGATCACCTGAGGCAACAACCGGTAAGACTCCAGGCTTACCTGGACGATATTTTGATTCTAGCTCCATCTCACGACCAAGCCTTACACGATCTACACATCACATTTCAAACCTTGACCGAACACGGGTTCCTAGTCAACTACAAGAAGAGCCACTTAGTACCAACCCACAGACTCGTCCACCTCGGGGCCATCATAGATACACATCAAGGCGCAGTCTACCTGTCCTTGGAACGCCGAGCCGACATCAAAGACATGATAGCTCACATTCACAAAAACCCTTCTGTTCCATTGGCCACCTTGTCAAAACTTCTAGGCAAAATGATCTCTTGCATTCAGATCATCCCCTGGGCACGCCTTCACGCCCGACACGTGCAGTGGTTTCTACTGTCTTTCCAACGAAAGCAACAAGCTCACACCATGGCCACTGTCAGAGTCCCACTATCAGTCAGGCGATCACTACACTGGTGGACATCATCTTCTCTAGACGGGGGATGTCTTTTCATGGACCAAAACAGGATCACCCTCACAACGGACGCCAGTCTTCATGGCTGGGGGGCGCATCTCGAATCGCATGTGGCTCAAGGTTGTTGGTCTCCATCAGACCTGTCCAACCCATAAATTGGCTAGAACTGAAGGCCATCCGCCTAGCTCTCATACAGTTTCAACAGTTTGTTCAAAACCATCACGTTCTGGTGCTGACAGACAACGTAGCTGCAAAAGCACACGTCAATCGTCAAGGGGGGACTCGCTCGAGACGTCTCATGGAGGAAGCCTTTCGTCTAGGCAAGTGGGCCGAGCAACATCTCCTCTCCATCCGAGCAGATCACATAGCGGGGACAGAAAACATCCAAGCAGATTTCCTCAGCAGGACTCAGATAGACAATGCCGAGTGGCAGCTCCATCCGGACATTTTCCAAGCGATATGCAACAGGTTCGGGTTTCTGCGCATAGACCTCTTCGCAACGAATCTGAACACTCAACTTCCTCGCTTCTTTTCAAGGTTCCCGACTCCGGGAGCGGAAGGGATCAATGCTCTCCACCTCACATGGCCTCCCGGTCTTCACTATGCCTTCCCATCTCTGCCTCTGATCCCAGCTCTGCTCCAGAAGGTGGTCGCCGACAGGGCGGAAATAATCCTGATAGCTCCGCATTGGCCACGGCGCCCGTGGTTTGCGGATCTGGTCAATCTCTCCATATCACACCATTAGAGGATTCCATCGGACCAGATCGTCCTGAGGCAGGGAGTCCTGACCCATCCAGAGCCTCAGTGGCTCCAACTGACTGCTTGGCATTTGAAAGGGCCCTCCTAAAGCAGGACATGTATTCAGATAGGGTGATTCCTACTGTACAGGCTTGTAGACGCAGGTCCACGGTTAGGATTTACAATATCACCTGGGTAGCCTTTGTACGATGGTGTAGGTCCCACCAGATCAATCCTCTGCTAGCCTCCCCTCCTCAGGTCCTAGAATTCCTGCAGGATGGCTTGGACCGCGGTCTGGCCCACAGCACCCTTAGAAGACATGTGGCGGCACTGTATAAGGCCCTATCCAAGCCCTCTGAACAGCCGCTCACTCACCACCCCGTTATTAGAAAATTTCTGAGAGGTGTCAGGCTCTTACGACCTTCCTCGATTCATAGGTATCCCACTTGGGACTTACCCAGAGTCCTTGACGCCTTGATGGCATCTCCCTTTGAGCCCCTCCGCACGGTCCATCTTCATTTCCTCACCCTTAAGGTAGCATTCTTAGTGGCCATAACTTCGGCTCGCCGTATCTCAGAGCTGGCAGCCCTCTCTGTTAGGGAAGATCTATGCATATTCAGACCCGACACCGTCGTCTTACGACTGGACCCCTCCTTTATTCCTAAAGTTAATTCACTATTTCATAGGACTCAGGACATTATTCTTCCCAATTTTTGTCCTAGACCTTCCCATAACTTGGAACGGAGGTGGCACACCTTAGATGTGCGGAGGGCTCTGAAAATATACATTACACGAACTGCCCCTTTCAGAAAATCCGAGGCCTTGTTTGTCTCTTTCTTGCCAAGTTCCTTAGGGAATAAGGCTTCATCTGCAACGGTTGATCGCTGGATCAGAGCATGTATTGCCTCGGCATATCAAGCCCAGGCGGTTCCTATTCCCAGTCAAATTACTGCTCACTCCACCCGGAGTGCGGCTACATCGGCAGCCTGGGCAACTCAGGCTTCCCTTGAGGAGGTCTGCAGGGCGGCCACCTGGTCCACCCCCTCGCCATTTATTAGACATTACAAGTTAGATGTCTTTGCTTCTGCGGAAGCGACATTTGGCAGGAGGGTTTTGCAACAGGTGCACCGGTCAGGGGTCTCCCCAGGCCCTTTGTCATCCCGCCCTTAGGACTGCCAAAACTTTGGTATGTCCCACATCTGGACTATGACACAACTGGATCAAGGAAATTAGGCATTGGTCTTACCTTGAAGGCCAAATTTCTTGATAGTTGTGTCATCGTCCAGCCCCTCCCTCTGTCTCAGGGCCTGTACAGTTTGTTTTTTGTTAATGTTAAAGGAGTTTATTTCCAGTTGTCCCGTTGGACCAGTTTCTATTTTTGAGGATGATGGTTCCTGTTGGAGCTTGTTCCTGTGGCCTTCTTCGCCAAACTGGGCCCCAAAGGGAGGAGCAAGGGGCGTGGTCAAAAAAACTATGGCTCAGCCAGCAACAGATCCGACTGAGGCAGCCCACATCTGGACGATGACACAATTATCAAGAAATTTGGCCTTCAAGGTAAGATCAATGCCTAATTTCTAAAATATTGAGAAATTATCTAGAAAGAGTGCAGAGTCCCCTAATCATCTTTGTTGCTCCAAAACTGGAGGTTTTTAAGAAGAGATTGGACAACCAATCTATCCAATGGTATAGGGTCTCCTATTTGAGCAGGGGGTTGGACTAGAAGACCTCCAAAGTGCCTTCCAACTCCGTTATTCTGCTATTAACTATAATTATCTATGTGCCACTCTGTTATCTAAGTCCTCCTTCCCCTAGAATCTATATTGTTCCAACCTCCCATGTTCTGAGGCTGGCACCATCACTTCCATTCAGGTGTACAATTGTTGAAGGTAAATGTGGTAGTTATGCTATAATATATTGGAGAGAAAATGAAAAGAGAAGCTTTCAATGCATCATATTCTTAAAAATAAATAAAGAGCTCTTAGTATTTTTTTTTAACCTTTTATATGCTACTTTTCTAGGACAGTGTTTTACAACATTTCAGCACTTTTTCCTACCACTGATCAAAAATTAGAGACTTACGATAAGTCAGCCATTTGTGTTAGCCCAGTGGTTCTCAACCTGTGGTCCACAGACTCCTGGGGAATTGTGTTGTCATAATTGGGGGTTCACAAAGGCTTTGTTGTGACTCCGACCCCCGAGCCCGTCTTATCGGAGGGAGAAGGCTCCGAAAGTGAAGGAGAGGAGTTGGCCAGGCCTCCCTCTCCAGGACCCTCCTCTCTGGCAATGCCTCAGGTGTCTCCCGAAGGAGAACAGATTGGCCAGAAGCCAGGTATCGCTGAGTAGTCGCAGTTGGACGGAGATAAGTCTTGGCTGGATCCACGCCAGCGTCGTAGAGACAAGCGCACGCAGCAGAAAAGGAGGCATGCCAGAGATTAAGCTGAGTCACTGGACCACACCCCACAGGGGATAAAAGGGGGTATGGTGGCCATTCAGGCTCTGTGACGGACAAAACTAAACAACTAGTGAGTCGCATTGTATCTCTGAAACTACGTTATCTGCCTGCCTTGGATTTAATACGGACTGGACTTGACAATTCTTTGACTTTGTGTATTTGTTTTGGTTTATCTGATGGAGGAGGAACACCTCCCTCTGTGAGTAAAGTTCTTGGCAAGCAGCTACTGGGTTGCTGCCAATCCTGTTATCGAAGGAATTTATTGTCTGCAAGTTTTATTTAACCCCTGTCTGACTGTTTGTGTGCCTGTGTGAGACGGGGACAGAACAGGCTTGAAGAAATGTTATGATTTTAAACTTGTCTTGGGGTCCGTAGCCGTGGTCCGTGACCACAAAAGATATTTAAATGGGGTCCATGTTGAAGAAAAGGTTAGCCTACTGTTTCTCATCTATAAAATGCTTCTTGTGCTGAGAGCCACAAAGGTGTTTTCAGGCACAGTCTGGATTTTTATGTATTCCACATTCTCAATATGGCATATATTACCTAATGATTTTTAAAATCCACTTTAACCTTCACTTTGATGTACCATAGATACTCGGGTCATGTCTTCTAATGGTCAGCAACACTTATTCTTCCATCCAAATCAATCAGCAAACTGCAAAATACAATTTCAAATTTGGTAAACCAAATATTCCTTTACCTTTGTATCCTGTAATACCTTCTATTTAACTTGTAGGTGTCTCATCCGTTCCCCCGTCATTCAGATTTAGATATACTGTATATATACCATTTTGCCATTGTTTAAATGATGCATCCATTCTCAAAACAGATATTGCTGAAACAAAAACATTCTTCCAGGCAAGGACATTCATTTTTATCACAGAAATTCTCCACATCAATGAGTCTTAGTTTCTCTCATCTTAATGTCTTAACATATCTTTTAAAACTTCATTCCATGTCTTAACATAGTTATTTTGAACTAACATACAATGTATATTTATCATAGTGATACCCACATACTTTACTTCCTTCTCTATTTTAAAGCCCACTTTATTCATTTTCTATTTTCATTAACATCTTTGCCTTCAGTTTGTTGATTTTAAAACCTGCTAATGTTCCAAATTCTTTTACTATTCCCATTAATGTTTCAATTCACCAAGAGGAATTCTCTCATCCAGCTGCTCAGAAAATCTCTTTAGCTGCAAATTAATTACATCTGAAAGTGTTTAAGAAAGTGAGCCTTGTACAAAGCTTGTGTCCATATAGGTTGAATTACAGATATGAGCTTGGTTGAAATACCTCTATTCCCATATTCCCAACACCTCAACTCATGAATCAACTGCAAAAAGTTGCAATTCCTGCATTCTACTCATAAAGAGCAGCTGTCTGGAGTGCCAGTGGGTGATCTCATGATCACCCCTTTATCTGGAAAGATGGTGTTGGCCAGAATTTGCCATCTGCTTGCTAAGCTCCACCACTGTGCTGTCTCTACTCCTTCAAGGTCATCTAGTTCACCATAGATCTTCACCTGGAAGCCTAATTTCCATCCATTCTGATATGTTTGCAAATTGTTACACAGAAACACATTTAATTTCTATGATAGTTACTATCAGTCAGTGAAGTAATACCAAGGAGCAGAAAAGGTTTTGCATTTCCCATTTAATTTGAAAAATGTCTTTTCTACCAGAAGTTCGGAGGAAACTGCATGAGAGTGTATGAGTGTAAGGCAGATCAGTGTACCGGTATGTCTTCTTCTGTACAGTCTATAGAAGACTATGGTATTAACCTTCCATAAAAATCACAAAAGACCAAAACAGCTGTTCTAAGCAATACACCAAAAGCAAAACAGCTGTTGTAATAATTTCTGGGTTTTTCTACTCTATTGGGAAAGATTATAGCAGCTGTTTTGTATTGGGGTTTTTTCCTCCATTGTATTTTCACCAAATACTGTAGAAAGAATCTTTTCTGGGACCTCCTATTTCTTTAAGCATTGTGTTTACTTCATTTTGATGCAGCATAATGGTTAAAATATAACCACCCTTAACCATTTTCAAAATAAACTTGGCTTAATAGAGTGTGTGAGGTTTTTTTATGGTGCAACAGATCTTATTGAATTGATGTGAATATATTGAGTTTTTTTATCTTTCAAGGAACATTAGTTGAATTGATTTACTAAAGAAGAACTGCATTCACATGCACAGCCAGACACATGTTATTGAAAAGATAAAATATAAAGCATTCTGAGATTTCATATAAAATTACACTTAGAAACACTAGTTTGGTTATGTTAAAAATGAAGTTGTGATTGCAAATAAATAAACGGATTGTCATTGGACATGAATTTTTATAACCATCTGTCTCTAACTACTGAGTGCTTTTGAGTCAGGAGAGGAAACTGATTTTCCAGGTGTGGCTAGAACATAGAATAATAGAATTGGAAGGAACCTCAGGGGTCTTCTAGTCCAACCCCCTCTTAAAGCAGGAGACCCTATACCTGTGATGATGAACCAGAGAGGTCTCTGACATGCAGAGACCTCTATGGGCACACGAGCCATTGCCCAGCTCACATCCCCTACACATGTGCGCGCACCTCCCACCGGCCACCTGATTTTCAGGATGCGCAGGAGCAGGGAACATTCAGGAGACACATGCACATGTGTAGGGGGAGTGTGCACAAATGGGCGGGCACGAGGGGGAACGGGGAAGCAGTGTGCACGTTCCGGAAGTGTGGAAACAGGCCCATTTCCAGCCTCCGGAGCCTGGGGCAGGCCATTTTCACCCTCCCGGAGGCTTGACGAAAGCCTCCGGAGCCTGGGGAGGGCAAAAAATGGGCCTCCTGGAAGTTCTAGAAGTGCGGAAAAGGGCCCGTTTTTGGCCTCCGGAGTCCGGGAGAGGCCATTTTAGCCGTCCTGGAGGCTCAAGAAAAGCCTCTGGAGCCTGGGGAGGGTGAAAATGCCCACCCACCCCCCACTATGGTGCAGGTTGCTAAAATGTTTGAATCCCACCCCTCATGCATGTGTGGGGGGCAGGGGTTGTGTGCACATGCGTGGGATGTGCGTGCGCATGCACAGGGTGCGCATTATGGGTGCCAGCACACGCATGCGCTTTTGGCACCCAAAGAGAAAAAGGTTAGCCATCACTGCCCTATATCATTTCAGACAAATGGTTGTCCAGTCTCTTTGAAAGCCTCCAGTGATGGAGCATCCACAACTTCTGAAGGCAAGCTATTGCGTTGGTTGATTGTTCTCACCACTAGGAAATTTCTTCTTAGTTCTAGGTTGCTTCTCTCCTTTCAGTACAAATAAGAAATAGAAACTCTTAAGAGGGAATCTGGAACTGGAAGTTGCTAAATAATCTTTGAATGCAGTTTGTTTGGTTGCATACATGTAACTGGTTAATTGTGTTGCCCTCTGTAAAAGCGTCTGTTTGCATCCACTATATTCTGATTCCAGGATGGTAACTGAAAATAAAAGCAATGAAGAGCTTTGTGTTACCTTACAAATGATAATATAGCATACCTTTTTGTGGATTTAAGACCCAGTTCTTCATATAAACGAAGCATAATATTTCTGCCCATTAAGAACACTTGCAGGCAAAAATTCTTATAAGAAAACATCAACTTATTCCTACGTCCACACATTATGTCTATTGACTGACAAACATTTTTTTAATTTTATGAAATTAATATTTTTGTTAATATTTAATGCAATTAAATAACATATTAGTCAGACTGTAGGGTTTGCCCTGATTAGTATTTGCCTGGGAACCATTTGAAAGTTGTAGTATAGCTGTGGAAGTTAAAAATAAAAATCTTAGAACAAGGCAATAGCAAACCACTTTTATCAAGAAGCCTATATGGAATTGTCCATAAACTTACCAGAAATCTTTTTTTTTTATGTCAAGTTTGCCTATTCTACATTAACTTTGTCCAGCCCCATGTGCAGGCCAGCCTTACTACGAGTCCCTCTTACATTTTTTTAGCATGGTATTTCTGACTGCAAGCTTCAGCAATAAATCACTTAGACAATTGATAGAGTAAATGTATCTTGAGATTCTGACATATCAAGGTTTCATAGTGATGGAAAGACTGGTCTTCTGAGAATCTCTGAGGCGAACAATTTATCTTGTGGTACACTAGGCCTGGAAAATGAAGTAGCTAGAGCTAAACCCAAAATTCTCTAGATTGGCAGTAGGAATAATTAATTAGCCTCCTACTGCCAGAGGCACTTAGAGTCCTAGCTGATGACAGTCTAATTAAGAATTTCCCTACTGTGTAAATTTTAGATAATCATTTGCTTTGGAACAAATTAACAATGGCTATTCTAACAGTTTGTTTCATAGGGGATTAATTAGAAGAATTAGTGGCACAAACTGAGAAAGGAGCCTGAATAGTCATTTCAGATTTGTGAGTCATTAAAGAACAAATGGTATTGTTTGAGAGTGTACTCTATGGTGGGAAGCGGGATATCAAGGGAGAACACTTGCTTCCATCCAAGACTCATATGGTGCCATTGATGGTGGATAAAGCAGCTGAACAATAAGAATTTGGATTTCTGCTGAAGGTGACTTTGAGAATTGAAAATGTATGGAAGTTCCATGATGGCTGGACATTAATGTGCTGGTGATTTCTCACACCCTTGGTGTAAGGCAGTCATTAGATTAAAGAGGTACTGCAGATTTAGTCATTCTGTATTAAATAAGCTGTGTGTTTGTAGTAATTAGGCAAGAAACGTTTAACACAAGTGCTTCTGAAAGGCACGTAAGGATATCTTTTGTTACAAATATTTAATTGCATATTTGTGCAATCACATCTCAAAATGAAAAGAGATGAACAGTATCCAAATAAACTGACATACCAGTTACTGAAGATGTAGCTCTGTCAAAATAGAAAAAGTTTCAGCAGTATAGGGTAGCTTCTCTTAGCTTCTCTCTCTTCTCCTCCTCCTAAAGGAATATAGGGTGCTGGCCATCCTGAACTTGATCTCTTGATCTCTATTTTTAGTACATTTTGCTAATACCCTTCTTTCAGACTAAATAAATCAGGAATTCAGATAGAAACATATTGGCACCATCCCCTCCTATATCCCTATTGTCATTTCGCTGTACAACCCAACATGTAGTTTAATTCCTTCCCCCCCCCCCCCGCCGCCAAGTTTTCTTGGCAAGATTTAAGAAATGGTTTGCCATTGCCTGCTTCCTAGGTCTGAGCAAGAGCGGGGGACTGGCCTAAGATCATCCACTTTACTTTGTGCCTAAGGCAGGACTAGAATTCATGCTCTCCCAGTCTTCTAGCCTGATCCCTTAACCTAGGGGTTCCTGGGTTATTATGCATATACACTATAATTTTGAAACTTCTAAACCCAAGTTTTCACACCTCCTGTAATATCGTCTCGCACCCCACCCCCACCCCGACTGGGAACCCCTGCCTTAACCACTACTGCAAACTGTAAACACTCTCGAATTGGCCTTTTTAGTCACACTAGATCAGTGATGGCTAACCTTTTTGCTGTCGGGTGCCAAAAGCAGGGGGAGCGCAAAGGGGTCGCACGTGTGTGTGCCCACACCCATAATTCAATGCTCCCCCTGTGCCCCACCCCCCTGTGCTTTCGTGCGCGACCCCCCCACGCCCCGTTTTGGGCCTAGCAGGCCTCCCTGAAGCCCATTTCGACTTCCCTTTTTCACCCTCCCCAGGCTCTAGAGGCTTTCTTGGAGCCTGGGGAGGGCGAAAACAGCCTCCCCTGCCCCCTAGAGGCCCTCCGGAGGCCGGACATGGTCCATTTCCTGACTTCCAATGGGCCCAGCAGGCCCGGTTTTCGCCCTCCCCAGGCTCCAGAAGCTTTCTTGGAGCCTAGGAAGGGCAAAAACAGCCTCCCCCACTCCCCCGGAGGCCCTCTGGAAGCCAAAAATGCCCTCCCGGAGCCTCCGTGTGAGCCCTGTACTTACCTGGCATCCAAAACGAGCTGAGTGGAGACTCCTGGGAGGGGAGGGACGGTGTGGGCGAGGCTAGCTGAAAATCAGCTGGGGAGCTGAGCTAGGGCAACGGCTCGCGTGCCCGTAGATATGGCTCCACGTGCCACCTGTGGCACGCGTGCTGTAGGTTCGCCATCACGGCACTAGATACTGTTTTAGGACCTCTTTCCAGAGCACTATATAGCCTCTTGAGACTGAAGGATGCGATTGAAACTGGCTGTCTGAATTTCTGTAATGGGATTTTTTTTTTCTACAGACGTTGGCTTCCCATGTGATTGAATATCACTGGCAGTGGGGACATGTGGCAATGATAGAGCTAAAGGCTCTACTTTCTCCTTCTCACAACCATGTATGTGTGGGAGAAAGACAGCTTCTGTTTCTAACAACTTATATTAAAGGTGTTTTAAATTCTACCAGTGGGTTACAGTTTTTTGAGTGTGTGGAGAATTAAACTATGTGCCTATTACTAACTTAAGTATTTCAGAACTTGAATTTCTGGCGGACAATATTATGCAGTAGTAAAATTTCCCACATTCTCATTTCCACTTTGTTAGGTTGTTGCAGTGTGTATTTTTTTTATGTGAACATTTCTCTTTTCTTTCCATGATAATATTAATTGCTTTGTAGCATTGCATAGGTTTGGGGCAGGGATGGGTTCTAAATTTTTTTACTACCGGTTCTGTGGGTGTGGCTTATTTTGTGGGTGTAGCTTGATGGTCATGTGACAATTCTTTAGGATTTAGTAGAGGTACTGGTCTACTAGGCTTTTAACTGCTTGCACAGCTGTACCGGTCTGCCCATTTATTTTTGCAGGCACTGGTCTACCCATTTATTTTTGCAGGCACTGGTCTACCCTTTTATTTTTGCAGGCTTTTTAGAGGCACCGGTCTACCACCAAACTGCCTTTTACCACTGATCAACTGTAGGGCGGCCCTTTGAAGCCCCGCGGCAAGAGTTTAAAAAGTTTTTCCTTATAGCCCATCAGCTGTGACTCAGGAGGCAGCAATAAATTGGGGGTGGGGCCAAATAAAAGGTAAGAATAACGCGGGGAGGTGGGGGGGCAGAACTGGTTCGGTGACATCATATTGTCACCGTTACCAGCTCGGCGGAACCAGGAGGAACCCACCATTGGTTTGGGGGCTTGGCTAGATAGATTGATGGATTATAAATTAAGTCAGACAGTTTGGTCTAGTAATTAAGGCATCAGGTTAGAAAGTAAGAGACCGTGAGTTCTAATCCTACCTTAGGCAGGAAACCTGGCTGGTGACCTTGGGCCAGTGACTCCTCAGCCCAACA
The DNA here is from genome assembly GCF_059756535.1 of Pantherophis guttatus. Classification (NCBI taxonomy): domain Eukaryota; kingdom Metazoa; phylum Chordata; class Lepidosauria; order Squamata; family Colubridae; genus Pantherophis; species Pantherophis guttatus. The sequence goes on along the minus strand of NC_142064.1, from coordinate 85,937,861 downwards.
CAACTCACAGGGTTGTTGCTGTGGGGAAAATAGGAGAAGGAAGCTGTGTTGTATATGTTCATTGCCTTAAGTTATTTATTAAAAAAATAAAGGTGGCATACAAGTAAGTTAAGTAAGTAAGTAAGTAAGTAAATAAACATCTACATGTATCTTGTGTAGAGAGGAAGCTTTCAGTGAAGAAATGTTTGATCTCAGCTATATCATAGCAAGTCTATGTCTATACCCTAAATCACGGGTGTCCAATTTTTTGGCTTGCCTGAGCCACTTTGAATGAAGAGGAATTATCTTGAGCTGCATATAAAATATAGTCAATCTGTATGAATCACATAATGATGTCCAAAGTTTATGATCTTGTGGGGCTACAATTCTATCTGTTGAGGTCCTTGTGCAGCCCATGGGCTGCGTGTTGGACACACCTGTCCTAAATGATTAGTACAGAAAAGACTACTTCTAAGCATATAGTATACTCTCCTTTCTGAATGTATGTACCATTCTGAATCAAAGTGCTTAATTCAGTATTCATCTTCATCAAAGGTAGCTAAACTATAACCTTCCAGTAGTTGGATGCAATTCCTATGAGTCACTATTAACATGACCAAAAATCAGGGTTAATAGAAGGTAGAACATTTGTAGATTTATTATCTGTTTTTGATTGTCAGCAACTCTTATTTCTTTAGCCTTGTTTAGAAATGCCAGAGATTGAGCCTGGAACTTTCACACATACAAAATATATGTTCTGTCATTGAGTTGCTTGTTCAGAATGAATACTTGATGAACAAGGTGTGTGGTAGCAGCTTCCAATAGAGGGGCTCACTCATGGTCCATTGTATGGTATCACAAGCATTACTAACAATTTTTGTGCCAAATTAAAGCTTATTGGAACATTAGGAAGGTGTCCAGAAACTGCTCCAGTATTCCAGAATAATATAATAGAATAGAATAGAATAGAATAGAATAGAATAGAATAGAATAGAATAGAACAGAACAGAACAGAACAGAACAGAACAGAACAGAACAGAATTCTGTATTGCCCAAGTGTGATTGGACACACAAGGAATTTGTCTTTGGTGCATATGCTCTCAGTGTACATAAAAAGAAAAGATACATTCGTCAAGAATCATAAGGTACAACACTTAATGATTATCATAGGGTACAAATAAGCAATCAGGAAACAATATCAATATAAATTATAAGGATACAAGCAACAAAGTTACAGTCATGCAGTCATAAGTGGAAGGAGATGGGTGATGGGAACGATGAGAAGTAATGCAGCCTTAGTTAATAGTTTGACAGTGTTGAGGGAATTATTTGTTTAGCAGAGTAAGGGCGTTTGGGAAAAAAATGTTCTTGTGTCTAGTTGTTCTTGTGTGCAGTGCTCTATAGCATCGTTTCGAGGGTAGGAGTTGAAACAATTTATGTCCAGGATGTGAGGGGTCTGTAAATATTTTCACAGCCCTCTTTTTGACTCATGCAGTATACAGGTTCTCAATAGAAGGCAAGTTGGTAGTAATTGTTTTTTCTGCAGTTCTAATTATCATCTGAAGTCTGTGTCTGTCTTGTTGGGTTGCAGAACTGAATCAGACAGTTATAGAGGTGCAGATGACACTCAGAAGATGCCATTCTTAGAGCTTCTGCTGTCCCCAAATTTTACTGAGGAGATCTAAAACCCAAACACATTCCATGTTTGAACAGTTTGATGTTTTTCATTGCCATTACTTTAAAAGGCCAGTATACGTGATTAGTATGCAAAGCCTAACATATTTTCCTCTTGAGTCACTGAATTGCCTATTTGGAAACAGCAGAGTCCTTTCAAGAGTTATGTGTTGTCATGTTTTAACTCCTGAGGTATCTGTCACCTCTCTGTCAATTACACTTTGCTTATCTTTGGTCTTTTAACATTATCTTCATGATGATTAAACATCCTGAAATTGCTCTGCTGGAATGAAAGGGACTTAACCTCCCAGGAAAAGAAGAAAACACTTCGTGATTTGGATTAGGGCTTAAAATATGGAGATTTGGAAGGGATGCTGAACATCTAACCCAGATCTTTGTGCTGACAGATTTCCCAGGATTATAATATTAGACAGGTTTTTGTCATCTTTAATAAGTATTCTGGGATTCCGTCATCGTCTCAGTGATCGGTCTCATTCGAGACAATGATGAATCCACATACAGACGGGAGGTTGAACAACTAGCCTTGTGGTGCGATCAGAACAATCTGGAACTGAATACATTCAAAACTGTAGAAATGGTGGTGGGTCCTTGGTGCTCTCTGAGCTTGCTTGTTTTCTTTTCTTTTAAACTTGGAAGATGTTCCAATAGGATGCAGTTGGAGGGCAGATGAGCCAGAGAGAGGATCCTGAAGCCAGAATTTGCTGTGATGGGTATATTTTGGTTTCTTCGCTCTTTGATGGAAGGCTGAAAAGGGTCAGCAGCAAAATCAGAAAGCTGATCACCTTATAATGAATGCCACATTCACAAATTAAGTTACTGTTCAGCAGTAACTCAGACGCAGCAACGCTAAGATAAAGATTAACAGTGAGGTCTGCAAATGCTATACCAACATTGTTGTTTCTGTGCCAACTTGAGAATAGGTAGCTAGTGAGGAAATTACCTGATTCAGTAGTGGGGAAAAGACCCACAATTTTGCTTGGAAGTTTGCCTGCCCAGTTCCCTAAGTGATGCCTAAAAGCACTTTTGCTTGCATGCACAGCAAGAAATAAACACACACATTTTAGCCTCCTTCCCTATTTGCCTCTCAAATCTAAATGCATCAGCCTTCGCTGCCAGTCTCCACTTATTTTATCTGGCCTCTCGCCCAGGGATCCTTTCAGGAATGTGCAATTGGCAATGCATACATTGTCAAGAAAAAGAAGGGGAAAAATGCATAAAAAGTGCTTGAACAAAAAAAAAAAAAAATGAAATAAATACACATAAAAAAACACGGGTTTGGATAGGTTCACTTTCCTTTTAGGTGTGGCATTGCAAAGATGTGATGTGCCATAATTCTAACAGGAAGTTAAATAAGCCTAATAAGACAGTAGATTTGCAAGAACTTTCAAAATCAGTGGGAGCACTGAATGACATCTGCTAGCATTCAAAGGAGGCAGTTACATGAAAAGGGAAAAAAAAAATCAGATGAGGGAAATCTGCATTTAAAAAAATCCTCAGTGAGTAATTTCTGAATATTAAGGAGATGAACATTGGGGAAATGTTTTATTAATATCTAATAGCTTTAAAATGGATGCAGATTTTGTTACATATCTTCACAAAAATTATTAAAATAACAAGTGGTTAAAAATAATGTGTGACTCAGTATATAGGGCTGATTAAAGTGATAATTCCAATCTTAGAGTTTATATTCTCAGCTCATGAATCTGGAAGGTAAGGGAATGGGATATTATCCATTGTGAGTTGTACCAATTGCGACACAAAACTAGGGATGGAGCAGGGTGAAGTTGCACATTTGAATGCTTCTACATATAGATCTTGATGGGTGAGAATCACTAATTTGTCTCATTAATCTAAGAAATATAGCCAGAAGCTCTTCCTGCTGACCTGTTTAAATTAGAGAAGTGCTTAGAAAGAGAGATAACAACAAAATGTTTAATTTCACTCCTGCATATATAAAGCTACATGCAAGACACTAATATTCTTTTAGCTCTGGCCTGAAGATTTCCTACTGATACTCACAAGAATGAGAATAGCTTAATTTTGGCTGAATCCTGGCCAAGGTCACAATCAAGTTTTCTATCACACAGGTGCTGTAGATGCATTTGCTCCTGCTTTCTGAGAGAACAATCAATCATTCTTTTGGCCCGAGATGAAAAAAGAAAAGAAAAGAAAGGATTTCGGTTGATGAAAGAATAAGATTACAAAGGTATAAATTCCAGCTCTGGTAATTACATTTTGCTCCTGAAATCCTTCCACAGAAGGCTCAATTACGCCAAGGTTTTCTTTTCTGGGCCTGAAATTATATTCTACCATTGAAGTGTATTGCTTAATGGCAGCTCTTTTGGCCTGCCACATAGGTATAATTTAAGGTCCTTGAGTGGTCCAGGCATGTCCTTTCTTGGACAAGACTCGCTTCAGAAGCTTCTCAAGGAAAGTCTTAGGTGTCAGTCAGTACTTTAAACCTTACAGTTGCATGGTTTTGAGAGTTGTTACTAGAATGATGCACACCAGAATAGCCTATGCTTAGATCAGTGTGTCCTAATCTTGGCAACTTTAAGATATGTAAACTTCAACTCCTGTAATTCCTCAGTTTGGGAATCGAAGTCCACACATTTTAAAAGTTGCCAAGATTGAGAAACACTGGTTAGATAACGTTTCTAACAAAACCAAAGTTGAATTATTATCAAAATGAAGATAATATTGTTCTGTTTTGTATCTCCTGCCCCTAAAGGTAACTAACATAGCTGATTATATTCCATTAAAAAAAGTTGCTAATAAATATCATTCTATATATATATATGTTTTCTTTTCTTTTCTTTTCGTAGGCCTTTATGTGTATTTCTCTTTAGCCAGGTTCTTCCTACGTAAACCAAGATTTTTATGCAGCCCTAGTTCAGTGAAATCACAATCCACTAGTTTCTAGGCTTTTTTGAGGCAGCCAGCAAGCACCCTGTCTCCCAATGGGCAGCAGTCAGTTTAAGGTTGAAGCTGTGGGGGTTTGAAGAAGTAACAACGGAGTCAGGTAGAGCATTCCAGGCATTGACCACTTTATTGCTGAAATCATATTTTCTGCAATCGAGTTTGGAGCAGTTTACATTGAGTTTGTATCTGTTGCTTGCCTGTGTATTATTGTGGTTGAAGCTGAAGTAGTCGTTGACTTATATATATATATAATTATATGACAGGTAGTACGTTGTAGCAGACAATTTTGTGAACTGGGCTTACATACGATCGTAAGCGGCACAGTTCAAGGTTTTCCAAGCCCAAAATTTCAAGCCTGGTGGCATAAGGTATTCTATTGTGAGCAGAGGAGTGGAGTACTCTTATTACCTTATTATTTTGGATGGTGACTCAGAACAAAGGCAATAGTGGTAGAATAGGTTCACTAATGAGGAAATAGGTTTCGTGGATGTGTATGTTACTGTACTTTAACTCAGTTATGGCGAGAGGCCCTTAGATTGGTGGAACTCTTCTTTAACCAAGGAAATAGCCATGACGGAATTTTCACTGCAATTCTGTCATAGTGCAATGATTCCCTACGGGGGCTTTGTTTTTAATACCAAGTTTTTAATAGCTGAGGCTTTGCTCTTTGCATTTTTAACCAATCGAGAGTGTGTGTGTGTGTGTGTGTGTGTGTGTGTGTGTGTGTAATTTAATCATAATCATATACCATACAGCGTGCAAGTTGTGGAATTCAGCTTTTCTTGGAACAGAAATTTGGGCTATCTTAGTTCTGAAGGTTGAGGACTTTCTTTCCTCCTTTTTTTCCTTTACTGTCTACTTAATGGTTGGTGCTTAGTCATAAGCCCACTATCAACATATTTTGATTGTTACATAGCTAAGACTGTGGTAATTTTGGATTTTCTCTCCATATCCTCTCTCTTTATCTCCCACTCACTCATTACTTTCTTTTCATTAAGTAATCCAGCTTTGATAACGTTCCAAGTAACGTTTTAGTGATAGTCTGACAACTGTGTCAATGAGCACAGATGCAGCAGGAGGTAATCAAGAGAAACTGACAGTCTGCTGCTTTAATGTGGAAGAGATGTGATAGTGCCCAATCCATTTATGGAATGCTACAATAGAGCGGTTTTAGAACATACCGCATCACTTACTGTAGGTTCTGGCTTTCTATTCTATTTTCATTCGTAGGTATAACCTGACTGCCAAATTTATGTGTGTGTGTTTTTGTGTGTGTGTGTGTAATGTATATGTTGTTGTTAGTTGCGAACTCGTGTCCAACCCATCGCGACCCCATGGACAACTTTCCTCCAGGCCTTCCTGTCCTCTACCATCCCCTGGAGACCATTTAAGCTCACGCCGACTGCTTCAGTGACTCCATCCAGCCATCTCATTCTCTGTCGTCCCCTTCTTCTTTTGCCCTCAGTCTTTCCCAGCATAAGGTTCTTCTTCAGTGAGTCCTTCCTTCTCATTAAGTGGCCAAAGTATTTCAGTTTCATCTTCAGGATCTGGCCTTCTAAAGAGCAGTCAGGGTTGATCTCCTCTAGGACTGACCAGTTTGATCGCTTTGCAGTCCTGCTTAACTTTTATAAAACGGTTTTGCAAGTGAAGACAACCACACCTCTTGCTTCACTCCTTCTACACCCATCACTTTCCTGTGAAACAAAATAAAAATCACAACATTTCTGCATGTAAGTTTGGAGCGGTGACAAGAGGCCACTGAAGAAAAGAGGCATAATCCAGCAAAGTCTGCTTAACAATGACAAAGCCAGGGAAATGCAGGTAAGGAAAAGCAGGGGCAAAAATGGAGTCTCCTGCCTTTCCCTTTCTCATTCTTTCTAATTAGGAACATGGAAAGCATTCTTGGTTGACCTGCAGATCACATGTTATAAAAAAACCTGTTAATTTCTGCTTAAAGGAACAGAAGCTAGTAAATATAAGCTGGTATTCCTGTCTACATGACAATGTTCCGACTACCTATAGTTTCTGTCTCCCTCCCTCCCCTGTGTGTGTGTTTGTGTGTTTACATTAAAAGAATTGACATTTTTCCTTAGCTTTTTAAGAAATGAGAAAGTCAAGAGAAATCAGGGAGAATCGAGACAGCTAGTAGCTGAATCAACATTGAACTGTATACATTGGCATGTAATTGCTTTTGAGACTGCTCGGCTTCACACCCTCAACTCTCTTGTAACCTACTTTCTTTGTAGCACAGAGCAATTGAGAGCAAAATATATTTTCACATGGGAAAAGTGAGTGTTCCTTCTAAGGCTGTGCTTGCTCTTTCCCCAGTATGCCATGTAACAGCCAAGCAAAGGTGTTATTCTAGCGAGAGCCAATTTTTTCTGTGTACCTTGGGTCATCTATCCTTAATGCAGGCTTGAGAGTAGCAGAGCATAGATTTTATTCTTCACCGGCACCTCTTCCCCATTCTTTTTATAGACTTGTTAGCCATGGAATGCAGTTATGTAAGCGCAGGCCGGACAAAAGAAGAAAGTGTCTTGAAGTATTCAGTTCTAGCCTAGAGCCCTTTTTTATAGACCAAGAAGATCTGTATTGCTAACCTTATTCTGTTTGCTCATATCACTCCCAATTATAATTTTTAGCATATATTATGCCACATTATGCCTTCTTGATCAACAATTATAAAGCAAGACTCCCAGAGTGTTTTAGATTGGGGAGATACTGTAGATAGATAGATAGATAGATAGATAGATAGATAGATAGATAGATAGATAGAGATAGCGAGAGGGGGGGTGAAATTGAGCTGGTTCTATCTGGCTTGGGCGAACCGGTAGTGCTGGCGGCGGGAGGCTCCGCCCACCCACCCAGATGTCATCACGTCCTGTTTTTGACCCTCTGCGCATTCACAGAAGGTCCTTCTCATGTGCAGAGGTGTTGTGCGCGCGCGCTCACATTTGTGAACCGGTAGCGAAGGGAAGTAAATTTCTCACACACCCCGGATGGACGGACGGACAGACAGACAGATAGATCTTTGTTTTTTTTAATGGTCACCAAAGGCCCAGAGGGTGTAGCAGTGAACAAGTAACTTCATTGAAAAAAAGATCAGCTGAAATTGTAGTCCTATGTTTGTGAGGTATGGCAATTTTAAAGGCAAAATGTGTGCCTGTAATAGAGGACTCTCTTTCCTATTGCATTTCAGAGGCATGAAATAGAAAGACTGCCTTATCCCTACCCGCCCCCACCCCCCAAGAAGATGGGTTATGCCTGCAGTTTACATATGCAGGTTCAGTTTTACATATGCAGTTTTTACAATGTGCGCATCTATTTTTTAAAAAAAAATATTCATAGTTAAAATAGTCTCCAAGCCGAGCAAGTTGCACGGATGCATCTCCTTATTCTTTAACTGATCACATGAGGCATATATCCTATGAACGTGGTCATTGAACTGTAACAGCAATCGTAGCAACTTGGAATAATCAGGGAACACAGTCTGCTTATATGTATAAAGGAAAGCAGTGAAACAACGCAACATCATCCAGGAATGATGCAAAGATTCGTTCAAAAGATGAGCGTTGAGATTTTAGGGGCTGGTCTGTAAAGTACAAAGGACAAAATTTCTAAGAGCTTCTTTTTCTTTCTGCAAGAAACATTAGCTTTTTTCCTTAGCATCAACATATTTGCCCTATTCCACTGGTGTAGTTCTCATTATTTTTAATTAATGCAGCAAGCGCAGGAGCTTTGCCTGAGGCAACACATTACAAGCTACTAATTCTCCTGAAATGTTCAGATGATTGTTTGTCTAATCCAGTACAAACATGGATGCAGATCTTGCTTAGGCCAGCATCCTCCTTAAGGGGAGCCTCTCTAAATTCAGCTAGGTACACAGAAGCGAAGAAGAGTTTTTAAAGACATCTTTAGGTTTTCAGGAGTTTTAAAACTGAATCCAAGCTATCATATTGCGCCTACAGCTTCTTGTTTATTAGGTTTTATTTATTTATGTATCAAATATATATTCTGGCTTTCCTCCAGGAACTCAAGGTAATATAAATTGCATTTCTCCATCAATTTTTCACCAAACAACAATACTGTGAGTAAATTAGTTTGAAGGGCAATGTCTGATTTAATGGCTTTCAGTGAGCTTCCGGGCTGAAAATAGATTTGACCTCATATCTCCCAGGTCTTAGGCTATCACCTTAACCATTACATCATCCTGTTCTCTATTAGTTATTTTAAACTTCCAATAGATTTTGTCAAGCAGGGACTTAAACAGGTCAGTCTGATAAGAAAAACTGTTCCTTTTGTATGTGTCATGATCTCTCCCTCTCTCTTTCTCTCCCCCCCCTCTCTCTCTCACTCACACACACACACACTCACACACACTAAGAGCCTGTGGACACTAATAATTTTTCCAATTCTAGGAATCTTGAGTTATCTCACTGGGCATTAATACTATCTGTGAAAGTATGAGGACTACTCCAGGGTTGCAAAACTTCTGACAACACTAGATGACAGCAAAAAGTTAATCTTTGAGCACCAAGATGCAAAAACCAAATATAGGAAGGGAAAAAAAATAAGAAAGGGGGATGAGTGAAAAAAAATATAGAAATGAAATTTATATTGCAAATTCCTAAACTGGGGATGGAGAGGTAGAGGGAGGGAGGGAGGGAGGGAGAGAGAGATGGTGAGACACAAGTGCCTACAAACAAAATTTAGTTTTATAATGTTATGTATTCATTAGCTATATATACCATTGATTCTGTTTAGGAGTTCAAAGCAATATATATATACTGCTCCACTCTCCTGTTTTTCCCCCACAACGCATTTATGTTTAAAGCTACATATTTAGAAGTGTCATATAGCAGCAAAAACTACAAATGAAAACAATGGATGTATTTATTTTTTTAATAGAGCTTTAAAAAGAGCGTCACCCTCCTTAATGGACTGATATATACATGACATCAATCAGTCTAGTATATACATAGACACTAAAACAGACTACATTCATAAAAGCTTCCCATCTTGACCTTAACACTGTTCTTACTCATGATATTATTGAAATAATATCTCTCGAAGGCCAGTTTGGTGCAGTGTTTTAAGACACCAGGCTAGAAACTGGGAGGCTGTGAGTTCTAGTCCTTCCGTGGGCATGAAGCCAGCTGAGTAATTTTCAGCCTTGGGCTTGGTACTCATATAGGTACTCAGATACTTACATTTTGAAAAACAACCACCATATAAAAAATCTGCAACAGGGCTCACTCTTATATGTGTCTGTATGAGCCCCTCTTCTGGAAATTCCTGCCTGATACGGGAATGATTGTGTCGAAGCACAACAAGGTAACCCAGCCGGTCACTCCATGATAATTTTGCTTTGTGGCCAACTGACTGGTCTAATATATTTAATGCAGCATTTCCCTTGCATAATGGAAAATGATTGGTTTGACCTAAATTCTTCCAGTGAATCATACAGGGGCACGGTGGGCTGCCTCTGAGGTCAATAGATATTTAAAGGTAGATTGCCCAACTATTGAATCATTTACTTCTGGCAACATATTAGTAGCTGTTTCATAGAGTACTGCTTTTGTGTTAGCAAATAGTTTTGACAATTGCTATACAAAGAAAAAGTAGACTAAAAATAGTTTGGGTCATAGGCACAGATCTCAACCCATGCAATTTCATTATTTTGTCCTACCTAGAGTGAAATAATGACAGTCTCTGTTCTTATATAAAAATGTAATTTTGGAAATCTAGCATTGAGAAGATTATAGATGTATCCTTATTGTTCCCTCTGTTACATTCTTCCAATTCCTCCTCAGTCATTCATATCACTCATAGTACCTTTTTATTCCACTTTAATTATACATGAATATGGGAAATTGAAAGACTGTATATTTTTTCCCTGTTGACCCCTGACCTCATTTTCATTTCTCTTACTTTTCTCTACTTGTACCTATTTTTAGATTATGGACTTCTTAAGGCCAGGAATGAGGGAGAGAAATAGCGATCGTATACATATTCAATTTCCTTACAATTTCATTCTAGCGGTAAGTAATTGGCAATCAACGCATTACTATAATAATGCCACACTATTGCTATGGCAACACCTCTTTGACATGTGCTTGCTCCCCTAACTAATAGCCTGCAGTGGTAATGCTGGGAGATCATGTTCATTGATTGTATATAACCCTTGTGCTTGTTACCATGGCTGACTACAACATCTGTCCCAATAATTCTGTCTCTGAGAAGTTCATCAACTCCCAAGTCCTAGTGATTTGGGCAGTGATTGCAATGAGTCATTATGCTATTTTAGAGCAAAATGAATGGAAAACAAGAGTTAGGAGTCCTGTTTTTCTTTCCAGAAGCATATCTAGAAGATCAGTGGTGGGTTTCTACCAGTTCGCCGGTTCAGGTGAACAGGTAGTTGCGGTGGCAGGAGGCTGTGCCCACCCGCCCGCCAGACATCACGGACATTGCACATGTGCAGAAGGTTCTGCGCATGCGCAGAAGCACCGCAAGTGAGCGCTCACAGTTCCGAACCAGTAGCAAAGGTAAGTGGAACCCACTACCGTAGAAGATGCACCTTTTACTAAGTAGAATTACAGTGGCTGGAATGGGACTCCCTGCCCAAAGGAAATCAATGCATTGAATTAATAGAGCCAAATACTAGGCTGGTTGAACAAGTGAAGCCTTTTGTGGAATAGAAGGTTTAGAACAATTAATCAATGCAACAACTTGTCTCCAGAAGTTGTTGGTGCTCCCAAACTGGAGCTTTTTAAGAAGAGCTTGGACTGAAATGGTGTAGGATTTCCTGCTCAACCAGGGGGCTGGACTAGAAGACCTCCAGGGTCCCTTCCAACTCTGCTATCCTGTTAGAGAATCCCAGTATTAGAAAAGGGCCAGGCAACCAAATCTACCAAATTAGAGAAGGCTAATCCTTCTCTTAAACTCTCTCTCTCTTTTCTCTCCCCCCCCCCTTGCTTCTGCAACAGAGAGGCAGCACAGCTTTTCAGCAGGTGCAGAAGGATGTAGGTAGCAATTGCTGCTGCCTTGTCCTGTTTTGGCGAAAAGACAGCCATTGTCTACTGTATACCATGGAAAGGATAATGACAATGGTAGACCAGCAACCAAAAAAAGCTATTGTAGCAAATGCTTGTAAAGTACTGTGGAAGTTCCTGTCTCGGATGATCATTTGCTTTGCAGTTTAACTCTACATCCTTTGTACCCGACTCTAATAAAGCCTCTTACCGAGACTTTGAATGGGTGATCATATGTTCAATTTAGTCACAGCAAGTAGCAGTATAAAAGACAAGGTTGCTGGATCACAGGAGTGCTAAACAAGCCTGGAAAGGGGACAGTTCTAGTTAGGGCTTAAATAGGAGACCACCAGGAAATCTACAGCTGTAGATTGAACTGAGAAATAAAAACAATGGAACGGAACACAAACCATTTCTTCAAGACCAACTATCACCTTCAAGATAACTATCGCCATAAAACACATTGACTTCAGTTAGGGATGGTTTTATTTTTATACTACATCAAGGCTGTGATGCTTTGTCCATGAAACTCTTTAATGTGCCAGACATACTGGATGGAACAGTTGAAGGCTGATAATGATAAAAGTACCCAGCAAGTATCTGAAATCAGCTGGCAGTTTTAAATTGGCTGGTTTTACTTTTACAGTCTTTGAGTGATTTCCCTTCCAATAGAAGGCCCAGTTTCAATCCATTCTTCTATTAAAGTCGCTCCTGGGGGAATTACATGTGTCAACTCGAAGTACTGGGCAATCTGGCAGTGTTCCCAAGCAGAGTCGTTTTATATTTTTTGCTATTGCTCGGTTAATATCAAAATCTTCCAAATGAATGTCTTCGGTTGTCGATCATGTATAGTGACAGAAGGTATGCATCTCTCCTGCCTTCAATACATTATTTCCTCAGAAACCTTGTTCCTACTAAGGATTTATTGTAGGAGTCACAGAAAATATACAATTAGACTATGATAATAATAATAATAAGAGTAACAGAGTTGGAAGGGACCTTGGAGGTCATCTCATCCAGTGGTGGGTTTCAAATTGTTTTACTACCAGTTCTGTGGGTGTGGCTTGGTGGGCGTGGCTTGCTGGGTTTGGCAGGGGAAGGGTACTGTAAAATTTCCATTCCCACCCCACTCCAGGGGAAGGTTACTGCAAAATCTCCATTTCTTTCCAATCAGCTGGGACTTGGAAGGCAGAGAATAGATGGGGGTGGGGCCAGTCAGAATTTTTACTCCCGGTTCTCCGAACTACTCAAACTTTCCGCTACTGGTTCTCCAGAACTGGTCAGAACCTGCTGAAACCCACCTCTGATCTAGTCCAACCCCCTGCTCACACTAGGGATTCGAACCATCGAACTGTCAATCTTTCTGATCGACAAGCTCAGCGTCTTAGCCACTGAGCCACCTAGCCAGTCTAAAAAACTCTTTGTTATTTTTATCTTTATTTATCTTTATCTTTATTTATCTTTATCTTTATTTATGAAACTCTTTATTAGCACAAATTCAGGTATGGTAGGGGAAGTGATAACTGATTTAAGTTGGAGTTCTCTGACTAGATTTGTAAAGTAGAAAGCATTCAGTGTTCGTTGTTGTATGCCACTAAATATAAAAAAACACTTACCTACTGAAAAACATGCAGGATGTTTTTGCAAATATTTTGTTTGCAAATGCTCAATGCCTGAGGATGCCTCCAGACAAATATGTGATCTATTGTCATTGAATAATGCTAAAGTAGAGTATGCACATGCACAGCCACATATACATATTCACACACATATATGCACACATTTAAATGCCTACATGCTTAAAGAAATCTGTGGCTTGCTTTAGTTTAAACTCCCTTCCCAACAATCTTATAGAAAAAGTTTTTACCTCTTTCATGAAGTATAAAGTGTAAATGCCAGCTTGATCTCATGCGGTACTGTTCCAAAGTGAAAGGGCTGTCACTAAGAATGCCAACCTAATCTCTCAAGGGATGGGCATCTTCATCTACTTTTAGACAGACCAGGTAAGATGGACAGCTTTTACCTGAAGCAGAAAACCCAACGTTTAAGAGTTTTTAACGCAACCCTAGAGAATTGTATGTTATAGCCTCTTGAAGATTGCAGTTATTCCATTGCTTTTAGAGGAATCACAGATATATCTTAATGTTCTATAAAGGTGCAGTGCGACTATCTGTAATTACAATGGATAAATAAACATTATTTATTTTCCTCCCTGATCAACCTATTTTACTGCCTCACTTTAAGGCTACATGCTCTTGTCTCCTTCAAATTGACCTCAACTCCTAGGGATTGTTGGCATATGCATACCTCTCCACTGACTTTAATAACCCTACTCCTCACCTAGGCAGGAGCAAGATGGAAGAATCTTTATTCTTAATGTCTTTAAATATTTAATATTTTTCTTCAATACTTTCCTTGACTTCATACATTAAATATAAAATAGGAGCTCTCCTGTCATCTGTCATCACAAAGCAATACAATGTAGTTCTGCTCTGTTTCCCAGAATGTATTTTGTTTTAGTTTAAGTATATTCTATGCTAAACAGTTTCTTCAAGGTCTCTGATAGTCAGAAACCAGCGGCCATTGAGAGAACAAATGACTTTGATGAGTTGTAGATTCTAACCAGATCTTCTCATTAGAATGTCTCATTATTCTCTTCTTACAATAAGTTGACTTTTATCTGCATTAAAATCACTTAGCGGGCAGCATGAAATACTTGAATTTAAAGACGACCAGGAAAGGACATATTTCTCTCTCCGTTTTCATAATTTGATCAATTTTCACTTGAGAGTTGAATTGACTTCATTTGTCTGTCGCTGTTAGGAGTGACATTAGGGTAAAGTTTTTGAAATAGTATTTCACAATAACTTGATGAAATCTCATGAACTATGATGGCAAAACACAAAATTCACTTGAATGGAGCCAGTATTCAGAATTGTAGGATAGATAGATAGATAGATAGATAGATAGATAGATAGATAGAGGGAGATCTGTATCCTGATAACGTTTGAAAAACCTACTCTGGAGGATGGCAATGAGAGGTGGTTTTTGTGATGTTAAATTGAATGGAAAGCCACTTTTTCTCCAGAGGTTGGGGAAAGCTTCCAAGCTTAGTGAATTCACTAAAGAAAACCATACCTGCAATTTGTAGTCAATGGGTAGCATAACTCCCAAAATAGTACCTACAAGATACAGGTTGCTGTGCCAAAAGTAATATTTTCAAAATGTGTATGGTATCACACAAGTAATTTGAATATCCAGCATACATATTTTAATTGTATGCTTTCCATTAACAGGGACTTAGTGACTCAGTGGTGCTAAGATTTAGATCGTTAAATGCCTACAGCTCAGCAGTTTGAGACCCAAATGCCACAAGACGGAGTGAGCTCTGGTCATCTGTCCCAGCTCCTGCCAACCCAGCAGTTCAAAAGCATGAACATGCAAGTAGATGAATAGGTACCACATATAAGCATACAGGAAGGTAACAGAATTCCATGTTTGACCTGAAGCTCTGTGCTGCAGCATGATATGCTGGCCACATGATCGCAGAAATGTCTCCAGACACTTCTGGCTCTTTGGCTTAAGAAATGGAGAATAGCACCTCCCCCTAAAGTCACGACTAGCTGGGTAAAACCCGCAGGGACATCTTTATTCTCTTCCATCAACTGATTTCTGCTACTTAAAGGCTATACACTGATTGGCTTCCTGAAAATTCTCTTGAGTGCCAGTGTGATAGTGATTTGATATTCCAGACATAATCCAGGAAAAGCATTACATATAGATGTTGCTGTGTCATTTTGATGTAGTTGTGTCTAATAGACTTCCAAATACTTCTCAAGCTGAACATAAGGACTCCAAACTGGCCGGGTTCTGTGCTGATCTCAACAGAAAGAGTGCTAAATTTGAATCCTGACATACTTGGGCAGCCCCGTGGATACCTAGTTTGCACAAAATGAATTCCAGTTAAACTCAAAACAGATACGAAATAACCTCCATATCTGAAAAATGTCTGGGGGAATGTAATGCTTAATTAGCAAAGGCAATGAAATATAATTCTGCTTTTGCAATCTCTTTGAACATTAGGGCTACCCTGTAATGACTGGGCGAGCGGAGGAGGCGGAATGAAGGATGAGAAATTCATTATTCATTATCTACTTTGCTAATGAATCCTGTTTAAAGACAAGGATGTAGTAGCTCATCACAAATTGGCTGGATTCTGCAAATGGTTTGGGATATTCTCCCTTAGGAACAGATTTGAACATTAAGTTTCAAATAATATGATTGATACGGTTTGACCAATTTATATATTGCTACTGGAGTTTCTTTAGAAGTGAATTGCGAAATACCAGAATGTTTTTTAAAATGCCCACATTTGAGAGAAAGCTTCTTTAACTCCTAATCGTTTCGCATTTGATATTCTCCAGAGATATTGGACTGCAATATCTGTCAATCTGAACCACCCCAGTAAATTTGAAACATAATATCCAGTTTCTAATAATCACAATTTATTTAGGACTAACTAATCTGACATAAAAGCCATTTCATAAATTCCGTATAAAAATGGCCAAATATGAAATTATGTGTAAAAAATTCATTTTTATCCATTGCAAAAAAAAAAATAATCTTCCAAATGTGAGAACATATATACATTTCTTGTATAAAGCTGCATCAAAGAAAATGTATACAGTATGAAACACACACACACAGAGTTGTCAGTTGTACAAAATTCAAATGCACTGAACAGCAATGATTTTACGTACATATTACTGCATTTTACATAATTATTTTAACCTTCATATAAATTTATAAATAAGAAAAACTTGAAATTTAGTGTCTGCAGCCTGTGTTTGATCTGCCAAATGATAAAATGCTTTTTCAAATATAGAAAGAAAATATTTTTTATTCCGACTGTTGTTAATTCACAAACAATAGTGTCCATCAAGCCTTTGAATATCTTTGTGTGTATGATTATAAAAATGCATGGCATTCATTTCTCTGGTCCTCGTAGATTACAGCTATTGGTTTACAGTTCAATTTATATATTTATAAATACCAACACATTATGCAAACTAAAATTACTCTATGAAATAGCTTTTTTTTAAAAAAAGGTTTTGTTATAGATATGTATGAAGAGGAGGAGGAGCCAGGGGCATCTAGAGACAATTATCTTAGTGGGGCTGTTTCCAGTAGTGATGTAGCCAATAATGCCACTCTAGTTGAACTGCTCCAAAAAGTCCCCAGGACATCTTGCCCACATTTCCCAACTGTCTCTCTGAAGTCCAGCCAACCTGTCGAAAGCATAGGAGATAAAGATTTAGCAGCCGAGATCAGGACTCCATAGATCAAAGAGACATACCAAGAAACAATCCTATAGAATAGACAATGCAGAGGAGTAAACTGCTGCAGATGGTTGTTGAGTGGAAGCACCACAGCATGGTGGATTTATTGGCCTCCCTCCCTGGGAACAGGTGGAGAAAACAACTTTTCAAACCTCAGCTCTGTTGGGTTTACCTGGCTATACTTGCCTAGGACTCTGAGTTCCACCTCACTGCATCACTTGTCTCTGTCACCTCCTTACTGGATTCCTAGTCTCAACTGTGCCAAGCCTCTGACTACCTTTACTGTTGGCGTCTTAAAATACTGCTAAAAATGACTCTTTTAAGAGTTCTTCCTGAACTTGTGTGTGTGTGTGTGTGTGTGTGTGTGTGTGTGTGTACACACACACTATATATATATGTTTTCTGAGGTTTTCGCAGGTGTTTGTATGTAGGTCTTTGGTTATTCGGGCTTTCTCCTGCGTAGAATTGGAAGTGTCTTGGCGACGTTTCGACGAAGTCTCATTCGTCATCTTCAGGCTGGTGTTCTCGGCTTTGTGCTTCTAGGAGCAATGTGTGATTGAATAATCACAGAATAATCAGAGAAGCCATCGAGATAGAAAAACGCCCACATAGCATGAATAAACGAGATGATACCTCCCGCCTACCAGCCATTTGGAAACCCGCCCTTATTGACAAACGAGTCCCTAACACTAAGAATGACACCACACCCACACTCACAAAAACCACACAGGGTGTCACCGCCACACATCCACGCAAAAAAAAAAAAACCACACCGATGAGGCACGACCACAAACCAGAAGCCAGACCACAGCTGCATCATTAGCCACTTTAAACCCCTCCAATCCATACATGAAGCAAACTGACACCCACCATGAAGATGTGGCATGACCACGAATGCGAAGCCAAACAATAGCAACGCAGTTCACCAGCTCAAATCCCCCTGCAACTCAGACTAACCCGAGCACAACCAAGCCCCTACCTAAACAGAACACACCCCCATCCAATCAGAGCACAGCCAACCCCCCATCCAATCAGAGCACAGCCAAACCTGCAACCAATCAGAACACACCTCCACCCAATCAGAACACAGCCAAGCTCCCACCCAATCAGGTCACACCCCCACTGGCAGTTAAAAGGAAGAAACAGCTGCGATCACACATTGCTCCTAGAAGCATGAAGCCGAGAACACCAGCCTGAAGATGACGAATGAGACTTCGTCAAAACATTGCCAGGACACTTCCAATTCTACGCGGGAGAAAACCCGAATAACCAAACACCTACATACATACATACATACATACATACATACATACATACATATATATTCTAACAGGGAGGATACATGAGATTATTGTAGGCGGGAGGTATCATCTCGTTTATTCATGCTGTGTGGGCGTTTTTCTATCTCGATGGCTTCTCTGATTATTCTGTGATTATTCAATCACACATTGCTCCTAGAAGCACGAAGCCGAGAACACCAGCCTGAAGATGACGAATGAGACTTCGTCGAAACGTCGCCAAGACACTTCCAATTCTACACGGGAGAAAACCCGAATAACCAAAGACCTACCTACCTACCTACCTACATACATACATATATATATATTCTTACAGGGAGGATACATGAGATGTGGGTGTGGCTTACTGATGATGGCTAACGAGCCAGAAATAGATCTATATAAGTCTCTCACCTGGCAGCAAGAACTTGCTGGCTGCCAGAAAGAAAAAAGCCCAGAATCGAGTGGATGTGATTCCACTGAGCTAGGGCTGCAGAAAAACCTTGGTTACATAGGAAAAACCTGGCTAGAGGAAAAACACACACACACACACACACACACACACACACACACACACACACACATATATATATACACACTATAGATAGATAGATAGATAGATAGATAGATAGATAGATAGATAATACACTCTAGTGATAGATAGAGATAGATAGATATATCAATCACTAGAGTGTATTGGGCATCCAGCTTGCTGTCGTTGGTTGGTTTATATAATTCTATATAAAAATTAGCAAAATGCCTATGATTCTAAACATTATTACAGTCTTTTGAGTGCAAACACATTCATTGCTCAGAAATTAAGCTCCAGTTGTTTATATACTTTCTTTCCTATCACAGATAGCTACTGTAGATCCTTTGAAGAATACATTCATTAGGGCATGAGAACATAAAAACATAATCTCGCCAATATGACACATAATTTAAATCTAAACATAATGAATATATCATCAATGCAACATCCAGAATATTTATTAAAAAGGAGCAGATGCCCCAAGGGGCTTGTAAGGATATGGATGATGTTTCACAATATCTGGACCTAACCATTTAGCTTTTAATAGATCAAACCCAATTGAGAATTTTGAATTAGAAACTTGCGGTCAGTCACCATAGATTATACCGAATCAATGCAATACATCATAGACTGTCATAAATGACTATCTCACTTCAATAGATACTTTAATGGCTCCATTCTGCACCAGAAATAAGTTTCAGAGCCCTCCCTTCAAAGTAACATAGATCATTAAAAATTGCAGTCATAATTTAATGCATAAGTATAATTCATCTTCTGAATTTGCTATTGTCTCTTGCTGTTTGTTTCCTAAATCTGGCATCAGAAATCATATTACCTCTCACTATGAAAATTCTGATGGTAAGAATGGTTACATTTATTTTCATAACTTATTATTATTATTATTATTATTATTATTATTATTATTATTATTATTATTATTTCAATTTATATGCCGCCTTTCTCCGGAGACTCAGAGCAGCTTACAATGCATTTTTAAAAAAACAATTATAAAAACATTTAAAAATTAAAACATTAAAACCCATTCACACCATTCATGGCCGGATCTCACAAGACCGCAACAGCGAGATCAACAGCCCCAGGCCTGCCAGAAAAGCCAGGTCTTCACCGCTTTTCGGAAGGCCAATAGGGTGGGGGTGGTCCGGACCTCAGAAGGTAACTGGTTCCAGAGAGCTGGGGCAGCCACAGAGAAGGCCCTCTCCCGCGTGCCCGCCAGCTGGCATTGTTTAGCTGACGGGACCTGGAGGAGACCAACTCTGGGATCTTACCGGTCGCTGGGAGCTATGCGGTAGAAGGCGGTCTCGAAGATAACCTGGCCCTGAGCCATGTAGGGCTTTAAAGGTAATAACCAACACCTTGAATTGTGCCCGGAGACCAATAGGGAACCAGTGCAGCTCATGGAGAATTGGTGCAATGTGGGTGTATCTAGATGCACCCACGATAGCTCACGCGGCTGCATTCTGGACCAACTGTAGTCTCCTAACACATTTCAAGGGTAGCCCCATGTAGAGCGCATTGCAATAATCTAACCATGAGGTGACAAGGGCATGAGTGACTGTGAGGAGAGCCTCCCAATCCAAGTAGGGTCACAATTGGTGCACCAGGCGAACTTGTGCAAAGGTCCCCCTAGCCACAGCTGTCAGATGTTGCTCTAATCTTAGCTGTGAGTCTAGGAGGACACCCAAATTGCGAGCCTGTTCTGAGGGGGACAATTTCTCCCCTCCCAGAACCAAGGATGGACAATCAACATAGTCTTTAGGAGGCAATACCCACAGCCACTCGGTCTTGTCTGGGTTAAGTCTGGTTAACCCAGACTTACAGCTTTTTCCATCAGAGTTTGTATTTACAAGACAATCAGTACATTAAAAAGTAAAATGACATGTTTTAATAGATTAAGAATACTTTTTTAAAGTTAGATTTGTAGGAAGTTAGCACCCACCCCTTTCCTAGAAGAATGAAATATTTTAGGAAATATTAAAAAGGCAGAATATTATGTTTCCCTGGATGAGAAATGGAGAAGCATGTTTTAAAGACAAAGCAGATCCCACCTTCCTGCCTCCCCCCCCTTTTGTCAATGGGCCAGAGACGGAAACCCAATCCTTTGTCAAAGGGCCATCACCTGCAACACAATAGGACCCATCTAGCAACAGAAACTCATCACATGGCACCTGGGAAGATTACATCAGCCAGGAAGGCTAGCTAAGACCCCCACCCCCTGGGAGTTTGACAACCAATCAGGATACTCTTTCTGGGCCCCAGGAAGTTCAAAGCCAGAGAGGGCATAAAACCTGGAGACTCACAGCATCTCGGCCCCTTTTCTATTCAGGAACTCAAACCATGTGATCCTGTCCACCATTATTTATTTTATTTATTTATTTTATTAAATGTTTATACCGTCCTTCTCCTGCTGGACTCAGGGCAGTGAACAGCCAAAAATAAAAGCATCACATACAAAATTTAAATTTTTTAAAAGAATTAAACAAATTGACCCAATAAATTTAAAACACCCCAACTAAAATCAATTTACAGTTAAAAATAACTAAAAATATCTAAGGGGGAATTACGCCAGCCCAGCTTGATGAAATAAAAACGTTTTAAGGGCACGGTGAAAAGCACGGAGATCTGGTATCCTACATATCTCCGGGGGCAGGTCGTTCCAGAGGGCAGGTGCTGCCACAGAGAAGGCCCTCCCCCTGGGGGTCGCCAGCCGACATTGTCTGGCCGACGGCACTCTGAGGAGTCCCTCTTTGTGGGAGCGTACTAGCCGGTGGGAGGCTGTCGGTGGCAGAAGGCGGTCCCGTAAATACCCAGGCCCTAAGCCATGGAGCGCTTTAAAGGTGGTAACCAACACTTTGAAGCGCACCCGGAAGACCACCAGAAGACTTTGTAGTACAAAGAGCCTTGGTAGTACAGAGGTCTAAGGCACCCTGTTACTAAGCTGGTTATTAAGACCAGCTGCCTGCAATTACTGCAGGTTCGAATCTCGCCAAGGCTCAAGGTTGACTCAGCCTTCCATCCTTTCTAAGGTAGGTAAATTGAGGACCCAGTTTGTGGGGGCAATAAGCTGACTTTGTATTAATATACAAAAGTATGAAGGCTATTGCTTAACGCATTGTAAGCCGCTCTGAGTCTCCGGAGAAGGGCGGCATATAAATCAAATTAAAAAATAAATAAATAAATAAATAAGCCAATGCAGCTTGAGTAGGAGAGGTGTCACATGGGAGCGCCCCATCGCTCCCATAATCCCCCGCACGGCCGCATTCTGCACCAGTTGGAACCTCCAGGTGCTCCTCAAGGGGAGCCCCATGTAGAGAGCATTATGGTAGTCCAGGCGGGAAGTGACGAGTGCCTGAGTGACCATGCATAAGGAGTCCCGATCCAGAAAGGGACGCAACTGGCGAATCAGGCGAACCTGATAAAAAGCCCCCCTGGCCACGGCTGTCATATGCTCTTCTAAAGACAGCCGTGCGTCCAGGAGGATGCCCAAGTTGCAAGCCCTCTCCATGGGGGCCAGTAACTCGCCCCCAATAGCCAGCGATGGCACCAGCTGGCTATATCGGGACGCCGGAAGCCACAGCCACTCGGTCTTGGGAGGGTTGAGTCGGAGCCTGTTTCTCCCCATCCAGACCGCACAGCCTCTAGGCACCAGGACATCACTTCAAGGGCATCATTGGGATGGCCTGGGGTGGAGATGTACAGCTGAGTATCATCAGCGTACTGATGGAGACTGCTTGGAAACAATCTTTCCAAGCAGTCTCCATGTTTCCAGTGTCTTTTTCCCCACTTGGAGCTGAACCCAGAAGGATATTTCTTTCTACAGATTGTCTGGGATAAGTTGGATCTAGTTTTTTTTCCTTTAAGTTTTAAAGCTCAAATATTATTACTTTGTGTTTCAAAACACTTTTCAATAAGATATACTGTAGTTGTTGTTTTCAGTAGTACTTCTAATGGTTTGTTTACTTTAAATATTTCTAAAGGTCTCTGTACCTTTAAGATGATAAAGGGGTTATTGCTGCCTGCATTTTAGGCAACAGCAAGGAGCTGGTTAATGCACACAGACACAAACACAAAAGAGACCTACAATTAAGTTAAACCACAAAGAAATCTGAATAGGCAAAAATGAGTTCATTTTTGTAAACCAAATTATTTTTTGCTGGGAATATTCTTATTCACAGAGGAGCTCTATTATTGATAACACTACATCTCTTTGCTATTTACATTTTAATAGTAGATGGTTTAATTGCAAACTCCCCCAAGAAAGTTGCTGTTAGATTTAGCAGTCATTGCAATTTCTCTAAAGAATACGCTAGATAAAGGAAAGAAAATTGTCAAGGATAAATTTCTTTTGGATTGGATTTGAGACAAATAACATAAATCTTTTAATGGCTTTTCACAAATATTAAAAATAGAGATGTGTAGCAATCTGAGGTTATTTTCGTTTCGTTTCGTGTTGGCACTGGAACTTCTGAATGAATGTAAAGCTAAGATAGCATTTCATATCATAATTTATCACATAATTGATGAAATTATTTCCTTTGGAGACTAGGAATTAGTATGAAGTGGAGAACGTATGTTAAGTTTGCTTTGTTAATTTTGTTTTGAACAACTGGGCTGAAATCCACAGGAGATTTGCTTGGTTACTTCTACATATACAGTACAATCCAGAAGAAATCACAGGGAGATATAACCAGCCAGATGTAAAACCATAATCCAGTTCATCCTCCTGAGCTTTTTTTTTTTTTAATTGTAGCATTTCTTCGTACCTTCCAAGAAATATCTGCCTACAAAGATTGATACCATAAAGAAAGGGATTAAAGTAGTTGCTTCAGCGTATGTTGCTGCTACTGAAAATCAACGGATTCCTACGTCACAATAGGAACAGATAATTGAGCTGAACAATATAAGCCACCGGTGGGATGTGGCTGCAAAAAGGGCAAATATAATTTTAGGTTGTATCAAAATAATTCCCAGTGGAAAGTAATTGTTCCACTCGATTTAAATTGGTCAGAAACCGCCCCCACTCCTTAAATTTTGTACTCAATTCTGGGCAGCAATTTAAGAAGAATTCAGAGGATCAGAACAGGTTCAAAAGTAGACAAAGATGGTGATCTAAAGACAAATGAAGAAAAATTAAAGGATCTGGGTATGATTAGTCATGAAAAAAAAGGACCGAGGCAGGAAGAGTTTTGAGTTTTATTCTTTCTTACTTCAAAGTGCAAGACATGAAATAGTGGATTGTACTTACAAGAAGGCAGTTCTATTTGAAAGGGTTATTGCTGGTTTTTTTAAAATTCCTAACAGAGCACTTGAGCAGTGGAGCCAATTAAGACAGGTACCTACCAGTTTTTTTTATGCACTGTTAACCAATTTGGGCAAGAGAGGAAACTCAGGAGACTCCTCGGTGGCCAGAAGGGGAGATTTGTGGCATGGCGTAAGTACAACTGCAAGGATGTAGAAAACAATTGTGTTTATATGGAAGCCAATCCCAATAAAAGAAGTTTTAACTTTCCTGTAGAGTGGATTTCTTGGTCTGGCCTACCTAGTGAGGACTGACACTAATAAAGCAATTACAAAGGATTCCAGTACTGCTGTGTACTAAACACAGACCTTATTTTTAGTGAAATCAAAATTCAAACGCTTGCACCAGTAGTGGTATTCACTTACCTTCACTACCGGTTCGCAAATGTGAGCATGTGCGCCACCTCTGAGCCTTCTGCGCTTGGCTCAGAGCGTCCATGATGACGTTCGGGTGGGTGGGCGGAGCCTCCCACCACCACCGCTCCTGGTTTGCCCGAACTGGGTAGAACCAGTAGAATCCCACCACTGCCTTGCACCTTTCCTCCTGTCTGTGCAATGAAACAGACTTGAGGCTTTTCTCTTTCGAGTGGGAGGAATGACTACGTTGGTGATATATATCCTCTCTTTACACTGTTTTGACTACTAAGTCAAATGGTAAAAGATAAAGGAGTATCTTTCTCATCTGGCATACAGTTTGTTAAGTGGGTCTCTATGTTTAAGAGAGGGAAAATATCTCTCTCGGGATTCTCCCCTTCAAGATGCAATTTTAGATAGAAAGTAGGCCTTTTTAAAAAAATCCTCAGTTATTTCTTAATCTACTTTTACTTCCAGTATAATGAATCTTAGGATTTATTGATAGCTGAGATAAGCTGGTATCTCCATCCAAGACGACCATAATATGAGCATATTTTTGAACAGGGTGTTCTGCTGTTTAGTATTTTTTTTAGCATTCTGATTATGTTCAAGATAACATTTTGTCACAAGAATGAATCCAAATCTCCACCTGTTTCTAGTTATGGCAATGCATTGGCCTGATTTCAGGCAGTTTGCTGGTAACCTTGCAGACCAAGAGGCATTCGGGAAGATTTCTATGTAGAGAAACTAGTGACACAGCAGGGCTATTTCTTAAAACAGCCCTGTTTTAACGTTTCTTTCAAAAAACGAGAATTATAACAGTGTTCCATTTCCCTTCTCTCAAGAGCAAAAAAGGCAGGTCAGGATGAAGGCTATATTCTGCTCAGTCTCTGAGCAATACTCTCATTAGATATATCAAAGATAATCCATTTTCAATCTTACTCCACAGCATAAAATATTTACCATATAGAAAATCATGGGCAGTCCAAAACAGTTGGGTATTTGAGGAGGATTATCTTATATTGCTCCATTTTTTAATACAATGAAATATAAAGAATCAAATCTACCACTCTCCGTTTAAAAGGGACTCTTTCATTTTCTTGGAATAAGTCCAACTTTGCCAGTGAGGCATTGTATGTATAGTGTTGGACTCTTAACAGAGGTGGGTTTCAGCAGGTTCTGACCAGTTCTGGAGAACCGGTAGCAGAAATTTTGAGTAGTTCGGGGAACCGGTAAATACCACCTTTGACTGGCCCCACCCCCATCTATTCTCTGCCTCCCGAGTCCCAGCTGATTGGGAGGAAATGTGGATTTTGCAGTAACCTTCCTCTGGAGTGGGGCGGGAATGGAGATTTTACAGTATCCTCCCCCTGCCACGCCTACCAAGCCATGTCACGCCCACCAAGCCACACCCACAAAACAGGTAGTAAAAAGTTTTGAAACCCACCACCACTGGACTCTAATCTGTGTAATTCCAGCTGGGGATAATGGGGATTTAGATAAAGAAAAAGTGGATGTATCATTTGATCTTCAAGATAAATTTGTGTCTCTGAGAAAGGGTCTGATTAAACTTCCCTTTTGTCTACAAATAGTTACTAGAACTAACAAAAAGATTGCTGTTTGTTTGTTTGTTTGTTTGTTTGTTTGTTTATTTATTGGTTCGATTTATGTGCCGCCCTTTTCCGGAGACTCAGGGCGGCTTACAATGCGTTAAGCAATAGCCTTCATACTTTTGTATATACCTGCTTAGTAGGGCTTTCGCCCCCCCCCCCAAGTGGTGTTCTTTTTCATACAAAGTCAGCTTATTGCCCCCACAAACCGGGTCCTCATTTTACCTACCTTGAAAGGATGGAAGGCTGAGTCAACCTTGAGCCTCGTGAGATTTGAACTTGCAGTAATTGCAGGCAGCTGGTGTTACTTAACAGTGCTTTAGTCTCCTGCGCCACCAAGGCTCTTGCTGTTTTGGGTTTTGACAATTTATTCATTTTTAATCATTCAAGAATTGTTTGAAACCTACATAGAGGTGCCACAATGCCTCTCTAAAGGATTTTAAACATAGAATGACATATGCAGGTTCAATTTTGTTCAGCCTATAGGAAAAACCGCATCACCAGTCCATTAGGTTTCTACAGCCTCTGCTGATAGACCAACATACACAATCTATTAACAATATGAATTGCTCCAATATATAATTGCTTTGATAAGTGCATTGATTGTCATTTTATTGAAGGCTAAAAATAATATTCACGTAAATAAAAGGAACAGTACTTTTTTTGCTTCCCTGACTTATGGGAATAGACTTACTGTAATCAGGTTCAGCAGGCAATTAACTTTGACAAATCAGCATCTTCTCAGAGAATAGTTTATGCCTTAATCTGGATCACTTTATATAAATTCTCTTCTTATGGTTTACTTTTACACCTATCAAAGTAACTGTATGTCACCTAAAAATTCATTAACAAGCTTGAGCTAGCAAAGCCAAATTGATTATCCCCCCCCCTTAAATGTCCACCTCTGCTAGTTTTATTACTGTATGGCACAAAGCAGGGTAATGTTTTGTCAGAGTACTGCAGTGGAAAATACTGTTATGATTTATTAAAAGCAGAGGAACCCAAAATAGGATAGACAATACAGAAAAAAATTCAGTTTGTGCCTGTTCAGCTCAAAACTTTTTTGATGGCTCTTAATTGCTTAGAAGGCAAACCAAAATCTGTATATCATTAAAGATAATAATGTACAGTTGTAAAACGTGCTGGAATAGTTCTTGGAGAAACCCAGTGCCTTGTAAAAAGGCAGATAAAAGCAGATTCAGTTTTGATTTAATACTGAGCCAGGGGTTCCTTATTTAATCTCAACTTCATAAACATCAATTTCATAAACAGCTACATGTGACTTAGCAATACTCCATATTGACATTTTATTCCAGATGGAATGTTGATAAATATTTTAAACCACTGTGGAATCAGTGGGTGATTGTCTGCTAGTACCCCCAGCTAAGTCTAGTTTTCTTTGGGATCTCAGAAATAATTTTTGGTCCACTAAATATAGTCCCTCTGATAGACAATAGAGTTTGTGCATTTTGGAGGAAGAGGGAAAGGCAATGCTATAGCTACAGGCTTTCCCTGTCTCCCCATCTGGGCTGGCTAAATGCTTATAATACTGTTCCTACATGTGTAACTATGTCAAGGAACAAATCTGGAAGCACAACCCAACCGCTACTACAACCTCAACTTACGAACACAATTGAGCCCCAAATTTTTGTTGCTAAGTGAAACAGTTGTTAAGTGAGTTTTGCCTCTCAGTGCAGGTTCATTGACTGTTCCTATTGGATGTTTTAAAGTAGCTGGATTGGACCCCAAACAAATAACATTTCAATTCAGGGGAACATTACAAATTGTTAACAATTCATTTAGTGACTGTTTGAAGTTACACCACCATTGAAAAAAGTGACTTATGACCATTTTACACACTTATCACCGTTGCAGCATCCCCATGGTCATGTGATCAAAATTCAGACACTTGGCAACTGACTCATATTTATGACGGTCATAGTGTCCTGGGGTCATGTGGTCTCCTTTTGTGACCTTCTGACAAGCAAAGTCAATGGGGAAGCCAGATTCACTTAAAAACTGGGTTACTAACTTAACAACTGCGGTGATTCACTTAACAACTGTGGCAAGAAAGGTCGTAAAATGGGGCAAAACTCACTTAACAACTGTCTCACTTAGCAACAGAAATTTGGGGCTCAATTGTGTTTGTAAATTGAAGACTACCTGTATTCATATTAAAATTGGGCTGCAAAAACCTGAACAGTCACTAGCTATCTGCAAACAGTTAGAGTTTCCTGTTTCTCTTTGGTGCTATCTAATACTTCTCTGGGCTTTGGCAGCCCAGATACGATTGACCTATAGGATACATGCCTTTGAATCAGGGGTGAAATCCAGCAGGTTCTGACAGGTTCTGGAGAACCGGTAGTGGAAATTTTGAGTAGTTTGGAGAACTGGCAAATGCCACCTCCGGCTGGCCCCAGAGTGGGATGGGGATGGAGATTTTGTAATATCCTCCTCCCAGGAGTAGGGTGGGAATGGGGATTTTGCAGTATCCTTCCCCCAGGAGTGGGGAGGGAATGGGGATTTTGCAGTATCCTTCCCCCAGGAGTGGGGAGGGAATGGGGATTTTACAGTATCCTTCCCCTGGAGTGAGGTGGGAGTGGAGATTTTGCAGTATCCTTCCCCTGCCACCCCTACCAAGCCATACCACGCCCACCAAGCCACAACCACAGAACCAATAGTAAAAAAAATTAAATTTCACCACTGCTTTGAATCCATATTTATCAGACCCCTTCCTTCTGTTTCCTGGGTTTTGCTCTTTGTATGAACATAATCAACCAAACAAATTTCCCTGTAGTGTATTTGTCCACCTTTAAGAGCAATCACCCCAATTTTCCTGCTCAGTTATAATGAATACCATGTCTAGGGAATTCATTTGCTTGAAAAGAGAGAGAAGAGAGAAACAGCAGTTGACAAAATTATTCATTTATATTTCCATTACTCTTTTTGTTTGGCAAGCACACAATGTTTTCTATGTGATAGAAAGAACTGTTTTTGTCCTGGCTTCTTCATTTCACTGCTGGGCATTTACTTTCCTTTTAGTTATTTTTAAAATTAAAATGGCAATTATATAAAATGTTATGAAAGCATATGTCCCAATCAAGGCGAGTTAATTAAACAATGTATCTTACACTTAAATGAAAAACTACTT
The DNA here is from genome assembly GCF_059756535.1 of Pantherophis guttatus. Classification (NCBI taxonomy): domain Eukaryota; kingdom Metazoa; phylum Chordata; class Lepidosauria; order Squamata; family Colubridae; genus Pantherophis; species Pantherophis guttatus. The sequence goes on along the minus strand of NC_142064.1, from coordinate 85,908,655 downwards.
CAAGACCAACAAATAAAAGATGTGCCCTTTTAGCTCATACATTATACCTAGTAATCACAAGGGTGTAGATCCATGATGGCGAAGCTATGGCACACGTGCTGGAAGTGGCACGCAGAGCCGTTGCCCGTTGCTCTTCGGGGTTCTGGGGCGCTGGCCAGCTGGTCTTCACGCACTCAGGAGTGCTGGAAACTGGAAGAGCAGTCGCCCGGAGCGCTTCCGGTTTCTGGCGCGTGCATGCGCACTGGCGAGCTGGTGTTTGCACATGCATGCATGCCAGAAACCAGAAGACCAGGTCAGGGGTGGGTTCTACTTACCTTTACTACTGGTTCGCAATGGGGCCGCACATGCGCAGAAGTGTTCTGATGACATCAGGGTTGGTGGGGGGAGCCTCCCACCGGTTTTACTACCGGTTCTATAGAATCGGTGCGATCCGGGGGCAGCCCACCACTGGACCAGGTGGCCGGTGCACATGTGCATGCCAGAAACCGGAAGATCATCTTCTCGGCGCACGCATGTGCACCTGGTGGCTGCTCTTCCCGTTTCCTGCACACATGCACGCACACGCTCCCGTTTCAGCACTCGGTGTGGAAAGGGTTTGCCAACACTGCTATAGATATTTAATTCAGTCTGTTTAATAAGTTCCAGGCCTGCTTTGCTCAAAATGTAAGCTGCCTTTATCTTACTTATATTGCCTGATAGTTGATCTTAATAAAAACTATACTAATTATATGTTATCTGTGCAGTTTTAACTTCTGAAGAATGAGACGTTGGTTTGTAAATATCAATAAACCATAAAATTCCTGTGTAAGTGAGTCCTGGTTAGCTAGGTAGGCGTGAACTCAGTTTCTCCTGGCTCGGTACTTGCAAGCTGTGGGAAATGGGAAGAGACATGGTGTAGTTATGAGCCATAAGAACAATATTGCAGGGTACATAGGAGAGAATCTGTTCTTACTAAATGAGTGTCCTTTGATCATGGGATCAGAGATACAAGGGGGATTCTCTTAGTGTATTGTGCCTTATTGGTTCATGAAATCTCTGAAAGAACTGGTTTTTGATTTTGAAGACCCCTATGCTGACTGAGCTCAGGGATTTTCTAATCCAGTTTTGGGCTGGTATGCTTAGAAGAGTTCAGAAGCCCATAGTGGTTATAAAAACCATGGCCTTATCTCAGCTGATTTATGATGCAGATCACCCATCCGCTCTACTTGGTATTTTATTCTGACTGAGGAGAAGTTCTTTGGATGTGGATGGCTCTCATTTTTCTCACTGTCATAGTGAGTCCACTGTCTGGTTAAGGCTGTACTAATGGGCTGAATAGGATGATCTGCCCTATGAGGTAACTAGATCCAGTTGGATTCCGAGAAATCTTAGAAAAAGCAGCTAACCTGCTCCCACTTACCCTGCCATAGTCTTGAGGACCACGTGAGTGCTGTTAACAGTAGATCAGACAATTAAATATTTCAACAGTAGATCAGGCAATATTATTAATATTTCCATTCCAGAAAATGTTAGAAGCAAGTTTGCCTAAATGCATAAACAAGTGAGCTTCACTATTCGTTATTGCATTCACAGAATAAATTTTAGATATCTGAAGTGGGACTGATAAAAAACTTTCTCTTTTTTACCTATTTAATTATTATATGTTGTTGGAATGGAAAATGAAAGCTTTTTCTTCTGTCAACAAATTTCTAGTTGGCATCATTTAAAATTATACATTTCTTCAATATTTTCAAAACTGTCTTTATTTGAATAAGTCATTTAGGGTCCAGACAATTGATTTCCCCTTTGTGACTGCAAAAAGGAATTTGCAAAACATACCATAGTGGTAAGATGAGGTATTGACAGAACTTAACACCTTGAGATGCTGTACAGTATATAAATGATCTCCCATCCTGTTCTGTTTTTACAGATGTTCATCCCCCAATCTCTGTATGAAGAGATATTTCCATGGGAATGAAGTTGTACATGCTTCCTGCTTCTGCATGATGCAAACTGGAAAACAATGAACCATTCTGCCAGCTTTCTGGATCCGTCGCTCCAGTGCTATCAAATGCATAAGTTAGCTCCATTTAACTAATACTGATCTGTTGTAGAATTTTGCATGCTTTTTAAAAAAAAAAAAAAAAACTTACTAGAACAAAAAAGCAGGACAAAAGAATGTTGTGTGCTATATCCATGGAACAATTCAACATGGACTTCCACTTTCTTCAGGCAAGCAGTAGTAATTCAGCTGTCATTCCCCAAAGGAATGTAACCACATGGGCTCCTGTTATGCTTAATCAACCAAAGGTGGACTTCGGTATACTTTCAGTATGAGGGTGCATTTACGCAAGCTTTGCTGACATTCACGAGAATTCAGTGTTCCTGTTTGTAGCAATCTCCTTCCACAATTCCTTAAAAATGTAGGGATGTGGGGGAGGGGGCAAAATAGCAAGGTCTGTTGAACTCTCAGAAGGAGCCAGTCACTTGACATAATATAAGGATTAAGATTAATGAGCTGGATTAAATAGCTTCAAAGAAATACAGCTCAGCTAGCCAGTCTTTTTTTTTTTTAACAATGTATGCAGACTTATTTTTAGAACCAATTATAATGAGAATACTGGTATTCACATCTTCTCCTATGAATTTTTTTTTCCATTGGTTAAACAGCTTCGCCGACAGATTAACTCTTCTGAGAAATTTGGGTTTTTGTAGAAATGCGGGCAATATATATACATATATATAGAAGGCTCTCAGATGCGAGGTTTTAGATCTGATTAGACTTCTAGGCCCCACTCTTAATCCCTCCCTGTCCCTCAGCTGGAGTTGTACATGCGGCAAGTCTTTGAGAAACCTCCTTTGCCAAAGAAGATGACGAGAAAAATGAAGACATTGTCAGCTGTAGAACTATTGGAAGTTGAACTGCTGTGTTTCTTTGCAAAATGGCTTGATCCTCGGGCCCAACATTTTATTTATTTGTATCCCGCCTTTATTATTTTTTACAAATAACCTCAGGGTGGAAAACATATTCAACACATCTTCCTGATCTCATTTTCCCCACAACAACAACTCTGTGAGGCGAGTTGGGTTGAGAGAGAGTGACTGGACCAAGGTCAGCCAGCTAACTTTCATGGCTAAAATTTTCATGAACTAGAACTCAAGTGTCTCCTGCTTTAACCGCTAGATCAAACTGATTTTATTTATTCCAAAGGTGCTTTTTCAAGAGACAACTGGACTTCCTGGTTTTTCTCAAAGCTGAAGAAGCTGCTTGGATGAGAAGCGAAACGTCTTCAAAGAAAAACCAGAAAGTCCAGTTGCCTTTTGAAAAAGCACCTTTGGTACAACTGTGACCTGGATAACTTGAGAATCTCCATAGACATTTGGTTTCATTTGATTGTCAATCAGTTGTGCCGCACAATCGTTGGAACCTTTTTTTTTTAAAGCATTTTTTTACTACTGGTTCTGGTGAATAGGTAGTTAAAAAATGCTTTAAAAAAGTAAAAAAAGAGGTTCCGACGATCACAGCTGTGCCGCGCGAGCGTTGGAACCTTTTTTTTTTTTTTTTTTTACTTTTTTAAAGCATTTTTTTACTACCTATTCACCCGGACCATCTTCTAGTTCACCTCCTACCCAGGGCAAGAATCCTCAGACCATCCCATATAAATGTCTGCACAATCTTCCAGAACTTATGCTCAGGGCCCCTCATTTTAACCATGAGCCAAAAATATTCTCCCTTATTGTTACTTCAAATTACTTTCTGTACATCACTGAACAAATCTCAGTTCTCTCGCAACTATCAGCGTACACCAGGGGTGTCAAACCTGCGTCATCACGGCGTCACAGGACTTTTTCCCCCTTCACTAAACTGAGTGTGGGTATGGCCAGCGTATGACACATCCAGGCTGTGGGCCGCGAGTTTGACAGCCCTGGCTTACACAATAGACATAGTTTGAAGACTAGTTTCAAATAACTGATATAGTTGCCAAGAATGGTGGTGCTGTTCCTAATAATAGCAAAAGAGCTAGACATAGATAACATTAGATTAAATGGAAATTCTGTCAGTGAAATTGGATTTGTGCAAGCAAGCCTTGTTTTATATGAAGGACATACATTTGGAAACCAGGTAAACCAACAATATCTCAGAACAGGCTTCTAATAATGTATACGAGTAACATCATTGTTGAAACTAAGAGTGGTTTCCTCCATAGGAAAAGAATAAAAGTAATTGAAAGGTTTTCTCCCTAGAATTGGTTGTTGAAGATAACCCTGGTGTTTGCTTTAGACTTTTATTCAGATATTAAAACTACCTTGATCTGCTTCTATTGTCAGAAACACTGTGGGACTTAGCTGGAGAATGCTATATACCCTTTCCATATACATCTGGACTCCTGGAATTTTTTTTAAACAAATTATTTATACATTTTTCTTTAACATATAAGTATTTAATAGACCCGTGATGGCGAACCTGTGGCACGCGTGCCACAGGTGGCACTCGGAGCCATATCTGTGGGCACGCAAGCGTTGCCTTAGCTCAGCTCCAGCATGCATGCACACGACAGCCAACTAATTTTCGGGCCTTCCGGGCCCACCGGAAGTCGGGAAACGGGCCATTTCAACCACAGTCCACAGGTTGTAAAAGAGCCACATTTGCCCACCTCTGATGTAGTGTATTGTCTGGGTCATTTTACATATACATAGTAATAGTAATAATAATATTCTTTACTTGTATATAATAGTATTCTTCCAACTTCTAGTTTCTACCTTTATTATCTAACCATTGATAAAACAAATCCCAAATTAAATAATATTCTATGTCTTTTTTATCCTTTATCTTTAGGGTTAACCTATCCATTTCCTCACAGTCTTATATTTTTTGATTATATTTTCATCTGACGGAGTTTCCTCATTTTTCCAGAATGTGGAATTGTATTTGCACAATTGTATTGTGCAAATACAATTCTCGCTGCCATCAAAACATGTAAATATACATTCCCTTTATTATATTTTTCTGGCAAAATACATAACAAAAACATTTCTGGCTTTAAGTCTATATGTTGCTTATCATTTTCTCTAACCATATGTGTATTTTTGTCCCAAAATTTTTTGCCTTTGGGCAAGTCCACCACATATAATAGTACGAGCCCGGTATCTGGTTGCATTTCCAACATTTGGTGGACATGTTTTTAAACATCTTTGCTAGCTTTGCCGGTGGCAAATGCCACCTATAAAACATTTTATACAGCTTTTCCTTGTAGTTGCCATTGTCAATTTATAGTTTCTATCCCAAAGTTTATCTAGTTCTATGGTATATCCAAAAAATTTTGCCCCAATTTTTGAATTTGGAAATTTTTGAAAGGAGGCTAAATACAGGTATGTACTCAGTTTACAACCACAATTGAGCCCAAAATTTATGTTGCTAAGTGAGAAATTTGTTAAGTGAGTTTTGCCCCATTTTACAACTTTTCTTGCCACATTTAATAATAATAATAACAATAATAATAATAATAATAATAATAATAATAATAATAATAATAATAATAATAATAATTTTATTTCTATACCGCCCTTCTCCCGAAGGACTCAGGGCGGTGTACAGCCAATTTAAAAACACAGGACACAACAATGATTAAAAATTAAAATAATTAAATAGATTTGGCCGATTTAAAACCCCAAAAATTAAAATACCCCAATTTAAAATTATTATGTTGATAGCCCTGCCTGGCGGAACAACAGGGTCTTCAGCGCGCAGCGAAACACCCGGAGGTCGGAGATCTTATGTATTTCCGGGGGCAGTTCATTCCACAGGGCTGGGGCTCCCACAGAGAAGGCCCTCCCCCTGGGTGTCGCCAGCCGACATAACTTGGCTGATGGCACCCTGAGGAGACTCTCTCTGTGGAAACGGACTGGTCGGTGGGAGGCTATTGGTGGCAGAAGACGGTCTCGAAGGTACCTGGGTCCTATGCCATGGAGCGCTTTAAAGGTGGTAACCAACACCTTGAATCGCACCCGGAAGACCACTGGGAGCCAGTGCAGCTCGCGCAGGAGGGGTGTCACGCGGGCACAACGAGTTGCGCCCATAACCACCCGCGCGGCCGCATTCTGGACCAGTTGGAGCCTCCGAGTGCTCTTCAAGGGGAGCCCCATGTAGAGAGCATTACAATAGTTAAGTGAATCTTAACTATTTGTTAAGTGAATCGCTGCAGTTGTTAAGCTAGTAACATGGTTGTTAAGTGACTCTGGTTTCCCCATTGGCTTCGCTTGTCAGAAGGTCGCAAAAGGGGATCACATGACTCCGGGAAACTGCAACCGTCATATATATGAGTCAGTTGTCAAGCATTTGAATGTAAATCACATGACCATGGGGATGCTGCAACGGCCATAAGTGTGAAAAATGGTCATGTCACTATTTTCAGTGCCATTATAACTTGGAACAGTCACTAAACGAACTGTTCTAAGTTGAAGACTACCTGTACTCATAATCCCTTCCCTCTCCGTCCCTTCCTCTTCTCCCTCTCCCTCCCTCCCTCCCTCTCTCTCTCTCCCTCCCTCCCTCTCTCTCTCTCTCTCTCTCTCTCTTTCTCTCTCTCTTTCACTCACTCACTCACTCACTCTCTGTCTCTCAAAGTTGTAAAACTGGATATATCCTGCCATCTTGTGATGAACATGGAGAATATCCTGTGAGGACCCAATATTTATATAATTATTACTGTCCAAATAATTATCTTCAAAAGCAATAAGCATTCAGTGCTAATGCTTCCTTTTTATATCAGAAACTTACTTTGTATTCACCCAGGATTCCTTTTCAACTGTCTCTTTAATTCTGCCTTCCTTTAATTGAGAACTTTGCATTTCAGTTCAACTGCTTCAGCCCTTATTCTCTTGGATAATTATTCTATCTATTTCTTCCACTATTCCAATACACTGAATTCTTTGCTCCACGAAATTTATAGATCTGTATAGTGTACAGACATGCACAAAGACAGCCAAACATAGGTTTCAGATTCCAACATTGGTTTGCTCCTTTATTGATTATAATTCCCATTTTTCCATTGTTACGAGGAATCCCATACAAGTGTTACAGTTTTATTCACGATTCACAATGTTTTTTTGCCAGTTTCTGGCATTTGTTGTTGGTTTCGACAAAATAAGTCCAATCAAATGAATGGGTTTGTTTAATGACCATCACTTTCAGAAATTACAAATTGAATTACCAATCCATGCACCAACAATCCTTCCCCCTAAAATCTGGCCTGGTTTAGCTAACAAGGACAGGAAGAGGAGAAAACAGAAACACAAAACTTGAAATGTCAGGTTGCTCAGCTCTTAACAGGGTGAGGATGGTTTATTTATGCAGATGAAATTCATAATCAATGGAAAAACACAAGAGATTTTTGAAACACTTCCATCCTTCACCCATCTAATTAGCTTCATTTTGTAAAAAAATAAAAATGGAAGCCATCAAAGCATTTTACTAGAGAACAAAGAATGAAAGGAATAAGGAATAATTGGATGTGAATGATTAATAAACATGAACTTACAGCCTTGATAATTACTTTCTAAAGACAGACCATATACTTCCCATAATTTCTTTAGCGCTTTTATCTTAAAATGTATACATTGTTCGGGACATATAAATACTGCGCCTACCAGCAGTATACATTTTATAACTAATAGTTAATTCTATATGTTTAAGTTCATATTCATGATTCTATACAGAAGTGCAATTTTTTACATTGATAATCCATTGCTTGCTGTAATTTGGGCTGCTGAGATGTGTGTCAGTTCTGGCTATGATGCTAACATGGGGAAAAAATAATATTAAACAACTCTTATATTCTAGAGTCATTCCAAAGCATTTATTTCTTTCCCCATGCATTAAAGTGTTATATTTAATAATATCACCTTTTTTTTTCCAAAGTTCATGGGCAAATGTCACCTCTGAATTTTGTCACAAGTTGCCTTTCTCTACGTTAAATGAATTATTTTCTGAGATTAAATCTGCAATATTTATTAATTTAAACTATCTGGCCCTTCGTTAATTTGCCCAAGGTTAAGGAAGAACATGTACTATATTCTATAGAAATCATGCTACAGCATTTTATAGCATGTGCTTGTTATATATGAGTGCAATCTTAATTCTAGTAAAATATTTAAGAGCAAGTATTTCATTATCTCTGCTCTCATTATACTTTCTAATGCCTCTTTATTAAGATACAGATTTCATTGCGTTTAAAGTGCAGTACCCATATTGCTTATTAGAACTTTTTTTTTTCAAAGCCTATCATCCAAAGGTTGGTGCACCCCGATTGCATCTTGGTTTAAGCCCACTATTTGCACTTAGCACCAAGACCGACATGCATCAGAAACAATATCCTCCTTCTTCATCATTTCTATATTCAGCAGCCTATTTTTCAGGAAAAAACTACTTCTGTTGCTATTGTTCAACATCTAGGACCATAGTACTATTGCCAATTTACTACCGATTGCTGAAAGATTTTTCATTGAGTCCTGCTTAGTATGACATTTAACCTGAAAAGTGAAAAATAGGCATTACCCCACAAAGACCATTCTAGCACTATACAATGTCACTGAACTACAGCTATGGCTATATGAAATCAGCCTTTATTAGTGATATATTGCCACAGGAATGGCTGGATGATGTCCTAAGGATTTACAACTCACTAGTGCACAAGTAGCAAAGAATTTTTCTGTGTCCATGTGCTTCTGACTAATATTGTTAGGACTGAGCCTGAGAGAAGACAAGTCAAACACCTAGTCAGTCCTGGCTTTCTGATAAAATATGTAAAGTTGTGCCTTCATAATTTTTTTTTTTTTAAATCTACATAAGCAAATGAAAATGTCTTCAGCAGGCACTCATAAGATTAGCCTCCCAGGTAATGTTTTTGCCAGGAATAATTCATTAGAGAAGAGAGAGCCAGTTTGGTGTAGTAGCTAAGATGCTGGCCTAAAAACCAGGAGACAGTGAGTTCTGGTATGACTGGGTGACCTTGAGCCAGTCACTCTCTCTCAGCCCAACCCACCTCACAGGGTTGTTGTGGGAAAAATAGGATTATTAGATATGCTTGCTGCCTTGAGTTACATATAAAGTAATAAAGGTTGAAATTATTTTTAAAAAATCAAATAAATATAGTTCAGTTGGCAGAAAATCCAGAGATGGTCCTTTGATGAAGATATGGAGGCATGGTTACCATCAGAGGTCATATTCAGCCGGTTCTGGAGAACCAGTAGAAATTTTGAATAGTTCGGAGAACCAGCAAATACCACCTCTGACTGGCCCCGCCCCCATCTATTCGCTGCCTCCCGAGTCCCAGCTGATCGAGTCCCAGCTGATCAGCTGAGTCGTCTTTTGTTGCTCTGCACATGGAGCTGAAAAGCAGGTTAGTGGGGTGGGAAGGGAATGGAGATTTTACAGTATCCTTCCCCTGGAGTGGAGTGGGGTGGGAATGGAGAATTTGAGGTATCCTTCCCCTGCCACACCCACCAAGCCATACCATGCCCACTAAGCCACACCCACAGAACCAGTAGTAAAAAATTTTGAATCCCACCACAGGTTACCATATCTATAAAGATATGCAATCCTTATGATATTCATTGTTCTTGGAGGCTTTGACGGGCTTTTAAGGTGGAACAGCACATTTTAAATAGATGTGGGAAATGGACTAGGGCCAGCATGAGGGTATAAGTATTAATCCTTTGATCATTATTGGAATCTGCTTATTTTCCCCATATCCTCTTATCCATCACATGGGACCTCATGTTTGAGTTAAGATTTTGAATACAGTACTGCATACGTGTGCACGTTTGCTTATGAATATGTCTGGGTGAGGAGGTGGTAGAACCAGCTGTGCTGATATGTTGCAGCTGTAATACTGGAATTATCCAAACAGAAGCAAATTCTTTTAAACAGACCACCCCCTCTCCTTGATTAGCATGAATGATGAAGTTGTCTTGAATCTCTGAAGTATATGCTATAATGCAATGTTTTAGCCTTTGAGAGGCTCCAAAACTTGAGCAAGGAAGGCACAACTTCCTGTCTAATGAATGACACACTCATATGTGCAATCTTACAGGTGTTTTGTTATTGCAAGATCAAGGCTGGCTAAATAACACAGCAAAAAAAGGGCAAGAGAGCAAAAATGCCCTATATTTCTTGTCTTGGAAAGCTACGATTCTCTGCTGCTTTATCTGTGGGGATGTGCTTTTGTATATCTATATACAGAGGTGGGCTGCTGGGGGTTCGCAGGGGTTCAGGAGAACCTCTAGCTAAGATTCTGTGCAATTCGGAGAACTCCCAAATCCCACTCCTGGCCCCACCCACCCTGCCCCGGCCCTCCCAGGAGTCACCACACGGCCCATTTTGGATGCAGGTAAGTGCAGGGCATGTGCAGAGGCTTGGGGAGGACAAAAAATGGGCCTACCGGAAGTTCAGGACCTCCGGAGCCTGGGGAGGCCGTTTTCGCCCTTCCGGAGGCTCGAGGAAAGCCTCCGGAACCTGGGTAGGGTAAAAATGCCCCCCCACCATGGTGCAGGAGGCCAATTAGGCCACACCCACCATGGCCACGCTCACCCAGCAACTGGGCAGAGAACTTCTTGCTAAAAAATTTTAAGCCCACCCCTGTCTACATACTCTCGTGGCTCTTTGTAACTTTCAATTGGAAGATATAAGAGAAGAATCATCGTAAGAAAGTAGCTCCAATGAGCTAATTTACAGAAATCCAGTACCCATGACTCACTTAGGAATGTAGTTTGGGAAAATTGTCACTTTGGTGTCACTACCATGCCTTCTGACTACACTTCCCAGAAACCCATAGGTTGTATGGCACAAGGGAGGAGGGAAGGACTGTATCTTCACCTTTTCCCCCACCTCCCTCTCTCCCCTGCATCCAATCAGCTGGTGGATCCACAAATGGCAGTTGGCTGCCTTGGAACCAAGGTTGACAACTGAAATAACAGATGAAGGAAGCTGGTGAAATAAGGATGAGTGAAAGACTCAGAAGTTCTGGGGAGCGCCAGAGATTGATGGGTGAGCCCTTTCTCTTTGAAGACAGGGGGCCCTTGTGGACATGCTGGGGTACAGTTTTCCTTGTGGTCTGCAGCTCCCTTTGTCCCCTTCCACAAGCAGGCAATTTCATTGGTCAGCTAAAGAGGATTGATTTCTGAACTCCCTGCCAGATTCCCACAAGCAGTGATGAAATCCAATTTTTTTTACTACCGGTTCTATGGGCGTGGCTTGGTGGGCGTGGCAGGGGAAGGATACTGCAAAATCTCCATTCCCACCCCACTCCAGGGGAAGGATATTGCAAAATCCCCATTCCACCCCACTCTGGGTCCAGCCAGAGGTGGTATTTGTCGGTTCTCCAAACTACTCAAAATTTCCATTATTGGTTCTTCAGAACCTGCTGGATTTCACCCCTGCCCACAAGCAACATCAATGGGGAATCAAGCAGGAAGTTGGAAGTCACTCCTGCTCCCAATCCTTTTTTTGCCCACTCATGGTTATTCTGTTTCTCCATTTAAGTAAGGAAATAGGTATTTCCGAAAGGATCATCCACAAGGGATCATGAGCTGTTTAATATGAAATAAGACTGACCTCTAGTGAAAATATCCAGCACTTCAACTCATTTGTTTTCCTTCTTCACCTGGCAATAACTTTTGTTATTTTTTTTAAAAAAAGTTCCTTTCCTCCCAATGAAGGAAAAAGGCATTCATAGAGACCAGTTTTTATGGATCAACTTCTATTTCAGATGGTGCACAAAGCATAATCATCTGTTAATATGAAAAAAAGGTTACAGCTGTTGGATCTTTTCACAACACATACTTTCTCTGGATTGTGCCAAAAGGACGATTATAACAAGCAATTTTTTTAAAGAAAGGGATTAGTTAGAAACAAAGGAAGCTGCTTTTGATCCCTAATCTGTTTAGCAAAACATTATCTCCACTGCAGGGCCAAGAACTGAATCTGGGATCAATTTTTTTATTGATTGATTGATTTATTTAATTAATTAATTAATTAATATTGCTGCCTATTTGTCCATGGAGACTCAAGGTGGTTTACAGAATATAAAACAACATTTAAAACAATAAAACTAATAAAAAGAATCAAATAAATTAATATAGTATAATATAATAAAATCACCCCCCACCCCACCCCGGGAACAGCAGATCACACGAGCCAGGTCTTCACCGCCTTCTGGAAGAGCGTTAGAGTGGGGGCCATTCTAATCTCTGGGGGAATGATGTTCCAGAGAGAGGGAGCCACCACGGAGAAGGCCCTTCTGGGTCCCACCAGGTGTATCTCCCTTGGGGTGGGACCAGCAACATTCCCTGCCTCCCCATTCTGATGGGTCAAGTAGACGTGACCGGCAAGAGATGGTCCCTCAGATATTCCTGCTTTTGCAATGGAGACAAAGTATGCACCCTTCCTTTCTGACCCTTCCCTAAATAACTTGATTAAAGGACTCGTGTTTCTGTGATAGAAATATGAGTTGCAGCTTCTATTTGGCTAACACCAAAAATGCCACTATGAATATGCAGAAGTACGTGACAAACAGGAACAAAATTCTCTGCTGGTAATATCATATGCCATATTGTGATGTCATGAGATGATCATATTTATCTCACTGTAGGCCTCCTATTGTGACATCACACACTGGAGGTCAGCTGGTTAATCTTCACACATCACAGAAGTGGATTGGAAAGACAGAATGGAGGCTATTTTGATGCGTGTGGAAAGCAGGGTGCTTTTTTGTGCATGTAACTTTTTGGTGTTGAGATTTTGAGAGCACAATAAGTTAGAAGAAGAAACCAACAGAATTCTTTCAAAACACTTCCAATTATCACATTGTCCTTTCAGTCATGGATGGGAAACGTTCCGTGCGAAGATGTCCAGCTCAAGCAACGCCAGCTTTTCAAGATAACCCTGCTGAGCAAGGTAGCAATCCCAGGGCGACAAGAGGATCGGGCAAGACACAGTCAAACAAGTAAGAAGGATGCATGCATTTAGTTACTGTAACATAACAAATATATCTGTGAAAAATAATCTAAGAGAGTCTTCTTCAAATTAATGCTCTTCTTTTGAGGCCTCAATTCCCAGACTTTGCAGCCAGCACAATCAACCATTCCTTTAATTTTCTAGTCAACTGCAATTGTACAGTATAGCTTCCTACAGATTGAGGAGACATTATGAATGGCTACATGATTGCACATATGCCACTGCAATTCACCAATTGCTTGTAAATGATTTTCTAATTGCATCAATGTGTTCCCTTAAATCCTGAGTTTTTTTCATATCCAGAAATCAGTTGCCGAGGAGGACAATAACAAAAGATAAGCTGCCCAAAGGCCTGAGTGCCAGTAACTGAGGGATGATACGTGTTTTCCTTTTTTGTCATTTTAACTCACACCTTTTTTAGATGTTTTTGTTTAGCTTAATTCTGTTTTTTGTTAATTTTTTTCCCCTTTGGATTTTGTGTTTTAATTTTTTGAATTAAAAATATATATATATAATCTAAAATGTACACATCTCCCTTAATAGTCCAAGTACTGTATTCACATGAACACAAATGAACAATGAAAACAATACAATGAAACTTCGGGAAAGATAGATTTATTGTAACAACGGGGTTAAAAAGTTTTTCACACCTCCCCTGGACTCTGTATGCACCTCCCTAAGGCAAGTACACCACGTTTGTGAAACTTTAGGCTAGAACTAACATTCAGGAATAGCAAATAGTCTTTTAATAAGCCTTGTTGCCACAATGCATGGAACTAAGGACACTAAGGATCATCATTCTTAGGATAATGTATTTCAGGCAGCCTGCATATTACAGCTGTAAAGCATGAAAAAAGCTTTATTTAGGAGCCATGGTAGCGCAGTGGTTAGAACACAGTATTGCAGGCTAACTCAGTGTTCACTGTCAGAAGTTCAATCCTGACCGGGTCAAGGTTAACTCAGCCTTCCATCCTTCCAAGGTCGGTAAAATGAAGACCCAGATGGTTGGGGGCAATATGCTGACTCTGTAAACCGCTTAGAGAGGGCTCTAAAACAGTACGAAGTGGTATATAAGTAAGTGTTATTGCTCAATGCTAAAGGGTTGGTATTTTTCATGATTACAAATTGTGCTGCACTAACATAACGTACATTTGTAGAGCATTGAAGATCATTTGTAACTCTTCTTCTTTCAGCTGGTACCTGCTTAATTCTTCAGGAGGTTGTCCCAGGACATCTACTACTTCATCTAACCAGATGTCCTCACTTTACGATCAGGGAGAAGAAAATGGGCGTAAGTCTAAGAAACATTTAGGTTTGGATAACCACTAATGATTAGAGGCCAGAGATTAAAAAAAAAAAGTCCCAGAAAAAAATATGTCAGGATTGCATCTTGAATCTTTTTGCTAGTTTATATCTATGCAATGTATACAAATCGACTAAAGCTCTTAAGTATTGGCCTCACAATACATAATTTTGCAGTTCCCCTCATATGTTCTCTCTAGCAATTGATCTATTCAAAAGGGCTAAGAAATAAGAATAGGAAAGAAGAAAGTACTGTACAGATTGTAGAAATATATATTGATCAGGGGTGCGTTACTCCTGGTTTGCCCCGGTTCGGCGAACTGGTAGTGGCGGTGGCGGGAGGCTCCACCCACCAGCCCAGATGTCATCAAAAAACGCATGTGTAGAACAGTGGTGGGTTTCAAAAATGTTTATTACCAGTTCTGTGGGTGTGGCTTTGTGGGCGTGGCAGAGGAAGGATACTGTAAAATCTCCATTCCCACCCCACTCCAGGGGAAGGTTACTGCAAAATCCCCATTTCTTCCCAATCAGCTGGGACTTGGGAGGCAGAGAATAGATGGGGGTGGGGCCAATCAGAATTTTTACTACCGGTTCTCCGAACTACTCAAAATTTCCGCTATCAGTTCTCCAGAACTGGTCAGAACCTACTGAAACCTACCTCTGGTGGAGAAGTGCCAAGGGCTCACAAAGCCAGCGCGCACACCCGCGCGCTACCAATAAGAAACCGTTAGCCCCGGGATTAGAATCCCATCACTGATATTGATGCAGATGGAAGTCAGAGCAGCTGTTGCCAATCCAATCTGTATACAGAAATTATTGATATAAGATGATAGTGATGACTGGATAATGAGATGGGTTTTCTTCAGCAGGAGGTTTTACCAGAGAAGTCATTGCTGGTGAGAGTTGCTGTAGCCGCTTCTCATCTGATTCCACAGCTTCATCTGAAAGGGGTATGCTAAGTATGTGTCTAGCAGTTCCACATTCCTACAGCTTTCCTAAAAATATGGTGCATTTGATAGCTAAAGTTATTCAAGCAGAAAGCTGGACAGCCTTCAACCAGGGATAGAAATTAATCCTCCAAGTGTTCTGTCCCCGTCCCCACACACACACAAACAGCCAGCCGGGGGTTAAAGAATTACTTGGCACACACAATGTTCGTTATCAGGAACTTGGCAGCAATACGATAACAGTCTGCCAAGTGCTTTACTAGAAGAAGAAGGAGTGTCCCTCCACCAGATAACCCCAACGAATACACACAGTTTTCAAAACAGTCCTAGCTCAAACATGGAACCTTCAGCAGATTAGGCGTTGTACAAAGTGACTAGCCAGAAGTTAGCTTTGTCTGTCACAGAGTCTAAATGGCCACCACACTCTCTTATATAGCCTGTGGGGTGTGGTCCAGTGACTCAGCTTAATCCCTGGTACGCCTCCTCATCTGCTGCAAATGTTTATCTCGCCTTCATTGGCGTGGATCCAGGAACGATTTATCACCGTCATTGCTGTCATCGGAGACACCTGGCTCCTGGCCAATCTCCTCTCCCTCGGCAGACACCTGAGGCATTGCAGAGAGGAGGGGCCTGGAGAGGGAGGCCTGGCCGGCTCCTCTCCTTCATGTTCGGAGCCTTCTCCCTCCGATAAGATGGGCTCGGAGGTCGGAGCCACAACACCAAGACAACTTCCAACTTTAGAATATCATGATGGTCACATATTGTTTTGTCTTTGAGAGGTGGAATAATATTTAAGTAGATTGACAAATATAAACTCTTCTGGAGTTTTTTCTTATCCACTTGACACAACAATTGTCCCAAAGGTGCTTTTTTTGACAAATGATGGTAGCAAGATGTTTCACTTGGTGGTGCTCATTCTTTTCTGGAATATCAGTTCTGTAGTACAAAATCCTACATGTTCATCCAAACCTATAGTAAGCTTTAAACGTAGGAGTGACAGACTTGAGAATACATCCATCTTTCTCATCTACTGTATATCTTCCTATATGTAGAAAGGGACAGCGACAAAACTTCCATGTCTAAGGCTGCCCACTGGATATAATAATTTTCTGACCTAGTGTGAAAGTCTTAAAATATATTGCTAAGATGACATTTTTTTAAAGAGTAGGATTACATTGCAGGAATTCCACCAACAGTTTTGGTGGACATGATGATGCATTTAAAATTAAAGCCGCCCTTTTTTATACAGTCCAGAAAAAGTTAATCTTAAAAAGTCTAACTGAAATGAACATTTAACTCTAAAAGTTTCTCTGTTTTTAATAAGATTTAAGAAGGCCTAATCTCCTCTGGGTTGAACCTAAGGTCAGTAGTAGTGATTGGCTATATTCATATAATCTATTGTGTTTCAGATTAAGCCACTTCATTGTATAATTTTGCGCATCAGTAATTTGGAGATCCTTATTTGTTAAAATTGGATGCAGTAATTTAGAGATCCTTATTTGTTAAAATTGGATGTTAGGTTGCACTGAGATCTAGATCTCAGTGCAACCTAACATTTTATTTTGGGTTTTAATGTTGACTAAATCCCACCACTTGCTAAAATACGGTTTGATCCTATATCTCATGCTGTGACTTGATGAATCATACATGGCAACAGCATACATGATGCATGCAGAAAATAGTACTAACTGGTGTATTTGCTAAGAGTTTGAATTGTGAATTTACAAATTTTATTTATTTATTTTTGCTAGGAAGGTATTAACTTATCTTCATACTTACAGTCCTCAGCAGATCAGATGGCCAAACAAGTATATTCCCAGTTACTTTATAAACCTTCAGAAACAAATCCTTAAATGTTTTGTGAATTATTCTGTTTCACAGAAACCATATGCTGCATTCCGAGCCTTATTGTATATTCTATTATCTGCTTTCTTCGAAAACTTTTACAATCCTGCTACTGTGCAAGGTAAGTGGCAGTGTAAAAATGTTCAAAAGCTCCTTTCAAAAGAAATCATAATCAAGACAGCTAACTTTGCATCTGATAGTCTTCTCCATTACAGAAGATCTCCCTTGGGTGAGGTAGAGTTGGAAATATCATGCGTCTTTTGACATGCAAGTCTTTAAATAGGCCAAAGAGGTGTTACCCTAATACCTGTCTTATTTTAATTGTCTTAATACACTTTATGTATTTTAAATATTTTTTAAAAAATATTTTGTTTATAAATTCATGTTATATATTAAAATAATTTATTATAACTTTATGAAATATTCTATGAATTAATTATATTTTAATGGGGTGTTTTATGCACAATCACCCTTATTTTCTCCCTTCCTTGACTCTAAAAGTGTCAGATTCTGCATGGTCCCATTTTCAGTTCCCCTCTCACTCTCTTCCTGGTCCTAACTGCCTCCCTCTAAATTCAAGTCTACTTCTCTCAGATTCTCCAAATCTCATATCTTCTCCAGCCAACTTACTCAGCAACTTCTTTGGTGGTGGAAGTTGCCAAGCTTGTTCTACTGAGCTGGGAATGGGACAACCCGCCACAGCCAAGTTGCTGCAACCAAACTCGCCACAGCCAACTCACCACAGGACAACTCGCCATGGGACAATTTAACAATTCAATTTTATTATTTAAAATAAAATTTAAAAATATTTTAATTTTTGTCATTCACCTTTTATTCTGTCCTTCCTTTTTCATTCTTTCTTCAATGATTCTACTCCACCATTTCTTTGATATTAGTTTAACTCTTGCCCCACAGCGAGTTGTCGTATGGAGAGTTGGCCATGTCGAAATGTCATAGACCCAGCTGAAATATCCACTGACCTCTTGAATCCTTTGCATGGACTCAAGCTGCCTCTCTCCTCCATTACTTGGAGGAAGAAAGACAAGGCTTGTGTTATGTCTTCCTGTACTGATTATTCACAAGTAGTCTTTCTGCTGACCCTTCTGCTGGTTTCCAACAACTCTTCTTTTTCTTTTCCTCTCTCTTCTGCTTTTCCATATCTCAAGCAATGTAATAACCTGAGCATTACCTAGAATTTGATATTTGACCTGTTTTACACGTAGGCAATTTCCAAATCCATCTCTGCGTGTCCAGTCTGGGAAAGGCCCCTGTTTGAAAGCTAGGAATGCTGGTAACAACTTAAACAGTACTGAATTGGTTGAACTCAATAGATGCAACTTCCAAGGTGTTTGTTGTTCCCTTTCTCATGCAACAGCTAGCATAGCCATAATGTATGATGTGATACCATTGGCACTGGGGGTTAAGGAAACATCCTGTTTGATGACATCACACCATGCATTGTTTTATGGCAGATATCAAGCAAGGAAGAGAGGAGAGAGAAAAAGACATGAAGTAGCAGCAACCCTTAGAATGACTTGTTAATAAACCTCTCTGGTTTTGAAGGAACCAGCAATGCCCTTGGGTGACCTTCGCTATTATCAAGATTCCTATTCTTATCCTTAGCAATTCCTAAGAATTGTTCCGTCCATTGACTTTGCCTTAATGATCCTACCTTCCTTCTCAGAAACCAAAACCCTATGGCAAACTGTGTGAGATGCTTGACGTTCCTCATCATAGCTCTCTCAGTCATTTATGGTAAGTACTCATTGTTCCATTTGAAATTTGAAAAACATCTGAATAGCGGCAGGTTCTCGTGGATTGAACATAAAAGGTGCTCATGTTGAGGATCTGAGTGTCAGAAGTCCCAATGTGCCAGAATTTATCCAGAAAAGTTCATGTTCTAACCCAAGTCACGTGGGCAAGGCAGAGGTTAAGGAAAGTCTGTTTATTGCTCATTATCACAGTGACAGACAACCCTCCAATGCTTTTCCCTCATTCTGGATTTACAAACTAAGTCCCAGACAACCCAAAGCGAAAGAGGGAGGTAACAATACTAACAGATCCAGAGTTCCAGCAACCAAAACATAGTCCACGAGTCTGAAGTGCAAGAGCTGAGACCAAGTCCAAAGTTCAAGGAACAGGATGAAGCGAAGCTCCTTTCCTCAGCTCTCCTTGTGAGGAAGAGCGGGGCTGCTTCCTCACAAACAACCTCACTGACCTTTTCTATGCCCCTCTCCGCTCTGCACTGTCTGCAGATCAGTGGGGGAGGGAGCAGTTCCTCGTCAGAGGTGGTCTGGAGCCTGTCATCTCTGTTGGCTCTCTGCAGCTGCTCTGCTCCTTCAGGAGGATCCCCGTCCACTTGGTTGCCCCCCCCTCCCGTCAGAAAGTCCTGGAACTGCCTCGTCCCAACCCCTGGACTCTCCAATCGTTCAGAGAGGGCTGTGTTCTCCCTGTTGGACAGTCCCAGCTCCAACTCCTCCTTCTCTAAACCAGGATCCAACAAAGTCATGGCCCACCATGATTCTTGCAGGATGAATACGTATGGAAGCGCCTGCAAGGGCATGTTATTGTGCAGCCTATGACCACTCACCTTTTTCTCAGCAGATACAGATTTTTCTCCCATTACTGAAAAAGATTCTATAACAGCAAATTTGGGTAGATGGTTGAAGTAAACGAAGGGAGTTTGAATGGCAAGTATTGGTAGGAAAAAGTGAGTTTTTAAATGCTCCTTCAAGTAGTGGGAGATGGCTATGTGTGGTGATACTTTTCTTATATACACTTCTATATTACTCTGTGCTTATAAAACTAATTTTCCAAGCTTTTCTGTTCTTTCAAAATGAAGGAGAGAAAGTGTCCAGTGTTCAGTAAAGTTGTCAAATCTCAGTGCAGGTAGGATTAGTTTACTTTTTGAAGAGTTTTGAGAAAAGGGGATAACGTTAGAGATTTCTTTCCTAATGCTCTGTGCCACTTTAGCAATTTCTTGGACACTAAGCTTCAAAATAAAAGGCATTTGTAGAGTTAATTGTAGAAACTCTTCCCATTTTTGCTTATTTCTTACAGGTACCGTTTACTGCGTTTGTCAATACCTGCGATTATCAGATGGCCTATCATCGAAGGTAAATACCATTCCACATAATGGACAGAAAGGAAAGTCATCAAAATGGTTTGGGGCCAGATTGGGCAACTCATGGAGAATTTGGGAAGCATGCAATGAGCCTCGAGACAAAATGGCTGCCACCCACAAACAGCCTTTCCTCAGTAGTTATTCTCAATGGAAACAAGGCCTTGCTGGATAATAAGGGGCCATCATAGTAGAGGTGCTGTTCACATTTGCTTTCTTGGGTTTTGAGGCTATCAGAAATGTTGTATCTGGAAAACAGCAAGTGAATTTGTGTATAGTTGCCATCATGGAAGTAACAATTAAAACCTGGATTTCCTTTTTTAAAAAATAAAAGAATGGCTCAAGTAGCAAACCTGGCTTCTCTACTTTTGCGTTATCCAATAACAGGTAGTCCTTATTTAGTAACTGCAATTGGCAAACTACATTACAGACTATCTGTAATCAGTATGATAAAATTGTAATTTACTACATAATTCTGGCTGGGTAGCTATGGAATTGAACTTAAGTCAAGAAGCATATTTTTTTTCTAAAATGGTCATTGATTAATTACAATTAATTGTGGTTGGGTGTCCACATGTTATAAATATTAAAATTGAATCATATCTGTTGTTTTTCTTCCAACAGGAACTTACAAAAGAGTATGAAACTGAGCTGAATGAACTCTGGTAAGGCTATTCCATATCTCTCCAAAATATCTTAAAGAAAAAGACTTTACTCATTAATTAAATTCATAAACTGCTTTAATCTATCACAGCTCTGGGCAATTTACAAAATACAATAGTAAAAACAAGAATGTACATAAGTTTTTTTAAAAAGTCTGGAGATCGTCATCCAATAAACCACACAATCTAACATATGGAAGAAAAGTCATGGTTTAACGGCTTGTACAGCATGGGAGCTGTACAAACCTCAGGGAATGCGGCTTATTGAAATGCAGCATCACCCCAGCCAAGCTTAGACCTATAGGAACCATCTAAGACAGGGCTGCCCAACTTTGGCAACTTTCAGACCTGCGGACTTCAACTCCCAGAATTCCCCAGCCAGCCATGCCTTGGTCTAGTCCAGGAGTTTAGGCCTCAACCCTCATGACCTCATGTACATTAGGGTTAAAAACAATAGGTTGTGCAATCCCATCCTTGGCCTACACCAATCCCTTTGGAGGCGATCTTAAGGTTGAAAACGCTTTGGAAGACTTCTCTGGATAAGTACAGTATTTTGGTTAGAGACCACTGTGCAACATTCTTTTGCACCCCAGGAGAAAATATTTAAGCGGTAATTCCATGGAAGTAAGTTCCACTGATTTCAATAAGATTAATTCCTGAGTACATATGTTTAGGATATTGGGGTCAGGGATGCTTCATATATCTTTTCCTGAATCTAGCATCCTTCAGATTCAGGAAAAATGCTTTAATGTCCAGGCTGATGTACGCACAATAATTGGCTGATGCATTGCAGGCCCAGCAATAGTCTAGCAAACAGTTACAATTACAGGCAGTCCTCAACTTATTGAGCCCAAAATTTTTGTTGCTAAATGAGACATTTGTTAAGTGAACTTTTTATGACTATCTTGCTACACTTGTTAAGTGAAACTCTGCCCTTGTTAAGTTAGTAGCATGGCTTCCCTATTGACGTTGTGTCAGGGTTCCAAGTAACACCCCCAACCAAGTAAGACTCTGAGGCAAGCAGTTCCTCAAAGATCCATTTTATTAGAGATGTCATATTGGCACATCTGGGAAAACCTGAATTTGAAAGTTCCCAAAAGAAAGTCAAAGTCCCTTCCCCTGCACCCACATGTCCATCACATGGTCCAATCAATCCACTGTCCCAATTGTAGATGCCTCCCAGTCACGCCTCTCCAGGTGCAGGCTGAACATCCTTGACTCTCAGAGAAAGAATGTTGTTATGGCTAAATAACTCTACCAACTCCATGCAAACCCCTTCCCACAGCACTAAGTGTGGCAGCCCTGAAGAGCCTCCAGGGCTGACACTTTGCTTGTCAAAAGGTTGCAAAAAGGTGAGCACATAACACTGGGACACTGCGGCCTTCCTAAATATGAATCAGCTGCCAAGCATCTGAATTTTCATCACGTGACCATGGGGATCCCACAATGGTCGTAAGTGTGAAAGGTGGTCATAAATCACTTTTTTCAGTGCCATCGAACTATTACTAAATGAACTGTTGTAAGTCAAGGACTACTTGTATTACATTAGTCTACTGCAAAGATCCAGGCAACACTAGATGGAAGCAACAATAGAATGGCTTGTATCCTTTTGCTGCCATTTAACAGTTTTTCAGAGTTTTGCAGCCTGTATATACCGTATTTTTTGGAGTATAAGACGCTCCGGACTATTAAGACGCACCTACCTTTTTTGGTGAGGAAAAGAAATCTGCCTCTGCCTCCCAGCAAATTTGCCTTGTTGCAGCAAACAACAAATAGCTTGCTTTACTTTCATTTTCATTTTCAGCATAGCTTGATTAGCACAAGAAAAAAAAAATCTGCTCCCAGCAATTTACCTCCTTGCAGCAAGCAGCAGAGGCCTGTGCAAAACAGCTGAGAGCAAAACAGCTGAGAGTCAGGAAGCCGATCCAATCAACTTGTGCTAATTAGGCTTGCTGAAGCTGAATTGAGCTGTTTCTTCTTTCTGCTTGCTGCAAGGAGGTAACTGCTGTGGGGCAGAGGCCAAAGAGTGGGGGCCAGTGGGTGGGTGGGGCTACATTCGGTGTATAAGACGCACCTAAATTTTCACCCCCTTTTAGGGGGGAAAAAGGTGCGTCTTATACTCCAAAAAATACAGTAATCCTGACACCTATTTTTTTTCCTCTTTATTCCAAGGAAATCACAACATCTGCTTGAAGAACAATTCCATGAAATTCAGGGCCTTAAAAAAGATATGGATGACATGCATTCTGAGATCGGCAGCATCAGGAAAGGCATCCTACAGTCCACAAAGCAAATCCTTGAGGAAAATGACTTTCCAGGAGAGAAGAAAGTAGGAAGCTGAAACTAATCTCAGAAATTCTCTGGTTTCCTATCTTTCTGGATTATCGTTTTTCTTTTCTCATCTATTGCTACCATCGAATGTCATTGGTTTTTTTTCTTTTATGAAACTAAGTTAGGCTTGTTCTCACACCCAGCCTCAAGACTACCAAATATGCTTAAAAATAGGGAAAGTAGGGAAATTTTTGAACCACAATGAGGGTCCCTTTCCTGCTCCAAAGGATGTGTTATAATTTCATACTGGGCATTAGTATCCCATACTGCATCCAGTTTTGGTCACCACAATATAAACAAGATTTTGAGAAAGAGTGCATAGAAGAGCAGCAAGGATGATTAGGGGATTGGAGGCTAAAACATACAGAGAATGGTTACAAAGTTTGGGTATAGCTGGTCTAATGAAAAGAAGGACTAGGGACGACATGATAGCAGTGTTCCAGGATTTGAGGAGCTGCCACAAAGATGACAGGGTCAACCTATTCTCCAAAGCATCACAAGGCAAGACAAGAAATAATGGATGGAAACTAATCAAGGGAAGAAGCAACCTGGAACTAAGGAGAAATTTCCTAATGGTGACAACAATCAACCAGTGGAATGGCTTGCCTTCAGAAGTTTTGCGGCCCCATTGCTGGAGGCTTTTAAGAAGAGACTGGACAGCCATTTATCTGAAATAGTATAGGGCCGTGATGGCAAGCCAAGGTTTGCCATCATGGCCCTATAGCCCTCTCTGTGGGCACGCGAGCCGTCGCCCAGCCCATGCACGCATGCCTCCTGCCAGCCAGCTGATTTTCTGATCTCTGGCGTGGGGGCCGGGCACATATGGGAGACGTGTGTGCATGCGTGGGCCCTCCCGCAGCCCATTTTTGGTTCCAGGAGGCTTCAGGGAGGCCTACTAGGCCCAAAACAAGCTGTGGGGGGTCGCGTGCACATGCGGGGCGGGGCAAGAGAGTGTGGAGGGTCGCATGCGTGGGGGGCGTGGGGAGCGCGGGTGGTTGCACACGCATATGCAGGAGAGTGCAGGGGGTTCGCGTGTGCATGCGCGTGGGGGCAGGGCACATGGGTGGGCATTGCATTATGGGTGTGGGCACGCAAGCACATGACCCCCCCACACCCCATGCTTTTGGCACGTAATGGCAAAAAGGTTAGCCATCACTAGTATAGGGTCACCTGCTCTCGAGGAGGTTGGACTAGAGGACCTCCAAGGTCCCTTCCATCTCTGTTATTCTATGAAAGGACTAAATAGGTTTGCATAGTGTACAGTTAGCTTTTTTATATGCTTAAATGTCTTTAACAAGGACATAGTATGCTCTGTATGATGGGTGTTATCTTGTCTGCTTGGCTAAGGATGTGCCAGGTGTGCAGTGCTATTGGTGCTATTTATAACTTATGGTATCTAACATATGTAACTGATATTTGTATAAACCATTCCCCTGATGCATTTTTCTTTTCCCTTACAGGAAATGCTCGATATACTTAATTTGGCTTTTAAGAAGATTTTTGAAGACGATATACAGAGGGCTGACTGGGCTCAAAAGTCAATAGGTAATGCCCTGACAAGATGGAGTGGCTTTGGGTTTGCAACTCATGACCAGATGTGCCTTTGCATAAACTGCAAGTTGTGCACCAGTTACACCCAGTTCTGGATCATGAGAACCTGGTTGCCCTTGAGAAGTATCTGGAAGCTTCAGTTGATTTAAAATTCAATGGTCCATATAGTTTTTCACAAAAGAAGATTTGTGCATGTATCACCTCTTTTGAGGGTACTTATCAATTTGCTTCTGGGTGCAACTCAAGGTGCTACATATCACATTTAAATCCCTACAAAGACAACCTCTCCTCAGTTACATCTTCCTGGCCCCCCAGAGTGGGAAGGCAAAGTATGTTATGGGTTCCATGTATTAGGGAGGTACATCTTGTGGGACTAAGGAGAAGGGTTCCCTCAATAGTAGCTCCCTCCCTTTTGGAACATCATTCCCTCAGAAATAAGATTGGCCTTCACCTGGTTACTTTTTTTGGAAGGCTTGGTTTTGTCAGCAGGCCTAAGGACCCCTGGTTGATATGGAGCCAACTGAGTTTCTGATGTGAGTTTGTGGTAACTGCCACTGGCGAGAGACGGTTAATGAGGTTTTTACACTGTGATATTTTAATGTTGTAAGTTGTCTGGAATGACTGTGTAAGAGTTGGGCAGCCATATGAATATGTTTAATAAATAGACATATATATTGAAGGAAATGTGTGCAAATAGACACATTGAGCAAACTGGTATGAGAATCGAATAGAAGTGAGCTGAAGCTTGGAAAAAAATATGAAAGTGACTTGAAATCATATTGGACAGATTTTTATCTTTCTACACTAAACTCTACAAAAGATGAATTGCTATTGGATAATTATATATAGGAATGTAAGTTCTGATGAAAAGTTTCTTTATATTTTACTCTGTACTTATTCTAGCCTTTATAAAAGTATCATCTATCTACATGGAGATTATTTACGAAGGAACTGATATTGGGAAATTACATGTGAATGAATGTATTTTCTGATATGAAATCTCTTTGTATTTTACTCTCTACTAATTCTAGACTTTTTAAAAAAATTCTGCCACTTAGCTTCATGAGAAAATACATCTATGTGCTCACTAGGAATGGAAAACAACTTGAGGTTACATAATCATCTGTCTGTCTATCTAGGAGCCACGATCGATAAAGACAGGACATCTAAGACTTACGATTTTTTGCACCAGGAATACTGTTGGTTTCCATTTATCTCCTCAGCCAACCCCCCTGAAACTATTTTAGAGGTGCAGTATTTCTATCATTGCTATTAATTAATTTAGTAAAATAGTACAATTTCTCAGCTAGAAAAATAGTATTCTCCTCTGAGTCCAGTTTCTATCTCATAACTACATACCAGGGGTGGGTTCTACTTACCTTTACTACCGGTTCGCAATGGGATCGTGCCTACACTATAGCCCTTGGATTTCTTAGAGGTTTTATATTCCAGTTCAAAATGTTGATAAAATCTGATTTCACTTAATTTAAAGGAAAGCTCAGTGCATCTTGTTATGTTCATTATGCACACATTTGTGTATGGCTGTGAAAACTTTTTCTGCAGTTCTTCAGGGCATATTTTGTTCTGACTTGAAAATATAACTGTTACATTTCATTGCATTACACTAAGGCTGAGTTCACAAATTACAATAATATGATTTCGGTTGGTTTAGAGCAGGGTGAGGGATGCACAAAACTCTCCAGCTCAAAAATAGAATATTCCAGAGAAGAGCAAAACGTTCCCTTTTTCCTCTGAATGTTGTTTCTGAATGTATATCTGGAATAGTTTGTGAAGTTTTGTGTTGCTGTCTTTAAAAATATTTTAAACGATGGCAAGAGTTGTGATGAGACCAGTGGTGGGTTCCTCCTGGTTCCACCCGGTTCCGCCGAGCCAGTAGCGGTGACGATATGATGTCACCGAACCGGTTCTGTCCACCCGCCCACCCACACATCCACCGCGTTATTCTTACCTTTTTATTTGGCCCCACCCCCAATCTATTGCTGCCTCCTGAGTCCCAGCTGATGGCTAGAGGGAAAAAAACTGGTTAAACTCTTGCCGCGGGGCTTCAAAGGGCCGGCCTACAGCTGATCAGTGTTAAAAGAAAACAAATGAGTAGACTGGCGCCTGCAAAAATAAATCGGTAGACCGGTGCCTGCAAAATTAAATGGGTAGACCAGTGCCTGCAAAAATACATGAGTAGATCAGTGCCTGCAAAAATAAATGGGTAGATCAGTACAGCTCTGCAAGCAGTAAAAAGCCTGGTACCTCTGGACCAGTACCTCTGTAACATCCTAAATAATTGTCACATGACCATCAAGCCACGCCCACAAAATAAGCCACACCCACAGAACCATTAGTAAAAAAATTTAGAACCCACCCCTGGACGAGATGACACAGTGGCTAGAATGCAGGATTGCAGGCTAACTCTGCTCACTACCAGAAGTTCAGTCCCGACCAGCTTAAGGTTGATTCAACTTTCTGAAGTAGGTAAAATGAGGACCCAGATTGTTGGGGGCTGCTGATGTTGTAAACAGCTCAGAGTGTGCTGTAAAGCACTGTGGAACGGTATATAAATCTAAGTACTATTGCTATTGCTATAGTGTAGACCAGCGATGGCTAACCTTTTCCAGACTGAGTGCCCAAAGTGTGCGCGTGTGCGCACAAACCCCAAAAATACAATGCGTGTACAGGCCCTGTGCATGTGCATGCGCCACCTGTATGTGCCCGCCCCTGTGTATGCACGTGCTCCCTCTGCACTCACCTGCTCCCCCAGACATGTATGTGCAGCCGCCCTTCACATGCCCTACTCCCGCTATGTGCCCCACCCCCCGCACTTGTGCGGCAGAGACCCAAAGACCAGCTGGATGGTGGGAGGTGTGCGTGCATGCGCAGCAGAACTGAACTGGGGTGACGCCTCGCATGCCATCAGAGAGGCCTCTGCGTGCCACCTCTGGCATGCGTGCCATAGGTTCGCTATCACGCGTTAGACTGTTTCTTCTTATTTATGCCTTCTGGACATTGGGAAGCAAAAGGAGAATTATTTCCCGTTTCTATAGAATTCTTCATTATTGGGCTTCAGAATGGAAGAAAATGGTCCCTTGTATATTTAGTTGTTGAAGCATTGACTGCTGGTGATAAATGCTTGGGAGCATGCCATCTTTAGTAACAATCTACCAATCTTCCAGGAATATTCCTGTAATGGGCTTAATCCCATCCATCCCCTTTCTCTGTTCTTTTCACCTTCTACTTTCCTCGCTTTATTGTATGTAATCCTTTTTCCCAGTTCATCATCCATTCCTTTCATTTCTAGGAGGATGCAAATAAAAATGTTAGAGATCCTGGACTTTTCTTGCCCATTCTCTTCACTAATCTCCTCAGTGACATTAAAAGGCAGATAGAGAGAAAGAGAATGAGAAAAAGAGAATACCTCATTCAACAGGGAGAAATGGGGCAAGAATGACATTTTCCGGATTGCAATTGATTGGAAAATTTACACTTGAAAACGCTATTTACCCACTAATAGTTAACTTTGCTGGTGTATCTGACTTCTTAATAAGCCAGAAAAAACACAGCTTAGAGGTCAGAAGCAATTTTGTCACACATTCACAATAAAGTTCACCATACTCCTGGAGAAACCCCAGTTGTTATTGTACTCACACATAAAATCAATCTGCAGCAGGAGTGCTATTCAGCAGGTTCTGACAGGTTCTGGAGAACCAGTAGCCGAAATTTTGAGTAGTTTGGAGAACCAGCAAATACCACCTCTGGCTGGCCCTAGAGTGGAGAGGGAATGGAGATTTTGCAGTATCCTTCCCCTGCCACGCCCACCAAGCCACACCATGTCCACCAAGCCACGCCCACAAAACCGGTAGTAAAAAAATTTGAATTTCACCATTGATCTGCAGGACCTGAATTCTGTTGAACATCTGTTGAACATTTTATTTATATGAATTGTCTCCTGTTTGTAGCCGGATGTTAACCCTGGAAACTGCTGGGCATTCTCAGGATCTGAAGGCCAAGCAGTAATTAAACTGCCTGAAAAAGTCCAACTCACAGCCATTACAGTTCAGCACATCTCTAAAGCAATAGCTTTTTCGGAAGGAATCACAAGCGCC
This sequence comes from Pantherophis guttatus, assembly GCF_059756535.1. Lineage (NCBI taxonomy): Eukaryota > Metazoa > Chordata > Lepidosauria > Squamata > Colubridae > Pantherophis > Pantherophis guttatus. The sequence goes on along the minus strand of NC_142064.1, from coordinate 85,879,790 downwards.
TTAAAAGATTTCTTGGTTTATGTGAGTACAACACTGTTTTAACTTATCTTATATCTTTCCTCTAAGGTGCATTAAAAGAACTCTGATTTAGGAAGCACTAAGGCTACTAAGCCCTTGATATTGAGCTGATATATGATACGGAGCCATTCTGGTATAGAGGTTAAGGTGAAGGATTAGAAATCAGGGCTCCGAGTTCTAATCCTCGCTTTAGTATAAAGCGTATACCGGTGGAGTAACTTTGGGCCAGACATTCTCTCGCAGACCAATTCATCTCTCAAGGTTCTTGGGAAAAAACGGGAGGTGGGAGTATTATGTACATACCTTAAATTGTAACAAATAAAAGTAGGATACAAATCTAATAAAAATATTAATACATTAATTTTGGTTATGCAAGCTATTGTTCCCTTCGACAAGCTCTTTGTGAAGGGATTAGCATATGATACACTGCAAACTTCTCTAGAGTTTGGACTGGTAACCTATCAATAGAGGCTGGATAAACTAGTAATATTTGCAGTAATGGGCTAAATGCAGGGGTGGGCTTCAAAAATTTTAGCAAGGGGTTCTCTGCCCAATTGCTGGGTGGGTGTGGCCCTGGTGGGCATGGCCTAGTCAGCCTCCTGCACCATGGTGTGGGGGGGGCATTTTTGCCCTCCCCGGCTCTGGAAGCTTTCCTCAAGCCTCTGGGAGGGCGAAAACGGCCTCCCCAAGCTCTGGAGGCCAGAAATAGGCCCTTTCCGGCCTTCCCGAACTTCCGGTAGGCCTGTTTTTCGCTCTCCCCAAGCCTCCGTGCGCACCCTACACTTACCTGCATCCAAAATGGGCAGCGTGGGGACTCCTGGGAGAGGAGGGGAAGGGTGGGCGGGGCCAGCCAGGAGTGGGATTTGGGAGTTTTCCAAACTGCACAGAATCTTAGCTAGAGGTTCTCCCGAACCCCTGCAAACCCCCAGCAGCCCACTCCTGGCTAAATGGCCATTCCAACGGTAGGATTCTAAGACAAGCAATAGTGTCTCCCCAACTCTACCAGCTTCCACCCTAAGTAGTCTATTTCTCTTATCCAGTGGTATGGCCTCGGTTTCCCTGATGTCTTTAATTCAGAAAATGACTAGCAGTTTCTTTGCTGCTTCTCATATAAATTCATTTAAAGATTGTCCCTTTGCCGACTCCATTGGATACTTCCATAAGTATCCAATGGATACTTTCAAGGGACATTTTCTGCCTTCATTACAACTTCTGTACAGAATAGCGATTTGGAATACAACATGTGGGAGGAGGATGAAATGGACAAAACTTTTGCCTGCTACTTCCTGAGAATATCAATTATCCAGATCAGTATGCCAGAATTGCTGAAAACCAGCAACATGGCTTTCTGACATAAGCCCTAACATAGGTATCTTAACATCATGTTAAAAACGAAGTCTTGAAAGCCCCTAGTAATAGTCAGTGAAAAGTGTACTTATCACACCACTCTCCGTAGCTCTCTGCCCATTTCATATAAAATAATTCCCCTCACCATTAAAAGATTGCCTGCCTGTCAAAACTCAAGACTTCCTTGTTTTATTTCTACATTGACCTGACCTCGTTGACCAAGAACTGCTTCTAGGTTGTCCTTCAGGGCCACTGCAGCATTCTACTCTTCTTTTGAATCTTCTACACTGATTCCCTTCCTTTAATTTTAGGGGCTAAATGATGAAACAAAAGAGGAGATCCTGCTGGGAACATTCATGTATAATACTGAGAAAGAACTAATTCAGACATTCCAACTGAAGGTAAACTAGAAATGAGAGAAGTGGGGTAGAGGTAGAACTAAAAATAGGAGAAGTAGGTGAGGTAAATGAGAGGTAAAACTGAAGAGGCCATGTCAGAGTGAGCTGTTTTGAAAGAACCTCTCCAAGTTCTGCCCCATCTCCTAAAAATTAGACAACTTTTAATTCAGTGTTTTAAGGAGTGGATTAGGCTAGAGCTGGAAAACCAGAGCCCCTCCTGAGGGAATGTAGTTTAGATAATCTGCGGCAATTCACCATACAGGTAGTCCTTGACTTACAACAGTTCACTTAATGACCGTTCAAAGTTACAATGGCACTGAAAAAAGTGACATGACCATTTTTCATACTTATGACCAGTGGTGGAATTCAATTTTTTTTACTACCGGTTCTCTGGGCATGGCTTGGTGGGCATGGTGTGGCTTGGTGGGTGTGGCTTGGTGGACGTGGCAGGGGAAGGATATTGCAAAATCCCCATTCCCTCCCCACTCCTGGGGGAAGGATATTGCAAAATCTCCATTCCCACCCACTCTGGGGCCAGCCAGAGGTGGTATTTGCCGGTTCTCCGAACTATTCAAAATTTCCACTACTGGTTCTCCAGTCAGAAATTCACCTGTCAGAACCTGCTGAATTTCACCCCTGCTTATGACCATTGTAGCAGCCCCATGGTCATGTTATTTATATTTGCACGCTTGACACCTGACTCACATTTATGACAGTTGCAGTGTCCCGGGATCCTGTGATCAACTTTTGCGACCTTCTGACAAGCAAAGTCAATGGGGAAACAGATTCACTTAGCAACCATGTTAATAATTTAATATTTGCAGTAATTCACTTAACAATTGCGGCAAGAAAAGTTGTAAAATGGGACAAAACTCACTTAACAAATTTCTCACTCAGCAACATAACTTTTGGGCTCAATTGCGGTCATAAGTTGAGGACTACCTGTACTGATGGGAGCTAATGGGACACAGTTAAACAAACCTTCTTTCTGATGAGTAACAATCCCAAAGCAGTTATATCAACATTTGGGAAACAGGTCTGCAGATATACAGTATAGGCTTTGCACTCTTCTATTCAACTGATAGAGCCATTCAAGATGATGACTTCATCTCTATTGCTTTTTATTATGTTTGTTCTTTTCCCTCATCTACGTTTCAGAATGAACAAGAGAAGACATTCCAGCATGTAAAAATCAAAGTGCAGAGCAACTGGGGAAATCCAGAGTATACCTGCATTTATCGAGTCAGGGTGCATGGAAGGATGGCCAGTATAAACCTTTTAGGCAAGAAAGTGGATGAAATCTCCTAAAATAAATAAAGAAAAACAGGAATATGAACATTTACACTGAGCAAGTGTAAAGAGCACCTAGAACTTGCTCTAGCTTTTCCCAGGGGAGAATGGGAAAGAAAATATGAGGACATACTAATGATGTTGAATTATTTGACTAACAGATTTCAGTTTGATTTCAGTTGAAAATTCAGTTAGATTAGGCATGGAGTTGTTAAACTAATCTTGAGTTGCATGAATACTTTTGATTCTGTCCACTCTCTCAAAAAGATGAGATGACTGGAGGTGATCTCCCAATAAATATTTCAGTTCAGATTATAGCATAGAGGCAAATGTATTGTGTAAGAAAAAGACAGAGCGAGAACAAGAAAATCTCTTGTTGGAATATGACTTTGAAATATATTTTGAGAATTATCAGCCGGAGCTAAATTCTAGAATGTTTCTCCTCTTTCTTTTTTCTTTTTTTAATTTTAAAAACAAACTTTATTCAATATAAAAAGATAAAAATTGTACAAAATGTTCTTAACTCTAAAAATACAATTCTAAATTACATACAAACTAAAACTAACAGACAGGATTATCTATCTATAATATTTAAACATGTGAATATATATGTATATTAACCTTAATGACGGTGTATATTTGTTACCTTTAATTTCTTACTATATTTGACTTTACTTTTTTTCCCATTGATTAATCCATTCATACCATATGTCCCATATTTTGAAATACTATGCGTCTTCCTTATCGTTTAATCTTAAATTAATCTATCCATTTCTGTGCATATAAATATCTTTTGAATTATTTGCTGTTCTGTTGGCAACTGTTCTAATTTCCAGGATTGAGCTAGGGTTAATCTAGCCGCCGTGATTATATGTTTCTCCTCTTTCTGATGGGCTTGATGGAAGGAAGAATACTTCTTTCGTGACAGATGTTTAGCTGATCAGTGGTGTCTCCCAAATGAACATAACTAGCAACACAGTCCTATGTGTATCATTTGCAAGTAAAGTCCCAATGAACTAACCATATGCTGCTTATGGTCTGCCTGTAAAGGAAGAGAGATGGTGATTTCTTCTCTCAACAGTTCACTGTTTCTCTGTGTTCTGTGCGGATAAATGGAAGGATCTCATCACAGAAGAAGAGATGTCATTTCATCCTAGACCGATCATTCCTTTCTCAGAGTGTGACATTCCTTGTCATATAGCAAGATAACAGCCAAATCTGGCTCTAGCTCGTGCCCTGGCATGCACAGACCTCAATGAAGCAAACCGAGAAGGAGAGGAACATCAACATATACCCTGTTTCCCCCAAAATAAGACATCCCCTGATAAGAAGCCAAATCGGGCTTTTAAATGCATGGCAATAAGGCCAAGTGCTTATTTCAGAGTTCAAAAAATATAAGACAGGGTCTTATTTTGGGGGAAACACGGTACTATAGTATGAGAAAAAGCATACTGAGTTAAAATAACTTGTACATCTACAAACAACCTGGCTCTGTTGAGAGGTACAACCAGTGGTGAAATTCAATTTTTTATACTACTGGTTCTGTGGGCGTGGCTTGGTGGGCATGGTGTGGCTTGGTGGGCATGGCAGAGGAAGGATACTGCAAAATCTCTATTTCCACCCCACTCCAGGGAAAGGATACTGCAAAATCCCCATTCCCACACCACTCTGGGACCAGCCAGAGGTGGTATTTGCCGGTTCTCTGAACTACTCAAAATTTCCGCTACCAGTTCTCCAGAACCTGCTGGATTTTACCCCTGGGTACAGCCACTAGTATTAATGAGTGCACAAACTCCACCTTGATCTGCCAGTAAAAAATCTAGAGCCACAGGGTTCTGAATAACAATTTGAGACAATGAAGAGACTTCAGACTTCAGTTTGTAGTCTTCTAATGGTATCAAGCGATACTGGAATATTGAGAAAGGCAAATTCTAATTCAGCAACCCCCAACCCTGGCAGAAACCAAGGAGCACAGAATGAAAGGAAGATTTCCATTCCTTATATGTATCTGTATATATATCATATCCAAAACCAGTTATGCTTTGGGGTTTGACTGGTTTTTAGCTCAGCAGAGACCTTAAAAGTCCAAATACAATGAGCCATATTTCCAACAAAAATTGCCTTAATCTGGGAAGGCTTGCAATACATGCAGTATCACCTGTATCAAGAAAAGGTGTAAGTATCCATATACTTATATCTTCATGAGTTACTCTAGTGACTAAAAATAATATGTATCAAGAAAAGCAGTGTCATGAGGAGCTTTCAACTAAGGAACACCCTCCATAGGTTGTGTACATACTGAGCAACCTTTCAGGAAGGTTAAATGTACAGCAAGGTTGGAGGACATATCATTAAGAAAAATATCCTTTCCACTCAGTTGGTGAACCTGGTGTAGTGTTGGCTGTCTTGTTTAACATGTTGCAAGCCATGCAATCCCTCTCTTCTATGGAGCAAAAAATCCTTTTTAGGAGGAAAATTGATTTGAAAACATAAATATAAGGCCAATTATTCCAACAGGTTACAACCCTCACAGTCTACCATGTCCAATCTTCTGCAAGTATTCCCTGGAAGGTCACGTGATAGGAGTACTAAGGTCTTGTTTGCCTATATGTGCATTGTAGATACATGGTACATCAACAATAAATACACACAACAGATGGAAGCATGCAAGTAATTTACATGCATTCAGATCAACACCCAAATTTTCACCATCCCACTGATCCACTAAACTACTATAGCATCAGGCCTAGTATGAATTCAATCATTATATGGTTGTGTGATGCCAATCTGGTAGCTAAAGTCAGATTGCTCTTTTCAGCATCTGTAGTGATCAGGAAGAGGTGCAGTAAAAAAAAAAAAAGGACATTGCGGTTACTAAAGGCTAACCAAGTTCATTGTCGTATTGTTGGAAGAAATGTCCATCTGGGTTAGGGTTCCAAGTGGAGAAAAAGACACCGGATTCATAGAAATTGTTTGGAAAGGTTTATTGATGAACAGAATCACATGGCTTGAGATCCTGGGCAGAAAAGGGAAGAGATTCTGAGTCCCTGGGTTTTATACCCTCTCTGGGTTTGAATTTGAGCTTGTGTTCTGATTGGTTATCAGATTCCCATGGGGCCATGCAGGGGTAACTTTGTAGGTTGTCATTTCAGTCCCAGGCTTGGTTGACTCTTGCTGGGTGATGATGTAGTGAAAGTGCTTTGGGCAATTCCTACTATGGTTCTGCCTGAAGGAAGTAGATCTTTGTTATGTAGAATAGACTGGCCCAGGCCTTAATGGCCCATTGACAAAGGGGGGGGGGCTGAGTTTCTGACTCCCTTTTAGGGGAAATATTCTGCCCTTTTAATATTTCCTAAAATATCTCATTTTCCTAGGAGAGGGGTGGGTGCTAACTTCCTACAGTATAATGTTCATACGTTTGGAGAATTCTTTCTGAAGTGGCTGTAGTTTCTCTTGACAGCTTCCTATTGAAGTCTACCGAATCAAAAGACAATCAGTAGCCATTATTGTGTGAAGCTAGGGTTCTACTTCTCACCAAACATCTACACACAATAGTGCCATGTTGATGTCATTGTGCATTTTCTCAGTTTCCTTCTGTAGTTCTCTCAGTTGTGTTTTTTTAAAAAAAAAAATGATTTATATGCCGCCCTTCTCTAGAGACTCAGGGCGGCTTACAATGCGCTAAGCAATAGCCTTCATACTTTTGTATATTTATACAAAGTCAGTTTATTGCCCCCACAACTGGGTCCTCAATTTACCTACCTTAGAAAGGATGGAAGGCTGAGTCAACCTTGAGCCTTGGTGAGATTCAAACCTGCAGTAATTGCAGGCAGCTGTGTTAATAACAGGGTGCTCTAGACCACTGTACTATCAAGGCTCAACCTGCTTACCAAGAGGAAGGCAGGTTCTGGTTTCCACAAAGTTTCTGTTCCATAGACTAGGGGAGGTGAGTGGCTTCTCCACCTTCAATGACCTGTGGTCAGACAGGAGGCAGATTAGTTGTTAGAAAAAATTAGCTTACCAGAACAGGAAGAATTTGTATGCCTTAATTCCACATATCTTTTTCCTTTAGGGAAAATAAATCAGAAAAGGTTAGCATTGTGGCAATGTGTGCCATACTCATGTGGCGGGCATTGCCCCAGATGGCTGGTTTCCATACTGTGATAGGATAAAGGTGAAGCCAATAGTCCTAAGGCAAGACTTAAACTGCCCAGTTCATTCCTACCATATTTGCTCCAGCTAAACATGAATTTTAATATCTCCCCATGCTTAACTCCCTAGAATGAAATCTTGCAGAGCTCGGAGATACATGAGTACATATTCCTTGAGTGAATGGATTAGTTCCAGAACCAAAAGTTTGGGGGGGGGGATTTATTTTTGTTCTCAGGTAGACCATACCATTCCATGGAGCCTCTATCAAATATTGTCAAACTTTGTTTTTCTACCACCCTTTCACCCTTATCAGATGTCATGTTAAGGGAGAAAGATGTACCGTAAACATATTGTCATGACCTATTTAGGGTTATAAAGGGAAAACACAGCTAAATCCTTATCATTAGAGAGTGACCCCCCCTCCTTCAGATTCCTTCAAATTTGCATTTATTTATTTTTTTGTTTCCTGGGGGGCAATGACACATTTTGGATTGATTTCCAGGTTTTTTTGGGGGGGGGGATGCAAGAATAATCAACTTGTGATTGGGCATCCCAGCATCTGCCAATGTATTTCCCATTGTCTTAAGCCCAAGATGAGGAAGTCATTTAATTAATTTCCTGATGAAAGATATCCTCATTTTCTTCCCAAGTGCTTTTCACTTCTTGCTGACTTCTATAAAATTATTACAGAGACATCAAGAGAACAAGAAGCTCTCCCACCATCCATCCATATCCATTATGCCTTTCATTTTAAGTTCCCAATTTAGACATGCTTGCACTTCTAGCCGGCTAAACTGCCTGAGGGAACAATTTTAGCTCCCTTTTACACTTTCATGGGCACAAAGGAAACTAATGAAATGTCTGCAAGAAAAAAACCAACCCCAAGGACCCCTCAGAGGTGACTTGAGACGCTGCGGATGGGACAGCTCAGGCATCCTGAATATTATAATTAATATAACACAATAAACGCAGCACATAATTATGTATGTTGTGCCTATATTATATACAATTACTTTATTAGGAATCACTCTTTTGCATATAGAAAAGGCATTCAAGCTAAGTGGGGGGAGCGGTTGGGAAAAAGTAGGGGAAATCCTTTCCCGCTCGTTTTAAAATACAAAACGAAGAGATTTCAAGGCGCTTTAGAGTCGCTCTGTCTACTCCAGGGGTCTCCAACCTTGGCAATTTATAAGACTTGTGGACTTCAGTTCCCAGAGTTCCTCAGCTGGCTGTAATCAGTAATCATGAGGGACAAAAATAATGAAGAAATAGGAAAATCTATGGACAAGCTAAAACAACCGGAAGCAGATGCCCTTTCGTATAGCGTCTGATATCGCTTGTCTTTATTCCTATCTCTATGGCTGGGCACGCGACTCGGAAGTGGCGTCCGCCCACGCCTCCCTCCGTCCCTCTCCCTCCCTCCCAGGACTGTCCTCTCTCCTCAGGAAGGTCGCGCAGGCGCAGAGAGGCGCGGGGCAGAAACACTGTCCGAGATCGAGGATGGCCAAGATGTCGCGGGGATCGGGGTTGCAACCCAGAGACCTCCCCGAGGAGGTGATCGGCTACACACCGGATGAGAAGCTCCGGCGCCAGCAGCTGCGAGATCTCCGGCGCCGCTGGCTCAAAGACCAGGAGCTGAGCCCCCGGGAACCCGTCCTTCCCCCGCGGAAGCTCGGCTGGGTGGAAGGTTTCTGGCAGCGTTTCCTCCAGCCCGAGAGATTGTGGAAGAGACAGGTGAAGCCCAGGAGAATAGGGGGGGGGGTTCCCGTCGGGTTAGCCTGGGTGGTGCCTTCCGGGGACGGGGGCTGAGGACGATGAGGGTTGTAGTACAACATCTGGCCCGGGCACCAGTTTCAGGGAAGGTGCTCTACTAAAGCAAAGCAAAGTTTTAATCTTTTAAGATTGCAACCCTACATTTTATTAGGATTAAAGGACTCCCTGGTCCTCTGGATGTGAGATCCGACAAGTGCTACTACACTGAGAGCGTATGCACCAAGACAAATTCCTTATGTGTCCAATCACACTTGGCCAATAAAGAATTCTATTCTATTCTATTCTATTCTATTCTATTCTATTCTATTCTATTCTATTCTATTCTTATTTCTATTCTATTCTATTCCATTCCTATATCCTATCCTATCCTATCCTATCCTATCCTATCCTATCCTATCCTATCCTATCCCATCCCATCCCATCCCATCCCATCCCATCCCATCCCATCCCATCCCATCCCATCCCATCCCATCCCATTCTATTCCTATATCCCATCCCCATCCCCATCCCTATCCCTATCCCTATCCCTACCCTGTTTCCCCCAAAATAAGACATCCCCTGATAAGAAGCCCAATCGGGCTTTTGAGCACATGGCAATAAGGGCAAGCACTTATTTCAGGGTTCAAAAAAAATATAAGACGGGGTCTTATTTTTGGGGAAACACGGTATTCCTATTCCTATGCTATTCTTAGCAGACACATGTTATGATTTGTGTGGTTTTAATACCCACATACACAACCTCTTCTTGACATCTTGCTTAAAGATGCTTCTCTAGTAACTAGTGGTGTCTTTTTACAGTAGAGGACAGGTATTGAATCTGTAGGTCATTTGGTCATGCCATTCTCCCAGGAAAGCTTAACATTTTCGAGTTTTAAAAAGTGTGTTAAGGTAAATATAATGATATATATGGTAAGGCTCCCCATAATAAAACATGTAAATGTCCCTAGCAAATCAGATCTTCCTGGGTTTTGTTTATTGAGCTTTATTGACTGGGTTGGATTTAGATACTGCCCCTATTTTAGATTGAGTCTGAGTGGGGCATGATGTAAACAAGATAAAATAAAAGCATAGTAGAAAATAGACAAAAAAATAAGAGATTGAAGAAAGGAGAATCACAGCCATTACCTGCATACAGGTAGTCCTTTGACTTATGACCACAATGGAGCCCACAATTTTGGTTGTTAAGTGAGACATTTGTTAGTGAGTTTTGCCCCATTTTACAACTTTCCTTGCCACAGTTGTTAAATGAATCAGCAGCTGATAAATTAGTAACCCAGTTGTTAAGTGAATCTGGCTTCCCCATTGACTTTTTTTTTTTTTTTAAATTTGATTTATATGCCGCCCTTCTCCGGAGACTCAGGGCGGTTTACAATGTGCTAAGCAATGACTTTGCTTGTCAGGAGGCCACAAAAGGTGATCACAGGATCTTAGGATGCAGCAATGGTCATAAATATGAACCAGTTGCCAAGCACCTGAATTTTGATCACATGATCATGGGGAATGCTGCAAAAGATGTAATTGTGAAAAATGGTCATAAGTTACTTTATTCAGTACTGTTGTAAGTTTAAATGGTCACTAAATGAACTATTGTAAGTTGAGGACTACCTGTATACTCTCCAAGGACAAAGGTGATTAATATTATTCAGTGTCCCAGTATGGCCAAAATAACAACAAAATATCTTTAATACATACATACGTTTGAAGTAACTCCATTGAAACCCAGGAATATTTTCTAATACAGTGTTTTTCAGCCTTCTCTTTTTAAAAATCTCTGAAAAACTAAATTACAACTGATGCAATTAAAAGGCACAGTGTTCTACAAAGGAAGTGAGGCCTGGGTGATGTTTTTCTGTAATATATCTGGGATATTTGGTGAACAAAACAGGCTATTTTCATAAAGGAATTGAGCAATATGTGAAAGTTCTTAATTTGGGGATAAAGAAAATTTATATAAAGTCTCTTCGATAACCACAAGCTGCAAGGCACCTTTTATCTTTCAGCATGGTGGAAAAAGCTGAGAAGCTTGTCTTTCATTTTGTGTGAATTTTCCTATCTGGACCCAACAAACTGATTTATGAAAACTTATTTGGAATGAATTAGCTTTATGGCATAAAATTATAGTTTAGTGCAGGATAAATAAATATGTACAGATAAATTTCTCTTACCTTGAGGCTATTCCAGAAGGCAAAGGAGATTTATTCCTACAGGATTGTATCATAGTTTGCTATTACATAAAAATAACATTAAACATAATTTTTAAATTTAAAAAAATTCAATGAAATTGTATTGATGTAATCAAGTGTCAAAGAACTAATTTTTAAAATTATTTTTAGGTATTCAATGTCTACAATGCTGGAAAATTTACTATAATTAACCTTATTATTCCTCTATGGATTGCACATTATATTGTAAAGTATCATGTAAAGGTATGTATGTATGAGGGATGTATCTTTTGGCTGATTTAATTCCAATAACATATTTTATTTCCGATATTAGAAAGCCTGGATGACTGAGAATCTCCATAGACATTTGGTAGTACGGTCCTGAATTGTGGAGTTTAAAGTGACCTAAGAGGTCACCAAATTGAATTCTCTGTGCACTGCAACATTCATTGCCTCATCCCTGATATAGGACTATCCAGCTTTTCTTTGGAAACTTCCAGGGAAGAGAAGATTGATAGTTTCTCCTGTCAGTATGTTTTTCTTTATCTCTTTGAAGTTTCATCCCATTAATTCTAGTCTTACTAGAAACAAGTGAGAATTAGTCAGAACCCTTTACAGGGTGAAGCCCTTCAAATATTTGAGCTAGCTATCACATCTCCTTTTAAACCTCTCTACTGCTAACCCAGGGGTCTGCAACCTTAAACACTCAAAGAGCCATTTGGACCCGTTTCCCACAGATAAGAAAACATGGGGAGCCACAAAACCCTTCCCGTGCCTGACTATTTCTTGAGCGGCCACAAAACTAGCATATGTAGTTGAATTAAACGTTCTGTTTTCTTCTGAAACTTTTCTTGGATTTATCCATGGTTGGCCTACCGGGGGTTGAAAAGCTCAATAAATCACATGTCGGTGGGTGTCACACATTGGCGGTTGTGACACATATTTTGAGTGACAGGGAGCTGCAGCAGAGGGTGAAAGAGCCACATGCGGCTCCAGAGCCGCAGGTTGCTGACTCCTATGCTAACCTTATCTAGATCTTTTAATCATTTCTTGGCTTGTAGGACTTGATTTCCAATCTTTTCACCATGTTGCTAGCCCTTCTCTGGACTAGCTCCAGTTTATCAATATCTTTTAAACTGAGTTGTGGAGGGCTGAACATGATACTCCAGATGAGGCCTAAGGCTGAGTAGAGCCATCTGATATCTGTTTCTCTTGAGGCTCCTCGAGATATCACTGGCTTTTTTTTTTTTTTTTTTTTGCAGCTGCATTACACTGCTGGGACATGTTGAGCTTGTGATCCGCTAGTACAGTGAAGTTCTCCTTATATATGCTGCTCTTGAGCAAGATTTTCCCCATCCTGTATATGTTTCTTTTATTTGTCTCACTTAGTGGCATTACATTTCTCCCTATTACATTTCTTTGTTTCCACCCACTGTTCCAGCCTAAGTTTCCCCCCAATCTCCTCTCCTCCCGAGTGGTAGCCATTTTAGCTAATGTATCCTGCCTTGATATCTGCTACAAATTATCCATTGTTCACTCAATAATCGTGAGCAATTTGGGTCACAGGTCAGAAAACTGCCCTGAGCCATGTTGATTCCACCATCATTTTCCATGGTTGCGGTGAGGATCTTTTGTTGGAATGCAGTGTATCAATGGTCCCCCCCCCAAAAAAAAAACCTGTAGTGTTTTTCATTAATACCTAGTGGTTCTGCTTTCGCTTCATCTGTCAACATGGCATTGTTCGAACAGCCTGCTATATCATCCATATTGTTTGACAAAACAAGCAGAGAGTACTGGGGTGAGAAATCTGCTTTCAACCACTACAGCAGTGGTTTCTTCCAGTTCACAGCACTCTTATTCAGAACATTTCTTACAGTGGATTTATGAACATTGGCATCAGAAAAAGCAAGAATGGCCTGCAGTTCTCGGGGGTTGTTTGGGGACCTAACAAGAGTATTGTACGTCTTGCTGTTGGGCTGAATATGTGTTGGATCACCATTCCTGGGAAGAATAACCATGTGTCCTTCAGGAAACTGACTCCACTGGAAGATTACCGTGTTTCCCCGAAAATAAGACCCTGTCTTATATTTTTTTGAACCTTGAAATAAGCGCTTGGCCTTATTGCCCAATTGGGCTTATTATCAGGGGTTATCAGTCTTATTTTGGGGGAAACAGGGTAGAGCTGTTTTTTCTTGAGATAGGCTAGTACACGGGTGTCAAACTTACGACGTCCCGTTGCCATCACATGACATTTCACAACGTTTTTCCCATTTGCGGAATGGATGGGTGTGCATGATGCATCCGACACGCAGGCCACCAGTTTGACACTTATGTCAGGGAGGAGCCTGCTCAAGTCTCTTCTAAATACTTCTAATTCCCAGGACATAAGGAATTTTTCAGGCCCCTTCTATGATAGTTCTTGCCCATTTTCTTCAAGGTCATCTTCCCAACTTACTGCATTGAGTTACTGCTTTTTCCTTATCATGCAGTATTCGACTGACCATAGATTGATGGAGGCCAAATTCTTGCACAATGGTTTTATAGTTCTTTCCAGTTCATGAGCATTAGCAATCATACATACGTAGTCAGACAGACGGGATGAATTTTGGCTCAAGGTATTGCATAACAATACATTGTTTTATATTTGGTTTGAATTAAATTTGTAAATGGAACTAAGGTTCTAAAAATGGAATTATCTGTTGGATTTAGCCCCAGCTCTGCAGTAAAATTCAAAGTTTTAAATTAAAATAAAACTAATGAAGCACTTAGCATCAATGACGTACAGATGTTTCTGCAGTGACCTGGGCCTTTCTTTGAAACTGAAATAGAATCTTAGTGTGATCAGCTTCAACTTTGCAAACATCTGTTTGCTATATGCAAGACCTTCAGTTAACTTTTTGACCAGTACCCCTATTCCCCATTCTAATACTGCCATTTGACTGTACCAGTAATATACCATATTTTTTGGAGTATAAGACACACTTTTTTCCCCCTAAAAGAGGCTGAAAATTTGGATGCGTCTTACACTCCAAATGTAGCCCCACCCACCCTTCGGCCCCCACCCTTCGGCCTCTGCATGTCCTCTTCCTTTCTGCAGAGATTGCCACCGACAATGGTTTGTGTTTTTGGGCTTCGCCATTGCGTTTGAGAGCCCTTCAAGGCTGCGGGGATCGCCAAAGCACATCGCCGCCGGTCACCGCCCGAAAACACAATGCGTTTGGAGGCTGAAAACGTGATGTGCGGTACCCAAAATAGCTACCAGGAACAGCTGCTGCCTTATCTTATCCCTTCCATGCTTTGCCTGCTTTAGTCACTGGAAATCTCTCCGACAATCAGCTGTGCTTTTGAAGCTGTTTTTCAGCCCCAACTAGCGCACGCTCAAAACCAGTGAACGAATGTGCTGAAGCTGACCAGGCTAAGGACGCTAGCCAGGTGAATACCTGGTAGGCAGAATTATTTTTTTTCCCTATTTTCCTCCCCAAAAACTAAGCTGCGTCTTATACTCCAGTGCGTCTTATACTCCAAAAAATACAGTATTTAGTAAGCACCTGTGTAACTTGGGAAATAAAAAATAAAAAAGCCTAATAAAAAATGAGTTCCTCCTATTTGTGAAAGTGTCTATATTCTGATTTTAATTGGTTGCAGAGAATTTTGCTGAGAATACATTGAGGTCAAATGTACTGATTCCATAGTATAAGGAATTGGAAAGATACTAAGATGGGAAAAGTCTATATGATAAATTCCAAAGAATGTCCAACTTATTACTTACTGTATTTTTCGGTATATAAGACGCACTTTTTCCCTCCCAAAAAGTGGGTGGAAATGTCTGTGCATCTTATACAGCGAATATTGCCGGCCCCCAACCTTTGGTCTCTGCCTCCCAGCAATTTACCTCCTTGCAGCAAACAGCCTGATCAGCTTCAGCACAGCCTGATTTAGCACAAGCAGCTGACTGGCGGTTGGATCGGCCTCCTGGAATACCACCTATCAACTGTTCCAGGCTGCAGGGATCACCACTGCCCGTTGCCGCAGTCGCCGCCCATCGCTGCTGCTGCCTATCATCACCTCCGCATGCCCCAGTTTTGGCCTCTGCGCGTCCCATTTTTGACCTCTGCATGTCCTGTTTTTGGCCCCTTCCAGGCAGCGGGGATAGGTGGTGGCAGCAATCCCCGCCGCCTGGAACGGGCCAAAAATGGGATGCATGGAGGCAGAAATGGGGCGCATAGAGGCAGAGATAGGCGGCAGCAGGAATGGGCAGCGATGGGCGGTGGTGATCCCCACAGCTTGGAACAGCTGATCAGTGATATTCGGGGAGGCCCCAACCGCCAATCAGCTGCTTGTGCTAAATCAGGCTGTGCTGAAGCTGACCAGGCTGTTTGCTATTCACTGCAAGGAGGTAAATTGCTGGGAGGCAGAGGCAGATTTTTTTCCCTCTTGTTTTCCTCCCCAAAAGTTAGGTGCTCTTATACTTCGGAGCGTCTTATAGTCTGAAAAATATGGTACTTCATAATCATTCTGCTGTTTTCATTTGCAGGTTACTCCCCATGGTATTATTGAAAAAAAGCATACAATATATCCAGTAAGTTGTCTTCTAATATTCTATGTAACATCTATTTGTGTAAAAAAAACCCAAGCCACCTAAGTTTATAAATTAAGGAAAATATAGGCTTATTGTATTTCATTTAATTTTTGCCTTTAAATCATTTTTTACTAAGGTGACTTGCAGTTTTCTTGGTAAGGCTCTTCAGAAGTCATTTGGCCTTTCTTCCTAAGGCTTCCTAAATGCCTCTCTCTGAGGTACTAGCCCAAAGTCACCCAGTTGCTAAGACAGGACTAAAATTTGCTCAGTATCTTTAATTCCTTCCTCAGTCAGGAACATCTACTAAATTAGAAAGGGAACACAAAAATATTCTTTGAAAATAATGGATATGTTGCTTCATTGCTTAGATGGCATTAGAATGTTCTCTGTAGTAGCCATTTCTTTAATTCTGAATACTGAACTCCAGTTACAAATACAGGTTTGAAGTAGACATTTACTCTTATGACCTGTAAAAAGATTTATTTTTATGGTAATACAAAGTTATTGTGGCTAACACTGTTTGTCCTACACCATGGGTGTCAAACTTGATCAGGTCACGTGACGTATTGTGACTTTTGCCTTTGCAGAACAGTTGGGCGTGGCCTGCACTTGATGCATCCGGCCCATGGGCCGCCAGTTTGACACCCCTATCCTACACCAATTTGTTATATAACGAGGATTTCTAAGTTAAGAAAAATGTCTTGCATAAATCATGCATAAATAATTCCAAATCTTCTGCAAAACAAAAATGTGGAGGTACTTAGAATATGTTTTCCTTAAAATATTTTCATATTCTGATTTCTTTTTTTATTATTATCAGGGAGACAGGATGGAGGAAAAAGGAATTCCTCCACCATCACATGGAACTGCAGCAGAAATACCATTTTGTGAGGACTGAGAGACTCTTAGGACCTGTAAAATGAAAACACTTACTTTACTGTTTCCTATGTAAATGAATATATAATTCAAAATGGACAATAAGAAATTTAATGATTTATGGCTAATGTGTGTATATGTGAGAGGCAGTGCTGGGATGGTCTCTAAGGGTAGTCACTAATCATGTATAGATACTGAATCCAACAACAAAGTATTTTGGTTATTGATAGGCCTTAGAAAACATACAACATAGAAACAACATTAAAAGATAAGTAACATGAAATAAAAGATGTACATAGCAGCCAAAGAAGATAAACTTTCTTCATTCAGGTAAGCCACTTTGAACCCTGAAGCTATTGACATCAAAGTTTCAGTGAGGAGACCATTGTAAATATATCCAGAACAAATAGACAGGAGGGTTAGTGCTTACTGGTTTACTAAGCTTGGAGAAAATTTAATTTAATTAAGTCTAGTAAGGGCCTGTTGACTCTTGATGGCTGTTAAGCAGATTTGACATTGAAAGAGTACATCAGCTGAAAAATGATTGGGATAAAAAGCAATTAAGGTCTGGGTATTGTATCAGAGAGGAAACCTTTTCTACAAGAGAAAGTCAATATTCTAAAGAAATCTTTACTAAAGCACCAAGCCATTTGCAGACAGGCAATCACAAGCTGAGATTGAACCAGATAAGAAAAAAATGGTCGAGAAATCCAAGCATCGAGATAATTTATGAAGGGAAAGTCACTGATAACAACAAGGCGTGACAAAAAGACCCAAAAAAAGAATTAAGTTGGATAAAAATTTTACCAATTCCTCTCATCTACTGTTGTGATTACAATTGACAAAAATAATGATGGAGAGAATGGCACCACAGAAACTAAACCTTTCAGCTAGTTGCCAACTAACCGATGGTCTTTGTTTTTACATCTGGCACAAATGAGTTGGTTGATAACTCAAAACTCAGTGTGAATGTCCTTATTCTTGTGATTCCCCTTTCCCCAGCACAACAGTCTCTATTCTTGTTTTAATATTGTTTTTAACCATTGTTAAGCTCCCACTCCCCCGCAAGTCATATGCCAGTGGGCAAATATACAAATTTAAATTCTAGATTAAAAATAAAAATTATTAAATTCATTGGAAGGCCTACTTTCCACATCAGCTCAGGAATATAAATTATTTATTTTTTCAGAAAAGTGCATTTTGTAATCTGGCCTTGTGTTTATGTCTACTGCTGCCTCTTCTTTTTTTGTTTTCCCCTGCTGTGATGTTTCCTTTTCAAGTCATGGTGGTCTCTGTCGGAATGCTGCACATTTTTCCAATCATCAGCTGAAACTTCAGAGTCTTGAGGACAACTGAATAAGGTCAAGAATTATCCCAGCTAATGGCTTGATGTAGCCAACAATAACAAGTTGTCCAAAGAATTGCAGCTATCATCATTCACCTCTACATTTGCACAGGACGGTGGCCCCAAAGCATAATGGGAATTATAGTTCAAAGGTTTATTGCTACTGTAATGTGTAGAGGGGGTGTGTGAATTGGCAAGTCCACATTCCCTGCACTCAAAAGGGATAAAAACGACGTTCCCAATCTTTTCTTACCAATACAAATCAATTTATCAGTCAGTACGGATACCAAAAGAGAAAGAAGGGCTCTTTAATGCACCATCATAACACGTGTTTATTATGAATAAAAACTTGATCAAAACTAATTCAATGCAGAAGTTCCTGCTGTCCTCTTCCCTTTTCCCTTCCCATTCATTCATTTATTCAATCAATCAATTTATATGCCATCTGACTCCCAACAAATTTAGGCAGTTTACAAAATGTTAAAACACACCTAAAAGAAAGAAAGAACATAAAAGAAGACAAGGGAAACAAAAAAAGATGGGAATGGTAGCTAACCAGATGGGGAACAGAGAAAAGATGTGGGCTTCAATCATACTTGCCAAATGCAAAGGCAAGATTCTTCTCTCTGATGTCCCAAAGATGCTTTTTCAAGAGGCAACTGGACTTTCTGGTTTTTCTTTGAAGATGTTTTGCCTCTTATCCAAGAAGCTTCTTCAGCTTCAGAGGTTGTCCTTTGGGACAACCATGACCTGGATGACTGAGAATCTCCATAGACATTTCTCTCTGATGAAACTTGGAAATTGAGTATTTGTGCTGCTTTGTATTCCTTGTTTCCCTAAGGGAATTTTTGTCCTTGGATGCTTTGGGAGGGGCTGGGGGGGTGGAATCCAGTAGGGCAATGGGCAGGGCTTATTTGGATGAGGCTCAAACTTTCCACCCCAATTTATCTCAGGTTATTAGGGTTCTGCCTTGGGAGGCAGTGTCATGCTTATGACCTATGTGGGAGCCCTCCAAAAGCCAGGGAAAAAATGTTACTTTTCAAAATGTGATCAATAAATAAGATAAAAATTTTGACTTCGGTGAAGGGATAGCCAAAAGCTGAACTCTATTTTCTGGAATACCAAAGATTTCAACAGACTTCCACCTCTGCAATGTGTTTGGATAGGATAGTAGCCAGGGACGATTCTACACACCTATTCGAAAGTAAATTGCAGAGGATCTAGCTACCTTAAAACCTTGATGTTCTTGGCAAGATGGGGAAGGGCAGGGATTCAATCGGGAGGATGAAATCAAAACAAGGAAAAGCGACATATTTTTGCTGGTGACTGACGGGGGACATTTGTCCCTGCAGTGATTATCACTAAGTGTTGTATCTTACGATTTATGATGAATGTATTTTTTACAATGACTATGATCATGATTTATCACTTATTGCTTGTATGCACATTGAGAGCTTATGCACTGAAGACAAATTCCTTGTCTGTCCAATTACACTTGGCCAATAAAAAATTCTATCCTATCCTATCCTATCCTATCCTATCCTATCCTATCCTATCCTATCCTAATTCCTATTCTACTCTATTCCATTCCTATATCCTATCCTATCCTTATTCTATCCTATCCTATCCTATTCTATTCCATTCCACTCCATTCTATTCCTATATCCTATCCTATCCTATCGTTATTCCTATCCTATCCTAATTCCTATTCTAATCTATTCCATTCCTATATCCTATCCTATCCTATCCTATTCCATTCTACTCCACTCCTATATCCTATCCTATCCTATCCTATCCTATCCTATCCTATCCTATCCTATCCTATCCTTATTCCATTCCACTCCATTCCATTCCATTCTATTCCTATATCCTATCCTATCCTATCCTATCCTATCCTTATTCCTATTCTACTCTATTCCATTCCTATATCCTATCCTATCCTAATTCTATTCTATCCTATCCTATTCTATTCCATTCCACTCCATTCTATTCCTATATCCTATCCTATCCTATCGTTATTCCTATCCTATCCTATCCTATCCTATCCTATCCTATCCTATCCTATCCTTATTCCTATTCTACTCTATTCCATTCCTATATCCTATCCTATCCTATCCTAATTCTATTCTATCCTATCCTATTCTATTACATTCCACTCCATTCTATTCCTATATCCTATCCTATCCTATCGTTATTCCTATCCTATCCTATCCTATCCTATCCTATCCTATCCTATCCTATCCTATCCTATCCTATCCTATCCTATCCTATCCTTATTCCTATTCTACTCTATTCCATTCCTATATCCTATCCTATCCTATCCTATCCTATCCTATCCTTATTCTATTCCATTCCACTCCATTCCATTCTATTCCTATATCCCATCCCATCCCATCCCATCCCATCCTATCCTATCCTATCCTATCCTATCCTATTTTCTACCTCAACTCCGTCTAATTTCAGGGGATACCTAGGAATCTCCCTTCCCGAAGGGGAGGGGGAAATTTGGCTCCCTTAACAAAAATGGCTCTCCCGCCCTTCCATTTCCTGCCGCTCCGCGAACGTCACTTCCCGGGAGGTGGGGGCTTCCTGAGCTGAAGCGAAGGCGGGGCGCGAGCGGGAGCAGTTGGGCATGCCAACGGTAAACCGCCGATCTCTGGAATGGCTCTACTGGCTGGTAAGGCGGTGCTGCTTTCTTTGCCTCCTCTCCCCACCCCCCACCCCCCAAATTTCTTTTTTGTTATTTGAGGGAGCGGGACACGGGCTCTCCCCTACAAAGAAATCCCGGGAGGCCGATTTACGGGTTCAATCCCGCTGCTCAAAAGCAAGGAGTGGTACGGGATCTGCCCCATAAATGGGGGGGGGGCACTCTCTGTCTCGGAGGAAGGGGCCTGGGACACCCCGCTCCCCCACGTTTGCCATTCAGGTGAAAACAACTCCCCTCATGCTGGCTGAAGCTAAGCTTTTGTCTCCAACCTCGCATTTAGGAGCTTCTCTTTTAAGCCTCTAAATCAGGGATCTCCAACCTTGGGCACTCTAAGACTTGTGGACTTCAATTCCCAGAATTCCTCAGCCAGCAAAGCTGGCTGAGGAATTCTGGGAGTTGAAGTCCACAAGTCTTAAAGTGCCCAAGGCTGGAGACCCCTACTCTAAGTAACAGACATTTTTTAAACGAATTCACCCAATGCGAGAGACCCCGTGTGGTTGCTGTTGCCTCAAGGGTTAGGCTTTACTATTAGCGTTTCCTTGAATACACTTGCAACTTTTAAGAAACATACTAACCTAGTTAGAAAACAGCAATGTAACCCATAAGTTTGCCACTTGGGGGAATGTTACATAGAATCAGTTTTTTCTATTATTCAAGTCTCGGTGCCTTTTCTTGTTTGACCCCTTGCTTTCTGACATATTGCATTACACAACTGTGTGCTTCGTTGATTTCTGTACCCTATAAATGGCCTTTGACACTAACCCCCCCCCAGCTTAAAAATGTTTTTTGCTTTCCTTGAATTACTTGGTGATCTCTATTTTCTGGTGGACAAAGAAGCCTTTTTCTCTGTCTTAAATTCAGGGATCAGGTTTTTATCAGCTCCACACCAAGACTTCCCATGGAAGTCTCTAGGTTGTCTGGAAACAACCATATCTCCTAGGCATCCCCCTGCCTTTGGCGTTTGACCAAGTTTCCAATTATAATAATACTGGCATTTCACATCCCCTTTTCAATCTCAATAGCTGAACATCTATAGGGGAGCTGTATCAGGAGTTTACAGATGTGTCAAACTACAAATCAGAAGCTGAGATTGTACAGAAGAGATCACTAATCTACTTTAGACCATGGCTTCTTGCCTTTCTCCCTTTCTCTCCAACTTTAAATCAAAGACTAGGCTTCAGTTAAGTTTAAACAAATACGGGCTTTGATTTAGTCCTTTATAATAATGTTTCTTCAAGCCATTTGCGTGCCTGGCAACTGCCTGGAGAAGTTGCTGTGGTTTACATGGCAACGTTTTCAAAAAATAGCTGGCTGGTTTCTCCTTGCTAGGGCTGAGAGAATTACTGGCCCAAGATCACCCAGCTGGCTTCCTGCTTGAAACAGCACTAGCACTGTCTCTTTCTTAAGGGTGAGCACATTTTATGTTTATCGGTAAATCTCTGGAGGATTTGAAATTTAATCCACACATTTTTCTGAATCCCTGCTGTCTAACAGTTGCAATCATTAAAAAGCCTGTCCATCCTTTCAAACTATAAAAAATATAAATTCCTGAGAGAAACAAAGTTGAAAAGACTTGTGAGCTTTGTTCTAATCTTACCCCAAACATCTGAAATAGGCATGTACTTTTTGGCTTTTTTGTTAAACTATGTTTACCTATTATTTTAGCCCTCAATGTCATTACATTTTGGCTTTTTTTTCTGCCTTTGATTCTTGACAACTGTCTGGAGTGCCTGCTCTTTTTCTGGCAATATTTTACAGGTACTTTGCCATGGCTTCCTTCATGGGGCTGAGAAAAAAATGAGTGGCCTAAAATCATCCAGCTGCGCTCCATGCTTAAGGCAAGACAAGAACTCCTAGACTCCTAAATTTCTAGACTGGTGCCTTAACCACTAGACCAAACTGGGACCAATTCTGGCTTTCTGGGATTTAAATTAGACCATTATGTACTGTAAACTATGTTTTATAATTTAGCAAATTAAATGCAAAAAGCAAACTATGATTCATTCAAGAGAAGTGGTTAACATAAAACTTATTTTTGCACAGTAATCACTGTGGTTTTGGGGTGAAGGTATTGGACTAGGATGGGGAGAGTCAAGTTCTGATTCATTCTCGGCAATGGAATTTCACTATATATCTTAAGGCCAGCCATACTCTCTCAACCTAACAGGGATAAAATAAAGACCTTCATGGAAACTTGAACTCCTGTGGAAAAGGCAGAATGAATGTTTAATAAATAGTAGCACTACAGTACATAAGCATGGTCTTAGTAAGACACTCATATGACTCACTTCAGCCTCTGGGTTCTTGTAGGTAAGCTGCAGATTTGATTTTGGTGGTGGGGATGAAACAAATATAAAGAGAGGCTTGACATATCAAATGTAAATTCATATTAAGGTTATTTTGTTCTTTTCTTTCACAGATTCTTTTTACTATTGTATTGCTTTCATGGGGCTATGTCATTTATGCAACACGAATAGCAGGCAAATGGCAATTGAAGGAGATGTATCCCATACAAGCCAAGAATATTTGAGACATCTCCTGAGTGGAATACCACAGAAATACAAAGACATTCTATAACTCCACAAATAATAGTCTGCAAAAACATGAACTCAACTGGAGTGGCTGAACTGCAGGAGTCTAATTGAAGCTTCAGAAATACAGATAAAGATAAAAAAGCTGTGAACATCTGATACTCAGTACTATTAACATGTAACTGAGAAAATATCTTTGAATATAGTTTTTTAAAAAGAGAATTTTCCATTTTTTCCATTTTACTGCTTATTTCAATATGTTTCAGAAGAGTAAGTCTACAAGGATTACTGATAGCCCAGAGTCATTATTACGGAAAAATAACTAGATACTTTGTGCAAGAAAGTTTGGTTTGGTTTTCAAGTTAAAAGTTACACTCTTATACAGTGCTTTTAATGGTACAGAAATAAATGCCTGGATATCTATCTATGTTCAAGTTATTTGATGCTATTCTGAAGAAAAATCCTCATCATACTGGTATGTTTCATTAAAAAATCCACTCTACAATGTATTGTTGAAAGCCAAGGTTATCTAATTAGGGACATTTTTAAAGGAATATTTAATTTAATTTAATAATAATTTATGCAAACTAAAGTGTAACTTTAGTCTATTTTTTTGCTTCACTTTATTATATCAATTAAAAGAATTGTTTTTTGAGTGCACCAATTGAGTGTTTGATAGCCAATCTTTAACATTTTGAATTTACTTGTCTAATTTCATCTGCAGCTTCTATAAAATTCAAGGTCAACTACTAAATCAGGAGTACTAATAGGTTCAATGGAAGTGTCAGTAATCTCTGCAAAACACCAAAAAGTTGTCCCCAAACTAACGACCAATTAATCTGTAAGTATAATCGGTTAGTTGTATGTAAAATACCTGTATGGCAAGGCAACAATTTGACTTTTGGCCAGGGCATTCTGTTTTACCATCAGCCTTTACTGGGCAGGAAAACTCCAAAACTAATCTAGGTTTATAACCAGCATTAGTTGATCCTTGATCCACATTTGACCTGATTTTAAAAAATGTGGGCATAAATTATGATCTACACATCTACTTCTCTTCATATCAAAATGATGTGAACACATGTTGGGGTTCACTGCAGTAGCCAAGGGCACCTGCTTAAAAGAAATCCAAATTTTAGGGACTAGGCAAGGATGCATCCTGGCTCCATTATTGTTCAATTTCTATATTAATACACTTGGTGCTTATTTACACTATCTTTCACAAATCTTGACTGTTTTATGCAGATGATGGATAATTCTAAAACTCCTGTCCTCATTTGGCAATCACAATTGGGACAGATAATTTAATTGTTAAATGAGGGGGGTTGCTAATTCAAATGGTGATTGTGCTTAAGTTCTTACTTTGGCTTTCCTTTGTTTTACAGACCTGTGAATGTTGTAAATGAGATGATTGGTCGCACTTTTTCATTGCTATCATAACTGAACAGTTGCTGCACAGGGCAGATGCCAAACAAGAACTACCTGTAGATTTAGGAAGTGGTATATGCTCTTGCTACTTCCTGTGACAATCTCTTGTTGCAGATTAATGATAACGACAATACCAAAATAATGCTATTTACTAACAAGCACAAGAGGGTAAATTATCATGTGATCAGAGTTTACTATAGGTAACCTGACCCAGAAGTATATCAGACAATGATTATTTGATAAACTGAGGCTAGTCTCATTCTACTGATGTGTTCTTAGAAAACCAGATATTTAGTCATAAGGCTGTCGGAGACCTTAATTTGATTTTAATGTCTCTAGCATTAAAAGAAATGAATGGCAGTTCATGACTTAGTAAGAATAGTCATATGAAGTTTTTAGTTGGGGGACCTACATAGTACACTAATCTAGTAAAGGCCAACCATGCCCTTGTGATATCAATTCTTTTATCTGGATAAATGGTAATGTATAACATCTTAACCCAAATGAGAAATATTAGCCTACTGATAATTTGGGCATACATTACTTTTAGCAAACCAGTTCTAGGTTTAGCTTTTAAACTGAAATAAGCATATAACAAAACCTAAACCAAGTCTGATCAGGGCAATTTTTTTTTAATCTTTGGGGAATGTTATATGATATGGGATTGATCTACACTTTTATCATTTAATGAATAGACTATATAAATAGAGAACAAAGCCCATACCTTTCTAAAACTGAAGACGTTATCTAGTCAGATAATGAAACAAGCAAATAACCAAACTAAGAAAACACCAAGGACTCCAAGGTCACATTTTAATTAATTTCATTAAATGAGTTATTCCTTATGCCTTACAACAAAGTTAGAAACAATAGTAAACAACTATTAAAACATTAAAAACTATAAAAACTAAGGCCCTTTCATCCAGCTATATAACGTAAACAATAGCACAAAGATACCTAAATATTGGTTAACATACAAAGCAAAAAATTGTAACTAAGAGGAAAAATAAAGACTTTAGTAATACTTAACTTCAGTCCTTGAGGTATAACCCTATTGGAACCTGTCCATTAGGGTCGTAAGTCAAAAATGTCGTAAAATGAATCAGACTCAATTTTACAACATTTTAATTTAATTTATTAAAATTTATTTCATAAAACAAGTTATTCTTTATGCATTATAACAAAGATCAAAACAATAGTAAACAAGTAATTATTATAAAAACATTCTTCCTAACTTCCTCT
The DNA here is from genome assembly GCF_059756535.1 of Pantherophis guttatus. Classification (NCBI taxonomy): domain Eukaryota; kingdom Metazoa; phylum Chordata; class Lepidosauria; order Squamata; family Colubridae; genus Pantherophis; species Pantherophis guttatus. The sequence continues at coordinate 85,853,942 of NC_142064.1, read as the reverse complement.
TTTACCGCTTCAGGAGTCGAGAGATACAAAGTTCTGGTTCTTGTTTTTGGTTTTCTCATTGCATTTTTAATTAAAAATTAAAAATCAAGGTCTTTTCATATAAAGCTATATAATGTAAAAAAGATGTATAATGACATCTAAATATTGATTAAACTACAAAGCAAAAACTTGTAACAAAGAGGAAAAATAAGGTTTCTAAGAATATTTAACAAAGAATATATAGTAATTTAAGGCGCTCCTCTTAATTTAGTCTCTTCTTTTTCATTCTTCTTGGATCTTCTTTTCCCACTAAGGAGAGACATTTATTATTCTTATGGTTAGCAGCACCATCTCTGGAACCTGCAGAAGATGGTGATGCAGATCTACTAGCATCCGTGGCACTAAAGCTGCACAGTTGGATAGGCTGCTCTTTCTTCTAGTGCTATTCCCGAGTTATGGCAGGGTCTTCTCCATTTGGCTCGATCCAGTGCATCTTCAGGGGCAACACCCATGTATCTCCTATCCTCTTTGATGCGATTCACCCCCTTTTCTTGGACCTACCACAGAGTTGCCAGCCATCAGGATCCAGATGCATGGCTGTCCTCGTCAATGAGTCTTTACCTCGTAAGGGTTTGACATACTCAACAACACAATTGTCAAAAGAATCACAGCTGTCACCATTCACTTCTACATTTGCTGGTTGTGACATCTGCAACCCAGTTATGTTTGCAGAAGGCTCTTCATCAGCGCTTCCAGAGGTGTCTCAAGTTGATGGAGAAGCATGCATTTGCTCTAAATTGGCATAAAATGGGCCTGGTGTTTCATCATCCCAGGGTGCCTGGCCTGTGTCACTTCTGAAAGCATTACGTTCAGGTACTTGGGTTTCAGTTTCATCAGGAGATACGGTAACAATAGAAGACTCAGTTGCTTCCTCCTTTACCTGCTGGAGCTGGACAATCGTAATTTGCATGCTCATCATATGCATCTATAGTAAAAGGACATACAGCAAAGTTGATAAACTCATCCTTACTTTGGAATAAGAAAAGTTGTAATTGACATCTCTATAACCCCCCCACTACTGGCACTTCCATCTATAGGTCCAACAGAGGATGGTGATGCAGAGCTGTGATTCAGATGTGTTTCTTTTTATCACACCTTGTATTAGGGATCGTTCCTTCATAAACAATTTCAACGCTTGGGCTTCTTGACCATTTTTTCTTCTTGAGTCTCAGCTTCTGTCTGCAATGTTAGCTACCTTTCCACAGATGGCCTGGGGCTTTGGTAAAGATTTCTTCAGAAGCTTTAGGCTTTCTCTTGTAGACTAAGTTTCTTTGCTACCTCTGGTATAATACTCAGATTAAAATGGCTTTTTAATCCAATATTTTAGTTGATGCACTCTTTCAGTGTCATCAAATTTTGCTTAACAGCCATCAAGAGTCAACCGGACAACCTTACTAGACTTAATTAAATTAGAATTAAATTAATTTTTCTCCAAGCTTAGTAATAACAGTAACCATTAATCCTATTTATTAGTTCTGGATATTTAAAAACAATTAGTCCCTTTTAATAATTTAAACAATACAGCCAAAAGACAAACACAAGTAGATGCAAGCATTTCGTATTGACTCATCAGTACCTATATTACAATAACAAAGTTAAAATCAGCCTCATAGTTCTGGATATTTTTTTCCCCCCAAATCATTTATTTTAAAACAAACAAACAAAAAAAGAAAGAAAAATAAAACATACAGACATCATTCATTCATAGTTCTGGATATATTTATGATGGTCTCCTCACTGAAGCTTTAGTGTGAGTAGCCTCAGGATTCAAAGTGGTTTACCTAAATGAAGAAACTTTAACTTCTTTGACTATGCATTCCATTTTGTTTTCTCTTTTAATGTTTCTAAGTTGTATGTTTTCTAAGACCTATCAATAACCAAAATAAAGTACTTTGTTGTTGGATTCAGTATTTATACATGATTAGTGACTGCATTAGAGACCATCCCAGCTAGCAATGCCTTCCCGATAACCCCACATTAGCCCAAAATCATTAAGTCTCTTATTGTCCATTTTGAATCCCATCCCAGTTGTTGAAGGCACTTCTGAATTGAAAAGATTAGCTACTGACTTTACCGTTGACCTGGGGACGCCTAGTTGAGGGTTCCTTTCATGTCCCCAGCAGAAGCTGGAGTGAAGGATGGAAGTTCACCCCATCCCACAGCAGCACTCGGGTCTCAAATGAAGGCTTGCTAACCTCCAATGCAAGCCACTGTGCTGAATTATACGTTCATTTATATAGGAAACAAGTTTTTAGTCTCCAGGTCCTGGAGTCTCTCAGTCCTCACAGATTAGTATTTCTCCTCCAGTAGCTTGTGGTGGTGCTTCTTTTTCCTCCAGCCTGTCTTCCTGATAAATGAAAAAAGTTACAATATGCAAATATTTTAAAGAAAACATGTACTAAGCACCTCCATGGCTTTTTTTTCCAGAGGAAGATGTATTATTTATACATAAATTATGCAAGATATATTTTTAACTTAGAAAACCTTGGTATATGACAAATTGGTGTAGGGCAAACAGTGTTAGTCACAATACCTTTGTATTGCCATAAAAATAAAAAATATTACAGGTCATAAGAGTAAATGTCTACCTCAAACCTGAGGTAGACCTCTGGTAGACTTGTGATGAGCTAAATATTCAGAATTCAGAAATGAGTACTACAGAAAACATCCTAAAGCCGTGATGGTGAACCTATGGCACGCCCATCTGAAGTGGCATGTGGAGCCATGTTGCCTAGCATGCGCAGCATTGCCCGTTCCTCTCCTGGGTTTCGGGCGCACATGCGCATGCGATGATCAGTTGGTCTTTGTGTGCGCGGCAGTGCCGAAAACTGGAAGAGCTGGTCTTCCATTTTCCAGCGTGAGCATGTGTCAGCCATCTTATCGTCGCATGCGCATGTGCACCAGAAATCAGAAGACTACCTGGCCAGCAAATAGGAGGAACTCATTCTTTATTAGGCTTATGGAAAATACCTGTATCAGTTTCTTATTTGTGCCTATCAGCACGAGAGTGAATAACACTGATTCTTAACAGTGAAAGAACACCACATTTCCCAAGTTACACAGGTGTTTACTATATTACTGGTAGTCAAATGGCAGTATACCAATCAACTGGTAGTCAAATGGGAAGAGTAGTACTGGTCAAAAAGAGATGGAAGTTAACTGAAGGTCCTGCCAACAGGCAAACGGATGTTTGCAAAGTTGAAGCTCATCACACTAAGGTTCTATTTCAGTTTTCAAGGAAAGACCCAGGTCATTGGAGAAACATCTGTACATGGTTGATATTAAGTGCTTTGTTGGTTTTATTTTAATTTAAAACTTTGAATTTTGCTGCGGAACTGGTGCCAAATTAAACAAGTAATTATATTTTTGGAACCTTCTATTAACAAATTTAATTCAAACCACATATAAAATAAAATATTGTTATACAACACTTTTAAGCAAAATTCACTCTGGGTTTTTTGGTAGTGATTTGTTCTCTGAGCTTACCATTTAGCTCTCACAGCCTGCATAGCGCAGGTGAATTTATTCCTGCTCAAGCAGCAGGCGGAGGCAGAGCCAGGGGGAAAGGCAGGTGATCCAGACGTGCTGTGCAGGCAGTGGGAAAGCAAAGTCGGTAGCTGGAGCAGCTGGGTGGCTCATCTTCACGCACCAGCACTGGCAACAGAGGCACAGGGGAGACAGGCGATTGCGATGTACTATGTGGCCTGCTGAAAAGCCAGAGATGGTGGGGCTAAGTGGGCGGGTGGCTGTGGGAGGCTCATCTTTGTGTCACTTGGCTTGCCTGCGGCCCATCAGGATTACCTGCCGTCTCCCCATACCTCTGCCTCTGTTTGCTGCTTAGACAGGTAATCAACTCACCTGCGCTGTGTAGGCTGTGCAGCCCGAATGCATCATGGGGCCAGCAGGATGCGGCTGCTGCCAGTCGGCTCCTGCACACTTACCGCTTCTTCTGATGCATTAGGGGTGGGGCACCCAGCTGGGCTGATCACCCTGATATTGTGTTTCCCCAAAAATAAACCCTAATGAGTCTTTTGGAGCAAAAAAAAAATATTTAAGATCGGGTCTTATTTTTGGGGAAACACGGTATAAAAACCAAGGCCTTTTCTTAACAGAAGATGATGGAGAGGAATTGGTAGGATTTTTATGAGACTTCATTCTTTTTTATTTCTTTTTGTCATACCTTCTTGGATCAGTGACTTTCCAAACTTCATAAATACTTTCAATACTTGGGCTTGTTTTTTTCTTTTTTCCTTCTTGAGTCTCCACTGGAGATTGCCCGTCTGCATTGCTAGCGGCTTTTCCACAAATGGCCTAATGCTTTGGTAAGGATTTCTTTAGAGCATTGCTTTCTCTTGTAGAAGAGATTTCTTTGTTATTTCTGTGGGTCCTCTCCTAGTAATTACATTTTATATTTCCTTTTCCCATATATCATTGCAGAATGTCCTCTATTAGGACACCTGGAAATTCCTGATCTACTGTTAGATCAACTTCTTGATCTGCTGCCAAACTGGCTTCTGGATCATTTTCTTAATCTACATCTTTCATAAGGCTGACTTTCCATATCAGCTCTGGAATATTGATTAATTTATTCATTCAGAAGATTGCTGCATTCTGTAATCTGGGCTTGTAAACTGCCTGCAATACTGTGCTTCAGCCTGAACAGTAAATTTCTCTTTTTAAAAAATAAAATATTCAAGGATATTTTCCCAATTTTTCTCAATTATATGTTATTAGTGTGAAGTATCACAGTAAATCTGTATTTCTGAAGCTCCAATATTGCTGCAGCTTAGCCACTCTAGTTTGGAATGCAAGTTTTTGCAGATTATTATTTATGGTGTTATAGAATGTGCTTATATTTCTGTGGTATTCCACTCTGGAGGTGTCTTAAGTATTCTCTGTTTGTGTGGGATACATCTCCTTTAAGTGCCATTTGGCTGCTATTCGTGTTGCGTAAATGACATAGCCCCATGAAAGCAATACAGTAGCAAGAAGAATCTGTGAAAGAAAAGAACAAAATAACCTTAATATGAATTTACATTTGATATGTCAAGCCTCTCTTTATACTTGTTTTATCCCCACCACCAAAATCAAATCTGCAGCTTACCTACAAGAACCCAGGGGCTGAAGAGAGTCATATGAGATGGGTGTCTTACTAAGACCATGCTTATGTACTGTAGTGCTACTATTTATTAAACATTCATTCTGCCTTTTCCACAGAAGTTCAACAGTTTCCACGAGGGTCTCTATTTCATCCCTGTTAGGTTGGCCTTAAGATATATAGTGAAATTCCATTGCCAAGAATGAATCAGAACTTGACTCTCCCCATCCTAGTCCAATATCTTCACCCCAAAACCACAGTGATTACTGTGCAAAAATAAGTTTTATGTTAATCACTTCTCTAAATGAACTGATGTAAGTGGAGGGCTTCCTGAAGTTGCTGAAAAAGCAAGTTCTCACCTACCAAAAGAAAAAAGAAAAAAGCCTTGGCTAACAAGAGAAAAATGTGTTTTCTGAAGGTTAAAAAAAAAAAGAGGCCTAGACTGCCATGTGAAAAGTGCTAATATTACCTTTAAAAATGCTAATAAAAATAACGCTATTAAAATTTGAGGGGTCTCTTGCATTGGGTGAATTCCTTTATTTAAAAAGTGTCTACAATCTGGAGACTAAAAGAAAGAGAAGCGACGTTGGAGACAGAAGCTTGGCTTCAGCCAGCATTGGGGGCTGGGGTGGGTGCGGTCTGACTTTCAAGGGAATGGCAAACATGTGAGGGGAGTCCCAGGCCCGTTCTTCCGTGACAGTTAGTAACGGGGCAGACACCCCCACCCCCCCAAATGTATGGGGACGATCCCTCACGGCTCCTTGGTTTTGAACAGCGGGATTGAGCCCGTCAATCGGCTTCCAGGGATTTCTTTATAGGGAGAGGCCGCGTCCCGCTCCCTCAAACAACAAACAAAAGAAATGACCGGGGGGGGGGGGAGAGAGAGACGGAGTGGGAAGGGAAGGAGGCAAAGAAAGCAGCACCACCTTACCAGCGAGTAGAGCCATTCCAGAGTTCGGCAGTTTACCGTCGCCATTCCCAGCTTCTCCCATTCGCGGTCCACCCCTCGCCTCACTCAGGAAGTGATGTTCGCTGAGCGGCGGCAGGAAAGGGAAGGCGGGAGAGCCATTTTTATTAAGGGAGCCAACCCCCCCTCCTCCTCCTCCCCCCTCCCCCCTCCCTTCCGGGAAGGGAGATTCTCAGGTATCTCCTGAAATTTGATGGTCTCTTCGATTCTTCCGAACTGCAGGGACAGATGTCCGCCGTCGGTCTAGGGCAAAAAATATGTCGCTCTTCCTTGTTTTGATTCCGTCCCCGCCCCCCACCTCCCGATTTATCCCCTTCCCCTTTCTTGCCAAGAACATCAAGGATTTTAAGGTAGCCGGATCCTCTGCAATTTACTTTCGAATAGGTGTGTAGGATCGCCCCTGGCTACCATCCTATATCCAAACTCATTGCAGAGGTGGAAATCTGTGGAAATGTTTGATAATCTGAGATTAATCGGGGGGGGGGGAGAGCAGCCTCTTCCAAATAAATCTTGGTAATTGCCAGTGCGGGTCTCCCCCCACCCCGCTTCTACGGACAAAAACTCCCTTAGAGAAATAGAAATCAACAATTTCCAAGTTTCCCCAGAGAGAAGAACCTTGCCTATGCATTTGGCAAGTATGATTGAAGCCCTCTTCTTTTTCTTTGTCCCCCACACCCCCCGGGTTAGTTATCGTTCCCATCTTTGCTTCTTTTTTGTTTGCTTTCATTTATGTTGTTTTCTTGTTTGGATGTGTTTTTAAGATTTTGTAAACCGCCCAAAATTGCTGGGAATCGGATAACATAACATAATACTAAATAAATAGGAAGGGAAGAGGACAACTTCTGTATTGAGTTCCAATTCTGACCGAGTTTTTCCTCATGAATAAGTACGGTCATGAATAAGTGCAGTCAAGAGCCTGGCTTTTTCCTTTGGTGTCCTTTCTGACTGATAAATTGATAATTATGGGAGGGGAAAAAAGATTGGGAACGTGGCTTTTCCCCTCTTTCGAGTGCGAGGAACGTGGACCTGCCGACTCCCCTTTACACATTTACAACAGCAATAAACTTTTGAACTATTAACTCCCGAGATTCTTTGAGGCCGCACCGTCCTGGTCGCTGAGGCTTAATGGGAGTTGAAGTCATGGAGCCCTACAAGCTTTTAGCCTCGCCAAGAAAGCATGGATTTAACCGTTTTCGTTTTAACTAGCAAAGGAAAGAAAGCGCGGCATCTTTGGGCTGCTGTTGAAACAAACATGTAAATAAAGAAAGTGAAGCTCAAGCATGCCAAGGTTTTTTTTATTTTTTATTTTTAAATTAGTCCCCTCCCCCTTTTCCCCTTCTAACCCGGAAAGTGACTCCTCCCCCTGCCTGCCACTTGGATTGTGCATCCGGTTTGGAAAGGACGGGGAAGCAACTCGAAGCAGCGGCAGCCGCAGCGGCGGCAGCAGCAGCAGCCTTCTCATCAACTGTCTTTCGGTTGTGCCGCCGTCCATGTGTGACCCCCGAGAGCGACGGAGCCGAGCCGCCGGCGCCAATGGCCGTCGCCGCTGGCACCAACGGTCCAAACCGGTAAGTGGCTTCTTTTGGGAGGAGGGCGGCCGGCAAAACTCTGGATCTTCCGGACACTTTTCCCCATTAGTTTTCCTGAGGAGGGCGTGGGGGGGAGAGCCGAGCGAGGTCGTCCGTTTCTGCTCCTGGCTGAGGGTCTTCATGCCCCGAGACTCGTTTTAACGGTCTCAGCCAACGGAACGTTCGGATCTCTCCCCCGCCCCCCCCCCGTTTCCCTAGGTCATGGCAAATCGAACTCGGGGTCCCTTTGTGGCCGCTGATTGGCTCCCGGGATGCTTAAATAGCAGCTCCGCTTGTCCCGATCTTCAATTCCTCTTCGTCCTGGCGAGGAAGCGGCGGTTTGGATAATCTCGGAAGCACCATTGCTTTGAGGATTGCCAGGCTTCAGCTCTTTGCCCAGCCTTTGACTCTTAGAGGCATCTCATAGTGAAGGGAGACGAAAGTGACTGTTCTTCTGACTTACAGACATTGTTGCCTTGAAGATTGCCCAGCCTTTGGCTCTTATAGGCATCTCATAGTGAAGGGAGACACAAGTGACTGTTCTTCTGACTTAGAGGCACCATTGCCTTGAAGATTGCCCAGCCTTTGGCTCTTATAGGCATTTCATATTGAAAGGACACACAAGTGGCTCTTCTTCTGACTTAGAGGCACCATCGCCTTGAAGATTGCCCAGCCTTTGGCTCCTATAGGCATTTCATAGTGAAGGGAGACGCAAGTGACTGTTCTTCTGATTTAGAGATGTTGCTGCCTTAAAGATTGCCCAGCCTTTGGCTCTTATAGGCATCTCATCGTGATGGGAGATGCAAATCAATCTTCTTCTGACTCCGAGGATTTGGGAAACTCCGTTAGTATTTTATACCATATCTGCTTTTTGAGAGTTTTAATGCAGACAGCCATATCCTTTCCCAGATTTCTCATTGCTGATGAAAATAGAATAGATCAGAATGGAATTCTTTATCGGCCAAGTGTGGACACACTTGTGGAGACACAAGGAATTTGTGTCCAGTGCAAAACTCGCAATATAAACAGCAACTAATAGGTCATAGGTCGTATATCATAGTTACAATCATTAATGAGTTAGAAACAACAACTAGAATCTAGGTGGCGCAGTGGTTAGAGTGTAGTACTGCAGCTACTTCAGCTGATTGCTAGTTCAGCAGATCAGCAGATCAAATCTCCGGCTCAAGGTTGACTCAGCCTTCCATCCTTCCGAGGTGGGTAAAATGAGGACCCAGATTGTTGGGGGCAATATGTTGTTCATGTTGTCTTTGTTGTAAGCCGCCCAGAGTCCTTGGAGAGTGGGCGGCATAGAAATACAAATAATAAATAAATAAACAAACTGATAAATGGTTATTGAACTTGTATGCTACCCATATCTCAAAGACTTTGGGGAGCTCACATGACTCACACAAATTTCAGTAACGTTAGTAAAACATGGAAAGTAAAGATAAAACAATCCAGGCACAGGGTAGCAAGGAATCTCACTTTTGTTATCCAAGGTTAACAAAAGGTTGTCGTGCCTCTTCTAAACAACAACAGTGTGGGCCCATCTAATCTAGGAGTGGAGAATATATGTCGGAATGAGGAATAAAATAATTTAGCCTTTTAGGAAACAAATTTAATCTGATAAATTGGTGATATTTTTATATTGTAGTTTTCAATACAAATACATAACTCATGTCAAGCTTACATTGATTATTGCATTTCTTTTCCATTTTCAGGGCTTGATACCCCTGGCAGATTTTTTCCCAAAGGATAATTCAGTCCTATCTGGCATCAACAGGCTGCATCAGACAATGCCAGAGGAAATATCTCCAGATTCTAAGTGCCCAATCTGCCTGGACATGTTTGAAAATGTGGCCTACTTGGATCGTTGCTGGCACAGATTTTGCTTCCGGTGTGTGTTGGAGTGGTCCAAAAACAAAGCAGAATGCCCACTCTGTAAACAGCCCTTTCATTCCATCGTGCACAGCATGAGATCTGCAGATGACTACAAGGTGCATTCTGTGAGGCCTTCAGAAATGGAATCTTTTGCTAATCCTAATGGGAGGCGATTCCGTTACCGAACTACGTTAACAGGAGAACATCCTGCAAATGTTAATTCCCAGAGGTCTTCCTCTTCTCGAAGGACAATGTCTTCCCCAAATTGTGGGATCTTGTTTGAAGGGTTATCAACTCAGACAACAAGGCAGAGAGATGCAGAAATGCATCAGATGATCAGACGGCTTGCATCAAGGCGACAAGCTAGTTTGGAAGGTAGATTTATGCGGCACATTCAAGAGCAAGAGATGATTAGCTTTCGAAAAGCTCTGTATCGTTCTGGCACACGTGTGAGAAGCATTGAAGATGGAGGGCGTTATAGGGACATATCGGCTGAATTTTTCCGCAGGAATCCTGCCTGCCTTCATAGGCTGGTACCATGGCTAAAACGTGAACTTACAGTCCTGTTTGGAATTCATGGATCGCTCATTAATATAGTTCAGCGTGTAATAATGAGCAATTTGAATAAGTTTGACCTGGAAAGCCAGGCATTTGCCAATGAACTACAGCCTTTCTTACTGCAAAGCACAGAGCATTTCTTACACGAATTTATAAATTTTGCCAGATGTCCATTTAATATCGAAGCGTATGATGAACACGCGAACTACGATTGTCCGGCTCCATCAAGAGAAGAAGGAAGTGCATCGGAATCTTCAGTTATTACAATATCACCCGATGAGACAGAAACACAGGCACCCGATTGCAATGTTTTCAGAACTGATATAGGCCAGGCACCCTGGGATGACGAAACACCCGGTCCCTCCTATTCTAACACAGAACAAGTGCATATTTCTTCATCAACTGCGTTAAACACTTCAGAGAGCTCTGATGAAGAGCCTGCTGGAAATAGAACAGGATTGCAGATGTCACAAGAAAATATAGAGGTGAACGGTGACAGTTGTGATTCATCGGACAACTGTGTAATTGTGGACTATGTCAAACCATTAGCTGAGAGAACCCCCGAGCTTGTTCAGCTGTCCTCAGACTCTGAAGTTTCAGCTGATGATGGGAAAAAGGAAGATACAGATAAAGTGCAGCCTATCCAATTCTGCAACTTTAACCTGACAGATGTTAGTAGATCTGCTTCGCCCTCGTCTACTGGATCCAGAGATGGTATTGCTAATAAGATTAATGAATATCTCTCCAATGAAAAAAGAAAATCGAAGAGCGAAAAAGATGAGATTAAATTCAGAGGAGCCTCTTCGTTGCAAAGCTTTTCTTCAAAGGAAGCCTGTTATGGATACAATTCATCAAAAAGAAGGAAACCTGAATCGCATGTGCAGCATTCTGACAGAGAGCATCACAGTTCGAAAAGGAAGAGGAAGCATCGCAGTAGGGAAAAAAGAAAAAAGAAAAAAGACGGCAGTAGACATAAGCACAAAAAGAATAAAAGGAGATCAACCCGAGAAAAGAGTACGTCCCGATCTCTTTCTCCAAGTAGTGAAAGCACTGAACTGAGAGATTTAAGTTGGTCACGATCTCAAAACAGAGACTATAGTGGAACTTCCAGGATTAAAGACATGGATTATTATTTGAGAGACGATTATTCAAAAAGCAAAAAATATGCTTTATACAATCCAAATGCAGTCAGAAGTTATGAAAGACATAGATCGAGAAACCGGTCAAGAAGTCGATTTAGCAGCCGATCAAGAAGTCGATCTAGCAGCAGATCAAGAAGCCGATCTAGCAGCAGATCAAGAACTTCCAGGCATCATGATAGAGGACGTTCTGAAAAGCCGGGTGGGAAAAGGAAATATAAAACACGTCACTTGGAGAGCAGCCAGAGAGGTAGCGAGGAAACCTCTTCTGTAAGAGAAAGCAATGCTCTAAAGAAATCCTTACCGAAGGATCAAACCATTTGTTCAAAAGCCACCAGTGTTGTAGACAGACAACCTAGAACAGAGACTCAGCACAAAAAGAAGAAGAAGCGGTCAAGAAGCCCTAGTGTGGAAATCATTTATGAAGGTGTGTGTACATCAAAATATGACAAAAAGAAACCAAAAAGAATTAAGTCTACCAATCTTACCAATTCATCTGCATTATCTTCTGTTGTGATTACTATTGACAGTGATAGTGATAGAGAGAATGTTATTACAGAATCTAAAATTTTCAACCAGTTGCCAACTAAGAGATCATCTTTGTTTTTACGTCTGGCACAAATGATAAATGGCAATTCACATTGCCAGCTACATTCACCAGAGCAAGATGTGTAATTTTTTAAAACTTTTTTTTAAAAAATAGATTTTTTCCTCTTAGATAGGTTAAGCCTTAGGTGTAGAGGTAGACATAGATTTTTTTTTCATTTTTAATGTTTTTAATAACTTGTTTGCTATTGTTTTTAACTTAAAGAGAAAATAATTTGTTTTATGAAATAAATTTTATTAAATAAATAAATAGATAAAATAAAATGTGACCTTGGAGTCCTTTGTGCTTTCTGAGTTTGGTTTTTGGCTTGTTTCATTATCTGACTAGGTAACATTTCCAATGCTAGAGAAGTATGGGCTTATTTTCTATTCATTAAAAGTGGCAATGTAGATCAATCTGGTATGATAAAAATATTCCCAATATATATATATTTTTAAAAAAGCTTGCCTTAATCAGATTTGGTTCAGTTTTTGTTATATGCTTATTTTAGTTTAAAAGCTAAACCCATGACTGATCTGTTAAAAGTAATGTATGAGCAAATAATTATCAATAGGCTAATATTTTTGATTTGGGTTAAGATGTGATACATTACAATTTATCCAGATAAAAGTATTGACATCAGAAGGACATGGTTGGCCTTTATTGGATTAGCGTTGCCCAATTAAAAACTTTGTAAGATTTATTCCTCCTAAATTATAACAAGTAGATTAAATTGGGATTCATTTTTTTAATGCTAGAGGCCTCTTGAAAGGAAAAAGTATGCCCATGTATGTTACTTTTGTTCCTTAGTTTATGTGACAGTCTTCAAAGGCTTTAATGACGATTTAATCATTTAAAACAATCCCTTTTAATAATTTAAACAATACAGTCAAAAGACGAACAGAGGTAGATGCAAGCATTTCGTATTGACTCATCAGTATCTACATTACAATAACATGGTTGAAAATCAGCCTCAAATATAAGATCTAAAAAGAGCATTAATTAAGCCTATAACGTATGCAAAAAAGCAACCAATGACAAGCCACAGGAGGCGCAGATTGATATAAAGCTGCTTCTGCACACATAAAGGAGGTTTTAAACAGTTAATAGCAACAGCCTCAGCAAAACGCAGAAAACGAGAGTTCCTGTGGCCTAGTAAAACTTCAAACACAAAGTTTGGATCCACCTGGTGGCCCATAGATAGTGTCTTTGCAGTGGCCGAAGAAGGCATTTTATGGCCAGGGTGGATAAAAATTGATGTTTTTTTTTTTTTAATTTTAAATAGGATTTTTAAATTTTAAATAGGATTTTTTTTTTATTTTTATTAAATTTATTTTAATAAATGTTTTTGGAGTAAAAATCTTATCTAAATATGGTTTTCTATTTATGATACATTAATAATTTAGTTTATTCAGCATGAAATGGAGCTTAGTTATGTAGCATGAGGCTGTATATTCTGCAATATTGGGACTGACTGAGTCAACAGAAAGTCAGAGGAGGAGCTGCTGCGGGACAGAGATGACAGTTGCACTTTAAAAATTATGATTTAAAATCGAGTTGATTTAAATCAAGCCTTTTTACTAGTGATTTAAATCATGTTTTAAATCTTGTTTTAAATCAACTTGATTTAAATCAAATCCATCCTGTTTATGGCCATGATTTGCTGCTGCTGTTGGATTTCTCATGAGTGTCTGGATGTCATGCCTGGAAGCCATATTACCTGTGTGCCTTGAGGATCCAGGCCTGCCACAATCATACCGTGGAAAGTTGGGAGGAGGGATTTCATGAGTGAAGTAGAGATAGCCATAACAAACCTCTCTAAGAGAAGTTCAAGGCCATGATGTCTGGTAGCTGTGCAAAGAAGAAATTGGAGGATGTCTTCTGTTTGGGAAAGAACTGATTGGAGCTGTGTGGACATATGGGAGATGTGGGCAAGGTCTTGAACTTTCTTGTAGGTGAGGAAAACCGGAAGCTTTCAGGTTCGAGTTTTCCCAGGTGTGCCAATATGACATCCCTAATAAAAGTTAGCTTTGAGGAACTTCAAGCCTCGGAGTTTGATTTCGTTGGGGGTGTTACTTGGAACCCTGACATTAACCTAAATCTGAACCCTGACACTGGACCCATTTCAGAAGATGATCCTTTATTCTGAAAGACAAACACCTATCAGTTCTGCTGATGTAATTGTCTCCGCAATTACAAATAAATTGGTAAATGCAATCTTATTTTCGGGGAAACACGGTACTCTAGAGAAACAGATTGATTCTCAATGAATATTCACTTTTCAAAACAAAAATGTACAATTTGCTACAAAAATCAAAGGATGGACATAAACGATTTAGTTGTAAATCAGGGACATTTTTAACATAGTTCTTTTATATTTTTAAACATAATCGGTTACATTCATGCTAACTTAATTACCTTTACTTCTCATTGAAAATAATGGAAATGTTAATCATGCCATTTATTTTATTACTTATTTTTTTGAAGATCTTACTTTTTTGAAGATCTCCAGAGGTCTAGAAGAGGCTGACCCACTGGCAGAGAAGCCAAAATGTTTTATTCAGATGGTGAAGTTGTAAGAACATGAAATCTAAGGAAAATATTTTCACCAACTTTTGAGTAAAACACACTCAAAAAAGGATATTTTAGATTTCCCCTTCTGAAAACAGGAAGTGCCAGCATTTAAAAGGGAAGTCTACTGGAAATTCCCCTACATTTTCTCCATGATCTCTAAATGTCAGGAAAAAGATAGTCTGCCAGTTCAATGGCTATCTCCCTCCCTCCCTCCCTCCCTCTCTCTCTCTCTCTCTCTCTCTCTCTCTCTCTCTCTCTCTCTCTATCTATCTATCTATCTATCTATCTATCTCTAATCTTCTATCACCTACCTAGCTATCTTTATCATACCTACCTACCTACCTACCAGTATGTATCTAAAATCTACTTTTCAGATATGCATTGGTATATACTGTATAATGTATATCCATTGGTAGCAGTATATAAGCAACTTTAAATTCAGACCAGAAATAGTATGACATTTGAATGTGTGCTATTGTGTGGATACAATATCATTTACTCTTATTTCTACTCTTCAGACTGAACTGATTCAAGTAATCAGAAATAAACAGCTTCCCACTCCAAAACATACAGATACAGAAAGTTGGTTCTTTGGAGAAGGAAGAGAGATGGACATGGAGCTGACTATTTGCAATACAGAGCAGGGAATATTGTTTTGCTAGTTTTGCTTCAGATTATGCCCGTGCACTTAATTTTGATAACTAAGTATGCGAGGCTTCTTTTTCTCCGGCAAACTTTCAATGCCAAGGAAGAATTTTTTCAGTAAACAAAAGGAATATGCAGTGGTATTTATTAATGCAATAATCCTATGGTCCATCAGAAGCATCAGACATCTTTTCCAGCAGTTTGTGTCCAGAAATCCAATATAACAATGCAGACAATAGAAACTACCTATACTCAACCCAAGGTTTTAAAAAATATTGGGTGGTGGCCACTACGGACTGCTCCTGTTTCCTTTCTTATAGGTTTTAGTATAAAGATTTAACTATTAATAGAAATATGTTAGCTTATTACAATGGTTCATGCTTTACCACCATGGACATCTTTCTCCTGTGTAATTCCTTTCATATTCTGCTAAAACAGATGTTTCCTTATACATGATTAGCCACCATGTCTATATAAATGTTTTGTGCTTTCTACATACTGGTATTTGTCTTCTGATACATATGTTACGTGTCTCTACATAGGTTTTGCTATGTGACGTAGTCATTTATTTCTAATGGCAGGGGCCAGACTTCTCCTTTTTTAAAATGGAATTGCTGATATCTATACAATCTTTTCTCAATCCTTAAACTTAGTGTAAACACATAAGAAAAATATTCCAACAGTCACAACTGATTATATCTTGATGATTCCCAGTTATACATGTCCATCTAGAACTGAACAGATGATATTACGGAGATCCTTATTTGAAGTCTGCAAGCTAGATGGGTCAGGATGGATAAAATAAGTTCAGACTGATTTCTGGTAAGAATGGCTATACCCTAAACCGATGGGATGGTTGGATGGTTCCTTTACTGGCTCTAGAGTGGAGCCACACGTTCCTTGAAACAATAATTTATTTATTTATATTCTTTATTATTTTTATAAACAAGTCAAAGTGGTAAAATATCTAATACTCCATTCTCCTATTTTCCCCACAATAACAATCCTGTGAAGTGAATTGGGCTGAAAGTGTTGTGGATTTAATAAGACAAACACAACTTTTAGATTAATCAGAGACAAATTTATATATTGCGCAATAGGTTCAAGGCTCTGTACATGAAGCATTGAACAAAGACAGAAATTAGGTACAATGGTTTTATACCCTTCTAGACAAAGAATTCTGTTAACTCAGCAATTCATATGGTCATATACATTTATCATTTTTAATTGACATTTCCTAATTACAGAGTTTCTTTGCAAAATAGTTATAATTCTTTTGTAGATTACTGAAGCATAGATTCAAATAATCTTTTGACGATAGACAACTTTTAACTCATGTGGATCCCCTTGACCTAACCAACCTTTAAGCTGTATGTCATTAGAATGTTCCTTTCTTCTGACAACTTAGAGGCCTCCTAGAGGAACCAAAAGGATTTTGGCTGAGTTTGTACTTTTTCCAACCGGATGCATTGCTTTTTAGAATAGAGTGAATAGAAAGTTATCCAGTGGTCATCTATCAGAGCCCGCTTCATTACATTAAAAGGGAGCGACTGGCCCATGGGCATCCAGCTGGCTTTCATGGCTGAGGCAGGATTGGAATTCAGAGTCTTCACTTTCTAGTGGAAACACCTTTCCTGGTGTTTTAATCAGCAGGTCACAGTGGCTCTAGTTGCAAAGGGAAGGGCCATCTCTGGAAATGTCTTACTTTGGAATTCCTCACCTTTGGAATTCTGTCTTCTGGTGATGCACCAGATTTACTTGGCTAATATAAAGAAGGCTTGGGCAGATTTGATACAGATCGAAATGGTGCTTCAAATCATCTGGCTCCTCACTAACCCCTAGAGGTACTTTCTTAGAGGATTTCTGATCTGCCCCCATAGAATCAGGATTCATAATTCTAGGGAGGGATTAAGCTGGAAATGTACAGGACTAACCCTCAACAATTGAAGATAAGAGGCAATCAAAATTTGGCAACCAAGCAGGTTTAAATAAAAATAAATAAAATGTTTAATTATTATGTATGTGCAAGAATTAAGTAAGAATTGTGATGAACAGTACCGGTAGTCCTCCACTTGCAACAGTTCATTTAGTGACCAAAGTTAAGACAGCACTAAAAAACGTGAATGACCTTTTTTTCACACTCACGACCAACTGCAGCATCTCCATGGTCACCTGATCAAAATTCAGACGCTTTGCAAATGACTCATATTTATGACTGTTGCAATGTCCCGGGATCAGGTGATCCCCTTTTGTGACCTTCTGACAAGCAAAGTCTAGGGGGGGGGAGCCAGATTCACTTTAACAACTGCAGTGCTTCACTTAACAACCGTGGCAAGATAGGTCGTAAATCGGGGCAGTTGACTCACTTAGCAACAGAAACCTTGGGCTCGGTTGTGGTCTTTAAGTCGAGGACTGTACGTATTACCAGCCGCCCTGTGGAGCTGCTTCTCCCCCCCCTTTTTTTTTCAGCGTTTGAGGGAGGGAAAAGGGGCAGTTGAATCACTCAGGCAACCTTCAGCTTTCAGACAGTGGAGACATTAACACCCCACCCCCAATTGCGGCTGATCATCCCTGGCCATCCTGACTGGAGAGCCGGGATCCAAAACATTGGGGTGCAGACGCGAAAGCGCTTTTAGAGCAGGGCGGGAAAGCGGCAGCGCTCTCCTCGCTGTCTGCCTGCTTACAGCATCTCCCGGCTGAGGGGGTGGGGGAGGGAGAGAACTAGCACCTCGCCATCATCCTGAGGGGCACGGCTCCCCCCCTCTCTTTTGGGGCGACAGCTGCAAAGTTTATTTCTGATTTGGCCAGGTTTGCTTTAATCCCTGTAAACTCCTGTACTACCAAGAGCCTTGGTAGTACAGGGGTTTAAGGCACCCTGTTATTAAGCTAGTTATTAAGACCAGCTGCCTGCAATTACTGCAGGTTCGAATCTCGCCAAGGCTCAAGGTTGACTCAGCCTTCCATCCTTTCTAAGGTAGGTAAATTGAGGACCCAGTTGTGGGGGCAATAAGCTGACTTTGTATAAATATACAAAAGGATGAAGGCTATTGCTTAACGCATTGTAAGCCGCCCTGAGTCTTCGGAGAAGGGCGGCATATAAATCAAATTAAAATAATAATAATAATAATAATAAAAAAACCTGTCGCAGCCAATTCGGAGACCAATCCAAATAGGAAAAAGGCTCCGCTTCATTTCCCTGCTCAACGGCGCCCCTCCTCCTTCCCCGTCTTTCCAATGGCGCCCCCGCGAGCCGCTTTCTGTTTCCCCGATCGCGTTTCCTGATTTGGGAAACTTCCTTCGCTTTCGATTCTCGCTTCGGGTCGGCTGTTTCTGAGGAATCTAGTCGGTCGGCAACGGAGGATTTTCATTGGACGGCTTGGCCCGCCCTCGGGGGTGTGTGTTTTAAGCTGCTTCCCGACGCTGTTTAGTTTGAGAGCTGCGAGCAGGCGACCTCGCAGTCGGATTTGGGTTTTTTGATGGGTTTTTTTTGGAGGGGGGCAACGTTGAAAGATAAACGGAATAATACGAGGAGAGATTTTAAAAAAAGCTATTGCAAAGCCAAAGGTTTAAGGAGAAAGAGGAAAAATGACCGAGGCCGAACGAGAGAATTTGCTTCGCTACAAGCAATATATAGTGAAGACTTTAAATCCTGTTTATGTATTGAGCCACATGAAAACCTGGCTGTCTGATGGTAAGTAGGAACCACCCAAGTTTTCTATCAAAGTGATGTTTTGTTCTGATGACCCCAACTGCACGCTCTTTAGGAACTGCAATGTTATATAAAACGCAGATGTACTCTGGCCCGATGGGAATTGTAATGCAACATTGGGAGGGCATCAGACTGGGAGAAGATTCATTTTATTTATACTTAGGACGAGGGATTTGTTAAGCGACACCTTCCGTGTCATCTAGCCCAGAATACCTGTGGCCACTATTCACGTTATGTGCACGATCTCTCCAGATGTTTTGGAGAATATTCGGTTCAGATTTTTGGAATGGGGAAAACAGATACCCAAATTAAAAACAGATTAGCTGAAAAATGCCTATTCCCCCCCCCCTGTGAATTATGTTATGACCAGGCGTGTCAATTAACTGGTTGACTTAATCAAATCACCTGCCTGCAATTACACGGAGACGTTACTTTCCTAACCAGAAACTTCCTAGTGATGTTTAGAAACAGAATGAATAAATTAAAACTCTAATCCTTTTAAGGAATCCTGCTTTTTTATATATGTACACTGTACGTCTTTCTCACACATGCTCGGGTGCTAATTAAAGCTACATAATCTAAGAGCACTGATCTACATGTTGATTTCACTTGATTTTTCAGAAGAGGTTAGTGACGGTTGGACAGAAAGACGTTGAAAGGAAAAAAAAAATGTTCGTGTCGCTAATGTTCAGCAAAGAACGCGAGAGGCAACTATTTCGCCCGCCACGGTTCTTAGTCTCGTTTTTGCAGAGAGAAGTCAGGCTAAGCGGGGTTCTGACATTCAAAGGGGTTGCGTTTGAGGCATCTTTCTTGCACGCGTTTTGCAGGGGCTGTGCATACAGTTCTTTCGAGTTGGCAGATGCGCCTTTACAAGGCGTTCGTGATTGGCCAGCTTCGCAAGCGGCTTGGGAATTATCCTTTTCGGAATTATCTTGATAACCGGGAGGGGGAAGCAGGGCACTTATTGGCTGAAAGCAGCGGAGGAGGCGGGGCAAGAATCCTGCCAGCAGATGGCGCTAAAACCGTCAAGGCGCGCTCGTGCCCTGCCTGCTTCTTACAGTTTTTCTCCCTCTCTGAAAATTGCGGAATTTTTCGTCTTCTAGTGGAAGCGAAATAAGCCATGGCTGTCTGGAAATCCAAAGTAGATTTCGATATTTGAAACAAAGAAAGAGATTGAGACATTTCCTACATGAAGTCATGGTCTTTCAGAATGCACAATCTTGATCAAGAGCTCCTAAAACAAAGTATCTCATGCAAACTATCTTTAATTTCACCTAATCCATATGCTTCTAAATAACCTTTTACTCTTCAAACTTACCTCTGCATGAGGGTTCCATCATTTCCATCTAACTCCCTCAGGTTTCCTTTTGTCACATTTGTTCGCCCTTGATATATTTATAATCTAATTCTTAAGTCTATTCTTTTTATAACTCTTAACTCACTTTTAAATACAATCCACATTCATTCAGAACCCAAATGGTTAGGTTCAAAGGATTGATGTTCGAAAAACAATCAAAAATGAAAAGTGATTCAGTTTCACTGTAAAGTTTTTCTAATTTAATATAATTATGTTTAATGACATTCCCTTTGTGTCAAAGTACCATATGGGGAGATATCAGTGTTAATTACCCAGTTTCCCTCAAAATAAGACATCCCCTAATAATAAGCCAATTGGGTTTTTGAGTGCATGGCAATAAGGCCAAGCGCTTATTTCAGGGATCAAAAAAATATAAGACAGGGTCTTATTTTCAGGGAAACACGTACTTTACTTTCCTCTTCCCTCCCCTCTCCTCTCCCTCTCTCCCTCTCCCATTTCTTTCTCTCAAGTCCCAGTCATTCCCATGCCATAGATATCATCAGATGATCCCATATATACTGGCTTCCGTCTCCCATCACAAGAACACCTAATCCCAGTTTCACTTCATGAATGCTCATTCTAGTCTGTGCATGCAAAGATTTTTAGTTTAGTTCATCTAATTTATCCTCCAAGAAAACAAGGGTGTATAGACATAGAATTCTTCCATTTTTTTCTCATAAGAACAGCCCCATGAAATAGCTAGACTGAGAGTTTTCATTGGCCCAGAGTCAACCTTGACAACTATATAATATTGATTATGTTAATGAAGACTTAAAATACTAGAACCGTGTTAGTGAACCTATGGAACGTGTGCCGGAAGCGGCACACAGAACCATCCCGTGAGGGACGTGTGGCCTCGCTGGCTCCTCTTCTGTATTCCTGTGCACACATGCACGCAGGTCATGTGTGCTGCTCTTCTGGGGTTTGGTGCTCCCACGCGCGTGAAGGCTAGCAAGGCCATGCGGTCCAGGCAGGATGGTTTTGCGTGCCATTTCCGGCACGCAGGTCAGCACGCGGTGATGTAAAAGGTTAGCCATCACTGTACTAGAATGAACAAGAATGCAGAATAGATTTATCACTGTGATTAATTTGATATAATTAATATATTGTATATATTATACAAAATATTAATATAATATAATAATATATGCTAATATATAATAATATATAATTAATATAGTGATTAATTAATATATTGGAAAAAAGGTTTGGTAGAGCAATGCATTTGCCAGGCATGTGATTCAAGTCACCTTAAAAGCTTAGTCTTCTACATAAGATGAAGAGTACTCAGTCATGTGTACAAACATGCTTTGTACTTGACTGTAAAATCATCCATTGATAACAACTGTCAATGAGTGATGGAGAAGGTGAAGAGATTCCTGTGCTGGTCAAATATTAAGCCTTCCATAGGTCTAACACAGCCAGACTGCAAAATACCAAATGTCCATTATCTAGACATGAAGAGATACAGAAAATGTTACAGATAACCTTTGCTTCATGACCATTCAACAAGCATTTGAAGTTATGATGATGCTGAACAAATCTTACTTAATGCCTGGTCTTTGAAGTTATGGGTCACAGCATCCCTATGTTCAAGTGATCAGAATTTAGCACTTGGCAATCTACCCACATTAACCTCAGGATATGCTTCAATGCTATCCACTCACCTATTCCCCCCATCTCTGCTCTTCACTATTCTTGCCATCCTTAGCTGACCTTTGTTGTTGTTTTCTTCCCACTGCTGAGGAGATGTGCCTAACTGGCCCTTCATGAGTGCAGCTGGACAAGGTTAATTGCTACCAAGGAGTGGGAAGACATGCAAACAGGAAAAAAGTCAGACATAGGACAGATTGCTTACAATTGCTTTGCCTCTCCACAAGAGATTGGAGAGGAAGAGATTACAAAAGAGTAAGCAAACACCTAGTGGGGAATATATGGGCTGTTTGCGTAGTATGCTAGAGGCTGCCAATGCCAGCACATTACTTCTGATATGTAGTCCGCATTGTACGCCTGCTTACTCTCTTGTAATCACTTCCTTTCGAATTCTCTACTCTGCAAGGAGGATGGAGAAAGAAAAACAACATATTAAGTCCAGGACCACAAATATTGATTGTATCGGTAATCGCATTACTGAGGGACATTACTTGTAACTTTCAATAGATGCTGAATAGATAGATGCTCAGTAAGTAAGAACTACTTGTAATGTGCTTTCAATAAGCAAGCAGACACACAGAGAAACATTTTCTAATAGCAGCAAAATGAATTATTGCCTTTCGGAATGTGGCAAACAGAATCATGAGCCCTTGGAAAGCTAAAATGGAAAAGATGCTTTACTTTGAAAGTCTATTGTTTTGCTTTGAACCTTAAAATAAGAAATTTACTACAACAGTTTTGTCTACAATCTGACAAATCTGAGTCCAGTAGGAGAAGGGCAGTGTACAAATTTAATAAAATAAAATAAATAAATTTCATTCTAGAGACTGTGGAGCAAATTCAAGAGCAAAGCAGCCGGCCAACCAAGGCAGCAGAACTCTTTCTTCAGTCTCTTCTACAGCTCAGCGTGGATGGATGGTTCCGTGGTTTTCTGGATGCACTAAAAGCATCAGGTAGGATTGCTTTATTATATAGGAAGTGTGTGCTAAACTACAATCCTTCTCCCTCTAAAACTCTAATCAATGGTTTTATGTAAACAATTGCAGTTTCATTGAGTGGGTACCACACAAAAGAATTATTCAAAGTGTTCAGAGTATTATTATTATTATTATTTATTAGATTTCTATACCGCCCTACTCCCGAAGGACTCAGGGCGGTGCACAGCCAAACAATAAAAACACATACAATACAAAATTTAAAAAATAGAATAAAATCAAATTAAATAATTTTGGCCCCGACAAATTTAAAACCCCAAACTTTTAAAACCAATTTAAAATTGAATATATAAATACTAAAAAATATTTAAAATTTTAAAAATCTTTTATAAAAGAGGGGGAAAATTAGGCCAGGCCGGCCTGGTGAAATAGTAAGGTCTTTAAGGCGCGGCGGAAGGTGCGCAGATCCGGGATCCTCCGTATCTCTGGGGGGAGCTCGTTCCAGATAGTAGGTGCCCCCACAGAAAAGGCTCTCCCCCTGGGGGCCGCCAGTCGGCATTGTTTGGCTGACGGCACCCGGAGGAGCCCCTCTCTATGGGAGCGTACCGGCCGGTGGGAGGCTATTGGTGGTAGTAGGCGGTCCCGCAAGTACCCGGGTCCTAAGCCATGGAGCGCTTTAAAGGTGGTAACCAAAGAGTATATATATACATACACATATACATACACACATATATACAGTATGTCACAGAAGTGAGTACACCCCCTCACATTTTGTAAATATTTAAGTATATCTTTTCATGTGACAACACTGAAGAAATGGCACTTGGCTACAATGTAAGGTAGTGAGTATACAGCTTGTATAACAGGGTAAATATGCTGTCCCGTCAAAATAACGCAGCACACAGCCATTAATGTCTAAACTCTAATCAATGGTTTTATGTAAACAATTGCAATTTCATTGAGTGGGTATCACACAAAAGAATTATTCAAAGAGTTCAGAGTACACACACACACATGCACATGCACACACACAGAGGATGCTGTTCAATTACAAGACAGGAAATGTCACTGCGTTTTTGTATTTACCAGATGAGCTATTATTTTTGGACTTTCAGACTTACCGTAGCTTGCCAAGTTTCTTATCAGTAAGCTAACTGCGCATGTCTACATTCCTTCACTTTCTTCTATCTTTCTTTGTTCTCCTGCCAGGAGAGGTCCGGCAGGAACGTTGCCAAGATGTAACTAATTAGGCTAGTGAGATGTTTTATTTTCTTTATAACAAATAAATGAGTTTTTCTTAGAAAATATATCTTCGGGTTTATTTTCTTGCTAAAAGTATACACAAGGAGAATGCCACGATTCATCTCTAACTCAGGCAATTACCCCAGGAAGGTAATGGGGCTGATTGCCACCCTGACAGGAAACACATTATTAGTTGGCATGTAAATGTCCTATTTGAAAGATGGGTTCTTCCAAAAGCCTCTGCAAATGAGCTGATAGATTCCTTCAACCTCAGACCTGGGAGTCTATGATCCAGTAAGTTTGCTGGAAGTGAAAGCTGGAATTAGGAGCTGGGGTTTTCTTCATTTTTAAGATAAAATTTACCAAATAAATGTGGCATAAATTAATAAAGTAGGCATACTACGCAACTTGAAGACTAGTGCATTTCTTATGTTGCTTTAAAAAAAAACCATTGTGACAGTGAAATTAGTAGAGATAATTTTGGGTGGAAAGAGGCTGTTAAAGTGATTTTGGGGAACGTATAGCAACTAGGAAGGAAGAGAATTTCCTTTGCTCAGGGGAAAAACAATCCTTTTCTATAGCTCAGGGAAGAGAAGAAAATGGCTGCAGGGCAAAAAACCAAAAATTGATTATGGAGCTTAGGAAATATCTCCAATCAGGAATACCAAGCAAGTTGTGTGAAAGGGATGCTTACTTTTGTGCTCTCTGCTATGGGAGAGAATCTCATCAGTTCTTCCGAAGATAAAAAGGTCAGACAGAGTTGCACAAAAAAACTCAGTGGGCTGGAATGTGCTTTAAAATTGCTTACCTTTTAGGTAATCTGCATTCTTTTTGCATCCTGCTTCAAGGACCCTCTAAAAGGATGCAGATGACCAGCTGTCTGCAAGGAATATAAATCCTTCCATTCCCTACTATCCTGTCAGAGCTGAGGGAAGCTTCTTGGATGAGAAGTGAAACATCTTCAAAAGGAAAAACAAAAAAGTCCAGTTGCGTCCTGAAAAAGCACCTTTGGGATAGCTTTAAATAGCTTAAAGAAATCAGTCAGCACAGCCAAAGAATCAGAACAACATGATAATATTGTATATGATATTTACAATGATAAATATCATCTACAATTTCTTACATTCAGAAGGTCAATTGTTGCAGTAAGTTATTTCCCTCCTTCAGTCCCTCTGTGTGTGTGCGCGCGTACACACACACACACACACATGGGGGGAAAGGTCTTTAAAAGCTTTCTGAGTCTAATGGGGACCTGGTGTTTCTTACCAAACTTGATTGGTAAGGATTCTCAACATATTCACTTTCCACATTTTGGGGTGGGCTGAAACTAACTTAGAAAGGCATCAGATAAACCACCTGTTGCTCATAGTTGACTTTAGTCAATTACCACTTTAATTTTAATTTGTACTTTCTATTCTGCTTCTTAAAGAGTATACTGGCCTTCATCAAGCAATTGAAAGTTGGGATTTCAAGATAATTGAAAGTTTGGAACCTCACAGGGAACTGTTGAAACGAATTGAGCCCACTATGCAGGACATTGACGTCAAAGAAATTCGGTTGCACATGAATAGCTGCCTCCTAGAACAGGAATGGGAAGAAATTTATCAGGTATTATTTATTTAAACTGCTTGATCAATAACACTCAGCAATATTGCCCATCCGCTCTGCACTACCCCACTGTTAACAGAGGCCCACATTATTTTAGAAGACAGCCCTGACTTTCATTTTGCACAGTGTACTAATTCAGCATGATCAGAAAGCAAAAATAAAACCTATATGAACTCTTACCAGTCATTTCTATAAATATTTGAGAAGATCTGATGTGGTCCAGGTTACAGGTTGGTAAGCAAGGGAATTAACATGAATGAAGGAAGAAAGGAATAAATGATGAATTTAAAATTGATTTTGCTTCTTATTTTATATTCTCTTATTGTTACCCTGAAGGTTTGTGAATTTTGCTCTGATCATTGATGTTTTCTTGAGTTTAGTTACTTGTAGTTGGGCATGTATCTTCTGATATTATTTTCATAAAGTTTTATTGAAAGTTTTACAAAGAATATAAGAAATAACTCGAATAGCAATAGCACTTAGACTTATATACCACTTCATAATGCTTTACAGCCCTCTCTTAAGTGGTTTACAGAGTCAGCATATTGCCCTCAACAATCTGGGTCCTCAATTTACTGACCTCAGAAGGATGGAAGGCTGAGTCAACCTCCAGCCGGTCAAGATTGAACTACTGGCAGTTGGCAGAGTCAGCCTGCAATACTGCATTCTAACAACTGCGCCACGAAGGCTGTAATAAAGAGTGAAAGCAAGGAAGAAGAAAATGAAAAACAAAGGTGCAGAAAGAAAGGATAAAAAGAAATAAAAAGAAGCTTCCAATTTCCTTTGCAACAAATATAAGTACAATTACAAAATCATCTCCTGTCCCATGATTACAAAAGAAGAGTCACTTTTCAGTTTTTCCCTAATCTTCAAAACCACAAATTATAGCCACAAATTCTGCATTTTTTTCTGTTTTATGTAAAAAGTCCATAAAGAGTGGAAGTGAATCTCTTGAGTTTTGAAATACTATAAATAAGTACTCCCCTCTACCTCCTCTTTCTGATTTGCAGATTTGTGACACGAAAGGGAGAAAAGCAAGTGGAAGCAAACTGGTAGAATGCCTGTGTAGATCAGACAAAGAAAATTGGCCTAAAACTTTCCAAATGGCACTGCATGAGACTGGATACGAGGATCAAAGGGATCTATTGGATTTGAAAGGAGGTATTGTCATATCTTTGTTTTACTCTCTATTCAGTTTCTTTCTTTCTCTTGGAAGACTTCCAGAATAAAGAGTCCCCAATTACGAGAGGCAGAGTCACCAATTGGAATGTCAGTGGGGTGTGTGTGGAGTGATGGTCATAATCAGGTGTTCGAAGCCCCTCAGTTTTAACTTCTATGTGCCTTAAAACTGGAAAGGCGTCCATTGCCATGCTGTTACAGGTAGTCCTCACTTAAAAAGTCTAATCAGGACCTGCAATTCTGCCACTAAGTGGAGCAGTCACTCAGTGGGAAATCACATGCAACTGTAATTTCTGGCTAGAAATAGACAATAGACTCAGTTTCACACCTTTGGCTTTGTTTGCATCCTAACTATTCCCCTGCCCTTTGGGATACTCAGAGTACTTTTTACTGTCATATATACATAGAAGGCAGTGCATTCATGCTGGAAGACAGAGGTGCATTACTCAAATAGCTTCCAGTACTCTCTTGAAATCCTTTCCTCTCTGATATCTTCACTATACAAGTGGGGAGGCAGATTGGGGGGGGGATAGAAAAAAAGCAAGCAATTTCTGTAGGCAATCACTCCCTTACCTGACCTTTTCTAATTGCCTGTACAATCACATTGCTTTTGAAAAGAAAAGAAAGCAGCTTACTCTTGAAATCCCTTCCTCTCCAATCTCTCAACTAGTGTCACTTAGTGAAATGGGTGGGGTAGAAATGCAATGAATATATAAACAAAGAAGTATGTAGAAATTTAGTCACTTGAGCAAGAGTATTCAAATAGGACCTTCCACATTGTTTAAGATTGGTAACTTGCAGTGTTTCTCCATTCATTAGAACATATTTATATTGCGTTCCCACAGACTTCTCTGTGTCACATTCAGATGATAATGCAGATGTTGAAATGGAAAATGAAGATGAAAGCAGCTGTGTTTTTCAAATACAAATTTCTGAAGAAGCAGAATCTGATAATCTTTCTGGGAATTCATGTTCAGCTTCAGGTAAGACAGTTGGAAAACAGCCTTGGGTTCAATTCTGTGCATTCTTTTAGGAAACATTTAGTAGCTTCTCAAGGAAAGAATCTGTACTACCAAAAGTCGTCACTTACTTAGGGCAGAGGAATACCGTCTTTCCCTGAAAATAAGACCCTGTCTTATATTTTTTTGAACACCAAAGTAAGGGCTTGGCCTTATTTTTGGGGAGGTCTTATTATTTTGGGGTGCATGGCACAAGACAGGACTCCTCTTGCCATCTTACCTGATTTCCAGCTCTGTCTCTCTAATCCTAACCAGATGAAATGGCGGGGACCGGCTGCACCCGCGTTTAAACATTTTCGGGGAGGGCTTATTTTGGTGCATGCGTCAAAATAAGTTCAATTGGACTTATTATTGGGGAAACAGGGTATGACCAGGTGCCCAAGGTGGTGCCTGCGGTACTTATATTTCTTGAAAAATTTCAATGCTGTCCCTACAGCCCTTTGTGGATGAATATTGTGGCATTTTCTAATGTGATTAAATATAGAAATGGTTCATTACCAAAAGAATACTCATTTATTTTAAAATGAATTACATTTACCTTTAACATAGTTTGAAGTACCAGCCAGAGCCAGTGAAGGCCCTTATTCTGAAATAGCTTGAATGCAAATATGGTTGATGAAGCAAGAGCTCTTTTAAGAGGACTAGTGTACCTAGCACAAATTCTGTGTATTTTCACCTCAGCATTTTCTCTGGGAGGTGTCTTTCACAGACCTATATTAGAAAGCTTGCAGGGTATTTTCTTCTTTTGAAAAATGTTACTTTTTGACAATTGAACATGGGGCATAAGCACAATTTCTGCCCCTTGAATCAGACAAAAAGGCCTTCATACTTTTATTTAGAATTGCTTCAGGCTCTAACCACCATGTTTAAACCAAGTCACCCAGCCTATAAGCATTTTCACAGATCATTGTACAAAATGACACATGCATGCAAAAGTTTTCAACTTTATATGTATGGTTATTTGCTTTTAATCAGTTCTGTGCCAGTCTAAATTAACAAAAAAGAAAAAAGACATACAGAGGGTAAAGAAAACCAAGGTAAATTTGGACACCTACCCCTAATTGTTACCTTTTTTAATGGCAAGCTATGATAGAAGAAGGTTCTTCAGAAATTACCAGCTGACACCATCTCTGCAAGAGCCAAGGGATCTTATGGTTCTTCCTCACAGAAAATACATTTAATGGCCTTGATGAAGAGACAATTATTAAGTAAATTTTGCCCCATTTTATTATTTTTTTCCAGCCACTGTTGTTAAGTGAATCACTGTAGTTGTTAAGTTAATAACATGGTTGTAAAGTGAATCTGGCTTCCCCACTGACTTTGCTAGTCAGAAGGTTGCAAAAAGGTGATCCCACATGACCCTGGGACACTGTAACTGTCATAAATATGAACTGATTGCCAAGCGTCCAAATTTTGATCATGTGACCATGGGGATGAGCACTGCAACCATCCTAAGTGTGAAAAAATGGTCATAAGTCACTTTTTTCAGTGCTCTTGTAACTTCTAACTATAAACCACTTAAAGAAGTCTGTAAAGCACTATGAAGCGGTATGTAAGTTTAAGTGCTATTGCTATAGTAGATATTCCATTTTACATGCCATACATACGTTGTATTTTATATGTATTACAATTTTTTCACTGTGCTTTTCTTCACTTGTTCTTCTAGATACCTTCCAGCAGACCAGATACGTTCTGAGGAACCCAAGGAGCTATCAGATAGAACTTGCTGAGCCTGCTATTAATGGCAAACACACCATGATTTGTGCCCCTACTGGTAAGATCATATTTCTCTGAACTACAGTAACCCATAGAAGTAAGCTTCTTGCTGATTGGAAAATTTATTGATTTAAAAAAAAAGAAGAGCTATAAGATAAATTTCTGAGGAAAAAAAAAAAGAAAACTCGTACATTTTCCCCCCTCTTGCTGTGATGGAGATCTGAATGGTTTGCTAGTGCCATCATCAAACCTTGATAATCCCTTTATAGGAATACTAAACAACCCTGGCTCATTTTTTTTGCCAAGCTTAAAGGGATTCTAAGTTTCACTCTTCCATACCATCTGAGCTTGAACATCTCTTTTTTTATGCTGAAGAATTGTGTTGTATTAAAGAACAGATCATGGTTTTAGTGAAAATGTCTTTGAAAATATGCAAAAAAGATTCCTATACACAATAATATTAAATAGTAAATAATATTTAAATGGTGCGTCACAAAAATCTTCATAGCACAATTTTTAAAGATGGCATTATATTACAACTGAGGGAGCAGGTTAGAAAGGAATATTTAGTTAATATTGCCATGTAAGATAATGACTATGGAGTATGGGTAGTCCTCACTACATAACTGCCTTGTTTAGCAAATACTGAAAGGTAAAACTGCATTAAAAAAAAAAAAAGCTTTGTGACCATTTACAACCTTCACAGTATCCCACAGACATGTGATCACTAATTGTGTGATTTTCAACTGGCTTGCAATAAGCAAATAAAAGCATGTGTCATAGTGATACGTTTTGCTTAACAACTGCAACAATTCAATAACTGTAGGGGAAATAAACCTGTTAGGGTAAGAGATTTTCCGTGTTGGAGTTTCCTGTC
Organism: Pantherophis guttatus; assembly: GCF_059756535.1. Lineage (NCBI taxonomy): Eukaryota > Metazoa > Chordata > Lepidosauria > Squamata > Colubridae > Pantherophis > Pantherophis guttatus. Next base: position 85,823,592 of record NC_142064.1, on the reverse strand, counting down.
CCAGTTGTGATGTCCTTCATAAGAGGGACCCTCTGTATGAACTTGCCAGCTTGTAGTTCAAATTTTTAGGCCATTGCTTCCAAATGCGTCCAACCAGCCTTTATTCATTTTTACAGGATCTGGGAAGACTCTTGTGTCTATTATGATATGTCAGCATCATCTCTGCAACAGGCCTGCTGGGCAGACAGGAAAAGTGGTCTTCCTCACTACAAAAGTTCCAGTTTATGAACAACAAAAGAAAGTCTTCTATGAATACTTCAAAAATGAGTATGATCTTAGTCCAGGGGTCCCCAAACTTGGTAGCTTTAAGACTTGTGGACTTCAACTCCCAGAATTCTCCAGCCAGCTATGAATTCTGGGAGTTGAAGTCCACAAGTCTTAAAGCTGCCAAGTTTGGGGACCTCTGTCTTAATCTGTCCTGGGCAGATTTCCTGTTGTTTCCTAGTTCTAAAATAATAGCAATAGTGTCTTTTTTAGCCAGTTTTTTAGATTGTTGCTCTAAAGCAGAGTTCCCCAACCTTTTCAGTTTTGCAGACTGGTGGAAGAGGGAGAGAGGAGATGGTCCTGCCAAGGCAGCAGGGAAGTGTGCCTGTGTGCACAGCTCCATTTGTGTGAACAGCAGGCACACTGCCGTCCACTTGTGCAAATGGAATGTGCTCATGCAGTTAAAAATATAAATCGGATTTTTAAAATTTAAATTGGATTTTTTTTATTTAAATCGGATTTTTTTGATTTAAATCAGATTTTTTTGATTTTTATTAAATTTATTTTAATAAAACGCTTTTGGAGTAAAAATCATATTTAAAGATATTTTTCTATTTAAGATACATTACTAATTTAGTTTATTCAGCATGAAATGGAGCTTAGTTATGCATCATCAGGCTGTGTATTCTGCAATATTGGGACTGTCGGTGAGTCAACAGCAGGTCAGAGGAGGAGCCGCTGCGGGACAGAGATGACAGTTGCTCTTTAAAATTATGATTTAAATCGAGTTGATTTAAATCAAGCCTTTTTACTAGTGATTTAAATCATAACTTAAATCAAATCCACCCTGCTTTGAAATCAATGTCTGGAACAGCAGTTTGCTTCATAATGTATAAAGTGTGTCGTATATGTGATAAGCACCTATGTTGCAATTTTTATAAAAAAGCTAATTGATCAGATATGACCAATTCCTGAGTAATTATGTGTGTTTGTCTATATACCGTATTTTTCGGAGTATAAGACGCACCAGAGTATAAGACACATCACCTTTTTTGGTAAGGAAAAGAAGAAAAAGAAATCTGCCTCTCCCTCTGAGCAATTTTGCCTCCTTGCAGCAAACGGACTGCTTTACTTTCATTTTTGTTTTTAGCATAGCTTGATTAGCACAAGGAAAAAAAAATCTGCTCCAGCAATTTACCTCTTTGCAGCAAGCAGCAGAGCCCTGCGCAAAACAGCTGAGAGCAAATCAGCTGAGAGTCGGGAGGCCGATCCAATCAACTTGTGCTAATTAGGCTGAAGCTGAAAGGAGCTGTTTTTTTTTTTGTTGTTTGCTTGCAAGGAGGTAAATTGCTGGGAGGCAGGGACCAAAGGGTGGGGGCCAGTGGGTGGGCGGGGCTACATTCGGTGTATAAGACGCACCTAAATTTTCACCCCCTTTTAGGGAGGAAAAAGGTGCGTCTTATACTCTGAAAAATATACGGTGTGTATATATATATATATACACCCTCCACCCTCCACCTCTGGGCATGCAGACTCAGCCTCAAGGCACGGTTGGTCCTGACCAAACATGGAGCAACCCGGCAGGGCTGTCTCAAACTGCAACAGATAGGATTAATGAGAAACAAACCTGGCTGACCATGAGGTCACAGACAAGGCAACAAATCGCAATAACTACAGGCTAACATCACCCCACACTGATAAGCAAGCTAGGAAGGAGGAAACAGTAGGAATCAAGCCTCCATCATCCAGCATGACGACAGCAAAAACAACACAGCTGATTACAAGTGGGAGATGGCTGAAAGGGCCTATTACACGCAAGGGCTAAATTGATTAATGGCATATAATGCAGAGATCTCTTTAATGGTAATTTAATATTCTGACAATGTCAGCAGATGGCTGACGAAAGCTTAGTAAAATAAAATTTTAATTCTTTTAAAATTTTAAAATCTTAAAGTTCCGGAGTTCGCAGTATGTCTGCTGCTTCTTTTACTAATATACCTGGAACTCGTATTTTTAAAATAGTTTGTAATATATATATTCTCTAATTTTGCAGTTTTAGATCGAAGGCTTAAACAGGGTTGATGGTGTTCTGAGAAGTATCTGTCTCTTTTCTTGCAGCTACAACATTGCAGGCATCTGTGGGGAAAATGCTTTCTTGACTCCTGCAGACATAGTTATTGATCAGAATGATATTATTGTCATGACGCCCCAGACTCTTTTGAACTCTCTGAATAATGGGACAATTCGTTCTCTTTCAATATTCACATTGATGATATTCGATGAGTGCCACAACACTACGGGGAATAACCCGTACAATATGTTAATGTCTAAGTACTTGGACCTTAAACTGAAGCAAGGTGCATGCTCGTTGCCTCAGGTAAGATAATACGGGGAGCTTTCACATGTTGTTAAAAGAAATATGTCGTTGTTAGTAAGTTGTGTATCCTCTTCTAATACATGAAGACAATATGAAAAACGTTGAACTTCTCAAGAAGATAGCATGCACATCTGTACTCCAGGAGACATTCAGTCTGACAATATTGTGGCAGAGATCCACTTTGTCTCCCACTCTATTCTTAAATAACATACCATATTTTTCAAACTATAAGACGCACTGGACTATAAGATGCACCTAAATTTACAGGAGGAAAACAAGAAAAAAAATATTTTTTGGCCTTTGCGTGTCGCTTTTTCACCCTCCCCGACCCCCAGAAGCACTCTGCAGTGCTTTGCACGGCCCGTTTTCTGGGGGACGGAGAGGGTAAAAACATGGCGCACAGAGGGTTTGGGAGGCCAAAAACGCCTAAATTCAGTCTATAAGACGCACCTACATTTTCACCCACTTTTAGGGAGAAAAGGTGCATTTTATACTCTGAAAAATACGGTAATCATTTGAGCTTCACTTTGGGAAAAAAAATCTGACTTTGGTAAATTTTAATCCATGAACAAAAAGAATGCAGTTTACGTGTTCAATTAAGTAATGCATATTGTGCCAAACACATGGAAAGACATTTTGAAAAAAGTACTTGCTTAGTTATTTTAAATAAGGAGACTTTTAGGAAGAAACCACAACAACAGTGTCATTCCAGTATCATAAACACAGTCAATACACTCAAGAGCCAAACTTGGCATTCAAAATGTGTCTGCAATTGATCTGTTCATCATTCTGCTTCCAAGACTTGAGCCTTATTTTCTAAAATATATTATTGCTGATATACTTGTTAGAACAGGAAATAGCAACTTAATATTAAGCAAATGATAAGCCATAAGCAAAGCTAAGCAAATTGCATTGCTTCAAAAATATTGCTGAACTTTAATTCCATTAACTTAATTAATGATCAAAGGCACTGGAAGTTGTAATTTGGCAACATGTGGAGGATTAATTGTCCACCCCTAGAATAAATATTCAAGAAATATTGTTAGAAATTTTTCTTTTTAAATTTTTTTTAAAATTTTTGAATATACATCAATATCAATACATGAACAGTGAGGCATCTGGGTATCATTCATTTGAATACAAATAGTAATGATAGTATTAATATTTGTTACTTAGATCATACTTATGTAATTGTAATGTTATACATATTTGTGTTAAAATATAGGCCTTCATTATTTAGTTGTTCAGCATTTTAGTCCCCCATTCGAATGGCAATAACAATATTAAAACATACATAATGCCACCATCTTTCAACATCTAATCTTTACATCTAGCTATTACTTTTAGTATATTATATAAAAATATGTATAATAATATTCCCTCTATTTCTTGTTTCTGCCTCTGTTCTAGCTCCTAGTAAAGCCAATCTTGTGTTACAAAATATTTCCTCTATCCATCATCTCTTGCCTGTTTTAATATTTCAATTCTTATTCATTTTTTGACTTGCCTCCCAAATTCCTCCCTTGGGTCTTCATCTCTACATCTTTCCTGTTTAACCTAAGTATTTCTTCCATCTCTACTATCTTTTTGCTGCCAAGCCTCCAGAGGATCTGGATTAGATGTCTTCCGTGTTCTCACCATTAGAGCTCCAGTAGTCATGGAGTAGATAAGTATAGAGCAGTAGATAGCACAGCAGTCCTCCAGGTGTTATTTCCACTTTCGCCTCTGTCTTATCAGTATTTTCCCCAGGGTTATAGGAGTATAATGTCTATTCCATTCACCAGTACATAGCGCCTTCAGCTTAACTTCAACATTGCACAAATTCTAACAGGTTCCGTTTGTGTTTATTCAAACAAATAATCAAAATTCTGACAAGTAATTCCAGAATTTTAAAATGCCTTATTGCCAATAAAAATTAGAGATCCAATCTTTGTAAGTTTTTAAAGGTTTTGCGGTCTCTTCTTAAAATCTTTTCTTTCAGGTCTGTGATTTGTCTCGCTGTAATTGTTCGCCTGTTCACCCACACTGCTCCAGCACATTCTTTGTTTCTTCGGCTGCCCCAGCTTCATGGCAGCCATAATAGCTGCCTCTCCTCTTCGTCGGATGAGAGGGAATTAGCCCTGGGTCAAGCAGGGGAGCCGCCACTCTCTGCAACCTGCAGGGCACCCCTCGACTCTTTCTCACCCCTACAGGATGACTTTAGTACCTTATGGGGCCCTCCAGGGAAGGGATTCGGTGCGAGTTCACAGAGTCCCGCTCTTTGTGTCCGATAGCGCCACGACATTAACTGGAAGAAATTTTTCTAACAATTAGAAATATTGTTGTTACACACCTTTGAATTGTACCTGACTCCGGATGGCTACATGGATAAAAATCTGATAATTTCTGGGATTAGAAACTGATGATTTGATCCACGAGTAGCATCTAACAGTGTTTTGCTATTTATCCTAGAAATGTATTCCCCTTTTAAATAAATGAAAATAAATGCAATGGTATATTCTGTAGATTGGATGCTGGGAATGGCAAGGGGAGGAAGAATTTCAGAAAAGAATATTCCTGGGAAAGGAGAAAGTGTGAGAAAGAAACTCAAAATCATCTTGATTTTTAAAGAAAAGTCTGGCAGGCTTTCAAGATTCTGTTATAATACCTCAACAACAATAAAAAGCATTCTTGAAATTCCAACCATTCGTCTTTATTGACCTGGCCTATTTCAAATGACTGACAGTAAGATTTAGAACATAGAATAATAGAGTTGGAAGGGTCCAACCCCCTGCTTGATCATGAGACCCTACACAAGGGCTGTCAAACTTCTGGCCCATTGGCCGGATGGGTCGTGCGCTGGCCACGCCCACACCAGGTTTAGTGAAGGGGGAAAAAAAGTCCCAATACATTATGTGACAACGTGAGTTTGACACCCCTGCCCTACACCATTTCAGACAAATGGCTGTCTAGTCTCTTTGAAAGCCTCCAGTAATGGAGCACCCAAAATGTTTCGAGGCAAGGTTGATTTGGAACTGTTTTTAATGAGAAACAAGATAGAAAGTAACAAAAATATACATCTTCTAAAACTTAATTTCTAAATGCCATGATGGAGTATTTTTATGTAAAGAATCTAAGATATTAATTTAAATTGTAATTACTGTATTTAATACTAGTACTGGTATTTCTTTGAATAAAATTAAGAGGTCATTACTGATTTCAGTTGATCTCTACCAGGAAAAGCTATAAGTGGCCAGTGAAAATAGAAAATAATGAAATAACATTGCCTCTTTTTTTTCTTGTTGTTCTTTCTTTTCATGTTTTACTGTCTTAATTGATGGGTGGTTCTACTGCTTTAAAGTGAATGTGAATGTATTTTAATTATTCAGATTGTAGGATTGACCGCTTCCCCTGGCATTGGCAATGCCAAAAACGTAGGTGAGGCCATAGACTACATCTGCAAGATTTGTGCTTCACTCAATATTGAAGTGATCTCAACAGTCAGAAAGAACGTAAAGGACCTAGAAGAAATTGTTCATAAACCTGAAAAAAGTGAGCCTGCATTCTAATTCTCTCTTTTGGAATACAAGTAGTAATTTTTTTTTAAAAAGTACATGTAATTCTTCAGTTTAATGACCATACTTGGGACTGGAAACTCAGTTGTTAAGCAAAAGGGTCATTAAGTGAGACAACCACTGCTTCATGACTGCTTCAGTGAGGCCTGTAATCGCAGCACCGCTGGTTGCAGTTAATAAGTGATATCCTAGGTCATTAAGCAGAAGGATTCTCAGATAAGGAGATTTGATGGAGGGGAACCCTTCAGGTTGCAGAAACAGAGCTAAAATCCTGAAGATTTTAAAACCTTAATGCTTTTAGCTCTTTTTCTGGAGCCCAACAGAAAATGGAAAGGAGGAGAAATTCATTGCAAGCTGCAAATCTCATCTTTGTGGGGGCAGAGCTGAGATTATCCCCCAGTAGGCAGGCAGCTCCCAGAGATGAGAGGGAGTCCCCTCAGCTTGCAATATTCCCTGCCAGCTTCCCCACTGACTTTCTGGGGAAGCCAGCGGAGAAGATTGCAAATGACAATCCCGGGATTGCAAGGCGCTTAACAACTGGTCATAAGTGTGAACAGGTTGCCAGGCCACCCAAGTCAAGATCATATGACCGTGGAAGAGGCAAACAAATTTATAAGGGCTGGGAGTGTTTATTGGTCATAAAGAACCCTTTCAAGGTCACCTGTCATGACCACTTTTAACTTTGAAATCCCTTACAATGCAATTATGCTGGAATTTTTATGCTGCCTCCCTCCAGTGCCTCCACCCCTCCAAAATAAGAGGAGATATATGTGAATAGGAATAGGCAGGTATGGGGCTGCATTTTGTTCTCATCGTGGCTAAATGGTTGCCTCCAAGAAAAGCACGAACAGTCACGTACACGAATCTTGTTCCTCAGAAATTCACGCTACGAAACTTTTTTTGTGTAATGAAGGAAATACTTTAACATCGCACAACCGTATTTGTCTCACGTTTCTCTCTGCTGCAAATAGGTGTGAGGAATGCCCATGAAATCTGGTGTCAATCTACCTGTAGTTCAGATTGGATTGCTTTCCAGACACTTTCATTTCATAGTTCTGTTGAGACTTGATATTAGGATGAACTGCCATAGAACCCATCTCTCAGTGAGATGAACCCATAATTGGATAACCCATTCTGAAGAGTCATAGTGGATGTACTATATCAGAGATCCCCAAACCCTGGACCATGGCCCACTAGCGGGCCTTGAAACTCTTGGAACTGGGCTGCAAAAATGGCGGGCAGGCACATGCATGCTCCATTTGCAGGAGTGGCGAATGCTTGAGCCCGCCGCTTGTGCAAATGGAGCTATGTGTATGCCCTTCATGCTTCAAACGGTCGCTAAATGAACTGTTGTAAGTCTAGGACTACCTATCTTCCATGCATCTGATGAAGTGGACTCTACCTTATGAAAACGTATGCAAGAATAAGTTATAATCTAAAGTGCTTCCAAGTTTCATTCGGTTTTGTTTGTTCAGCAGAACTAGGCTAGCTATACCTCTAGAGCATCTGCCTTTTGAAAAACAAACATATTGAGTCTCATGTTGTTGTGTCAGGTAACAACCGCTGCAATATACTTGGTGGCTAGTATATTGGGATTATAGATGTATCTCCGAAGGACAAAAGTATTTAAAAAGGTAACATAATAAATTAGTTCCCCACATTCTAAGAAATCTTTAATCTTTTCTTGAACAAAAGACCTGCAATAATTTTAGAATAATTAAATAATAACACACTAAGAATGGCAGTTTCTTTTTTCTTTTTCTTTTTTTACTGTAGTTATTAGACTCGTTGGGTCTCGACCACAAAATCGCTTTGTAGATATTGTATCTCAGATGATGTCGAAAGCAGAGGCTCTAGCAAGACAATTTTATCCTATTGGTAAGACAATTGAGATTGCTTGGTGATGTCAGTTATATGCTCCATTGAAGTAACATAGTTTTGTAAACTCATCATTTTTTCCTACGACCTGATCAAAAGCTGTCTCTTTCTAAGAGCATTATTTTTTAAATAAGATGTGTATATACATGTACATATAGATACACACACATACATTACATAGATACATTAAACATTACATAGTACAATTAACACCATTCATCCCAAAAATTATAATTCAGTTCACTGTACGATGTAGCTCTGTAATAAAATAGACTTTGTATACATAATATATTCCACAGTGCATAATACAGCTGCATTTTCACTTCAAAATAGTATAAACTGCACATTGAAGTATACCGTGTTATACAATTCACATTAAGAGGATTGCGGTGGTGCAGTGGTTAGAATGCAGTATTGCAGGATAATTCTGCCAACTGCCAGCAGTTTGATTCTGACCTGCTCAAGGTTGACTCAGCCTTCCCTTCTTCTAAGGTCGGTAGAATGAGGACTCAGATTTCTGGGGACAATATGCTGACTCTGTAAACCACTTAGAGAGGGCTGTAAAGCACAATGAAGTGATATATAAGTGTTAAGTGCTATTGTTATGCTGTACAATTCACATTACTGCTTAGAATATTAAATATAGTACATAAAACACAGTACTAAGCAATACAAACTTACCTAACACAAGACATAATGTCACATACTGCGCCATAATCCTAAAGAGAACTCAAAACACATATTTTCTCTCTCCCTCTCTCCCTCTTTCTCTCTCTCTCACACATCTGTCTCTTATCTCTCTATCACTATCCATCCATCCATCCATCCATCATCTATTATTTCTCTATTATCTATCTTTTAATCTATCATGTTTATGTTTCCATCCAATTTAGACTATCATACAGTGTGGACAGTGCAGTATTTATTTTACTTATTTATGTGGCTCACCCCTCTGACCAGTGGTGGGATTCAAATAATTTAACAACCGGTTCTCTGCCCTAATGATTTCTTCCAACAACCAGTTCACCAAACTGCTCACAAAGTTAACAACCTGTTCTCCCGAAGTGGTGCGAACTGGCTGAATCCCACCACTGCCTCTGACACAGGTAATTCTGGGAATAGAATAGAATAGAATAATTTTATTTCTATTTCACAACGGGAGGCATACAAGCATTAAAAATACACAAGTACAACTCCTGTTCCCAAGGGTGAACAATCCTATTCACCAAAAATCCACATAGATTACAGCAGTTCTTGCCTAACCTGATCCAAAAGCCCAAGAAAACAACCAGGCCTTTGGTGGGGGCCATCTGAATCTCTAGCAGATGCTGTTCTCCAGTGAGCAGCAGACTTAAGATTTTCTCAGACACCGTAAGATGGAATATAACACAATGGAGTAGAAATAAGTGACTAATAATGGGAGGGAATATTAAATTACACAAAGCTCAAAATGACGTGATGGTAGAAGAAGTCCATACCACACAATACTCTTATGTGCAATCTAATGTATACAGCATTTAATTATTTCTGTAACAAATATGCATGGGTGGAAAAGGAGAATAAAAGAACCATTATCAGTTTAAAGAAAAAAGACAAAATTAAGGCCCCCCCAATAAAAAAAATATCTCATAAATCATAGACAACCACACCAGAGTGCCATTAACATCCATGTCTTCACCACCTTGTCAAAGGCCAGCATGCAGTGATAGAGACCATATGTTCTAGCCTGGCATAGAACAATACAATATATAGTACTGTAGGTTACAACACGCCTTGAATCAGAACGTGAATAAAGAGTTATCTCTGCTTTTCATTGTAGGCCTTCAGTACGTTTTTTTTTTAAAAAAATCTTTCCTTCTCCATTAGATGACTTGTCTGTGATGAAGAACCAATGTTATGGGACCCAAAAATATGAGCAGTGGATCGTCGACGTGCAGAAGAAAGGTGTGGTGTTACAGTTACCAAATAAGGAAGACGAGAGCCGAGTCTGCAGAGCTCTTTTTATTTGCACGGAGCACCTCCGGGTGGGTAACTTCCATCTTGGGAAGCAACCATTTCTCTTGCCTTGTTACTTTATTGCAGGGGTGTCAAACTTATGGGCTGCATGCGTCACGCTCTGATTTAGTGAAAGGGGAAAAAGTGATATGTGACGACAACATGACGCCGTGAGTTTGACACCCCTGCTCTATTGCCCTTGAGCTGTGTTTCTCCTGTCTTGTTTCCTAATGTTTGGCATTACTTTAGTCAACAGTGTATTAAGAGTAACTTGGTTTAAGTGTTTTTCCGGTGAGACCAGTCTATCGGTGCAACCTGGTCTACCCAAATATGGAACAGAGCACTGCTTCGGCTTTCGGCTTTCAGCCCCAATCCAGGAGCTTTCGCAGGTTTCCATGACAAGCTACTGTATTTTTCGGAGTATAAGATGCTCCAGACTATAAGACGCACCTACCTTTTTTGGGGGAGGAAAACAAGAAAAAAAAATCTGCCTCTGCCTCCCAGCAATTTGCCTCCTTGCAGCAAACAGCAAACAGCCTGTTTCAGTTCAGTACAAACTAATTAGCACAAGCAGCTGATTGTCAGTTGGATCGGCCTCCCAACGATCAGCTGTTTCAGGCTGCTGGGATTGCCATAGCCTATTGCCACCTCCACACACCCCATTTTCCGCCCATTCTGGGCGGCGGGGATTGGAATAGGCACGCAGAGGCCAAAAATGGGATACGGAGGCCAAAAATGGGGTGCACAGAGGTGGCAATAGGCAATGGCAATCCCTGCAGCCTGAAACAGCTGATGGTCGCAGGCCAATTCAACCGACATCAGCTGCTTGTGCTAATCAGGCTGTGTTGAAACTGAAACTTGCTGTTTGCTGCAAGGAGGCAAATTGCTGGGAGGCAGAGGCCAAAGGGTGGGGGCTGGCAGGTGGGCGGGGCTACATTCTATGTATAAGACAGCATCCAAATTTTCACCCTCTTTTAGGGGGGGGAAAGTACGTCTTATACTCTGAAAAATATGGTATTTTGTGTTAAATTTAAATTTATGAGTATAATTCTCATCAGCTATCCATACCCTTCTGGAATTCGAACCCGAGCCACCTGCATATTAGGCAAATGTATTAACCTCTAGGCTACAGGCTCTCTTCATTTTGTCAGCTGTACCAGGCTGTACTCAGTGGAAAGTACAACCTACGCCACCAAGGAGCCTTGGTGGCGCAGCAGACTGAACTGCTGTTAAAGTAGCACTTAGCTGCCAGCTGCCTGCAATTACTGCGAGTTCAGTTCTCACCAGGCTCAAGGTTGATTCAGCCTTCCATCCTTTCAAGGTAGGTAAAATGAGGACCCGGTTTGTGGGGGCAATAAGCTGACTTTGTATAAAATAGAACACAGCTCAGGGGAGCCCAAAAAGCCCTACTAAACAGGTATATACAAAAGTATGAAGGCTAATGCTTAATGCATTGTAAGCTGCCCTGAGTCTCCGGAGAAGGGCGGCATGTAAATCGAACTAATAAAATAAATAAATAATAAAATAAATAATAAAAACACTTAATCTCTCCTGTGGTACAGTTGACAAAGTGAGGAGAGCCCATGGCCTAGAGGTTAATACATCTGCCTAATATTCAGGTGGCCCAGGTTCGAATCCCAGAAGGGTATATGGCTAGCTGATTAGAGCTAAACAGCTTGAAATAGCTATACTTGTCTCCCTTTATTTCTTTGTCGGTAAATTTAAATTTAATAGTACCTTGGTTTGTTACAAGTGTCAGATGACTGCACCAAGCACCAGTACATGTAACTCATCCTGCTCAAAATGATTGTGTTGCATTCTGGGTTGTTTTGCTTACAATCAGGTACAGGTAGTCCTCAGTTTACGACCACAATTGAGCCCAAAATTTATGTTGCTAAGTGAGAAATTTGTTTAGTGAATTTTTGCCCCATTTTATGACTTTTCTTGCCACATTTGTTAAGTGAATGACTGCAGTTGTTAAATCAGTAACGCGGTTGTTAAATGAATCTGGCTTCCCCATGGACTTTGCTTGTTCAGAAGGTCGCAAGAGGGGATCGCCTGACCCCCATGACACTGCAACCAACATAAATGTGGGTCAGTTGTCAAGCATCCAAATGTAAGTCATGTGACCATGGAGATGCTGCAAGGGTCATAAGTGTGAAAAATGGTCCCAAGTCCCTTTTTTCAGTGCCATTTTAACTTCAAATGGTCACTAAGTGAGCTGTCATAAGTGAAAGACTACCAATAGTCTTTCCTCAAAATGTTTAAAACTTTGAGGAAAAGTTTTACCTCAAAATGTTTAAAAAAAAAAACTTTGCCGAAAAAGGGCAATTCCAGTCTAGTGAATTGGAAGGGTTTCTCCTTTGAAATGCTGCATTTGGAGTTCAAATCAGTTGCTTTAGGTTTGAATGAGGCTGCTTTGAACTTTCAGAATGTGTCTCAGATGTGAAAGGTGATTCAAGCAAGTCATTGAATTCAAAATGATTCAAGTTTGAAATAGGTCACATCGCTACAGGTAGTCCTCGGGTTACAATAGCAATTGGGACCAGGTCGTAAAGGGTGATGTCACAGGACTGTGTGGCTTAGCTATTTCCAGCAGTCCCTATGGCCGTCATTAAATGAAGACCTCATGTGGTTGTAAGGGCTTCCCTTCCCTTTCCCCTCCTGAGTGTTGTTTGCTGCCATGCTTTCAGAATGACCTTTTCATGGTATAAAAACAATGTAAATAATATTTTTTAATCACAGAAATACAATGATGCCTTAATCATCAATGAAGATGCCCGAACCAAAGATGCTTTGGTTTATCTGAAGGATTATTTTGAGGATATCAACAATAGCAACTTTGATGATATTGAACATCAGCTGGCTTCAAATTTTGAAGGTGCTTTATATGTATTTTAAAAAGGCCCTACATTCATATTGCTTTGATAGGTCAAACTTCTGTCTATTCAAACAGAGAAGCTTGACTTTCAAAATGTATTAGAAGCAATAAGGAATATAACTGTCCTGTCTTCCAGTAATACTTCAATCCTCAAACAATATTTATCAACTCTCTCTCTTTCTCTCTGTCTGTCTGTCTGTCTGTCTGTCTGTCTGTCTGTCTGTCTGTCTATCTATCTATCTATCTATCTATCTATCTATCTATCTCTCTCCCTTTTTATCCTCTCCCTTTCTATCTATATATCTGTCTCTCTCTCCTTTTTAACTGCCCATTTCCCTAACAGAGGGACTCTTAAGTAAACAAAAGAGCAAATCAGAGATTTAAATCTTGTAGTAGCATACCTGATGGATCTGTAAAGTGAACTTAAGTTTATTTTTATTTCTGTGGAAGGTATATGCAAGAAGGGTTTAAGGTATTGGCAGATCCCAACGAAATGCAATTGTACATGTTGAAAATAAGGGGCTGGTTTTGAAAAAAAAAAAGGAAATTGTGTTGGCTGCCTAATTTTATCATTTTCAAGTGCAGGTTCATATGGTTGATTGTTGATATATTACCAGTTACCGTATTTTTCGGAGTATAAGATGCACCTTTTTCCCCCCTAAAAGGGGGTGAAAATTTAGGTGTGTCTTATACACCGAATGTAGCCCCGCCCACCTACTGGCCCCCACCCTTTGGGCTCTGTTTCCCAGCAGTTTACCTCCTTGCAGCAAGCAGCAAGAAGAAACAGCTTGTTTCAGCTTCAGCACAGCCTAATTAGCAGAAGTTGATTTTTGGCCTCCGATGGACCTCTGCTGCTTGCTGCAAGGAGGTAAATTGCTGGGAGCAGATTTTTTTTTCTTGTGCTAATCAAGCTATGCTGAAAGCGAAAATGAAAGTAAAACAGGCTATTTGCTGTTTGTTGCAATGAGGCAAAATTGTTGGGAGGCAGATTTCTTTTTCTTGTTTTCCTCACCAAAAAAGGTAGGTGCGTCTTATAGTCTGGAGCGTTTTATACTGCAAAAAATACGGTAGTTCCCTGTATTATAGAAAAATAGAATGGCATGGAAAAGGCTACTGTAGCTTTGCAGTAATAACTTACAATTTTTTAATTATTAAGTGGGTATTAAGTGATCATACTTGTCTCACTGAGAATTAGGTCAAAACATAGAACAGACCAGTGCTCAGGAAGAAAGAGAGGGAGGGAGGGAGAGGGAGGGTGGGTGGGAGAGAGAGAGAGGGAACTGATAAAACTTTATCATAAACCAGTTCCAAGAATTAAAAAAAAAAAAAACCCTGATCCATACTGCCCTGGGTGAAAGGTGAAATGCAAAATTATTGTAGATGATTTTTGAATCCTTTAGAAATGCAGCTAACTACCTATACAAACAAGTACAATAAAATGTAATTATTTATCTATACGGTGTTAGGTTATAGTTTTGTAGGGAAGGTGTTCCTTTCCTTATCCATCCTTAGATAATTGCATTTTTTCCTCCTAGTTAATTTGCTAGAACTCACTGCTGCTTCCGAGGATGAATCGAATGAAAACCCAAAATTGGAAGATATTACAGAGATTTTGGGAGAGGCATATCATGTCAACCCTGAGACACGCACTATTCTCTTTGTGAAGACAAGAGCACTGCTGGCAGTAAGAAACTCTTCCAATATGGAGCAAGTGGAATTTCCCCCGACCCTGTTTTCTGCTATGTGTGGCTTAGCATTTAAGATCAGTTTACCTGTGTTTTGAGATGGGTGGAGAATTTCCCCTGGAATGGGAGCACAATGCACTCTTCTAACTAGCTGGTGAGCTGCTGAAGGCCTTCTGCTCACCTGGTAGCATCATAAGAATGGGTAGGGTCAATTTTGGCATTTCCCCCTCCTTGTTTTTGCTGTTACGGTGTTGGTGATGAAAAAGAAATTACAGGTAAGTCCTCAGAACAGAAACTGGGAGTGGAATTTCCAATGTTAAGGAATGTGCTTATTATTATTATTAAAATGTAAGTGTAAAGATATTTCCAAAGGTTCTGTGATTATGTACAAAGGGCTACGCACAATCATGCCAGCCAAATGTGCCAATTGAAACTTGGATCCCTATTGTCACAAATTAATTTTACAGGCATTGAAGAATTGGATAGAAGAAACACCTGAACTTAAGCATCTGAAGCCACAGGCACTGATAGGACGTGGGAAAAGAAACCACTGTACAGGTGAGGCAACTTGGATGGACTGTATAGGTTGGGGATGGTACTCAACGTATGGCCACAAGTGGAACCAGAATTTCTATTACTAATCAAGGTGATTGTTAAGTGAGTCATGTCTGATTTGACAACTCTTTTTGCCATGCCTGGTAAGCGAATCATGGCAGTCATTAAATGAAACCAGCTTCTCCAGTGCTTTAGCTTCTAGGACAGTCCCAAATAGTGATCACATGATCCTGGACACTGTAACCATCATAAATGCATGCTGGTTGTCAAGCATCTGAATTTTGATGACGTGATCATGGGGATCATGTGATAGTTGTAAGTGCAAGGACCAGGCATAAGTCACTGTCTTCAATATTGTTGTAACTTCAGATGGTCACAAAACAAATGGTAAATTGAGGGTTACCGGTAGTGAAACTCACGATAACTAAAATGTGAAACTATATTTCAATATGAAATAAAAGTTTCCTAAACAGAAATTATCCAAGATCTTCTATACAAGTATATCACGTGAGTTAGTTCATAAGAAACCAAAGTTTTTGAGATCTATTAATTTAATGCATTCTTTATATACATTTTCAGCTTTTAGCAATTATTTGAATTTCAGAGGAACTATTAAAACAATTTTGAACATTTTTTCCCCATTGCCTCTCTCAAAATATATAAAGGCCAAGACGACCTTAATTGGATCCTTAGTTGCTACTCTCTTTTATGGATAAAGAAACATATCTAAGATTGGGTTCATTATGCACAAAGTAGTACATCATAGGTTGTTAAGTGAATCTGGCTCCCCCGTTGACTTTGTTTGTTAGACGGTCACCAAAGGTGATCACATGACTTCAAGATACTGCAACCCTCATAAATATGCCAATTGCTAGGCATCCAGATTTTGATCATAGGACCATGTGGATCCTGGAATGGTCAGAATAGAATAGAATAGAATAGAATTCTTTTATTGGCCAAGTGTGATTAGACACACAAGGAATTTGTCTTGGTGCATACGCTCTCGGAGTACATAAAAGAAAAGATATGTTCGTCAAGAAGGTACAACAAGGTACAACAATGATAGTCATAGGGAAACAGTCAATATAAATCTTAAGGATACCAGCAACAAGGTTACAGTCATACAGTCATAAGTGGAAGGAGATGGGTGATGGGAATGATGAGAAGATTAATAGTAGTGCAGACTTAGTAAATAGTTTGACAGTGTTGAGGGAATTATTTGTTTAGCAGAGTGATGGTGTTCGAGAAAAAACTGTCCTTGTGTCTAGTTGCAGTGCTCTATAACGTCGTTTTGAGGGTAGGAATTGAAACAGTTTATGTCCAGGATGCGAGGGGTCTGTAAAGTGTGAAAAAGGGCCATAAGTGGCTTTTTACAGTGCTGCTGTAACTTTGAACAGTCACTAAATGATCTGTTGTAAATCAAGGACCATCTGTACTGTGCAATGGTGACTTCTGCCCTTCAGAATATTGTGCTCGGTTTCTTTTAGAACCAAATGAATATATTGCAGTCTCTAGATTGGTTAGAACTAACCTGTTTTTTTTCCTGGAAGTATTGAGAAGTCAGGGTTTATTCATGTCACACAGCCTGACCTTTCCTGGCGGTTTCCAATAAACATGGTTCCCACTGTCTGGCGTGAAAGACCAGGTCCAGACATGAAGGTTCAATTAAACTGATTTATTGGTGGGCACTTGCTTAGAGTTAGATAAGTATCAACAGTACTCAAAGGGGGTTGGACTTTTTTCTCTTGTGGCTACGTAGGGATTCTTGTCTGATCCCCCTTTTCACTCTGCCCTCACGTTCTGCCATTCCTTCTCCTACACCACACTTTCAAGCATCACCCTGCAACTTCATTAAGAACTTGAAACCTGTCCATGGTGTTGTATTTTGTGAAGCAGAGATTCTTACCAAGGCTGGATTCTTTTATTACTCTGTACTATTTCTTGATCACCCTCCGCAGACCTGTGATAAGGGCAATATTTGTATGGTTGATCCTCTGGTTTCTCCTTCATCATCTCTCTCTTAGGCATGACCCTCCCAAATCAGAAAGGAACTTTGGATGCCTTCAAAACCCATGGGGACAGCAAGCTGCTAATAGCAACTTCAGTTGCTGACGAAGGGATTGATATTGCTCAGTGCAACTTGGTCCTGCTATATGAATATGTAGGCAACGTCATCAAAATGATACAAGTCAGAGGTAGGTTGGCGAAATGATTCTGAATGTAGATGTTTTAATTACAGGTAGTCCTCAACCACAACTGAGCCCAAAATCTCTGTTGCTAAGGGAGACATTTGTTAAGTGAGTTTTGCCCCATTTTACGACCTTTCTTGCCACAGTTGCTAAGTGAATCATTGAAGGTGTTAAGTTAGTAACTTGGTTGTTAAGTGAATCTGGCTTCCCTGTTGGCTTTGTTGGTCAGAAGATTGCAAGAAGTGATGACATGACCCCGGGACATTGCAACCATCATAAATTTGAACCAGATTGCCCACCTTCTGTATTTTGATCACATGACCATGGGGATGCTGCAAAAGTTGTAACTGTGAAAAACAGTCACTTTATTCAGTGCCGTTGTAACTATGAACAGTCACTAAATGAACTGTTGTAAATCGAGGATTACCTCTATATAAACTGAAGGTCATGCGTATCCACCCTAGGATGAGATACTATCAGATACATAGTGATTCAGCAAACAATACCTTATTTAGGCCTATTATGCAAACACATAATAGTCATAATTAGCAAAAAGTGCTTTTGATATTGGAGGCATTATGTAATGCTTGGAAACATTGTTGCACTTCTCCAATCCAATTTCAGGTAGTCCTCAGTTAATGACCATAAGTGGGAGCAGCCTCTTCATCATTAAGCAATGTCATAAAGCAAAAAATCATGACTGCTAACATTCAACAGCAATAGCATTGTGGTCTCCTGGCCAATGTAACAACACCATACATTGTTAATAATAATACTGTGATTAGTGATTTCTTGCCAACTCCCCCATTGACTTTGCTTGTTGAAAGTTGGCAGCAAAAGTTGCAAATGGTGATTATATGACTGGAGGATACTGATAGGCATGCTGGTTGCCAAGTGCCCAAGTCACAATTACATGGTCATTGAGATGCTGCAGTGGTTGCAACTTTGAGGACACATTGTAAATCTCCCAGCCTTGTTGTAACTTTGAAAGTCACTGAATGTGTAATTGCTAACCAAGCACTACCTGTATTCCTTGTCTGGGGCCCAACATTAAAAAATTACCTGGATAATATTCAGTCAGTGTTCAGGCCTAGGCCTGGAAATGTTAACAGATTTGACTGATAACCTTTCTAAGGATTTGCAGTGAGTGAGTTAAGTGTGCACCTTTTGTTTCTTTTAAATCCTTTCAGCAATTTTCAGTGCCATCAACCACAGCATCTTTCTGTATTTACTACAAGAGTTGGGGGGTGGCTGTTTTAAATAGCTCTGTTTTTTCTTTTTTTAAAATTTGATTTATATGCCGCCCTTCTCCGGAGACTCAGGGCGGCTTACAGTGCGTTAAGCAATAGCCTTCATACTTTTGTATATTTATACAAAGTCAGCTTATTGCCCTCACAAACTGGGTCCTCAATTTACCTACCTTAGAAAGGATGGAAGGCTGAGTCAACCTTGAGCCTGGTGAGATTCGAATTTACAGTAATTGCAGACAGCTGGTGTTAATCACAATGCTTTTTTAGTCTGCTGAGCCACCAGGCCCTTGAGTGGATGTGCTGTAGGTTTTGCCTTCTCTCTATCCCATCTCCCACTTTTCAATAGCTTCATGAAGTGAATAAGATTTGGGTGTACATCTCCATCCTGGGCTGGGCTAAACTTGCTATACAGGTCAATGGGTTCAATGGGAAGAATTAAATTGAATTACATTTAAGATAGAGGTCTAAAACGAATTTGGCCCTTATCTGCTTTGGTTGCAACTCTGGATAGCATAGCACTCCTCTGGTAGAGCAAATCTGTAACCCGAGAATCCTCCTAGATACTGTAGTCATTGGTAAATAGATAGGAGGCCATGACTAGAGGAGTCTCTTGTAATGCCAGTTATGGCTTCACTCGAAGAAGGCAGCCTTGGCAACAATTATCCATCGCTTTACCACGGAGAGGAAGGGATTATAAACAGTGGTGGGATTCATTTTTTTCTACTGCTGGTTCTGTGGGCGTGGCTTGGTTGGCATGGCATGGCTTGGTGGGTGTGGCTTGGTAGGCGTGGCAGGGGAAGATTACTACAAAATCCCCATTTCCTCCCAATCAGCTGAGACTCAGGAGGCAGAGAATAGATGGGGGCGGGGTCAGTCAGAGGTGGTATTTACCGGTTCTCCGAATTACTCAAAATTTCTGCTACTGGTTCTCCAGAACTGGTCAGAACCTGCTGAAACCCACCTCTGTTTATAAGAGAGTATTTTAGCACACAAAAGGGAATACACTGGACTGTTTGTTAAGCATGCTTGTGATTGCTAGAGCTGGTACCTTTCTTTCAATGTGCATTCTCCATTATGCTTACTCTTGTAATTCTTCCTCTTCAATGAATGTTAAGTACAAATATT
This sequence comes from Pantherophis guttatus, assembly GCF_059756535.1. Taxonomy (NCBI): domain Eukaryota; kingdom Metazoa; phylum Chordata; class Lepidosauria; order Squamata; family Colubridae; genus Pantherophis; species Pantherophis guttatus. The sequence goes on along the minus strand of NC_142064.1, from coordinate 85,803,899 downwards.
AGTTCCATTCTTGGTAATTATCCCAGCCTGAGGTGAGCATTGAAAAGGGCAGGAGAGTGCAGAAAAGGGAAAGCTGAAGTAAAATGGTTAGAGGTAAATAAAACGTGAAAGTGTGAAACTGAACAAAGTCTTCTGCAGTTTCAAGCCAGAAAGCACAATCTTGGTCATGTAATTTCTCACCTCGTGACCACTTACTTAGTGATGGAGCTGCTAATCCCTATTGTAGTCACTAAAAAAGGACTACCTGTAATGTGCCATCTCCAGGTCGTGGAAGAGCAAAAGATAGCAAGTGCATTCTTGTGACGAGCAAGAAAGAACAGGAAGAGAAGGAGAGATACAATTTACAAAAAGAGAAAATGATGAACAGAGCTATTGAAGAGGTACAGAGCTGGGATGAAAAGATCTTTGCAACGAAGGTGAGCAGTTTTTTTTTAATGAGGGCTTCCTTAAGGTCCCATTCAGCCGAGAGGGGAAATTCTGTACTTTAAAATGAGCCAACGCTGTTCAAACACAGAATGGCTGAACCCGCTGTTGTCTAACTTTGCTTACAAGGTTTTGTTGTCGTTATTTTATTTTCAGGATGGGTGTGTGTGTGTGTGGGGGGGAAGTTTCATTCAGGACAACATTCCTAGGCTCTTGAGAGTAGTTGGTGCCTTGTGACTTGAATTCCATCTTTCTCTCTTCACCCCAGATAAACGAATTGCAAAAGAAGCAAATAAAAATGCTAGATTCCAAGAAAAAGCCGACAGAACCAAAACCCTGGAAAAACAATCGAGTCCTTTTGTGTGGCAAATGCAAGAACAAGGCCTGCAGCACGGAGGATCTCCGGGTGATTGAGGTAACTTGCTGTGGCTGCCTTCGCTTCATAGTGCCTTTTTGGTGGGATAAGGGATGCAGTGGCTCAGAAGCTAAGATGCTGAGCTTGTCGATCGAAAGGTCGGCAGTTCAGCGGTTCGAATCCCTACTGCTGCGTAATGGGGTGAGTGCCCGTTACTTGTCCCAGCTTCTGTCAACCTAGCAGTTCAAAAGCACGTAAAAATGCAAGTAGAAAAATAGGGACCACCTTTGGTGGGAAGGTAACAGCATTCCGTGTGCCTTTGGCGTTTAGTCATGCCGGCCACATGACCACAGAGAAATTTTCGGACAGCGCTGGCTCTTTGGCTTTGAAACGGAGATGAGCACCACCCCCTAGAGTCGGGAACGACTAGCACATATGTGCGAGGGGAACCTTTTACCTTTACCTAAGTGTTGGAGGGTACAGATCAGCTACGTTCCCGTTCAATTCTGAACGAAGCCTGATTCAGTCCAAATCTGTGATTTGAAATTCAAGATTAGAATCAATAAAAGCTTTATCCATAGGCTATAAATCAGGAAAAATATATGCCTGCCTCTAATAATTTTTTGGCAGAAAATGAACATCACAATGATAGAAGTTTTAGATAAGTGTTCCTTAAAACATTTCTCTCTGGACCCCTTCCTGCTTTTAAAAATTGTGGGGGACCCAACCCCCCCCTTTATTGCAATTAATCATATTGAAAATTAAAATTGACCTACTTTCAATTTCTCACAATTAATTGTTTGATGGGATTTTGATATTACATTATTTTTCAACAGTCTGGCAAATAATTTTGCAGATTCTTGAGAAGTTCTTCAGAACTCCTTAGACCAGTGGGTCTCAACCTTCCTAATGCCGCGACCCTTTAATACAGTTCCTCATGTTGTGATGACCCCCAACCATAAAATTATTCCATTGACCATTGAAAATATGTGTTTTCGGATGGTCTTAGGCGACCCCTGTGAATGGGTAATTCGACCCCCAAAGGGGTCCCTACCCACAGGTTGAGAACCACTGCCTTAGACCATTCTTTAAAAAATGCAGCTTCATAGGTTATTGATGCAAAGTTTCAGCTGGAAAGTGTTAAGGCTTTCATTGCTATATAATTTTTAATTGTTTCTCTGCACTTTATAATGGCAGTATCAGGACTAGGATGCAGGAAACACAGCAAATAAAAGGCATCTATTTGATTTTAAACTTCAAAACTACCCAAGGATTAAATTTTAAAAAATGGTTATTAAATCAAACCTTTCAATTGAAGAATTCCTTTAAAGCTTTGCACAGCTGAGTACACAGCGTCATGAGTTTGGGTATATTTACACTAAAAGGAGTGAAGAAAATAAATATTAGCATTGACCTGTCAAACTGTAAGGGTAAATCTTAGCACTTTGTATTTCTGGTCATTGTAAGAACATTCAGTGAGAGGTCCAGCCTCTGGGTTACACATATAGGTAGAGTGTCATTTCTTGGTAAATGGAGCCTCTAGCATTCTAGTCCCTTTGAAGTAGTCAGATTGATGGTAAAATCAAGGGCAATTGTTCCTACATTAAATGCATATAGACAGGTATATTCACAATTGGATTGTGAATGTTTGCACAACAGCTATATTTTGAAGGGTTCTGCCTTTCCACCAGAAAAGTAGCCAGTCTCCTCAAAAAAAAAAAAAAAAAAAAAAACAACCTCAAATTTTAAATGTTTCACACATTCAGTATGTGGATATTGTGGCTTTCATGGTATTGGCAGTAAACAGGAAGGGTCATCAAAGGTCTCAAAAGCCATGTAATCTCCATGCAAGTTCATAATCCACCAAATTCCACCAACCCCAAAGACCAGAAACAATAGCTCTTGTGGACATGATCCAGCTGAGATAAATTGTATTGCAGATTCCTGGTAAATCTCATCCTTCTCCCAAGCTATTTCAGTGATCAGGGCTACAAACTATATGGGCTCTAAAGGAGAACTCTTTTTTTTAAAAAAAACTTCTTTATTTTTAAAAAAGCAAACCAAATGAGCTCAAAGGAGTCATGCACAGATTTTTTTTCCTGTGTCGATTTCACATATACTTTTCTGAATTCCTACTACCAGGTGAAGCTTGGAATTTATCCATTCCAAAACAAAACCTGAGCTAGCTGAATGTGTCCGTCCTGAAAAAGCCCTTCTTTACATTCAGTTGAGAGAAACTTGGTTTTACCATTTCAGAATTAAATGTTGGAAGCGGAACTGTAGAGGATAAATGGAGTTGCTTTGACTGTGTGCTTGAGGAAATTGACAACTGATTATGCACTTAATCTACCAAGAGGTTATAAATTGATCTGAAAGCATGCAGCCTTAGTTTTCTGACTAATCCATTTATAAAGTGATACAGATAATGCTATATTTTGTGCTGTATTCATTCTAGGAGTCACACCACACTGTTTTAGGAGAGAAATTTAAAACACGGTACACCACAGGACCTCATAAGAAGGCACACAGCAGCTACGGGAATTTTGAGAAAAAAGCCAAGATGTATTGCCTCAATTGCCATCATGACTGGGGAATCATTGTGAAGTACAAGACCTTTGCGGACATACCCATCATTAAAATCGAGAGCTTTTCCGTGCAGGATGTTGTTAGCAACAAGCAGTTTTATTTCCGAAAATGGAAGGATGTTGATTTTGCAATGAAAGACTTCGATGTTGAAGAAATATCTTAGTGAAGTACGGTCTTTTCAAACTTCTGTTCATAATCTTGCATGATGTAGTTTAGTGATGTGTGCGCCATCCACCCACGTGAGCTCCCCCGCCCCCCGTGCATGCACACGCAACCCCCCCTCCACACCCCTTTTTGGGCCTAGCAGGCCTCCCTGAAGCCTCCTGGGACCAAAAACGGGGGGCACACATGGCACCCTCCCTTGCTCCCCCTGCCACCCCCCCGAATGCCTACGCTTACAGGAGTTATATCTGCCTTGTATGCAGCTTTATTCCTCTCTAGCATTCATCTCCATTGTTCAGTGGTGCATTTCCTGCCTCTCTAGGATTTACCTCTATCTGCTACTGTGAGGCACTTCCTGTTGGATGTATATACAGGTCAACTGGGACAAGGGCCATGGACCTAGTTAATTCTATTTTAAAGTCACATTGGTAACTGAGGAACGATTAACTTTCCACTTACTCCAGTGTAAATTCAAACTCCAAGGTAGCTGTGACATCTGTCTGATTCTTAGTACGCTTCCATTAATTCTTGAAAAAAGCTGATGTTTCCACTGTCTTTTGATTATGCAATCTAATAATAAAGATATATATTTGAAACTTTAAAGGGTCCTTAGTTGTTTGCGGAGGCTGAGAGTAAGGGGTTGTTTTTAAATTATAACTGTACTTGGCTATTTTAAAAAGTCAGGGACATACAGCTGAGGATATGCTAATAAGTTTAAGGTGACGTTGAACTAGAACTATCCCTAATAGTAATAGTTAAGAAAGCCAAGTTTTCATCCTTCAGATGTAAGACTAAAGGTACTATATCAACTACAGTGTTTCTCCAAAAACATGACTCACCTCAATAATAAGCCCAACCCTAATTTTTTTGGGGTGGGACTAATATTACCCCTATCCCGAAAATAACCCCGGGGGGATGGGCATAGCCAGTACAAGTGGTGGCGTGGGCGCAGGAGGAGACAACTGTCCGGCTGGCCCCTTGGGGCAGCACAAATATTGCTTTTGCCCTTCTCTTTCTGGGCGCAGCGCTTCTGCTTGTCGGTAGCTCCGCGGCCAGCTGCTTTGCTTTTTCCCTCTTTTTGGGAGGCTCGTGGGAGGCTTTTTGGCAAAGGAGAGGAAAATGGGGAGGGGGATTTTCCTGCCTGCCATCCATTCCTCAAGCTCAGCACAGACTGAGGAAAGGATGGCAGGCAGGAAAATCCCCCTCCCCATTTTCCTTTCCTTCGCCAAAAAAACCTCCATTCCAAACACTGAAGGTTCGGAATGGAGGCGATAGTGTCCACGGTGCATCCAGCTCACTGAGTCTGGCCTGCTGCATCTCAAAAAAAGTAAGACCGCCCCAAAAATAAGCCCAAGTGCTTATTTTCCAGCCTAAAAGAAAATAAGACTTGGTCTTATTTTCTGAGAAACATGGTAGTTAGCATAGTATTGTATCTATTGTTAGGATCCCATTGTCGTTGCAGCATTTTATTGCTCAGAACTCCAAAGCATGTTCCTTTCTGATAAAGCAAAGGAGAATTTATTCTTCATCTTGAACCTCTGATTGAGAATTCACATGGGGCCGAATGCAAACAAAGTGAAATCCACAAAATATTCTACTGATTTTTGAAAACAGGTTTGTTTCAAAAGGCTTTAATCCTGCGGTCCCGTGAATGAAGGCACACAAGAACGAATGCACATATGCCCAAGAATAAAGAGCTGAGCCATTTAATCGTTTTAGCAGTATTAAAATTTCAAGGAGGGATTTTGATAAGCGCTTTTAATGCAATAGTACAGGGTTAGTAACTTCTGAGGCAGGCAGGAAAAGAAACTGGTACTGTTAATTGCTGTATAAAATGTTGACAAGGATCTAGCCTCCACATACATAGATGATAAAAGTTTTTGTCCCACCTACAAGTACAAAATAGATGGATGAAATACAGTACTGTAGAAAGGATGAGTTCAAATATACACATAAATCAGGCTAGTGGCCGAAATGTTAGGGTTGACAGTATAAAAACATACCCTTTACAAGTCTTTCCCTTCAATTCTGCTTAAAACAACCACATCCCCCAGGAGTCCCAGCCAGCCCTGAAAGTCTGGACGTTGTAGTCCTAATACACTTGGAAGGCACTACGCTGGGGAAAACTCCACATAATTCCCTTGGTTACTGTATATTTTGTTTTTCATAATTACAGCCTTTTACATAATTACTGAAATTACTTTGTCCTCTGAAAAAGGTGGGTTTCTGGATATGAGCAGTGTTTCATTTGGAGGTTAAGATGCCATTTTGCGAATCATATAGTTCAAGATGCCGCCATTACGAAAATAGGTGAGCTCCACGTCTGTGTCAAACCTCATGACGGCTTGAAAAGTTTTTCCTGTGTCCAACTGTGGAGAGAACATAGAGAACAAGGAGGATTAAGGAAAGATACAATGGTTTAAGAAGTTCAAATGGACTTTTTTAAAGAAATTATGCCAAAGCTGCAAAGAAATAGGATCTCCTTGGAAATAACATTAAATCACCCACACATTCTTTCTTGGATGCATTTTTTAGGTGTCCCGTTTCCAGAAAACTCTTCTAACTTCTTAAATGAGAAGTCTGAGGGGTGGGGGCCATGAAAACAATATTCAAATGTGCATACACAACATTTCAACAACTGTGAGGGGCTCAGGACTATAGACATTATTTACTCTTGCGACACCCATTATTAGAACATTTATCTCACATGCAGACCATTCCATTCAACACAGTGCTAAAAAGCTGCTTTTCACTTAATTTAAAACTTGTTTTTCTGGGAGTCTGAACAGGGCTTCAGCAGTATCGGAGGATAGGCTGCCTCTCTCTTCTTTGTGGCAGCCTTTTAAATATTGGAACACTGTTATATCTCCCCTAGTCCTTCTTTACACTAGACTAGACATACCCAATTCCTGCAACTGTTCTTCATATGTTTTAGCCTCCAGTCGCCTAATCATCTTTGTTGCTCTTGTCTGCACTCTTTGAATTTAGTTCAATTTGCTTCAATAGAAACAAAAGCTTCCATGCATGGGAATCTTGATTTCTCACATTTTAACAATAACAATAGCACTTAAGACTTATATACCACTTCACAGTGCTTTACAGCCCGTTCTAAGCAGTTAGTGTCAGCATATTGCCCCTAACAATCTGGGTTCTCATTTTACCGACTTTGGAAGGATGGAAAGCTGAGTCAGCCTTGAGCCGGTCAGGATTGAACTCATTGCAGCGAGCAATGAGTTAGCCTGCAATACTGCATTCCAACCACTGCGCTACCATGGCTCTTTTATAAAAGCTACAAAGCAACAAGCCAACTTTCCCTCAAAAGGGCAGTATGACTTTATAAGGGAAGGCAATATGACTTTATAAAGGAATGTGACTTAAAACCCTAGATTATTTCTATACCCAAAAACCATTAATATTTTCAAGCCATCCTTGAAATCTTGCAAGATCACCAAATCATAAAAGATTTGAGTGATTCAAAGTCAATTCAAGGGCTTGTTCAGGCACCAAATTTTGTTCCTTAAACCTGATGCCCAGCCACTTCACATAACTGCACGCCCTTCATGTCTGCACACAAAGAGACACACACCAACACAGAGTGTTGCTAGATTAAAATAATGCAATCCTTGGAAATGCTTACTTTGATCTGGATATTCATTCCAGGCGTCAGGTCCTCCGGAATAATGATTGTGTAACGTTCCTGCCCTGTCAGTCCTAGAGTCTCTGCATCCTGGCCGGGGAGATACTGTAGAGGGATGACTCCCATGCCCACCAGATTACTGCGGTGAATCCTCTCATAGCTCTCTGCAAGGACTGCTTTGATACCCTGAGGAACATACAAGGGCATTAATAGTCAAATTTTTAAAAAAAGTTGTAGAAAAGAAGTGGCTACCGGTAATTATTTGCCGGGCAACTATGCAGACAAAAGGCCTCAGGTCACTTCTTAACACCTCTAGGTAGGATTGGGAAAAAGTCAATCGGTGATGCTGTGCTAGGGTAGATCAGTGGTCTACCTCAGTGGTGGGTTGATCCCGGTTCTGTTCAGTTCTTGAGAAATGGTAGTAAAAGCGGCGGGAGGCTCCGCCCACCTGCCCGGATGTCGTCATGGATGATCTGCGCATGCGCAGAAGCGCACACGCTCCCGTTGCGAACTGGTAGTAAAGGTAAGTAGAATCCACCCCTGGTCTACTTCAAAGAAGTAGCTTCTCCATTTCCTGGTCTTAAGATGTTTGTGAAGCTTGCCACCCAAAAGCTACAAAACAACAAGCCAACTTTCCCTCAAAAGGGCGATCACATCATAAATAGGAACATACAAACTGAAGGAAGACATGGTGGGCACAGGCAAAGGAGAAGGTCACTAAAAAGTCCAAATATATAAATGCACACACACACACACACACATATATAACACCCCAAGGTTTAATTTTGGCATTATGGCCTCTTATGGACTACATTTCATAACAAATAGTACATTAATTCAGAAGTTGGACTACTGATGACAGGGAATATCGGGCTTGGTGACAGTATCTGTGCAAAGGATTTAAAATTGGAATTGAACCACTGATCATGAGTCAACAGCATGACAAGGTTGGTAAAAATGCAAATTTAGACTATCTAACAAGTTTAGTTTCAAAATCAGAGGAATGGATCCACTATATTGGTCAGAACCCACTTGGGAGTGCGAAGACCAATTCTGGCCACGGCTCTTTCAGAAGAATTCAAAGAGTAAGACGGGCAAGGAAATGCAATGAAAATGATTAGGGATATTGATTACTTTTCAGAAAAGATAATGAGGGGGAGGATATGACAGCATGTTTAAACTGTTTAAAGTTGGGAAAAGGTCAAGATCTGTTCTCTACAGCCCCACAGAATATAAATAGTCCTTGACTTATGACCACAATTGAGCCCCAAATTTTAGTTGCTCAGCGAGATAGTTTTGTTGTGACCTTACTTGCCACAGTTGTTAAGTGAATCACTGAGTTTTTTTAAGTTAGTAGCAAGGTTGTTAAGTGAATCTGGCTTCCCCACTGACTTTGCTTGTCAGGTCACAAAAGGTGATCACTTGACCAGTGGTGGGTTGCCCCCAGTTCGCACCGGTTCTATAGAACCGCTAATAAAACCGGCGGGAGGCTCCATCCACCAACCTCGACGTCATCAAAATGCTTCTGCGCTTGCGGCCCCATTGCGAACTGGTAGTAAAGGTAAATAGAACCTACCCCTGCACTTGACCCCAGGAGAGTGCGAATGTTATAAATATATTATAAATATAATTATATATTATAAATATGAGTCAGTTGCCAAATGATCAAAAAAGAAATGAGATCACAGTGCCGTTGTAATTTTTGTCACTAAATGAACTGTTGTAAGTCGAGGACTACCACGTAAAATAATGTCAACCTACAAGGATATATCCGAAAAAAAATTCCTAGCAAAAAGAAGTGTTTTGACACAGAGAATAAATAGATAACAAAAAAACAGAGAGCAAGAGATGGACTCCATTGGTTCATCCAAACCTATGATGCTATCTCTTATTAAAATAGCCTACTCACCAGCAGGAAAGGCCCCTTGGCAGCCCAGTCCCGGGAACTTCCTGAGCCATATTCCTTACCGGCCAATATGATGAGTGGATGGCTGGCTTGTTGGTATCTCTCAGAAGCATCAAATACGTCCAGCTAGAGGCACAGAATGCAACTGAAGCTCAATTAATGAAGCAACCAGTCAGAGATTCCTTTCTTCTATGCCTGTTGTAGATTAACTCATTAACTTCCTGTCTGGACTACTGTAACACTCTCTACATGGGGCTCCCCTTGAAGAGCACCCGGAGGCTCCAGCTGGTTCAGAATGCGGCCGCGCGGGTGATTATGGGGGCGACTCGATGCTCCCATGTAACACCGTTCCTGCGCGAGCTGCACTGGCTCCCGGTGGTCTTCCAGGTGCGATTCAAGGTGTTGGTCACCACCCTTAAAGCGCTCCATGGCATAGGACCTGGGTACTTACGAGACCGCCTTCTGCCTCCGATAGCCTCCCACCAACCAGTACGCTCCCACAGAGAGGATCTCCTCAGGGTGCCGTCGGTTAGACAGTGTCGACTGGCAACCCCCAGGGGGAGAGCCTTCTCTGTGGGGGCACCTATCCTCTGGAACGAGCTGCCCCCGGAGATTCGTCGGATTCCCGACCTTCGTACCTTTCGCCGCGCCCTTAAAACACTATTATTCCATCAAGCAGGGCTGGCCTAAAATATTATTTTTAATGGGTTATTTTATATTATTTTAGATTATAGGCCAAACTATTTAATAATTTTAAATTGTTTTTAACTTTTATACTGTTGGTTTTTATCTTGGCTGTGCACCGCCCTGAGTCCTTCGGGAGAAGGGCGGTATATAAATTTAATAAAACTAAACTAAACTATTGTAGTGTAATGCATTTTACACTAAAACGTGACTATAAAAAGTAATGAACTATGAAAGCACAATTGGCTCTTCCCTGTAACACATTCATTTGCCAAATGAAACTAATGATCCCTGTATCTCTACAATGAATGCTGTAGAGACAAGCCACCAGAATATAAACTGAGAGCAAACCCCACTCCTTACTAGTACTGATGATGTTACCTCGCTTGGGTAATGAAACATCTGCAAGAAAACAACCAAGCTCAGAGAGCACCAAGGGTTCCTCATGAGTAATGTATAAGACAGAAAGGAAAAATGCAACTTTCCCCTCTACACCATGTTGTAGAGATACAGGGACCATTAGTTTAATTTGGCAAATGAATGAGTTACAGGGAAGGAGCAAGTGTGTTTTCATAGTTCATTATTTTTTATAGTCATGTCTTGATGTGAAATGCATGGGGATATATATTTACTTATATACATACGCATTGAGCACGCGGTGGCTCAGTGGCTAAGATGCTGAGCTTGTCGATCGAAAGGTCGGCAGTTCAGCGGTTCAAATCCCTAGTGCCGCATAACGGGGTAAGCTCCCGTTACTTATCCCAGCTTCTGCCAACCTAGCAGTTCGAAAGCACATAAAAATGCAAGTAGGAAAATAGGGACCATCTTTGGTGGGAAGGTAACAGTGTTCCGTGCGCCTTTGGCGTTGAGTCATGCTGGCCACATGACCACGGAGATGTCTTCGGACAGCGTTGGTTCTTCGGCTTTGAAACAGAGATGAGCACCAACCCCTAGAATCAGGAACAATTCGCACATATGTGCGAGGGGAACCTTTACCTTTACCTATATATGTATGATAAACTGTACCATATCAAAATGGTGAGCAAAAGTCATCTCTTGAGAAATCACCCATTGTGTTATTTTCATAACAGGAAAGGATCCAAAATCACATTGGACAAGGTTTCTGGAGGACATAGGTCCAGAGTTGACACATGGACCATGGAAATCCATAAATGGAAAATATATGCAGAATTTTCACCAGTGTCTGTGTTATGAACTATTACTGAAAATGTAGTAACTAAACACATAATATTTCTTCTAAGGGGAAACTCCTGGTTTTTATACCTACCTACAAGAGTCTCTAAAGCCTCAGATTACTGTGATATATGACCACACTGCAGCCTACTAAGCACATAGATTGAAATTTCTGCCTGAAAGGAGACAAACCTCCAGCAGCAGGAAAGCCAAAACTACATGGTGAAGGGGCTGAAACCTAATGCTGGGAGGGAAAATACTTACAGTTTCGTCAGATGGGAAGTGGATGGTTTGCGGGGACTGCTTCTTAAGGAATTTGTTCAATAGGCGTATGTTTGCAAATGTTCCTCTTGCCATGACAGCATCATTGCCCCGGCGTGAGCCATATGAGTTGAAATCTCGAGGAGTGAGACTATCAAGATGCAAAAGAGGCAAGTCTTAATATTCAAAAGCTCCAAAGTGTTTAATCAATAAGCAGAGAGATTCAATCCCCTGGTATGAAGCTTCTTTCAATGAAAGGTCTACAACAGTACGTAATAGCCACTCAAACAACCTTGATTTGACAGTATTACCTCAAAGCTTTAATTGAAGTATATACCTATGCTAAGAGGAAGGGGGTTGTGGGGGAAAAAACAAACATTTTTCAAGTCTTCTCTATCTTGGACCCTTCAGATTTGTTGAGATGCAACTCCAAAAATATCTACCATGCTGGCTGACAATTCTAGGAGACCCAATCCCAATCAAGTCTTTAGGATGCTATGTTTGAGGGCTTCCTCTAAGAGGTAATCAAGGAAGAATAAGCTTTAGGACCATCTCCAAAACATTTTAAAAACATTTAAAACATTTTTAAATGATCCCTTGTAAAAATACGTGAGAAAAACCTTGAGAAACCAGCAAAGAAACCCTGCCTAGGAAACAATCTGATAGCAATAGCAATAGCATCTAGACTTACATACCACTTCACAGTGCTTTATAGCCCCCTCTAAATGGTTTACAGAGTCACCCCCCAACAATCTGGTCCCTCATTTTACCAATCTCAGAAGGATGGAAGGCTGACTCAACCTTGAGCTGGTGAGAATCGAACTGCTGAACTGCTGGCAATCGGCAGTCAGCAGACGTAGCCTGCAGTACTGCATTCTAACCACTGTGCCACAATGGCTCTTTATAAGATAAGAGAGAATACAACCAGGAGCTGCATAACAAATAGAGGAAGAGGCTCAGAAGAGACTGTCCCTTATTTTTTTAGGCTGTAAATTAAATGGTGGGCGATATATAGCCTTACAATGAAGAAGTAGAAGCTTATCTGGTCTGTTTCTCATCTGTATAGCCAGGAAGAGTAATACCCCTAACACAAACAAAAATAATTCAAGGTGTTAAATATCCACGGTGGCACAGTGGTTAGAGTGCAGTACTGCAGACTACTTCAGCTGACTGCTAGCTGCAGTTCGACAGTTCAAATCTCACCGGCTCAAGGTTGACTCAGCCTTCCATCCTTCCGAGGTTGGCAAAATGAGAACCCAGATTGTTGGGGGCAATACGCTGACTTTGTAAACCGCTTAGAGACGGCTGTAAAAGCACTATGAAGCGGTATATAAGCCTAAGTGCTATTGCTATTAAATATGTCAGAAAGATGTTTCAAGGCATGACAGAAAGAAACTGCACTCTCAGCAGGTGATACACAATACAATTTGGAGGATTTAAAGACTGAGCACTTTAATACAAAGCGTGCTGGATGGGGAATTCTGGGAATTGAAGTCCACACAGCTTAAAGAAGCTGAGGTTGAGAAACACCGTTCTAGGACACGGGTGACTAGATAGCATGTTTACAACTATGAATGTGCTTCGAAAATGATTCAGAAAATATGCTTTGCCCTTGTACACGGACAGCATTTCTCATTCATTAAAGGGACTAACTTTCTTCTAGGTTAGGATTGGAAAAAAAAAAAAGACATCAGGAATCTCATCACAACAATTAACACAATGAGGAGAGCAGTTACAAAGTATTTCTTTTCAGCACTGGCAGTAGTTACACAGACTCAGTAATTGGGTTCTAGATATTGCTGTTGAAATCTACAACCGCACAACTTAAATGATGGCGAAGAGAGTAGGTAGAATTTCTCTCTCCAAAAAGAATTCCTTTTCCTCAGGATGTTGACTGGACTCACCCTCTGCTAGTCAAATAACGGGCAGCCGGACTGTTTCTTGCTATATTCCCTGCAGGAGATATATGGTCAGTGGTCACGGAATCACCGAGATTCAGCAGGACATAGGCATCCAGTATGGATTTAGGAGGGTGAAGCTCCAGGGTCTGGGGAAAAAAAAAGATCACCCAAAAAGGGGTCATGTATTTCTGTCAGGCATATAAATAAGGACTGGTTTATGAGAACAGAAATATACTGAGTTTCCATTCCTCCAAAGTATCTAAGAACCGGACACTCTTAATCATATTGGAAAAAACTAAATGTACATAAACCTTTCTTTTTTCTCACTTTGTGCCGTTTGCCTAGAATTTGGGGGAAACCTCAAATTCTAGGAAGACCAGTGTTTTAAAATAATCACTAAACTTGCTATTCCCAAAAGCAAATAGAAACAATTCATGTAGATAATTCCCTAACCAGAGTTATAAATTTGGAAGGGGGGGGATAGTCAGAGATTCACATTCCTTCCTCCTTCTATTTGTATATTCACTTTTCCTCCTGCATCCAAATAATTGAAAGATTATAAACTGAATGTGTTATTCAATCAGAGCACTGACCTAATTAGAAGATAATCTAGTTACTTGAAATACTTTTGCAAATGTAAAAGCTTTATTTCCTACTTTTGTTCAGCCAAATTATTTAATTTTGTTTTAATCTATTTTAAATTTTGTATTTATATGTTTTATTCTATGGCTGTTCACTGCCCTGAGTCCTTCGGGAGTAGGGCGGTATACAAATTCAATAAAATAAAAATAAATAAAATAAATAAATAATGAATACTCATTTTAATGAGTCTTCCTCCCTCCCTCCCTCCCTTCCTCGACTTCTTATACGTCACATTTTGTTAGTAGACAGGGTATTTTTGTTTATACTTTACAAAACTTTTAGAGAAACATTTTTAAAAACTTAAACAATTTAAACAAACCACAACACACAAAGCATGTTTGTCAGCAAGTTCATCAAAAGGCCATGAAAAGAGAATTACCAGGTTTTCAAAAAATGGAGGAGATTTAATATATGTGGATTTTGGATTCCAAGCATATAGTTTGTCTGATGAGACATCTAAATCATTCCAGGATTTGTTTACTGTCTGGAAAATAAAAATAAAAAAAATAGGATACAAACATAGCAAATGTAAATATTCTAAATCCCTTTATCTCCAGCCTATGGAGATAAAGTAATGTCAGAAAAAAATTCTTTTTGATTCAGAAACACCTGAAAACAAATGCAGGTTTATGCTTATTGTTCAATTTCTGAACTAAAGGCTCCATTCTTTTACACGTTCATATAACCATGCCTATTTTTCCAACTCGGTCTCAGTCTGACCTGGTTAAGTTTGAGACCAGGAGACTCAAGTACCGTGCCTATTTAGAATATTCCTTCTCTGAAAGGGTTCCCCAAAAATTTCATTGCTTCCAACAAGGTTTAAAAAGTGCATCAAAGTTTGGTCAATCCCATACTGGCACTTTCCTCGTCTTTCTGGTGATTTTTTATTAGAATATCATTATCTTACCTAGCTCACAAGGGAGCTCTCTCTTGTTTCGGGGAAACTTTTCTGATTTCGACTGAAGTTTTAACTTATAGCTAACAAGACGCAAATGTAACATCTGAGCAAATGCAGAAAGCACAATTTAACACTAAGCATTACCTCTATTTTCTGGTAGACCTCTTTAAACATTCCTGGAATTACATATTGACGTTCAATAGCTTGGATCTCATCTCTCAGAGGCCAAATGTCCTTCAGAAAGATCTTTTTGCCTTCTGCATTGACACCTGCAATTAATGGAACACTGGTTTTCAGCAGGCATCCTACTAACTTGTCCTCCACAGAGGCGATGAGCTGAACTGGATCTCGTTTTCTATAACCAGGTTGATCCCTTCTCCATGAACATAAGCCTTATATACAGTAGTGGCCAAAATTGTGGAAACCTTTTGGGAAAAGTATATTTTCTAAACCTAACTAATAACACCACTTTTTTTGGAGTAGTACCATAAAATTATATATCAATGGAAAGGTAATTTAATCAAGAATGTAATGAAATAACTTTAATGAAGGATTTGCTTTTAGAATAGCAGTTACAATATAACGAAGAAAAGTGAAACACGTAGAAAAAACGAGATATACTGAACAAAAATTATCACCATGTCAATTAATACTTAGTTGGGTAACCTTTAACATGAATTACGGCCTTACAATGTCCTCCCATGGAGTGAACCAAGTCTTTTAGTTCTGCAGCTGTTATAATGTGAAACCAAGATTGAATGATTGCTTCTATTAACTGGGTTTTATTGCTGGGTTGCTTCTGACTAACAAGTTTCTTTAGTCGGCTCCATAGATTTTCAATTGGGTTAAGGTCTGGGCTATTCCCAGGCCATTCCAGCAGTGGAATATGATTATCTTGAAACTCCAAAAAAAAAAAAAAAAAAAAGTGGTGTTATTAGCCATCAAACCTCAAAAATACACCTTTCCCAAAAGGTTTCCACAATTTTGGCCACTACTGTATGGATCATGCTTAAGGAATACGGAGAAATATAGAGAATAGTCTTTTATGATCCCAATCCCTTTACATACTCCATCTGTACACACAAAGACCTAGAGATTTGGTATAGTTTCTGACTTACATAAAGTCATCCCCTTCAAAAATTCAAATCATTTGGAAATTATGCCTTACCTAGAGGATCCTTTTCAAAGTCAATCCTTACGGTCCCTGCAATAGCATAGGCGATTACGAGGGGAGGAGAGGCCAGATAATTAGCACGTGTGTTTGGATGGACGCGGCCTTCAAAGTTCCTGTTTCCAGACAGCACCCCTACAGCGACTAAGTCTCCCTGCAAAAATACCCGTCCATATTGAAAAAGAAAATAGTTTCTATTTGTTCACATCACCAAGGTCCATATACAATGTCCATTAAAGTCACATGAAATCTCCCTTAAAGACTATGCTAAACAGCCACTTATTAATATTGAATAAAAACTGGAAGTTGGCTATCCAGAGCCGAGGTGGTGCAGTGGTTAAAGTGCAGTACTGCAGGCTACTTCAGCTGACTGCTAGCTGCAGTTCGGCAGTTCAAATCTCACCAGCTCAAGGTTGACTCAGCCTTCCATCCTTCCGAGGTGGGTAAAATGAGGACCCAGATTGTTGGGGGCAATATGATGACTCTCTAAACCGCTTAGAGAGGGCTGTAAAAGCACTATGAAGTGGTATATCAGTCTAAGTGCTATCCATTTCCAAGTAAAGTTCAACGTTTCTTTTCCTGTACTATAAAAGCAAGGAATTCTTTTAAAGCAGCATTTTTCAAACTTGGCAACTTTAAAATGTGTCCTCTTCAATTCCCAGAAAGCTTAGGAGTTGAAGTCCTCATATCATAAAGTTGTCAAGTTTGAAAAGCACTGTTTTTAAAGCAGGGGTGGGGAACATGGCCCTTTTATGACTTGTGAACTTCAACTCACAGAATTCCTGAGCCAGCCATGCAGGCCTTAGGAATTCTGGGAGTTGAAGCCCACAAGTCATAAAAGGACCATAGGTTCCCCCACCTCTGTTTTAAAGGGACACAATTCTATCATCTCAACAGTTCTTAAACTGTGCAGTGAAAAAGCATGATAACTATCATTAAACATTACACTGACAATGTTAGATCTATGTAAAATAAATAAGCATTTCCCTTCTACAAATAGTCTTCCACTTGTAACTACAATTGGCCCAGTATTTTGGTTGCTAAGCAAGGTGGTCATTAAACAAATCATCATCAGACCTGATTTTATTGCCATTTTTATGGGGTTTAAATGAATCACGTTTGTTAAGCAAAATTGGCTTCCTCAATTGACTTGGCTTGTTGGAAGCCAGCTGGAAAGGTTGCATATCGCGATTATGTGACCACAAGACGCTGCAACCATCATAAATGAAGTTGGTCGCCAAGCGTGTGACTGTGATAGTGGTGTGACACTTACAACTTCAAGGATGAGTCAAGGCCATTATAATTATGAACCATTATTAAATGAACAGTGGTACGTCAATAGCTACCTGTAAGAACAACAAGCCTCCTATTCTGCGTATCTAAAGTGTTCATATGTATTTCCACTGTCTATCCACAAATCCATCCACTACCAATCCTATTTTTTGCTTGGTTCTGATCATTTGTATGCAAAATTGCAACAACCCAGGACAAAAAACTCAACAATACCTGAGTAATGGCTTCAACTACAGATTCCGGCAAAGGCCCACTATTACCAATGCATGTCATGCACCCATAGCCAACCACATCAAACCTGTGGAGAGGATGAAAGTCAATATATTAGCAATGGACTTCTAGTAGAAAAGGAAAGATCAAACAATTGCATTTCTCCTGTTTGCCAGACCATGTAATAAATTCAGAATAATGGCAATAATGGTGATGATGGTGGTATATTCTTCTAACTAGGCAAGGCAGCTTTGCATAATTTGATCCCTATGAAGGGGACAGTGGGAGGATGAGTAACTGTTAAGATATATTGTTCCACATGTTTCAAATAGTGAAATAATGACTTCCTCTCCAGACTGAGGATGGGGAAAAAACTTTGACTGAGAATAAAAGGACTTTTCCAGCGTAACCTTCTTTCTGACACACCAATTTATGAGTAGGGGGGAATAAGTATTCAGATTTTTGTTTAGTAAAGATTAATGTTATAATCCCCACACATCATGAGACACTTATGTACAATTTCAGTTGAGCTGGGCTTTGCTATGCATGCATCTCAATATGACATACAGTAAACATGGCACTCTTTGATACAAATTGAGTTGGAAAGTAAGTGAATCTCCCTAACTTGAATCACCGCCAAGGACTTAATCTCCCCCCCCTCCTCTTTTTTTAAGGAATTAAAGTGGTGTGAAATTTCTTCCACTTCCCAGGCAACCTGTAATCCAGTGAATGATGCCGGCATATGCAACATTCCCGTAGTAGCTGTATGCAGCTGTTTTCTTAACCTTCAGAGTCAGTGTCTACAAAGCGCAGGGTGAATATATTCTCTACTTCAGGGCTGTCAAACTCGCGGCCCGTGGGCCCGATGCGTCACATACTGACCCCGCCCAGTTTAACAAAGGGAGAAAAAGTCCCGATATATCATGTAACGCTGCCGTGACAATGCGAGTTTGATACCCCTGCTCTACTTGGTTTGTACTTTCCCCTCTGCAGCTGAACATGTTTATATAGAGCTATACAACCAGTGATTTTTAAGGCCATACAGCTCATCTGATTCTATAATAAAATGGTGATCACGATTACTCACCAAGTACTTGTTTGCAACTCCTTAAAGCAGCTGTAGCCTGAACTGAGAAGTTGTGGATAATATGTATGTATGTAACTATATGTAATTGCAGCTCCAGATGCTCTGGAAATCCAAAGTGCTAAACAGAATAACAGAGTTGGAAGGGACCTTGGAGGTCTTCTAGTCCAACCCCCTGTGTAAGCAGGAGACCCTATAACTTTCTGGAGAAATGGCTGTCCAATCTCTTCAGTGATGGAACATCCACAATTTCTGAAGGCAAGCTGTCCCACTGGTTAATTGGTCTCACCGTCAAGAAATTTTTCCTTAATTCTAGGTTGGTTCTTTCCTTGATTAGTGTCCATCCATTGTTTCTTCTCCTGCTTTCAGGTGCTTTGGAGAATAGCTTGATCCCCCTTTCCTTTGTGGCAGTGACTTAAACATTGGAACACAGCTACAATGTCAGCCCTCGTCCTTCTTTTCACTAGACTAGATGTACCCAATTCCTGCATCTGTTCTCTATATGTTTTAGCTTCCTCCCCCTAATCATCTTGTTGATTTTCTCTGCATTCTTTCCAGAATCTCAGCATCTTTTGAATATTGTAGTGACCAAAATGTAACATTTTTACAGCACATATATCTGCAATTGCTATATTTTCCTTAGGTTCTTTAAGACAATATTTTCCTTACTTTTTGGTTATAGCTACTTGATTAAATAAATATTTCTTTGTTTTTGCAATCAGGAATCTATCTTTGAGATCAAAAGTATAAATGGACAAAAAAGAAATAAGGAAGTTCTTACCCTAGTTGAGCAAGATACGGCATCACTCCACTCTCTCTTAAATAGTATGTAACTACTCCACTTCCTGGAGACAAGCTAGTTTTAATATATGGTTTCACTGTCAATCCAGCTTCTATGGCTTTCTTTGCAAGCAAACCTGCATAAAGAGTCATATATATATATATAGGTATATGAGTTTGTGTACTTCAGCCTAGTTTAGACTTTTTATACAAAAATATTCTAAATATTTACAGAGCTGGCACAGTGCTACTCAATCTGGCTCAAAAAAATAAAAATCTGATACCTTCTCTCTTGCCTTGGAAATAGAGAGAAATCCAAAATGTGAAGCCTCTATTTCCCATAATATCGGAAGTCTTTTTGCTGCCTTCTTGCAAACACTTAGAAGCCTAGCAAGCTCCATGCTCCTCATGATAACTCAATGGAATATCACTGCAACAATGTGCTCTCTATAATTTATGGCCCAAACCACTGAAAAACAAGGCTGACTTATATCTCAGACTCTGTGTTACAGTCAGGAATGCAGTGTTTTTACACATCCCCAAGAAATCTTGGAGAAACATAATGATTCAATTTCATGGAATCTGTACTGCATTCAGGTATAATGAAATGAAAAATCAGGCAGAAGTAAAAGGGGCAAGGAACAGCCTCTTCTCCACCACTTTTCAGCCGATTTTAATAGCTACTCCCTATTTGCAGCGAATTCTGGAATTCAACTTCCGTGGAAGGAAATCTAAGAATCTTTAAAACGGTTTGCTGTCAACTAAATTAAATTAAATTTTAAAAAGAGGCTTGTGGTTAAATATGCAGTACAGGTAGTCCTCGACTTACAATCATTCGTTTAGTGACTGTTCGAAGTTCACACAACCATTGCAGCATCCCCATGGTCACATGATCAAAATTTGGGCACCTGGCACCTGGCATGTATTTATGATTGTTGCACTGTCCCAGGGTCATGTGATTACCATTTGTAACATTCCCAGCTCGCTTCCAACAAGCAGAGTCAATGAGGGAAACCAGATTTGCTTAACATCTGCATGATACATTTAACAACTGCAGTGATTCACTTAAAAACTCTGGCAAAATGGTCGTAAAATGGGGCAAAACTCACGTAACAACTGCCTCCCTTAACAACAGAAATTTCGGGCTCAATTGTGGTCGTTAAGTCGAGGACTACCTGCCTCTATCTTTGCTTTAACTGGTGCTCTAAATGACAACTTACCAGCTCCAAGCATCACAGAAGGATTGCTAGTGTTGGTACAGCTAGTAATGGCAGCAATCACAACTGACCCGTGTGTTAGTTCAAATTCCTTGTCATTGTAGACAAACTTGACATGGTGGTTGTGATATTCGGGGGCAATCTGAAAACCTTTAAATCCTTGCTGCAAACAGAAATAAAAAAAATATATTTAAAATTTGGTAACAAATGCTCAGACAGATTGAGGATACTCTACTCTATTCCATTCTACCATCTCTCAGTTTCTCATAATTTCCTTCCAATTGTCAGCTGGCTTTCCCTATTAACCAGCTTGGAATTACTTTGTTTTCTTAGATTATAATTATATTGTAATCATTATAACAATTACAGTTCTCTTGAATGTGCTGACACACGTCCTCTTGTTTGTGGATAGATGGAATAACCACATGAATCTGTGGATAGATGGAGTAACCGCACAAATTGCCTCCGATTAATTTTAAATCAATTAAAATAAAATACACCTGTTCATTTTTTCCCTAGCTCTTTTTTTTGGGGGGGGGAGATATACCTCTGTATGTCATTCAAAGCCAGGTGCAACTGGAGGATATATGATATTCTGCATATATTATGTGCATCACAGACAAACACTCTGTAAAAATGCTGTTAATGCTGAGAAGGGAAATATTTTATTGCTTCTCCCTCCACCCAGCTAGTTGAAATTACCAACTTTGCAAAAGTCTTAGCAGAATTTAGTGGAACTTTCAATCTTTCAGCTGACTTTTGACCCCATCCTTCATTATTCGCAGCCATGGTCAATAATCTAGGATAACAAAAGCTGTAGTCTCATCTGGAGGATCTGTGAATGGTCATGAGACTGTAAGTATAATGTTGTATCTACTGATTTTAAAATAGCATAGTCTTTGGCTGATTAAATGCCACATTTATCAGCATCCTTTTAGCTTCAAAATCCATTATTTTGTTACAACAAAACTATTACAATTCTGTCTTTGAAATTTAGGTACAAAGTTGGCTTTGCTAGTAAAAGAAAACACATTATCCTAAACAATGAAACTTTAGATCTGGATAACATGAGAGCAAACGAATTTCTATCAAAGGCAGCCACCAAAGAGTTTCATCATTAATGAAAACTAAACTGTGAAAATATATATATTTTATATTCAAGTCTGAACCACCTGCAAATAGATTCTCCACAAATAACATTAACAGAGTTGGAAGGGACCTTATAGGTCATCTCGTCCAACCTCCGCCCAAACAGGAGATCCTACACCATTTCTGACAGATGCCTGTCCAGTCTCTTCTTGAAAGCTTCCAGTGATGAAAGTCCCACAACTTCTGAAGGCAAGCTGTTCCATTGGTTGATTGCTCTCACTGTCAGAAAAAATCTCCTCATTTCCAGATTGAATCTCTCCTTGATCAGTTTCCATCCATTATTCTGACCTTCAGGTGTTTTGAAAAATAGCTTGACCCCCTCCTCTCTATGGCAGCCCCTCAAATATTGGAACACTGCTATCATGTCTCCCCTGGTCCTTCTCTTCACTAGACTAGCCATGCCCAGTTCCTGCAACCATTCATTGTATGTTTTAGCCTCCAGTACCCTAATCACTTTGGTTGCTCTTCTCTGCACTCTTTCTAGAGTCTCAACATCTTTTTTATAGTGTGATGACCAAAACTGGATGCAGTATTCTAGGTGTGGTCTCACTAAGGCTTTATAGAGTGATATTAGTACCTCACTTGATCTTGATTGTATCCCTCTGTTAGCCTCAGAAAAGCAATACATTAATTAGTCTGTACATTAATTAAAAATTGCGAAACATATCAGAAGGAAGATACCATATAAAAGGGGTATATTTCAAATAGAAAATAGCATCACCTTTGCTCCCAAACAGGCCTCAAAATCCTTCTTCATGTCAGAGACAGCTACCTTGTCCTGCGGTCTTTTAGGACCACTGCAACATGGCACAACGGTTTGTAGATCCAATTCTACAATCTACTGAAAAGAAAGGAAACAGGACGAAAGAGAAACAGAGAGGTGCTAGCTTTCTTGAAATTGTTCCCTTATATATTTATATAAGTAGCCCTCATACAACCACTCACAAAACAACTTACAAAATTATGATGGCACAGAACAAAAGGGATGCTCGACTCATGCCATCATGGTCACAAGTTCAAAATTTTGGCACTTGGCAGTCTGTCCGCAATTATGACTCGTGGCTCTTTCTTTCCCCCACTCCTTAAGCACTGAAGCTAAGCTCTCCCCCTCTGCCCTGCAACCTTGATCCTCTATAACCACTTAATTTGCTAAATTTACTGCATGCCTGGAAAGAGGGTGACAAAATCTAGAAGTTGTTCACCTTGAGGACTGACCGGCAGCCTGAAGAATAGAGAAAAAGTTTGATTTTTTTTTTTTTAATGGGCACTGTAGAAACTAAAGGGAGTCAGACAAGCAACAAAAAGCTTGGAAACTTGGAAAATTTGAGCCAAATCATCAGGATTCATACATAGCACAGTCTTGGGGGATGATTTCAAGACAGGCCTGTAGCAACTTGAACCTAACCCACCAGTTTCACTGTGTGGCTGCCAAGGCTCTTCATAATCCTTTCTGGTTCTGAAATCCCAGCCATGAAGCGTTAATAGAGGGTTTCTAAAGTCCTTCCTTGGTGGTCTGCCATAGTTAGGTAGTGGGCTTAATTTGATTTGGCAGAATCCTCGATAAGGCCTGTGCTGGCTTGTTTCAAGGGCTTCAACATGATTTTAAAGTAAGGAACTAGACAAGAAACCATGAGGTTATCCACATTTTGCTTCCACCAAGTCAAGGTGCATAGTAGTTAAGGCCAGTCAACAGATTTTGGTAGAAAATCCATCAAAGGCTTCTCTTATGTGAATAAAAATGTAATTAGATGCCAGAGATAGCCACAAGACTCTGCCTGTTGGGCCAACTCTATGACCATCCAATAATTCTAGTAATTTAAAAAAGCATTACCTCTTTTCAGACATCTTTAATCACTGTACTCATTAGAGGCTTTCTGGCTCTTTCTAAATAGTTTTGTGATCGGCTTCGATGTTTTCAGTTAGTGGAAGATGCAGGATCATTTCCTGAGATGTCTAGAATTCTGGGGCTTGAATGTTTCCCGGAGGAAAGTACAAATTTAAGAAAAGGTACCTGAGTAAAATCTGGATCCTGAGATGAGTTATTGAAATCTCTAAACATTCCTGTAGCCTCGAGGTACTTTCTTATATGATTAATCTTTTCTTGGTCACGGCCTTTAATAGACAAAAATAGAAGCTCTGTGAGTGTGCAAAGAGATAGAAAGACCATTTCTCAAGGAACAGCACATTTAAGATGCTGTATAGAATTTCAGAAAACCTTTAGCATCACACCATATAAACAATATTGGGTACTACCAGTCTATTTAGTGTACACACTAAGAGCATAATTGTAAAGTTCTAGCCCATCTTTAAAAATGAAGAATATAAACATGTCTGAATCATCATATTGGCACTCCCAATGTATACTTACACAGTTAATTTTTCACGTAATGAGAAGATGCGTTGGGTGTAATTGGAAGCATAGTGTATACTATATGTGATAAATAAAACATGGTGAAAGATTTACTGTTTATATGTTCAACAGGATATGAAAGACATACTGTTTGTATGTAAATGTGCAAATTACCGTATTTTTCAGAATATAAAACGCACCGGAGTATAAGACACACCTACCTTTTTTGGTGAGGAAAAGAAGAAAAAGAAATATCCCTCTGCCTCTGCCTTTGAGTAATTTTGCCTCATTGCAGCATACAGCAAACAGCCTGCTTTACTTTCAGTTTCGTTTTCAGCATAGCTTGATTAGCACAAGGAAAAAAAAAATCTGCTCCAGCAATTTACCTCCTTGCAGCAAGCAGCAGAGCCCTGCCCAAAACAGCTGAGAGCAAATCAGCTAAGAGTCGGGAGGCGGATCCAATCAACTTGTGCTAATTAGGCTGTGCTGAAGCTGAAAGGAGCTGTTTTTTCTTGCTGTTTGCTTGCAAGGAGGTAACTGCTGCAAGGCAGAGGCCAAAGGGTGGGGGCCAGTGGGTGGGCGGGGCTACATTCAGTGTATAAGACGCACCTAAATTTTCACCCCCTTTTAGGGGGGAAAAAGGTGCATCTATACTCCGAAAAATACGGTAAATAAATACATACTATCTATATATAAATGTACATGTAGTATCCCTGAAACCATTACCTGAATTAATAATACATGAATCATTTTCTTGAATTAATAAGCTTGTCCTTTACTAACTTTAATTTTCAGGATGACACATATATTGTTTGTGAAATTAGAAGATCAGATTAGAAGACTGGCTGAATCCTTTGCTTTACTAAATAAATACACTAAAGTATAGGAACTTGAATGATCAGCACCTAAGGTTGGACCTGTATTTTATATTTTGCTAAAACTGTGATTTTGAATTGTCTAATCCAGGGGTCTCCAACCTTGACCACTTTACGACTTGTGGACTTCAACTCCCAGAATTCCACAGCCAGCATGCGCTGGCTGAGGAATTCTGGGAGTTGAAGTCCACAAGTCGTAAAGTGGTCAAGGTTGGAGACCCCTGGTCTAATCAATGTGAGCCACTTTATCACACACTGACCAAAGCATAATTCACAAATCTCCAATATTTTATTTTCTGCATAGGCACATAAAGCAATAAATATTGCTCTGATTCATATGCAAGAAACCATACTTTACGATTGATAAGATAGCAGATACAATCTCAGAACTATCTATGGGTCCCTTTTGTCCATGGAGCTGAGGGGGAGAAGAGAAAACTTTCCGTTATCCCATTTTATATGAATTATGAGAAATTATGGATACCGCTGAGTTAGTTGAGAAAACAGAAGAAATCACATGCATTACATCCACAAGTGGAATCTATATATAAAATCTGATCTCATTTCTCCCACTCAAGCAAAAAACCCCAATATCTTATTTCTCTTCTACCTTGGTTCTGGGGGGGGGGAGAAATTGTCCCCCTCAGAAAGGGCTCACAATTTGGGTGTCCTCCTAGACTCACAGCTAAGATTAGAGCAACATGTGACAGCTGTGGCTAGGGGGACCTTTGCACAGGTTCGCCTGGTGCACCAATTGCGACCCTCCTTGGATCAGGAGGCGCTCCTCACAGTCACTCATGCCCTTGTCACGGTTAGATTATTGCAACACGCTCTACATGGGGCTACCCTTGAAAAAAGTTCGGAGACTGCAGCTGGTCCAGAATGCAGCCGCGCGAGCTGTTGTGGGTGCACCTAGATACACCCACATTACACCAATTCTCTGCGAGCTGCACTGGCTCCCTATTGGTCTCCAGGCACAATTCAAGGTGTTGGTTATTACCTTTAAAGCCCTACATGGCTCAGGGCCAGGTTATCTTCGAGACCGCCTTCTACTGCATAGCTCCCAGCAACCGGTAAGATCCCACAGAGTTGGTCTCCTCTGAGTCCCGTCAGCTAAACAATGCTGGCTGGTGGGCCCACGGGGGAGGGCCTTCTCTGTGGCTGCCCCAGCTCTCTGGATCCAGTTACCTCCTGAGGTCCGGAACATCCCCACCCTACTGGCCTTCCGAAAAGCTGTGAAGACCTGGCTTTTCCATCAGGCCTGGGGCCATTGATCTCGCTTTGCGATCTGGCGAGATCCGGCCATGAATGGTGTGAATGCATTCTAAGGTTTTTAATGTTTTTTAATCTTTTAAATGTTTTTAGAATGGTTTTTTTTAAAATGTATTGTGAGCCGCCCTGAGTCTCCGGAGAGGGGCGGCATATAAATTTAATAAATATAAATATAAATATACCTGAAATAGCCACACTGTTTAACCCAGAATCCTTTTGTCTTTCGGGGTTAATCGATTCATTTACAATGTTGAAATCTGATGTGAGAATTTGAAGTCTTTCATGAGGAGATTTCTTTTTCATAATAACTGCTATAGTGGCTATCTCTAATTACAGAATCTTATCTCGCTGCACTACCTGTGATTCCCCAGGATATTTTCCATAGTGCCAGCTTTCCTAGGTATTTTTTTTATCCCAAGGAATCAGGGGTGAAATCCAGCATGTTCTGACAGGTTCTGGAGAACCAGTAGCGGAAATTTTGAGCAGTTCAGAGAACTGGCAAATACCACCTCTGGCTGACCCCAGAGTGGAGTGGGAATAGAGATTTTGCAATATCCTTCCCCTGGAGTGCGGTGGGGTGGAGATTTTGCAGTATCCTTCCCCTGCCACACCTACCAAGCCATGACACACCCACCAAGCCATGCCTACAGAACTGGTAGTAAAAAAAAATTGGATTTCACCACTGCAAGGAATATCTAAATGGACTGTTATGGGACTTCCCTGCATTGCTTAAGGTAACATGGCATCTTGTCCTCTGTTCGATTTTGCATCATCCCAGCTTTCCATTCAATTTTAAAAATTGCATTAGAATTAAGATTTTAAAGAATCTTGATACATGCCAAGACTAGGGCTTACATTTCTTTCCACGGATGCTGTCTTGGTTTAAATGGGCTGATACTAAAGCAGGAAACCTATTTCCATCTGAAATGAATACTCTGTTTCAGAAATTCAGATTTTACGTATTGTCTTCTATCTACTCACCGGTTTGAACTAAGTATTTGATGCTAACTTCATCAACTGGGAAGAAGGCTGCCGTTGCTCCATATTCTGGACACATATTGGAAATGGTGGCTCGATCAGCAATGGATAACTGAGCAACTCCAGGTCCAAAGAACTCGACAAATTTGCCCACAACCCCTACTTGGCGTAAATGCTGCAATACATTTAAGTTTGCATTCAGTTCTATTTTCATAGTATATTCTATAATATATTTAAATGAATCCAAATATAACTCAGCTTTGGGGTTTTTTTTATAAATGAGAATCTGAGATTCCATCTAAGGAAAGCTTGCTGCCAAATCTAAACCTATAATGCAACACTAACATAAAGGTAAAGGTTCCCCTCGCATATATGTGCTAGTCATTCCCGACTCTAGGGGGCGGTGCTCATCTCCATCTCAAAGCCGAAGAGCCAGCACTGTCTGAAGATGTCTCCGTGGTCATGTGGCTGGCATGACTAAACGCCAAAGGCACCCAGAATGCTGTTAACTTCCCACCAAAGTTTGTCCCTATTTTTCTACCTGCATTTTTTACGTGCTTTCAAACTGCTAGGTTGGCAGAAGCTGGGACAAGTAATGGGAGCTCACCCCATTATGCGGCACTAAGGATTCGAACCGCTGAACTGCCGACTTTTCGATCGACAAGCTCAGTGTCTTAGCCATTGAGCCACCACGTCCACTAACATACAAATCTAATAAACAAATAAAATAGGTTCCATTGATTTCGATAATTCTTTTAAATAAGTACAACTGCATTGCACGTTTAAAATATGGCACAAAACTTTTTGTTGGAAGTTTTGAGTTAAAAATCCCTCTGAATGTAAGTTACCAACTGGTATCCCCCCATAACCCCAAATCTCACTATCTCCAGTTTGCGTTGGCTTCCTCAATCAACTTAATGTTGGCTGAGTTCTATTTTTTATGCCTCTTGGAACCCCTTTAAAGTTTGTTGAAAACTGATAATACATTTTCCTGCAATTTTGAATTAGGAAACAAATAAATGTATAACATTGTCATCAAAAGGCACTGTAATTTAACACCAGCTGTCTGCAATTAAAGTAAGTTCGAATCTTGCCAGGCTCAAGGTTGACTCAGCCTTCCATCCTTTCTAAGGTAGGTAAATTGAGGACCCAGTTTGTGGGGGCAATAAGCTGACTTTGTATAAAATATACAAAAGCATGAAGGCTATTGCTTAATGCACTGTAAGCCGCCCTGAGTCTCCGGAGAAGGGTGGCATATAAATCAAATAAAAAAAAAAAGTATATCACAATTATAAATCCCGCACAAGTCTAATATGCACTAACATACTTTGTGGTCCTCAGTATCCCTATGTTTAGAGAGGCCCTTCTCTCTAAAAGGTGGAATTATGGAACTATTCTATTAATTCAATACCTCTGACACACATTAGTGCTTAGAATAGTGACCACTAAGTGACTTTGCATATTGTATTAAATTGGAATAAATATGCCCAGAAATAGAGTTCAAACATTACCAATGTCCCTTGATGTACTTAAACTCCTACTCTGTATCTATTAGCATGCAGATTTCTGAGATTAATTAAGTAATAGCCTTGTATCAAGATCAGCTGTAGTCTGTCAAGCAAGTTATTACCTTGGTAACCGTGAGCACAATGTCTGTGGATGTGACCAATGACTGAGGAATACCACTCAATTTGTAGCCAATCACTTCAGGAAGAACCATACTGATTGGTTGACCCAGCATCACTGCTTCAGCTTCGATACCACCCACACCTATCAATGGGAAAGAGAGAGGGGGGGAAGGGAGAGGAGGAAGGAGAGAGAGAGTGGAGGGGAGAGAGGGAGAGAGCTTAAATATAACTGCTAATTTATCTAGCAGCAACATCCATTAAGGAAAACAACTGATCTCTAACTTACTGTTAAAAGCTCCCAACTGATCGGGAGAAAATGGGGATTTTGCAGTAACCTTCCCCTGGAGTGGGGAGGGAATGGAGATTTTACAATATCCTTCCCCTGCCATGCCCACCAAGCCATGCCCACAGAACCGGTAGTAAAAAAAATTGAATCCCACCACTGAATTAGAAGAAAAGAGATTCCTGAACATCATGACGTCAAGACTCACTTTTGTTTTATTCAGCATGCATGCATCTCTTCATCAAATTTATATCAACTCTGGATCTAGTTTACCTTGGCTATTCCCAAAGGAAAACAGGACTATGTTTACCACATTTTCTTCTCACTTTTAAAGAGATGCACACCACATTTCCAGCTATATACAGCTTTTCCCACTTGTATCAAACGGTGGCTAATATCTCGGCTACATGTTTTTTTTTCCCTGTGGTCCCAACCCATTGTTTTGAGATGGTAAGGGACCCATTCTTAAGTCATCCTCAGGTGAATTGGAATTAAAGTAGTATTTTCCCCCTTAGTCTGACCATATTTAAGGGTAGTCGGAAAGTGTGTGAAATCTGCTAGGATTGTCACCTTTGATCTTGAATTGATATAAGGTAGTTGTAGTGATTTTAAAAGAATAATAGAGACATGGCTCAGCAACTGGGGCAGCAAATTTCATGCCATTATCGTTTCAGCCAACTCCAGAATGAGTAGAGAACACTTCAACCAAGCAGTGAGGAAAGGCCTGTAGTTGTATTAACTAAATAATAAAAAAAAGTCTTTAAATGTTTCTTACTTTGCCCTGTTTGCATTTTTATGTTAGCTGATCAAGCAAATGTGTGTATGTGTATGTGTAAAACCAAACAAACTACAACCTGTGGTTTCCTGATAGGTGCTGAGTCAAAGCATTTCTCTAGAAAGATTAAGTGCATTACTGCTTTGAGCTTATTTTAAGAGGGATTATTAGGCTTACATTTGGTGGTTTTCTTCATGGGATTTAAAGGGGTCTTTCAGGGATTTAATATTTAGGAACAGGGCTCTAATTAATATATATGTGATTATTATTATTTTTGAGTCCCCTATTTTAAACTATTTCCAGAATGGCTAGACATTCTGAAAAGTAAGAAATCAACAACATTATTTCATTTTAAACTTTCACTGCATGATTTTGCTTTCTTTTAACCCATGCCGATCTGATCTTTACTCTTCTTTATCAACCTTCCTTCTTTCTTCACAGAACAATGCAGATGTATACTGAGGGGCTCTCAACATCTGTTAAGAATCTCCACTTTTATCACCTTCAACATGCAATCCTGCCTTTAATTCATTTGATGTAGTCTAGAATCAAGAAGATTTTGCCCTCAGAATAAAGTGGAGTAAGAATGCAAGCTAGGTATATACACCAGTGGTGGGTTTCAACCGGTGTACCAACCGGTTCGTCCCACGCACGCTTCGCGCAAGTGCAATGCATTTCAGCTGGGCTAAAAACGAACAAATATAGGTAGGTATAACGCAGGGGCGGGCAGGAGGGCCCAGCTGACGGTCGTAGCGAACTGGTTGGCTCTCACCTCACCATCACTGCTACCGGATCGTGCGAACCGGGCCGAACCAGCAGAAACCCACCACTGATATACACCTTAGAATTCACCCAAGAATATCCCTGGCATGTGGGAACATTTCTTCTGGGCACTGACAATGACTGATATTATCCAAGGTAGACTTCTACTCTTCCCACGGAAGGGGTAAAAATAATCTTCCTCTGACTCAGTGGTTTATGGAGAACACTTCGAAATTAGAGACATTAAAGGCAAGGCTTCTATCTTGTGAGCCTTTTGTCATACTTCAGTCACTGGGACAACCTCTGATTTGTTTCCTTCTACCATTCAAGAATAGGGTTATTTCAGTAATGGTGTTAATTTGTCATAGGATAACTAACTGCTGTCTTCCCACACCCCCCAACTTTCCAGGGAAATGCTGGGTGATGCTTAGATCTGCATTTCCTTGAATCACGCATAACCAATGGTGTGAAAAACATTTTGGTGGCCAGAGGCCATGCCTAATTATGATTAACTAGGGATTCCACTTATGAATTTGATTCCTTCCATGTTTTTCTACTGGGTTTAGTAACTGCTTGCTTCTTCTCCTATTTAAATTCCCAGCATAAGGTCTTCTTCTGCCACTGTATGTGAACAGGCTCTGTGATATGAAGCTCCTGGCCTGAATTAGAGTATTTTTTAAATCACTGACCAAGTATGGGTAGTCCTTGACTTACAACAGTTTGTTTAGTGACTGTTCAAAGTTACAATGCCACTGGAAAAAATAACATGACTAGGGTTCATGTAGGGTTAAACAGGGGGTTGGAATAGAAGACCTCCAAGATGCCTTCCAACTCTGTTATTCTATTCTACTATTTTTCACACTTATAACCGTTGGAGCATCCCATAGTCACATGATCAAAATTCAGATGCTTGTCAACTGACTCATGTTTATGATGGTTGCAATGTCCTGGAGGTCATGTGATCTCCTTTTGCGACTTCTGACAAGCAAAGTCAATGGGGAAGCCAGATTCACTTAAAAAACTGTGTTACTAACTTAAGAACTTCTGTGCTTTACTTAACAAGTAAAGGTTGTGGCAAGAAAGAAGTTCTTAATATTATTTTGCATACATTTTGGACTTTTGCTAGAGATTTTGGAAGCTGTACTTCAGCAAGATTAGGACTCCAAGTTCCATTGAATGTGCTATGGTTTTTTTTTTTCTCGGAAGATATCCCTCTCTGGAGGGCTCGGGATAGGGGTTGCTCCTCTATTCTGGTCCTGTTAGACCTCTCAGCGGCTTTTGATACCATCGACCATGGTATCATGTTGCACTGGTTGGGGGTGGGGGGCACCATTCTGCGGTGGTTTTCCTCCTACCTCTCTGACCGGTCGCAATCTGTGTTGACAGGGGGGCAGTGGTCAACCCCAAGGCACCTTGCTTGTGGGGTGCCACAAGGGTCGGTCCTCTCGCCCCTTCTGTTCAACATTTATGTAAAGCCGCTGGGTGAGATCATCCGTGGCATCGGGGTGGAGTTCCATCAGTACACTGATGACACCCAGCTGTACATCTCCACCCCAGGCTACCCCAACGATGCCCTTGAAGTGATGTCCCAGTGCCTGGAGGCCGTGCGGGCCTGGATGGGGAGAAACAGGCTCCGACTCAACCCCTCCAAGACAGAGTGGCTGTGGCTTCCAGCGTCCCGATATAGCCAGCTGACGCCATCGCTGGCTATTGGGGGCGAATCACTCGCCCCCACGGAGAGGGCTCGTAACTTGGGCGTCCTCCTGGACACATGGCTGTCTTTAGAAGATCATTTGACGGCCGTGGCCATGGGGGCTTTTTATCAGGTTCGCCTGATACGCCAGTTGCGCCCCTTTCTAGATCAGGACTCCCTACGCACAGTCACTCAGGCACTCGTCACTTCCCGCCTGGACTACTGCAACGCTCTCTACATGGGGCTCCCCCTGGGGTGCACCCGGAGGCTCCAGCTGGTCCAGAACGCGGCTGCGCGGGGGATTATGGGGGCGACGAGACGCTCCCATGTGACACCTCTCCTGTGCGAGCTGCACTGGCTCCCGGTGGTCTTCCGGGTGCGCTTCAAGGTGTTGGTGACCACCTTTAAAGCGCTCCATGGCTTAGGGCCGGGGTACTTACGAGATAGCCTTCTGCCACCAATAGCCTCCCACCGGCCAGTACACTCGCACACAGTGGGCCTCCTCAGGGTGCCGTCCGCCAGACAATGTCGGCTGGCGACCCCCAGGGGGAGAGCCTTCTCTGTGGCGGCGCCCACCCTCTGGAACAACCTCCCCCCAGAGATACATACAATAACAGACCTCCGGATTTTTCGTCGGGCCCTGAAAACCTATTTATTTCAACTAGCTGGGCTGGCTTGAGTTAAATTTTAAATTGATTTTAAATTGGGTTGTTTTAATTTACGGCCAAAATATCTAATTATTTTAAACTGTTTTTAAATTTTGTATGTTCTGTTTTTTACTTTGGCTGTTCACCGCCCTGAGTCCTGTTTGGAGAAGGGTGGTATAGAAATAGAAACAAACAAACAAATAAATAAATAGAACTGATTTGGTGTAATGGTTATGGATCAGGCTAGAAACCTGGTGATGGTGAATTCTAGTCACACCTTAGGCATGAAAACCAGCTGGGTGACTTTAGGCCAGTCTCTCTCACAGGGTTGTTATTATGGGGAAAACAGGAGCAGGAAAGAATATTAGGTATTCTCTTGCCACCCTTATTTATAAAAAATAATAAAAGGTGGGATAAAAATAATAAATAAACATACAAAGCTATTTGAACATAAATTCAGCAACTGAAAACTCAACCAATATTTTTTTCAAAAAAAAAAAATCACAAATTTTACCTCAGTCTATTATGTATTAGGAGCGGGGGGAAACAGCAAGAAGGAATTCAGAATAACATCTTCACATTCTTGAATTTTGCTAAACACCACTTACATTCTCAATGAACAGACAGCTCCATTTTAAAAGCACTTACCCCAGCCAAGCACACCTAAGCCGTTAATCATTGTGGTATGTGAATCGGTACCCACCACACTGTCTGGATAATAGAATCCATTCTGATCAAAGACAACTCTTGCCAGATATTCTAAATTCACCTGATGGACAATTCCTGAACCTGGAGGAATAATTCTCATGTTCTGGAAGGCTTGAGAGCCCCACTAAAACATAAATGGAAAAGAAGGAAATGTCTTAAGATGTAGCAAAATTGAGTATTTTTCTAGCCTAGTCATCAATTTATAAATATTGGGATATGAAGATTTGGTTTTTAGAATATTCTGCCCATGTGGACTTACTACCAAGTTTTTGAAGTTCTATTCAGACTTTGTGGTTTCATCAATGTAGGGTTTCAGCCTAGACCCCTGTATTTTTTTTAATCTTAAAATTTGACAAAATGTAAATTAAGATACCATAATCAAGAAAACAGTGCCATTCTGATTGGCTACCCACTAAACCAGATGCATGAGCTAGACAGAAATTACAAAATTAACTGTCTGGCTTGGTACATGTGATACCGATGAATGACCAAGCTCAAATTTAAAAACGTTTACATTTTGGAGAGCATTTATTAAGTTTAATTCTTTCCCTTCTTTTATGAAAAAAAAAAAAAACTTTGCCGACTTCTCTTCTTAGCTATACTTCCAGAACAAAAAAAGACCATTAGGAACTGTGATTCTGTAGATTCCCCTCTACCTTACTAGGCTCTTCCATGCTTAGCTTTGCAGACACACAGAGGAAGTATGATCTTACCTTCAAGAACTCAAATCTTTCTTTGTTTCTCTCAAATTCCAAATCTTGATTCTTCTGTAAACTGTCTGGCCTGCAATGAAAGATAAGGGGTTAATACAGTATTAAAACTTCAGTAGGACAGTAGGCAGGATGTAGTGTCTGTACCTTGAAAAAGAAAGTGGGGAGTGAGTTGGTATTTATTTAGCTCAGCATCATGGAGTTCTTTAATTGCCATGCACCAAACTAGAGTTAGGAGAAAAGAGGACTCGCAAAGCTTTTATCATAATTCCTACTGTCTCACAGAATGTCTAATTCCATGTAGACACTTTGGCAGAGGGTATTCTGAATATAACAGTGAGGAAAAGGTTTCTAAAACATTTATTATACAAGAACAAGCGTTCTAGTAAGCAGAAAAAGATTAGAAAGTACAGCTGACAAAAATACATTCAAGGCTTTGAAAAAGCATTATGTAAAGAGGTACTGGAATACTGGCCATGAGTTGAGAACTAGGCTGAACTAGACCAAAACGTTTAGAACCAAAACAGATTTTATTGTGAGTCAAACCAAAAGATCCAGGTAATCCTATGGGAAATACACAAGGGCAAATGCTCTCTTCTCAGTATATTATTTCAGTTTGTTCCCCATTTCGGAGGTGATCATTCATTTTTTCCCTCATAAATTTATCTAATCCCCATTCAAGACTTAAGTTCATGGCTCTCATCCATATTGCATGAGGGCATAGTCTACTAGTTAATATATCTGGGCTCAATAAATACTTAACCTGGAATAAGGAAACACAATAGCTGTGTTTAGGACAGTGTGCCCAGTGTGTCCTCCTTTCACAATATGCTAAACTCATGGTTGAATTACTGATGCCAACTCATTTTAACCTCATCTAGTGTGTTCTATAGAGTAAGACAGAAT
The DNA here is from genome assembly GCF_059756535.1 of Pantherophis guttatus. Classification (NCBI taxonomy): domain Eukaryota; kingdom Metazoa; phylum Chordata; class Lepidosauria; order Squamata; family Colubridae; genus Pantherophis; species Pantherophis guttatus. Next base: position 85,768,759 of record NC_142064.1, on the reverse strand, counting down.
ACAGGTAGTCCTCGACTTACAATGATTCGTTTAGTGACTGAGCTTACAGCGGCACTTAAAAAGTGACTTATGACCATTTTTCATACTTATGGCCATTGCAGCCTCCCCATAGTCACGTGATCAGAATTCTGGCATGTATTTATGACGAAGTCATCTGATCACCATCTGTAAATTTCCTAGCTGGCTTCTGACAAGCAAAATTAATGGGGGAAACAGATTTGCTTAACAGCTGAATGATTCACATAACAACTGCAATGATTCGCTTAACAACTGTGGCAAAAAAGGTCATAAATTGGGGCAAAACCCACTTAACAACTGCCTTACCTAGGAATGGAAAAATTGAGCCCAGTTCTGGTCATATGTTGAGGATTACCTGCGTGTGAGTGACTGATTTTTGTCTACTCTGAACCTTTGAAATTTGATTTATGGGGCCTCAGATTTTAATCAAGACAGAAATCTCTATCTATGCTTACTCTATAAAAGGAATAATTGTATATGCCTCTATCACATCTTCTCTTACTTGATTTTTATTTTTAAGCAAAATAGTCTGAAAGGCTTTCTTTAATCAGGCCTCCTGAGCTGTTTCAGTCTCCTAATAATTTCCATTTTACTTCTTGTACTACGGTATTTTCCAGCTTCAGATAAATGGAAACAGTGTCCAGAGACAAGACTTGGAATGCCAGGCTTCATATATAAATAAGAGAAGAAAGGAAGGTTTCAGTAGCCACACTATTGTTGGAGAAAGACTGGACTTTGGTCTCATCTAGCAAGTTTCCTGGAATGCCCGTATACTAAAGATTACATTTCAAAGAATGCAAACTTTTGAGCTAATCATTCCCAACTTTCACATGTGAACACCGTTCCCTGTTAATAAGAGGAAAAGATCATCTAATTCAGAGCTTTCAAACTTGGTTACATTAAGATGTGGGGACTCAGGAGAAATTGCCGCCCACTAAAACTCTCCTGAATGGCAATTCCACTGTTGTGCTGTTTCAGCTTGTGGAGCCATTCACAAAGATGTTTAACCTCACCTGAAAGCCAAACAACATATGAGGCATTGTTGGTGCATGACACAGGAGAAATTATCTAGACTGTATAAAGGCACTTCAAATGCACTGTATGTATTTGAATACAGTATGTTGTCAATGTGAACAACATGAAGAAGCATTTTATTACACTCGGTGGACATGTAAAAAAGCTACAAAAATTATCAGTCTGGTATGTTTCCATGACTGAAAATGGCTTGTGTATAAGATACACAAAGAAAGAGGATTAGCCAGGATTGATTAATTTTTGTAAATATATTGATAGGACATTTTGTTTTTCAAGCAATTACTTTTAATTATCAATCATAGTTCATTCAGGTCCAGTGTCCCCTCCCCCCTGTTTAAACTGTGGATCTTCTACATATATGCATGCATGAACACATGCAAAGGTGACACATGGAAACATTTTGGGGAAGAATTAGGGTTAATAATGGTTTTAGTTGGAAATAGCAATGCAATTGACCAGGGGAAGAAGCTCATTGCACTGGATTTTCATTATTCATTACTGGTAGCTCTCGACTTATGACCATTTGTTTAGTGACCGTTTGAAATTTTAATGGCACTGAAAAAAGCGACTTATGAGCATTTTTCACACTTTTATGACTACTGCAGCATCCCTGTAGTCAGGTGATTGAATGCTTGGCAATTGGCATGTATTTAGGATGATTGCAATGTCCCGGGGTTATGCGATCACCTTTTGTGACTTTCTGACAGGCAAAGCCATTAGGGAAGCCAGATTCACTGAACAATCACATTATTAATTTAATAACTGCAGTGATTCACTTAACAATTGTGGCAAGAAAGGTCACAAAATGGGGCAAAAATTCACTTAGTAATTGTCTGGTTTAGCAATGGAAATTTTGGGGTCGATTATGGTCATAAATTGAGGACTATCTGTATCTTGTTTTTTTTAATATATATATAGGTCTTTGGTTATTTGGGTTTTCAAACGCGGGAGAAAACCCGAATAACCAAAGACCTACATACAAACACCCGCGAAAACCTCAGAATATAAATATATATATATATATATACAAGTTTTTTTTAAAAAAATATAAACATTCCTTCTTCTCTTAAACAGTGTGTCGTCTGGGTACAAACCAATATCTCTGTGCAATAACCATCACAATTTACATCATCATTCACTACATTGATATTAATTCTCTAATCTTAACAATTATAGTACATTAAACAATTGAGCATAGTAAACTTATTCATTTCCCCCTCTTAACGTATCTTCTAATAAGAATATAATAATATTAAGCATAATAATCTTAATAATCATAATACTAACAATTATCATATTGTTTACATCTCTATCTTAACATACTGGAGTATAAGACAAACTTTTTCCCCTCCTAAAAGAGGGTGGAAATGTTGGTCTTATACATCGAATACAGCCATTTTTGGCCTCCCGAAGCCCCGCCCCACTCACCCCATTTTTGCAAAAAATGGGCCCGTTTTCCGCAAAAACCAGGTGTGCAGAGGGTTTGGGAGGCCTGCAGAGTGATCCTGGGGGCTGGGGAGGGCAAAAACAGGCCCATTTTTGTGAAAAACAGGGCGTGCAGAGAGTTTGGGAGGCCAGCAGAGTGCTCCTGGGGGCTGGGGAGGGCAAAACCCTTTTTTTTTCTTACTTACCTCTTCGAAATCTTGGTGTGTCTTATACACCGGTGTGTCTTATAGTCCGAAAAATACAGTATGTATCTGTGTCCTGCGTCTGTACCTTTAGGATTAACATGTCTACCTTCCTAAGGGTTTCCAGTCTCTGAATGTAATGAATCCTAGCTCTTCACTGAAAGAGTTTGGGTCTTTTTTTTTTTTGCATGTTGCTTAATTTCTTACCTTTTATTAAAGTCAACCTGGATGGAATGATCAATGACTAAATCAGCAGGACACACGGGGTTGATTTTCTCAGGGTTACCTTCCAGGGCCTTCACAGCATCACGCATAGCAGCAAAATCAACCACTGCGGGGACACCTCTGCAACAGGAAAGTTAAAAAAAAAAAAAAACACAAGGCAAATTTGTCAAAACTGATAGCCCAGGGGCTGCATGCAAGTAAGATTTTGAAATCAAAGCACACACATGCATCACTTTTGTAAGGTTCAAAGTTGGAGCTGCTACGTGGAGAATGGTAGAAGTTAAAGATTCAACACTCCTGAATGGGCTATAAGAGCAAACACCCTGGTTCAGTGGTGAGTTGCTACCGGTTTGCCCCGGATCGGGCGAACCAGTAGCGGCGGTGGCGGGAGGCTCCGCCCACCTGCCCGGATGTCTCTGTGCATGCGCAGAAGTGTCGCGCGTGTGTGTAAGACCCCCCACACAAACCGTTAGCGATGGGATTTGAATCTCACTACTGCCCTGGTTTCAATAGAAAGAATTTTCCAAACAAACAAGCTCCAGATTCACATTTTTCTTTCCTTGTTCCTTTCCTTGTCCTTTTACAACTTGTGTTGTGGCATTAACTATAATTATCTGTGGTTATCTGAACTAGCAAGCTCTAGGTCCTGCTAATAGGCAAATGCCAGAGATTGCGGATTCATTTAGATGTGGAAAGTATGGTTCGTAGATACTATGGTAGTGCTGACTGCAAATCAAACAGCAAAAAAGGAGTAAAAGAATATTTCTAATTCTCCAAATTGCAATCAGGTACATGAATCGCCCATGAAACTGTTCTTCCTTGCAGATATATTGATACTATGGTACAACTCAGTGGTGAAATCCAAATTTTTTTACAACCGGTTCTGTGGGCGTGGCTTGGGGGGGCGTGGTATGGCTTAGTGGGCATGGCAGGGGAAGGATACTGCAAAATTCCCATTCCCTCTCCACTCCTGGGGAAAGGATATTGCAAAATCTCCATTCCCACCCTACTCTGGGGCCAGCCAGAGGTGGTATTTGCCGGTTCTCCGAACTGCTCAAAATTTCCGCTACTGGTTCTCCAGAACTTATCAGAACCTGCTGGATTTCACCCCTGGTACAACTTTCAGAAGACTGCAATCAATAGTTTTTTAGTCTAAATCCATGCAATCCCACATTTAGAATTATTATATGCAGGCAGTCCTTGACTTACAACCACAAATAAGCCCAAAATTTCTGTTGCTAAGCAAGACAGTTATTAAGTGACTATTATCCCATTTTACGACCTTTCTTGCCACAGTTGTTAAGTGAATCACTGCAGTTGTTAAATTAGTAGCACGGTTGTTAAGTGAATCTGACTTCTCCATTGACTTTGCTTGTCAGAAGGTCACAAAAGGTGATCACGTGACTCTGGGACACTGCAACTGTCCTAAATATATGTCAGTTGCCAAGCATCCAAATTTTGATCATGTGACCCTGGGGATGCTGTGACAGTCGTAAATGTGCAAAACATTTTTTCCAGTACTGTTGTAACTTGGAACAGTAAGTAAATGAATGGTTTAAATACCTATAGCTATTTTGGACATTGAATATTAAGCAGACTTTCTGCAATCAAATGTTTGAGACTCAAATCACAACTAGATCCAGGGAATGGGAGAAGAAGAAGAGGAAAAGATTAATGTGAAAAAATCTTCTAGTTTTAATGCAATTTGTCACAGACAGTAAACAAGATAGAACTCTTATAGTATTATCCCAGAATCCTTTGTATCTCATCGCAGCTCAAATCCAATAAATGAATAAATGAGCCTGGCACTAAATTTATATTTTATATAACTTATAATACACTGAAGAAGTATTAGGAGAGATTATTCTAATTCTAGGCTCCCAAAGCATTTGCACAATTATCAATTCCTCCAATAGAAAATAAGAAAATTATTCAAAACTATAATTAAATCTACAACTAATAATGCTGTGGATTATCCAAAAATGTACTTGTAAAGAATTTGTTTAAACACTGCTATTACTTAGGGTAATAACACAGCAATGTCTGAACAAATCGTTTGCAAGTACATTTCTCCAGCATCAGCAACCCAAATTCTTCTGGAATTCTTTAAAAAAAAACCGGTATTAGTTGTTTCATTAAGACCACACAACAGGTTTAGCAAAGGTTGGAACAGAATTTAATGATTCCATTCCCACTATTTTATATTTGTTTTAGAAACTCAGTATTTTTAGCTAGGACAGTTTCTCACAGGTAACTGGGGAAAAAATGATAGTTATTTTGGAAAAGAATAAGCCTACTATGGAATGAATGCTCATGAATATGTGGCAACCTACAAACTTTGAATACGTAAGAATTAAAATGTATACATCATACAGCCAGAATCTAGACTCCAAACTCTTCATGTAGTTGTAGTACTTAGCTTATAATGAAAAAGCATATATTAACTGTAGTTTAAGAAAATGGAGATATTCTACTCTCTTGCAGTGATGCTTCTATCGAAGTGTTATATCATTCATTCACATTTACACTAAGCTCAGACTTTGTATGCAAGGATTTTGATTCACAACAATGGCTACAGTTATTGCTTTGAGAAAAATGGCCATTGTGTACATTGTATAAGATGGCATTTCACAGACTGCCGTATAAGGCTCAAGGCAGGTATTGAGTCACCACAATGTTAGAAAGGACTGCTGTGTTACCCTGTTCCAAATACATATTCTGCATTCAGAAAAACAGCATGTAGCTTGTCAGGAAAAAAAAATACTAGTTCAAATCTTTCTTCCTGACACAATGGATCTCCACATGTGAACAGAGGTACCAAGACAGGCGAGTCAATGTCAAAATAGAAGATTCCTGGGCTTTATCAAACTATTTAATATGCTCAAGCTTCACATATCATTTTCTCATTCAGGACTAAAGAGGATGGGTTTAAAGGACTAAAAGAAGACCAAGACAATGATCAGAAAAACTAAACTTGAGTCAAGACAAGACAATAATTTGCAAAAAAAATGCTTCAGATAGCACCCAACTCAATTTTTATGAAAATAAAAGAAAGAAAAACTTTCCCTACTTGCACCCCAAAATGACACAAATATACCCTATCAATATCTTTTTTTATCATACCTCCAGTATATTCATCTTTTTCCCAGCACAGAACAGATATTTTTAAGTGTCTTTCCCGGTTCTTAGCTCATTAACTACCTTACAAGATACACTTATTTTTTCCATATAGAAATAAATGCAATCTTTTTAAAATTCTGTAACACGATCTGAAAATATAAAATGATCCTGATTGATTGTAAGAAAAATGGAATATACCAGGTATAATGTTTATATCTTTACTTGGCATGGCATTAATACGGTATTCCTTTGTATACATTACTTCCCCTCCCTTTTTTTTTAATCTTCTGGGTTTTTTTTTTTACCATACTTAAGACATTCCGGATGTTTTCAGTTCTTTTATTTATTAAACGGTTTAATATTTTAAAATTTATTTACTGATTCTGTATTGCTTTTCTGTCCAATTACAGATAAGCTGGCTGGCAATTATTATATTTTGTAGGATTTTATTTCAGTACTACCCTGTTTCCCTCCAAATAAGACATCCCCTGATAATAAGCCCAATCGGGCTTTTGACTGAATGGCAATAAGGCCAAGTGCTTATTTCAGGGTTAAAAAAAATATAAGACAGGGTCTTATTTATGGGGAAACATGGTATCAGTTTTTAATGATTGTATGATATATAGGATATTTGATAGGTCTTTTTAACTACAAATAATGAATTCAAGTTTAACTTGCAAAAACATTCAAAAAGAGATATATATATATAAACATCATTGAGATGTTAAAAAATACAGCAGATGTTAATAATTGGCAGAGATGTGCAATCACTGACATTGCCTTGAATGTAAAGATGCTTTTGTAAAGTTTGCTCAAATTCAACCTTGGTCACTAAGCCAAAGACTAAAGTCATCAGAACTCTGTCCTCTGCTTGTCACTGATCTCCAGGCTGTGACTCTACATGAGGTCACAGGTTGTTTCTCTCTTCTAGGAGGAAACATGACCAGAGGATTCTCAAGTTTGCTTTTCAGGTTTAAGATGGTATATATATATATATATATATATATAAGCCCAGAACCGAGTAGATGAGATTCTACTGAGCTGGAGCTACAAAAAAACCTTGGCTACGTAGGGAAAACCTGGCTAGAAGAAAAACACACATAAACCCTACGAAGAAGTAAGAAAATTGATACTGTGCCTTTACAGGGAGGATATGGGTGTGGCCTACTGATGACAGCTAACTAGCTAGAAATGGATCTATTTAGGTCTCCCACCTAGCAGTGAGAGCTTGCTAGGTGTTAGAAAAGAAAAAAGCCCAGAACCGAGTAGATGAGATTCTACTGAGCTGGAGCTACAAAAAACCCTTGGCTACGTAGGGAAAACCTGGCTAGAAGAAAAACACACATAAACCCTACGAAGAAGTAAGAAAATTGATATATATATATATATATATAAATGTATATGTATATGTATATGTATATATATATGTATATATGTATATATATATGTATGTATGTATATAAAACTCACGTAAAGTCTTGCAGAATAACCCGAGCAGGTTTAAATGGCACTTCGATATTTTTGTGCTGCATCACTTTCCAGTTGAGGATATTTTCAACATCATTTTTCTTCACAAGAAACTCGTCACAGTTGCGAACTGCAGCCTCGAGCAAGATTCTGATAGAAAATGGTAAATGTGCTGGGAAAGAAAGGAAAAGGGAGGGGAGGAAAGAATGAAATGAGAAGAAGACTCAGAAAAAGAAGCTGAGATTTTCAAACATTTGTCTCACATCAAAGAGGGAGCATCTCTCTGTGTTAAAACCAAAGACACAATACAGAACAGTCTTCTCATTTGGGCACACTCCAGATGTTAACTTGCACAATCACCATCCAGCTATACATTGATAAAAATTCTGAGCTCTGTTTTTGCTGGCAGAGGGTTGCAGGAGGACATTGCAACTGAAAATGGAGCTCGGGAGCCCATTTTGGCTGGCAGAGGCACCATGGGCCGGTCCTTCGCTGTTTCCAGGGCAGCCCCGCGGGCCAGATCTAACTACCCCGTGAGCCAGATCTGGCCTATGTGCCTTGAGTTTGAAACCCCTGTTTTAGACCAACAACTAATAATTCTGGAACTTGGAGACCCACCCCACTGAGAGTCTATCAGGTAGCGAAGCTGCAATATAAAGAAAAAGCTATGACTTTCTGTAATAAACAGGGGGAAAGTGTCATCTATACATAAGGAGTTTGGTAGCAAATATATCTGTGAAGCCCCAAGGGGTTGGGTTGCCTGATGAAAGCCACTTGGATGGTTAGGAGAAATATTTCTTCATACTTCTTTTCACCCAAAATAGAAAAAGTGTTTCAGATCTTTGATCCAATATGTTTTCTTCTGAAGGGCAATAATCAGGCTGCTGGGGGTTTGCAGGGGTTCGGGAGAACCTCTAGCTAAGATTCTGTGCAGTTCGGAGAACCCCCAAATCCCACTTCTGGCTGGCCCCACCCCGCCCACCCCGTCCCTCCCCTCCCAGGAGTCCCCACGCAGCCCGTTTTGGATGCAGGTAAATGCAGGGTGCGCACGGAGGCTCAGGGAGGGCGAAAAACAGGTCTATCGAAAGTTCAGCCTCCGGAGCCTGGGGAGGGCAAAAACGCCCCCTCCGCCATGGTGCAGGAGGCTGACTAGGCCACACCCACCATGGCCATGCCCCCCCCCAGCAACCAGGCAGAGAACCCCTTGCTAAAATTTTTGAAGCCCACCCCTGGCAATAATGCTTAAAAACCAGCCCTTCCATACTTCAACTTTCTGGCTAGAGATGAAGTCCTAAAATCTGACACTTTTTTGCTTCTGTTTTCCAATGAGCTATGGGTCTCTAAAGGACAAAGCCGAAGTGACCACCAAGAACCATCAACAGATGAAAGCACTGTGAAAGCAGAGGTGAATTCAGGCATGGGACAAGCCCTTTTGACCATAGCCAACATACCATATCTGGCGTCTTTCAAATGATTCAGATTGAAGAACTTCTTTGCTGGCTGGCCCAAGTCCAGAGGCTCCGTGAGATGTGCAAAGGTGTCGCTCATTGTTGTAAAGTCTTGTTACTACTGAGAAATATAAAACAGGTTTATATCATCGGATTTTATTTTAAGAGTTTTTATTTATTTGCATCCCGCCTTTATTATTTTTACAAAGAACCCCACGTGGTGAACATACCCAACATATCTTCCTCCTCCTATTTTTCCCACAGCAACAATTCTGTGAGTTGGGTTGACCTGAGAGAGAGAGAGTGACTGGAACAATAGCTGTTATTGCTGAGTCAAGATTTGGACTCATGATCTCTGGTTTTCTAGCCTGGTGTCTTAACCACTAGTAGACCAAACTGGTTCTTAAAACGATCAATTTAAATATCTCTTGGATATGCTTGGGGCAAGTATTTCTTCCCTGGTTAGAGCTACATATTATTCTTTTTTTTTCTTTTTTTTTCTTTACAACTGAAGATCTCAGTATTGAGGAAAAAGATTTCCTGCTTTTTTCTCATGAGGTTTTTTTATTTTAAAGAAATCTATTTTTAAAAGTCTAAGACAAATCACGTTAAATTAATCCCACAAAATTGTATGTTGCACATTAAGAGGAGGTTTTGGGGATTTAGAAAAAAAAAAAAAAGAAAGAAACCTACCTTCAACCAATAGGTTCCCAATCCATGCTGTACATCAGGGGTCTCCAAATTTTTAATAACTTCAAGACTTGTGGACTTCAACTCCCAGATTTCTCCAGTCACCTGACTGAGGAATTCTGGGAGTTGAAATCATCCAAGTCTTAAAATTGCCAAGTTTGGAAATCCCTGCTGTAAGTGATCAAATATAGGTAGTCCTTAGATTATAGCAGTTTATTTAATGACCATTCAAAATAATGGCACTGAAAATAATAACTTATGACCATATTTCACACTTACGACCATTGCAGCATCCCCATGATCACATGATCAAAATTCAGCTGCTTGGCAAGTGATTCATATTTATGACGGTTGCAATGCCTTGGGGTTATGTGATCAGCTTTTGTGACCTTCTGACAAGCAAAGTCAATGGGGAAGTCAGATTCACTTAACAACCATGTTGCTAACTTAACAATTGCAATGATTCACTTAACCACTGTGGCAAGAAAGGTTGCAAAATGGGGCAAAACTCACTTAACAAATGTTTCACTTAGTGATGTAAATGTTGGCCTCAATTGTGGTCGTAAATCGAGGACTACCTGTACAAACACATCTGTCTAAGCAATTCATACTTTGGGAACCAATACAATGTTTACAATTTTAACGAAGTATCACTTGGGAGTATTATTGCTACAATAAAGTCAAAATACATTGCAAGTTTCCCTGTTACATTTAAAGTAAATAGAGTAATTAAGCTGCAATCCCACAGAAAAAAAATTAAGCTAATTTCTGAGCAGATATGTCCATTACACTGTTAATAATTTTGAAATTAAGATCTGCACTTTATTTCCATGGAAAAACTGAAATTAATGTGGTGTCATATAAATTATTTGTTATTGTATTAGCATTTAGCATTATTTAAAGTTCCATATTTTTCAGGATATGTGTATTTTCTTTAACAATAAGAAAAGATTACATATCATATATCATAATTATATGGTGCTAATTTGTATCATAGGTCCTACTAAAGTAGCTATTACTACTATATTTTTCTACAACATATTCAAATATCTAAAGCATTTCCTATACTTTAGCTACCTAGAGTTCTTGTAGGATAAATCAGTTATAGATCCCCATTATTAACTAACACAGCTCATTGCAATTTTGACATAGATGAGAGATTTAAGCCAGGCATTTTACAATCCATAAATTAGACTCTTAGCCTTAAGCCAGTTCTTCCATTTATACAGACAGTAAAATGAAGCACATGTGCTTCATTTCTTTTAATAAATTATTGTTCTTTTGTAAAAATCATTATTGCGGAGTTGGTTGAAATGATTTGAAAAGACAATAATCATCACCAGATTTGACCGCGCATTTTATATTTATGCTGCCTTAGTTATAAAAGTATACTTTAATTCTATAAAGTTTAAATGCGACAGATATGTCAACATATATATATCAGTATTTAAACCATCACAAGAAAGGGAGGACAATCAGTATTCAGAAGAAGATCACTGTTTGCTGAATATCATTTGTAAACGAGAAACCAAAGGTAAAGACAAGATATACTTTTTATCCAGCTCAAAAAACAACAGCCATTTATGAGATAACAGAATTGAAAACTAATTTATAAAGGATTGCTTTTAAAAACAAACGGTAGAATAATTACCTTTTTTTAAAATCAACTCCCTGTTCTTCTAAAAGCAATTAAGTTTTAGGCGTTAAAAACAAATGCAATTACTTCTCTGCTTCGAGGCTTTCGCACAAAAGGAGGCAGTTATATTCCATACAGAGTAAACACCAGGGCACCAATGATAAGGATATCTGGACTGAAGTTCATGGCTTGCAATACTATAGACACCATGCCTTGCCTTTTGCAGTACACTAACTGCAGCCTGACCTTACAGAAATCAATTGAAAAGCCGTCATTGGCCTCAAAAGGGATCTGAACTTTAAACGTGCTACGTGGATATAAGGTCCAGGCTGTTCTGCAGTTTTCAGCTGCGGAGGGACGATACTGATAGATAGAATGATGCTTTTGATCATTCATTCTTCTCATTATACTGACCACATTCTAAACAAACAGGTCATTTTCATTAGAGAAAGCCTGCTATCCAAACTGCAGTAAATGGACACCATTCACTATCAAGGCTTTGTCAACTCTGAAGCTGGCCTGCCTGAGGCCATTTTGAGACTTCAGGGCTGACACACTGAAGGAGAGGGATAGGAAGGGGGGAATGGAGATAGTTGGGGTGTTGTATTCAAAATAATATATTTTCTTTTGGGAACCAAGGACATTCCTGCAGGTGCTCAGGAGGAGGGGACTGCAGTCACTTAGCAACTGGACAGTATCCTGATTGGACCATGTGACTGATTGCTTTGAGAAAGGGACAAACTTTTACTTTTAATTAGGTGAAAACTGCGGGAAGAATCAGAGTCGGTTTTCACTACCCTGTGCCAATATGACATATTCAATAAACCTATTCTTTGAGGAAATTGCCTGTTTTGTTTGCTATGGGTATGTTACTTGGAACCCTGACAGGCTTATTGTAAAATTATGTCAACAGCTGGAGTAATACAGGTAATCCTCGACGTACGACCAGAATTGAGCCCAAAATCTATGTAGCGAAGTGAGACATTTGTTGAGTGAGTTTTGCCCCATTTTACAACCTTTCTTGCCCCATTTGTTAAGTGAATCATTGCAATCATTTAAATTAGTAACATCTGGCTTCCCCATTGTCTTTGCTTGTCAAAAGGTCACAAAATGGAATCCCACGACTCCAGGACACCGCAACTGTTGTAAATACGAGTCAGTTGCCAAGCATCCAAATTTTGATCACGTGACCACAGGGATGCTGCAAAAATGTGTGAAAAATGGTCATAAGTTTTTTCCCCAGTCGTCGTAATTTTGAATGGTCACTAAACGGACTATTGTAAGTCGAGGACTACCTGTACAGTAGTCTTCAACCGAACAACAGTAATTGGGACTAGGATTTCTGTTGCTAAGCAATGGATTCATATAGGACAACTTCATGTGACTGAATTGCTTAGTGATACCACAGCAATCCCAGCTCTTCCCACTGCTGCTGTTAACTGAATCCCAATGGTCATTAGGTGATTATCCATCCCAATCCAAGCCATTCCCAGCTTGGTCCCTCTCAGCCTGAGCCTCTTTAAGGTAAGGAACTGCCTCCTTTTGGAGTCCCTCACCCATCTCTGTCCTTTTAGCTGTATGACTACCTGTTGCTGCCAGCTGTTTCCCCCTCCCAGCCCTGTCTACTGCCACCATGCCCAGCACACCATGTGCCACTATGTATCTGCCAGAGCTTTCTTTTGCACCACTTTAATTTGAACCAGTATATTTGGGACTTGTTGCATGTGCTGGCCAGGATCTCCATTTATGAATCAGCCAGGGCTTTTAGTTCAGACAACATTCAGGGCATTCGTCGGTAAAAGAAGGCTGACCCATGAAGATAGGCCCTGGTTGCACCAACACAAAAGATGGAAGTGCCAACGAAGGGCCCGTCTGGCTCAGTAACAGTACATGGTTTGGCAGATGTCATGATAGTGAGCATGGCCATGCAGTGAGGCAGCTGATAACCATGGCTAGGAGGCAGGGGTGGGTTCTACTTACCTTTACTATTGGTTTGCAACAGGAGCATGCATGCGCTTCTGCACATGTGCAGATCGTCCATCCTCCTGCCCATCGTCCATCCTCCCGCCGCTTTTACTACTGGTTCGCAAGAACCAGACCGAACTGGGAGCAACCCACCACTGCTAGGAGGGCAACCAAAAGGCAGGCACAAATGTGACTGTGCCCAAGTTTTATTTACATGACTGTAGAGACACTACAACAGCTGGAACTTCAAGGACTGATCATAAGTCCCTTTGTTCAGCACCATCGTAACCGATCGTTGAATGAATGGATGTTACGCAAAAACTACCTGTAGATGCTACAAGGACGTGCAGGGCCTATTGACGAAAAATAAGGATGTTTTTCTGGCTATCTGGACAAATTACTGACCTTTTTACTCAAGAGGGGGAAAAAAATAAGTAATCTTGAGTGCCTGCCCCTCCCTCCCTTTGAATTGTGAATCTTTCATCTGGGCATTAAAATCTGAAATACTAAAGAATTCTGGAGATTTTAGCATAGAATTCTGATTTGCCTAGAATAGTATTTTTGTTTGAATAAGGAAATTTAACCTGAACCCTCAGATTTAAATCAGTTCTGATTTTTTGCCTGTCAACAGTCTGTCCATAAAAGCACTACAGAGAGTTTTCGGCTGGAGGTTACCTCAGATCTATATGCAGGATCATTATTTCCATTTACGAATTTTCCAGGAACTTCTAAAAATGGCTGCCTTTGCCTTTTGTCTATGGCACAGTGAACATGTCCTCCTGGTTGATCATTTTTTGGGCCCATGTGGGGGTGATGATGATGAAAATAAACCTTCCTTCACACAGGAGGTTTCGACTGTCTTGAATCAGATTTTCCAACACTTACCATTCTAGAAATGCCAAAACCACAAGATCTGAAATAATTCACAGTCTATATAATCTACCAACTAAGCCTCAATGTTAAAGACTACTGAGCTTAAATCACAAGTAGAGGCCCTACCCTTAATTGGCCTGAATTATTTGGGCAGGTACTTCAAAAGAATGGGACCCTAACATTTAAAACCAAGACTTTGAAAGAGTTATGGCCTTGATCTGTTCACTCCATGTCTGCTTACTTCTAATTATTACCCCCTTCCTTTGTAATTATTGTTCCCCACTGGTTTTATTTTCAAGATAGTTAAGATTTTCTGACATTAGGAGTGAACAAATAAAGCATAGGAATCTTCTGCTCATTGGAGAGAAATATGTCCTAGTCAATCATACATTTTGATCCACAACAACAGACACAATAAAAGTTTTTTAAAAAAAGCTTGCCATAAGATGGATCAAAGCCTGCGTTCTTGGCCATCAAGCATTTTCTTATTCCTTCTCATATGGAGGAAAATTCCTTGAATTGTATGGCCAAAATAGCTCCATCAATATGCCAGAGAGGTATAGGGATCCTCAAGGGAAACCAAGATTTATACAAAAGCAAATGAAATCTTAAAGCAAACTTCACAAATAAAAGGCAACCAGCAAAGGCAAGCTAATTCAATGAAGACTGAACTTGCTCAACTACTTCAAGATACTTAGGTAATAGTTCAAGAAGGGCCAAGGAAAAGTAGGAAAAAATGAATGAAGAGGGGAATTGAACAGAGTATGATGGAAAACAGAATCATTCCATGCTGCCATATTTTCTTGCATGCACTAACTGTGATTTACAACTATCCAAATAAATGGAAATCACTATCAACTAAATTCAACTGATATGTGCAACTATATCTTCTATTCTGGGCTGAATACTTCGTCCCAAGCTTCATTTTTTAGGCAGAAGAAAGCAAACACAGAGTTTAGAAACTGGTAAAAACGTTCTTGAGTTATGCTGGATTCATAAAGTTTTCTTAACTATGGAAGGGATTTGCCATTTACTTTATCAGGAATTGTTATCCGCCCAACTTTTCAGTTTAACCAACATTTTAAAAAATCCACTGTGCAATGTTATATGTTTAATTTAAAAAGCAAGGAATATTTTCTCCATAGGTTTCCAGAGAAAGCATTGTGAGAGGGGAAAAAAGAGAGAGAAGGTAAAAATTTGACAGTACCTAACTTAACTGGATCACAACTACTATCTTCTATGAGCTGACTGTGAATTGAAAATCCTATGCACACATATTCTTCTGTTTTGAGCAAATAAAGAATCATAAGAAGCTAAGAAGGGGCCTTAAAAGTACAAGCCTGTGCATGCCCACTTAGAATTAAATTCAACCAACTTCAAAGTGTTTATGTCCATGTATTTCCGAAACTGCACACAACTGATTAGCTGATTGAAAGTGCTGAGATCTCAATAGATTGGTTGATACAGTCAATCTTCTCTATTATGAGTCTTATGCCAGTCTTCCCAGACTTGGAACTATCCAGATGTGCGGATTCCCAGACTGTTGGTAAGGCTGTTACTGAGAATTCTGAGAGTTAGTACCCTGTTTTCCCCAAAATAAGACATCCCCTGATAATAAGCCCAAGTGGGTTTTTGAGCACATGGCAATAAGGCCAAGCGCTTATTTCAGGGTTCAAAAAAATATAAGACAGGGTCTTATTTTCGGGGAAACACTGTATTTCTTTATACAGAGGGCCCAAGGCTGAGAAAGATTGCCTATAAAGAGATCCTGGGGAAAAGATACATACATGTTTCATCCCAAGCAGATCCCAAGCAATCTGTTGAAGATGGAAAAAACAGCAATTGAATTGTCAACTTATTGCAGAGAATTCCCCAAGAAAGAGACAGATTCTGCAAGCATGCGCTCCTCTTTAAGCCACTAGTTAAAGCAGTCAAGCAAGTATTTTTACAAGTTGGAGATGTGTGTGGGTGTTGGGGGGGGGATATGATAAAATCCATTGATTGGAAAACCATTTGTATTGATCCAGATCAAAAGACACTCCACCCACTGAATGTGTGTTCATTGATCTTAGATACACCCAGTTCTGAACAGCTGTCCTTGCCTTTCACATGCAGAAAATAAGAAAGCCAGAACCAGAATGTCTTTTAAAAGTGCTAATCACCTGATCTCAAATCTTGGCGCAATGCAAATTATGCAATAATTACACCAACTGATGTTGAAAGCAGAAGCAGGTATGTGTGCCCGGGACAAGATAATTTAGGCTGGAATGTATGACAAGGTGCAGAGGGACTTTACCTATGTGTCCCATTCTGTTGTAGCTTTGAACACTTCCCTTCCCACTTATTTCACTCATAGGACCATTAAGTGTTTAAAATGGTATTTGTGTTTAGTGTAATTCTAGTTATCTGCAGGACACATTTTTATTTTGTTAGCCACCAAGAGAAAACAGATCAGGAGAACATGACCTTTTGGGGGGGGGGCATAGTGGAAGGAATTAGGACAAAACTAAAACTAAGTTAGTTTATATGAAAGTTTACCTCAATTAGCTGCTGTTAAAATAGTTATCCTCTGCACTGAATCATTCTTCTTTTCTGCTCTGTGCCAAGAAAATTATATGTATGGTTACATATACATTGATAGTAACCATAAAGTCACAGGAGTTGAGCTCGAGTTGAATTGAGACTTGATCTTAAAGTGCTTTGGAAAAATATTTCCAGGAAGGCCAAACAGAGTATTTAGAGGTGACCCTTCTCCTGTCCCATTTGGGCAGATTTTAGGATAACTTTATCCCTCTCTCAGAATTTACCAATGCCTGAGCAGCATAAAGCTAAAAAAACCCAACCAACTGTGAATCCAATGATCTTCATTAAATGGTTATACTATTTTCTTGAAGGTGTAACTGTCCTTCTTTGGATATTTGGGCTTCCTATGAATTTACGGTATGTTGTTTTTAAATAGAAGACTACCTGTAGCTCAGCTAACATGGGAGGCTCACCTGGTTATTAGGAAATAGTTTCTTTGGTGGACATGGCTGACATGGATATTGCTGACGTCTGCCACAAAAAGTTACACTAAATTTTGCCACCTTCAGCTCTCTTTAAAAACTACTGTCACTAGTAAATCACAGAGATTTAAAAAGTGACTAAAAGGTAAAGTCTTATTCCCAGCAAGGAGATGTTTTTCCAGATTTAGTTGTAGTTTTCAAAAAGAGGCATGTATCCCTCCTTCTTTCTGAAAAATATTCAAGAAGCAAAACATTTTACAGATTGCAATTTTTTAGAAGATGACCCGGTTTTAAAAGAAGGATCTACAACTACCGTATTTTTAGGAGTATAAGATGCATCTTTTTCCCCCTAAAAGAGGGTGAAAATTTGGGTGCGTCTTATACACTGAATGTAGCCCCGCCCAGACTTTGAAGCGGAGGTTGCAGAGGCTAAAAAAGCCTCTCAAACCTCCATTTAAGAGGCTGAAAAAAAGCAAGGCGCAGAGCTCACAACCAACGAACTTGTTGCTAAATTTCACCTCTGGGAACAGCTGATTGGGGGTATTCCGGGAGGCCAATCCATCCCCAATCAGCTTTTTTCTTATTTTCCTCCCCAAAAACTAAGGTGCGTCTTATAGTCCACAAAATACAGTACCTTTATAAAAAACTGGAAACCCTTTATAGATGTTTGCTGAGAATGGATAAAAACGAACTGCTGATTTCTAGATTAAAAAGAAATGTTTATAGGAAGAAGAGAACGATGATATGCAATATGGAGAGAATATGTAGAGATTTTGCTGTACGTAGCAAAAATGTAGCGAAAGTTGCTGTTTGTTACTGCTGCAAAAGAGAGGGAAATTCCTTGTTTAGATATCTTTTTTTTCTTGCTTTTTTCTTACTCTCCACTTTTTTCTTTGTCTATCTCTTCTTCTGTAGTTAAAAACTTTGACAGTTTTTAAAATATTTGTAAAATCTTCTTTTAATAAAAAATTATTCATTTAAAAATGTTGTGGTTTTGTTATTTGCTGGCATGTGAAGAACACGTTTTGATAAAAAAATGTTATCAATATACTTAATCATAAATTCTCACTTTAATCATCAGAAGGACACACGTAATTTGTCTGCTTGACATCAATCTCAGCTAAACTGTACAGTAGTAACTGTATATGAGGATCACGATAGAAAAGAACCCAGGAAACAGAGAACAGTGTAAGAGCATATCTGAAAGAAAATTAAATTTGTACACATATACAGGCCCATTTAGCTAATGCACCAAATCATGGTTTAAAGAATAAGTCAAATAAGACGACTCCAAACATAATAATAAGCCACAACTATGATTACAAACTGTAATTGTTGGGTTCATTCAACATACTAAGCCAAACCATTTTAGTTTAGTGTAAATTGTGGATCTTAGTTCCAGAACCTCATTCATATACATGCCATCCTGTGAGAAAAACAACTGTTTTTCACACATATAATATTTTTAAAAATCCAATATAGGAAATTATTTGAGGTCTCAAGCAAAGAGTGAGAGAGAGAGAAAAAAATCACATCAAAGTGATTCATTCAGATTACAGAGTACAATCATAGTCTGATTTCTTTTATTAAAAGAACTAGAGGTCCATTATCACAGGAGTGGAGTTGTGAAATTCTCCCTTTATTACATAATCACAAAAACGTTTTGTAGGGAAGAGAAGATGGATGCCCGGAGCAGTATTTGTCTACGGCAACTGCCAAGAAAGGTTTACTCTCATGTGAACATAGTAAACGTTGTCACATATTTGCAGAAAATGCTAAAAAGCTTTTGCAACCTTGTGACACAACCTTTATAATCCTCTCCGGTGTGGTGCTGAAACGCTGCATTTGCACTGCTGCTGCAACATGGCTTATCTCTGGAGTCACCCATCCAATAAATTGAGAATAAAAAATTAAGCTTCGGAACTCATGATCATCCACGTTCTTACGTGGAAAGTAAACATCAGTGGAACAGTAAAAAAAAATAAAAAATGTAATAGCTGCTGCTCTTTTGCCAAGCAGCAGCGGGAAAGAAATCATTCAAACTTCTCCCAGGTTGTTTTATATGTACATCTCACCAATTAATTCTCCTATAAACTATACCAAAGTAACTTGAAAGAAGAACTCTTCAAAACTTTGTGCCAATAACATAATAGATGCCTCTGCTGATACCTGTGAGTTGGGTTATTTTCACAGGATTCAATCAGGGTACCGCAGTAGAGCTTTGTGTAATTAAACATACCAAAATCTCCTAGTATGATTCCCAATAGTTGATTATAAATAAGGAGCCAGCCTGCCGTGACTCTGTGTGATTCAAGTGATTCAATTAACTAAACATTACAAATGTTCTACAAGCTTTTATTTTAAACCTGGCAACCCTGTAACCCATTGGGTCATCCTTTGAGAGAAAGGTAGTGTAGTTTGATCTGACTAGAATGAACATTAAATTTTACACTGACTATATATATATTTTCCTGAAAATAAGACCCTGTCTTATATTTTTTTGAATCCTGAAATAAGCGCTTGGCTTTGTTTTCGGGGAGGTCTTATTATTTTGGGGCATGTGGAGCAAGATGGGGCTCCTCTTGCTGTCTTACCTGATTTCCAGCTCTACGTTTAAATATTTTCAGGGAGAGGCTTATTTTAGCACATGCACTCAAAAGCCCGATTGGGCTTATTATCAGGGGACGTATTATTTTCAAGGAAACAGGACACACACACACACACACACATCACTGATAAAGAAATAAAGAGAGACTAGTATAGATCTATTTCAAGCTATTTAGTTCTCATCAGCTATACATACCCTTACTTGGATTCGAACTTGGGCTGCCTGCATGTTAGGCAGTTGTATTAACCTCTGAGCCACAATACACACACACACATACATACATACATCCCAATCCTGGATGGTCCTGTGATAATCTAAGAAGAGTATATACCATAAATAGAAAAAATAATTGTAGTAGCAAACAAATTTCAATAGTAAGTTAATATTTACTTAGCTAAACAGCTAAACAGAATGACCATGTGTGGCCAAAAAAGCAGTGCAAGTGAGAATGACTTCCAACCTCCTGCTGGCTTCTCCATTGACTTTGCTTGTGGAAAGCTGGCAAGGAGCACCAGAAATCCTGATTGCGTGACTGCTGGGATGCTGCAATGGCCATTACTTTGCAAATAAAACTAGCACGGACATTTCAATTCCACAGGAGTAATGGGTCTCAGATTTTTAAGACATTCTTTAACCTAGTAGATTTTTGGTACCTCAATTCAAAAATGGTTGTAATATAATCCCAAAGGTGCATTTTCAAAAGGGTTCTGGACTTTGTTTTTCCTTGAAGATGTTTTACTTCTCATATAGGTTGTTTCTTCAGAACTGAAGAAGCTTCTTGGATGAGAAGCAAAATGTCTTCAAGAAAAACAAAGTCCAGTTGCCTTTCGAAAAAGCCTCTTCAGGACAACCATGACCTGGATGACTGAGAATCTCCATAGATAGTTGTAGTATCTGATTAAAGTTCTGATTAAATTCTAATAATGTAGGGATCTAACTGCATTGCCATAAATGGCAGATTTACTGTCCTTACTTTACACATAGAGTTTACACATACTGTTTGGGCTAAAGTCAGAGTACAAACACATGAACAGATTAACACAATGAGAATTTTAGTAGTATATAGATTAACCAACACCTCCCAAATTTAAATTTTTGTTTATTTATTTTAATATTTATTTAATAATACTGTATATTTTTAGTTCCATTTTTCTCTCACTTTCAACTTCTTTTCCTCCTATCTCCTGCTACTAGTTTTATTCCTCTTTATTCTTCCACCACACTCTGTTTAACCTAGACATCTACCTTCCTGTTTCTGATTAAATTCTGATAATGTAGAGATCTAACCGCATTGCCATAAATGGCAAATTTACTCTGCTTATCTTACACATATAGTAGTAATTTTAAAAACTTTTCAATGCCATTAGGATTCTACATTGTTTTTATTATAGCTATCACCATTTTCAGCTTGATTGCTGTGTTTTTTCCTCCATATTAACTTTTCCAATGTAATATTTTTTTACATTGCTAACATCTGTAAATCACACTGAGGACTGCCGTTTTGGGGTGGTTGGAATTTCAGAAAATACATGGGAGAACGATAGGAGTAACTACAACCTAACTTCATTGCTTACAATTCCCTCATCGGTATCTAAGAAGTGTGTATATACTTGCAAATAAAGGACATACATCCTAATCCTTGAAAGCATTTGTCATTACATACGGTATCTGTTAGTCTTAATTATCCTTAGAGAATGGCTGATTTAAGCATTACCAATGAAATTCACAATTTAAATCTCTGATTAAAGTTTGCACCAGTGGTGAAATGTAAAATTTGTTACTACTGGTTCTGTGGCGTGGCTTGATGGTGGTGGGGGTAATGTGACTGGGTGGGCGTGGTCAACTTTTTTTTAAACTTACTTTTAAAAGCATTTTTTCTACAAATGCTTTTAAAAGGCTCTGACGATCCCAGCTGAGCAACGCAATCATCAGAGGCTTTTTTTTTTTTACCTTTTAAAAGCATTTTTCAGCTGAAGAAAAAAAGGTTTTAAAAGTAAAAAAAAAAAGCCTCTGATGATCACACGGCTCAGCTGGGCATGGGGGGGGGGCAGGGATTTTTGCTGCCGGTTCTCCGAACCACCCACCACCATCGCTACCGGATTGGGCGATCCAGTCCAAACCGGGAGCATTTCACCCCTGGTTTGCACGAGAAAAAGGCAGGGAAAAAGCTAACAAAACGTCAAACTAAAATCTGTAGCACATCAGTGGAACAGTAAAAAAATTAAATCTAATAGCTGCTGCTCTTCTGCCAAGCAGCAGGGGGGGAAAAATCATTCAAACTTCCCTCAGGTTGTTTTACATGTACTCTCACCAATTAATTCTCCTATAAACTATGCCAAAGTAACTTGAAAGAAGAGCTCCTCAAAACTTTGCACCAATAACACAAGAGATGCCTCTGCTGATACCTGTGAGCTGGGTTATTCTCACAGGTATTCAATCAGGGTACCATATTAGAGCTTTGTGTATTACTATTGCTGTCAGTTGTATCAACAGATGACTTTTACAAAAGAAATCTAGTTAGATTGTCACTGGTTTCAGTATACGAAGAAGTTTAGACCAGCAACTGCATTGCTTGTGGAACACAAAAGACAGCATAACAACAAAAATTCCATGACCAATGTCACTCATGTGGTATTTTCTGCTCTGAACCTGTGAACATTTCAAATCATGCTTGCTTTTGCCTAGCTGAGTAGAAGAAAAATGGCATTTTCAAGAGGCCAATTCAGCATGTTAAGGTATGAAATACTTTTTCATGAAGGACACAATCTCCATTTCCATTACTTCTCTGGGTAGAGACAGAGGGAGGCATTTTTTAAAAAAAATCACTGTTTTCCTATTTCTGTTTATTTACGCTAATAAAAACAGTAATCTTGACTACTGTTCATTGAAAGATCTTCTTACCTTCACAACCCATGGTTTAAACATGATGCTTTCAAAGAAAACTGAGTTAGGCATTTTAAATTTCTTGGGTTTGGAGAATGGCAAGTTGTGGTCAACCAAAACAGAAGTGAACACTTCAGAAGAGAGAGAAAAGTGCAAAAACTGAAGGGTTAAGCTAGTTCTTATTTTGATAAACCAGTTTTATAATGCACAAACCACCTTGGTGACTCTTTATAAACCAGCATAGGTTGAGTTCACAGCTACCACCCAGAAGTTATGAAAGCACAATTTACTTATTCATGATTACAACACCTGTGCTTTACTGAAATAACTAGATTTCTGGGTGAGGTTTATCCTGCTTGTTAAACAAAACTGTGGCTTTGGATGCTATATAAGCCTAGCTTACAAACCAACATTTATGGCTTAGCATAATGTATAGTATAACTACATGTAGTTTACTCAGCAAACACAGGCAACACAAATTATGACTTAGTGAGATAGTGTAGGTTACAGTGTACAACTAAGACTTTTGAGATTAAAACGTAAAGATTCTCCCTTGAGTTGGGTTTTGCTTCTATTGACTACATGGACATGTTTGCCTGACAAAAACATCAATTTTGTTGCTTGCTTGTGAATTAGTTGTTCTTGCCTCAGTCTATCCTGCAGCCCTGGGATTTCCTGGGCTAGTGGTGCATTCTCCAAATTTCTCTCTCCTTAGACTTTCCAAGGTCAATCAAGGTGAGTTAAGGGTACCCTCTAACTTAATAAAGCTCCATGTAGAATTTAAGAGTACTTCTGTCGAGACCACAGTTTAAGACCATGTGGCTGAGTGAATATCCTGAGCACCGTGAAGTTACATATAATACATTTCTGAAAGAAAATTCCATTTAATATGCACTCTTTAAATATTATACAATGTAACCAGGGGCGGATCTCAAAACCAGTTACTACTGGTTCGCTCGTGGGTGCTTGCACGCTCGCGACACTTCTGCGCATGCACAGAAGTGTCCGGGAGGATGGGCGGAGCCTCCCGCCGCCACCGCTACCAGTTCGCCCAATCACCGCTACCGGTTCGCCCATCACTGAATGTAACTCCATATAATTTTAATAGTTTAAGGTACAGAGGGATGAGAGTCTTGACAATGATTCTACAATTCAATATTCATATTCACAATATAGCAGCAGAAGAAAAAAAATAATAAGATTTCTTAGAAGAAAAGCTTCTAAACTCTAGCAGGTTAGTTCTGTCAATGCTTTGTGCTCTGTCTTAATATTACTCTTTTGAGAAGCCCTTCACAGGAGTCTTAGCAACAGACAAAACCTGTATCACTCTTAATCTGCTTTGACAGAAACATGAAGGTCCACCCACGACATGTTTCCTAGGCTGAGTCTTTCTCAGCCTTAGGAAAAAGAAAAAACAAAAAAATGTTGTGAAACTGACAGTGAACTTTGCTCCTGCTGACACACAGAATAAATAGGGGAGGGCAAAAAAAAAAAAAAAAAAAGAGAAAAGAAAAGAAAAAGAAAAAAAGTAAAGTAAAGAAAAGGAGGAAATCTGAAAAAATGGGAAGAAAGCAAAGATTGCTGAGTCAATAGTAATCCAAAGGAAGTGTAAAATTTTTCTTTACAGCAAAACCAAACATCAGACTTTCTGCAGTGTTTTCTGGTGATCCAAGAAAAATTATGGGAGGAACTGTTGAGAAAAGTTCTTAACCCAAATAAGAATTCATCTTCAGAGGTTCTTTTCGGCAACTGGGTTCAGTCAGAAGCAAACCACGTCAGAAAAACTTGCTATAACATAATAAAAGATAAATAAATAGGCATGGACCAGGCCCCACAATGTTCCCCTTTTTTCCCCTAAGTTTAAAAACGCCAAAAATGTATTGCAAAGGGGCAAAATGGCAGTCCCCTCTTAAATAAATAAATAAAAAGTATAAAAGGAAATAGAATTTGGAGCGCCTCTTTTTGACCTGAGGTCCTCCAATTCTACTTGTCTACACCTCCGTAATTGCCAGGAAGCATAACCGATGACCAGCAAAAATTTGGGACATTTTCATCCAAGAGGCTCCGTGATCATTTAGACGGGGATGGAAAGCCGATTAAGAACAGTGGAACAACTCTTGATAGTACAGTGGTCTACGCACCCTGTTATTAACACAGCTGCCTGCAATTTACTGCTGGTTCGAATCTCTCCAAGGCTCAAGGTTGACTCAGCCTTCCATCCTTTCTAAGGTAGGTGAAATGAGGACCCAGTTTGTGGGGGCAATAAGCTGACTTTGTATAAATATACAAAAGTATGAAGGCTATTGCTTAACGCATTGTAAGCCGCCCTGAGTCTTCAGAGAAGGGCGGCATATAAATCAAATTAAAAAAAAAAAAAAGCCAGCAAATTCTGATTTGCCTTTAGGTCCCTCCGGGTTTGCTTTTGAAGAAGCGCGCCCGAGATTATCCAAAAGCGATTCTGTCAACATGCGTCTTAAGGCCCAAAAAGGCGCTTCCCACCCCCACTCCCACAAGAGGCAACTGGACTTTCTGGTTTTCCTTTGCAGGTGTTTCTCTTCTTATCCAAGAGGTCCCAGAGCTGAAGAAGCTTCTTGGATGAGAAGCGAAACGTCTTCAAAGAAAAACCAGAAAAGTCCAGTTGCCTCTTAGGAGAGAAAAAAAAAGAAGCCCCTTTGGAACAACCATGATTTGGATGACTGAGAATCTCCATAGATGCGCGTCTTAAGGTCCTAGGGTCCCCTGCTTGGGCGTGGGGGGGGGGTTGGACTAGATGACCTACAAGGTCCCTTCTAACTCTGTTAATCTCTTAAATCTATTAAACCCCCGATCTAATGTCGGATATGTCCTCTTCCTACAACCACGAGGAGAAGGCCAAAGGGGGCCCTCCGAATCTCCCCGGGCCTTCAGCGAGGATAAAAGGCTGCGTTCTGCGCCTCTCACTAACGCCAGCGGGATTACTCGCGAGCAAGGCTGCAAGAACAAAGGGAAGAAAGCGATCGGAGGGGAGGGAAGGGAAGGGAAGGGAAGGCAGGCCGTCCAGAAGCTTCAGCGGCAACCGGGGGGCGCTGACCCACCGGGACCCAAAGAAAAGGCAGCGCTCTCCTTGGCGCACGCGCGTCCTCGCCAAAGCTAGAAGCCGCGGAGACTTACCCAGCTTGGAGAAGCGGAGGCGGCGGCGGCGGCTGTTTTGCGCGGCGCCGGGAGAGATCAGGCAAGAAACGACCCCCGTGCTCGCCACCGCTGCCGCTCTTGCTCCGCCTTCCCAGAGGCTCCTCCCACCCGGGTCAAGGGGGCGGGCAAAGAAAAGTAGGTGCACCGCCTCCCTTTCCAGGAAAAAAAAAAACCCGTGTGTCTGTATGTGTGTGTGTAGTGTCGCCGAAGGGAACACCCGCTTGGCTTCTCCTCCCGCGTCCCGATCCGAGTCTTGCAGCTGCACGTCTGAATCGGCGAAACCGATTTCCTACGGCCAACCTTCCTTCTTTCTCCCGGGATTTACGGTCGGCCAAAAAGTATCTTCAACCGTCAGAATCGCGAAGTTGTTACAAAGCTAAATGGGGGAGGGATGGGGGGGGGGGAGTGACGTGCAAATCTGAGAACTACATTCAACAACAACCACCTCCGTGTTTTAACTGTTGTTATTGTATTCTATCTGTTGTTGATTATTTATTCGTTGTTATTTTATTGTTTTATTCTAGGATTTTGACCTGGATGGTCCTTGAGGGTTTTTTTTTTTATTTGTTATGGTCTCTCGGTCTTTGACTGGTCTTTGATTGCCTTCCATTGAAGACCTGTATACTCAAGTCAAAAAGAGGGCTGTGAAAATATTTACAGACCCCTCGCATCCTGGACATAAATTGTTTCAACTCCTCCCCTCAAAATGACGCTATAGAGCACTGCACACCAGAATAACTAGACACAAGAACAGTTTTTTCCTGAACACCATCACTCTGCTAAACAAATAATTCCCTCAATGCTGTCAATCTATTTACTAAGTCTGCACTACTATTAATCTTCTCATCATTCCCATCACCCATCTCCTCCCACTTATGACTTTATGTATGACTGTAACCTTGTTGCTGGTATTCTTACAATTTATATTGATATTGTTTCCTGATTGCTTATTTGTAACCTATGACTATCATTAAGTGTTGTACCTTATGATTCTTGACAAATGTATCTTTTCTTTTATGTACACCAAGAGTGTATGCACCAAGACAAATTCCTTGTGTGCCCAATCACACTTGGCCAATAAAAATTCTATTCTATTCTATTCTATTCTATTCTATTCTATTCTATTCTATTCTATTCTATTCTATTCTATTCTAATAAACTTGATTTGATTTGATTTGAACCTCCGTCTTTTTGAGAAAAGTTGAGAGGCAAGGTGTTAAAATATAGTCTTGGCGCAATGGATCAGCAGGACTGATGGGGGAATCCTGAATCCCGGTGAATCCTCAAACAACTCGGGACAATAAGAAGAGAAAGATCTGTGGCTCACGACCGAATCATGGGGTTGTTATAGTGCTCTCTGAGCTTGGTTGTTTGTTCACAGGCGTTTCATTACCCAACTAGGTAATTAATTGGATAAGTAGTTGGGTAATGAAGCATTTGCAAGCAAGCACAGCACCAACAATTCTGTATTCTGTATTCCATATTCCGAGGATGAATCTAATGAGCATAACAGGAGTCTATTCAACTGCAGTCTGTCCATTCAAAAGTTATTTAAGAAACATGGGCAGGTTTAACTCTTTTGCAAAGGTTATTTTTCTGCCTGGGGCAGAGGTCTTCAAACTTGGCAGCTTTAAGACTTGTGGACTTCAACTCCCAGAATTCCCCAGCCAGTGTAGTTGACTGTGGAATTCTGGGAGTTGAAGTCCACAAGTCTTAAAGCTGCCAAGTTTGAGATAACCCTGCCCCGGGGGTAGTTTTGCTTAGTTCTTAGGATTTTTTTGAATAACCTATTCAACTGATGTGTGAACCTAATCAATAACCATTTTAACAGACACCGGTCGCACAATATCAGAAAGGTTAGGTTTCCTTCATCTTCATTCATGCATCCTTCTTCCCCCCCACCCACTCTAAGGGTCAAGGCAGCATAAAAAGCACTCTATTTGATCCCCCAAACAAGCTATATTTTATAGGTCAGGGGAAGAGAGTGTAACTGATCCAAATTATCCAGGAGATGAATAACCGAATGGGGAAATCTTCCTGGTTAACTGAGCAAACCATGATGACGTGTGGGCATGTTGTCAACAAATACAGTCATTGCTTGCATCCCAATATCTGAGGTGAGGGCAAGAGTGATGGCATTTGCATGATGACATATATCATCCTTTATACATATAAAACCAGGATTCCTGAGTCTCTGCTCCAAGTCTAATCCAGTAACCAGTAACAATGGTTCATGTCTGTTAGATTTCTGGAATGTGTACATCCAGTAAGCAATTATTATTAAGAGTATGGTGTTCTTACAGTAGCCAGGAGACTACAATGCAATTTCTGAATAGTAGTTAGGCTGCCAAAGTACCAGCTCTGTTGTAGGAAACACACACTTTCCATGGTGCGCCACAAGAGAGTGAGCTGGCTTTACACCAGAAAGAAAGACGTGGCTCTACCTGCAGCATCCCTCCAAGGTCCCCTTCCTCCCTGGAGCTGCCTTGCAAACAGGGGCCACAATGGGAAAGGTTCACAGGGCAGGAATCTGACTGCCTGCATGAGCACCAGCTCGTCTCCCCCCTCCCCCTCAGTGGTTGTGTCATGGCCCCATCAGAGCCTGAATCTGCAGGGGCGGATGATCTGGAGCTGTGGTTGACGAAGACTGAGAGGGCGGCTATGTTGGCTTCGGAGGAATGGGGTGAGGAGCAAGATGAGGCAGCCCTGGACCGCTCAGGCTTGGGATGGCTTGCCAGCAGAGAAGAACGGGGGCAGGATGACTGAGAGAGGGCAGGCAGTGGAGATGAAGAGTGATGGAGCTCAGATGATGAGCAGGGACCACCCCCTCCTGATCCCTGAATACGGAGAGTGGAGAGGAGGTGGGAACCTCTTCACAAGGCACACCTGGGGACTGAGATTTAAAGAGATGCTGTGGGGAGGAGCATTTGTCAGGAACAAATGCTGAATTCATGAAGTTTTGTGTGCCATTGCTGATGTTTGGAGTTTCCTGGACTTTTTGCTTTATTCCTTGCTTCCTAGACTAATTGTTCCTTTGCTTCCTGAAACCATTGTCTTGTTCCTTTGTTTCCTGGACTCATTGATTTATTCCCTTGCCCCGCTGGATTTCTTGCTTTGAAGCTGTTGTTCTAACAGCATTTTGCTGGACTACTTGCAGCCAGAGGCTGCTGGAGGGGTGTGTGTGTCTGTGTGTGTGCGCGCGCGCACATGCCCTTTGCTCTGGGACTTGCCATAAATGTGGGAGCGTTTGGGGAAAGTTGGAGCAATAAAGGGGCTGTTTGAACTATCTGCTGACTGTGTTGCCTCCGTGCCTTGCCCTGGATCTTCACAGGTTATCTACTCACATAGAACATGCTTTCAAACTGGAAGGTGTGCAGAAGCTGAGGTGAGTGATGGAAACACAGTGCTAGGACTCAAACCACTGGAGCAAAAACCATTTCCAGCGTCATTAAACCACTGAGCCACCACACCTCTAGTAAGCAATAAAAGCACTTCGACTGACTCATTAGGAATCAGAAACAATGTAGCCTTTTCCCATGCTGAGTTGTGGTGCTCTCCCCATCCATCCTTGTAAGGACCAAAAAAACTATATCCAGAGGAAATTTGATGTTCCTGGTGCTAATCTCTTATCTTGCTTCTGTTTCAGATGATGGCAGCCAGCTGACTTCCTAACAAGGTAATAAGCGGCAAAGTAACTGAGAGAGGGATCTTGGAGTCCTAGAGAACGATCACTTGAATATTAGCCACCAGTGTGCAGCAGCAGCCAAAAAAGCCAATCCTAAACTGCATTAATAGAGGATAGAATCAAGATCATGTGAATTCTTGTACCTCTGTACAAAGCCTTAGTAAGACCACACTTGGAATACTGTATTCACTTCTGGTCACCATAATATAAAAAAGATGTTGAGACTTTGGAAAGAGTACAGAGAAGAGCAACAAGAATGATTAGGGGGGCTGCAAGCTAAAGCATATGAAGAATGGTTGCAAGAACTGGGTGTCTCTAGTCTAGTCTAATGAAAAGAAGGACTAGGGGAGACATGATAGCAGTGTTCCAATATTTGAGGAGCCATATTCCAAGATATGGGAGTCAAACTATTTTCCAAAGCATCAAAAGACAAGACAAGAAACAATGATTAGAAACTAACCAAGGAGAGAAGCAACCTAGAACTAAAGAGAAATTTCTTAATGCTGAGAGCAATCAGCCAATGGAATAGCTTGCCTCTAGTAATTATGGATGCCCCATCACTGGAAGCTTTCAAAAAGAGAGCGGACAGTCATTTGTCTGAAATGGTATAGGGCAGTGATGGCTAACCTTTTCCAGACTGAGTGCCCAAAGCGCATGTACGCGCGTGAACGAGTGCACATGCCCCTGAAACCCACAAATGCAATGCATGTGCAGCCCCCGCATATGCGCAGTCCCAACACGAGTGCGCCCCTGCACATGCACCCCCCTGCATGCACCCCCGCACATGTGCAGAGGAGCTGAACTGGGACGACGGCTCCCGTGCTCACAGGGTGCTGCGTGCCAGTTGTGGCACGCGTGCCACAGGTTTACCATCATGGGTATAGGGCAGGGGTGAAATACCCCCAGTTCAGACTGGATTGCTCAATCCGGTAGCGATGGCGGTGGGTGGTCTCAAGAACTGGTAGCAAAAATCCCTGGCCCCCTCATGCCCATCTGAGCCACGCGATCATCAGAGGCTTTTTTTTTTTTACTTTTAAAAGCATTTTTTCTTCTGTTGAAAAAATCCTTTTAAAAGTAAAAAAAAAAAGCCTCTGATGATCGCACGGCTCAGCTGGGATTGTCAGAGCCTTTTAAAAGCATTTTTTTTACAACCTCTTCGGCTGAAGAGGTTGTTGAAAAAATGCTTTTAAAATTAAAAAAAAAAGTTGGCCATGCCCACCCAGTCACATTATCCCTCCCACCAAGCCACGCCCACAGAACTGGTAGTAACAAATTTTACATTTCACCATTGGTATAGGGTCTCCTGCTTACACTGCGGATTAGGACTAGAAAACCTCTGAGATTCCGTCCATTATTATTCTATAATCTAAAGTCCTTGAGTTTGCCTGCAGAGAGATGGAATTAAGGGGGGGGAAATGCTACTTTAATACTGGTACAGTTAAGGATGACTCAGACTGGGAATGAGATGAAGGTAGTGTTCACAAAACAGGGCAGAGAAAAGGCATTGTTTGGACAATTTATGCCATGCTTAAGTCCAACTGGGAACTTGGTGAAAGAGCCTCAAAACATATTTGCTAACCATGCTTCTTTTTCGACCTTACTTTCTTTCCACTGCCAAAATGTACTCTTCCTTTTTTTTAATTGAAGCCAATATGCTGGGTCTGTCTGAGTAGTTTTTATGGTGTGGGTGGTTTTTTGGTAATGTGTTTTTTTTGTGTGTGTATATAACTTTTTATCATGTCCTATATATTAACATGGTGGCTTTGATGGATACAGAGTTTTTAATAACAAAATTAACATACCACCCAGAAGGGGAATCAGTTTTGTTTAGTTTAGCCAAAGAAAAAAAGAAAGAAAAAAAGAGAAAGAAACCTGTGAAAGTTTAAAGATTAACCAATTTATTCTGGTATAATTTCAGGGTTTAGAGCACTTTAAGACTATATCCTACTGGGAGGTATCTATATATCTGTATCTGTATCTGTATCTGTATCTGTATCTGTATCTCTCTCTCTCCATACAAGACATAAAAACAAGTAATATGGAACAGACATTTCTTTTTATAAAGAATTATCCAGTATAAATACCATAATACTTGATAAAATAATTAGATAATTACTAATTACTGTATTCCAATGGCATACTATAGTAGTTTAAAAAAAAAATTCTGTTTTAAAATTATATTTTAAGTGAACAGTTTTTTGGAATGTTATATAAACTGCCAGAGAAAGGGAAATGATTGAATGAATAAATAAATTAAAATAAAAGGTATCACAAATAATAAAAGCTATAGCCAACTATATGATTTTATACTGAAAACTTGTATAAAAGGTTTGAGTACTGAAACATTGTATGTGAAATAGCTATCTGATGATCAAAATGGTTAATCAAAGTTTGCCATCTAATGGTGAAGTACTAAAAGTACAGCAAAAAAATTAAGGACATGTACTACTGTACAACGCAAATACTGTCCTGAATAAGTTTCTATAAATCCAAGTATATTAACAAAAATAAAAGTAACATTCTTCTTCATATTTATTACTCCATGAATTGCATTATTCCAGAATAAATGACAGGAACTAGCTGACTTCGTCTAATCTTGAAAAACCTTAGCAGGGTTAAAAGGCAGCTGTTAAGTGAGTTTTACCCCATTTTCCGACCTTTATTGCCCCAGTTGTTAAGTGAATCTATGCAGGTGTTAAGTTAGTAACACGGTTGTTAAGTGAATTTGACTTCCCCATTGACTTTGCTTGTCAGAAGATTACAAAAGGTGATTAATCACATGACCCTGGGACGCTGCGACCGTCATAAATATGAATCAGTTGCCAAGCATCTGAATTTTGATCACATGACCATGGGGATGCTGCAATCATTGTAAGTGTGAAAAACAGTCATGTCACTTTTTTTCAGTGCCGTTGTAACTGAATGGTCACTAAATGAATGGTTGTAAATTGAGGACTATCTGTCATTCTCTGTATCTCTTTGTTGACATTGGTCCTTTAGTAACCTGGATCTGGGAATCCTAGATAATGTTAATTCCATAGAACAAATACATTTTTGAAAGCCATAATTAGAAAGGAATGGGGAATTTCTAAGGTTATCGACAATGTAACAGGTACAATTCATTAGCTGTCTACAGCAATCACGCAATGTACAAAGAAGACTACAACAATAATAAATGGTCCTATTTAAACTATCTGCTTCCAACAATAGAATGGGTGAAAAGCAATTTTGTTGCTGCAGAGATAGAAAATGGAACATGCAATGAAACTCAAAAAGAAACACAGAATTACTTCAACCACTTTGTTGTTTCTATCTACACAGAAAGCTTATGCACCGGAGACAAATTCCTTGTGTGTCCAATCATACTT
The DNA here is from genome assembly GCF_059756535.1 of Pantherophis guttatus. Classification (NCBI taxonomy): domain Eukaryota; kingdom Metazoa; phylum Chordata; class Lepidosauria; order Squamata; family Colubridae; genus Pantherophis; species Pantherophis guttatus. The sequence goes on along the minus strand of NC_142064.1, from coordinate 85,735,934 downwards.
GGCCAATAAAGAATATTCTATTCTATTCTATTCTATTCTATTCTATTCTATTCTATTCTATTCTATTCTATTCTATTCTATTCTACTCTACTCTACTCTACTCTACTCTACTCTACTCTACTCTACTTTAGTCTTGGCATGCTTACCCATTAAAATGGTATAGGTAGTCTTTTATATTTTGGACTGCAACTGTCATTGCAGTAGTCTCAGCCAGTAGAGAAGATCCAGGGTCATGGAAGACAAATAAAGTCATTATACGAACCCAATTTTTCTTCTTCTTTGCAACTTGCTAACTAAGCAAGAAATATTATAAAATATTATAAAATATTACCCAATATTTTAAAAGAATCTTCTTGCCATGCAATAAAAAGAAATGCAATACTAGGAATGTTCAGTAAGAAGGAAATTGGGCCTTATATACTGGTTTATATTCTGGTTAGTTGATGCCAAATATTTTCATGATTGGATGCATAAAGGAAACCACAGCAAAAAGAGAATAAATTCAGATTTCATTATTCCTTTCATTAATATGGTATTGCAAGAAACTTGTATATGGAGGAAAGCAGAAGGAAAAGCAGCTATATTTGTTATAGGAATGGGGCAGGAGAAATATTGCAAAGGAAAAAAAATTAAGAAGGGATGTGGAAGAATTAAAATCCAAACTGCTATTTGCTGAAAGGGCTTGAAAACATTTTCATTTTGTTGAAATGTGAACGGTGATCAAAATTTTGCGCTGACAGACAAATCCTGGGGGCCCAACCTCAGGCCCCCTAACCAAGGCTTGGGATACCTCACTAGCTGTTCTTTAAAGCCACATCTTCATATCATCTCCAACCGACGTCTGAGGCAGTCTAATTCTGTACAGGTAGTTTTTGACTTACGACCACAATTGAGCCCAAAATTTCTGTTCCTAAGCAAGATCGTTGTTAAGTAAAATTTGCCCCACTTTACTGCACAACTATTCTTGCCACAGTTGTTAAGTGAATCACTGCAATTGTTAAGTTAGTAACATAGTTGTTAAGTGAATCTGGCTTGCTTGTTAGCTTTGCTCATCAGAGAGTCGCAAATGGTGATCACACATGATCCCGGGACACTATAAACTTTATAAATATGAGTTAGTTGTCAAGCGTCTGAATTTTGATCACATGACCATGGGGATGTTTCTTCGAAAGTTGGAAAATATGCTGCATGACAGGGGTGGGTTCTAAAATTTTTACTACCAGTTCTGTGGGCATGGCTTATTTTGTGGGTGTGGCTTGATGGTCATATGACAATTCTTTAGGATTTAGCAGAGATACTGGTCTACCAGGTTTTTAACTGCTTGCAGAGCTGTACCAGTCTACCCATTTGTTTTTGGAGGCACCAGTCTACTCATTTGTTTTTGGAGGCACCGGTCTACTCATTTATTTTTACAGGCACTGGTCTACCCATTTATTTTTGCAGGCACCAGTCTACTCATTTGTTTTCTTTTAACACTGATCAGCTGTAGGGCGGCCCTTTAAAGCCCCGCAGCAAAAGTTTAAACAGTTTTTTCCCCTCTAGCTGATCAGCTGGGATTCAGGAGGCAGCAATAGATTGGGGGTGGGGCCAAATAAAAGGTAACAATAATGCAGGGGGAGGGGCGGGGGGGCCGGGGGCTGGGGGGGCAGAACCAGTTTGGTGATGTCATATCATCACCGCTACCGGCTCGGTGGAACAGGGAGGAACCCACCACTGCTGCACGAGAAAAATTGACAGGATATATATCCAGAATAGAAGTTTAACTAAATTCAAGCAAGAATGGCTCCCTTATATTCAACATATCACACAGTAGGGCAAATTTAGATTTTATAATTTTTGTGATATAACACTAAATGTTGACCAGCAGCAAGAGATTTATTTATTTATTGAATTTATATTGCCGCCTATTCGCCCATGGTGACTCACAGAATAAAAGACCACATTTAAAATGAGCAATGACAATGAGAAATCTGAGGCAATTTGAAAGGTGGCACTGGGCTTGTGTTTTTTTTTTCTTTTTCTCAAAATGATAGTTAAACTTTCAATATGGTGATAATAATTTCTGATGAAAAGGGTGCCAGGTCTCTGATTGGCAGGTTGATATCATCCATCTACTTCGTAGCACAGGCCTGTCAAACTGGTGGCCCGTGGGCCGGATAGGTCATGCGCAGGCCACACCCACCCCGGCTCTTCAAAGGCAAAAAATGTCGTGATATGTCATGATCTGGCCCATGACGCAATTGAGTTTGACACCCATGCCATAGCACAACATTAAGGAATGTGATTGGTGGTGCTTTCCTAACCAGCAGGCAGCATTAAGAATACTGGTAGGAGGAAAACTGCAGCCACTACTGCTTTTAACTTAACTCATTGTAAACTTTATAGGACAAGGCCTGCTGTTTTTCAGTTCAACATTATCAAACCTTATATTAATACAAATAAAAGCAGTACAGGTAGTCCTTGACTTACAACAGTTCACTTAGTGACCATTCAAATTTACAATAGCACTGAAAAAAGGAACTTATGACTGTTTTTCATACTTATGACCATTGCAGCATCCCCATTGTCACATGATTAAAATTTGGACGCTTAGCAATTGGTTCATATTTATGATGATTGCAGTGTCCCAGGCTCATGTCATCCCCTTTTGTTACCCCCTGTCAGGCAAAGTCAACGGGGAAGCCAGATTCACTTAACAACCGTATTACTACCTTAACAACTGCACTGGCTCACTTAACAATTGTGGCAAGAAATGTCGTAAAATGGGGCAAAATTCACTTAACAAATGTCTCACTTAGCAACATAAATTTTGGGCTCAATTGTGGTTGTAACTTGAGGATTTGACCTTGGATCAGTCACCTTCTCTCAGCCCTAGGAAGGAGGCAATGGCAAATCACTTCTAAAATCTTGTCCCAAAGTGGACGAGAGATGTTGAAGTTCTTTCATAATTCATTCATGTTTATTTTTTTCATGTACCATCCCAACATGAATGGGAAAATAGAAATATAAAGTTCATAACGCTGAAAAAAGGGAGGCTTGGTTGAAGAAATAGAAGCCTAAACATCATATGAGAAGAATAGTGTGTAAAGTTGTAGTCAGTTAATCTCTCAAAAAGCGAGATTGCTAGAAATGATATAGAAGACAACAAAAGATATAGAAAAATGATTCAATTTAATAGAAATAAAGCAAAGGATAGAAAAATATTTATCATAATACCATGGCACAAGCTAAAGCTCTGAAACTGAATGATGAAATAATTTTTTAAAGAATAGAATAGGATAGGATAGGATAGGATAGGATAGGATAGGATAGGATAGGATTTTTTATTGGCCAAGTGTGATTGGACACACAAAGAATTTGTCTTGGTGCATATGCTCTCAGTGTACATAAAGGATACGTTCATCAAGAATCATAAGGTATGTTGGATAGAAAGAAAACATCTTTTAATAAAAGGGTGACATGATTAAAAGTTAGAATAGAGAGAAATAAGAGAAAGGGGGAATATTAGTGTATACATTTTTACATAATAAAATAAAAGCAATAACAAGAGGGAAGCTTAGAAATTGAATGGCAGTATGTATGATCAAATAATATGGTGAGTGGTATTTGAGCAATATATTAAAACATGGAATAATTAAATAATGATAGACTACAACTTAATATAAATGTGTATTATTATTATTATTAGAAATATATAAATTGGTTGAATGTAATAACTATGATTAATTTTACTAGTTTTATTTGTATTAGAATGTATGACACCCAGGTGCCACACTGTTCACGCATTGATATGTATATGTAAAATAAAATAAAAAACTTGAAAATAAATAAATAAAAAAAATAAAATATTGCCAAGAAAACTGCAAGAACAAATCCAGGCAGCTGCCAGAAGTTAAAAATTATCTTGAAGGCACACACAAAATGCATTAGTACAAAGTATATTGCTTTATGTGTAGTTCGTTAAATAAGAATGGAAATTTCAGATTAAATAACTACTTTTTAATTAGTTAATTCTGTTCTGGATGGGTTTGAACGCTGGGAGGTGATGGGATGTGTCATTTTGATCATAGTCACAGTAGAACTTTTAAAGCACACTTAAATTCATAAGCCTCACTTTCTAATCAGTTTTAGAAATTCTCTATTTCCAAAATTGCCTATTTGTCTTAGAGCTATTAGAGGCCTTTGGAAGGACAAATTGAAAAATCTTCATGGGATGAATTTGTCTCCAAAGAAAAATTAATTATAGAACTTACAGAATTTGAAGCAAACAACAAAAAGGTAAACAAGATTTTGATCGGAAAACGTTATAAATAGATTAAGGGTCCTGATAAATTTGGAACAGTGGCTTCTTTCTATAACCTTTCGGAATTAACTTTAAAAAAATAAACAACTTCTGTGGGAAACTGTCAGATGGAAGGAATCAAGCGCAAACACTAGGAGTTAGTTCAGAATGGTTTCTTTATATTGATGTTGACCTAATAATAGAGATCTTGTCAGATTAAAGCAACTACAGTATCTGGATAACTATTAGATATACCCTATGAATTGCTGAGATGTGATGGTCCACCTTTGACCTCTTCCTGTGTATGAAAGATTCCAGACTATGTTGTCTCTTTGCTCTCTGTAAAAGACCTTCTCTCTCTCCTGTGACTCTGGATTACATAGAATAGAATAGAATTCTTTATTGGCCAAGTGTGATTAGACACACAAGGAATTTGTTTTGGTGCATACCCTCTCAGTGTACATAAAAGAAAAGATATATTCGTCAAGAATGATAAGGTACAACACTTAATCATAGTCATAGGGAACAAATAAGCAATCAAATCATATTAGGAAACAGTCAATATAAACTGTAAGGATACCAGCAACAAGGTTACAGTCATACAGTCATAAGTGGGAGGAGATGGGTGATAGGAATGATGACAAGATTAATACTAGTGCAGACTAAGTGAATAGTTTGACAGTGTTGAGGGAATTATTTGTTTAGCAGAGTGATGGCGTTCGGGGAAAAACTGTTCTTGTATCTAGTTGTTCTGGTGTGCAGTGCTCTATAGCATCGTTTTGAGGGTAGGAGTTGAAACAGTTTATGTCCAGGATGTGAGGGGTCTGTAAACATTTTCACAGCCCTCTTTTTGACTCATGCAGTATACAGGTCCTCAATGGAAGGCAGGATGGTAGCAATTGTTTTTTCTGCAGTTCTAATTATCCTCTGAAGTCTGTGTCTGTCTTGTTAGGTTGCAGAACCAAACCAGACAGTTATAGAGGTGCAGATGACAGGTTCATTCCACCATAGAAACAGACTTATTCTGGCTACCTTCGGTATTGTACATGATAACAAAAATAAATTAATGACTTTAGAAACTGGACACTAGAGGGGGCTAAAGATTCTAGGCAGAAGAAAAAGAAAATAAAAAGAAATATACAAGCCTGATCTTGATGTCAGTTAATACCGAGGCTTACAAAATGATATGAAATGTTGTAACATCAGAAACATTAAAGGAGATCTTAGAAGAATGGAGCCAGAAGTTAGTAAGTACAGTATCAACAGGGTCAGTAATGAAGTCTGCTTCTATGGATAGACAATATGTAGAAGATGTTAAGGGTTAGGGTTAGAGTTAGGGTTTATGCCATGCCCTGGGTCATCCCACTTGGGTTTCAGCTGCATAAATCCCAATGACCCCAAGATGGCAGCCAAGAGATGCACAAAACTAACTTTCCTGCTATCTCTGGTCAACAAGTTTAATAGTCAACAGTCTTTGGGATGAAGATGATGATGATTTAAGCTTTTATGTCATCCAACTCCCAAACACTCACAGCAATAAAAGAAATTAACAAGAAAACCAATAAAAGGTAAGTACCACACGTCAGATGGAATGAAGGATAGAAAAAGCAGGGTACTGAGGCTGAACATGGCTTGGCATGAATTCCATACAGAATTTGGTGGTTGTTTTCTCCTGGCTAGCGATGTTCAAATTTCATCCAGAGAAACCACTGATCTCTGCTCTTTTAGCACTGTGCAGAAAAGTGTCTGAAAACTGTACAGACACTACATAGCCACATTCCAGATCAATGGAAAAGGTATGCTGTAGGTAGGGGCAGCAAGAATTCAGAGGAATCCTTCCTTGTTCCAGGGTGGAAAGAAAGCACAGCAAAAGTGGTTTGGGTTATGAACTTTTAGGCCAGGGGTGTCAAACTCAAGGTAAATGCTCTTCGTGCCGATACTGGAATGGAGTGAAAGGCGTTTTCAAGCCAATGGGAGGCTTCAAACAAGATGATTTCACTGGCCCAAAATCTCACCATCTTCAAAAGCTCTTTGGCTGGATCTGGTACAAGCCTCAGTTCTCAGAGAACAGAGGTCTAAACTACTGTAGTGTGAGATCAGTAGTACATGATCTCGTGCTACTGAACTCGTGTGGTTCAGTAGTTACAGTAGTGCATGAACCTCAGTGCATCGGTGCTTGTGCACGGATGAGGGATGTGTGTGAAAATGGGAAGCCACCACAGGCAGTGGGCAGGCAGCAGTGGGCATGGGCTTTCCATTTTGACCTCTCTCTACTGCTATTGCCTCTGTAGCTGGACTCCAGCCTAAAACCAAACTGGCAGTTTGGCTGCCCCCCCCCCATGTTCCAGAACTGTTTGACTCGCCCCCCAGGCACCCTTCTTAGCTGCATGCAAGCACCGATGCTCAGCTGGCCCCCCAAGACTTTGGCACTCACGCTGGATCACCCTTCCGAGCCTTGTCTGACCCATCACAGGTGCCCCTCGATGTGAGCGATTTCAAGAGGGCCAGGTTGAGTTGGCCATGCCCATCCAGCCAGGTCCACCTGGCCCTTTGAGGGTGACCATAATGAAATTGAGTTTGACACCCCTGCTTTAGGCAAAACAGGTAGTCCACAACTTACAACCATTCTTTCATTTGGTGACCATTCAAAATTACAACACTAAAAAAAAAATTATGACTATTTTTCACATGACTGTAGCAAGCATCCCTATGGTCACATAACACAGAATTTGGATACTTGGCAACTACCATATTTTTTGGAGTATAAGATGCATCTTTTTCTCCCCTAAAAGAGGGTGAAAATTTGGGTACATCTTATACACCGAATGTAGCCCTGCCCAGCCTCTGAAACCTCTGTTTGAGAGGCTGAAAAAAGCCTCTGAAACCTTCATTTGAGAAGCTGAAAAAAAGCCTCTGAAACCTCCATTTGAGAGGCTGAAAAAAGCCTCTGAAACCTCCGTTTGAGAGGCTGAAAAAAAGCCTCTGAAACCTCAATTTGAGAGACTGAAAAAAAAGCCTCTGAAATGGAGGTTTGAGAGGCTGAAAAAAAAGCAAGGCGCAGAGCTCATAATCAACGAACCTGTTGCTAAAGTTCACCTCTGGGAACAAATGATTGGGGGTATTCCGGTAGGCCGATCCACCCCCAATTAGCTTTTTTCTTATTTTCCTTCCCAAAAACTAAGGTGCGTCTTATACTCCGGTGTGTCTTATAGTCCGAAAAATACAGTAGTTCATATTTCTCATGGTTGCAATGTCCCAGGGTCATGTGATCCCCTTTTATGACCTTCTGACAAACAATGTCAATGGGGGGGGGACCAAATTCATTTAACAACCACGTTACTAGTTTAACAACTGCAGTGACTCACTTAACAATTGTGGCAAGAAAAGTTATAAAATGGGGCAAAACTCATTCAACAACGGTCTCACTTAGCAAGAGGAATTTTGGGCAAATTGTGTTCGTAAATCAGGGACTACCTGTACTTTTTAAAGGATTTGAAAAAAAAAATTGCTTGGAAACAGATGGAAAGAAGTCAACTACTGTTGCTTTGATCAGGAAACATGCTTCTATGCTACCTATCATTGAGCAATCCATGCAATATTAGTTCCTCTATTAGAATTCCACATGCTGCTGTGGCTCTCAAGCACTGTGCATTTCAGGACCTTCTGTGACAAAATAAAATTAAAAAAAATGGTTTCAGAGAGGCTTTTCATCATTTATCTTCACGGGATCCAAAACGAATCAAATGGACCATTTCTCCCCAAATTGGGAACATGATGCACAATAACTTTGGCTGCTCTCAGGTTTAACTGTTCATATAGATACATGTATTTCCTAGCCAAATCGGCAAAGTGATAGTAGCATTTTCCTCAACATTTTGCTAATGTGTTGCTTTTTCATCCCAAATTTAGGGAGAAACAACATTTTTTGGCAATTTTGTCTAGATTTCACTTAGGCACCACTTCAGTTGATGGTACTGTTCCAGTTTTTCATTTATTCACCACATTTTGTATCTTCTTTTGATTGCACAGAGGTAAAACAGTGTAGTCCTGATTTTTGTAGTAACTCTGTTCAAAAAAGAAAAAGGCTCTCTTTGAACTGGACACAAATCTCTGATTTACAAGCTCTTATTCTTGCTGAAGTGCTTTCTTGAATCCCTGTTTGAGCACCTTAAATCGGATAAGCAAGCATATGCTTGTACCTTGTCTTGTCTTTGTTTAGAACTGTTTATTTGTATAATTTGATTTTATTTTAATAACTTGGCACAAGTGCTCTACAAATAAAGATTTACTGCTGCTGCTTCAATTGAACAACAGGCCTTGATTACTTGGCCTGCTCTCCATATTACCTTAATAAGAAGAATTGGAACAATGAATAGGTTAGCGTTATTTTCCCGTGTTATTTCCTCCTTGAATCAAAGTGTTTATAAAAGACTTAATTGCAACATAATTCATACTGTGCCTATCATAAGGCGCAAGGCTGATTTTAAACCATGGCAACAGTTTGATTTCCGTTTTAGACTGCATCCTTTTGCTTATTTTTAGAAGAGTGTTGAAGTCAGGCAATATGCGATGTTAAATATACTCCATTTAATTGCACAATCGTATGCTAACAAGTGGCAGAAGGATCAGTTCCCAGGCAAAGGATGGCAGCCCTGGAGCTGACTGGTGGCTCGTGCAGGTGTTGAAGGAAGCACTTTTGCTGCGCAGATGACTCGCTTAACTAAGCAAAACAAAATCTTGTCCAAAACCTGCTTGGGAGGGGTCAGTAAAAATTAAACTCTTCAGGCAAAGAAGAGATGCAGAGACTCCGTATCTTCTTTGGTCACTAGATGGCGCTATTGGTGCATCAGTCCAATCCCTTTTGATTGCCAAGATGGGAAACACACATTTTTATGAAGGGAAAATGGATCTTCCTAATAAAAATAACACATGAAAAAAAAAACACCCCAAGGTTATTACATAGAGGCTTTCAACAATGAAATATATCAAACAAGGGTGAAAACACAGGTGACCCTTTTCTCTCACCCTGAGTCGGTGTGTGTGCACCTGCACACTCACCCATAGCTAGTTATTTGCTTGGGAGTAAATAGAAAGGGATTGTTAACAACAAAAGAAATATTTTTTGCCTGGGTACTGACCTACGCACATTTTGTGGAGATTTCAGTAACAATTTGTTCAGATGAATTACTTGCTGAAAGAGAAATTGAGACAGAACTACCACCCAGTGTAATCGCTGGTTTTTAATTATGGTTTGGCTTTTCTTCCAGGGGTGCAGAAGGTGAAGGATTTCCTTTATCTTGCCTTGGCAACAACAATCCTGTGAGGTAGGACAGGTTTAATAACTTGCCTAAAATGATCCACTGATCTCATGGTCAACTAGGCCCTTACATGTGAGTTCCCCTTGTTCTGTCTGATGTAGTGTTAGATTGGGTCAGAGTAGTTTCCATTTCCAATCAACGCTAAGAATTTTCGGGCAATAGTTAGAAGAGATTGCACTTAACCAGCAATCTTTAAAGATGTAAACCTTACTAAAAAAATCATTCTTTTTTAAGTAGCACCCACGAGTGGGATGAAGAAGAAACACCCATTCTCATTACAAAGTTCTTTTTTTTTTTTAATCTACTTATAATTCACATTTTAGCATATATTTACCTTCTGGTTGATTTCAACAACATATGGCTCTTCTGATGCCTGGCCTGAATATATATTTCAGAAATGTGACATTTCTGAACAAGTGAGCTGCCTGATTTGTCAACTGGAATATTATTTTTTTCCTGCACACAAATATACTGCCCTCTAAGAACACTGAGCCACCAAGATCTACACCCCATAAATAATGATGAAACTGAGTAGGCTAGGATGCAGAACCAAAGGGTTGAAACCAATTTTAGATATTCTCTAACCCACAGTTCTGCAAATTATGTTCCATGGAGTTCTAGGCTTCTGGGAATGACCTAGTAGGGTTTTGTGAGAGACTAAGGGTTTTAAAAAAGGTTCATTTGAACCCAGCCAATTATCTATTGCTAAAACTTTGGTAAGTTTGGAAACCTGGGAATTTTTTTTCAGCCAAGAGGTTCCTATTGTGAACAAGTGTGAAAAACCCAGCTCTAATTTTGTAATGGTATGTGGCAGGGGTGGTATTCACTTACCTTCCCTACCGGTTCGCAAATGTGCACACGCATGCGCAGAACCTTGTAAACGTGGAAAAATGGGACGTCATGATGTTTGCACGGGTGGGTGGGGCATCCTGCAGTCGCCCCTACCGGTTTGCCCGAACTGGATAGAACCAGCTGAATACCACCACTGGTATGTAGGAAAAGACCTTGGGAAAATGGACTAAGAAATGCTACCTTATGGAACAATCAGATAACAGACAGCATAGCCCACAGCTGGATAGTGGATCGGTCAAGAAGCTTAGAAGGACCTTCCCTAATTTGTTGGGGTGTAAAGAAGATGGCAGGAGAACTGTACTTTCAGACTTGTCCAATCTACCTAGTAAGACAGACATCAACATTGAAATATTATTCACCCACCACTGGTAAGAAAAGGACACTTGTGATTTTGATAAAAGCCTTTGATCCTATAGATACCTTTATGTGCAAGATCGCTGGAATCTCACAAGATTTGAATATCATGTGGGCAATTTGTTTGGTGGGGAGGGGGCTATAGTACTGTGAAACCTGAGGACACCACATGAGTTCTCACATATCAGTATCACCGACAAGGTTATTCTGCCTTTGGTGGAATATCTTTAGCAAAGGAGAGCTCCCGCCCCTCCCCATCTCCGGGGCAGTTTATTCCTGAATACATTGTCTCTAGTAAGGAGACTACTCTTACTTTGTTTTCTGCCCTTCCTTGTATTTCATACAACACTGGACTTACATACAATATAGAAACATTATGCAATTTCTGAAACACCGTTCTATCTCTCTCTCTCTCTCTCTCTCTCTATCTATCTATCTATCTATCTATCTCTATCTCTATCTCTATCTCTATCTCTATCTCTATCTCTATCTCTATATATATTCCATCTATATCTATATCTATATATCTATATATGTAGGTCTTTGGTTGTTCAGGTTTTCTCCCGCGTAAAATTGGAGGTTTCTTGGCAACGTTTCGACGAAGTCTCATTTGTCATCTTCAGGCTGGTGTCTTCGGCTTCGTGCTTCTAGGAGCAATGTGTGTGATCGCAGCTGTTTCTTCCTTTTAACTGCCAGTGGGGGTGTGAACTGATTGGGTGGGAGCTTGGCTGTGTTCTGATTGGGTGGAGGTGTGTTCTGATTGGTTGGGGGTTTGGCTGTGCTCTGATTGGATGGGGGGTTGGCTGTGCTCTGATTGGCTGGGTGTGTGTTCTGTTTAGGTGCGGGCTTGGTTGTGCTCGGGTTAGTCTGAGTAGCAGGGGGATTTAAGCTGGTGAGCTGTGTTGCTGTTGTTTGGCTTCGTGTTCGTGGCCGTGCTACCTCTTCATGGTGGGTGTCAGTCTGCTTCATGTATGGATTGGAGGGGTTTAAAGGGGCTAATGATGCAGCTGTGGTCTGGCTTCTTGCCAAGAAACCTCCAATTTTACGTGGGAGAAAACCCGAACAACCAAAGACCTACATACAAACACCCGCGAAAACCTCAGAAAACGAATATCTATATATCTATCTCTCTATCTCTATCTCTATCTCTATCTCTATCTCTATCTCTATCTCTATCTCTATCTCATCTCTATCTCTATCTCTATCTCTATATCTATATATATAACAAACTATTCTAAAAATACGAGTTCCAGGTATATTAGTAAAAAAAGAAGCAGACATACTGCGAACTCCGGAACTTAAGATTTTAAAATTTTAAAAGAATTAAAATTTCATTTTACTAAGCTTTCATCAGCCATCTGCTGACATCATCAGAGTATTAAACTGCCATTACAGAGAGATCTCTCTGTAATATAGATTTATATATATCCCACTAGAATTTAGAGTGGGATACATCAAAGACAAATCTTAGAGTTCATTCAGTGTCCATAGCTCATGTTATAAAACATTGAAAGGAAAAATCCACACCTTTCTTACAGCAATGGGTTTCTGATAGGTATTATTTTTCTAAGCCAGTGTTTGAACAATGTCCTTTTCTATTGAGAGCGGCAAGGAAGATCTGTGAGATTAAGTTTCCTCAAGTTGCTCTACCTAAGATACATATGTGAACTACTATTTCTTTTCTTTCCTTAAAAAAAGAAATGAATGCCAAGTCTTCATGACCATTGACGGTCACAACATTATTCGTTAATTAATTCAGATTTACAAATAGAAACATAGAAAACTGACGGCAGAAAAAGAGCTTTGAGTTTTTTCCTTCCTTCCTTCCTTCCTTCCTTCCTTCCTTCCTTCCTTCCTTCCTTCCTTCCTTCCTTCCTTCCTTCCTTCTTTCCTTCCTTCCTCCCTCCCTCCCTCCCTCCCTCCCTCCCTCCCTTTAATTTTTAAATTTTTTTGTCAGATAATGGACATGCATTTATCCCAAGAATGTTTATATTCAGTTACTGATTGACCTCTGCTGGAAGTTGGCTCCAAGCTTCCACTATTTTTTTCTCTGAAGTAATATTTTCTAACATTACTTTTGAATTTCCTTCTTGTCAGTTTGCAGTTATGTTCTTGATTTTTGCTTAATATTGAAAATGCTGCCTTCTAGAACCTTATTCTTTAATATATTTAAAGGCTTCAATCATGTCCTCTCCCCTTTTCCTTCTGTCCTTCAGGCTGTACATATTGCCCAACTCAAATGAACCTGGGCACATTATAATAAAAACAATCCATTTAAAATATCCCATTAGATGGCACAATCTGATAAAAATAGAATAATTTCATTTCATTTCATTTCATTTATTAAATTTTTATACCGCCCCTCTCCCGAAGGACTCGGGGCGGTGAACAGCCAGGATTAAAAAACATACAATATAAACATTAAAATACTTTAAAACATAATTAAATCTATATTGGCTTCCCCCAATTTAAAACCGCTTACCCATAAAATTAAATCCCCCCTAAAGAACAAGGGTCGATTATATACTGTATATAAGTATGTACGGTATGTACATACATGTATGTATGTATGTATGTATGTATGTATTTCATGTTTCTGAACTGAGGGGCTCTTTGATAACACAAGGGAACTAAAGAAAACAACTTCTTTTTTTTTTTATTGAAAAAGTTTTCAAATACAAATTTTTCCCCTTTTTCCCCCCTCCCCCTCCCCCTCCCTAACCCCCCCTCCCCACCCATCCCCCCCTGTGACTTCTTCATAACAAAAAAAAAAAACCTAATTCATAACAGATTACTTACTCCCTCCTCTAGATATTGACCTTTACTTACTAAAAATATTATTAATATTATAACATCCCCCTTTATCCATACATTTCAGAAAAGAGAAAAGAAAGGAAAAAAAAAAGACATTATACTATGACATTATAGAATAACTTCTCCACTTTAAAACTATACGATAAGTCCTACTTTAACATTTAATCTTCTATATATATTACTATAACATTTCAAAGCGGCCTTCCCCATAAAATCTAGTTTAACATTTATTCCACTCTATCCATTTCCTCCACTCCCCTAAATATATCACTTAAAAATCCCTTTTCTTAGACTAATCAATCTACTAACTAGCTTATTCACCCACTATCATGCAAAATTACCATACACAACATTTCTTAATATCTTTGATTCACTGCCCACACTACTTAAAAATATATGTCTATATTTTCCATTATATCTAAATAAAAAAAAAGAAAAGACAATGACTTTAAATTTATAATCCATATAGTATCTTCTTTGAGGTCTTTCCACTGGATTGGTAGAACCAACATCCATAATCGGGTAACATAGCTTGCTGGTGCAACAGTTTATTCAGGATCTTCAATCATATCTGCCCCCATCAGTAGTAAATATCTTCTTATATATATAAAAGTAAAAACAACCACCCGAGTGACATTATAATTATATTCCATATAGTAATAATTGTGGGTTTCATCAGGATTATTAATTCCCATCATCGTAGTGGGTAACAACCCGATCTTCTGCATGCCCCAGCATAATTCTCTTGCCTTGTGATTCAAGATAATATAATATGTTTATCAACACAAAAAGAAATTCCAAAATGGATAATTCAAATCCATCAGTTTAAGGCTCGTTTCACGTCCCCAGATTACGGCCATGCAGAGATCTGCCACAATCCTCAGGATGATATTAACCAATACGTCGCCTCTTCTGTGTTTACACATAATCATTCATATTTTAAAGTCACTGGCTTCACTGTTGCCTGATTTAGAAATTTCTATTTTTATGCCACCTATTTCTTTTTTTCTTTTCTTTTTGTGGGTTTGGTTTCCATCCTGGTTTCCTTTCTACAAATTGTGTATCATCTGGTCGGTTTTTATTCTGCTTTGTAGATTGGTCTTGTTGGTTTTGTTTTTGTATCTCATGTTTCTTTTTTATCCCTTGTATATCCCCTAATTGGTTTCCATGCTTATCCTTGCCTTGATAAGTCATCACATTAAGGTTAGATGCCACTTCTCTCAAATTTGTAGATAGTCTAGCTGGGGTATCCAATAAATCCAAAGGCAATTCATCTGGTACAGTCTCTGTAATTCGATATTTTACCTTTATTTCCGGCTCCTTCTGCTTATCCTGTATTATACCTGAAGATGTTAAGTTCATTTTCAACCTATTTTGATAAAATTCTTCCGCTCTTTCAACAGTATTTAGCTGATATCTTTCTCCTTGGTATCTAAATATAATACCAACTGGGGCGTCCCACCTGAATGGGATATTTCTCTTTTTTAACTCATTCACCAGAAAACCAAATTTCTTCCTTTCCATCAATATCTTAGGTGGGAGTTCCTTGTAAATCCAAATCTTTCTTCCATACAATTGCAAATTAGAATTGAAGGAATTTTGCACGATATTATTCCTAATTTCTTTATCTGTAAAATAAATCACCACATCTCTAGGCAATTGCCTTTGCTTGGCAATCCAGGAGTTGATTCGATAAACTCTGTCAATCCTACAAAACACTTCTTCAGGTTGAACCTTTAGAATCCCAGCTAGAAATTCAGAAGATATTTTCCTTAAATCATCTCTATTATTTTCCTGCAAACCTCTTAATCTTATCGCATATCCTGTGAAATTATATTGTACCATTAAAATCTCTTTTTCAATCTTCTGTTGCAGATTTTCTGCATTACCATACTTTTGATCAGCATCCATTTTAGGTTTTTCTTCTAAGCTATTATCCTGAGTGTTTGTCAAATCATTTTCAATTTTTTGAATTCTATTGTCCAATTTATCTTGAATTTCTTCCATTTTAGACTCTAGTACATTAGTATTTGTGTCCAACTGTATCATAAATTCTGTAAAGCCATTAGCCACTTTTGAGAATTTTTTCTCCAAAGAATCAAACTTAGATTTCACCAATTCTTTAATTTCCTGCTTAAATTTTTCAAGTTGCTGATTCACAATCTCCTCCCTTCTTTCAATCTCCTCTATAAAAAATTCTATTATATTAAAATCAGGTTTCTGAGACTGAAGAGTTAAGACTTGTTCCTTTAAGTTGTTGGTGGGGGAATCCCCCCCCTTCTTGTTTATCTGACTTTATGAGTCTCAGTGCCATGTTTCCGCCCAGGCAGGCTTTGTTAAAAAAAAAGCAAGAAAGAAAAAAAAAGGGACTTCTTTCCAATCAACAACAATATCAAGTCTCCAAGGGAAGAAAAAGAGAAAAAGACACAGGAGCGAAGTTTTGTCTACAAATGTAGCCAGTGGTATTTATTCCGCTACATTGTAGTAATAGAAAACGGAAGGACTTTCCCTTTCAGTCTCTCCTCCAGCCGACGCCATTTTAAAAGGCTTTTTTTCCTCTTTCTTTTCCTCCTCTCTCTTAAGTAATTTTTTTAAAAAATCAGTAAAATACTTCCGGTTCAATATTACAGGTCCAGCTCACATTTTCTTTGAGTAGTCTGTTAAATTTGCAGGCTTGCTTTTGACGCCTGGCTCTGCATCAGCAGAGGTCTCCCAAAGCCCGGAGCAGCGGCTGGGGATACGGGGCATCTCATCCGCTCCGTCCCAAAAGTAAAGGAAAAACTTTTGGGACTCCGCAGAGAGTTCTACCCACCCCTGCCGGCTCTATCTCCGTTTCCATAAAATTAAATCCCCCCTAAAGAACAAGGGTCGATTATATACTGTATATAAGTATGTACGGTATGTACATACATGTATGTATGTATGTATGTATGTATGTATGTATGTATTTCATGTTTCTGAACTGAGGGGCTCTTTGATAACACAAGGGAACTAAAGAAAACAACTTCTTATTCTGGGGTCCTGGGGCAAAAAAACATGTCTCCAAAAGCTCACTTGAAGAATGGCAGTGTTGGGGAGGCAATTAATTAATTAATTGGTACAGCTGTCAATCTCAAAAAGTGACTCTGGGTGGCAAGCAGTATTAAAATAAAATTAAAACAACCAACCATGCAAAAATTAAAATACACAATCAAATCAATCAATCAGAATGAAGTGATGCCAATTTAGATCATGCAGTCTAGTCATATTTGAAGGGTATTGACAGCAGCGTTACTTCTTTGTCAGGTTTTATAAAGAGAGAGAGGGAGGGAGAGGCTGACACATGATCCAGTATTCCCTCTCCATAGTTGCTGTGTTTCTAACATCATGCAGATAAACCTCAAATCGGGAGTAAAAAGCTCAGCATGGCACGTCACGCCACTATCATTTACTCTGGAGCTGAAGACGGGTGCTGAGAGCAGGCATCAAAAGCTATTTTAAGCCAGTTTGTTCAAATGTTAGCCTCTGTGTGATGCCCACGGCCCTGGTGGATGCAAAAAAAGATCCCCCAGCTGAACTGTCAGAAGAAAAGCCAGACTCTCAGATTACACTCCAAAAGGAAAAGAGTGGGTGGCCAGGCACTTGTAGCCTGAAGCTTGTCAATTCGTTGCCTGTTAGCCCTGAGAATCCATCACACAATTAAAGGTTTTGAAGCAGTGGGACCCTTTTTTAAAGGCTCTGTTTCGATGCAAGACGGTATTGCCAAAAAGCAAGAAGGTCAAGAGAAAAAGGACTTCCTTAAATCCTCCTTCGTTCCCAATCTAGTTTATAATCTGGATACTGTCTGGTAGGTTCCCATCACGTACTATTTTTCTGTTTCGGCCAGGCAATCATCAGGGCACTATTGTGATTGTCAGAGCCCAGCTTGAAGCCATGGTGTGATCCAGAAGTGGGTTTCAGCAGGTTCTGTCCAGTTCTGGAGAACCGGTAGCGGAAATTTTGAGTAGTTTGGAGAACTGGTAGTAAAAATTCTGACTGGCCCTGCCCCCATCTATTCTCTGCCTCCCAAGTCCCAGCTGATCGGAAGGGAATGGGGATTTTGCAGTATCCTTCCCTTGGAGTGGGGAGAGAATGGAGATTTTACAGTATCCTTCCCCTGCCACGCCCACCAAGCCACACCCACAGAACTGGTAGTAAAAAATTATGAAACCCACCATTGGTGTGATCCATAGAAGAGAAGCTGATGCAATGTAGAGCAAAAAGTTACGGTAGCAACAGGTTTTTCTGGCTCAGTGGCTAAGACACTGAGCTTGTCGATCAGAAAGGTCGGCAGTTCAGCGGTTCGAATCCCTAGTACAGGTCTCCTGCATGAGCAGGGGGTTGGGCTAGATGACCTCCAAGGTCTCTTCCAACTATGTTACTGTTACTGACCTGCCTTAGAGGCTTATTAATTGTTACAGAGCCTGGCTCATCTGAGATGCTTCCTGCCTAGGAAGCAGGAAACAAGACTGTAGCATTTAAGCAGAGTCATGGACGGTTAGTGTTGCAAGATCTAAATCAGGGGTGTCCAACCTTGGCAACTTTAAGACCTGTGGACTTCAGCTCCCAGAATTCCACAGCCAACTATACTGGCTGGGGAATTCTGAGAGTTAAAGTCCAAAAGTCTTAAAGTTGCCAAGGTTGGACACCCCTGATTTATAGTTTAAGTTTTACCAGCAAGTTCTAGTTGAAACACAAACTCTTCCACAAAAATACAGATTCCTATAGCTCTCACTGAAAGAAATGAAAGGCAAACATTTGATTCCTGGATCATCCAGAACGCCAGTAGATGAAGGCAAAATTTAAGAGTACATTCCAAAAATGTAGAAAAATATATATACAAATTACTCCAAGCTACAATTTAAGTGGTATAGAGGACTCAGATAGAAACCAATAACAATTGCTAGTATTTGATGCAAAGTCTGAATATCTAGGTTACAGTTATTGGCTGAGAATAAAAATGGAAGGGGAATGAAGGATATATCACCAAAAATCATTTTTTTTCATTATGGTTTTTTTGTGTGTATGTATGACCTTGCTCTCCTGACTTTATGTTTTAATATTTGTTTTCTATTGTCTTTATATTTCAGCATTGTACAGTAAGCATAAAGATAGTTTTTTTTTAAAGCAGTGCTGTTGACAATAACATTCATAAGATATTGGGGCAGAAATATTTACAAAATGTGGGGGGTAACCCTATTGGTGCATTAGGAAGAAGCCAAGATGAGCCCAAATTTATTGCAGGAGTATGAAAATATGTCATTTTCATCCCTTTCTGTTCTGCTCATCCTTGCAACCCATCTCTCTTTTTCTGCCCCAAAACCAGCCCAACTGAATAAACAAAATGAACAATTTATAGGATAGTCCTAGACAGGTTTATTCAAGAATGCATTTCTCTGATTTCAGTGGGATTTATTGCATAAAGGTAAAGGTTCCTCTCGCGCATATGTGCTAGTCGTTCCCGACTCTAGGGGGTGGTGCTCATCTCCGTTTCAAAGCCGAAGAGCCAGCGCTGTCCGAAGACGTCTCCGTGGTCATGTAGCCGGCATGACTAAATGCCAAAGGCACACAAAACGCTGTTACCTTCACATCAAAAAGGTATTTTTCTACTTGCATTTTTACGTGCTTTCAAACTGCTAGTTTGGGACAAGTAACGGGAGCTCACCCCATTACGCGGCACTAGGAATTCGAACCGCTGAACTGCCGACCTTTCGATCGACAAGCTCAGCATCTTAGCCACTGAGCCACCGCATCCATATTTATTGCATAATAGGGTGCAATCTAGAACAATCCTTTCTTTCACGTCAGCCCTGCTGGACACAATGCACCTTATTTCCAAGGAAACAGGCGTAACATTGTGTTGCTAATAGATTTACAAGTATATTTACAGTATATCCGAGTTGGAGGTATGTCTGCTTCTATCTATACTCACTTCTGAGAACACACGCAGAGAATTGTGCTGCACCATGCATGCTTATAAGCACTATTTTGTGCACATTATCTCACAAGCCCCTGATAAAATGGCTTACCTAACAAGTGATATGGGATTGCTGTTTTACGGAGTCTCCTCTGTTTGTTTACATAGACGTTTGCAACCGTGATTTATTCCCAGGAAAAATAAATATTTCCCATGATGGTGTCCCAGAGACCAATGCATTTTTCAGAGTCCCCCTTGTGTGTGTGGCAATTTTGGGGGAGGGAAATCCAGCATAAGTAGGAATATCTACTGATCCCTCAGGAACTGCCAAGGGCAATTCTTTTTAAGCAAGGGATGGAGCAGAGGGACTATGGATAAACTGCATCAAAAGCTCCCAAGCAGCCTCCAGCCAAACATTTTGCTTTATATCAGCTCCAATGCTGGCCTAGTTTCTTTCTCAAAATAATGAGTATGGAGACAAACATCTCACAAAAAGCTGTCTTTGCTTCTGCCTTGCCAGGCTGAATCGAGCGTGCCTTCAATTTCAGTGGAAGTCCTTGCATTGAAGCTTTCCCAAAGGATATGAAGACCCACTATTTTCATGTTATATTTGCTGCCTCTGCTTCCAGCCCACGGTATTATAATTGTTGGCTCCCTCTACGTATTAGGAGTAGATCTGTAGGTGGGAAAGAATGCCAAGGATGGCTTCGTAAGATGGAAGGCAGGTAGTCCTCAACTTACGATCACAATTGAGCCAGTGGTGATATTCAATTTTTTTTACTACCAGTTCTGTGGCGTGGCTTGTTGGGCATAGTGTGGCTTGTTGGGCGTGGCAGGGGAAGGATACTGCAAAATCCCCATTCCCTCCCCACTCCTGGGGAAAGGATATTGCAAAATCTCCAATCCCACCCCACTCTGGGGCCAGTCAGAGGTAGCATTTGCCGGTTCTCCAAACTACTCAAAATTTCTGCTACTGGTTCTCCAGAACCTGCTGAATAGCACCCCTGAATTGAGCACAACATTTCTGTTGCTAAGTGAGTTTTGCCCCATTTTATGACCTTTCCTGCCACAGTTAAGCAAATCACTGCAGTGGTTGAGTTGATAACATGGCTGTTAAGTAAATCTGGCTTTCCCATTGACTTTACTTGTCAGAAGATCACAAAAATGATCACATGATCCCGGGACACTGCAATTGTCATAAATATGAGTTGCTAAATGTTTGAATTTTGATCACGTGACCCTGGGGATGCTGCAAAGGTCGTAATTGTGAAAAAATGGTCATAAGTTGCTTTATTCAGTGCCGTTGTAACTTTGAACGGTTACTATATGAACTGTTGTAAATAGAGGACTACCTATAATTGATTTCCTAACAGGTCAGCATCAGAAACCAAGCAGAAAAAAAAAACTATAGTCATGTAATGGTTGGATAACCATTTGTCTGAAGTAGTGCAGGGTTTCCTGCAGTGGTGGGTTTCAAAATTTTTTACTACCGGTTCTGTGGGTGTGGCTTGGTGGGTGTGGCTTGGTGAGTGTGGCAAGGGAAGGATACTGTAAAATCTCCATTCCCTCCCCACTCCAGGGGAAGATTACTGCAAAATCCCCATTTCCTGCCGATCAGCTGGGACTCGGGAGGCAGAGAATAGATGGGAGTGGGGCCAGTCAGAATTTTTACTACCGGTTCTCCAAACTATTCAAAATTTCCGCTACCGGTTCTCCAGAACTGGTCAGAACCTGCTGAAACCCACCTCTGGTTTCCTGCCTAAGCAGGGGGTTGGACTAGAAGACCGCCAAGGTCCCTTCTAACTCTTTTATTCTATTTTAATTGGTGTTTGGACCCCTTTGGGCAGATACCTTGGTGTATCAATAAAGATCCCGCATGTATCCCGATTTTCACTTGGAAAATATTGGTGAATGGGGTGCCTGATAGATTAAAAGGAAGTTGAGGAAAATAAGAATTTCTCTATTTGTTACAAGCTTGCCAACGGTTACTAATTTGTATTGCTACCCTGAGTCCCACAGCCAGTCTCTATTAGCTGAGAAATGGGCCTCCTATCTTTCTCTCCAGTTACTTGAGGACAGTGTAGGAATTAATGAACTAATTCATCTATGTCTCAGCAGTAGTGGTGTCACCTTTAACAGGGGAAAATCAGAAGCCTAGGCTTGAGAAATGTGTGTGTGTTAAATGTCAGTTTCTTCTTTGCAGCTATCCGCTTAGAAGCTTCATTAGTAAGAATAACTGCATTGTGTTTTTTTCAAGTTGGAGAATAATTTCCCACAAGAACTAATTGGCTATGAAGTTATACTGGCTATTTCAGAATGCGAGAATATATTTGTTTTCCTCTACCTTAGCTTCCAAACTTCATTTGTTAGAATAGCCGCAAAATTCATCAAAATTCATATTTATTTATGTGCTGCCCTATCCGAATGGCTTATTGTACTTGTTTTGTATTGATTCATTAATTCTACAGATTCGTACGGATTCAATGCCAGAGGATTGGTGAGCTCCTGACCTGCATTTTCTCTGGTTTGGTCAAAACATAATCTTAACCAGGTGACAGGTGCAATTCTACGCAGGGTATCTATCTGCAGGATGGGACTAGAGGAAGCAGCAGCTGAGGTCATGCAATCTTTATACCAGCCGTGTCCTATTGTTTAAGGTGAAGAAAGAAAGGTTGGAGCTTCATATCTATTAGTGCTGGCACTACCAGACAAGAGAGAAAATATAAGTAAGCTGTCTTAAACAATCCTCTAATTAAGGATGGTTAAAAAGTACATTTGATTTGTATTCAACGAATCTATTAAAATTGCATTTTCCGAAAATATCTCTTTTCAGAATTTAGTGTACAAAAATGCACTCATTAGCAAACAAAACCCTAGAACAGAAACACACGGAGAAAAGAGTTTGGGGGAGGGAGAACCAGAGTAAACACTGTGCAAACAAAAAAAGGTCTATATAGAAAAATGTGTATATCAAGACAAATGTGGGCAGAATGCCTTCATTTTTCATTTGGACTGCTTTGACCGAAATGGCAAACTGATGCGGAAATAAGATGAAATGAATTTAAGTCAGAAAAATGACTCGTGGAACAAAATCGAACTTGACTGATATACTCTTTGCTTTTTTTGGATTAACTCAGAAGCCGAGTCATTCCAAAAATATCTCAAACATTAAAATAGTACATACATATATACATAATATACATACATACATACATACATACATACATACATACATACATATATATTCTTAGCTAAACTAAACGGTTGGAGGCAGGGGTGAAATCCAGCAGGTTCGGTAGCGGAAATTTTGAGCAGTTCGAAGAACTGATAGTGGAAATTTTAGGTAGTTCAGAGAACTGGCAAATACCACCTCTGGCTGCCCCCGAGTGGGGTGGGAATGGAGATTTTGCAATATCCTTCCCCCAGGAGTAGGGAGAGAATGGGGATTTTGCAGTATCCTTCCCCTGGAGTGGGGTGAGAATGGAGATTTTGGAGGATCCTTCCCCTGCCATGCCCACCAAGCCACGCCCACCAAGCCACACCATGCCCACCAAGCCAAGCACACAGAACCAGTAGTAAAAAAATTTGGATTTCACCACTGGTTGGAGGCCTTAACCAACCAATTTTGCTTTGTTTTTTTAATAAAAAAAAGAAAAGAAATCATACTTCTGAATTTCAGTAGTAACTCTATATACGGGGATCCATTATATGGACAAGGGGGAGCAGGTGAGATTATGTCCATCATGAGGTCATCACATCAAAATTATTGCATTATTTTTGCCATATCTTACAATGTTAATGTTATGTAACATTAAACTTAATATGAAGTTATTATGACATTTATGTCTCCGGCTTGTTATACCCCATGCTACCATTCTAGTAAAGGGACTTGTTCTGAGGATGGGGGTAAATCATATATACTTATCCTTTTGATACAAGCCAGAGAAAAAAAGTAGAGCCTTTTAAAAATCTTTGCCCCTGATTTAAGGTCAGCTTTTGTAAACTCAATAGCTAGTTTTCACCTTGGGACAATTTTGTAGGCATCTCTGCTGGTTTTCACATTATTATAATTAGGCCTCACTGTGTGGTAGGAACTTAAGCATTCACTCCATAGTCATTGAGGTTAATTAGCCTAAACATGCCTTTCCCACATGGATTGGATAATGTTTGAATATAGGTGTTGCCTGACACGAATGTCTTTTTTTTTTTTAATAAAAAAAGAAATCTGAAGTCTTATTTAAATTCTTGCTTTTCAAAATAAGAATGCATACTTAGAATCTTCATGCAATGAAAGTATAATTCTCTTTGCTCCTTGTGCTTACAAAATTAAGTACTTAATTCACCAGTGCTTAAAGAATTAAGATGTACCTTGTGAGATCAGAGAGGAACGTTTATAAATCCCAGCACTTTTTAATGCTACACAACTATGAATAGTGTTTTCTTTTTTTTTTATTCTGCTGCTGAAAATCTTCATACATTATGTTATTTCAATACAATGATATTTATCTGATATCATTACAAATTCTTGGCACACTGTTATATAAATAACTTTGAGAATTGTAAATAAAGAAAAGGAAAAAAACTCAACGTATTAACTACAATATTAACTATAATTCCCCATGCTGGCTGGGAATTCTGAGAGTTGATGTCCACAAGTCTTAACGTTGCTAAGAATGGACACTCCTGGTCTAGTCCATCCTTAGTTACATTAGTTCACAAAGTGATTATTCTTGCAACCTAATTTACCGGTCAGTGGTGGGTTTCAAAATTTTTTACTACTGGTTCTGTGGGTGTGGCTTGGTGGGCGTGGCATGACTTGGTGGGCATGGCTTGGTGGGCATGGGAAGGCTACTGTAAAATCTCCATTCCCATCAGTGGTGGGTTGCCCCGGTTCGCACCGGTTCTATAGAACTGGTAGTAAAACCGTGGGAGGCTCTGCCCACTGACCCTGATGTCATGAAAACGCTTCTGCGCATGCCCAGAAGAGCGCGTGCGTGGCCCCGTTGCGAACTGGTAGTAAAGGTAAGTAGAGCCCACCCCTGATTTACATCCCCCTCCAGGGGAAGGTTACTGCTAAATTCCCATTTCCTTCCGATCAGCTGGGACTCAGGAGGCAGAGAATAGATGGGGGCGGAGCCAGGCAGAATTTTTACTACCGGTTCTCCAGAACTGGTCAGAACCTGCTGCAACCGACCTCTGTTACCGGTACCTTGCAGGGTTGTTGTGTGGAAAACTAGGAAAAAAGTACATAGTGCAAACAACTTTTTCATGCTGAAAACTATCCAAACCATAGCTTTTTGACACTGCTACAAATATTTTTCTATAAGCTGACTGGATACAGGTCAGTTATAGCAAGGCTTAATTTAGCAGCTGGCTTATCCATGCTCACGCAAATATTTTTCTCTGCAAAAGGGACATTTAGTTTTACTTTTTAGTTTTACAATATCATTGCGGAGTTGACAATAATGTATTAATTTTTTGCCTCATATCAGTGTTCATTTTTACAAACGTGATGTTGATGTAAAGTTGTCATATACCTGAATAATCAAAAGTGACTTTGTGAAAGATTTTAAGAAAGGTGCCTTAAGGTATATGGAGATGCACCTAGATGAACGATAACATCACAAAAACATGAAAATAAAATGAAAATACGCTTTTCATTTTAGATATAAGCAGCGGTAGAACTCCCTGTCACCTTAAAATAATTTCTATTATGTAATTTCTGTCACTTAACACCCTGATCAGTTATCCCACTGGAAAACGCTGAGACTTATGATTGCATTAAGACGAAGCAAAAATCATTTTGTTTGCTTTGTGATGTTTTCATACATCTTTTCATATACATATACCCTTCATACATTTAAATCATAAAGTGGATGTATGTGTGAGCTATTCTTACATCCATAGACTAGATAGACAGTTAAAAAGGTCATATATTTTGGTGTATATGGGTGAATATGTTATTATCGAGCAAAGTGATTATCGTCTGGGTGGTTGGGAGAGTTGAATGGTTTTTTTTTTTAATCTCTCCCCAACCCTCCTGAACCCTTAGTCATCTCATGAAGCTGACTCATGAAAAATTAAGGATTGCACTTTTCCATTATAAAAAAAAAAAGATTCCCCCCCCAAAAGAAATAATAAAGAAAATTCTGACACGTGCAGAAATGGATAGGCTGACACTAGAACTTAAAAAAAGGGATGAGACAGAATACTATAAAATTTGGAACAAATTGTATCAATGGTTGGAAAGGAGAAAAGGAGTTGGAACAAAAAAGAGTGAAAGTTTGTAGAACTGACACGGGATAATATTTTGACAAATATGCAAATGAAGACAAGGGATATGTTTATAAGATCAAAGTAGCAATGTAGGATAGGTAGTAGTTATATTTATTGTTATGTTAAAAAAATATGTATGGATATGACAAAACCAGGATGGTCACACAGTGTCCAATGTTTTTGATGTGTACTTAATAAAAAAACTTTTTAATAATAAAAATAAGGTTTCCCATCTAGTCGTGTCTGACTCTAGGGATCAGTGCTCATCTCTGTTTCTTAGCCAAGGGATCCAGCATTTTCTAAAGATGCTTCTGTGGTCATGTGGCTGGCATGACTATATGCTGATGCATACAGAACACTATTTGTTACCTTCCCACCAAAGTGGTACCTATTTATCTATTCGCATTAATGTGCATTTGAACTGCAAGGTTAGGATTTGCTATATAACTAATAAACTAATAAATAATTAAGGTATTTGCTGCCAAAATCTTTTATTGCTTATCATTCAGAGATGAAACAGACCCATGGAAGGGAATAGCTATGAATTATAACAGCTCGGTCTCCAGGGTCAAAAGTCATCATGTGTCAGGCAGTGAGGATAACTTTTAAAGCCATAAACATCTGAATTACATCTGGGATAGTGCATAAGGGAATAATTCCCACCTTTTGGAATTCCCTATCAAAAAATATCAGGCTCCTAAGTCCTTCTCTATTGCTTGCAGAGAAGCCTAATTTTATTTAGGCTGACCTTTGATTTGTGATTTAAGGACTCTTGGGGAGTGTTTGTGCTAAAGTGTACTTAAAAAAATATTTTAAATGATTTCTTTTGTTTATTAATCATCTTGAAGGCAAGTTATAAATCGAAAGAAAGGAAGGAAGGAAAGGAAAAAGAAAGATTGAAAGAAGCAAAAACAGAAAAAATAAATAAAAGAAAGAAAGAAAGAAAGAAAGAAAGAAAGAAAGAAAGAAAGAAAGAAAGAC
The DNA here is from genome assembly GCF_059756535.1 of Pantherophis guttatus. Classification (NCBI taxonomy): domain Eukaryota; kingdom Metazoa; phylum Chordata; class Lepidosauria; order Squamata; family Colubridae; genus Pantherophis; species Pantherophis guttatus. Next base: position 85,709,122 of record NC_142064.1, on the reverse strand, counting down.
AGACAGACAATTTTCCTGTTCTGATTATAGGCTTCCCAAAGCATCTAGTTGGCCAATGTGAAAAAAAAGATGTTAACAAGAGGAGACTTTGATTCTGTTCAGCAGGACTCCTAGTTCTCTCACTGACAAAGCTGTACTTACTAAAAATAATGTTGGAAAGGATTGATTTGAAAGGAGATTAAAGCAATCATGTAAGTATTATTAGTTATGTCAGGTTGGGACATGAAATTCAATCATAATTTAGCAGGCATTCTATCTCACCCTTCAGGTGGAAGGGAAGACCTGATATCCTTGGGAGAAAGCCTTCCCTTTCGTCATACAGTATTGTTGGAAGGAAAATCCAACAATATGGTTCAGTTCCAAGCTGGGAGAAAGTAGCTGGAAATAAAATGGAGGCTGGAGGCTGATTGGAAAGAAAGATTCTGTTTATTGATGAAAAGAACCACCAGGGTTTGTGGTTCTGGTGCAGTTGACAAAATGGAGTTGAGAGTGGGTGTTTTTATACCTTCTTTGAGTTTTTTATTTGAGCTTCCTGTTCCTGTACAAGAACATGTCCTTTAATATTCTATTGGCTGTTGTCAGATTCCTATGGGGTCATGGCTGGCTTTATAGGCAAAAGGGGAAATACAAATCCTAGGTGCTTGTCTGAGCTAATCCTCTCAACCCTTTTGGCTTGCTTAATTGCTTATTGCAGTCTTTCTGAATATATTACCAAATCTGCATTTCTAAAAGCTGGCCGCCTCAATTTCTACTTGGGGGCAGGGAGATTGGTGCTGGTTTCTGCCTCCCTTAAGATTTTTTTTCCATTTGTCCTTCAGGGGAAATATTCTATTTTGGGGTGGGGGGGGAGGATTCCCACAGCATCATCCCAGACTTTGTATCCCTGCCCAATGATACAGCCTCTGCAGATGAAGCCATATTGCTTCAGGAGGGGAATGCTGCTTCAGAAATGATAGCATGCCATTTTTTGAGCTTGGAAAAGCTTTCTGTGCTCTCAGTGGATTGAAGTCTTAGCTTACTCTGCTTCCCACTTCCCAGGCCCCCATTATGCAGCCAGCACATCAACAAGATGTGTTTTGAAAGCATGATTTTCCAACATGGTGAACCCCCAAAGCATTAGAGATGTATTCTTAGTCGTTTGTCTTAAGGGGGTGGGAAGGACACTCGGTCATTGGCCAGAATCAAGCTTAATAACTTAAAGTTTCTTTTGTCCATCTATTGACCAGAAAGAAGAACAGCTGATTGACCCAATTTACAAAGTTTTGTGGGCTCAGAAGAAACATTTAGATGTGCCCTTAATCCCTTGATGTCCAAATAGATATGAATAGGTATGAAAATAATCAAGAGAGTCTAGATAGGTTGGCCAATCAGGTTTGTTTTAAAACTACTTCTGAAGGCTGGAATATATAAGGCTGTAAATCTGAAAGCTTTTCCATTGTTATTAAGTCTGGAGAACAAAAAGAGCATGAACTAAGCTTTCTGGGCCTGTATTGCTTCAGAGGGATCACATCATATGATTGAATATCCTGCACAGCAGAAATTCTTGCGGCTGAAATGTTAGTTCTTTCTGAAAGAGGATACAGAGGAAACTTGTTCCTGATGTGCTAATTCCTAAAGCAAGGATATCCAATCTTGGCAAGTTTAAGACTTGTGGACTTCAACTCCCAGAATTCCTCAGATAGCATGGCGAACTGAGGAATTCTGGGAGTTGAAGTCTACAAGTTATCAAGCTTGGACACCCCTGTCTTAAAGGAATCCAAATAAGAGCCTCCAGTCCTCTCCCACCATTACCTGCTTCAACTTGCCTTCTAACATGGATCCATCCTTGAAGCACAGGGCCTGCTTTATTTTGAACTGTGCCAATTCACTCTAGTGCTTCTGCAATCTAGGAAGGAAATGCAGGCATTTTTTTTTAGCTGGGGAGAATGGAGGAAACAGAGCACATGAAGAAACTCCCAATGAGGGAAAGGGAAATAAAGAGGCTGTTGCTAAGCTGAAGGAAAGCCTCAGGAGAGGTGTGCTACATGCTTTAATGCAAGATGAACTGAATACATTGCTTGAGAACATTGTAGCTCCTGGCCTCATTTATCATACTGACAAGGATACTGACAGCTATCTGCAGTGATTCATCAGAGTAATGGCTGACTAGCAACGAGAGCCTGCTAGCCGGGAGCTGCTGGGGTAGATGGGGAATCTGGCTTGAAACAAAAATTCCTGGCTTTCTGCATTTGTGCTGTTTCTGTCATGTTTTATTCATTGTGCTTAATGGGACACAAGCAGCTCTTGCATTGACTGTGGGTTATTTTACTGATCTTCTAGGGCCTTGCAGTCTCCGCTCCCTCAATAGGCCTGACCTGACAGGGAGGTGATGCCTCTCTTTCTTTTCAAGTAGTGGTGTGTGAGGAAAAAGCCCTGGTCATGCTACAAAGCTTGGTGTGACCACCTAGGTGTGGATAGAAAAACAGGAGTTAGAATACAAATTGGAATTGGGCTTCGGGACAATTGGCCTTGGGAAATGAATCTCCTTAATTTATTAGATCAGTGTGTCAGGCCTGGAAGCCATCTTTTACTTTGAATCTTCAGGGTTGCAACATTTAGTGCTGTGGGAAACTGGGAGGGGGGAAAATGCTCTGTCTTAGACATTGGCAAAAAGAATCAGAACACTAAATACAAGCTAAGTGGACATGACCTTGTAGATGACCCTCACTTTGTCAAGGACCTTGGAGTAGTCATATCAAATGATCTAAGTGCCAAAGCCCACTGTAACAACATCGCCAAAAAGGCATTAAGGGTTGTAAACCTAATCTTGCATAGCTTCTTCTCCAGTAATATTACACTACTAACCAGAACATACAAAACATTTGCTAGACCAATTCTTGAATACAGCTCATCTGTCTGAAACCCGCACTGCATATCGGACATTAATACAATTGAGCGTGTCCAGAAATATTTCACAAGAAGAGTCCTCCACTCCTCTCCTCGTAACAAAATACCCTATGCCACCAGACTTGAAATTCTGGGTTTAGAAAATTTAGAACTACGCCGCCTTCGGTATGACCTAAGCATAGTTCATAAAATCATCTGCTACAATGTCCTACCTGTCAATGACTACTTCAGCTTCAACCACAACAAAACACCAGCACAAAATAGATACAAACTTAAAGTGAACCGCTCCAAACTCGATTGCAGAAAATATGACTTCAGTAACAGAGTTGTTAATGCCTGGAATGCACTACCAGACTCTGTGGTCTCATTCCAAAACCCCCAACCCCCCCAAAACTTTAACCTAAAACTGTCTACTGTTGACCTCACCCCATTCCTAAGAGGTCTGTAAGGGGTGTGCATAACAGCACCAACGTGCCTACTGTCCCTGTCCTAATGTTCCCTTTAATTGTATTCATTTTATGTATTCAATTCATGTTTATAATTATATATATTATCTAAAATGTACTCGACAAAATAATAATAAAAAATAATAACATTCTTTTCTTTGAGAGTCAAGCACATTCTGCCCTGCACCTGGAGGGGTGTGACTGGGAGGCATCTCCAGTTGGGGCGGTGCATTGATTGGACCATGTGATGGACATGTGTGTGCTGCGACAGGGACTTGCACTTTCTTCTGGGTGGGGAAAACTTGGAAGCTTTCAGATTCGGGTTTTCCCAAATGTGCCAATATGACATCTCTAATAAAATGGAACTTAGAGGAACTTCTAGCCTTGGAGTCTTCTTTCGTTGGGGGTGTTACTTGGAACCCTGACACAGTGGTTTTCAAATTTGGCCATTTTAAGAGGGGTGGACTTCAACTCCCAGAAGTTCCTCCCTCTTAAAATGGCCAAGTTTAAAAAACATTGTATTAATTAGATGGATTATATCTAAAAAACCAAGACCTATTTTTGGTAAAAAAATAAATAAATGATGATATCTAAGCACTGATATCACTACAGTGAGGAATGGAGCTGGGTTATCTGCAAAGTCACCACTCTCTGAGTCTGACTGCTATCCCATCAGATTGAATAGAATAGGCACTTTTGAGATCCCTTTTCTTAAATAACTTGATCTAGTAGAACCTAGAAGTGGTGCCTATCTGGTGATCTGGCAGGCCTCCCCACTTTTAAGACTTCCAGAAGCTCTTCCCTCAGGCACCAGGGTAGTGTGAGATTGGCTAGTGAGTGGATGGTTTGTAGGAGCATCCCAGAACCTGAGGCACCAATTTTTTTTGTCTCTGTTATGGTTTTTAAAATTGTATTATGGTTTATTGTGATTGTGAATCACCCAGAGTTCTGCTTCAAGATGGGTACCCATACAAATCTAACAAACAAATAAACAAACAAAAATTCTAAAAGGTTATACACAAATACCTCAAGAGTGACAACATATATAGTTGATAACAATGCTTTTTTTTTTTCTGAAAGAGAATTCTAACTCAATTTCCATGGCTTTAAATCATCATTTTTTGTTCATGTTGAGTTTTATTTTCTTTCCTGGCTAATCCTTTTTTAGAAAAAAAAAATCTCAAGCTGTTAAAGACAACATTAGGCCTACTTTCTGCTTGAGTGTGTTAATGGATGTGGATAAAAAGAAAGCAATAAAATAAGATCTAGATTTTTCACTTCTCTTCAAAACCAGTGTAGAAAAGACAAGTTGTGCTTAAGCCTTCTGGCAGTTTTTTAAAAAAATGAGATTCATACATTTCACTGAAGTTCTGCTTATTTTGGTGGCTGCGTCTTGTTGTTTTATATATATGTGTAAAAACCATTTGGTATGTATAGTCAATGAAAAACTCATAGCCCAGCAAGCTGTTATCATTAAGGAAGCCCTTAATTTTGAAGCCATTCATTATTTAGCCACAGCACAGTAGTTTCAAGACCCCTGTCAGGATCAAAGAGGCTGTTTGTTTGCATGCTGTGCAAATTCATATTGAAGTAGAATATTTTCAAGATTGCAAAGTGATTCTCAGAAAGAGGAGATTCAGAAAAGAATAGAAAAATCCATTTCTAATCCAAGCATTCTCAAATACAAACTCCTCTACAGAACAGGGGCATTTCCTGTACAGTACATTTGGAAAGCAACACAAATTGCCCTGAAAAATTTAGAGCCTTCCATTTTCCTGAAACTTAGTTTTACATAACTCCTAATACCATGACACTTCATGTCTCCTAACCTAGCTTCCCATGATGAACTGCGGCTGGAAGATTATCTATGTGCCGCAACATGCAACAAAAAGGACAATAAATTAAGGTAGATCCTAGGTGCCCCTTCATCTAGGTGGCTTCAACCCCAAAAAATGCTTCTACGGGCAAAGATGTCAGTGTTGGAGAGGGATTTTACCTCTAGCTGTCAATGTTGTTTTCCATATTATTCTAGCAGAGATCCCATTTTGATCTGTGCCCCATTCGTTAGCACAAGGAAAACTGTAGAAATTGAGGAATACAACAGAGATTAGAGATTACTGGCATTTTAGTTGGCTCTGTAATAATCTGAGAAGGCACATCATTATCCCTCTGACATTTGCTGTACCACAACATTGGGTGGAAGTCACTGTCACACTCTGTCATTGTAATAGGAAGTAATAGGAAGGAGAATTACCAGTGCACAATCTCCAGAGCAAATTTTGAGGGGCAGAGGTATAACCAAAAGGACATGACCAGAGTCCAGGCCTAGAGTTACATTCTGAATCCAACCTATTATATTAGATAGTAGGTTCCATTTTTGCCAGTGACTCAGTGATGGAATAAATGTACAATTCCATTTAGAAAACATTCCACCTTCTTAAAAAATACCATTGCTAACCTTGCCACCAAGTGGTTCAGAAGAAAGAAAGGAGATAGACATGGGCAGAATACCTAAGGAATCTTTGGACTTTTAGCTGTCATTCTGACACATCTCCCACAATATCAGAGAACTGGCTGTGATGGCTAGTAATCTGGAGAGCCACAAATACCACATTCCTTCTCTAAGTATACCGTTAAGTTCAGCTCTGACTATCTCTACCCTGTGCACTTTGCAAATACATAAAAATTCAAAAAGCTGCTTCCTAGCAACTCTTAGAAGCATAACGGTTTCCAGAAGGAGCAGCCATGTGAATCTGTGCACTTCAAACTCTCAGTCCTTGCAGTGGGCAATGCTAATCAGTTCAGTGTTCCATAGTTGTGAGTCTGTGTGCTGTTTCTCTTCACTTCATGGCACGGTGAACAAGCGAAGAGGAATGGGATAAAGCAATATTTAGGAACCTGGGGAAGAAAAATTTCAAATATCTCTTAGTACAAAGAAATTCAGTGACGGAGAAATGGGCAAAATGTACTCCAGAATGCATACAAGTGGTCCTTGACTTACCACGATTCATTGAGCAACCATTCTAAGTTACAACGGCATTGGGGGGGAAAAATGACCTACCAGTCCTCACACCTACGAACATCACAGCATCTCCACAATCATGTGATCATAATTTGGCCGCTTGGCAACCAGCATTTCTGGTCATGTGATCACCATTTGTGACCTTCCCAACTGGCTTCCAACAAGCAAAGTCAATGGGGAAGCTGAATTCATTTAACAACTACTGTGACTCACTTAACAACCATGGCACATAAGTCATAAAATTGGGCAGGACTCCTTTTAACATCTGCCTTGTTTAACAATAGAAATTTCGGTCTCAATTGTGGTTGTAAGTTGACGACTACCTGTATTTCTTCCTTATGTGCATCTGTACCACGAGCCTTAGGTTTTAAAGGTTACTGCTGCTTCTGAAGTCATCCAGACTTTTGGCTGCTCTTAGGACTGTTGCCTTTCCAGATGCTAAAGGCCCAGGGGTGGATTCCATTTACCTATATTCTCAGTTGGCAACGGGATTGCATGCGTACACAAGCAAAGCTCGTGCACACGCCTTGCTTCTGCCCATGCACAGATCACTGATGATGACATCCGGGGCGGTGGGCGGGGCCTCCCGCCGGTTGTACTACTGGTTCTTGTGAACCGGGGGCAACCCACCACTGTAAAGGCCTCATTTGATACATGAAGCTACATGTACAATATACATAAACAGGACAGACTTGAAGAATATAGGAGCTGGAACTTCTTAATCAGCCAATAGCAAAAAGATCCAACTTCTCTTTTCCTCATTTTGATCTTTTGGAACCATTCAGTTATGAGGAAAAGTGTTCCAATGGTCATTTTATCTGACCATAGAAAATTTCTGATTGGATGAAGTTAGGAACTGCATTCCCCTGTCTTCAGAATTGATTGTTGAAGGTACACGTATTCCTCAACTTGTGACCACAATTGAGCCCAAAAGTTTTGTTTTGTTCATTGAATTTTGCCCCATTTTATGACCTTTCTTGCCACAATTGTTAAGTGAATCACTGTAGTTGTTAAGTTAGTGACACTAACTTTTTAAAATGAATCTGGCTTCCCCATTGATTTGGCTTGTTAGAAAAGTGGTCACAAAACCTCAGGATACTGCAACTGTCATAAATATGAATCGGTTGCCAGGTGTCTGAATTTTGATCACATGACCATGGGGATGCTGTAATGGTTGTCCGTGTGAAAAACAGCCATAAGTCACTTTCTTTCAATGATGTTGTAACGTTGAACGGTTACTAAATGAACTGTTGTCATTCGAGAACTACTCATTTCTCTCTTTCCAATTGGTGGCAAGCTCAAAGAAGAAAATGCAGTTTTGCTCACTGTCATTTCTGGTTTCACAGTAAGACAGCTTCTTTGGATTTATGGTCAGTTTTAAAATATATATTAAATGTTCAAATGGTTAAAAATACTATCTGTCGTATCGGTCATTCCAAAAGTTCAATTATTTGTATCTTTTCTTTAACTGGAACAGCTGTTGCCCGCAGATCTAATACTGTAGTCTTCGATGCTATGAGAATAACAGAGGAAGACTAACTGAAGCCATTTCCATGGCAATAAGCAAGGACCTTGGCTGACTTACCCATTTATGTCCATCAGAGGATATATATATAATTTGCACTTTTTCTAATGTATCTCCCTTTTTCCTGGACAGTGAATAAGCCATGGAATTAGTGACAGTTTACCTTCTAATCAAAGTGATCAAACATCCCCAAAGCCTACCCATGGATTAAATTCAAGTCCCTCTCTAGCAATTAATGGTGCTTGTTTGGATGAAAGGATGTTAGACAGAAGATATTAACTGCCAGAGGTAGTGAAGCTGAAAAGTCATTATAGGATAGCTCCTGTTTAAATCTGCCCTCTCTTTTCCCACTGATGTTTATTTCTGAATAAGAATGGATGAGACCAGGCAGTTAGCTTGTCCAGGAAACAAGGTACAATATCTATATTGGGAAGGGTTGGGGGTGATTAATCTCAGCCTTAATTTTCTATCATTACAGTGGGATTAATAATGAGTTACCTACATCACTATTCTGTGGAGTAAATGATCCAAGGTAGATCAGGGCTTACAGTGACAAATCCAAATGGCCTACAACATGGGAGTAAAAAATAAAAATAGTTCCAAAGCTGCTATTTAATATATACCCTGTTTCCCCCAAAATAAGACATCCCCTGATAATAAACCCAATCGGGCTTTTGAGCACATGGCAATAAGCGCTTATTTCAGGGTTCAAAAAAATATAAGACAGGGTCTTATTTTCAGGGAAACATGGTAATTATTATTCTTCTCCCCAAGGAGCTTAAGCCATATATGCAGAAGTGGTGTTCAGCCACTTCCTACCGGTTCGGGTGAATCAGTAGCGGAGATCGCGGGTGGGCCCGCCCCTGCCCACTGCCCTGGCTCTTTGCCGTCCTATTTAGGAAGACACGCATGTGAGCAAAGCACATGTGTAGAAGGCCGGGCGCATGCATGGAAGATGCATGTGCGCACAAAGCAAGTGTGTGTGTGTGTGTGTGTGTGCACGGCGAACTGGTAACAACAAAATATGAAACCCACTGCTGCATATATGGCACTTTTTATTACTATCTTCCTAACCATCTTTTAAAGCAGGTTAGACTGACATATTATTATTATTAATTTGATTTATTAATTTGATTTATTAATTTATTAATAAGAATGAGATTCTAGATCAAAATGATCCAGAAAGTTTTGTAGGCTTGCAGGTATGTGAGCCCAGACCACGTTTAATGCTACATCTGCTATACCGTATTGCCTTTCAAATTAATGGAGATAGATGTGATGTAACAAGCAATGTCACAGCAAGTTCATCACTAACATTATGCTGATGAAAAATAACATTTTGCTGATGAAAATGTGGATAATATGCTTGTCACATTCCTTTGTCAAATCAGGGATAATAGTCTGATCAGCCCTATTATAACTACAGCATGATGTCCTCTGTTTAGCAGATGATAGATCGATTTATACTTGAAAGGAAAAAAGCCAATGCAATCTTGGGCTGCATCAACAGAACGAAAGCATCAAGATCACGAGAAGTGATCATATTGCTTTATACAGCACTAGTGAGGCCAAACTTGCATACATTACTGTATAGGAGAGGGGACTAGGAGACCCCCTGAGATTCCTTCCAGCCCTATGATTCTATGTTCTATGAAGCTTTTCCTTATAAAAGCCAGGAAAATGGAGCTTCTTGCAGCAGAAAACAAATGTAAATACAGACTGTGTAACTGTTTATGAACAATCCAAAATGAGGCTCACAAAGATATGAGCAGGCAGGATGTATACTCAGGATCTAACCACATAAGAAGTTAATGATGTGATTAGCAATAATCTTATTAAGTTTTTAAATATTAAACAGGAGGCAAGTTGGGGACGGGGAAATTGTCATCTGCACTATAGCACACATGCCAACATTCTAGATTAGACCCAACTGCTATCTCGAGAAGGAATGGTCCCTGCTGCCATTAGTATTATAAGAAAGTTTCGGGGTTTTTCCCCCCTACTGCTAATTGCTAGGAAGCAATTAATACAGCCTCCACTTATGCAATTTTATCTAAATGATTATTACAACCCCATCTTGTACTTAATTTTTTACTATCACCATGATTACTAATCATTTGTTAGCTTCAGGTGCAGCTAGTCTCTTTTATGTAGAGTCATTAAAGATAAATTACATCCAGCAATTCTTTCCTACTTGGGTATCTTTACATGTAGGTACATTAAATTCAAGTTATCTCAACTATTATCATCTTATTTAGCAATTAATTCTCCACAAAGCCCGGAGACTCAGTTTTACTATGGGGAATGAAAAGACTTCAATATTATATTTGAGATGGGAATTTCTAGAGCTTCGAAGAAAGGCAAACTAGAACAACCTACCAGGATTTTCTTAAAGAAGGAATAAATAGAATCTGATAAATAGAGTCAAAGTAAATATAATTCTTTCTCTTGTATTTTAGGTCCAGCTTCGTTCTGCCTTCACGTTGATTTTGTGCAAAACGATCATTATGAGATTCTGCCAGCCCTTCAAGATAGACCAGATTAAGATACCAATGCCACAAAAGTCAGGACTACTTTTACTCAAAAGCTTAGTAACAGAATTTTTCAAGTCTGAATGCGCTTCTCCATCTTTCCCTTTATCTTTGTGTGATCTAGGGTGGGGTTTATCTGAGATGTTCCCTCACATTTTCTTGGCCTGGGCTTTCTTTATCTTTCTGGCCTGGATTCAAGCTCTGCTTATCCCTCAACACTGTCAAACTATTTACTAAGTCTGCTCTACTATTAATCTTCTCATCGTTCCCACCACCCATTTCCTTCCACTTATGACTGTATGATTGTAATTTGTTGCTTGTATCCTTATGATTTATATTGATATTGTTTCCTGATTGCTTATTTGTACCCTATGACTATCATTAATTGTACCTTATGATTCTTGATGAACGTATCTTTTCTTTTATGTACACTTTTATGTACACTTTTATGTACACTGAGAGCGTATGCACCAAGTTGTTTCAGCGTATGCACACACCTTGTGTGTCCAATCACACTTGGCCAATAAAAAATTCTATTCTATTCTATTCTATTCTATTCTATTCTATTCTGTTCTGTTCTGTTCTGTTCTGTTCTGTTCTGTTCTGTCCTGTCCTGTCCTATCCTATCTGCCCATTGTTTTATTAGCACTTAGCACTTAGACTTATATACTGCTTCATAGTGCTTTATAGCCCCACCTAAGCAGTTTACAGAGTCAGCCTATTGTCCCCAACAACCTGGCTCCTCATTTTAACAACTTCAGAAGGATGGAAGGCTGAGTCAACCTTGAGCTGGTCAGGATCGAACTCCTGGCAGTGGACATAGTTAGCCTGCAATACTGCATTCTAACCACTGTGCCACCATGGTTCCTAGTAACATCTCTTCCTCCTGTTCTTCAAGGCCATTTCTTTTTCCCTCTACAGATTTTGTGTCATTAACCATTTATTATTACAGATTTAGCAAGACTCTATGCAATTTTTTCTTTCTTCCTAATTGTTTTCCAGTTTTGTCCATTTTCTCAAACAATAAAGGGTTTGAGGATGGAGGGAATCTAATCCAGTTATCTCCATTACTACCTGATTACTATTAATAGTTGTATACCTTCTTAAGCACCCTATGCAATCTGAGGAATCCAAAATGAGAGACAGTAATGCCCATTGATCCTTGGTTGAATGGCAGATACAATAGGCAATTGATGGTGGCCATTCATATAGTTAATTCTTGATTTACAACTGGTCCCTTCAAAGTTCAAAGTTATGATGGACCTCCTCCCCCAAAGGTACTTACAACCTGGATTCAAAGTTCCAATGGTTGCCCCTCGCCCCTGCAGTCATGTGATTGTATTTTGGATGTTTGGCAACAGGCATATATTTATGATTTTTTTGATGGAAACTGGCATTTTCTTTCGGTTTCTGGCAAAAAAATGTGCATTGCAGATAATGGATTCACTTAAAAATCATGGAGTTTACTTAATGGCTGCAGATTTGCTTAATGACTGCTGTAAAAAAGTCATAAAATTGGATTGGTCATGTGTTGATCTGCTTAACGACCAGCATGACTCACGCATATAATTCCGGACTTCAATTATGGTTGTCATTTGAAGACCACGTATAGTTCCCCAAGTTTGCTATGAGAGATGGATTCTCCCTCCAAATTCTTACGGTAAATAGATTCTCAGGAAAAAGAAATCGCTAATTTTTGAAAGTTACAGAATGGTTTACTGTGATACATGGATTAAATGCCAGTCAATTTTACAGTAATAATTCAGTGGAGGTATATGAGAGAACATTGTTGAATAGACTGCTATAAGAAAGTGAATTTTCTTCTAAAACAAAGACAAATGGGTTTTGCTCCTGCAGATCTGTTCTTCCTTCTTATTGCAGAAGAGAAAAGAGAGAGAGAGCAAGTCACAGATGAAAAAGAAAACTGATTTATTCCATTTGTGAATCTGGAGACATATTTTCCTCCTCCAGAGACTAGCTTCTGTTTTTGTCTTTCTGTCTCTTATTCATGCCACATACTCCTGTAAGTTTTTCAAGGTGATTTCTAAATTGTCATGTTATGTGACTTGTAATTATATTTTTCCTGACAGATCTTTGGAGAATCTTTACTGCCTCTTTTATACATATCTATATCTATATCTGAAATATAATCTTTTGAAAATTTAAAATAAAATAAGGACACCGAGAATGTACTTTGTGTTTAATGTGAGAAGATAAGCTCACATTTTTGTTTTGTTTGCCTATATACTAAAACAGGCGTATATTAAAATGTTGTAGGTTTATTCCCAGGATAAGCATTCAAGTGATCTTGTTTAGAATTGGAAATTCAGGATAGAAGTTTTCATGAAATGAAATATATAAAGCATGATTTAAAATTGAAGAAAGAAAATTGATACATGATTTAAAAATGTATATATGCAAAACACATAATTATTTACATTTGACTCCGAACGGATTAATTAAATACTTGTCTATCCTAGCTAGAAAACTACCTAACAAATTCTAATTTATGCCTTTTTGGCATAACCATGAGTTAAGGACTTTTCTGCATAGATTTTAGCTATCCTTGCACCTTTTTTTGCTAATACTATGGATCCGTATCCTAACTAACCACCTTCATTCATTCATTCATTCAGTTCCACCATTCCAGAATCCTAGAATTCATTTCTGTCATTTCTGGAACTTCTATAGTAAATAAAGGAAGACGCTAGTTATATGAGAACTCCATTCAATTCAAATATTCTTTGGTTGCAAATCATGAATGTCCTCACTGAAAACTCCAGACTAGGACAATTTCTTTTGTACTTTCTAAGTTGTCGTGGTATTGTTTGTGTGTATGTGTATTCTTTGATTATTACATTGGAAAATGTAAGGCAGACCAGACAGACAGCAAGGAATTGAAAAGGAATTACAGGTCATTCTTGATTTACGACCACAAGTGAGCCCAAAATTTTTGTTGCTAAGCAAAACATTTGTTAAGTGAATTTTGCCCCATTTTATGTTAAATGAATCACTGCAGTTGTTAGGTGAGTAACACGGTTACTAAGCAATCCTGGCTTCCCATTGACTTTGCTTGCCAGAAGGTCGCAAAAGGTGATTGCATGACACAGGGACCCTGCAACTGTCATAAATATGAGTCAGTTGCCAAGCATCTGAATTTTGATCACATGACTATGGGGTTGCTGCAAAGGTTGTAAGTGTGGAGAATGATCATAAGTCACTTTTTTCAGTGATGTTGTAACTTTGAACAGTCACTAAATGAACTGTTGTAAATGGAGGATTACCTGTGGAAAAATTTCAAAAATCTTAGTGTTTTCTTCTTTGAGGCTTTATTAGCACTAGGGCAGCGATGACTAACCTTTTTGCCATTGCGTGCCAAAAGTGGGGGGTCACGTGGGGATGGTCTCGCGCATGCGTGCCCACACCCATAATTCAATGCCCCCACGCCTCTCATGCTTTTGGCACGTGAAGGCAAAAAGGTTACTAGTTGGCCCGGTAGGCCCATTTTTCACCCTTCCCAGGCTCCAGAGCCTTTCTTGGAGCCTGGGGAGGGCGAAAATGGCCTCCCCCACCCCGAGGCCCTCTGGATGCTGGAAATGACACGTTTCCCGAATTCAGGTGGGCCCAGAAGGCCCGAAAATCAGCTGTCTGGCACGGGCATGCACACTGGAGCTGAGCTAGGGCAATGCTTGCGTGCCCACAGATATGGCTCCATGTGCCACCTGTGGCACGCATGCTATAGGTTCGCCATCATGGCACTAGGATAAGCATGAGATCATAAATACCAAAAGCTGATTAGTTACAGTGACAATCTTCCCTATAATGATGTATGGATTGGAGAGTGGACACTAAGAATGGCTGATTGAAAAAGAGTTGTGGTTCTGGCAGAAATTATTGCGTATACTTTGGGCAGCCAGGGCAACCAACAGAGAGGTGCTCATATAAAACCAGACACATGATTAGAAGCCAAAATCACAAGACTACGCTTGATTTACTAGGCCATGTCATGCGTGCAAATTCATTGGAGAAGTCAATGGTGCTAGGAATGGTTAGTGGAACAAGAAGAAGGGCAAGCAAAGAACACGCTGGCTTGATAACATCAAAAGTGATACAAAGCTGAGCATCCAACAACTGAAAGAAACTGTATTTGACACAAACGAATGGTTAAAATAACAAGTGTGGGATGAAAGGGATGCAGAGGCCTAGCATAGGGGTCCCCAGCCCCCAGGCTGTGGTATGGCACTGGGTCATAGCCCATTCTGGACTGGGGTGCTCAAGCAGCAGACAAGTGCATGGATATGCACAGCTCTAGTTGTGTGAGCAGTGGATGTGTGCATGCAAAGCTCTATTTAGTTATCCTCCAACAGAGGGTACCTGCTGCTTATGTGGAACCCTCCCTTCCCTTACCCTCCCTTGCTGCCAACATTGGTGGACTGCAAAGCTGGAAAGGTTGGCTTAGTGGTTAAGATGCTGGGCTTATCAGTTGGAAGTTTGGCAGTTTGAGATCCAAGCCATGCTGCCCACATGATGACGGAAGCATCTTCGGACAACACTGGCTCCAGTGGTGGGTTTCAAAATTTTTTACTACTGGTTCTGTGGGTGTGGCTTGATGGGTGTGGCAGGGGAAGGATATTGTAAAATATCCATTCCCACCCCACTCCAGGGGAAGAATATTGCAAAATCCCCATTTCTTCCCGATCAGCTGGGACTTGGGAGTCAGAGAATAGATGGGGGTGGGGCCAGTTGGAATTTTTACGACCGGTTCTCCAAACTACTCAAAATTTCCGGTACTGGTTCTCCAGAACTGATCAGAACCTGCTGAAACCCACCTCTGACTGGCTCCCTCTGCTAGGAAACAGAGATGAGCAGCGCCCCCTAGAGTCAGATATGACTAGACAGGTTAAACCTTTGCCTCTTTTTTAAAGCATGGCATGATATATCTTAACAATGTCAATAAAAGATTAAAGTCCTCACTTTGATTTGTTGTGTTGTTCATCAGAATTATCACTCTAGACCAGATACAACAAGAAGCAAAAGTTGTGAGTGGGACTAAAGCAGATTGTGAGCATGGTCAGATGTGGATGTGAATGTGAATAGACATTGCCTTCTTCCCCAGACACTCTCCTTCTCTCTTTTTCCTTTTATTTTCCCCCTTTTCCTCTTTTTTTCACCTTGATTTTTGATGTTCCTCTTTCCTCCCTCCCAACCTGGAGAGCAGATTGAAAGAAGGGACACAGCGCCAGAGAGGTCTGAACCAGTAGTGGGTTTCAAATTTTTTTACTACCAGTTCCCTGGGCGTGGCTTGGTGGGCGTGGCGTGGCTTGGTGGGCGTGGCAGGAGAAAGAATACTGTAAAACCTTCATTTCCACCCCACTCCAGGGGAAGAATACTGCAAAATCTCCATTTCCTCCCAATCAGCTAGGACTTGGGAGGCAGAGAATAGATGGGGGTGGGGCCAGTCGAATTTTTACTGCCAGTTCTCCAAACTACTCAAAATTTCCTCTACCTGTTCTCCAGAACTGGTCAGAACTTGCTGAAACTCACCTCTGGTCTGAACTGATTTCCAGAGGATCTGTATACTAGTTTAAAGCTCCAGATTGGTTAATGGGCATGTACATTCGCCTGTTTCATTTTCTGATAAACAGTTTCCATATTCGGTCTCAATTTCATTAAGTCAGAAAGAGTTCCTTCAGGCAATGTCAGGATTTAGACAGACGCTACAGTACTATATAGTAGACGAGCAAAGAAGCAGTTCTCCAGAAAAGAGTATATTCAGCAAGCGCTCCCTTTTTCCTTTCCTTTTGTTTGTTCCCTGGTAACTCTCTATGCATACTGATGGCATGACACAAATGCTAAATCCTGATTCTAGTAGGTCACATCACAGAACTGCTTTCTGAAGCAAAGAAATGTTTCACCTGCAGTTCTTAGACAAGCCCCAAGATGGAGTGAATGATCCAGCATAACATTTGCATTGCTCCTTAAATTTGAAGAAATGTTACTCAACTCTGGTATAAAAATTAATTTCGTACTTAGGATTCACCCTCAGTTCAAAATATGATCCATTAAGAAGAAAGGTGCACAGAGTTTTGAATTTCATTCACAATCTTTGGAAACTTTTGTGAGTTTGGATGAAAGATGATGAATGAGGCTTCACAATCTTTTGATCCAGCAAGATATGGGTGTCTAAAACAACATGCTTACTGTTTGGGAAATACAACAAAGTTCCCTGTTTCTGAAATATGTATTGAATGCAGTGGCATAAACCAAGGGTCACCAACCTTTTGGACCTCAGGGACTACTAAATTCATAATTTTAAATCCTGGGGACCACTAATATGATCTGCCTAATGACCGGCTGGCTGGGCGTGGCTAGGTGGTCATGTGACTGGGTGGGTGTGACCAACTTGATGTCACTCACGTCGAGGGGCACCTCGCCGTTCTCTACTCACCCCTCCCCTCCCAGCCATTCCTCACCTGCCCGCCCAGGTTCCTTAGGGCCCCAACAGGAAGCAGTTGTTGGAGTTAAGCAGCCACCACGAGAAAGAGTTGGCAAAACAGCTGGCTCAGTTCAAATTGGATCTGATCAAGAAGGAGGCACAGCAGAAGCACCTCACTGAGGATTACAAGCATAGGCTTTCCAAGCAGAGGGAAGACCTGCTGGAGTGCAAGGCCAAGTACCGGTGCCTGCAGGCTCAGCGGGCTGAGATGGTCAGCCAGTTCCAGCCATGATGCAGTCCCACTGGAACGAGGCCCTCCAGTTCTTCGCCACCAGTGGCGCTTCCCTTCAGCCTTCATCCAAAGCCCCACACTAGGAGGCTGAAGCAGACCACAAGTCAGAATTCCTGCCCCCTCTGACTCACACAAAAAGACCCCAAAGGGGGAGAGCCTCTGCAGCAACATAAACGTTCATTGCACGCATCTGGCCCAGAGGCCATAATTTGAGGACCCCTGATTTAGTACAATATAAAAAATGCAAATAATTTTTCTGCGGACCACCAAAATTTTCTTGCGGACCACCAGTGGTCCATGGACCACCAGTTGGTGACCGCTGGTATAAACTACTGGAGCTGCCTCCTGCAAGTTGGATGGGTGATTTCAGTGACATCGACTCTTTAGCACTTCACAAAGAGGCAGAGAATTTAGCATTGACTCCATATCCCATCTTTACTGTTACTGCTATTGCTTTGTCTTCCAGGCTGCTAATTTCAGGATCGCTTCCATCTATGGCACACATAGAATCATTGTTCTCTGATCTACTCTTGGCAGAATGTAGTCAGCTAGTTTCTAGTTACCTAGAGCTAAGATGATTAGGGGACTGGAGGCTAAAACATATAAAGATTGGTTGCTGGAATTGGGTATGTCTAATTTAATGAAAAGAAGGACTAGAGGTGACATGATAGCAGTGTTCCAATGTCTAAGGGGCTGCCACAAAGAAGAGGGGGTCAACTTATTCTCCAAAGCACCTGAAGGCAGGACAAGAAGCAATGGATTGAAACCAATCAAGGAGAGAAGCAACTTAGAACTAAGGAGAAATTTCCTGATGGAACAATTAATCAGTGGAACAACTTGTCTTCAGAACAGTGGTAGGTTGCCCCTGGTTCGGACCGATTCGCAAGAACCGGTAGTAAAACCAGCAGGAGGCTCCACCCACTGACCTGGACATCATCAAAGTTGATCTGCGCATGTGCAGAAGAGCGCATGTGCGGACACGATGCAACTCCAGTGAGTATGGCGAGCAGAGCAGAATGCGGGCTCGACAGTAAGTAGAACCCACCCCTGCTCCAGAAGTTGCGAATACTCTAACACTGGAAGATTTTAAGAAGAGATTAAACAACCATTTGTCTGAAATGGTATAGGGTTTCCTGCCTGAGCAGTGGGTTGGACTAGAAGACCTCCCTTCCAACTCTTTTAATCTGTTATTCTATTCTGTTATAGGCTTTATCAACCTATATCATGTATTTCCTTAAATGTACTGTTCTCTTATAAGTTATAAAACCCTGTTTTGTTAAGGTTAGATTCCCACTCTCAAGAATGCTCATAAACGTGTAGATATGTTTTTCCCCCAACACTATTTTCTGTGACTGCTCTAGCAGATTGGCAAGCTTGGCATCTAGCAGCCCCTCAACAACAGCAGATGCGAATAAAAATTAATTCCAACTTGTGCCTCTCCATTCATGGCGAAAAAGATCATGGTGGGAGCAGACAAAGAGTACACTGATTTTTGAGCCTTCCAAGGTGGGCTTCTAATTTTTAAAACGTGTTTTAGTAGCGTGGCAAGCTTATAACTGTGCCAGGTCTTTTAAGAATATAGTATTGTTTTCTGGCACTTCCTGGAGTGGCACTGCTGCAAAATGGAACAAATTTGTTATCTGCTAATCCATGTGATTTATTTATTGTCATTTTTTTCAGTGGGAGAGCATCATGTTTAAGGTATAATGTGTAAGGTAGTGTAATTAGGGTTGGGAACGGATAGCCCTTCATATAATCCTTACAATCCACCATGCAGAATCTGGTAGTTTATAGATTTCGTCTTTGTATTGCATAGTATTTGTTTAACATATCCATGGGTGTATGAGCATGCTACTAATGAGCAAAATACAGATTCCCAAAGTAATATCTCAATGCTGTCTATAAAATAAAAATGACTAAGATTCAGTTAAAATCCCAAGAAGAGCATTTCACAGGGAATCAATTACCTCAGTTCCTCTTCACTGAACTGTTCAACAGGAGGTTGGATAGTCACTTATATCGTGAATGCTTTAATTTGGGTACCTGTTTAATTTGAACAATTAAAATATTTTGTGACATATGCCTTCACACCTAATTAAACATAGCTATTATGTACATATACAATCATTAGAACAATACTGATTATTTATTTATTTCACATATCACGAAAATCCAAATATTCCTGGTAGTTTTACTTCACTATATGTAGGCTTGAATATGAACTCTTCCTTGTGTTTTAGGTTTTTAATTGACTGAAAGTTGTATTTTTATCTTCAGAGGGATGATAGTTGTGCTTCTCTAACCAGATAATTGATAAAACTAATTAATAGCTCAGAATTCTAATGTTGTATTTCCGTGTGTCAGATTTGGCAGTTTCAACTTTCAACCCATACTTTAATAGAAACAGAAATAGATAGAATAAATAGATAGAAATTTATTTATTTGCATCAAATCATCTGGTGGTCCTTCTGATGGCTTCATTTGACTATCTTGTCTATGGAGAGTCCCAGTCATTCAGGTCATGGTTGTCCCAAAAGTGCCTTTTCAAAAGGTAACCGGACTTTGTTTTTCCTTGAAGACGTTTCGCGTCTCATCCAAGAAGCTTCTGATACCCAAAGAGCTGCTGATCCAGTTCTACAGAGGAATTATTGAGTCTGTCATGTGCACCTCTATAACTGTCTGATTTGGTTCCGCAACCCAACAAGACAGACACAGACTTCAGAGGATAATTAGAATTGCAGAAAAAACAATTACTACCAACCTGCCTTCCATTGAGGACCTGTATACTGCACGAGTCAAAGAGAGGCTGTGAAAATATTTACAGACGCCTCGCATCCTGGACATAAATTGTTTCAACTCCTACCCTCAAAACGACGCTATAGAGCACTGCACACCAGAACAACTAGACACAAGAACAGTTTTTTCCGGAACGCCATCACTCTGCTAAACAAATAATTCCCTCAACACTGTCAAACTAGTTACTAAGTCTGCATTACTGTTAATCTTCTCATCGTTCCTATCACCCATCTCCTCCCACTTATGACTGTATGACTGTAACCTTGTTGCTGGTATCCTTATGATTTATATTGACTGTTTCCCTATGACTATCATTAGGTGTTGAACCTTATGATTCTTGACGAATGTATCTTTTATTTTATGTACACTGAGAGCGTAAGCACCAAGACAAATTCCTTGTGTGTCCAATCACACTTGGCCAATAAAGAATTCTATTCTATTCTATTCTATTCTATTCTATTCTATTCTATTCTATTCTATTCTATTCTATTCTATTCTATTCTATTCTATTCTATTCTATTCTATTCCATTCCATTCCATTCCATTCCATTCCATTCTATTCTATTCTATTCAGCTGAACTGAAGATGCTTCTTGGGTGAAAAGTAAAATGTCTTCAAGGAAAAACAAAGTCAAGCTGCCTTTTGAAAAAGCACCTTTGGAATTTGACTAACTTCATTCAGCTATCCTACCTGTGACCTGCTCCTTGTACAGGTAATTTCAAAGTGAGTTTATTTCTACCCTCTCACTCACTGTAAAAACCACAAACATACTGGCTACTGACAACTCTCGCAGAAAGCAAAACTGTGGTTTACCCAGCGAACTTGTCCCCTCTCTTAATTCCCCCCTTTCCTATTTACAGGAAAAAATAGGAAATGACTTGGCTTTACAAAAAGGTTAGGTTGTTGTGCTTTCCTACAAACATGATGCTTAAGTGTGACACTATCTACTAAAATATCCCTGTGGATTCCAAGTGAATGAAAGAGGGCATGTACAGTATGAAACTATAGTATGTACTGCAGTCAAGCTAGAAAGATGGATGCGGCAGAGTCAGTTCTGATTAGATAAAATATAAGTCTTGAGAAATAATGTTTCTATAGGCAGAGTAATTTTTATAGCCTTTGCACTAGAGAAAGGGACATTTTAATAGTAACTGCTATTAGTCAAATGATGAATGTTTACTATAATTTAATGTTCTGAAATATTACTAGATCGTATCACTCACTCACTTTTTTCTCCCACTCAGCTATCATATAAAGTTGCAGTAATACTGGAGACTATGTTCTTCAAAATATTATACAATGGCTATAAAGGAGTATTGCATACTTTGAAATGTGAATGGGAACAATAGGGAGATTATGGAATATGGAATGTTCTCATTTAGCAAGAAACAAAGCAATGCAAGTTGATGGGCTTCATCTTAAATAAATAGGATCTGAAGGACATGCTTTCAAATTCTCCAGGACCATGGAATTCAGCTAAATTAACAACTACATGGGATGAGAAAAAAGGGGAGGGGGTAAATATTTTGATTTCATGAAAAGATTATTCTAAGGAAAACCACTGGAAATAGTTCATATTTTAAAAAAAGTTCCTCTCTCCAGTCTCAAAAAGTAAATTAAATTATATATATATGTATATAAAATTAAAGGCAGCATTTATTTCAGTGAGAAGGAAAAGTAGAGAAGCAGCACCTGTAGTAAGCTAATTGTACATATTTACTGAATATTACCACCCTATCTGTTATTGCTTCCAGGCACTGTAATTTAGAATAGAATAGAATAGAGTGGAGTGGAGTGGAGTGGAGTGGAGTGGAATGGAATGGAATGGAGTGGAGTGGAGTGGAGTGGAGTGGAGTGGAGTGGAGTGGAGTAGAGTAGAGTAGAGTAGAGTAGAGTAGAGTAGAGTAGAATAGAATAGAATAGAATAGAATAGAATAGAATAGAATAGAATAGAATCAAAATTCTTTATTGGCCAAGTGTGACTGCACACACAAGGAATTTGTCTCCAGTGCATAAGCTCTCAGTGTACATATAAATAACAAAGTGATAAGACATAGATCATAAAATAAGATACAATCATAATCATAAGATACAAACAACAGGTGATAAATCATAAAATACCAATAGGAGAAAGTAGTAGGAAAGATAAGAAGGTGAGAAAGATGAGAAGATGAGAAAGGTGAGAAGATGACAAGGATAATTGTAATCTAGCCCTATTACATGGGTAAATATCGTTAGGCATAAGTGCATCACAGTGCATATCTTCATCCAACTCTGATATCAAGGAGAAATAAGACACTATCACTGGTGGTATCTTGCTTCAAATCATCGTGTTAGCTCTCCTAGGGTTTTGTTTGGCTACCCCATGGGCAGTGGGGGAAGGAGGCAAAAACCGTTATTTTGGGACAGGGCAACATTTTTTCAGCTAATATAATTTTTTTTTTTAAAAAAAAAACCAAGACTGCAAGGGCATGGCAGTGATGGAGTAATATTATACTTTTGGACTCTTCAGATTTAGCTTTTCAGATTGTTAAAATAAAAGTAGGTACATTAAATCTAGCAGCATTACTGCATTTGTTTTGGAGAGGATGAGAAGAAAGATGGATGTCAGCGTCTCAGCGCTGACATAGAAAAGGGAGGATGAAGCTTGAACTTTTGCCTGCTAAATCCCTTTGAAGTTTCGATCTCCTTGGAGATGAAGAGGGAGAGGGAACATTCCTGTGAACTGACAGGAAAAGAAATCAGGAGAGTGACTTGGAAGATAGCCAATGAGAAGCAGAGAATTGGGGATCGGAAAGGGAGGGATTGGGGGGCAAAGGTCAGTACTGACCGCACAGAGTCATGATCCGGTTGCTGTATTCGAATAAAGAGAAAATTTCCTTAAAGATTGGCAGTTTGGAAAGTCATTTATTTTGAGATAGCACCGAAGCTTGACAGACGGTCAGTACTGACCTTTGCCCCCCAATCTCTCCCTTGACAATGACAATGATTTTGCAAAACTACGATTTTGGTGACACAAGATTGAGAAACATATTACCTATTTCTGGGCAGAACGGTGTCCGGTCTTATTAATGTGTGTATCTGAGTCACTGGTGAAATCCAATTTTTTTTACTACCGGTTCTGTGGGCGTGGCTTGGTGGGCGTGGTGTTGCTTGGTGGACGTGGCAGGGGAAGGATACCGCAAAATCTCTATTCTCTCCCCACTCCCCAATATTCCCATTTGATGCTGCAGGTATCTCCCCTGTTTCTCGATCTGCTATTATAATCAGACTTACAAGGAACACACTAGGTAACAGTTTAATGCTCTGGATCATGTCAAAAATCAATGATATCTCCAAAGGCATGCAATCTCTGTTGCTTTGCTTTGCCTGTCTTTTGAAAAAGCATTATAACGGAATATCAGAGGAACCTTGGAGGTCTTTTAGTCCAACCCCCTGCTCAAGCAGGAGACCCTATACCATTCCAGACAAGTGGCTGACCAGTCTTTTCTTAAAAACCTCCGGCGATGAAGCCCCCACAACTTCTGAAGGCAAGCCATTCCAGTGGGTAATTGTTCTCACTGTTAGGAAATTTCTCCTTAGTTCTAGGTTGCTTCTTCCTTTGATTAGTTTCTATGCATTATTATTTGTGGTATATTGATTAAGTTTTTGCACTGTGGTTATTTGTTATTGTAGTGGTCTTTTTACTGATTTTAAAAATTCCCCGTAAAGCATTCAGAACTGCAAGTGAATTGGGGTGGGAAACAGAAATTGATTAAATCAAACATCAGTAGCTTGGATCTTGCGTTTTTCTCCCGATTTGCACCAACTGTCTCTGGTATGAAATCAAAGTCTAGAGACAAAAATGTGCCTTGCTCTGCATCTTTTGATGTAATTCTCTTCTACCGCTATTTCAGCAGGAGATGCATACACTATAATTGGCACTTGTGGCAAGTCATTTTCCAATGTTCTTTGTAGCTGCTAGCCTTACTTGTAGCCATGTGGGATCCCTCTGTGGAGCAGCAGGTTCTCAGTGCTGCCAAAATAACCAAAGACAAGAAAAAAGAAATCCAAATAAACCTGACAGATGCCTGCATCAATTTGACTAATACATCTTGATTAAGGCTAACCAATGACCAGTGACAAAACAATCAGCTACGTAGAGATGTTTTCACTAGCTAGCTCAAATAGGTACAACATAATAAGTAAATGTGATTTATGTCAAAGACCATCTGTTCATAGTATAATATAGAAAAAGAACAAGAACTAAAAACTCAAATAGTACTAAAGTAGATGAATATTTCCATAGCATGTGTAAATTTCATGTGTATACTTTACATATGTATGTCCACTCCAGTGGTGGGATTCAAATAATTTAACAACCGGTTCTCTGCCCTAATGATTTCTTCCAATAACCAGTTCAAAAAGTTAATAACCGGTTCTCCCGAACTGTCTGAATCCCACTACTGGTCCATCCCTAATCCCCACTCAATTGTTTTCAAACAGCAATGATATGGAGCAAATCAAAGCAAATCTTCCAGAGCTATCTTGTAAGAGACAGATTGGCAAAACAAAAATAATAATAATTTTCCTAAATGGCATATTGAGATGCTTGGATAACAAGGTGTATGTGTGTGTTTAGAACAACACACTGCACAGAATGGACAGCCAGATAGAAAATGTATGATTGATTCAATTTCCACAAACAGACAAGGTCCTAAGCCAGGGCTGTCAAACTCCCAGCCCGCAGTCCAGATGCGTCATGCGCTGGCCATGTCCACGCCCGGTTTAGCGAAAGGGGAAAAAGTCCCGATAGGTCACGTGACCCCACTGTGACGACATGAGTTTGACACCCTTGTCCTAAGCTATAGGTAATCCTTTGACGTATGACCACAACTGAGCCCAAAATTTATGTCACTAAGTGAGACAGTTGTTAAGTGAATTTTGGCCCATTTTATGAGCTTTCTTGCCACAGTTGTTAAGCAAATCACTGCAGTTGTTAAGTTAGCGACATGGTTGTTAAATGAATTTGATTTCCCCATTGACTTTGCTTGTCAAACGTTTGCAAAAGTGATCACATGACCCTTGGACACTGCAACTGTCATAAATATATAGTCAGTTGCTAAGTGTCTGAATTTTGATCATGTGACCATGGGCATACTGCAATGGTCCTAAATGTGAAAAATTGTCATAAGTCATTTATATCAGTGCTGTTGTAACTTCAAATGGTCACTAAATGAACTTTGTAAGTTGACGACTCCCTGTATCTTGCATTGACATATTATGATGTCTCCTTTCTGTTCATATGGCAAAAATGGGGCTATACTCCAATTAGTTTAGGGCTCAGTTTCAAAAAGACAGTGTCATCTCCATGCTTCCTGTCCCAAGGCTGACTGAGTTCAGGTATTGAGTTAATGATCCATAGTCTCTAAATTCCTTCCAAGCTGATGGAAAAGTTCAAAGAATCAAAGAGGTCAAAACTTCATAATTAAAAATACATTTATACAAAATTTAAAGTGAAATATTCTCATATGAGCCTCTAATTAGTTTAGCCCACGTTACAGAGGGAAAAAAAAGGAGTTAGAAAACAGTTCTTAGAAACTGAGCAAAATTGGCTGAATGTCTTGAATCTCTGTAATTTCAGAACTCCAAGTCACATAGAAGGAAGCTGATTAACTTTAAATATATTTTATAGCTCCAGGTATGTAGTTACTATCACTATGCTACAGGCAAAATACCAAATTTCACTGATGGTTTTCTGGGCTCTATCGGTGATAGCTTTTATTTTTATTTTCGTAATCTGCACACCACGGAAGATAGTTAAAAGCCTTTATTTGCACTGTCAGGGCTGCATTTATCTTCCAACAATGGCTGTAACTAGCAAGGCTTTTTAGAAAACATCACTACTTTTATTTCATTATGGACGATTATGAGTCTTTCTTATCAAAGTTCAAGGCAAGTGCTTGGAGTTTCCTCTTTAAAGCTACGAGATTGTGGATAAGATGGCTGTTTCATCAGTGTGGTGAAGAAGAGACATGCATTTACTTTCCAGATTAGTTATATTGGACTCTGTCTTGGATGACTCTGAATTTAAGATAATGATGAAATAAAAAGAAAGCTAGGATACATTCTGCATAAACGCCATTTAGGACAGGAATCGGCACTAGCAGGCATTCTAGGGTGGCCTCTGACTTTCCTTGATGTATTTTTATATAGCAATAGCACTTTGACTTATGTACTGCTCAGGGATGGGTTCCACTTACCTTTACTACCGGTTCATAATGGGAGCGTGCTCGCGTGCTCGCTTCGCTCTCTCTCTCTCTCTCACTTCTGTGCATGCACAGATCATCAGTGATGACGTCAGGGTGGGTGGGCGGAGCCTCCTGCCACCATTACTACCAGCTCGCAAGAACCAGACCAAACCTGGAGCAACCCACCACTGATACTGCTTCACAGTGCTTTTTTACAGCCCTCTCTAAGTGGTTTACAAAGTCAGCATATTGCCCCCAACAATCTGGGTTCTCATTTTACCGACTCGGAAGGATGGAAGGCGGAGTCAACCTTGAGCTGGTGAGATTCGAACTGCTGAACTGCTGGCAGCCGGCAGTCAACAGAAGTAGCCTGCAGTACTGCATTCTAACCACTGCACCACCCTGGCTCATAATTAAAAAAAATAGTGGTTTGTCATCAGTGGAAAAGGTCTCAACTACCGCCTCTGAGCAATGAATCAATTACCCCCTTTAAATCAGTGAAGAAGATTCCTGTAGTTGTTTAGAATATTTTTCCACTAAATTTTACAATAGTGAAAGGTTGACTGTCCTGATCGGAAGCCACCTTCTTCTTCAGACTGCTCCTTTTCTTCAACTAAGCAATAATTAGTTTCCAATGGAAATGCCTGGCCTAGAGTTTGCTGGTTCTACTTAGCAGCACCATCCCACAGATGGAAGAGAAAAACCTTTGAAACCACCAATAGTCCACCATGAAATATATAGAAAACCAAACAATAGTTCTTGGCTGCTATACGTCCAGAGGAGCAGCATAGTCCTAGGAGAAGAAACGGTACAGAAAACCTGATCACCGGGCATCCTTGTCGCTCGGAAAGTTTGCTGGGGCTGCAGAGAAAACCCGGAGCAGAGCGCTGTTGCTGCACGCTTGCACACAGCAAGGTAAGGCAAGTTGCAACAAACAGGTGAGCCTGGCTAGGCAAGGAAAGGCAAGTTGTAACAAACTACCGCAAGGCAAGGCAAGGCAAAGCAAAGCAAGGCAAAGCAAAGTAGCAAGATGTTGGTAATCATAACTGTGGTGGAAGAATGCAACACTTGTTCCTGACAAATGCCCCTCCACACAGCGTCTCCTTAAATCCTATTCCCCAGGTGAGCCTGGTGATGAGGGGTGGGGTACCCTCCTCCCAAATCACTGGGATGCCCTGCGCTGATCCTGCCTCCTCTCCATTCTCCATGCTTGGGGATCAGGTGGGAAAGGCAATTGCTCTTCTCCACAGCTTCATCATTCCTCTGCTCTGCTACCTGTCCTTTCTATCTCCTCCCCTCTTGCTTGGTTGTCCTATGCCCTCTCTTCCTCTCTTACGACCCTTCCCAGGCCTGAGGGACCTGGGGCTGCGGCATCCTGCTCCTCCGGTCACTCCTCTTGGGGGCAGAGAGGCTGCACCATCTTTCTCTGTCGGTCCCGTCTCTGTCTCCTCCTCAGCCCTGGCTTCTAATGGGGCCATAACTATTTAATACATGACTGCACCAGGTTGTAGACATGGTTTAAATTATAAACAACAACATTTACAACTAAAAAGTGAGTAAAAACATGGACCCACTGCTTTATTAAATCTGCTAGTTCAGAGGTTCATTTCTTCTCTGTTTGGTAGAGAATTTGCATGTCTCTGTTAAATAAATATTATTAACTATTACTCTCTTAAATAATCCTTGACATTTTTATTGTATACTGGTTACATAAAAAGTGTCTTCAGTTCTCAAGATTTTAAAAGTCAACTTGGAAACAGTATAAAACTGTATTTGAAAAACAGCAAAACAAAACACAGACAAAAAAAATCCTTTACCTAAGTGCAACATGCATTTATGTTTTATCTAGTAAAATAATGTTAACAACTGATATCTAGCATAGTTATGGAACTCTTTGGAATATATTATGACATGTCAGAGTGGGTAAATAGGTGGACTGAAACTCTGAATAAAGTAAAATGGGTACCATATATATAATTCCTAGCCTTTTTAAAGAGATGAACTAGGGTTCCATAGCTGTTTAACAAGATCCTTGAAGTACTAGTAATAAAAATAGAAGGAAAGCATAGTGGAGACTAAGCATATTTATTAAAGATGAAGTTTCTGAAATTGTGAGTATAGCATAGAAAACAAGCGTAAAAATACAATGTTCCATGTTTCTAAATTTTAAAAAAGCAGATTGCTGTATCTAACAATCTCCTGGCTGTATGTATAACCTTTTCCTCATGCACACATCTTAATTGTATCATGATAACATAGAGTAAAGTTTCAGTTTGAAAACCTTTCAAACATCAGAGTTTACAGACTATGACAGTCAAAACTGAACCTCCACATATTGTGACAGGTTCTGGATCCCATTCCAGAACTCTTCAGAACTCTAGAAAATGCATTCTCGAGAAATTCTCGAGAATACTGATGTGTAATTCTTCACACATCAGTAAAAAGTTGAAAGCTTGAAAACAGGAGGAGGAATGGACATATTTTTCAAATTCTTCATTCTAAATACAGAACGAAATATTGATTATCAAATGAAATGAACCAATCAGTTGTTTCCCTTTCAATACACTGAAAGCAGAATCTCTTTCAATGATTATCTCTGCTGAACTACAGGCTCAGAGTTTAAAAAATGGTTAATACCAGGGTGAAATCCAGCAGGTTCTGACAGGTTCTGGAACCGGTAGCAGAAATTTTGAGTAGTTCAGAGAACCGGCAAATACCACCTCTGGTTGGCCCCAGAGTGGGGAGGGAATGGGGATTTTGCAGTATCCTTCCCCTGCCACGCCCACCAAACTACGCCCACCAAGCCACACCACGTCCACCAAGCCACGCCCACAGAATCGATAGTAAAAAAATTTGGATTTCACCACTGGTTAATACCTTATGATTTAACAACCAGTGAAACATGGGAGAAAGCAGGAAAGATTCATGGTATGAGCTCTCCAGCAAATCCAATGCATTAATGGATTAAAAAGACAGCTAGAAAAGAGATCACACATTTCTTAGACAAAGGAAATCCTTTCTGAATTATTTGATCAGTTTTGCTAATGGGTAATTGTTCCATAAATGCTTTTGGGTAGCATAAGCAATGTACATGGCACCTTCCAGTGCAACAGCATTGCTGTCAAAAGTGAAGCCTTATAAATAAGTCTTACTGAATAAATGTTCCTAACAGTTTAGCCAGCAAACACTGGTAATGTTCAGTATAATGTTCATATACTGAAGTAGAGTGAGAAGTGGGATTAAATCAAGAATCCTGTTTCCATAGAAGAAGTTTCTGCTATTCTTTGCTTATCAAAATATTCATGGGAAGAAACAATCATAAACCTCCCCATGTTCTGTAAATGAGGTACAAGCAGGCAAGCTAGGGGAAGACAGACAAATTGGAGCCTTTAATGAGACGGGAAGAGAATTTTTATTTCAGTAAGACAATTGATGCATGGCAGCCTCTTTCTATTTTTCAGGGGAACAATGAGAAATAGCTTTAATAACTTTTAAAACCATCATAAAAATAGTATTGCAAGGCAAATTCCATACTTCAGCCTAATTGGTTTGTCTCCCATGCTGCTGCCGGCTGTTTCTTAAGCCAACTTCTGAAATTGCAGCCTGGATTTCAATGGGTTGGCAATAGGTCAGGCCTTTGTTCAGTCCCAGCCATTGCAAGGTTTGCATTTCTTATGGAGAAATTTCCTGTCAGTGAGAACAATTAATCAGTGAAATGGCTTGCCTCTAGAAGATGTGGGTTCTTAAGAAGTGATTGGACAGCCATTTGTGACCTGCTTGAGGAGGGGTTGAACTAAAAGTCCCTTCCAACTCTGTTATTCTGGAATTTTATTTTCCTGCTCCTTGGCCTTCCCATCCAGGCAAAGAAGGCAAGTCTCACACGTTTGTACTGAGCTTGTCGGTCAGAAAAGTCGGCAGTTCAGCGGTTCGGTGAGCTCCCGTTACTTGCCCCAGCTTCTGCAACCTAGCAGTTCAAAAGCATGTAAAAATGTAAGTAGAAAAATAGGGACCACCTTGGTGGGAAGGTAACAGCGTTCCGTGCGCCTTCGGCGTTTAGTCATGTTGGCCACATGGCCACGGAATTGTCATCAGACAGCGCTGGCTCTTCGTTTTAGAAACAGAGATGAACACTGCTCCCTAGAGTCTGGAACGACTAGCACGTATGTGTGAGGGGAACCTTTACTTTTACTTTTAGACTGGTCTACCTATATCCACCTTTTCCTTTTAGAGATTGTTCCTTTCTCACTAGTACTTATGCCTTTCCTTTTCCAGATGTTTGCAAACTTGGATGCCTTCTCTTTTGACACTAAAGTTGTGGCCTTTTCTTTTTCTTGTCTTAAACTTGTCATAGTTCTGATGCTATAATGATCAAAACAATAGGGAGCAAGCTGTTCTTTTGTCGTTTTATTCCTCTGTAGATCCATGGAAATTTGTGGTAAGGGAGAACAGAAGAGCTTCACAGAAGCAACTTGAGAGTGTTTTTAATGAGGAAAGGGAAGCTTTGCAGTATGATGAGCAGGGGATGGTAATAAAAGAAATCAGGATTCTGGCTGAGAAGAAACTAACAGGGTGGTCACTGTACAATGCATCATGAAACAGAATTGTAGTTCACTGACCTAACAGGCTTCAGTTGATGTCAGTATTACCATAAAAATTAAAATAAATAAAATAATATCTGGCTGGCAGAAAACATAGCTGTTTGGCAGTCCAGGACAAAATGGTCACAGAGGGCAGCAACCAATTGCTGGAGGGAGATGAGTATACCAGGCACTGTAGCAGTGGTGAAATTCAGCCGGCTCTATCAGGATCACGCGATCTAGTAGTGCCGCCGCCAGGAGGCTCCGCC
Organism: Pantherophis guttatus; assembly: GCF_059756535.1. Taxonomy (NCBI): domain Eukaryota; kingdom Metazoa; phylum Chordata; class Lepidosauria; order Squamata; family Colubridae; genus Pantherophis; species Pantherophis guttatus. The sequence continues at coordinate 85,678,112 of NC_142064.1, read as the reverse complement.
CACCCGCACATCATCACATCCTGTTTTTTACCCTCTGTGCATGCCAGAAGGTTCTGCGCATGCGTGGAGGAAATGCGCGCGCTCACATTTGCGAACCGGTAATGAAGGTAAGTGAATACCACCCCTGCACTGCAGCCAATCAGAGCTGGAGTTGCACTAGAACAGAAGGAAGCATTAGAGAGAGAGAGAGAGATAGATAGATAGATAGATAGATAGATAGATAGATAGATGATAGATAGGAGAGAGAGAGAGAGAGAGAGAGAGAGAGAGAGAGAGAGAGAGAGAGAGAGAGAACCTCTCTTTTTATAACCCTGTAATCCAGGGGTGTCAAACTCATATTGTCACGCAGCATCACGTGACGTATCGGGATTTCCCCCCCTTCACTAAATCGGGTATGGGTGTGGCCAGCACGTGATGTATCCGGCCCATGGGCTGGGAGTTTGACAGCTCTGATGTAATCCCTTAATCTGGAGTAGAATTGGGGCAACTGGATGGAGCATATGGAAACAATATACTGTATATGGAAACAATGCTCAATGGAGGGCCATGGTTTGCTGCTTACATGTGTTACAAATTCAGGACATATTAATAGTGCAGTAAGATATGGCTCCAAAATGAATGATAACTATCAGATAGTCCACAGTGGGATAGATGAGCTCCAAATGAAACAATGCTATTAAAAAAATGTTTTGAAATGGGCTGCCTAATTTCCCAACACGCCTTTCTGGTATCTACAATTGGGGCACCTGCCAAAGAACCGATCCAACCCTGGTGGGCTTTTGCAAAGCTTTAAAAACCTGGCTATGGACCCAGGCCTGGGGCTCAGAATGCGTAGAGGGCCCTGTTACTTGGCTTTATTGTTAATTGATTGATCATCACAGCTGCTGTTTGTACTTATTTATTTTGTGGATGTTTCCATTGTTTTAATGTTTTTTAATTGTTTTATAATTTTAGAATGGTAAGTCTCCCAAAGCCACTTGGTTGAGTTGGGAGGCAATAGAAATCGAATCAATCAATCAATCAATCAATCAATCAATCAATCAAATAAATGATTTATGTGATCACCCACAGGAAAAGAAGAGAAGAAAGTAGTGTGAATGAAAGGACAGCTAGCTGAAGCAAGCTAAACTAAAATAAAAAAAATGAGAAAAAAGCTTTTCTCAGAAGTTAAGTTTCATCTCCCAATGTCCCAAAGCTGGCCTTTAGTGATTTACTTCCTGCCACACATTTTCTACTTATTTAGTGGCAATATATCCTCAGTTAACAGATACTAAAAGACAAAATGGCAAAGAATATCAGTTATTTTTGTTCCTGTCTTTTGAGTTTCCCAGTGGCATTGAGATGGATATTGATTGAAACAAATTCTTGATTGGCAGTACAGTTGTATTCATTTTTACATTAAAAAAATACACAAATACATATTGAATTCCATGGAAATTATTCCCAGGGAAGTGCTGATAATAACCTAGCCTAAATAACCCTCTGGTTTCTGTGGTTCATAGTCATGTTGCAGAATTGTAATGCTGCATTTTGATTTAGTCATCACCATAAGACCTCCTCCATTTTTCTGTACCTTTTGAGAAGACCTTTAATTGCCCATTTGTTAATTGATTAGCGTAATGAGATAAAACTGGAAGGACATCATATGATACATTAAAATAATTCAATTGTATCTCACCTACTTTTCTTCTCTATTCCACTGAACTGTCAATAGGTTTACGTCTGATCTGAAACACCAGGATATGTATGTTTTGGGTACTAACCCCAAATATGCATATATCAAGCAGACGTGTTTCAGTGTAAGGAGGATGTGAAGAAGGCAAAAGAAGTCCTTACATCTCTGGGTATATCCCTTGGCCATACATCTGGATTCATGGTGACATCTGGTTCTACATAATACAAAGCTCTTAAACCCATTTGCATCCCAAGTTTTCTGAAGATCTTTGGCCAAGTGGACAAGAAACGGAGATAAGGATTAGGTATACCAGCCTTGTCTTATAAGTCTCCTCTGGAATTTGTTTCAACCTGTAACCACCAGCATGTTCTGAGTTTCAGTTTGGAAAGCATCTTATCTTTGTAATTTTTCACTCTGATAAATCTAGCAGGAGTTACCAAAACAAGTAAAAGATGGAGATTGCCCTACCTTCACAAAAGGTTCTTCCCTCTGTACTGCAAAGATATGAGAAAATGGACGATAGTTTTGCCACTTCACTTTGCCTACATTTGACCTTCCTTCTAATTTATTTTATTAATCATCATTCTGAGATAGTTCAGTCAAATTTTGAGTGGTGATGTGCTGATTTTCAGGTTTTGAACAAAACATTTTTTGCTAATTCAGGCAAATCTCTACAGTAAAGGATCATGGGAAAGGGCTTGGGGAGAGGATAAATTTATTCCTGATCATATTTTCCCAAGCCGCCCCCTTTTTGTGTGTGGAAAAAGTAAAGGAAAGCCAAAGAGAAAGCTTCAAAGCACAGGTGATATTCAGCAAGTTCTGACCAGTTCTGGAGAACTGGTAGCGGAAATTTTGAGTAGTTCAGAGAACCGGTAAATACCACCTTTGACTGGCCCTGCCCCCATCTATTCTCAGCCTCCTGAGTCCCAGCTGATCAGGAGGAAATGGGGATTTTAGAGTATCCTTCCCCTGGAGTAGAGTGAGAATGGAGATTTTACAGTATCCTTCCCCTGCCACACCCACCAAGCCACGCCCACCAAGCCATGCCCACAGAACTGTTAGTAAAAAAATTTGAATCCCACCACTACTTCAAAGCCTAATTTGGTCCACAGATGTTAGAAAGAGGTTGGGTGGGCAGTGATGAGTTTTTGAGAGCCAGTTTGGTGTAATGGTTAATGCTAGGAATTGGGAGACTTTGAATTCTAGTCCCGCTTTAAGCCTGAAGACAGCTGGGTGACATTGGTCCAGTCACTCTATCAACCCTAGGAAGAAGAAAGCTATGGCAAGCCACTTCCAAAAAATGTTGCCAAGAAAATTGCAGGTTTTGCCAAGCAATGGCCAATAGTACATATTGACTCATCGATGCTCAGACCCAGATGTACGCACACCACACAAAGGCTCTCACAATTTGCACCCAAAACCTCCACCCGGTAACTGCTTCGATGTATATACAGTCCAATGCAGTGGTGGGTTGTCCCCGGTTTGGACCGGTTCGCAAGAACCGGTAGTAAAACTGGTGGGAGGCCCCGCCCACCACCCCAGATGTCATCATCGGCAATCTGCACATGCGCAGAAGCAAGGCGCGTGCGCCATCCCATTGCGAACTGGTAGTAAAGATAAGTAGAACCCACCCCAGTCCAATGCCAGCATTATCATAATCATAATCATCATAATAAGTTTATTTGTCAAGGATATATAAGATAACAGGTAAAAGTATAAACATAATTTGAATACATGAAAAGAGTAAGGAAAAAGGAATATTAGGACAGGGACGGTAGGCACGCTGGTGCACTTATGCACGCCCCTTACAGACCTCTTAGGAATGGGGTGAGGTCAACAGTAGACAGTTTAAGGTTAAAGTTTTGGGGGTTTGGGGAAGAAACTAAAGAGTCAGATAGTGCATTCCAGGCATTGACCACTCTGTTATTGAAGTCATATTTTCTGCAATCAAGTTTGGAGTGGTTTACCTTAAGTTTGTATCTATTATTTGCTCGTGTATTGTTGTGGTTGAAGCTGAAGTAGTTGTTGATAGGAAGGACTTTGTGCAGTGGTGGGATTCTGCCGGTTCTAGGGGGTTCGGCCGAACCCTTTGTTAAATTACTGGCTCACCCCGCCCCTTGCCCCGCCCCTCCGCACCACTATTTATTGCCAATAAATAGTGGTGGGCGAGGGGCGGGCGAGCCAGCAATTTAACAAATGGTTTGGTATTTTTTTGTAATTTTATTGGCCCGCGGAGCTTCAGCATAGGCTAATTAGCCCCTTGATTCTATTGGCCTCCCGACTCTCAGCTGATTTGCTCTCAGCTGTTTTGCTCAGGGCTCTGCTGCTTGCTTGCAAAGAGTGCAGATTTTTTTCCCCCTATCTATGCTGAAAAATGAAACTGAAAGAAAAAGTCTGCTTTACTGCTGCTGCAACGTTGGAAAATTAGGCAGGCAGATTTCTTTTCTTTTTCCTCACCAAAAAAGGTAGGTGCAAACTACCTTTAGTGGAAAGGTAGTTTTCCCTAAAGAGGTAGTTCCTCTTTAGGGAAAAAGAGGAGAGTTCAAGATTTTAAAACACAAAAGAAAAAAAGCTCTATTTAAATAGGGAATTGTAATAATTGAGATACTATTAATTGTATATTGTGTTGAAAGCAGAAATGGTTAAATTGTGGTTTGGAGGAATATATGGGAGAAATTATTTGGTTTATTATTATTGGTAAATATAATTAATTGATTTGTAAATTGGATTGCATGGAAATAATTGGAATATTCATGTTCATATTGATTATTATACAAAAAAGATAGTTATATAACTAATTGATTTATATTAAAATGTTGAATTTATATTAAACAACTGTAATATTACATAATTAACCAATGTGAGGATGGATATAAAAATAGATGACAATGAGAAGGGGTATAATATAGAATAGAAGGGAAAAATTGAATTTGATTAAGATTAGAGATGAGGATGAAGGGTAATATTGTTTTTTTTAAAAAAATAGATAAGGAATAAATATGGCAAAAAGGAAATATAGGAATTGTAAATTTAATTGAAATGACTAAACACTGTTTAAATTTGTGAACTGGCCAAATACTCTGTTCAAAGAAAATACATTGTATGTTTGTATGTGTGTTTCTAATTACTGCTATTTATTCATATTTATTCTCTTTTATTCTTTAAAGTTTTTTTTTTTTTTTTTTTATTGAAAAGGTTTTCAAATACAAATTTTTCCCCCTTTTCCCCCCCCTCCCCCCCCTCCCTAACCCCCCCTCCCCCACCCTTCCCCCCCTGTGACTTCTTCGTAACAAAAAAAAACCCTAATTCATAACAGATTACTTACTCCCTCCTCAAAATACTGACCTTTACTTACTAAAAGTATTATAAATCCCCCTTTATCCATACATTTCAGAAAAGAAGAAGAGAAAAAAAAACAAAACAAAAAAAAACAAACACATTATACTATAACTATTATAAAATAACTCTAATTTAGCATAATAGTGTTTTATATCTATGCATTATTGCAACAATTCAAAACCACCTTCCACTTTAAAACTATACAATAAGTCCTACTTTAATAACATTTCAAAGCGGGCTCCCCATAAAATCTAATTTAACATTTATTCCACTCTATCCATTTCCTCCACTCCCCTAAATGTATCACTTAAAAATCCCTTTTCTTAAACTAATCAGTCTGTAGCTAGCTTATTCACCCACTGTCTTACAAATTTACCATACACAACAATTCTTGATATCTTTAATTCACTGCCCACACTACTTAAAAATATATATATATATATATTCCATTATATCTAAATAAAAAAAAGAAAAGACAATAACTTTAAATTTATAGTCCATATAATATCTTCTTGAAGTCTTTCCACTGGATTGTTAAAACCAACATCCATAATAGGGTGACATAGCTTGCGGATGCAACAGTTTATTCAAGATCTCCAATCATATCTGCCCCCATCAGTAGTAAACATCTTCTTATATATATAAAAGTAAAAACAACCACCCGAGTGACATTATAATTGTATTCCATATAATAATAATTGTGGGTTTCATCAGGATTATTAATTTCCATCATCGTATTGGGTAACAACCCGATCTTCTGCATGTCCCAATGTGATTCTCTTGCCTTATAATTCAAGATAATTATAATATATTTATCAACACAAAAAGAAGTTTCAAAATAGATAATTCAAAACCATCAATTTGAGGCTCTTTCCATGTCCCAAAATTACGGCAATGCAGAGATCTGCCACTATCCTCAGGATGATATTGACCAATATGTCGCCTCCTCTATGTTTTCACATAATCATTCATATTTTAAAATCACTGGCTTCACTGTTGCTTACCTATTTCTTTTTTTGTTTTCTTTTTGTGGGTTTGACCTCCATCCTAATTTTTTGTGTCTCGCATTTCTTTTTTATCCCTTGTATATCCTCTAATTGGTTTCCATGCTTGTCCTTGCCTTGATAAGTCATCACATTAAAATCAGATGGCACTTCTCTCAAATTTGTAGATAATCCAGCTGGGGTATCCGATAAATCCAAAGGCAATTTATCTGGTACAGTCTCTGTCTTTAGTTCCAGCTCCTTCTGCTTATCCTGTATTATATCTGAAGACGTTATATTCATTTTCAACCTATTTTGATAAAATTCTTCCGCCCTTTCAACAGTATTTAACTGGTATCTTTCTCCTTGATATCTCAATATAATACCAACTGGGACGTCCCACCGGAATTGAATATTTCTCCTTTTTAACTCAGACACCAGAAAGCCAAATTTCTTCCTTTCCATTAATATCTTAGGTGGGAGTTCCTTGTAAATCCAAATCTTTCTTCCATACAATTGCAAATTAGAATTGAAGGAATTTTGCACAATTTTATTCCTAATTTCTTTATCTGAAAAATAGATTACCACATCTCTAGGCAATTGCCTTTGCTTGGCAGTCCAAGAGTTTATTCGATAAGCTCTGTCAATCCTACAAAACACTTCCTCAGGTTGAATCTTTAAAATCCCAGCTAGAAATTCAGAAGATATTTTCCTTAAGTCATCTCTGTTATTTTCCTGCAAACCTCTAAGTCTTATTGCATATTCTGTGAAATTATATTGTATCTTTAGAACCTCTTTTTGAATCCTCTGTTCCAGATATTCTACATTACCAGACTTTTGGTCAGCATCCATTTTAAATTTTTCTTCTGAACTATAATCCTGAATATTTAACAAATCATTTTCAATTTTTTGAAATCTATTGTCCAATTTATCTTGAATTTCATCCATTTTTGACTCTAGTAAATTAGTATTTGTATCCAACCGAATCATGAATTCTGGCAATTTTAAAATTTTTTGCTGCAAAAAGTCAAACTTGGATTTCACCAATTCCTTAGTTTCCTGCTTAAATTTTTCAAGTTGCTGATTCACAATCTCATCCCTTCTTTCAATCTCCTCTAAGAGAAATTCTATTATATTAAAATCAGGTTTCTGGGACTGAAGAGTTAAAACATATTGCTTTAAATTCTTGGTGGGGGAATCCCCCCCACCTATTTGTTTGTCTGACTTCACAAGCCTCAGTGCCATGTTTCCGCCTAAGCAGGCTTTGTTAGAAGAAGAAAAAAAAAAAAAACAAGACAAAAGACTTCCAGCCAGCAACACTCAAGCCTCCAGGGAAAAAAGAGAAAAACAAAAACAGGAGCGGAGTTTTGTCTACAAATGTAACCAGTGGTATTTATTCCGCTACATTGTAATAATAAAAAACGGAAGAACTTTCCCTCTCAAACTCTTCTCCAGCCGCGGCAGACGCCATTTTAAAAAGAAACTTTTTTCCTCTTTCTCTTCCTCTATTCTCTTAAGTAATTTTTAAAAGATAAGTAAAATACTTGCGCTTCAGTATTACAGGTCCAGCTCACATTTTCTTTGAGTAATCTGTCAAATTCGCAGGCTTGCTTTTGACGCCTGGCTCTGCATTAGCAGAGGTCTCCCAAAGCCCGGAGCAACGGCTGGGGATATGGGGCATCTCATCCGCTCCATCCCAAAAGTAAAAGAAAAACTTTTCTTTATTCTTTAAAGTTTAACAATTCATTCTTTATCTTAATATCTTTATATTTGTTTGGGGTTGCCTTTCTTCCATTTCATCTTTTTTACTGAACAGCAATCTTTCTCCTCAAACCTACCACCTTTCTTTTCTTTCCTTCTTACTTTCTCTTCCCCCCTCTTCTTCTCCTCCTCTCTTCCTCCCTCTCTTACCCTCCCTCTTACTCTAATTTCCCTTCCCTTCCTCCCTTCTCTTCCTTCCCTGTCTCTCCTTCTTTCTTCCATCTCTCTTCTCCTTCCTTCATCCCTCTCTATTGCTGTATCCTTTTGTGCATATGGATTACTCAGAGGGCTGAAAAAGTTATTTTTGACCGGTCCTTGCACTTTTGACCAGTCCTCGCACTTACGACTGTACTCACATTTTATGTTTTGCGCCCTATCTTGTCACTGTGGTGAAGACAAGTAGTGGTGAAATGACTGACACAGTTGTTAAGAATGCCGCAATGGGCATAAATGTGAGGAGGATCATAAGTGCGAGGACCGGTCAAAAATATGAGGACCAGTCAGAAATGACTTTTTTCAGCCCTCTGAATAGTCCCTATGTGCATATGGATTAGTCAGAAGGCTGAAAAAGTTATTTTTGACCGGTTCTCGCACTTTTGACCAGTCCTTGAACTTACGACTGTCCTCACATTTTATGTTTTACGCCCTATCTTGTCACCATGGTGAAGAGAAGTAGGGGTGAAATGACTGACACGGTTGTTAAGAATGCCGCAATGGGCATAAATGTGAGGATGGTCATACGTGCGAGGACCAGTCAGAAATGACTTTTTTCAGCCCTCTGAGTAGTCCCTATGCACATAGCCACGCCCACCCGGTCACATGACCAGCTAGCCACGCCCACCCGGTCACATGACCACCAAGCCACACCCCCAACTAAGCCACGCCCACAGAACCGGTTGTTAAAAATATTGAATCCCACCACTGACTTTTGGCAGATAATTTTATGTACTATGCTTAGGTCAGACTGAAGTCGGTGTAGTTCTAAGTTGTCTAAGCCCAAAATTTGGAGTCTGGTGGCATAAGGTATTTTATTGCGGTTAGAGAAATGGAGGACTCTTCTTGTAAAATATCTCTGGACTCTCTCAATTGTATTTATGTCCGATATGCAGTGCGGGTTCCAGACAGATGAGCTGTATTCCCATTTATTTTTCTTCTTCGGAGTTATGACATCTGTTCTCCTAAGAGTAAAAATAGTGCTTGAACTACAACCATTCATTGTTCAAACAGGAACTTATGACCGTTTTTCACACTTATGACTGTTTTAGCATCTGCATAGTCCTGTGATCAAAATTCAGATTCTTGGCAACTGTCATGTATTTATCATGGTTGCAATGTCCGGGGTCATGTAATCACCATTGGTGACCTTCTTGGCCAGCTTCCGACAAGCACAGTCAACGGGGAAAGCCAGATTCAAATAACGACAGAAGGATTCACTTAACAACTACAGCGATTCGCTTAACAAGGGTGACAAGAAAAGTCGTAAAATGGAGCAAAGCTCACTTAACAACTATCTTGCTTAGCAACAGACATTTTGTGCTCAGTTGTGGTTGTACGTCGAGGATTAGCTGTAGAATTAGCCTTCCCTAAAATCAGAGGCAAGGAAACATGGTATGATTCAAAATGCAAGATTTTTTTTTCCTGCTTCGTTTTTGCCATATTTGATTGAGTGCATTGCCTTCATTTCAGCAATAATATTGATACCAGAAAGGACAGATCCGATTAAATTCTGTTCCTTGCTCCTTGATAGACTAACAATGTTGGTTTTGGTTTTTTTTTTTATCACCTGAATGTTCCCTTCTTTGTTCTTAACCCTCTCTTTTCACCACCCCTCTGCCTTATTTTAATTGTTGCCTCCCAGTGTGAAAACCATATTAATTTGGTTAATTCCATAAGTTCTTATGGAAAAGGTGGGCAGCAGTGAAGTCCATAATCTTCCAGCCACATTTTAGAAACTCTTTGCAAGCAAGCAAAGGCCCGTGGTGGTGCAGTGGTTAGAATGCAGTATTGCAGGCTAACTCCCTGCTCACTGCCAGGAGTTCGATCCTGATCGGCTGAAGGTTGATTCAACCTTCCATCCTTCTGAGGTCAGTAAAACGAGGACCCAGATTGTTGGGGGCAACATGCTGACTCTGTAAACCTGCTTAGAGAGGGCTGTAAAGCACTGTGAAGCAGCATATAAGTCTAACTGCTATTTCTAAGTGCTAAGCAATTCGGATTTCTAGCAAATGTGAACCTTCCGTCCCCAGTAGCCTGGCAGTCAGAAAAAAAAACACAGAACAAAAGAAAATTCCTTATTTCCCGCCCCCTAAGACTGAAAAACAGATCCTGGAAAGATTATCTATTACTGACACGTAATGTGCTTTTAACAGATTGTTCTTCTGAGAATGAGACAGAAAAAAATTGACACCCTTGTCTTATGACTTAAGGGCCGGGAGACACATCTGAGTGAAACTGAAACTGGGGCCTTAGTGTCTGTCTTTGCAGATGTTTAGATTTGCCATTTTGCACTCACATGGGGAGACAAGTGCCACATAGGAGTTTGCTCAGTTTCCCATTCTTCCAAAAATAGGTGTACTTTGCCTCCTTTCTTTCCTCAGCCTTTACATTAAAAAAAAAAAATCACACCAATAAATGGTGCTCATAATTATTTGCAGGTATTTTGTTCAGGTAGACTCTTTTCTTTTTCTTTTTTTTTAAAGTTTTTTTATTTTTCACAAACATATCAATGTATGAACAGTGTGACACCTGAGTGTCATACATTTTAATGCAAATAAAATAGTATTAATCTTATTTGTTTCATTTAACAAGCTTATATAATCCTTGTAATAATACACATATTTTTGTTAAATTATAATCTTTCATTATTTAGGACTTCCTGCCTGGCTCCGCAGCTTTGAAGACGCTCTTTTTTGAGCGCCCGTTCTCTGGTTCCATAAAAGCCCCAGAACAGCCGAAAAACTGCTGTCTGGAGGCTTGGAACCCTCTCCCCGGGCAAAGGGGAGAGAGAAGAGTCGACAGGCGGGGGTAGAGCCCCCCCAAGTGCGCTAGGAGAAATCCTGGGGCGCAAAGGGTGTGGGCTCCCTATTGAAGCCTGTCAAGCCACTCCGGACCAGAAACGACTCCGCTGAAGCGGAGCTAGAAGCTGTGACCAGAATCTGCAGAAAATCAACAGGGGGGATTTTTAACATCTTTACTTCGATCGCAGACGGAGCAAATCAGGAGAAAAAAGGAAATTTGCAAGTAACACTTTAACTCCGCTTTAATATGCAGAAAATGGCGCCTGAGGGTGGGAGGAAGAAACTACCAGGGGAAGTGCTCGTTAAGGCTTGTTAACACTTTACAGCTACTGGATTACACCCTAAGAGAAAGTTTTAAATGGAAGCGGCCAGGAAAAGAATTTGGTATTGAGGAAAAGAATTTGGTTCTGATTTTAACTAAAATCTGGTCTTTATACTGTGTGGAAAAAAGTTGAATTGTTGTCCTGATAGCTGGATAAATACAAAGTAGCTGAAATATGGCTGACAACAGGGCTGGTGAATCAGCAAATTCCCAAGCCGTGACTGTCCAGGCTTTTCAAGAACTTCTAGACTTTTTTACCTCAGCCCTGCTGAATACAATCGAAAGGGCTTTTTTAAAAAATAGCTTGGGAAATTATAAGCAGGAAATTATTCAGAAGAATTTGTTTTTGGAAGATCAGGAAATAGACAGGATTAAGAGATTGGCTGGTACAGCTGAAACAAAGGTTTTGGTGGACGTTTCCATTCCAATGACAGAAAAGCAACAAATGGTTTCTTTATTGCAAGCTGACAATCTTTATGGCAACAAATTTTGGCTATATGGACAAAGAAATGGATTGAATGATTATACAAACCAGAAGAGACGAGATGAGGATTTTAAGTTAGAAAATCTGACTTCAAGAAGAGAGCGAGTATTTCAGAAACATCAACCTCAAATCACTATTTTAAAAGTTTCCAAAATAAAACTGGGGGGATTGTTGAAAGAATTTATAAAAAAAAAGGATTGGAAAAAATACAAAAAGAAGTGAAGAACAGAAGATTAAGAAAGATATTTTCCTGTGGATTTTGAAATTGGCAATGGGCAAATATGTGTTTTAATGGTATTAAAAGATTTTTAAAATGTTTAACATAAGGTTATATTATTCTACAAGATATATGAGATAAATTGTATAAGCTTTTAGGATGTCTAACCCTTTGAAGCGAAGAGGATTAATGTTAAACTCAGAATTTTATTGTAAACTGATAATTAGTTTTGGATAGTTAAGGGTTGTTTTTTTTAAAAAGTTAGAGGTATTAAGACGGTTAATTGAAAAATTGAAAGATACCCTCCTATAGATTCTGAAATTTATATTTGGTAAATAAGTGTTTTAAAGGTATTAAGAGGTTTTTAAAATGCTTAACATTAGACTATATTATTTTAAAAGATATATGAGATAAAATGTGCAAGATTTTAAGATGAAAATTTTTTTTCTGGTATAGAAATGGAATTTATTCATGATTTTTATTGTTTGTAAGACTGCTAAAGTATCGGATTATGCATTAAGAAAAAGGTTTTTTTTTTCTTTTTTTTCTATATAAGTAGGAAGAATGAATTTAATTTAATTGGTATTGAGAATTTATAAAAGGGAGGTTGTTGAATTGGAGCAAAGGGAGTTAAAGAACATGTGGGAGCTTTGAACTTTATAATTTGTTAGTTTATTTTAGCATATGTTTGTTAGATGCTATACCCTGTTTTTGCTCTGGGAAGTCAGGGGTGGGGTGGGGAGGGGGGGATAAGGAAGGGGGGGAAAGTGATGAATAGAGAAATGTTTTAGCAGAAGAAAGTGTATTCTAGAATATAGGAGTTGCTCAGATACTAAAGGAGGAAAATATTTCACAGCACAGAAGTTAGAAAGGAGAGAGGAGGAGGGGGTAGGAAGAGGAGAGGGAGGGAGAGGAATGGAAGAAAGGAGAGGAGGAAGGGAAGGGGACAGGAGTAGGAGTGAAGGCGAGAAGGGGGAAAAGAAGAGAGAAGTGGGGGAAAGGGAAAGGAAGTAGGATGAGGTGGGAGAAGAGGTAGGAGGGAAGAGGAGGGAGGGATGGGAAAGAAAGGAGGAGGAGAAGAAGGTTTGTTGTGGAATGAGGGAAAAAGGAGAAGAGCAACTCCGAATATAATTAAAATGTTTTATTTTAATGCTTTCTTTAAGGGAAACATGTATATGGAGGATTTTTTATGTATAAGAAAATGTATAATTTATGTGGGGAAGGGGAAGGGTGGGGGGGAGAAAATTGTTTGTATTTCTTATAAAACTTTTTAATAAAAAAAAACTTTCATTATTTAATCATTCAATATTTCAATGTGTCATTTCTATGCCAATCACCCTATTCTGTCATACCTTTTAATACAAATAGAATGTTATTAGTCATCTTTATTACTTTTAATAAGATTATATAATTCTAATAATAGTATAAACATTTATGCTAAATTGAAATCTTCCATTATTTGCTTGTTCAATTTATAATCCTTCATTATTTAGTTATTCAATATTTCAATATATTATTTTTATGTCAATCACCATATTCTGCATGTCATACATTTTAATACAAATAAAGTATTTTGATCATATTTGTTACATTTAGAAACATACATTTATTCATATAGAATTATAATCTTCAGTTATTTAATCAATAGTTCAATATATTATTTTTATGCCAGTCACCATATTATTTAAGTGTACTTAGTAATACCATCATTCAAATTCTAAATTCCCCTCTTACTATTACTTCTCCTTATTATATAAAAATGTATTTTATTAAACCCCTCTCTCTAGTTTCGATCACTATTCTAATTTTGATTATGTCACTTTGCCATTCATTGCCATTTTGCACTCACATGGGGAGACAAGTGCCATATAGGAATTTGCTCAGATTCCCATTCTTCCAAAAATAGGTGTGTTTTGCCTCCTTTCTTTCCTCAGCTTTTACATTAAAAAAAATAAATCACACCAATAAATGGTGCTCATAATTATTTGCAGGTATTTTGCCCAGGTAAACTCTTTTCTAAAGGGCTGCATTTCAGGGGTGAAATCCAGCAGGTTCTGACAGGTTCTGGAGAACCGGTAGTGGAAATTTTGAGCAATTTGGAGAATCGGTAGCGGAAATTTTGAATAGTTTAGAGAACTGGCAAATACCACCTCTGGCTGGCCCCAGAGTGGGGAGGGAATGGGGATTTTGCAGTATCCTTTCCCTGGAGTGGGTGGGAATGGAGATTTTGCAGTATCCTTCCCCTGCCACACCCACCCCAGAACCGGTAGTAAAAAAATTTGGATTTCATCACTGCTGCATTTCCTTAAATATGTTAACGTGAGGGTGATTGGAATATGACTTTTTTCTTTTCTTTTTCTTCCAAACCCTCTCTTTTCTTTTCCCAAAATAACAGACTGCAAGGAAAGGGCAGCTATCTCTTAGCAGAAGTCTAACTGATTTCTTCTGAAAGGTATTTAAATCAGATCGAAGGTGAGAAGAAATTAGCCCCTGGGCCACGTGGTATTGCCGTTCCTGGCCTAAAATCATTAGAGCCAAGTGATATGTTAATGAGATCATTTCATGAAGCAATTAATGCGCTTGTCTGAAGTGTTGCTTTAAGGACTTTCCCAGTTCTCTTTGCTTTCACATAATCATGACCAAGGGCCTTGAAGTGGAAGCATTATCAAGAAGCTGGGCTGCCCTGATGCTTTGAGTCTGAATTGGTGCCTCATGCAATGCTCCTCCGAATGCTTCACACACTCCTGTCATGAATGTATTTTTGTACTGTATGACAGATTCCTAGCATAAATGATTATTTTCCTAACCATTACATTTTTGTGTGCTTTCTCTTTTTCATATATAGTACTTTGGTTTCTATAATACTTTGGTTTAAACGGGCTCAATGGCTCAGCGGTTAAAGATATTGAGCTTGTCAGCTGGAAAGTTGACTGTCCTGGTTTAAGACTTGCTCCATACGTGACTCTCGGCATATAGTCATGCTGGCCATAGGGCCATAGAAGTGTCTTCGGACAATGCTGGCTCCCTCAGCTAAGAAACAAAGATGTGCACAGCTCCCTAGAGTCAGATATGACTGGACAAGGGACACCTTTATTTTTACTTTCATTTAAGTTAAAAATCAAGTCTCAACAGTCCAAGAATATTGATGTTGGAATATGAAATCTAGAAAACAGACTTTGGAGTTCCAAATGGCCTGAAATCAAATAAAAATTCAGACTAAACAAATTTCTTCACCCATGATATTACAACCGGTGAGTATAATCTTTTGCCAGTAACCTTTCTGGTTCAATATAAATAATAAAGGCAATGCAAGAGAAATGTTTTTCGAAAGAAACAACTGAGAGTCAGCAAGATTATTCCCTCAGTTTACAGACCCCTTATTGACAAAATTTGGGTTACCACCAATGGGACCGGAACCGAAGATGAAATACAACTTATTTCCCAAGTGGGAAATTCACATTCAAATTCAGATGTATTGAGATCTGTAAAACAGCTGAAATTAAGACAGGAAGAAGCAACTAGGAGGTCTGGCAAAACACATTTAACTCTAGGCCTGAGGGAAAATATACAGTTCACTTGCAGTCAAAGATTTGCAACGCTCAGTACCAATCCAAACCAAATACAGTAGGGAATTTCATAGGGAACTGTTCTACTAAAAATACTCTCTCACATTATAGAATAGCAATTTCCTAGTAAACATAGTACTTACCTTCTCCTTCACTCCAGGCATCAACCTTGTTTGGAATGATCCTAAACGGCATTGATTGCATTTTTTTGAAAAAAGAGAAAGGGTATGGTTTCTTATCTGCATCAAAACAATTCTGTCAGGTGAACGTTAAAAGGGAGCTTTCAGTTTTCTATTTCCATTATGGTTCTGATCCAGGTTAATTTACCATGTTTGCTGTTTCCACTTTTCTTTAAAAAAAAAACTGTGGGAACAGAACATTTAGAAGCATTTGCTAATTGCACGGATGCTATAAATCTAATTAGGCTCTTTCAGCTGACAAATAATTTGGTCGATACAAGAGGATGCTGTTGCTGCTATTGACTGTAAATAGCAAGAAGAACTACAGTCAAATAAATAAATGTTTATGCTGGTTCTGTTATGGACAATGCAGATGGAAGCAAACACTTAAAAGAATTTTAAACTCTTTTGCCTTTTTCCATTTTCCGCTACATGAAAGTATCTATAAGTTCTTATATATCATGATTCCCAGGCATGGGATACTGAGGACTTCCAGATTTCCTAAAATACAGATAGTCCTTGACTTATGACCACAATTGAGCCCAAAATTTATGTTGCTAAGTAAGAAATTTGTTACGTGAGTTTTGCCTCATTTTATGACTTTTCTTGCCACATTTCCATTTTCAAATTGCCATTTCCATTTCCATTTATTGGATTTATATACCGCCCTACTCCCGAAGGACTCAGGGCAGTGAACAGCCACAGAATAAAACACATAAATACAAAATTTAAAAACAGAATAAAACTGAATTAAACAATTTGGCCGAGACAAATTTAAAACACCCAATAATTTAAAAAAACAAATTAAAATTTACATTTTAAAGGGGAAAGATTTAGGCTAGGCCAGCTTGATGGAATAAAAAAGTCCTGAGAGCGCGACGGAAGGTGCGCAGATCCGGGATCCTCCGTATCTCTGTGGGGAGCTCATTCCTGATAGTAGGTGCCCCCACAGAGAAGGCTCTCCCCCTTATGAAGCGAATCACTGCAGTTGTTAAATTAGTAACCCGGTGGTTAAGTGAATCTGGCTTCTCCATTGATTTTGCTTGTCAGAAGGTTGCAAAAGGCAATCACATGACCCTGGGACACTGCAACCATCATAAATGTGAGTCAGTTGCCAAGCAACTGAATTTTGATCTTGTGATCAAGGATACTGTAAGTGTGAAAAATGGTCATAAGTCACTTTTTTCAATGCTATTGTAACTTCGAATGATCACGAAGTGAACTGTTGTAAGTTGTTGTGGCCTGTCAGCAGCTGGCCCCTCCAGCAGCTGAATCAGATGAGGAGGTGGTATGGGAGTCAGGGCCAGCATCAAGGCAATCTGATGGCCTGGGCCATCCATCAGCCCTCAGATGGAAAGTTAACAGCCTCCAGGTCTGGAGGTGGCTGATGAGGAAGAGGAGGAAAAGCTGGGTCCAGTGCCTGATGCACAGATGCACAGAAGGCAGAGGAGAGGAGAGCAGGGGAAATCTATGGGCCAATCCTTGGGACAGAAGAGCCACGCTGCTAATGAAGTCCCACCCTAGCTCTGGGGATAAAAGGCAGGGGCGGAGATAAATAGGTGTGGCAGACCTGAATGAATAGTTATTCATCTCCCTGCTGGACAGATTTGTTAGCCTGCTGTGTATGAGAGAGAGACTTTTTGCTGGGGCTGCTGGCACTCCTAATAAAGGAATCATTGATTTAACTACAGGGGGTTTGTCTTGTTTGGCAGTCGGGTCAGAACATAAGCCAAGAACTACCTGTATATATATGTTTCCATGTTTAGATGACTTTGTATAACCTCTGCTTCTGCAGAATACTAGGAAATGAATGCCATTTTCCAATTTCTATTCAATGCCAGAAATGTTCTGGAAATGGTAGCCTGCATTACCGTTTCTCCTTACTCACTTCATTGATTTTTGTTTATTTGTTTATTATTATTTATTTTCTTACCTTTTTTAAAGGAAGAAAGCAGGAATTTTAAACCTACTATATTGTTGTTGCTTTTTGAAAATTTTGTGGGCAGGTCCACACTTTAGCAAATCCTTCGGGATGGCTTCTACATCCAGAGCTATCCATTGGGTATGGTTAAAAAAAATTCAAGATGTGGTAATGATGGTGTGATCAAAGTTTCACCCATTTTTATGAGCATTGTACATAAAAACACGAGACACCATATATGTCAGGGGTGTCAAACACAAGGCCTGCAGGCCAGATCCGGCCTGCAATGTGGTCAGATCCGGCCCGCGGGGCCATCCTGGAAATTGTAAGGGGCTGGCCCGCACCACTTCGGTCCAGTCTTCCCAATGTGAAGAGGAAACATTGGGCCAACGTGGCTTCGTCCCAGTCTACCCAATGCGAAGAGGAAACATCAGGCCCGTGTCCCTTCGGCCCGGTCTATCCAGTACCATGAGGAAAAATTGGTCCGACGTAGCTTCGGCCCAGTCTACTGAATGCGAAGAGGAAACATCGGGCCCACATCGCTTTGGCCCAGAGTCTACCCAATGCAAAGAGGAAACATGTCAGCAGTTTGGGGAGTGAAGTCAAGCTGGCCACCCCCACCTAGTCAGCCACACCCAGTGAATGGCATCAAGCTGGTCATGCCCAGTTGGCCACACCCACCCAGTTGGCCACGCCTGCCTGGCCCCCTGAGGTCAACCACAGCCCTGTTGTAGCCCTTAATGAAATTGAGTTTGACATCCCTGATATATTTGAATGTTCTGAGTGTTTGTCGAGGACACTTTAGGATGGCATTGAATCATACTACCAACCATCAAAGAAGGCCCAGCCACCTATTGCAGCTTATCAAGTTCATGATACGCTATTTTGTTAAGCATAAGGAAACTACCAATTTTCTCCCTCTCCATTTGTGCTTCCATGTTTGCATATCTAGGGTCTCTCCAATGTGGTTAGTTACAAGTTGAACTTGTCTGCTTTAATTATGTAGGAGGCTATTTAAACTGAAAGAAACAACAACTGGTATTTAGCAGAGTTCCTTCCCAGTCTACAGTTCTAATATCTGACTGTTTATAATCTCACTTCAGTCAGATGGATATCCTCTTCATGTTATTGGTCAAATGCTACTCATTTATTTCCTTTCAACCTCTTTAATGGATGTTTCAACTTCTTTGTGGCTTCAGATCTATCTCCTCTGCAGAACTGCTGGGGTGTGGCTGTTCTATAGTTTTCTAGTTTTTTATTCAAGGATTATTTAATATATTTTGATACTGTAATTTCCCCTTCATCTATCATATCATAGGCAAAATCTCGCTTCTCTAGAACAGGCTGAAATATAGATGCTTTCTCTAAGGAACAGGTATCAGAAGTATGATTAATGATCTGTCCTTAATAACTTGCCCCTGCTGCTGAGTTTACTATTTTATCAGTCCAAAGTCTCCATTATAATATTAAGTTCTGTTCTAAGCTAGAAGAATTGAATGGAGGTCATGGATTCCACTGCAGGGAGCAATGATTCACCATTCACTTTATGGGTAAGTGGTTATCCATTATTACTGAGAAATAGATGGGAAGAAATTATGGTGTTAACTAGAGACTGGTGGGAGTTGTAGTCAAATAGATTTGAAAGACACTCGTGGGAGAGAACCATATAATATTGAGCTCAAGGACAGAAGTCATTGATTGATTGTTAAGGGATCCAGTTTTAGTACCCTGAGTATCTCATTAAATTTGCTTTATTTAGCAGGACTGAGCTAGTCACACAAAGTTTTCAGGTCAAATCTTTGAATGCCATGCCTCAATTACATTCCCTAAAGGGGACCAAATCTAAATCAACAAATTTGATATGATCTTCATCTACAACAAATATTTACATATAATATTACTCCCTTCTTTTTTAAAAAAAAAAAATCCATGTTTTCTGTAAGATTGAAAGTTAGAGTTTGGGTAAAGTTGAGGGCTATGTCTAAAGTTTTGAAGAAGCCTGTGCAAAAGGCTTGTATATTCCTACCTTAGACTCTGAAATACAGATACAGAAAATCAATACCACACTAAGAAACCAACTAATGTGGTATAAGACAGCAATGCTTCAAGGACAGGTGAAGTCAGTTATATACTGCAGTTTTCTTTTAGCTTCCGGAATGCAGGCTAACCAAATGTTAATCAGATATCTCATAACACTGGACCTGCAGTTTGAGTTGAGTTCCTCACAAGGGCTCATTAATTCTATTTAAAGTATTTTTAGCCTGTAATTGTTTGAACTAAAAAAAAAAAAAAGTGGAGAAATGACTGGTGAATGCATTCTCCAAGATGTTAGTGGAAAAGTATTTCCTATGACTTAAGCACCTTTTAAGACAGATCTTTAAAAGATCATTGGAATAAATAGGGGAATAAATCAGTGTACTGTTAGTCGATAGGCACAATTATATTCTGCTCAACCTGTTTGCATCTGGGTCACAGTCTTTTAAGGATCAATACTTTGCGTGCTGACTTTATCCTCCATAGAGATAAACCCTATCATAAGTGCGATTTAATCAGGTTTTTTCCTCATGATAGAGGTCAGAAAGTCAGCAAGAGAGAGAAAAGGAGGACAAGGAGAATGGAAGGGCTCTGTGCATGTATTTTTAACCAACTGTAGCAGAAATGTCAAATATCATTATAGCTCATCTTCCTTTTCAAAAACGTGAATTAAGTCATGGGAGCCCAAAGCTGAAGGCAATGCTGTTTAGTTTTCCAGACTAGTTACATCAAAATAAATCATATACATAGATAAAGGCAGAGTATTTCAATCACTCTTCCCTAGAGGCAGAGTATGGCAGCTGCTTCACTGCTATAGGCAACTGATTTTAGCAGAGAGGCTTTTCAAAGCATTTTTTAAAAAGCCTCTCTGACGATCCCAGCTGAGTTGCCTGATCGCCAGAGGCTTTTCAAAGCATTAGAAAAAATGCTTTGAAAAGTTAAAAAAAAAAAGTTGGCCACGCCTACCCAGTCACATTACCCCCCCATCAAGCCACGCCCACAGAACCGGTAGTAACACATTTTACATTTCACCCCTGGTTCTGACCAGTTCTGGAGAACCGGTAGTAGAATCTTTGAGTAGTTCAGAGAACCGGTAGTAAAAATTCTGACTGGCCGCGCCCCCATCTATTCTCTGCCTTCCAAGTCCCAGCTGATCAGGAGGAAATGGAGATTTTGCAGTATCCTTCCCCTGGAGTGGGGTGGGAATGAAGGTTTTACAATATCCTTCCCCTGCCACACTCACCAAGCCACGCCCACCAAGCCATGCCACACCCACGAAGCCACACCCACAGAACCGGTAGTAAAAAAATTTGAAACCCACCACTGATCTACAGTATAATAACAGATGAATATACAGATTTGGCAGGTATTACTGAGACCTACATGAGCAACGATGGAGAAAATCAGTAAACTTGCCTTCCAGGTTTCAAATCCTCCAGAAGTCATAACAACAAGGCTACAGATTAAGGGTAGTAGTAATCGTATGTTAACTTTTCACATCGAGCAGAAGCACTGTCTCAAAAAATCTGCTTGTGGGTACCTATGTTTGGAAATGTAAAGACATAATTATCAGGTCAGATTGTGGATCAGAGTAGTTGTGAGCTTCCGCAAGAACAAAGGACCCAATAAATTGATCTGGTCCAGATGCCAGGAGATTTTCAGAAGCACCTTAGGGATTTCCCCAACAATTTGCAGGCATGATTGTCTCATGTCTGGTTGATTTTGGAACTCAGAGATGACCAGAGTGCTGATGAGATTCATTTTGTTCATCTGCCCATTTTTAAAAATTATTTCTAGACAAAGAATGAGTCTACATCAAAACATCCCAATGCATGCTTTGACACTTTTTTTTTTCGTGTCCTCTCTATGGACATCTATGACACCATTTATGAACTTTCTGCTGCCTCAATTTCTTCAGCTGTTTACTTGCTACCTGACTTCTGACACCCTCATGTTTCAAAGCACTTATCCAAGATATATATTGCTGTCTGATAAAGGACAGCATTATATTCCTCCAGTTTCGGTTTGACTGAATCTTCTTACCTAAGGTCAGCAAGTTTCTTTAAATAGAGCAATCAAATGAGTGACAATTTTAGAAGTGTGACTTCAGTTGCACTGATTCACTTCATGAGCTTCCTGAGACCTAGCCTTTATCTCTTCCCCCTCCCCTCCATTTCCTATTAACAACCTTCTGTTGAAAGTACAAATAGCTGCTTCACTAGACTCAAGCTTGCTCAAGTTAACATCCTGGTCTCCAGGAACATAATCAAATATTGTGTGAATCTCAAATGATGACATAGTTAGTCAGTGAATATTTTGCAGACCAGCCAGAAGAATCTTCTGTCCTTCAAGCTCTATTGCTCGAGGTCATTCTTATGGCAAATAAGAAGTTAGCTCTGGATTTATAGATGGTCTGGGAATGAGGGTGGAACATGTGACTTACAAATTGTTTTCACTTGTCTGAAAATAATTAGGTGATTACTTCTTAAAAGAAAAAGAAAACAGATTCCTCCTTTTCCAGGCAGCTTGTTAAAAGAGATCAGAATGGGTGTTTCATTTTTAAACTCTCAGGACTCAGGACTCTGAGTTATCAGGCACATCATCACCCCATCACTCAAAGTGAGTTTGTTTGGGGATGGCTTGATTTTTGGTTGATGTTTATGTACTATATGTAGCTGGGTTTGTTTAGCAATATCACAAAACTTCCAAAATTCTCTGTC
Source organism: Pantherophis guttatus (assembly GCF_059756535.1). Classification (NCBI taxonomy): domain Eukaryota; kingdom Metazoa; phylum Chordata; class Lepidosauria; order Squamata; family Colubridae; genus Pantherophis; species Pantherophis guttatus. Next base: position 85,655,894 of record NC_142064.1, on the reverse strand, counting down.
AGCCAGAAAACGTTATTTCACTCATGTCCTGCCAGTTTAGAAAGAAGATGCAAGAAAATGGTAATGGTAAGAAAATGTCTCACAGAACTGCCTTCAAAATAATATTCTTCATTGTATTTGCCTTTTGCATCAGAAGGCAAATACACACACACACACACACACACACAATAAATTTATAAAGAAGAGTTTTAGTGGTGTCAGAATCAAATCTGCAAAATAAGGCTGAGAAAAAATATGAAGAAGAAAATGCAAAACCACGCACAAGATAAACCTTAAACTGTCTAAAGCTCACTTAATTATATAAAAAAGGCTCACTGGTATTGTTTGTTGGACTGTGCTTCCTGCAAAACTAGAAAAAGAGCTGCCCCTTTATTAGCAGCACTTCTCTTTGAAAATCAACAATCTGAAAGTCATTAGAATGAAATTAATGGATGAAAACATCTAGTGTAGACCTCAGCGATGATGGGCTCAAATACCAGTTCCTTGTGGACTGGCTGGGTGGCCTTCTTTAAATCACTGCCTTAGCTTAAATTCCTACGTCTGTATGACAGGAATACTAATAACTTGATTCACAGTCTGGCTTGGGAGGATGAGTAAAATAAAAATAGGAAAGCATGTCGATACAAAATAGCTAAGCCCCATTGCAGCCGGAGGTACTTCAGATCTGGTTTATTCATCTCATGCTGAAGTGGCATTCATTCACTCGTACTGATTTCAGTAAAATCTTAAACTCCTTTTCTCTCTCTCTCTCTCTCTCTTTCTTTCTTTCTTTCTTTCTTTCTTTCTTTCTTTCTTTCTTTCTTTCTTTTTCTTGCATTCTGATTATAAGAAATTGCAAACAATAACTACACCAAAAATATAGTCGATGTCTAAAGGGATGTCACCATACTTATATTTCTCTCCTCATTCTATGAATATACGAATTAATAGTAGGTAAGCACCAACAAGCACAGCAGAGTTTTAAAGAAAATCATACAGAAGAAAATAGGGTACCACAATGTTCATTAGTAAGTTACAATTAGGATCAAGGCGGTATGCCGCCTTGAGTCTTCGGAGAAAGGCGGCATACAAGTTGAACAAATAAATAAATAAATAAAATCAAGATTGGATCAGCAAAGGAAAGAGACAGAGGTCGACATGTGAATATAAGGTGCCCGTTTGACACTTTTTCCTCTTATTCTATCTCCAATTGACCACTAAATCATTGGCAACATTCATATGGGACATTTGACCCGCAAAAGATTGTGTGCCTGTAACATGTATGGTTTTCATATAATTGAGAATCCCAGTTTCACAGGATTAAAAAAGCAATACCTATATAATCTCCATGATTCTGAATTCTTGCTATTTACATTTTGGAGAACAGGTTTTGTAAAGGAGCTGTGGTGGCGCAGTAGTTAGAATGCAGTATTGCAGGCTAATTCTGCCCAGTGCCAGGAGTTCAATCCTAATCGGCTCAAGGTTGATTCAGCCTTCCATCCTTCGGAGGTCAGTAAAATGAGGACCCAGATTGTTGGGGGCAATATGCTGACATCGAGAGTGCTGTAAAGCAGCAGTCCCCAATTTTTGCAGCTTAGTGACCCGACTGGGCAGGTGGGGGGGGGGGGAACCTGGCTGCGCAAGTGGTGGGCTGGTGCAAAAGGCCCACCTCTCGTGCAGCCCAGTTCCAAGTAAACCATGGCTTGGTAGTGGGCCATGGCCCCTGCTGTAAAGCACTATAGGGCGGCATATAAGTCTAAGTCCTATTGCTAGTGCTAAAGTAAAGGAATCAGTAAATCCACTATATTATTCATATTGTCACCTATGTTACCTTGGCAAATGTTTGAGTTTCTACTGTTCCTGCTATTTTAATAGGTAGGATCCTAAAGGAAATGAGAAACATTTGCTTAAAGTCAACCTAGACTTGGCATTTTTAGAAAGGGATTGTTATAACTAGTTTAATATGGAATGGATAAAGAAAACTGAAAAGAGATATTGAAGAGATTTTTCCTTGGCGAGGAACTATTTGCAACATCTTTCAATGTTCCAGATATCCCCTAACCCTTCCTTCCTAGAGAGCAATACTTTTACGCAATGGTGGAATTCAAAAAAATTTACTACCATTTTGTGGGCGTGGCTTGGTGGGCGTGGTTTGGTGGGCGTGGCAGGGGAAGGATACTGTAAAATCTCCATTCCCTCCCCACTCCAGGGAAAGGGTACTGTAAAATCCCCATTTCCTCCCAATCATCTGGAACTCAGGAGGCAGAGAATAGATGGGGACGGGGCCAGTCAGAGGTGGTATTTACTGGTTCTCCGAACTACTCAAAATTTATGCTACGGGTTCTCTAGAACTGGTCAGAACCTGCTGAATACCACCTCTGCTTTTACGTAAGATGTAATGAGCTGATGTTCCTCCTACCGTCTTTTTCTGCAGCGTTGCAAATTCATAGCTTTGTTTCTGTATTTCGTGGGTGTGTATTTAGTTTTGTTGGATGGCAAATTGCTCTTCTGCTTTTTCAGATGGGTAACTTCACACTCCCTCCTCACCTTTCAAATATCAGTTGTAACATATTGAAGGAGATCTCTTCCCACTCAGCAAGGTTGCTCTGATTAGAACGTTTATACCAGACAAATAGAAGGATATTAGGAGAGAAAAAAGAAAACCATTAGATTTTTTATTTCTTTCAGTGGATTAAAAAAAAAAACACTAGCTGCCCAACTAGGTAAATTCTAAGACTCAGTCAGTTCAGCACCAAGCTTTGGTGTCATTGATTCCCCCCCCCCTGGATAATGAGCAGACAAAGCAAAGAGGCACTCAGGATACTAATGAAGATTAACTTCGGAGTGCTTGCTTTTTAATCTTCTTGCCAATAAGTAGCTTGGAGACATTTGTAAAAAGGGATCAGAGAGTGGGATGGAGAAAACGGATTTTTTTTTATATTGGACAGCACTTTAATTTTTAATAAATTCATTAATTGTTAAGAGTCCAATCTTTTATCTGCTTACATCTAATGGGCAGAATGTTGGCAAACTAAAGCTATAATCCTCTATCCTACTAGATATATCCCAAGATATTCTATCCTGAACCTCTTTCTTCCCCTCCCCCATCCAGCTTTCCGGACTGTGCAGTCTCTTATTAGAGGCCTCTCTCTGTGATGCCGAATTTCTCCCCCTCTGGTCCTGCAGGTGCACAGTCCATCCCATCAAATAGTTGGCATCAGTGGTGGGATTCAGCCAGTTCGCACCTATTCGGGCGAACCAGTTGTTAACTTTCTAAGAAGTTCGGAGAACCGTTTGTTGGAAAAAATCTTATTTTGTTTTTCCCCCACTTTAGAGGGCTAATCCTGTAAGGAAGGCAGGAAGGAAACATTCTGGTGTTGTTTCTAGCCTAATCTTTATTGCCCTGCTTACAGAAACTGCCTCCCTGGTTAACCCTTATTACATTGTAACAGCTAAGGCGAAGCACCCATTGACGTGAGTGACTTTGAATTAGCCACGCCTAATGTCACGTCACCACCGAGCCTCTGCCCTAATGACCAGATGGTCATTAGGGCAGAGAACCAGTTATTAAATTATTTGAATCCCACCATTGATTGGCATTTCTAGTTTACTTTCCTGAACTGAAATAGATTATCCATCAGTAAACCATGCAGTGATAGTTCATTTGGTTCTAGGCAGAGGTGGCTTTCAGCAGGTTCTGACCAGTTCTGGAGAACCGGTAGTGGAAATTTTGAGAAGTTTGGAGAACCGGTAAATACCACCTCTGACTGGCCCCGCCCCCATCTATTCTCTGCCTCCTGAGTCCCAGCGCTCCCATGTAACACCGCTCCTGCGCGAGCTGCACTGGCTCCCAGTGGCCTTCCGGGTGCGCTTCAAGGTGCTGGTTATCACCTTTAAAGTGCTCCATGGCATCGGGCCTAGCTATCTTCGAGACCGCCTGCTGCTACCAACGACCTCCCATCGTCCCGTGCGCTCCCACAGAGAGGGCCTCCTCAGGGTGCCATCAGCCAATCAATGCAGGCTGGTGACCCCCAGGGGGAGGGCCTTCTCTGTGGGGGCACCTACCCTCTGGAATCAGTTGCCCCCAGAGATAAGGAGAATCCAAGACCTTAGCGCCTTCCGCCGTGCCCTTAAAACCCACTTTTTCCAGCAAGCCGGGCTGGCTTAAGAAGAAATTTTAAATGTTTTAATTGGTTTGTATTTTTAATTTTGGGCCAAATTTATATATATTTTAATTGTTTTTAATATTTGTATTTCATGTTTTTTAATTCTGGCTGTACACTGCCCTGAGTCCTCAGGGAGAAGGGCGGTATATAAATTTAAAATAAATAAATAAATAAATAAATAAATAAATAAACAAACAAACAAACAAACAAACAAATAAATAAATATAGAAGAAATGGGGATTTTGCAGTAACCTTCCCCTGGAGTGGAGAGGGAATGGAGATTTTACAGTATCCTTCCGCTGCCACGTCCACCAAGCCACGCCCACCAAGCCATGCCACTCCTACCAAGCGACACCCAGAGAACCGGTAGTAAAAATTTTTGAAACCCACCACTGGTAGGAGAGGCTGGCTTCATGCATGGTCCAGAATAACTGGCAGAATTAGATCTAAATTACTGCTAGTGTGCTTTGTTCTTCCTTTGTTTCTGGATCATCTCAGGATATGCAATATTGCGTTTAAAGCAGAACAATATGTTTCTCATGGTGAATGTGAGGAGATAGTTACATTATTGAACTAGAACCAAGGGGATCCCAGATTAAATCTATTTTAGATATTAATGTTACTGGGCTCCTTTGGGCCTGCACCTTCTTCCTTCTCTCCCTCCCAGCCTCACTTATTTCTTAAGGTTGCTGTTGTGGGTAATATAGGTTATCATCCTGAGATTTTGGAGCTACATAAATCTATGTAGATATATCCCCACCTAATCTACCAAAGAAAATTTCAAAATCTTATCTAGAACTTCTTTGTTTTTATTTTGTTTTCCCTTCATTTAAGACAGATAATTTCATGGTATCAAGACTGCAATAATAATAAATAAATAACCCGTGTGTCCCCTTTCAGGCAACTCATCTGGGATCATCAGAGACTTTTCAAAGCATTTTTATTACCACCTCTTCGGCCAAGAGGTTGCAGAAAAAAATGCTTTGAAAAGCCTCTGAGGATCCCAGCTGAGCCATGCGATAATCAGAGGCTTTATTTTAACTTTTAAAAGCATTTTTTCGTCGAAAGAGGTTGTAGAAAAAATGCTTTTAAAAGTAAAAAAATAAATAAAAAGCCTCTGATGATCGTGCGACTCAGCTGAGCATGGTGGGGGAGGGGGGGCACAGGGATTTTTGCTGCCGGTTCTCCGAACCACCCACCGCCATCGTTACTGGATCGGGCGATCCGGTCCGAACCAGGAGCATTTCACCCCTGGTCAGAACCTCCTGAAACTTACCTCTGCTGTAGATGGACATTGGGTTACTTTGCACAAAGCGGGTATTTATTAGTAGCAGCCTGAGTCTAAGGCATACATTAATTTGATCACTGATACTGATGCTCAGGGCCACGATAACCGGCTTAGAAAGAGGTGTATCAAATGTAAGTTCTCCTTCTCCTGCCTCCAAAATACCTGCTTCTGCACATAGGATCCTCACAACACTGTTGTGGTTAGTTGCAAAGTCATATCCAACCCATCGCGACCCCATGGACAACGTTCCTCCAGGCCTTCCTGTCCTCTACATTACTGTAGATAACAGAAATAGTCCCTTTCCAAACTTATGCATTATCCATCTCACCAACATCATCTCCCATCTCCAGGGAACTTCTTCAGGTTTGGCCTGGCATTACTTAACCTTAATAACAGTACACTCTTAACGATCACTTGTGTACTCTTTATCTCAACTCAGTTACCATCAAACTTAAAATTGCCCCGTGTTCCTCTTCCGTCAGTCAGATATCATGTATAGAAACTTACTCCCTACTCTCTAGGCCTACAATTCATCAGAAGGAACAGTTGTCACATCCTCCATTCTTTTTGCTCTGGGTGGACCTTCTTCAGCATTCTCCAGATCTCACCTGGGGAATATACCCAAATCAATTCTTAGAAGTTCAGTTTCTCCAGTCTTGTTGATCATTCAAAGTGGCTGAAGTCTGTTTCAGGCTCCAAAGCAGCGGTGAAATCCAATTTTTTTTACTACTGGTTCTGTGGGCGTGGCTTGGTGGGCGTGGCAGGGAAAGAATACTGCAAAATCTCCATTCCCACCCCACTTCAGGGGAAGGATACTGCAAAATCTCCATTCCCACCCCACTCCAGGGGAAGGATACTGTAAAATCACCATTCCCATCCCACTCTGGGGCCAGCCAGAGGTGGCATTTGCCGGTTCTCTGAATTACTCAAAATTTCCGCTACCGGTTCTCCAGAACCTGTCAGAACCTGCTGGATTTCACCCCTGCTCCAAAGGTTGCTGCTTATTGCCAGAATGTTCTTGCTGCTTCCCCACCTCTCTCATTGCTGGAGTGAGTTTAAAATCTTTATTGTTGTTTTTGTTAATGGCCTAGACTAGTAGAGCTTGCAGATTCAGGACTTAAAGCTAGTCTCCAGGCCTCTGACTTAGCCTCTCACAATTAAATGGCAACCACCATGTTTCTCCTGTGACTGCTCAAACAGAGGATGCCAAACATATAGATTAAACATTGCTGATGTCTCCGTTACTACCTGACAGTGATTTCCCATGTGTAATTTTTCCTAAGACTAAGTTTGCTAATGTTGGCTTGGATTTTCCTTTCTTCCATCCAACCAACCTCTTGTTCCTTAGCTGTTTCCATTCCTCTCCAACTTGTCATGCCAGCTCAGACTCTGATGATGAAACTGACAGCAAACAGCTAGTCCCAGAATTGCAGGCAGAGGGGGCTGTCCTAGTCACAGAAGATGAGGAATCTGAGCTCTCAAGTCTCTCCTAGTGCAAGGGTTCACTATCTGGGAAGGAGAGGAGACCAAAGACATTCTGCAAGTCTTCTTGCAAGAAAAGGATTTCAGCCTCCCAAATGAGCAATACCTGGTCTACTTCTATTTAAGAAGAGTAATGAGCTCAATCCCCACCTCCCTGGCAACAACCATTCATTAACTTGTCTGCCTTGCCTTTTGATTTGAAGTCTTCTATGATATTTGGACCAGGGGTGGGCTTCAAAAATTTTAGCAAGAGGTTCTCTGCCTGTTTGCTGGGTGGGTGTGGCCATAGTGGGCATGACCTAGTCAGCCTCCTGCACCATGGTGGGGACGTGGGGGCGTTTTTGCCCTCCCCAGGCTCTGGAAGCTTTCCTTGAGCCTCCTGAAGGGCAAAAACAGCCTCCCCAGGCTCCAGAGGCCCTCTGGAGGCAGGAAACAGGCCCGAACGTCTGGTAGGCCCATTTTTCACCTTCCCCGAGCCTCCATGCGCACCCTGCACTTACCTGTTTTCAAAACAGTCCATGTGGGGACTCCTGGGAGGGGCAGGGCGGGGCCAGCCAGGAGTGGGATTTGGGGGTTCTCTGAACTGCACAGAATTTTAGCTAACCCCCAGCAGCCCACCCTGATTTGGACCCTTAGACTTTGCCAGACCACTCTTGTACCTGAATTTGGACACTCTCTCAATGCAAGCTTGCTGGCTTTGTGGAGACTTGGTTTTCCTTGTGTGTGTCTCTGTATGTTTCCACTTTTCCTTTGCCACCTGTTATTAGGAAGACTTCCCAATAAAGTTTGCAAACTTCTCTATGTGTTTGTGAGTGGTGGCTTGAGGCAGACACTACTCGGCGTGGCCTTTCTTGAATCATTTTCACACCTACCAAACTTCCCACTCTCTCTAACAACCCCCTGCTTTCATCTACTACAACCAAGCCACTATTTCCAAAATAAAATCCTGCAAAAGTATATCTAAAACTACCTAATCACAAATTACTACAAAACTACAGGCCAATTCATGTGTTTGCAATGTAGAATTCTAAACACAGTCCTCCATATCACATCAAGCTTAGAACATAGTGTGGGAAGAAATATCCATCTGGTTCAGTTCCAAGTTGGGAGAAAGGCACTGGAGACAAAATGGAGGCTGGAGGCTGATTGGAAAGAAGGTCCATTTATTGATGAACAGAACCACCAGGATTTGTGGTTCTGGTGCAGCTGCCCACATGATGTTGAGAGTTGGGGGGGGGGGTTCATACCTTCTCTTGGGCTTTGCACTTGAGTTTCCTGTTCCTGTGCAAGAACATGTATTCTGTTGGCTGTTGTCAGGTTCCCATGTGGCCATGTAGGGCTTATGTAGATAGGGTGGCCCAGTCTTTCTTAATGGGCACAAATTATCTGCTGGGGTGAGGGGGCTATTAAGGAAAGTGGGGGTTGCTTTCTGCCTCTATAAAAAAGTGTTTCTCAATTTCTCCCTTTGGGAAATATAATAACCTGCCTTTTAAAAAATATTCCTCAAAATAATTCATTCTTCTAGGAGGGGGGTGGCTTCCCATAATAGCTTTATGACATACCTTGATGGGCTCATGCAAAGTTTCATTTGGAGTTAAGTCTACGACAGATACCCAGGACTCTCAGTTTTGACAGAAAGGTTCCTAATATGTATAGAAACCTGATGTCTTGAACTGACAACTTACATTTTCTATACTGTAGTCCAGCAGCTCCCTTAAATTGTTTTCCTTTCCCCCTGTATTACTCTTTCTCTTTCCTGCTGTCTGAAGTAATATCCAATATACAAGTTACAAAAGTAATTGCCACTTCAGGTCAAATTGGCAATCCCTCTTGCACCAAAACAAAATAAAACACTATTTGAGAAGGCTATGGACTTAATGCTGCAATGGCAGAACAGACTAGGAGCACCTCTGGTTATCTGATTATTTTAATGAGAAATAGCAAAGTTGGTTGATAATTATGCAGAGAAAGGTGGGGAAAATTTAGTTGTTAGCGGGATCTACCTATTTATTTATATTTTAAAAACCAGAACACTGAGTCTAACAACCAATTTAATTGTCCAGAATGATATTAAGGATTAAGGATACCTCTGCACACATGCTTGACTAAAGCACAATAACTCATTCCTTGCTTTTCATAGGAAATTCAGTGGGTTAATTTTTTGAGCAGCATAATTAAATATTGGAGGCAGGGTTGCATATTTATAAATGCTCAATGGACACAATGTTCCATGCCTATGAAGCTTCAAATTGTCTACCGAGAAGTTTTAGATGCCTCCCACTCTATAATATAAAATCTGTGATGCAAATTATATATTCTACACAATACAAATATTTATAGCTCTAATCTGGGGGTTTATGACTATAGAAAATACATGGGGTCTACAAAGAACTTACTGTGCTGCGAAAAAGAGATGTACCAGTTTAGTTGTTACTATTTTTAGACAGTTGGGAGTCAAAGTTGTACTCTTTTATTGCAGATATTCAGTTGCCTGTAATTTGTGCTATGCCTTTTGCTTTTTCCATGAGGTCCTGAGAAACGAAATAATCTGATACAGAAACGAGCAAAATGGAATCTGTATGTTGTAGCTGGGAGGAGGTGCTATGGATACCCAGAGCACTTAAAATAGACTAAATTGAACTAAATTTTCTAAAACCAAAGCAGATCAAGAAATCTCTCTTTAATATTTGAAGTCGGGCACAAATAAACTTTTGAGAGGAAGCAGAAGCAACTCTTGGGCCTGGTTAAGTCTACAATACTGGGTAGCCGTCTATGAGTTTACAGCCTGAAATGGTAGGCAGGTTTTCAAATTGCATCTTAAAGAAACTCCTTGTCTCCGGACCTTCCAACATCTATGAAAGAAAAAATTGGCACGTGAACCCCACTGACATAAGTCTTTTTCAAAGACATATTTTGTTCAGGAGTGTTGAGAGACATTTCTTCAAGCGGAGATGGTCCAAATGCTTGGAATAACATTAGCGCTGGAATAAAATTGGAGGGTTTTGTAATATAGGCAGTCCTTGACTTACAACAGGTCATTTTGTGACTGTTCAAAGTTACAATGGCACTGAACAAAAGTGACATGACCATTTTTCACACTTGCAACCATTGAAGCATCCCTATGGTCATGTGATCAAAATTCAGCCACTTGGCAACTGGCATGTATTGATGACGGTTACAGTGTGCTGGGTCATGTGACCACCTCTTGTAACCGTCTGACAAGCAAAGTCAAAGGGGAGGACAGATTTACTTAACAAGCATGTTACTAATTTAACAACTGCAGTGATTCACTTAACAACCATGGCAAGAAAGAACTTAAAATTGCAAAACAAAAAAAACAAAACTCACTCTACTCACAGAAATTTTGGGCTGTGGTCATAAGTCGAGGACTACTTGTAGTTTGAAAGCAATTTCTCAAAATTATCCCTCTCCCTCTTGCATGTTAATCTATATGCTGAAGCGTTCATTATTAAGTGAAATAGAACGTAGGAGCTGAGAGAACTGCCTTCTATTAAAAAAATCATATCATTGGATTTTCTAGTACTACATCACTGTTGTTAATTGAACAACCATACTAAACATACCAAAGATAGAGATAGGGACTTTTGTATGCAAAAGCATGTGTTCTCTATTATTACAAGTCTTTTACAAAGGATTATGATTAAGAATATCCATTTGGTTCATTAGTTTGCAACCAAAATCATATTGAGACCTTGCCCAATATATTATATATATATTGATACAAATTGCTCTGTTTATGTTCAGTAATTTGATTTAATTGGATGTTCTGCTACGGCATTTCAGTTGTGGACAAACAAAAGAAATTCAGATATTGCTCTAAACCAGGGGTGTCAAACTCGATTTCATTGAGGGCCACATCAGGATTGTGTTTGACTTTGGGGGGGTGGGCGGGTGTCGCCAGAGTGGGTGTCGCCAGTTCAATGTTCACTCATGTCGGGAGCCACCTTTGGTGGCCCGAGTGTTCTGCCAGTGAAAATGGGCTCCTGAGCTCCGTTTTCGGCTGCGATGGCCTCCTACAGCCCTCTGCCAGTGAAAACGAAGCTCAGGAGGGCTGCGGGTGGCCCTCTCAAGCTCCATTTTTGCTAGCAGAGGCACCACAGGCCGGTCCTTTGCTGTTTCCAGGGCTGCCCCATAGGCCAGATCTAAGCACCCCTCAGGCCGGATCCAGCCCCTGGGCCTTGAGTTTGACATCCCTGCTCTAAACTGTTCTACAGCCTAGTCTTCCTTGGAAACAGGTAGAGAGGCAGTTATTTAGGAACATCATGAGTTAACATATAATATGCGAAATTCCTATATTTTCTGGAGTATAAAAAATAAGCCGGCTGGAGCTGGCTGGCTACAATTGTCATTGCAATCTGTGATTTTGTTAAAAAAATATATGAGAATATTGTATTTATTATTGACAGAAAAGTCAAAGATTAGGGACACCTTTCATCTAAATACCTTTAATCAGATGGGGGTGAAAGTAGTAGGGTTTAATGCCTTTCATAAGTTGGTCTGTGTTTCTTTTTCCTCATGAAAGCAGCCCGTATCATGAAGAGATCATCACAAAAGCACCGTTTTTGGGAAGATTTGTGACTCTGTTTCTAGGAAGCTTAAAAGATGCATTGCTGGTGATCACTGGATTAAGCTACAAGGATACAGGGAGTCTTAAACTCATAACCACAATTGAGCCCAAAATTTATGTTGCTAAGTAAGAAATTTGTTAAGTGAGTTTTGCCCCATTTTAGGACTTTTCTTGCCCCATTTGTTAAGTGAATCACTGTGGTTGTTAAATTAGTAACATGGTTGTTAAATGAATCTGGTTTCCCCATTGATTAGGCTTGTCAGAAGGTTACAAGATGACCCACAGGACACTGCAGCCATCATAAATGTGAGTCAGTTGTCAAGTAAATCGCATGACCCTTGGGATGCTGCAGTGATCGTAAGTGTGAAAAATGGTCATACGTCACTTTTTTTCAGTGCCGTTGTAACTTTGAAACATCATTACGTGAACTGTTGTAAGTCGAGGACTACCTGTATTTAAAGCAATTTAAGGAGGGGCAAATTAGAAAGCCACAGACCACCTTGTTTTATATAAAGAATAAATGTAGCAATGCTATTCTACGCCAAAGTCATCCATTGTTGCCAAGAAACTCCTTTCTTCAGAATAGTTTCAGTAACTATTATGGTTACTATCTTTGTTTATTTCCCTGTTTTGTACAGGAGCTCAAGATGGCACGCAGAGGGCTCTCTCTCCCCCAATTATTCTCACATAAGCAACCCTATGAAGTAGGTTGGGTTAAGAGAAAGGGTGTTTGCCCCAAAATCTCCAGTGAGCTTCTATGATTGAGAATGAACTAGACCAGGGGTATCAAACTCAAGGCTTGGGGGCCGGATCCGGCCCATGGGGTGCTTAGATCTGGTCCATGGGGCTGCCCTGAAAACAGCAAAGAACTGGCCCACAGCCCTCCCGAGCTCTGTTTCACTGGCAGAGGGTTGCAGGAAGCCGCAGCAGCCGAAAACGGAGCTCAGGAGCCAGTTTTTGCTGCCAGAGCGCTCGGGCTGCCACCGGCACCCCTGAAATGAATGATGTCGAACTGGCCACGCCCATATTGGCCACGCCCCCCCTGCACCCCCAAGGTCAATCACAACCCTGATGCAGCCCTCAGTGAAATCGAGTTTGACACCTCTGAACTAGACCTTGTGTTTCCTGACTCCTAGTCCAATATTTTAGCCATTATATATACATATATGTATCAAGGGAAATGAGCTGGAATTAAAAAGGCATTCAAGGAGGACTGGACTTAGATCTCTTGTAGCATGCAGGGACTCGTGACTTATGATGTGTTTGACCCCTCCCTCATGCTCAGCCTGGTCATCTCCTACAGCAGCATCCCCATGCTCACTTGATCAAAATTCATCTTGGCAACCATCTCATATTTATGATGGTCACAGTGTCCCAAGGTCATGTGATCAACTTTTGTGACATTCTGAGATGCAAAGTCAATGGGGAAGCCAGATTCACTTAACAACTGTGTTACTAATTTAACAACTGCAGTGATTCACTTAACAACTTTGTCAAGAAAGGTCGTAAAATGGGGCAAAATTTACTTAATAACTGTCTTGCTTAGCAAACAGAAATTTTGGGCTCAATTGTGGTCATAAGTTGAAAATTATCTGTAAAAACATATTCATGTGGACAGAAGGAAAACAAAAGCAAAATATCTGTTTATCTTACAGTCATATGGGGATCCTTAAAATAAAAGAGTAGATAAAATTCATTTCTTTGCTTGCTAGAGAATATATATATTGTCTACATTTATTGGTGACTGAAAACCTCTTATGGACTTTTTGAGTAAAGATCCCCGGCCTGTTCATGTTGGAGGCACTGTGTAAAGTGGAGTTGAAATCATGATATCGCTGTTGTCTGGGGGTACCCTTTCATGTTCCCCTCAAGGAGCAGAGCTAATTATGGGAATTCACTCTACCACCCATCACCCTTCGAGTCTTGAATTCAGGTTTGCTAACCTCCAACCCAACATCTTAACTATGTGAGCCATCTCACTCCTTTGAGTAAAGATTAAAAAAAAATGAACATCTGATATGCTTTTGATGATTAAATAGATTATAGAAAGAAAAGTAATATGATGTAACTTTAGAGAGGGAGGTGAAAGTATATTTGTACTTATAAATGCTGTGAAGAATATCTGATGCCATTTTTTAATATTTTCTTTTAAAAAAATTTTCTTCCGTATTTTTTCCTCGTCTTTGATTTCTTTCTTTTTCTTTTTACTTCCTTACTTTCTATTAGCTTGTGTTAGCTTTTATTTTCTCTTTTAATGAAAATTAAAAGAGAAAATTGCAAGGCCATACGATAGCGGTATAAGCATTCTACAAATAGGTTATATTGTATGGGAAGTCTATATGCATTTTCTGTATCGTTGTAAGAACTGCATACTTGAAACAAAGCTGACCTGTTCGGATCAATGAGAAAATATTTGCCTCTCACCTTCCCATGAATATTCCTCATTTTTCTATATTATACTCTTGTATTTAGTAAAGTTATACAGCCTTCCACAATTTAGTGCTTTCTGGGTGTCTGGGGCCAGAGTGTAGCATTGCTGACAAGAAATTAAGAGAATTGAAGTCCAAGAGGATAGCATTATGTTGGGGAAGTCTGATAGATTTAGAGTTAAATTGTGTCTCTGACCTGTGAAATAGAAATAAGCCACACCAGCAATTTTCCATGTTAAATGGTTAGGTTCCTCTGCTGCCTCATTTAAAGTGCATGCTATGTCAAATATCCATTGATTCAATCTGTAAAACAATACAATATTTCCTTAAATTTAGGAGTTTGGCTAACAAGCATCCTTTAGGCAAGAAATATGGTTTTGCACAGAACCAGACTTACTGCTGTGTATGCAGTGGTGGGATTCAAATAATTTAACAACCAGTTCGCCCAGGGTCAGGTTAGCTGTTGTGGGAGACATGGCCCGTCCCCATCCTCCAACTCCGACCACATGCAGGACGATCTTTCCACAACGGCCAACCTGACCCTGGGTGAACTGGTCATTAAATTACCCCCCCCCACATACACACTATCAAAGTGGATCCTGGGCGCTGCGCTGCAATGGAGAAACAGGAAACAGAGAGGCCGGCATGAAGGAAGGAGGAGGAGCAGGGAGAAGAAAGAGGGAAAGTGGCCTTCTCATTCCCTTGCACCAGCCACTCTATTGCCCGCTTCTCCATGCAGCATAGTGTAGCGCCCAGAATCCATTTTGATAGTGTGTGTGTGTGTGTGGGGTGTAATTTAACAACTGGTTTTCCTGAACCGGTGTGAACTGGCTGAATCCCACTCCTGTCTGTATGTCTGAGGATACATCGGATATGTTGCCACAACATGCAGAAATCAAAATAGTGCTGGGTGATTTGATTTGGCTTCTGTTGGATGCACCACTTATCATTTTCAAGTGTTTAACATATTTGTGTCTTCCATAATAGCATAATAGAAAAACTGGAATCAGTATGTGCCTCTACTGTGCCTCAGTTACTGCTGAATAAGCTAATGCGGATACTGGTTTTAGACGAATGCCTGAGGTATGTATCATAGCAAGTATAGGATAAATTAGTTAATAACTAAGGGAAAAGGAAGCAAGTAAATGAGATATTAAAAAGAAAGATATGTAGCCAAATACTCACCTTGATATATGATTCTTTCTGCCTTTCGAGGTATTTTTGGATGATTTTTTTTTGCTATTCTTTATTTCATATAGCTTCAGCAGCACCAGCTGATCTTGGCAAATCTCAGCTGCTAAGCAGGGTTGGCTGTGATTAGTACTTGCCTGGGGACTTCCTGGAAGCTTCAGGCTGTTGGCTAGATTGGGAAGTTGAATAAAAAATTCCCAAAGACGACCATGGCAAATCATACCTTTAAACTTGCCAAGGAAGCCGTATAGCTCCAGCAACCAGGAAATGAGCTCAGCTTGATGGCCTCTGTAACCTTATTTAATGTTTAATTAGGCCATGTTTGTTGTGGCCCGTCAGTGGCCTGTGCAGCTAGTAGCTGATTCCGACAGCGAGGAGGCTGGTGTGGTGCTGCGCCAGCAGCCTGTGCAGCTGGCACTCGAGTCAGACAATGAGGAGGCTGGAGAAGATGTGGTGCCAGAGGCGGGTTTTAAGAAAACAGGGTCAACTATGTATTTGAAATATATTTGGTGTGATCAGATTGATTCCACAGCACATTGTGGGGATGTTGTAGACATATTACACAGTAATGTATTTTGATTTCAGCGAAGTACTAATAAGATACTTTATAACTGATTAACAAGCTAGTTAAAGGTGACTGGATATCATGACAATTGAATGAATATCTAACTGGTTGGGAAATTTGGAGTCAAATAATGTTTTGAAGAAAGAACGGTTCCTCTCATTGGAGAGATGAATTGAAAGAAGTGGATCAAATTTCATTTTTGGGTCTCTAGTCTTGTTAATGACTTGGATGAATAGATAGAGTGCTGATCAGATTTGCAGATGACCCAAAACTGGGTCATCTATAGATCATTTATACCCCAAAAGATGGAAAGAAAATTTAAGATGCTCTTGGTAGTTTAAAGTGAGCTCAATGTAACAATTAATTTAAGAGACAAATTCAAGAGTTTTCAGTGAGAAAGCAAGCCTCAGATATACAAGAAATATGGGTAGACAATGATACTTGTGAGAAACATCTTGCAAAAGTAAATTGCAAACTGAATGTCAGCTAGTAGTATGATGTGTCTACAAAACAGCAAATGCAGTTTTATATACATGAGCAGAAAATTATAATTGTCAACTCAGGGGAAGTAATTATTCCCTTTTTTTCCTTTGCTTTGATCAGATTTCATCATCAGCACTGCATGTAGAAATCTGGATGCCACACTTTAAGAAAGAGTCAGAGAATTGTGTTGAGAAAAGTACAGGAAGTATAATCAAGGAACTAGAAATTAAGTGCCATGAAAAGAAATGGAAGGTGTTAAATTGGGTGAATGAGGATACAGCAAGCCAGGCAGTGAGTGACAACAGCTCTTTATTGTAGGGTGAGAACCCAGCAACTGACCAGGGGAAACAGCTCCCTTTATATACCTTGCAGCTGTGGTGGTCAGCCAATCAGCTGATGGTCAGTTAATTCAAACTGCCTGCCCAAAATCTACATTCATAACAGAAGGAGATGGCTATGTTTTGTCTTGAGAAAAAAAATAACTGGGGAGAGTTTTAGTAATCTGGAAAGGATGTCTTATAGAAGACTGTTCTCTTTTGTTCCAGAGTGCAAATGCAGAATAGATTTAAGATACACAAATGTTACAAAAAACAAAACAAAACACACCTTTGCAGTAGAGTAATTTGAGAACAGAACCAGTTCCTCTGATAAAGTGGTCTCTCCTTCACTGGGCATATTCAAGTGAAAGTTGGACAGCCATCTGTCTGGATATTCTAATTTGAACTCCTTCACTGAATAATGACAATCTTCATGGCCTAAATGGCCTCTTCCAACTCTGTGATTCTATTATTGCTTGATGTCCGCCAAATAAGAGGCAAGCTAAGCTTCTTTATCAACACAGTTGGTCTGTACATTTTCCCTTGCTTAATTCTGTTATCTTAGCAGCCAAGCGCAGCTTTGTGAGAAGATCCTGAAGGAACGATAATCCTATAAGCCTGTGGTAGTAACACACTGATTTCCATATCAGAGCCCTGGCATCCTTTTCCTGGCAAAGCACCACTCCTACCACCATCCCCAGAAGAATACAGTATCTCTACATAAACTTCAGAACCGATATTCTGTGCTGTTGCAGAGGAGGTAGCCATAATAAATGGTGGAAGACTTTGAGGAACAAATGCGTAAAATAGCAAAGCACATGCACCTGGGATTCACTTCCCTAGAAAACAATCCTCAGACACCAGCCAGATATGTATCTGATTGATGCAGCATCCGACTTCCTTTCTACCTTGAAGAAGTTAAACTTTTATCAGAGACATCAAGATTAATCTGTGCAGATTGCATCATTCGTAAGTAAATAAGTAAGTAAGTAAATAAGTAAGGAAGGAAGGAAGGAAGGAAGGAAGAAAGGAAAGAAAGAAAGAAAGAAATCTTAAATAATATAATGTTTATTTTTTAACTGGGAAACTGCCTGTGGGTCTCCAAAACTTTTTTTTAAATTCCCAGACTTATTCTTACAGAATGCAAAGAAAGGGAAAGAAAGAAAGAAAGAAAGAAAGAAAGAAAGAAAGAAAGAAAGAAAGAAAGAAAGAAAACAAATAAATACATCTTTGAACATATCGAGTTTGCTATAAACTGTAGGAGGAAGAATCCCTCCTCTGTCTCTGTCTCTCTCTCTTTCACAGTCACACAAAAATACAGTAATCACCCCATCAAATACATTAAAAAAAGTCCCACTCAATATAATGATGTTATTACATCATTATGACCACCACCCCACCAATAGCCTCTGCAAGAGCAGTGTGGGTCTCTGACTTCAACAGAGTTCCCACTTCTATTTGAAAGAATGCAATGGGGATGGTGAATCAGAATCAGAATTACAGACAGGAAGCTAAAGGAATCTTAATTCCACAAATACCATCTAAAACCATGTCTCTGAAGTTGTTCTTTCTCTCAAGCAACACTAGAGTTAGCCAGTGGTGGGATTCAGCCAGTTCGCACCACTTCGGGAGAACCGGTTGTTAACTTTCTGAGCGGTTTGGCAAACTGGTTGTTGGAAGAAATCATTAGGGCAGAGAACTGGTTGTTAAATTACCTGAATCCCACCACTGGAGTTAGCCCTATTAAACTCCACCCCCCTTCTCAAGCAGGAGACCCTATACCGGTGATGGTTAACCCTTTTGGTGTTGAGTGCCCAAAGCACATGTGTGCCAGAACCCCCAAAATGCAATGCAAGCGCCCCCCGTGCATGCACCCCGCCTCCCCATGCCTCATTTTGGCTTCCAGGTCGATGCAGGAGGCTTTTCAGGCCCAAAATGGGATGCGGGGGGCCCTCGTGTGGCCCCCCCGTGCCCCATTTTTGGCCTGGAAAGCCTCCTGCACCAACCTGCATCCCCCAAACACATGTGCCCTGCCCCCATGCATGCGTGGCAGAGATACAAAGACCAGCTGGCCAGCAGGAGGCATGTGCACATGCACAGTGGAGCTGGGTTGGGGCGATGGCTGGCATGCCTGCAGAGAGAGCTCTGCGTGCTACCTGTGGCATACGTACCATAGGTTCACCATCACAGCCCTATACCATTTCAGACAATTGGCTGTCTAGTCTCTTCTTAAAAGCTTCCAGTGATGAAGCACCCACAACTTCTGAAGGCAAGCCATTTCATTGGTTAATTGTCTTCACTGTTAGGAAGTTTCTCCTTAGCTCTAGGTTGCTTCCCACCTTGAGTAATTTCCATCCATTATTTCTTTTGGTGCTTTGGAATCCATTGTTTCCTTTTGGTGCTTTGGAAAATAGGTTGATCCTCTGTTTTTTGTGGCAGCTCCTCAAATATTGGAACACTGCTATCATGGCTTCCCTAGTCCTTCTTTTCACTAGACTAGACATACTCAATTCCTCCAACTGTTCTTCATATGTTGTTGTCTCCAGGCCGTTAATCATCTTAGTTGCTCTTCTCTGCACTCTTTCCAAAGTCTCAACATCTTTTTAATAACATGGTGACCAAAACTGGATGCAGTATTCCCGATGTGGTTTCACTCAGGTTATATAAAGCGGTACTAATACTTCACTGATCTTGACTCTATCCCTCTGTTTATGCAACCAAGGATTGCATTAGGGATTTTTGGCTGCTGGCTCATATTTAAGCGATTGTCTACTAGGGTTCCAAGATCCATCTCACTGTTCCCGCTTTTGAGTCAGATTTCACCCAATTTGTACTTGTACATATGGTTCTTCCTGCTTAAGTACGAAACCTTATTTTTCTCTGCATTAAATTTCATTTTGTTGGATAGGGGCCAGTGTTCAAGTCTGTCGAGATCCATTTGGATCCGGAGCCTATCATCTGGGGAGTTGGCAACTCCTGCCAGTTTATTGGCATCTGCAGATTTGATGAGTTTCCTTTCTATTACCTTATTTCTAAGCATGAATAAAATTGTGTTGTATGTTTTGTAGGATGTTGTTTTTTTAAAATATGGATTAACTTCCCTTAGGCCATAGGAGCGTGACAGAGGAAGTTGCCTTGTCAGCAGGCTCTTCATTCATCTAATCCAGTATTATCAATGTAGCCTGGCAGTGGCTCTCAGAATTTTTTGCAGGAATTTTCTAGCTGTATCCAGAGTTATGCATGCAAAACGCACATACAGTATCTACTTCAAGCAAGCTTTATGCTTTATCACTGGATTATATCCTCTCCTGTAAAGACCCTTTCTACCCGTCCACTTTATGCTAGAGGTACTCGCAATAATAACGTTGGAGATTTGGATTCAGCAGAAAGCCTTGTAGGAAACTCTGAATATAAGCAGAGTTTGGAAAGAAGGCAGAGTAATTAAGTTGCGGAATGTCCCATTAAAAAGAATAAAATGATCCTAATACAGTTGTCTTGCAGAGTTCTGTATATGCAGAGTATAGCCTGAAGCAGCTATCAATGAATACCATTTTTTTCTATTTGTAGGGAAAAAAAGATTGATAAACAATACACAAAGAGAAAAAATATGCCATTTCTGTACATCTTAGAGAAAAAAAGTGAGTGAGAAATAGAAAATTCCTTTTGTCTCTTAACACAAGAATTTTATCTTACGAACAAGTCAGGTGAGATCCTTCTCCTCATCTATCCCGATTTGCTCATAGGTGGAAATAGATGATGCAATTGCCAAAACACAATTTTCTCTTGGTAGAGTAAGAGAACTCTTGGTAGAGTTTGCTTCTTTGTTTGAATTCCTGGCTTGGAGAGTTCCTTTATAAATTAAGCCACAATGTTGGATTATATCAGAGATTTCAAATGCGCTGCAGCCTGAATTCTTCTGGGCAGCTGACAATGGCTTAATAATTTAAGTTGCTGCTGCAGCCCATCTTGCCTTGCTGACTTGTCTTGTGTGTAGGCACTGTGCCAGTGTTGGTCAGGCAGGCATTCAGAGGGAACATTGCCAGTGACACCGCTATTTGTTTGTACTAGTTGCTGCCAGAATGAATCAGAGGTGAGGATAGCAGACAGGTAGAGTCTGCAGCTGTGGTGTTACAGTATTTTCTCATTTTACTGTAGGCAACACATTTCTGTTTCTATTAACCATCAGTGGCGTAATTTAATGTTTGATTGTTACTAATTATAAATAGTAAATTGTTTTTTTAATCTAAGTCTTTTATTAAATGTGTTAACTGACCATTAATAAATGGTTTAGTTTATGTTGCATCTTTGCAATGTGGCTACTGATCAACAGGTTTTAGGTACTGTGGTCCCCTATATACATTTGAATTTGAAACTTCTGCTTTATATAGACCTACTATGCCTTATACAGCAAAGAGGCAATCCAGCATTAAGGCTTGCAAATTATTGCCATGGATGGATGGATGGATGGATGGATGGATGGATGGATGGATGGATTGGGTGAAGTAGGCTGCATTGGAATGTCCTAATTCAGTTCATATTATGGAAGAAAGTACTAGACAATCTATGAAGCAAAATAAGAGAGCAAGGTTCTTGTTCCCTTGATTAGTGGAATGTAAGGATCTGAATCCTCTTACTGTAACTGAGAATCTGCAGGTTCACAGAAGCAAATTATATGAACTTAATATTGTAACCAAACTGCAAAGAAACAGAAAACTGATGATATCATGTAAAAGAAGTTTCATATTTGGTCATAGTCAAAGACAGGTAAAGAAGCACACCTCAGTCACACCTTCCATTCCTAGTTGGCTTTTCTAGTGGGGAATCTGAAGAAGTGAACAGAATATTTTTTAAAAAAATATCATGATTTTATTTATTTATTTATTTATTATTTTTACAAATAACTCAAGTGAAGATAGATATCCAACATACCACCCTCCTTCTATTTTCCCAACAACAACCTTGTGAGGTGAGTTGGGATGAGAGAGAGTGATTGGTCCAAAGTGACCCAATTCCCCTTTGGGATGCTCAGTTGCTTCTGGACAAATTTTTATTGTCACCACTTTGCCTTATTTATAGACTTTTGTTGAAGATCAAGGTAACATAATGATTTATTTCCAATTGAGCTGCATTCATCACTTCCAAATCTTTTTTTTTTCTCGTAACAAAAAAAAAAAGAAATGAATAAAGAGGAATGGTATGAAATATCTACAATTTGGGGAGAGGCACATAAACAGAAAATATGTGCAACTGAAATAGCCTTGGGGATAGAAAAGATATACGTCTTCCCACTACTGCCTGTCCTACTTCTTCTCTTTATAGAAACAGAATATGAAAAAAATGAATCAAAGCAAAGCAAATGTCTGCAGTTTTCTTGCTTGGTTTGTGAAACAGAACTAGAAAAAGGAAGTGTGAAATTGACAAGGAGGAGCAAAAACCAGCTTACCTAGTTTGATGACCAAAAAATGTCCCATATTGGCAACGTCTGCCCAGTTAAATGGCCAAACCAAGTAAAATTTGGTTTAGTTTTTGAATGTGGACCTTTAGAAAGTCCAAAGTTACTTATTACTGTAGAAAAAGGCAATTGCAAACAATTTTTGTCTTATGCAAAGTATCCCTCTGTAAATCAGCATGAGTCAACCTTGGCTCAAAGACAACTTAATTTCTTTTTTCTTTTCAATAGCCATGCATAGCTAAACAGAAGGCTATAATCCTATTTCCTTTTATAGTAAGTACATTTCCCACATAAAACCCAGATGCATGGATACTAAAATGATGCTAAGAAACATCAAGTTCAAATTATCAAGAGAAAATATATATGCCGACTTAAAATCTCAAAGTGGGTCAGTTTAAACTTTTAACTACTGAATGCAACATCTACTGTGGAATGTAGACAGTGAATAGAACTTCTGCTTTTAGCAGAACAGCCTCAACAACATCTGCATAGGAGCTGCTTATGTGTTATTCATATTAGAAGTGAATGCACTAAATAAGTATTGAGGCCTTGGGAAATGGGAGACACAGCCCACACTTCATTTTAAACTAAAAGTTTGGAGAGGTTTCTATTCAATTCTGAAAGCAAAGCTTTATGCTTGGGGTGATGGGTAACCTTGATTAATTGCTCTTAATATTTCACAACTGGCAAGGGCCACAGTTGTAGGGATAAGTGATATAAAGTTGCTGTGTCATGATAAGATTTTCCACATTTCCCTACTTTTTTTTTCAATAATAGTCTGTTCAGCAGGAATTAGAAGGGGTTCTTGGGCCCCAATAAGAGTTTCAGAAGAGTGCCATCCATATATTATGTGAGTTATACATGATGACACATTTAAGAGAATCAAATAATCCACACTTCAAATGATTGATGTACATACATAAGTAACAGGCACCCAACATGGTATGTGAATCAGTTTTTATTTTGGTAGAGTAGTTCATAAAAGGAACTTAAAGTGTTACAGAGATAAAATACTTCCTCATAAGTCATAACCCTTCTTCCTATTTCTCAGTAGGCCTGAAACTACAACCCTGTCTATATTTTCTGATGCCCTATAATTATCATACCAGATGAAGCAAAATATCTAAAGAGTTGCAATCAACTTTTGAAAAGAGATGATTAAAATGACAGTGGAGGCTAAATGCTTGTGAGATCAGGAGTCTTCAGAAAGCCAAACAATAAAATAAAATTTCCTTAAACATAAGTGACATAATTAGTCAGCAATCACTATGTTTGTTTCACGTTCTCTGGATAATCTGCTCTGGGTAAATTCATTCCATCTTAAACATTTTAGAGACTAGGTTCTTGTTTTCTGAAGTACTTTTTAATCACATTGTTTGGAAGGGTTTTGCCTGTTTCACTGATATTTGCATAGTTGTACAAACAAAAGTTGCCACTATAACTTAATTGTATTTTTCAGCATATTCCTTTGTGCTTTGTTTACAGAAAAGGAAGGCACTTGTTCCTTCAAGACAACTTAAGATATTGAGAAGTAAACTATGCAGAATTAACAATATGTAGAAAGGAAGTCTAGGTGGCAAAGAACTTAAGATTCCTCTTTCTGAAAGAGGCTGAGCAACTGATTTTAGAATATTTAGAATATTACTATATTCATAACTGGGGAAAATGAAAAGTGCAGTTCTTATGGATTTTGCTTTATTATATGAGTGGTTGTTCTAAAGTGGCATGTTCTAGGCAAATATTTTTTTCCAGATATGAGACTATAATAACAAAGACCTTTCTATTTTTATATTTGTTCATATATTGTTTGTATATTTCTGTTAATAAATATTCAAAAGTGGTATTGTTCACCCTGTATAACCTTACCAAGGGAGGGAACAAGCTGCCTTGTGCCAGCTGGCAGGATATTTCCCGGTTGTCAAATAGACTCAAATCTTTGCTGTTACTTGATATCCTTTTAAAAGAACATAAACTTGTATATGGGACTTCTACATTAAAATATATATCTTCTTTTACAATGCTCTAGTCAATTGCAGAGGAGGTGCTGGTATCAGGATACATAATCTCACTTCTACAAATCGTTCTCTGACTTGCTCAGCTGAAGAAAGCCAGGATTTATATAGTAAGTGCTTAAATCTTCAGTTCCATTTAATTGTTTATAGAAATAAAGGAAAATTTCTAACATGTATTGGAAGTTTTGCAGACTTTGTAGAGTGGGGGGTGGGTAAGAGAGAACAATTGATGCATTAGACTCCATACCTCACTATAATCTGTGCCACAGTAGAGTCTACTTTGGAAGGTTACTACTATACTTTGAGATAATAGAATTCTTCTGATAGAATCCTTTCTAGAATTTGATAGACTGTGTAGCCCCAGCATATCATATGCTAAAGCGACTTGCTGTAGCACTGCCTGATCTTCAGATTATAGCATCAGAAAATGCATGTCTTATTGTACAGTATGCATTTTAAGGCTACAATTAATATAACAGCAGTTTGCAAAAACTAATTAAAGAATAAGGTGATTAAAATCCATTTTCCCCTTATCCTTAGGTCACCAACATTCATTTTCTCCAAAAATATATAAGCTGGTTAGCTATTTTCCTCACCTTTGCCCCATAATCAGGGGTGAAATCCAGCAAGTTCTGACAGGTTCTGGAGAACCGGTAGCAGAAATTGTGAGTAGTTCAGAGAACCGGTAGCGAAAATTTTAAGTAGTTCAGAGAACCGGCAAATACCACCTCTGGCTGGCCCCAGAGTGGAGTGGAATAGAGATTTTGCAATATCCTTTCCCCAGGAGTGGGGGGGGATGGAGATTTTGTGGTATCCTTCCCCTGCCACCCCCACCAAGCCATACTCACAGAACCGGTAGTAAAAAAAATTGGATTTCACCACTACCCATAATGTTAGTGGAGGGGGGGGGAAGGAGGGGGGAAGGGAGGGAGAGGGAGAGGGAGTGAAAGTGTGTGTGACAGAGTCAGTCAGTCAGTCAATGGTAACATGTCTTTGCTGAAGGCAATTTAAAACCTCTTCAGTGACCTGTTCACGTTAAATAAAGCTTATGTGCTCTCAAGGTTCAGATCTACTGATGTGCTAACATTTCTTCCACAGCTCTGTATTTACTTTAAGGCAGGGAAGGCCAGCTTGGTCTCATTGATCCAGTATCTATCTGTGAAGAAGACAAACCGGCTTTTCTTAAAGAAAAGGAAATAAAGGAAAGGGTGCTTTGATTCCATCCTCCCCAACCATCTGTTCCAAACAGCTGGTATAGCAGGAGTCCAGCAGATGGCATTCTTTCTCTAAGTGAAAAGCAAAAGCAAAAATTTCCCTCCTACATTCTTTAGTCACCTTAGGGGCTCTGGGTTTAGGTTAGTTTTTCTGCTATTAAAAAAAAAAGAAGATGGCAGAGCGACCCTGCCTATGTCTTATTTGGCAGATAAAACTGAGGTAAAATAAATATATAAATCGGGCTGCTCCTGTCAAGGATTTTGATAGGTGTCACATTATAAACTCAGAAAGCTCACATGAAAAAATTCCTCCAGAGTGCCTTGCTCCATGCAGCCAGATGGAGATTGAAATCTGTATCTGCACCCAGATATCTATTTGATAAGGAAGAAGCTTACAGAAACCATCCCCCCCCCCGTGGTGTATTAACCATTAAGCAGACTAAGCACGTGCTTAGGGTACCAGGCCCAAAGGGGGCACCACAAAGTTGAGAAAGAAAAAAAAACCCAATGAAGATTTGTACAGTATGTACAAAGGAGGGGGGCACCAAGATTTGTCAGTGCTTAGGGCACCAGTGAGCCTTAACCCTCCACTGATTTCCCCCTGTATTTCTGACTCAATTGGCCCACTTGAAACTTTATAGCGAAGGGTCGAGTGCTTCTTTAGAATTACAGTTTGAATGAATTGTTTACAAGGGTGTTGAATTTTACTAGCACCTCTGTTGCAGGATAAGCAATGGAAACCATGTAAAGAGGAAAATCACAAAAGTTGTTTCTTGGGTAGAGCCCCAGCTGGGTGAGACCATGTGCAAACAAATGTGTGTGGTACAGAGGTGGTATTCAGCAGGTTCTGACCAGTTCTGGAGAACCGGTAGCGGAAATTTTGAGTAGTTCGGAGAACCGATAGTAAAAATTCTGACTGGCCCCACCCCCATCTATTCTCTGCCTCCCAAGTCCCAGCTGATCAGGAGGAAATGAGGATTTTGCAGTAACCTTCCCCTGGATTGGGGAGGGAATGGAGATTTTACAGTATCCTTCCCCTGTCACACCCACCAAGCGACGGCCACCAAGCCATGCCACACCCACCAAGCCACACCCACAGAACCGGTAGTATAAATTTTTGTAACCCACCACTGGTGTGGTAGGGAAGTCATTCTCCTTGCCTGGCATTGAGTCCTCTCTTTCTGCACACCAGTCTCTCTTGACACGAGGACAAGAAGAGAAAATTACCCTTGAAAATAAAAGAGAAGGTTTGGCCTAATCCAAAATACAAGCAAACATAAAGTGCCAACCTCTCTTCTCCACCCCCAAAACCACCCCCTAAAATAATAGCCATACTTCTTTTAAAGAGTACTCTGGCCCATTTTCTGAGTTTGAAAATATGATGCAAATAATTACTGACAATTACAGAGAGTTTGAAGAGACAAAATGCCTGAGAGAAAAGTGAATTCTGCATTCAGTGAGAGTCATCGTTGTAAGCACATTGTCAATGGGCTAGAAAAGTCAATCAGAGAAAGAATTTCACTTGATCCTGTGGTAGATGAAGGGGATCTTTAATTCTGAGTAGCTTGCTGGCTGACTTGGGAACCTTGATGGGTTGTCAGATCATAGCTACTGTCTTACTCAATGAGAAGAAAGTAAGTGAAATTCAGAGGGAAAGAAATTAGAAATTATTGTTCTTCTCAGTGCATTTTGGCAGGATCTCATGTGGGAATCAGGGACAAGGAGAAAAGAGTTTTATTATGACTGAACCTGAAGTTTCAAGCTTAAACCCTAGAAAATACAAGTAGTTCTGGACTTATGACAATTGAGCCAAAAATTTCTGTTGTTAAGTGAGTTTTGCCCAATTTTGTGACTTTTCTTACTTCAGTTGTTAAGTGAATCCCTGCAGTTGATAAATTAGTAAGTCACTTGTTAAGAGTGTTAGATCAGGCGCAGGGAAAGAAGATGCGACCAGCGATGGTCCATTCAGCACTTTATTCAGCTCAGGAATAGACTGGCGGCTGCGCTGCCGGAGCTCTTTTTTATATCGCTCCGGCAGGTTGGGCCTCCCAGTGACAGCAATTCTTTTTTCCCGCCGGTGGATTAGCCAATCCCTGACGGATGTCCTTATATGGACATAACAAAGAGAATCTGGCTTCCCCCTTGACTTTGCTTGTCAGAAGGTTGCAGAAGGGGATCACGTGACTCTGGGACACTGCAAATATCAGAAATATGAGTCGGTGGCCCAGCATCTGAATTTTGATCACATGACCCTGGGGAGGCTGCAAAGGTCATAACTGTGAAAAACGGTCATAAGTCACCTTTTTCAATATCATTGTAACTTTGAATGGCCACTAAATGAACTGTTTTAAGTCGAGGACTACCTAGTAACTTGTTGACTGGTTTAAAAATTCCATTCAGTGCTGAACATTATGTTGTATTTGCTGTCTTTCTGCTTTCTCAAGCAGATTACTGAAGGTTGGTTTGGTAATGTAGTTCTTCTTCAGCTTCATGGAATGTGGTGCTTTTATTAAAATAAAACCCCTTCATTTCTTGATATTCCAGTGTTGGGTTTGTAATCTGTCCCCACACATTGCAGAACCACTTGAATAGGTCATCTTGGTTAAAAGGGGAAAACTGAGCCAATCTATTTGAAAACTTAGTTCTGGGGAATGGAGAATCCTGTTGTGGTGGCAACATAGCTACTAGCTTCTGCCTGGGGAAATAACTACCCCAAAAGTCCAGACAGAGAGAACATGAGTGTGGAAATCTCCAGAAAAGTTACCTGACAGGTTTGTGTGGATGTTGATCATAAAAATTGAATTGCTATATAAACTTACTGAATAAATAAATAAACACCTCCTCCCCTTTGTTATCTAAGGAACTGCATAGCAAACAAGACACGTGGCTTTTAAAGGTATTGGGAAAATAAGTTGTCAGTGTTCATTGATCTGAAGAAATTTGTAGATCCACTTACTTCCTGTCACTACCTCAGGCATATACAGATTTATTAATAAGGCAGATGAACTAAAATATTAATTATCTCTTGCCTCTATAATTTTTTAATGCATCACAGCCCTTCTCTCTCCTAAGATCTTTGATTCTCAATCTGAAGCAGAATATCTCACTAATGTTTTACTCCTCCCTGGCAATAAAATTCATTCTGCAGTTTTTTCATGACAATCAAATCAAACTGCCTTTTTTCTACTTACGATAGCCTCCTGATCTCTTAATTTTATGTATAAATGTATAATAGATCTAAGAACAAAGAATTAAAGAATCAAAGCAAACCCTTTGAGAAGGGGCTTGAAGACTGCCTAGCAGATTATTATTTATACAATAATTGAAAAAAAAGTAAAGAATTGGTTGTATGCTACGGACATAATGAAATGTGCATTTGACTCCCCAGGCCTGATTAATTCCTTGTATTTTGAAGTAATCTATGTACTGTATTTTCCTATTGGTGTCCTCTTTTTCTCCTACCATTTCTTCCATATAGAACTAAATCTCTTGCATCTGGATAGCTTTAAAGCTATCAGTCACAGGTATCATAGAACATAGTGAGGGAGGGTTGATGGGAATTGTAGTTCACCAACATCTGTTGATTTCCTCCTTTATCTAAATGGTAGAACATGAGATGTGAAGGTTTTATTAAGAATGACATAGGGTAAATTGTTTCTCCAGTTCTGTTCTCCATTTCTGTCTCCCTCCCAGGCATCTAATGAAGATTTAAAAGTATTGACTATACTCCTTTATTGGCATGTTGTGCTCAGAGGTGGGTTTCAGCAAGTTCTGACCAGCGGAAATTTTGAGTAGTTCGGAGAACCGGTAAACACCACCTCTGACTGGCCCCGCCCCCATCTATTCTCTGCCTCCCGAGTCCCAGCTGATCGGGAGGAAATAGGGATTTTGCAGTATCCTTCCCCTGGAGTGGGGAGGGAATGGAGATTTTACTGTATCCTTCACTTGCCACGCCCACCAAGCCACGCCCACCAAGCCATGCCATGCTCACCAAGCCACACCCGCAGAACCGGTAGTAAAAAAATTTGAAACCCACCACTGGTTCTGCTATAAAAGCTATAAATATCATTGTGTCTATCTTTGCAAAAGTGCAATCAGCATCTCTGTCCCACCCACAAAAATGCCAATCTAGGAACCATTTTTGGAATTCTAGTTTCTGCAAGAAATGAAAACACTATTTTTATTTCATTATTTATATTACTATAAACAAAGCAAAAAAGAAATCTTGACGAGTGTAAAAGATTCTGAGATATAAGATGGTAGCTCAGCTAACAAGAAAGTGAGCCTGAAAAGTTTCGCTGGTGAGGAAATCGTTGATTGAATGGTTTGGTGAGAATCAAGGCTTAAAGAACCTGGAAGAGGGGAAATGACTGGATTTGGTTGTAAGAGATTTAATTCAGGAAGAGATATCAAGCAGATAGGAAGAGACTGAACGAAATTGCTGTAGGAGACTTTTGTACAGTCAGCTACCATTGTTGACATTTTAAAAAGAGCTAGGAGAGAGAGCTGTCCTATTTAACTATATACTGTGCTTTTGAAATATACTACACCTTTAAGGAGACTGCTCAGCCTGAGGGAGAAAGTTCTGAGCAAGATTGCCTAAAGGCCCAAGGAAATTTAATTCAATGACTTCAGTATCTTGGTGGGGTTGGTGGACACTCTAGATTCAAAGATTGTCTTTATATCTTTATGGTTGTTTCCCTGCTGCAAGTAGCCAGGTTTTTCTTCTTTGTTCCAAACTAAAACAAACTGAGTATATTATTATTAACTACAGGTTTCTATGCTAAGACAGAAGAAGCCACATTTATTTAACTTCCATCACACATTGCTTATTCATTTCCATATTTGCCTAAAAGATATAAGCCTATCATTTGCTTTTTGAAAACCAAAACACTTCCACACATTTAAAGATTTACTGCAGAACAAAAATTTTATCTGTATAATCCATGCCCACATTGCACTTCCCAGATTTCTTGTCATTCCTATTAGTATTCCGTCAATCATCTAACCAGGCACACTTACAAACTAAAGCCCTTGTAGTCTCTGGATTCAATCTTGTCATCCTTCGGTATTAGGCACTGACAAAGCCTTTACAGACATATTAAACCAATCTCATAGCCACTCCATAAGCAAACTGGATCCATATTTTAATACCTTTCATATTACACCATCTACAACTGCAACTTTAAAATTCTTCAATGTTTCAGGGGCATTTATGACATCCATTTCATTTTTTCCCCTTGGGCAGTAATATTTATAGCATTTACTTTAAATCAGGGGTGCCAAATTTGTGGCCTGCGGGCCAGATGCGTCACACCAGTGGTGAAATGTAAAATTTGTTACTATCGGTTCTGTGGGCGTAGCTTAGTGGGGGGGGTGTAATGTGACTGGGTGGGCATGGCCAACTTTTTTTTTAACTTTTAAAAGCATTTTTTCTACAACCTTAGGAGGTTATTATTATTATTATTTTATTTCTATACCGCCCTTCTCCCGAAGGACTCAGGTCGGTGTACAGCCTATTAAAAGCACAAAGACAAACAACAATTAAAATAATTTAAAATTATTAAATAATTTTGGCTCAATATTAAAACCCCCCCAAATTTAAAACATTAAAAGCATTTTTTCGGCCAAAGAGGTTGTAGAAAAAATGCTTTTAAAAGTAAAAAAAAAAAGCCTCTGATGATCACGCGGCTCAGCTGTGCATGGGGGGGGGGCAGGAATTTTTGCTACCGGTTCTCCAAACCACCCGCCGCCATCGCTACCGGATCAGACAATCCGGTCTGAACCAGGAGCATTTCACCCCTGCATCATACGCTGGCCACGCCCATGCCTGGTTTAGTGAAGGGGGAAAAAAGTCATGATATGTCACGTGAGGATGCCGTGACAATGTGAGTTTGACACCCCTGCTTTAAATATATTCGACATAGCAGATGATGATAATGATGATAATGATGATTTCCAGCTTTTTCAATCAAGTGCTCAAAGTGGCATCATTCCCTTATAAAAGTCTACCATACAGAACTCTAAAACATTTTTCCAGCATTCCCATCTTTCTGTTTTATCCCAAATCATTTGATCACATTTAATTTTAAATCTGTTCATTCTGCTGGGTCCTGGTGGTTGTCTTCAGTCACTTCTGAATTAATGTTTTATTTTCATCAAAATCGCTCTGTATTTTCTCTGCCTATTTAAATTTTAACTATTCCTTGTTCTCTTTGACTACATTACAGTTATATTACTGGTAACTAGGGGTGACATTATTGCAGTGTCCGAATATCTGAGGTGTTGCTACAAGGAAGAGGGACTCAACCTATTCTCCAAAGCACCTGAAGGCAGGACATTGCTGGTGATCTTCTATCGTTGCACTATAGAGAATATTTTAACTTACTGCACCTGTGTATGGTTTGCTAATTGCATAGTGGCAGATAGGACAGCACTCCAGAGGAATAACATCATTGCCCAGAGGATCATTGGTTGCCCTCTTGCCTCCTTGGAAGAGCTTTATAGTTCCCATTCAGAGGTGGTATTCATCCGGTTTGCAGCAGTTTGTGTGAACCATTGGCGGAAATTTGGCCAAGTTTGCTGAACCAGTAGCAATAGCTGGATGGCCACACCCCTGAACCAGTCCCCCAGTCGCTGCTCGCTCGCCCCACTCCTGGGAGGCTTCTTTGCCAGCTGCTTTCCAGCAGTGGTGGCTGGCTGGGGGCTGCCGAAATGTACCGAAGATCACGGAAAAAGCTGCTGCCATCGCCGCCTTCCGGACTTTGGACCAGCCACCATAGAAGGTAAGTTAAGGTAAGAGGCAGTGGTGGGGGAGGAAGCGGGGCTAGGTTCAGGGCTGCTAAAGGAGGGGAAATAGGGGCGATTGGTGAAGGGAGGATGGGGGTAGATAGGTAGAAATTCCCAAAATTTTCCTACCTTTTCCTATGGGCATGGCTAGGTGGGGAGAGGTGTCATGTGATTGAGTGGGTGTGGGCATGAGTGACATCAAGTTGGCCACACCCACTCAGTCATATGCCCCCTAGCCACACCCACTGAACCGGTAGTGAAAATTTTTGAAACCCACCACTGCTCCCGCTGCCTTAAGAAAGTTCAAAACATTCTTAAAGATCCATCTCATCCTGGGCACTCTTTTTTTGAACTATTATTTATTTATTTATTTATTTATTTATTTATTTATTTGTTTGTTTGTTTGTTTCCATTTCTATACCACCCTTCTCCATTAGGACTCAGGGCGGTGAACAGCCAGAGTAAAAAAAAACAGAACATACAAAATTTAAAAAACAGTTTAAAATGATTAAATATTTTTGGCCGTAATTTAAAAACAACCCAATTTAAAATCAGTTTAAAATTTAACTCAAGCCAGCCCAGCTAGTTGAAATAAATAAGTTTTCAGGGCCCGACGAAAAATCCGGAGGTCTGTTATTGTATGTATCTCTGGGGGGAGGTTGTTCCAGAGGGTGGGCGCCACCACAGAGAAGGCTCTCCCCCTGGGGGTCGCCAGCCGACATTATCTGGCGGATGGCACCCTGAGGAGGCCCACTCTGTGCGAGCGTACTGGCCGGTGGGAGGCTATTGGTGGCAGAAGGCAGTCTCGTAAATACCCCGGCCCTAAGCCATGGAGCGCTTTAAAGGTGGTCACCAACACCTTGAAGCGCACCCGGAAGACCACTGGGAGCCAGTGCAGCTCGCGCAGGAGAGGTGTCACATGGGAGCGCCCCGTCGCCCCCATAATCCCCTGCGCGGCCGCGTTCTGGACCAGCTGGAGCCTCCGGATGCACCCCAGGGGGAGCCCCATGTAGAGAGCGTTGCAGTAGTCCAGGCGGGAAGTGACGAGTGACTGAGTGACTGTGCGTAGGGAGTCCTGATCTAGAAAGGGGCGTAACTGGCGTATCAGGCGAACCTGATAAAAAGCCGCCCTGGCCACGGCCGTCAAATGATCTTCTAAAGACAGCCGTGTGGCCAGGAGGACGCCCAAGTTACGAGCCCTCTCTGTGGGGGCGAGTGATTCGCCCCCAATAGCCAGCGATGGCGTTGATAGTTAGCCAAAACAGCCGGATCCAGAGAGGGCTTCTTGAGGAGGGGCCTCACAACCGCTTCTTTCAAAGCGGCCGGCAGGACCCCGTCACTCAAATAAGCGTTAACAATCTTCTGGAGCCAGCCTCGTGTCACCTCCCGGGAAGCCAGTACCAACCAGGAGGGACACGGGTCCAATAAACATGTGGTCGCGTTCAGCCGTCCCAGGACCCTGTCCATGTCCTCGGGAGCCACAGGATCGAACTCCTCCCAGATAACACTCTCAAGACCTGCCTCAGTCATCCCGTCCGGACATACCCAGTCAGAGGCCAGCCCTTCCCGAATCTGAGCGATTTTGTCATACAGATACTGCACAAAATCCTCAGCTCAGCCCTGCAAGGGGTTACTATCTGGCAGATGGTACAGGACAATAAAACAAGGACAAATAGGCTGAAAAACAGCTTCTATCCCAGAGCAATAACTATCATGTTTTCCCGAAAATAAGACCCTGTCTTATATTTTTTTGAACCCTGAAATAAATGCTTGGCCTTATTGCCATGCGCTTAACAGCCCGACTGGGCTTATTATCAGGGTATGTCTTATTTTGAGGGAAACAGGATATACTGAATTCTACTGTATAGTGTAATACTACTGCAACATCAGGGGTTTTTAATTCAATTGTATAAAATGTGAAGGATGTGTGTTTTTGTTTTATTTTTATAGTTTTCTTATGTATGATGTACACTAAAGATGTCATTTAATTTCATTGTACAAGATGCAATGACAATAAAGTAAACTAATAAAGTAAATTAAGAAGTAATGGATGGAAACTAACCAAAGAGAGAAGCAAACTAGAACTAAGGTGGAATTTCCTGGCAGTGAAGTAATTCCAATTAACCAGTGGAATGATTTACGTCCAGAAGTTGTGGGTGCTCCAATACTGGAGGTTTTCAAGAAGAAATTGGACAACCATTTGTCTAAAATTGTATAGGGTTTCCTGCTTGAGCAGGGGGTTGGACAAGAAGATCTCCAAGTTCCCTTACACCTCTGTTATCCTGTTATTCTATTATGTGAGTATAATTTTATCTAAATATGCATTATACAGTTCTTTTATCTCCTCTTTTCTTACTGCAAACATTTTCTGAGATATGCATCTCTTTATTGTCCTGGTTGACCTGGGTCAGCAAAACCTTGTCCATGCCTAACTTGTTTGGGCACCCCCAAACAGGTTAGGCATGGACACCCCCAAGCCCTTTAGATAAAAGGAAGGGATAACTGAAAGTATGATGTGAGAGGATTAAAAAAAAAGAAGATGGAAAAACTATATCAATGACAAAATAAGCAGAGGCAACATCAGTTAGTAAGGCTTATTTAGTCCTAAACATCCATCAGCCAGGACAGTAACCAACAGTGACCTGGTTTGAAGCTCTGCTTGAAACTTGGCTTGATATCCAGAAACCCTGTCCTTGGAGCTCAGCTTGGAATTTGGTCTGAAGTTTTGCAGCAACTCTGCCTTATAGCTTGAAGACAATCATTAGGGAAACGGTGGCAATCAAGGCCAAGAGCAGAAGACTGTTCCAGATCAAGCTTGGGCAATTATCCATCAGGAAAAAAGAATCTGGTCCCTCATTAAGGTTTAAAAAGTTTAAGGACAAGAAATAGCTAAGTAAACCAAGGCTCAAGAATTTGTCCTACTGAGACAAGCTGGTTAATGTGACTGATCAAGTTTTGATCTTATCCAGAATAAACACACCAGGGACAGTAGGAAGAAGAGTTAGAGTTCTATATTTGTACAGGGAAATATGGAGACATGATTTTGGGGTAACCACCATTAGGACAATAATAGTTTGAGGAGCATGTGCTGAGTGACAGGAAGGGAGACAGAAAATTATTAGAAATCCCTGATTCCCTCAGGTAAAACAAGGAGGGAAGGGAAAAATCATGTGGACTTACAATATTCTATTTCTACTGCCTATCTTAATGAAACATACTTATAGCCTTCCTGTGAAATCAGTTTCCTGATCTGATCTATCTTGTAGAGTTGACAAATTGGGAAACCTTAAAATATAATAAGAAAAAGCCTCCATATAGCCTACGTGTGTGTCATTACCATAAAGAATCCTGACACAGTTCCATTGTTTTAACTGATAAACATCTTTTCCAAGAGGTTATTTGCTTCTTTGACTTTTCTTCTTCTTCTCTATAATGGCTCTTGCTGAAAATTTATGTCAGGTTGCTTTTGGAAAGCAGTCCAAACTTTCCATCAGTGTTGCAGGTCACAACTGCTCAGTTGTATTTGTCCCATTGAAAATCTTGATCCAAAGATGGAAAATGGCTTTCCATTTTGACCTTGTTCTCAAAATGTAATAGATCAAATTGTAGCCATTTGCTTTTAATTTGAGCAGTATATGCTTCAAAATCAGCTAATCCCAGGGAAATTAATCCTTTTATCCAATTGACCACCATATATTATTTTAAACTCAAATTTCAGAATCCAAGGACAAAATGTCACATTATAACTGAATTAAACTATTTTAGTCACTGTTGATATGGGGAGTATATCCAAATATAAGACTATGATATTTTGTTATGTTACAAGGAATATGGAATATAGGGAGTTGTCTTGAGCTACATTAACTGAATGCCTATTTCACACTCCACCTGCTTTCAGTCTGCATTTATTTATTGTCCGATGTACTCTTTCCTTGTAATCGTGTAAATTTTCCTACCAACATAGAGTTTAGAGCTGCTGCCATCTTTATTGGCATTTATGACAGTATAGCAGATCTCTTGTCTTCATTACTTAGTTCTCCTCCTGTTAAGTGTAAGTGTTTTTGAATCTCAGTGACTTTTGATTTCTTTCAGGAAAATTGCTGTCTGAACTGGAAATCTCATTATGCACAGCATGGCTCACTACTGAATAGCCATACAAAGCATTGCTTTGGCAGTCAACTAAAATGGTGCAAGATTGCAGAGAATGTTATAAGTCAGGTTTTTTAAAGATGCCAAAGCCAAGAATAATAATTACCAAGGCACATTAAATGCCTCAGTAAACAAAAATGTTTGCATTTTATGTTGTCTTAAAGTCAATAATAATTAATAACTACAGCTAAAGAATTGTCAGCTGTGATTTTACACTGTTGTCTGTATAACAATAATGTATTATACTCATATGCTGCCCAACTCTTAACAAGAATTAAGAGTAATCCTCAGGTTATGTCCAATCATTCAGTACTTGTTCAATGTTATGATGGCACTGAACGAATGATACTTACTTAGAATGGATCTTTACAGTTCCAGCCATTATAGCAAACTATGGTCACATGATTGCAATTTCTAACATTCCCTTACCAGAGCCAATGAGGAAGCTGGCAGAAGCCAGAAGTGGCCATCATGGAAGGTCCTCACTTAACGACCAGTGTAGTCTTTATTTAACAACAGCAATTGGGATTGCTGGAATTGCTATCACTAAATGATGTGGCATCATGCTTTATAACCTCTATAACACTTTATAACCTTTATAATGCTTAGTGATAGAAATTCTGGTTCCAGGTGCTGCAATAACCCAAGGATTTATAAACTGCCTAATTTTAGCAGGCAACAGAATATAGACATTCTTTCACCATGTCACCAATCTATGTCAGTAATATCTCCCAAAGAATTAAAATGTATAATACTGTATTTTTTTTTCATGATTTCTTCTTTTTGTTCCTTTTTCTAGGGTATACGGAGTGAAACATAAAGACGAGCAAAAGAGGTGGGGATATTTTCTTTAGAAATTTGCAGTAGGGAGGGAAAGTAGTTCTTGCTTTATTAAATGTCCAAATTGGTTAAGACAGTCTTTCACATTAAAAATGCCTCATGCAGCCCCTTAACAGTGCAGAATTCTGCTTTTCGTACTTCAAATCAGCAATTCTTTCTGAAATTGCCTGGTGATCAAACAATGTGGCACAGTTATAGGCTCATTCTAGAAAGTTCTGCAAAGAAAAAAAGAAGCTCTATATGAAGGAGCATTTTTAATGTTAAAGGAGGGGGGGAGGCACCCCATTCATCCACATTATACATTTAGTAAAATAAGTATAATTTCTCCTGCACCTACAGTAGAATTTTAAAGATGTTCTTTCATTCTTGCTGAAAGACATAATAGAAGGACACTTTTTTTGTTGTTAAAAGCAAAGAAGAGAGCAGGATTCAGCATAGCATAAAGGCTATGATTGTAGTTTCTAGCTTAGTGTGGAAATAATAACACAAGGAGTCCAAATCTTTAATCTGTAATGGAAGTATTAGCTGACTCTCAGACAAACACAAATGAAAAAAGTACTCCTTAGTTGTACCATTTCATATTTTCCAACAGACCAATATATGAAATCATTATCTAAAGCCCCAGTCAGGTACTATTTCACAGAAGTAGGTCCATGGAATGTGATGGCATTTACTTGTATTTATTTTATTTTATTTTATTTGTCAAGTATGTATTAGATAATATTTATAAGTATAAGCATGAATTGAATATATAAAATGAATACAAATAAAGGGAACATTAGGACAGGGATGGTAGGCACCATTCATACAATTTTGCTGTACTAGAGGGAATATCCTGGAAGATTATTTAAATTATACTTTGCCTTCAGACAGATAGCATCTGTGTTAGGTAAGACCCACAGCTGTTAGTGACAGTGTTTAAACACACACACACAAAATTGCTCAAAATTGGAAAGCAGAGAAAATACCTTTGGAAGAAGAAATAATAAAAGAAAATCTAGATTGTGCAGAAATGAATAGATTAACTTTGATGATTAAGGATAGGGAAGAGTAAGAATATTTCAAGATATGGAATTATTTTTATCGTTGGTTGGAAAAGAGATATAAATGATTAATTTTACAATTATGTATAAAAATTTGATGACTAGAGTATTGTTTTAGCAATGAATTGTTATAATGGTTTGGATGAAGATCAAGATAGAAGAAACTTATGGAAGAAGAAGAAGAATTTTGGAAGATAACACCGAAATGTCACTGGAAAGGGAGGACTGATGTATTAAATGTTTGTTTGTCTTAAAAAATAAAAAACTTAAAAACACATACATGAGCACACAAATGGACACACACACACACACATGCAAACAAACAAACAAACAAGCAAACAAACAAACAAACAAACAAACACATAAAGGTTTCTTTTTAATTGTCAGTTCCTGGCAAATATCTTCTCCAAACAGATGTTTTTGTCTTTGTACTGCCATTTTATTTACTATTTTTTTAAGAGGAAAAAAAATGAAGAAAAAATTGTTGAGGGGCAAAGGTAAAATATCAGTAAGTGGACAAAGAGGTCATCTAAGTTGTATAAGCAGTGCTTAGCATATCACTCATGAAAAATTAACCCTAAAAACAAAACACATTATTTTTTGACAATAGAAGTATTTTAATGGTGTTTTTGAATTTTTGTGCTTAATGCCAAAAGTTCTTTCTCCTTTTTTGGAGTGTGTATCTAATCTTTAAGTAATATTATACCTCTTTCCTCACAAAAAAGAAGAAAGGAGAAAACCCACTAAAAACAACATAGGTAACTATTTAGTTTTTAACTTGCTTTTTGTTGTACTGACTGGTACAGTATTATAATATTTATAAACATTTAAAATTATCATATATTTCTTATTTCAGTTCTTTGGTTGATTATTTTTTCCCTTAAAAATCATACACTAAATTCATACATTTGCTTTACTGTATAATATATATTATACATGGAAGCCATTCTTGGTTAAATTTGGTGAAATTTCTGTTATGAATATATACTATTAATTTCCAAGTATTTGTATTTGTATTTGTATTTATTAAACTTCTATACTGCCCTTCTCCCGAAGGACTCAGGGCGGTGTACAGCCATATTAAAACAAACATATACTCACAAAATTTAAAATCAATTTAAAATAAATATATAAATTTGGCCCTTATGTTAAAAGCTACAAACACCCAATTTAAAATTCATTTTCTAAGACAGCCCGGCCTGTTGGAACAAAAGAGTCTTAATGGCACGACGAAAGGTACGTAGGTCGGGGATCATGCGAACCTCCAGCGGCAGTTCATTCCAGAGGGCAGGTGCCCCCACAGAGAAGGCTCTCCCCCTGGGTGTCGCCAGTCGACATTGTTTGGCCAATGGCACCCTGAGGAGTCCCTCTCTGTGGGAGCGTATTGGCCGGTGGGAGGCTATCAGTGGCAGAAGGCGATCTTGTATATACCCAGATCCTAAGCCATGGAGCGCTTTAAAGGTGGTGATGAGCACCTTGAATCGCACCCGGAAGACCACCGGGAGCAAGTGCAGCTCACGCAGGAGAGGTGTTACATGGGTGCGCTGTGTCGCCCCCATAATCAGTAAGTATACTGATTATACTTTCCAAGTATAAGTTCTCCGACTGATATTGTCAGTACATATCTCTTTTCCATTGCTCTGCTAAGTTATTCTTTGTGCTTATGAATATATATCTTAGGAAATTGTGATATTTTTAAAAATATATGAATATATATCTTAGGAAATTGTGATTTTTTTTGTTAATATATTTTGAAAATATGGCTAGTGAGTTGGAGGGATTTCCTACATAATTATATGCTTGTGTTTGTGTTTGTGACTCCTCCTTTTCCAACCACTACACCAGGAGTGGGTTTCAAAATTTTTTACTACTGGTTCTGTAGGTGTGGCTTGGTGGGTGTGACATGGCTTGGTGGGTGTGGCTTGGTGGGCATGGCAGGGGAAGGATACTGTAAAATCTCCATTTCCTCCCCAATCCAGGGGAAGGTTACTGCAAAATCCCCATTTCCTCCTGATCAGCTGGGACTTGGGAGGCAGAGAATAGATGGGGGCGGGGCCAGTCAGAATTTTTACTACCGGTTCTCCGAACTACTCAAAATTTCCGCTACCAGTTCTCCAGAACTGATCAGAACCTGCTGAAACCCACCTCTGCACTACACATGCAACATAATCCTATATTGCATAGGCAATTTGAAGGATCCTTCTCGCAAGCTATGTTTATTTTAGATTTTATTCTCATTGAAATTAAATATCATCATGGTTGGCAGATAATGTGGATGGTCTAGAGTGGGATTGCAGGATGGGTGACTGGTGGCTTTGTCATTTCACTCCCACTGTGATCTCATTTTAGATCCTCTCCCAAGCTGCAATTTAACAAGAGAAGCATGCAAGACTAATAATATCATTAATATTCCATCTATTTTGGCAATTAAGAACTCAACCATAAATAGAATTTAATGGGAGCCATTCAGTTTCACCCAATCAGTATATTATGGAAAAATGCAGGGTTCATTTTTATCAACTGGTATACATTTTGCAAAGACTGAATTTTATAAGGTGATTATTAAGAATTTTCAGATAAAGCAGCATGTTCCTAATTAGAATGAATTTGCTTAAAACATTTATTCAAATATTAATTCTAAAAAAAAGAGAGAATTTCCAAGAGAATACAGTGCATGCATGAGTGAAAAAGCAACTGCACAGAAGAGAATGATATATTTAATTTAGGTTTCCTATAATTGGTGAATGTTGTACAACAATGTACTATATACTTTTCTGTTTCTTCTTAATTTGATGCTTTATGCTCCAACCAAACTCAGATTTAAGTAAGGGACATTTTAGTAATGTTGCACAGCTGGACAACACATTTATGTAAACATGGTTGGTTTGCAAGGCAATCTCTAGATTAGAGATTTTAGCTTGCATAGAAAAGTAGGACATGTTTGAAGTAAAATTGAACTGTGCTTACACTTGTGGCAAGCTCAAAATATGTTCCAAACTTACTGGAACTATTGTTATTGTTAACAAGGAAAGCTGCTATGGCATGGGTACAAAAAAGGCCTTTAAGCTATTTAACCCATCTATGTAATTTACAACCATTACATTAAAACTTTAATTGACTAAGTCATTTTGGAGGCAGATGTTATTATCTGTGGATCCATCTGGTGTTGATCATAGGATTTAGAAGATTGTCACTTGGAATGTAAAAGAAGTAAATTATGAATTAACAAATTAAATGGAAAAAAGAGAACCAATAGCAATAGCAATAGCACTTAGACTTATATACTGCTTCACAGTGCTTTACAGCCCTCTCTAAGCTGTTTACAGAGTCAGCATATTGCCCCCAAACAATCTGGGTCCTCATTTTACCGACCTCAGAAGGATGGAAGGTTGAGTCAACCTTGAGTCGGTGAGAATTGAACAGCTGAACTGCTGGCAGTTGGCAGTCAGCAGAAGTAGCCTGCAGTACTGCATTCTAACCATTGCGCCACCAGGCTCTTAGTTATATAACTTTATATATCTCTAAGTTATATATCTTTATATATCTCTAAGTTATATATCTGTAGTAGAATGTATAGAAGTGGTTTGATCTTGTGGAATATAATTAATGAATTATGAACATGCAGTGAACTGAAATTGTAGGTTTAATTATCAATGAAAGAGATAAAATAGAACTCAGAGCCTATGAAATAGTGTCACCTCAATAGAAATCCATAGATAAGTGATACTTCCATGTTATGCTCCATGATAATGAATACTCAGACCAAATTCTAGGAAAAATTGTGCAACATTCGGAATAAGATTTAGAAGCAGGACAAATATTATGTTAGATGATATCAGTGAATGGATGAGATAAGAGAATACAGAAGATACAATTGGGCTACTTCCCTATTGAATAAAACAGTGGGCAGGTCCAATCTTCCCTATTGGGTTACAGTGGTGGAGCTGCAGCTCAAGAGATTGGATAACTTCTTTCAGGATCAGGATATATTGGTGTAACTTTTCTGGCCCTGCTTAATCTCTTGACAGCTTTTAATATTATCAATCAGGGTATCCTTCTGGGAAATTTCTGAAAGAAACTGTATTGCTCTGGTTCTTTTCTCTATTGCCAATTCCAATTGTGTTGGTGGATGGGGGGGGGGGCAGATTGAGCTGGAGATCCCTGCTCTGTGGGATTCCTCAGAGCCTAACATGGCACAGTGTTTAGAGTGTAGTACTGCAGGCTACTTCTGCTGACTGCCGGCAGCCTGCAATTTGGTAGTTCAAATCTCACCAGGCTCAAGGTTGACTCAGTCTTCCATCCTTCCGAGGTGGGTAAAATGAGGGTAAAATTGTTGGGGGCAATACACTGTCTCTGTAAACTGCTTAGAGAGGACAGAAAAGCAGTATATAAGTCTATTAATATTGCTAACACTTTCCCCATTCTTATGTAACATCTACATGAGACCTCTGGGTGTTCAACAGCGTGGTGCCAGTATCCTCAGTATGAGTTGATACTGGCAAAAGTACTAGCAAATCAAATTATATAAAGTAGCTGCTGTAGAGAACCACAGAGATGTCTTTGGAGAAGGATTTCTTTGAAAAAAGTAACTTTGCTTTGACTGTTTTGGGTGTAAGAGGGAGGGAAAGGAAAACACGATTGTTTTTCAGGATCCTGCTACTTTGGCTTATATCAATG
Organism: Pantherophis guttatus; assembly: GCF_059756535.1. Lineage (NCBI taxonomy): Eukaryota > Metazoa > Chordata > Lepidosauria > Squamata > Colubridae > Pantherophis > Pantherophis guttatus. Next base: position 85,613,230 of record NC_142064.1, on the reverse strand, counting down.
AAGTAGACTTCAGGGTTACTTGTGGACTCTGTTTCTTATCTGGTCTATTTCAAAAGGAGGACAGCAGAAAGAATGCAATCAAAGACAACAAGGAATATTTAAAGTGAAAAAGAAAACTCAAGAGTGATTTTTGTTGAATTAAAGAGTTGTTTTGGAAGTAGCTGAAGAGAGCAAAACAAGCAGTCTCCAGCGGAGTGAAAAGAATTAAGAATCAATATGTTGAAATGATTGGGATGAAACTGAAATGAGAAAATGTTGGAATGTTTTTGAGATTTGAATGGGAATAATTGTAATTTGTTGAACTGAAATGCATTGAAGAAAAAAAATGGTGAAAAAGAAGTTGTAGCACATGCTACAACTGTGAGAATGTTGAGAAGTGGTAAAACTGTGCAAGCACAAATAATGTAACTAGAAAAATGTTAAATACAGATATGGTTGCTTAGGCAGTGCTGGGCAACATTTTAATCTATGCAAAGACTTCACCTAGGCCTGATAATTAGAAGAATCCTGTTATTATTTCCCCATGCAAAGGGAAAGGTAGAAAGAGTGGATGGAAAAACTACAACAGGAATTAGTTTAGTTTAGTTTAGTTTAGTTTAGTTTAGTTTAGTTTAGTTTAGTTTAGTTTATTCATATTTATATGCCGCCCTTCTCCCAAAGGACTCGGGGCGGTTCACAAAGATAAAACAACGGAAAAATAAAATTAATACTAAAATAATCCAATTAAAATCCCCAAGAAGTTAAAACTAAGACTCCCAGCAGATCAGGCAATTTGTTGGAAAAGCCATGTCTTCAGGTCACCGCAGAAAGAGCGGAGGTCAGGGGCCGTCCGGAGCTCAGTGGGTAACCCATTCCAGAGGGTTGGTGCGCCCACAGAGAACGCCCTCATCCTGGGCACCATCAGCCGACATTGTCTGGCTGAAGGCATGCGGAGGAGGGCAGTCCTATGTGAACACACTGGGCGGTGGGAGGCCGGTAGGAGGGGATCCTGCAAGTACCCCATGCCCGTGCCATGGAGGGCTTTATAGATAAGTACCAGCACCTTGAAGCGGATCCGAAGGACCACCAGTAACCAGTGCAGCTGGCGCAGGAGTGGTGTAACACGGGAGTAGCGGGAAGCTCCTGTAACAACACGTGCGGCCGCATTCTGGACCAGCTAAAGCCTCCGGGTGCACCACAAGGGCAGCCCCATGTAGAGGGCATTGCAGTAATCCAAACACGAGATAATGAGAGCATGAGTGACTGTACGGAGGGCATCCCTGTTTAGGAAAGGGCGCAACTGGCGCACCAGGCGAACCTGTGCAAAAGCCCCCCTTGTCATGGCTGTCAGATGGTCCACCAAGGACAGCCGCGAATCTAGGAGGACGCCAAGATTGTGAACCTTTTCAGAGGGAGTAAGCAACTCCCCCCCCATCTGGAGTGATGGGGGTACTAGACCATGAGATGTCGGAATCCACAGCCACTCAGTCTTGGAGGGGTTGAGTTTGAGCCTACCCATCCAGACCTGCACCGCCTCCAGGCACTTAGACATCACGGAAAGGGCATCCCTGGGTTGATCCGGGGTGGAGATGTAGAGCTGGGTATCATCAGCATACTGATGATATCTCACCCCGAAACTTCGAATGATCTCACCCAGCGGCTTCATGTAGATGTTAAAGAGCAAGGGGGAGAGAACCAACCTCTGAGGCACCCCACAGGTTTTAGATTGTTCACTTTGCCTGTTTTGGCATAATGGAAGCATGAGAAGTGATAGTGAATACTATTTGACAGTGCAGTGCAGTTTAATACTTTATACTTAGTTATTCAGGGGATTAATAATGGCTGTTTAATGTATTTATGCTAAAATGTATATTGGATGTTTATGAAAATATTAAAGTCTGTTGGTTGGGGACATGAAGCTATGTGTACTTTTGTATGCAGGTATTTTTGTTGCCTGAATATCCAAAACATTTGTTGCAAATGTTAAATAGATTGTATGATGCCACAAGGAATGTGTATTTGAAAACTCATGTATAAAGATAAAATTAGTTCTGTTTTACAGGAAAAAAACAGAATGAATGGTTGCAATTATAATGATGAAAAACTAGAGTAAGTAGATGATTCTGTATATCTTGGTGTAGACTGTAGAGGCATAAGTATGATTCCTTCTTGATGAAGGAATACAGGAACAGATGAGATAAGGTAAACAACAACTCAGAAAGGAAGAAGGCATGAGAAAGAAACTCAGAACCACCCCATCTTAATTTTGTTTGCTATAGGATAGGACAAAGAAATACTGTGATAGGCTTTCACAATACAATTGTAAAGTAGCATTCCTGAAATCCTTGCTCGTTTCCTGATCTGGCCTATTTTTTTGAATAGATGACAGATTTACTAAAGATGGGGAAATCAATGGAGAAATTTTAAGCTGTCTAATGTTGATAAAAAGCTATAATATGATCTGTTGTGAAGAACAATGTTTTTTGGGGGGCAAATGTTTGTCCAAGAGAAACTTGCTATGTATGAGTGTATTTCGGCCTATTTTGTTATATTGTATGAAAGTGACAGCATTTTCAGGAGAAACATAAAAGTAGGCTGAACACAATCAGCACGGAGTACTTAACAAATGTTTGGTAAAACAAGATGTGAAAGATCAAGGATGAATGGATGCTGAATAAATGTTGAATGAATGCAAAAGGGAATGACCAGTACAAATGGAATATATTGAGATGGTTTGATCATAGCAACAGCCTGAATAAATTAGGTAAGTCATGGTTAGATGGAATTGATTAAATCCTCAAAAAGAGAGAGGTGAGAAATTTAAAGAATAAAGGAAGCAGTGGAAGCAGAGATTATTTGCAAGGGCAGAAAAATATGGAGAGGTAAAAATATATGATATAAATAAGATTTAACTTTTTATGTTCCTTTTCTTTGGATTTACCTTTTTCTATTTACTATGTGTGTTTTGCTGGGTATGTTAATATGTATGTATGTAATTGGAAGAGGAATATTCTTAATTATAGTACTGATGAAATATTGCTGTATTATTGTATGTACTGTGTGTGTGTGTGTGTGTGTGTGTGTGTGTGTGTGTGTGTATTCTAATGAGATTTCCCAGACAGAAAAACTGCAGGCTTTCTCCCCAGGTAGTTTTCAAAAAATTTGAGTGAACCACCACAATAACTTCCCAGGAGTTATGTTAGCCCTCCTGGGAAGGATGAGTTCATTGTTAGATTTTTCTCTTTTTTCCAAGCAATGTTCTCCTGGGAACTTCTATGTTTATCTTCTTTGCTAAGGTTCTCTTCTAATTCTCTATTTTCAAGTTTAAACTGAAACCGCCACTGAGGAATATGCTCCTGCACTTGGAGATGCCAAAGAGGAAAAATAAGTATAGGAAAAAATAGGTTAGATCAGGCAGCTGGGTAATCTTACTCCTAAAACAGTATTTAATCTCTACAGTAAATATTGCATTCTGAATTTGTTCCTGATCTGGAAATCCTATTCTTAATTCCAAATGCAGATGAGTTTGAGTTGGTATGAAAAATGCACTATCAAATCAAAGATCCATTCAGTATAGCCTTCCCCAGTCTGTTTTTTTAAAAAGATGAGTTGGACTATCCCCAAACAGACAGCAACCCTATCTAGAGGCTGATCTTTTTTGGTTTGTTTGTTAAATAGGATAGGACCTGGTTATTATTTAAATTGGCCTTCACTAGAAAATCCAGGGTCTGCAGGTTAGATTAGGAAATAATTTTTTTTAGAAGGCAACAATGGCAAATCATTTTTGCTTTACTAGGAGTTTGGGAAAAAACAAAAACCAAAGGTCTCCATGACTGAATTTCTACAGTCTCTAGGAACTGAGCTTTAATCTGAGGGAATTTTTAAATGCGAGTTCACAGAACAACAATCTTTCTCCCAGGAAAGGCCACCATTTCTGGCACTGATGTTGTCGAAGGATGTTTCCTTTGATTCTACCATTGTTCAGGCTTGAGGAAACTACACAACACTGTATAATATTACAAAGCCAGTTCAGCAAATAAAACAGGTTTGCTCTTTGAGGCAAAGTAAAACCATGTCATCTTGGTCATATTAATTATGTATCCGTTTAGTTCACCTTTACAACTGGATCAGTCCCTTATGGATAATTCACAAGCTCACAAGAGAAGCTCTTAGAGGAGAAAGGCTTTCTAGATCTTATTCTTCTCAAGCCGAGACCACTTGATGCTGAAGAAAAGTTGTTGGATGTTCTTCCCAATTCTGTGAGGAGCCTGGGCCACAGTAGTACATTTAGAGTGTTTCAGCTCTTAGCAGCTTACTTTCATGTTTCTCTCTCTCACACACGTAACATTCTTTACTGATTTGTTTGCCATTTTCAATTATTTATCTCCTCAAAACCCAAAGAACCTCTGCTTATTCATGCAGTCATTGGTTTCTGTGCCAGGCTCAGAGCAGAACAGAAAAGGAACAAAAAAGCTACTTTGAATCTAGCTAAACATATTTCTGTCCATATTCCTATTTCATTTGTTCACTTATTTATTTTAATTAAAGTAAATCAGTTTAGATTGCCTTTCATCCCCACATACTTGAGATGTTAATTAGTCTTTTAAAATGTGCCTAAGAATTCTTTGCATACATGTGCAATTGAAGTGGGGGGGGGAGTGAGAATGTGAATGTAATTATGCCTTTGAAGAAATACAATGATTAATTATCTAGAGTGCATCATTTGAGAACTTAGTAAAAGCAAAACACAACTGCTAATGTGCTGATTAGTCAGTACTAATAAAAAAGGCGAAAAAGACAATATTTCATGGACTAAATCTTTTTGAGTTCTGTTGTTGCACATTGTCTGTAAGAATGAGGGAATTGCATGACAAAAAAAAGAAGCTTCATGACTGGTTATGGGATCAGAGACAATCCACAGTTGAGTTTATAGAATTTCAGAACATTTCACATCCTTTCTATTTATCAAACAGCAACATAAATACTTTTATTATTTACATGGAACTGCTGAAAAAAGTTACCTGTTGGTTCAGGATGAGGTATCTTTAGTATGCAAATGATATTTAATAATATACTTAATAACATACATGTACCTGGACTAAACCAGGAATGCTATGGAAGCATTGACTTATTGTCTGGATGCTAGTAGGGTCTGTATGTATTAGCTTTGAGAGTGGGTTGAGGTAAGAAAAACAACCAGGAGTACTAGCATTATCTTTATTGTGAGGTTATATTAAAGAGTTAATGTTTATTGTGAGGTTACATTAACAGAATTAATGTTGCTTTTATCTTTCAATTATATTGTTTTTATTTGTTTCCTAGTACGATTTAATAGTTTATTAGTAACCTTGACTATCACTAAGTGTTGTATATTTTTATTCTTGATGAATGTATTTTATTATCCTTATGTACACTAAGAGCATATACACCTAAGACAAATTTCTTGTGTGTCCAATCACAATTGGCTAATAAAGAATTCTATTCTATTCTATTCTATTCTATTCTATTCTATTCTATTCTATTCTATTCTATTCTATTCTATTCTATTCTATTCTATTCTATTCTATTCTATTCTACCCCATCCCATCCCATCCCATCCCATCCCATCCCATCCCATCCCATCCCATCCCATCCCATTCATTAACAAAGTCTTGCAGATCTGAAGTACCTGTCCTGTTCCTAACTTTTACCCTCACTAAACTAGAGAGGGTCTCTTCTTGGTAATTTTATCACCTCTTCTTCTTTGGACTCAAATTTTATTAGACCATTGTCTAAGTCTCATCTCTTCCTCCTTCTTTAGGTATGTGATTCCTACATACCTCAGCTATTGATTAGCTGAGAATAGCCAACCAGCAGTCTAGGATGAAATTTAACAACTTGCCTCCAGAAGTTATGGCTGCTCTAACACCAGAGATTTTTAGGAAGAGACTGGACAACTATCTGTTTGAAATGGTATATGGTTTCCTGATTGAGCAGGGAGTTGAACTAGAAGATCTCCAAAGTCCCTTCCAACTCTGTTATTCTGTTATTCTACTATTCTGAAATAGTCATAAAGAACGATAACCCACTAGTGGAGAGGAGAGGGTGTGCCACATGCTGAAACCATGAGAACTGAGGTTGTTACTAGTTTGGTATAAAATAATTAGCAGGAATTGGATTGGAACTGGACGGAGGACAATATTATATGTCCATTGTGTATGTTTAGAAATGGTGCTTTCTATCAGGGATGGGACAAGCAGAAAGTGCGTATCTGGCTTATGATTCATGACAGATTCAGATAAAATGAAGTAAATATATATAGAAATACAGTGACATGGAATTTGGGGGGAAATTTCATACCCTCAGATGATTTCATTTTCATTCTAGTCATTGAATGCTACAAACATGGAAATCAAGTAGAGTCATATTTGCACACAGAATGCATTTTCTATAAAGTGAAGGAGGTTAGAGGATTAATTTAAGCAAATGATAATTATTATTTTCATGGAAAGCTTAAATTACAGAATAACTGAAAACCAGAAAGTAATACAGTTTTTTTTTTTTTTTGTAAGATAAGAAATACATTATTTTTAAAAATCCATACTGGCATCAGTAGTCCCAGAAACCTAAGGTTATGCTACATGTAAACTTGTGATGGTTTTTTATGGTATATAATCCATAATCATCTCATGAAGGTTGATCTTATTAAAATCAGGCAAGGTCACAAGTCCAGCTGCTGATGCTGGTAAGATATTGTAAAAATTAAAAAAAATGCCAGCCAGTTTTTATTTATATATAACACTCGGATAAAGTTTCACTATTGAATTGTAATTGTCCTACTCTGGTTAGCTTGATTATAAAAGTTGAAACTCAGAATTAGCAAGTTATTACTGGTTTCCATTGTAAAAACAAACAAACCCTGACTACCTCTGTAAATGAAGTATTAAAGCTGGTAATTATTTGTGCTATAATTTTCAGAGATCTCAAATTTGACAGTAAATAATGCTGAGCCAAGAGTAGTAACTGTTTTTTGACAGCTGTTCTGGCAGTATCAAGAAGCACCATGTTTCCAGCAGCATTTCAACACTGAGAAAATAAGTACAGTACTTGTTCCTTTTTAACTGTCTGCTGTCTCTTTTTAACTGGCCATTTGACTTCAGGGATATCATAAATTGGCTATTTGGTACAGGAACAAAATCTGATTCATGATGAAATCTTTGTAAATTGCTTTTACCCATGTGACTAATCTTCATAAAGTTATTACCCAGTCAGATCTGCTCCTACATAAAATTAAAACAAATGAGGTAATGAAGAATCATCCTTGGAAAACTGCCAGGAAAGAGAAAGAATGAGTAGTCAAAACAAAACCATTCTGTTCTGTTTAAAATTTAAAAGCAGACTTCGAAAGTAAAGAAATGGCAACAGGATATACTGAAAAGGATGATTATTTACAGAATGAAAGTATTCTGCATAATATATCACCCACTCACCACTGAACATGCATTAGGACAGCAAGAAAAAAACAGAAATTCAAGGATAGAGAATAGAAAGGAAAAAAAAACATTGAACTAAGCTTTTCTAAAACCGAAGATATTTTTTCTTAAAGTCACAGTACTATCATATGTAACAAAACATAATAGACTAAAGTAAACCATCTAAAATCTTTAAGGGGCGTGCATAAGTGCACCAGCGTGCATACCGTCCCTGTCCTAATATTCCCTTTTATTCGTATCAATTTCATGTATTCATAATCATGTTTATACTTATATCTATTATTTAATACATGCTTGACGAAAATAAATAAATAAAATAAAAATTAAAAAAAATTCCATAAGCGCTTGCTACCTTTTTCTATGAGCTATGAAAATAATGGATGGAACGTCTATATATAGCTCATTATTTCCATACTTATTCCCACTGACATGGGCAGATAAATGTATTCTATTGCACACTTTCCAAGAAAGGTGGAAAGGCTAAACATTTAAGAAAAAAATGGTGTTACTCTCTTTCCCTGAGTATCCTATGATAGAATTTGATTTTCTTAGGTGCCCCTAAGCCATTTTCAAAATTGCAATTTGTCTACAAGTTAGAGTGCTCTAGATAAGGGGTCTCCAACCTTGGCAACTTTAAGACTTGTGGACTTCAACTCCCAGAATTCCTCAGCCAGCTTTGTTGGGAGTTGAAGTCCACAAGTCTTAAAGTTGCCAAGGATGGAGAACCCTGATCTAGATAACCATAATTATAAAGATTATAAATTCTGTAATTTCCCTTCCTCCCTTTCTATCCAAACGTTTTGTTTTGCAACAACAAAGGTCTCCTCTCCCTCTTTTTAACATACTTGCTGCAGCACTGCATAACAATGAAAAACTTAACTTAAAAATTGTAAGTGAAGCTCTGAGGAAGACTCTGAATGATTAAACATATATCTTACAGATGGAGGTCAGTTAGAAACGATTCTGGATTGCCTTTCTCTACAAGTGATTCAGAGATCACCTCAATTCACAGCACAACTCTTGTTTCCTAAACCAATATTAAAAACATTCAGTTATTTTATAGGAAATAAAATTTTATTTGTATACTTATAATAAACCAGGATGTTTTGCTGATTAAATGTACTAGACAAGAATTTAGCTGTCCCTTATGCATAAAATCTGGCTGGATGAATTTGAGTTAAGTCACTTTCAAAGCCCTAGGTGAGAAATCTATCAACCCACATAGAATGAGTGTGATATATAATGGCCCATAACTTTTAAGAAAGAGGCTTTTATCCTACATTGGATTGATTCAAGATGACAATAGTAACAATTAGTTGACTCATCCTGTCCTAGTTGAAAGCCAAGGTCTCCTGGAAAAAACACAGCACAGTGTACGTGAACAGATATCTTCAGAACAAGAATATGAAATTGTTCTAAAACTCAAGTTAATTTGGTCATGACTAACACTGGTTTAATATTTGTAATATAGTATCATTCCAAACTATAAAAGCAACCCAAATAGTTAAAAAGACAAATGAAGTGAAATTTTGCCCTATCCTTATTGACATTCCTGAAAACCTTTTTCCTTTTAGATAGGTCACTAAGTCTTCCAAAAAAATAAATAAAAAAAATCCATCTGTGCAAATGAAGCCTTTTGCTGCAAAGGTTAATTGCCACTTATGCTGATAGTGGGTTGAAGAGGAGAGGAAAAAGAAGAAGAAAAATAGCAAGGAGGTTGAATGGATGTGGGCAGCGTGGAGAAAAGAGAATTAAATGTACAATGTTAGCGTGTAAGAGAAGACAACAGACAAATATGCGGGTATGAAGGTGTAGAGCGAGTGTGTGGGTTGAGTTCTAGACCCATCCGCCAATTAAACTGGCTGGGCTTCCTATTGATACGAGTCCCAGGTAGCTGTTCTCCAAGGGAACATAAATAGGAAGAAAAGGTTTTCACCACCAATGCCTTTTTGGCACTTGCAATAATAGGATTATTCCCATACCCCCATCCCTTTCCCCCTGAGCTTATTTGCATGATTAGAAACTGGCAAGCTGGGGCTATGTATTTTGTGTGGCTAATTTAGAAGGTTGCTAGGCAACCTTCTGGCTCAGCTCTGAGGCCTAAGGCCAGTTCTGAACCACTTACTTGAAACATTTCAGACAAAAAAAATACGCCCAGCAAAGATAAAAAGGATGCCCCCAAAAGTGTGGGAGGGGGGAATCATATAATGCTAATGAAGTATATAGAATGTTAATCGAATTGCTTACATTCAGTCAAACCTTTGTCCTTGTATTATCTGGTGTGCCAAATCTAGATTGTAAAAAAATAAATAAATCCAGATGATGATTTGAATTTTCTTCTGTTTTTTCTCTCTTCTCGTCTAATGGGTGTCCAGATTTCTGTGTGCAGATCAGCTTGCGCTGGTATCCATCTTTTACTGAATTTTGAAACCAAAAGTGTAAAGTGGAGGGTATCAGTTCCTTACTATGATCTTGAAATGACCACACATGGCAAAACTTCTGAATAATTATTGTGGTGCAAAAGCAAAGCAGGAAGAGACCAAATTAAACCACAGGGTGCTTTTTTCTTTTCTTTTCTTCCAATGGCCATGAGATGAAAGCAGTCATCCAAAGTTACTGGTAGCTGAAGCCAATAAGCCACTAAGAGTCCTGGTTATTTCTTTCTCAAGCACACCTCCTATTTGATGTTTGTGTCTTCTTCAAATCAATTCTGGTTACCCAGAGAGTAGACAATTTACCTCAGAAAATCAACAAAGTATTTAAGGGAATAGTGGAACAGAATACCCACAGAGCATAGCTTAGACTTTTTTTCTTCTTAAACTATTAGCTAAATGATTTTTTGTTCTCAAATCCAGGCAGGGAAACTTTTCTTAGAGGGAAAGGTCTTGCTTCAATCTTGGAGCTCTTGCAGGCTTTTTTTTTTTGGTCTCCCTATCTTTGAATCCATTTTGAAACACTAGGCTGTTTGGACTATTTTATTCCATAGATAAGACTGTTGAGAGCAGGAGACCCTGAGAGACCAAGGATGGCAGGCAGTGGTGAAATCCAATTTTTTTTACTACTGGTTCTGTGGGTGTGGCTTGGTGGATGTGGCTTGGTGGGCGTGGCAGGGGAAGGATACTGCAAAATCCCCATTCCCTCTCCACTCCTGGGGGAAGGATATTGCAAAATCTCCATTCGCACCCCACTCTGGGGCCAGCCAGAGGTGGTATTTGCCAGTTCTCCAAAATACTCAAAATTTCCACTACAGGTTCTCCGAATTGCTCAAAATTTCCACTACCGGTTCTCCAGAACCTGTCAGAATCTGCTGGATTTCACCCCTGATGGCAGGAGACCTCTTTGCCAGGAGAAATGGTGTAGTCATCTCTTTCCCTTTGTATTGTGAAGAAAGAAAAGATGATGAAAAAAAAAAAAGCTGTGGTCCTTGAGCCTAAGTAGATTAGGGTCAATTAATGTTCTTCCTCAATTCAGTTTTTTTTCCCAACAGGGAAAAAAAGTTTATGGTTGCCCTATTTCATTTTATCTCTTCTTACATCTTTTCCTGTAGAGCTGCTGTTGGAACTATTCTCATCTCATGCCCTCAGAATGAAAATAGGGGTTCAAACAAAACTTTACAATTCAAGTTATTTATCAAGTGGGCCATTCTAGTCCATCAAAGTTCACTTCCAATTTAATGCATGTTATTTCCACATTGACCATTTTGTTGACTCTTGATTTGTGCTTCTCAAATTTCATGTTCCGTTTTATAAATGGCTTTAAAAAATGAGGAATTCCTTTGGTGATAGCTGGAATGCTTCAACAACAGCCTGGCTGGTTCCTTTTTGGCAAGATGTGTAAAATGCTTAACATTTGAGTTCCTAAAATGCATTAATCTTTGTTGCCTTAGTTATTACATTCATGGAAAATACTTCTTTTTGATAAGATTGCTGTGGAGTTGATATTGCATTCACTGATGAATGGAAGATAATCCCCTGTGAAATACCATTTAACTCATTAGTTATTTTTATATATTTATTTGCAAATGAACAATGAACAATGGGCTATATCCAGCCTGCAAGTTGTGTGCTCTTAACTAAGTTTTAAATGAAGTTTTCCTGAAATATGAAAATAAGCCACGAAGAAAGGTAATCAAAATTGCTATGGTCTTGAAATGCCAATCTACTATATTCTAGTCCTTATAGCAGTCACTAGACCAAATTAAATATTAAAGTGTTTCCAAATGTTTTGGAAAAGAACAGGGAAATTTAGCTAATGTGATATGATTAGCAATATGTCAGTAAAATGAATTAAACCAATTAATTAAATTGGCTGGAGTGAACTAAATGCTAAAAGAAATCCAGTAGAAAATAATATTATTCTCATGAATCTGTATTGCAGTGCCTCTAAAAGAAGGTATTCTTATTATAGTGATTCTAAAGATACCATGGAGTATTAAAATAGTGATGTCTTAGAGCAATGTTTCTCAAAGTGTGGATCAGTAGGGGAACCCCTAACATCCCTCAAAGCCCTAAAAGTCAATCTATGTTAAAAATTAATTCATATTAAAGTCCCATCAAACAGTTATGAGGAGCAGCAATGGGATCAGAGGAAGGAACAGCAAACTACTTGTTTAATTGGGTTCTCTTTATCTAATTTTAGGGTGTGGGTGGAAAATATATCAAATTTTAGGTCAATTTATTCAGAAATATTGAAAATTCAAAAGGGTTTAAAAATGCTATTTTTTACATGACTTGATAAACAAGTCAATATTCTACAAATGGATCAATTTTAATTTTTGTTATGGAAAATATCAATAAGTATAACACACACAAACAAAAATTGGAGCTCCTCCATAATTTTTAAATGGGAAGGGTTCTTGGGAGAAAAAAGTTTAAGAAACATTGTCTTGGGTAATCTTTAAAAGATCATTATCAGTTCCTCAAAGCCAAGATTTGCAATGATAAACAGGCATTCCTGAAATCACTATTTTGCTCAGAAAAAGATCAGTGTCAACTGATCCAATTCTGTATTTATAAAAAGAGTCTGTACATTTGCCTTCATATACAGTAATGGAGCCAAGGATATGGAAAGACTTCTCTGAAAACAGAAAATATAAAATCTGTTAATTTATTAATTTCTGCAAAATCTGTCAACTTCACCAGCCATTTCTCCATAGTGAGTAAGTCAAATGTTTCCATCTCTATGTTCTGGAAGGGTTCTTATGATTTTAAAAAATCCCATTCTAAGCCACCTTAAGCACCAGTGGAAAAGTAGGAATAGTATCACCTGAATAAATAATATATAGAAACTCCCCCTCTTCTATTTTGTCATTAAACTTCTCTCCAGCTTGTACTTGTCCTTTTAGGAGGCAAAAAGACTACATTAAATAAATAGTTTATCTAATGCAGAAAATAAAAGTTGAAGAGAAGGACAACTTGAGATAGAGAATTGCCTTTTAGATTGCTGAGTTCTGATCCAATTTGGCTTATGACCCCAGCTTTTAAAATAAATAAATTGGTGAATCAGCTAGCAATTTGACCCTTACAACAAATTCTGTTCTGTTTCCCTCTACTCTTCTTTTCCTTTCTGTTCTTCTAAAAGTTAAATAGCAAAATGACCTTATAAGTTATGAAACAGAAATCATATGTGAGGGAATTTATTTAAAAAGAAGGATGTCCATATAGTAGAATAATTAAAAGCAACTGTTATGTGTATCCATGTCTTGCACTAATAGGTTCTTCTTTTAAAAATCAGCATAAAAGTAAATATTTGTATTCATAGTAATATCTTTGCATAGTAATATCTCTAGAGAGATTAAACAAGTATGCCTGAAATTCCAGGGAGCTCAGTAGCAAATGTAGAATTTTTGGTGTGCTGTTTTCATAGGAGTTGAACTACAGTTCCTATAATCTTTTCCAGCATTATCTATAATCTGCTGCCAACTGAATTTATGAACCACCAAAACATTTTGAAGGGAAAAAAGGTACCTACCTGAAAATATAAGAGACTTATTGTAAGAGAAACACTTTGGTTTATTGGTTAAAGCGACAGGGTAGAAACTGGGAGATTGTGGGTTCTAGTCCCACCTTAGTAGGCATGAAAGGTGGCTGGGTTACTTTGGGCCTGAACCCTTTCTTCCGGAACCCATGACATCAGGCTCATGTGACAAGCCACTCAGTCAATTCCTATAGCAACCAATAGATCAACACTTGATTGATCTGGGGGAAAAAAAGATGACCCTGCACTTGCGGAAACACTTTAGGAAGAAAAGAAAAAGAGACTACTATAATTTTATCTAGTCCTGTAGTGCTTACTTCATATGCCCTAAACCAGGGGTTGGCAACCTTAAACACTCAAAGAGCCACAAAAGTCCTAATTCTGGAGCCAACTGGAAGTCTGGTTCCCTCATCATAGTCTCTTCCAAGCACGGCATCCTTTTTCCTCTGCTGACTGAAAGTCTGTTCCCTCACCAAAGAGTCTCCTCCTAGCGCAGCATCCTTTTTCCTCTACCTATCCTAACCGAAAGCCCTATCAATTGTGGAGCCAAACAGCACCAGGGAACCGCAGCAGAGGGATGAAAGAGCCACATATGGCTCCAGAGCCGCAAGTTGCTGACCCCTGACCTAAACCTATTCCATCTGTGAATCCAGCACAAGATTATAATCACAGCACTGGCTTAGATTACTAACATACCTCATGTTACACTTCATGCAAAGTACTCTCTTTTAACATGCCATCCCATAATATTGATAGAAATAATTGAACCTTACTTTGTTTCATTTTTTTTCAATCAAGTTTTTCCCCCAAAACTTCCATGTAAAACAATTACACAAAACGGCTAAGCCCATCAGTCAAGATTCTAGTTATAGAATCTTGCCTGCTTCCTATTCCATCGTCATCCTTATCCCATTCTCAGAGAGCCTATTTAGTCTAATAGTTAAGACCCCAAGGTAGAAAGCAGGAGATTGTGAGTTCTAGTTCTGCCTTAACTTTTGAAAGCCAGCTGGGTGACTTTGGACCAGTCACTCTCTCTCAGCCTAACTAACTTCACAGGGTTGTTGTTGTGGAGAAAATAGGAGAAGGATATGTTTGCTGCCTTGGGTTATTTGTAAAAGTAATAAATAATAAAACAATACAAAAATATTAAGAGTGGTTGACAGATGCTCTCTCATATGTTAGTGGGAGGGGAGGAAAAACAAACCAGGGGAATCCAATTAAACCCTGTAATTAGTATGTCCTATATGCAAAAAATAACGTTCATAATAATTTCATGGTTTTTTTCAATTACTTTTTGAAATGGCCAAAGGAAATGTTTGGATCTTTGTTCACCAAAAGTTCATAGATCCAGATCAGGTCTTGATTATAAAAATCAGTAGCATGATTTATCAAGTTTATTGTCCAAATGTGACAATTGCTCTATGCCAATTTAGTATTGCTTTATGGTTTTCTTTTGATACTGTCTTATTATGTAATATTTTGCAATATTCCATACAGTGACTGATTACATTCCTGCATCATATGCTCCCTCAGGCATCATTTGTATTGTTTTTGGATGAAACATCATGGCTAGTATAGCTTTTTGTTTGTTTGTTGTAATATAGTGAATTATTTTTACATATCAAATGTATAAAATTTTTTTGTATATCAAATGTAGACAGTTAGCATCCACCCCTCTCCTAGAAGAATGAAATATTTTAGGAAATATTTAAAAAGCAGAATATTTCCCCTAAAAGAGAAATTGAAATCTTAAGACAGAAACTCAGCCCGAGCTCCCTGCCCCTAGCAGATATTTTGGTTATCTACAAGACAAAAGACTGGGCCAGCTTATCTACAAAACAATAGATCTTCATCCTCAGGACGTAATAGGATTAGCCCTCTACCCATCTAGCAACAGATCTCACCACATGGCACCTGGGAAGATTACATCACCCAGCAAGATTCAACCAAGCCTGGGACTCAAGACAACCTACAAAATTATCCCTGCATGGCCCCATGGGAATCTGACAACCAATCAGAATATATTTCTTACACAGGAGCAGGAAGCTCCAAGCTCCAAGCTCCTCTCTCTCTCTCTCTCTCTCTCTCTCTCTCTCTCTCTCTCTCTCTCTCTCTCTCTCTCTCTCTCATAAATATATAATTAAGTAAAACACACAGAGAAATCCTGTTCTAAAATTATTCACCCATTAACAATATAAAAGTTGCTTTGTAGGAATTAAATGAGATATAGAATTTGGGTAATTTAGTTATGATTTTAAGAGAAAGTACTAACTTTGGGATGTACCTTTTAAACCATAAGAATATCTACTCACTATATCGCATAATTTATGCTATGTGATAACCTTTATTGTTGTACATATTGTATACTTAAGCTGAGTCTATGAATATGTAATTTTGCCACAATACAGACTTCTGCCTTAAGTTACGAAAAATAATAAGAATGTTTGAAAATTAAAACAGAAAGAGAATTTGTTCTAGTTATATAAATAAAACAAAAATAAAACAACTGTCTAACTGTAGCATTATTTTTGCACTATCTGACTCACACACAAGGTGGCAGTACTTAGCAAGTTTGGCTAATTTCTAAAAGGCTAATAAACTTTGGAAGTCTAGTTAGTACCTGATGGAAAATCACCAAAAACACCACTGCTGTAGGCCAGACTGGGAAGTCAAGCTACCATTCTGGAAGTAGGTAACCACAAACCAGGTTTGTATTGTTTCCAAATTTGAATTTGCTCCTTTTGTCATCTCCTAATGACATCTCCTAATTATGACCTTTTACAATCTGCCAGAATTTGTATCATTTAACTAATTAAACTCAGCTCTCAACATTATTAATCAAAAGGCATTGTGTTGCTATTTTGCTAGTTGGGTTTTATTTTGCGCTCTCTCTCTCTCTCTCTCTCTCTCTCTCTCTCTCTCTCTCTCTCTCTCTCTCTCTCTCTCTCTCTCTCTCATATGATCATATGCTAACGGTGATCCAGACTTTCTGTTATATTTGATGGGCTGTGGTCTTTATACTAATTAAGAATTAATTTAGTGGTAACTAAATTCGGAAACTGAGTTTCTGTTTCAGCTATACAGTGGTGTATCTGAAACTGCAGCACAACTGCTATTTTCATTGTTCTTCCATTGGTGTGAAATTTTGCTCATTCTACCTCCTAGGATCTAGCCAGACATTAGTCTTTCCCTCCCAGCTTCATAGAGATGACACCACCATATCACCATGTTGACATACTACTATTTCCCAGATCTTGTAAAACTGCAAATGAAGACTGGTGACTTTTCAGCTCTCCTTTATAGTAACTTAAACTGATATAACCGAGAGTCTGCTTGGTCTAGTGATTAGGGTGCAAGGCTACAAATCAGGAGATTGTGAGTTCTAGCCCCACTTCAGGCATGAAAGCTGGTTGGCTGACTGGGTCAGTCATTCTCTTTCAGCCCAACTCGTAGAGTTATTGTGCTGGAGAAAATAAGCGGAAAAAGAAGTATTAGATGTGTTACCCACCTTGAGTTATTTATCAAAATAATGAAATCAGGAAATAAATAAAAAATAAAACAAATAACTGCTCAGACATTATTAATATTAATAATAACAGCTACATTTGGGAAAACGTATATTACATGAATTAATAACATGAATGGAAGGTATCAATTATTTTCTTTCTATTTTGAGTAGAGTTTGGGTGAGCTGCTTTTTGTTCATCTAGGACCGGAAGCAGCCAAATGCCGGGTACTGATTGAATTTTATGTTTGCACTTTCTCATTTGTTGTCTGGAGATTCCCATATTTGGTTTAAGGATTATGCTTCTTGTCCCGAAGATGTAAATGCAATTATAGGCCAACTTCAAATTACTTTGTGAGGTATTCTAGAGTGAAAACATTATGATATAGAATTGTCCTAAATATCTAAAGTGCAAAGCTTGTACCAAGGTATTCAGATTTCTGTTTTTAATATTTTGGGCAAATCCACTTGTTTGAATATTTACAATAATAACATGCATAAACACAACATAATTTCTGTTTTAAATAGGTGAAGTCAAAGAATAAATGGCGTCACAGATGTACTCACCAGTAGTAGCTGGAACTTGTATGTGCAAACTGAATGAAAGTGATAAGTTACCACCTTTTTATTCTGTGTTCAGTCCATCACAGCAGAAATACTTTCCTTTAGAGGGCAAAGTGAATCCCTTTAAATTCTGCTTTGAGGAGGACTTGCTCTGTATGAGGGATGCAATGGTAAATTAAAGCTTTATGGTATTGATTTGATGGGGAGGCAACACCGCATTGATTTCAGAGACATTTTCCCCCTGCAATAGCCAAGCTAGCTGAAGGAAGAGGCAGCAGGAGGGAGTTGCAGCAATCAGTAATAAAGTATTCTCTATTTAGGTCAGTGACTTCAATCCTGATGAATTTTTTCTCACTGTAATGCGATTCACCCAAAGAATCATGAAGATGGGGATTTTTCTTTACTGAACTTTATTTTGCACATATAAGAATAGATACGTATTTTCATGTTTTGGGCCTCCAAGCAGCATCTGAGATGTTAAAGCATTACTTTGTGAAGCTGAAATTACATGAGAAAGAACAAAGTCTATTCTAACTGTTATTTGTTGAAAATAAATTTATACTTTTAGGAAATCAAGGCCGTAATTGTGCCATCTGATTTCTGTGGTAGCCAAATCTGAGTGACACAGGCTAGGCTGGACAACTAATATCTAAAAGGCCAGAGGCCATATAAAACAAAGAAATGAATAAACAAGGCAGTTTATGAGAGCCATGTTGAGCAAAACAGCAAGGTTGGAATTTGGGAGTAGAAAGACATTCTTTAAGTTTTGGAAAATGTATTGTTTCTTTTGGGGTTGTGAATAGAGATGTGCCAGATGGAGACGTATGACTCTAGAACGTTCATTCTTTGCCTAAAGAAGCCAAGCCAAATATTCTTAGAGTAACCCATGCTTTTACAAAACTGCAGTTTGTAATTTGTAAAGTTCAAAATATCTTTCATCCCCCAAACAGCCTAAATCCGTGATGGCGAACCTATGGCACGCGTGCCGGAAGTAGCACATAGAGCCATCTCTCCGGGCATGCCAGCCATCGCCTGTTGCTCTTCTGGATTCCGCCGTGGGAAACCAGAAGCATGGGAAACCAGAAGAGCAGCTCCCTGGCATGCATGCGTGCACCGGAAAACTGAGCTTCCAGTTTCTGGTGCATGCATGCATGCTGGCCAGATGGTCTTCATGTGCACATGAATGCCAGAAACTGGAATACCAGGTGACTGGCGCACATGCACCTGCCGGAAACTGGAAGCTTAGCTTTCTGGCATGCACATGCACGCTGGGGAATTTCTCTTCCGGTTTCTGGAGCTCCTGCCCGTATGCGGCAGAGACCTGCTCTTCCAGTGCTCCCCTGCATGCGCACACATGCTCCCATTTTGGCACTCGGTGCCGAAAAGGTTCGCCAACTAAAAAACTAAAAAAACCATTTATTTCCCTCTTTTTTTTTTTCCACTGAAAAATGGCAAGAAATCGATTCACGGTTTTACAGATTGATGTTAAAATACAATGTTGTTTTCTGGGAGCTACAAAAAGGGTTCAGGGACAGTGTGCAGCCACCAGCTTTAGACTAAAAGGATTCTTAAACTGTTTTGGTATCCCGAGTTAAAATAAGAATGAGAAAAGATAGAACACTGCAATGCCACTTAGTAAGCTGAAGTAAAGAATAGCTGGTTCATGCTTGTACAACTTTGTGTGATCATGTGCTGGTAGAAGTAAGGCCTTTATTGTTATAACTTGCAGCTGGAGTGAGGAGAAATAAATAAATATAGTAAAAGAGAAAGAAGGTAGAATCATAAGGCAGCTAAAGAAATAGTTTGGCTCCACTCATTCCTGTTTCATCTTCCTATCAAATTTCCAAATGATTCCTATGCCAATCACATCCTTCACCATTGAGTAGGGATTCAAACTCAGTATCACTATCTACTATAATATACTGCCCATTACTCAATAATACTGAGTGCTGCCATCATAGAATTGAGAGGGCTTCTATTTAATTTAGCAAGGTATTGTTTATTATAAATACATTTTGCAGAAAATCCCTATTTTATGTCTCTAAATAAGTCTAGAGGATTGACAATTCTGGTAACATCCTAAAAATGTGGGAACATAAACTTATATATTAAAGAGAGAATAGGCAATTGTGAAATATATTTAACAGTGAATATTAAGTATATTTCACAATTAGTGCTTTTTTTTCTTTTTAATCCCATGTTTTTCTAGTCAGCTCTTTCCAGTTCACTTAGCATTTGGTTTATCATTTCCTCTGTTGACTAACTACATATCCAATTACTTGCTACTATCTTCTGGCTCCAAATTTCTTAATAATGTTGCAAGTTTGCCTATGGAATTAGGATTTCACTTTGTTAGCTCTCTCTCTCTCTCTCTCTCTCTCTCTCTCTCTCTCTCTCTCTCTCCCTCTCCTATAAACACACACGTGATACAAGTTCATATACTAAAGTGCTTTTGTGTTAAAATCCTTAAAATTCCGGTAAATGTTTATTTTTCCTCAGCTTTATCAACATATTTGGTTTCTTTGTTTTCAATCCAAAGAATTCAGTATGTTTTACTTAACATATAGTAGATAGATTCATGCTGAATTACTTTAATAAATTAGTAATGGGAGATTGCTCACCACGTGCTTAATTGTTTTCCTCCCTATCTTCGTTTCCTACAGGATCTAATTTGTGTATCTAGACATGGTTTCAATATCTGGTATTTTCTTTCCTCTTTCTGCTTTACTTAACAATCTTTCCGAAATAACTATACTACAGGACTTGCAAGCAGGCGCACTGTATTGTCACTCTGAATTAGCCTAACAATAGTATTAGCTCAGTTTGGATTTTGAAATCTTCTCTTATGAAACATCTGTAATGCCTTCAGTCAAATATAAACTTTATAATGCATTGTTCTTTTTCACAGTTTGTTAACCCTTTCATCGGGCTGACTTAATATTGGAACTTATTCAGTGTGAATTGCTACAATATTAAGTGCTCCATGCATAGCAAAATACCGAGTTCAGTATAACTTATTATGTCATAAGGACAGTAGTGAAGTTGTGGCTATCAAGACTCATCACAGCTGATTTCCACAATCCAGCTGTGGAATCCCTTTGCTTCTCATTGCAATGTGTCTGTCTATATATATATTGCTCTGAACCTTTATCTAGAAGTATGGCTTCCCTCTGACTGACCATCATACAACTGATCTCAAAATACAAAGAGTGTCAGTTATTTTTCAAGTACTCATTATCCCAGACTGTAGACCAGGGCTGTCAAACTCGCAACCCGTGAGCCAGATGCGTCATGTGCTGGCCACGCCCATACCCAGTTTAACGAAGGGGAAAAAAAGCTCCCAATACATCACATGATGCCGCCGTGACAATGCACCCCTGCTGTAGACTTCCTGTTGATACAGCTTACGCTTGTGGAACATGTTGTGGAATATAATTGTTGCATAAGCAGAACACATTTAATTTCCCCCCAATTTAGTAAAATTAACTATACATTGTAAAAGTATCTTGAGAATGAAGAGTTATCTTGAAAGAGACACAAGATAAGAGAGGCAAAACAAAACATTACAAAACAAATGCATAAAGAAAATAGTAAAATTTAGAATTAAAAGTAGAATTGGACTGAAACCTATGGCTCAATCTTTATACATTTGCAATTACATCCTATTAACTATTACAAATGGCACTGAGGGCTTAGCAATATGGTCCTATTCTTGTTTCTGTTTTTAGTTTTTCTATAGCAGGATAAAACTCTCAAAAATGGGACATTTAAAGATTTTTTTAAAAAAACAACAAAGGCTGCATTCCTTTGTCATGTATACATTAAAGTCCTAAATTAAATATTTCTGCATCAAACAGAAGAATGGGGGGGTTTTTTGGTTTAATTTGGAATTCTCCAATATGATGTTCTTTCTATGCTGTCTTCCCCCTCTCTTTTTAGCCACCCAGAAATATTGCCCAAATAAATAAATGAAAATGGCCAAATGGAACAGCATTAATGTGTAGCTCCATTACCTGCCTCACACACACACAAAAGCCCTTGTTACTTTCTCACTACAGAGCTAATGGCTCTTCAGTAATGGGATTGGTTTGTTTACAGTCCTGGCCAATCTATTCTGTAGAAATTTAGCAGCACTGTCAGAGAATGTCACTGTCCACTTATTCTTCCCGATCTCTAATGGATAAAAACAAAAATATCAAAACAGAATTAACTCGTCTTGGATGCGTACTTTGGAAAGAAGAATAATGAGACCGAAGGGAGGTTGCTATTAGTTTGAGGGAAGGAAGAATCTATTATTTCCTTCTCAAGCGATTCCTTTATAGAAATGCTGTTTTAATAAAGTTCTGCAAAATGACTGAAGCTAGAGGGGAGGCTTCCAAGAGAGCTGTCTTTTATTACTTTTTTGTCTCGGATCCACAATTCTGTTTTCTTTTGTGCATTGGCTCCATTCTCGGTTTGTTTGTTTCTTAATTTATTGTGCTTCAGATACAGACTCTGCAGACCCTAAAGAAAGGATATAATACAGTGTCCAATTTATTTGGAAGCCCTGGGTCTTGAGAGGGAACTTGAAGATGACTCCCTGGATGGTTTTATGCTGGCATGTATTCTGTGCAGTCAGGCAGATGTGCTTTGTGAGCGATCTTTTCCTATAGCTTTATTGTATATAGCATCCATTGCAATCTGGGATTAATCACTGAACTGCAGAGTGCTTTGTTTGCTTCTTGCCACTAATACTGTGTTGTTATCTTCTCAGTGTAACATCTCGTTTGAGCTCGAGGGTAATGAGAGTTTCCAAGAAGCTAGCATGCTCTTATGTGGTCATGGAATTGTACAAGGGGCACTGAAATGATGGCAGAGCAGAGGGTTTAGCTTTGATTTCAGAATTGCAAAAGGCTTTGGGGGTACAGTATTGGTTCCCTAGTTTTAGATATGTATCCCACAATAACGTAATACAAAACTATGGAGCTGACAGGTTTGCTGCCCCTGTATGACTAATTTGACAGTTCCCTGGATGTTTCATGTTCATATTTATATGTGTATGTGTGTATATGTAAAATTATCCGATGGCAAGCAGAAACTGGATTTGGCAGAATTCCAAAATACTTCTAAATGTTCTGGGAAAATACAGTATGTTATTTCTGGATCCATGCCAAAGCCATTTGTACAATGTTGTTATTGTCATTCTATCCATCTATATTGGGGTGATAAAATCTATGAGAAGCTTGCCACTATGCCCTCCTCTATATTCATTTATGAAGAGACACTAACACTAGGGGTGAGCTTACTGGGTTGTTAAGATCAGCTAGGAGTCTAATCCAATCTGGAACAAAATGGAACTTTACTATTACTGTAATGGTGCATGGGAATGACTCTGGGAGGCAGGAAGAGGAGCCACAAACTAAATAACCATCATGCAAAAGGTATTCTCTGACCATAGAAGCAAAAGATTCACAAGAAGCATCTCAGAAGGGATCATCCCAAAGGTGTTTTTTCAAAAGGCAACTGGATTTTGTTTTTCCTTGAAGATGTTTCTCCTCCATTCAATTGGAACTGACGAAGCTCCTTGGATGAATGAAATATCTTCAAGGAAAAACAAAGTCCAGTTGTCTTTTGAAAAAGCACCTTTGGGACAACCTGGATGACTGAGAATCTCCACAGAAACTCAGAAGCGATCCTTTCTACTTTTCTGGAAAGTAAAAGTAAAGGAGGAGAGAAGTGTTTTGAGTCTTGTAAGATTCTATTGTAAACCTTGTAACAAAGGCAGTGTTATTACTCATGGTTCGTGCTTCTTGTCCAAATGACTTTGAAAGGCCTTCAATCTTGCAAGTCAGAAAGCATTTGTTGTTTACACAAAGGAAGGAAAATAAATTCTAAATGATTCAGTTACCTTTATGAACCCAATCTTCTTTAAAAAACTTTAATCAGCTCAGGTGATGACTGAAAGAGATATGTGAAGAGAGACCTAAGAAGAGGTCTAGGCTAGACAATTAAAACATTCCTTATGAATCCTGTGCTGCTGTGATTGTCAAAAGTTTTCCTTGCTTGTGATATGCTGAAGAGAAAGGACAGCAAAACCAGACTTACTACATGGTACAGATGCATGATCAGGACAGCATTATTTGGTCATTTGAAATAGATAACAGTTGAGGAAAGGAACCCACAGTTGAAGGGTAGGGATTTTTTACCATGAGCAACAAATCACATTCTAATGGCATTCCTTGTCAAGGATAAATGGATAACTCCTAAGTGAAAAGTGCATTTGGCTTCTCTTAGACTAGAAGGAATATTGGAGGCTTCTTATTTCAGTACAAATTTTGCCATAAACTTAGCCATATCTTTGGGGTCTTGGTATCTCTTTTGGTATGAAATCCTAACCTGTTCTCTGATTCTAGTTTGACAACTCATCTCAAATGCCTTTTTTCTAAGTCTGATCCTGACTGTTGTTTGATAATAACTTTTGCTTGCTCCAGATTGCTGCCCATTGCCCAGCTGAGCCATTGAACTAGACATCAACTAGACATCAACTGTTTTAACTCAGAAATGGTAATACAGATAGTGAAATTCTTCACCAAGGAAAAATACATTGTACCAACTCTGTTTTAGCCCCAGAGACTGATTTTTGCTAACCATCAATCATTATTTTAATCTGTCTGTGGATGGAAGCAACAAAGTATAGGCTTCATTTTAAAAGGTTTATAATGTACTTAATATTTATATGTGCTAAGAGAGATTGGAAAATAATTTGATACTCGACCTTAGTGTTGAATTTTTATTAACCTTCGGTCCCTTTTTTCCCCATCACGACATTATTGAGGGCATATTATAAAAAGAAAAAAAAATTGCATGTGTTTCCATCACATGTTTTAATGAAATCTTCTTTGCTTGCAATAATTCATGATTACCTTTGACATCTAGCTATAATATATGGAGAAGATATCCCAAAGGGGTGTAGTATTTTCAGATTATATTTCCCATTTAAAAATCTTTGTTTCAGACAACAAAAGCAAAGAGCAAAGACAATAAACTGTCTCAAACCTAGAACCCCTGTGTGGTCAGTAACAATAATAGCATATCTATGAGTGCTAGCCATTTTTCTTGATACATATTTATGACTTTTTATTTGTTTAAAAAATGTGATGGGAATGTTGTCATATTGCAAAGCAAAGCACCATTCTTCATCATCACCTTTTGGCATCATGCTTCTGCTTTTGCCACATCCTTCTTAGAAAATAAATTTGGTTGAAAACTATGGAGCAGTGCTTTGTTTGGAAGGGATCCCCAGCCCCTTACCCAGAAAAAGGACAAAGGACAAAAATATTGTCAGGCACAAAAGATCAGAGCCACACATTAAATGCCAACTAAACTGATTTATTGCTCATGCCTATGCACAGGAATCTATCACTATGTTGGCGCTAGATAAGGGTTAATGGAATTCAGGAGGGATTGGACTGAGACCTCTTGTAGGAATGTAGGGACTCTAGGCTGAGTCCACTTTTCACTCCGCCCTCAGGCTCTGCCATTCCTTCTACAAATATCCTGCAAGGACAGAAGCTAAAAAGAATGGGAGATAATGTTCTAGCAAATTGGGCTTTGTTACTGGTTAGATCTCTCATGGCATCCATTTTGTAAAGTGTACCCATATCATGTTTTACAATTCCATGTATATCTGTTATATTCCAAGTTAAGAACTGGTGTGATAAATAAATAGGCCGGGTAGCCTTGTTTAGCCATACACAGGCAATGTTTCAATTATCTTGGGAGAGCTGCATGCAATGTTTACTACATAACACTAACCCTATCATTAGGCAGAATCCACTACAGGCAACAGGGCTAGAATAGTAACCATTTATTTATTTATTTATTTATTTATTTATTTATTTATTTATTTATTTATTTGCCGCCCTTCTCCGGAGACTCAGGGCGGCTTACAATGCGTTAAGCAATAGCCTTCATACTTTTGTATATTTTATACAAAGTCAGCTTATTGCCCCCACAAACCGAGTCCTCATTTTACCCACCTTAGAAAGGATGGAAGGCTGAGTTGACCTTGAGCCTGGTGAGAATTGAACTTGCAGTAATTGCAGGCAGCTGGAAGTTAAATGCTGCCTTAGTAGGAGGCATTAGCTTCCTATGCCACTCAGGCTTTCCCAACATGTTAGATAAAAGTATAGCTTTTCTTTACCCTCTCAAATTTTGCCCCCAGGAGGTAGTTAAAGACTTTATCCACTTGTCAGTGTAAAAATAAATTTTCAGCTGTAGACCACTCCACATTTGTATAGTAACTGGGAAAGAAGAAGCAGCACCTTATATAGATTCAATTTTAGATGGCAAAATTCCCTAGTTGGTCAAGCTAACCTAGACCCCATTTTTTAAAATTGAAACTTAAATATAGCTATAAATCAAGAGTTTCTGGGAGAGAGTGTATTTTTTATTTGATTTATATCTGTCATTTCCTCCAATAGCTCAAGGTGGCATGTATAATACTCCCTCCTCCATCCCCCCACCAACAAAATACCATAATGAAATGGTATGAAATAGGTTGAAATGAGAGAGTTATCATTGAATGGCAGATTGGAAACTTCTCAGAATTCTGAGTTGAAGACAGAATGCGGAGTCCCTGCCCCAATTTAGAAGAAGTCATTCTTCGAAGTGTCTGCAAGTGGGTGTTTATATCACTCTTGCCAAGTTGTAGATTTTAAAATCAACCCTCCCACCAGCCCAACAATAGTGCTGGTCCTTATGGAATAATGACAATTGCTGGCTGCGGGGGAGAAAAATAAACAGGGAAAGGATTATGACCAAGGGATTTGCCATATATTAAACACAGAATAATAGAATTGGAAAGGACCTCAGAGTTCTTCTAATCCAACCCCCTGCTTGAGCAGGAGACCATAGACCATTTCAGACAAATGGCTGTCCAGATTCTTTTTGAAAGCCTCCAGTGATGGAAAACCCACAACTTCTAAATGCATATTGGTAAAAAGTAATTTTTACTGCACCAAAGATGTGCGCAAGTTACATTCCTGACATTCTTCAAAATTATCCACCAATGGGAAAAGATTAAAATCAGAGGTGGGTTTCAGAAGGTTCTGACAAGTTCTGGAGAACCGGTAGTGGAAATTTTGAATAGTTTGGAAAACCGGTAAATACTACTCTGACTGGCCCTGCCCCCATCTATTCTCTGTCTCCCGAGTCGCAGCTGATCTCGAAGAAATGGGGATTTTACAGTATTCTTCTCCTGAAGTGGGATGGGAATGGAGATTTTAAAGTATCCTTCCCCTGCCATGCCCACCAAGCCACACCCATAGAACCGGTAGTAAACATTTTTGAAACCCACCACTGATTAAAATATTTATCATAATTAGCAATGACACCAGCATAGCATTATTTTTCCATGCTGATGTTTTATAGTAATTTGACCATTATATTACACAGTCTAGACTTAGCACTTGGGAAAAATATGTGGACCAGTACCCCCAAAAAAGAGAACACGTGAAGCAATTCTTCCAAATCAACTTTCTTTCTAAATAGGCAAGTGGTGTTGTGAGAAATAGAAGAGTCTCAGAAACTTTCTCAGCTGTGTATCTTCTGAGAAATTTCATTTCAGCTCTGAGAAAACAGAAAAGTTTTTTCAGCTTCTTAAGTAATTATAGGAAGAGAGAATGGCATTATGACCATAAAAAGTTCTGGTGATTAGTTGTAAAATTGCTTATATGAAAAAAGAGGACTGTGTCTCATTTAAAGATACATTAAAGTGCATTGCAAGATATCCATCAGAGGTTTTAGCAGTGAAAAACACTGTTTTGCACAGAATAGTGGTCCCTTTTGGAAAGTAAAGAGAGAACAAAAGAGAGAACAAAAGAGAAAGGGAAGCCTAAATGTCTGGTTTATGCAGCTGCATTTGTAGAAATCACAAACCATATTGCAGTTATTTTCTCTTGAATTTAATTAACACCGATTGGCACGCAAGTACTGCCACTGGCAATACTTGTTGATTATATCTGCGTAGTAAATGCTGAGTTTGAATAATGTTTTTACCAACCTTGCCTCCTCAACCTTGCTGACAAAATAAGTTTTATTCTCTTATTTTCTTTTTATTCTATTAGTAGTGTCATTAACTGCATATTGATATCAAGATTATAATTATGTTTAGCTTAGCCTGGGAAACAGGTCATATTATATATTTCTGAAAATATACTTTCTTGGGCTTCTTTGTGCAAATCTATTTCTCCCTTGTGATTATACTGACAAAAATTCTATGAATAGAATAGAATTGTTATTAATTTCCCCTGATACCTTTGCAGCCTAAAGGCAACTTTTTATAAAATTTTAGATAACTTTCCAGTTTCTCAAATAATATATATTTTAAAATCCCTCCTGTAATATCTCTAATGGTATTATTACAGAAGTTACAGCAAGTGCATGTGGAAGCACTGTATTGAATTTGAAAGAATCTAAAAAAGTTGTGAACCTTTAAAATCTGCTCAGAATTCCCATAAGCTATTGAACACATTCCAGAGAGTATTTAGCAGTATTTTTAATTCAGTTTTTTAAAATCTCTTCTTTCTTTTTTATTTATAAAAAATGTAAGGGAGAAGCAAAGAATTATCTTGAAGGTTAGCATCACATATAGTTTTATAGATTAGAGGTTTACAAAGTTTAAATTTTCCGTTATTTATATTCTGCCATTGCCGGTTTTACTGAAGAATTCATAACAAGTCTTGCAAAGTTTTTGGTGGTTATGGGCTTGTTTATTTTCTTACAGACATTTCATTACCTAACATAGGTGACATCACCAATGCATCAGAGCAAGCATTTCATGCATGCTTATGTGGGAATACCAGTAAGTATTTCCGAATTTAGTGGGGGAACTCTGTGGGATTTACTGCTCAGTAAAGTTTACAGAATTGCATTGTTACCAAGTTGCTTAGGACTTCAATCTGATTCAAAGAGATAATGTAAAACAGCATTCCCCTTTCCCCCTTTTTATTCAAACTACTGCTAAAGCAGATCCCAGAGAAAAGCAAAGCCTCAACCACAGCTAATAACACTGCAAACAAAATAGAAGTGAGACCATGTCCCCAACCCCCAAGTTTTTAATAAATGTAAGCATACAGTATATCTCAGAAAATTATGATATGTGCTTAACATATGTGTGTGCAGGAGAAGACCACGTTGAGCCCAAGTGAGGGTTCAAGTATGTCATCAGCTTCTCTTCATGTCCACAAACGTTCTAAGTCCAGCCCACTTTGAACTCCATTGACTCCTACCTATCACCAACTTGCTTTGACTGTTAGTAGTTCAGATTCTTGTAAGGCGCTTTAGCATGCAATGAACCTATATGTTCTTCTGAACTGCCTGGATTCCTGATTTCCTGTGCTTGAGAGTGTGTACTTAGCACATGTCCTTTGTTTTCTCAATATAGAACTTTCTTGTTTTTGTTTTTGTTTTTAAAAAAGAATGTTACTCACTGGTAATTTTCTATCTTTCTCAGTCAGATAAATTGACAGTTGATCCAAGTGGTAAGCCTTCAACAGATAACATTTTCTTCCATCTTTCTTCTGGCACACCCCCATCATGCCATCTATAATTTGTCACCACAATGAGTTCCCTCTTTAATGAGTCTTCTCTTGGGCCTCATCCGTGAGTCCTTTGTGGACTAGTGGTCACCCTGAACCAATGGTAACAGTACAAGTACAGTACAGTACAGTACAAGCACTGCCCAATTCCTTTTTAGATCACAGTACTCTTTCTGTGGTTTATACCCAATAGGCTGTGTCAAATTTTTCAACTTTCAATTTCCACTCATTTAAAGGTAAAGGTAAAGGTCCCCTTGCACATATGTGCTAGTCATTCCCGACTCTAGGAGGCGGTGCTCATCTCCATTTCAAAGCCGAAGAGCCAGCGCTGTCTGAAGACGTCTCCATGGTCATGTGGCCAGCATGACTAAATGCCAAAGGCGCACGGAGTGCTGTTACCTTCCCATCAAAGGTGGTCCCTATTTTTCTACTTGCATTTTTTATATGCTTTCGAACTGCTAGGTTGGCAGAAGCTGGGACAAGTAATGAGAGCTCACCCCATTACGTGGCACTAGGGATTCGAAACGCTGAACTGCCGACCTTTTGATCGACAAGCTCAGCATCTTAGCCACTGAGCCACCGCATCCACACATTAGGAGTGCTCAAAATTTGTGACATGCCTTGGGGATTGTAAAGATATTTTAATACAATTTAAATGTGCTTGGTAAATAACTACATAAATATCATAACTTTTCAGATCAGCAATTCCCGAGCAAACAATTCAGACCAGCAATTCCCCAGTATCATCAAAGAAGAACATTATTCTGTGTGCAGTGAGCTGGGTGGAAGATATCTTTATCATATCACTCCAGGGAAAGGCACAAAAACAGGAAAACCTCCTCAAGTGATTGCAGATAATCTGGTATATTTCGTGAAGAAGAAAGGCATTGACAAAAGCTTGAAGGCCATTGGAGGAGATTCTACAAATGTTAATACTAATTGTGAAGGTGGTGCCATGCACTGGGTAGAGGTCAAGCCAGAGCATCCACTCTGCTGGAGCTGATTGACTGATTTGAAGCCACCTTTGGCTTCAAATGAGCCACCTTTGACATGCAAACTGACTACAGCAAAAATAAAGAAATTCATTGACAAACCAAGGCAAGTACTACGGTGGCCCTGTCATGCCCAATCAATAGAGAGATGTGTGAAACACAGAGCCAATCTAAGCGTTGTGCAATTGCACAAATAACAGCAGATTTGAATTCTTGGTGTAAAAACTGATATTTTTAGAACCCCTCACTGAAAAAAATTGCAAAAATTAATTTTCACCCCATTAAATGACACGCCCTAATACCCAACAGTATATAGAATAGAATAGAAAAGAATTCTTTATTGGCCAAGTATTCTAAACATCTACTAGATCTAAGTTTATGATAGCCTTCTTAGATGCCAGCCATAACTTTCATCTCTGCCTTTCTCTGATGAGCACCAACTCTTATTAGAATTAAAACTATATTTTATTTCCAGTTCTTTATCGGTAAAGCTTGACACAGAATTAGCACAAAGAGTTCATTTGGGTGTCTGCATAGAGGAGTGAGTACATGGGTATGAAGCTACTCAAAAGCTAGAAAGATGCCATGGAACAGAGCAGGCTCACCACACACTCTATTATATTTCATAAAATTAATTAGAAGCAACACATTTTTTGAGCTTTGGCTTCAATAGCCCTTTAATATACTTGACCTTTTGTAGATTTTGGCATTTAGCAGATTCTGAGACAGAAGAGGAAGAGCAATATGGAGTAACTACATCATATAAATCCCTTATGAAAAAAAAGTTGTTTTATAGGAGAAATCTAATGTAGAAGCATATCATATGTACAAATAGATTTCTGCATTGGAATTGTTTTCACAACATGAAAAATAAACAGGCTTTCACTGCAACTATGTATATCCTGTGGAATTTCATCTAATTCGTGAGTTTCATAGGACACTTATGGCACTGCTTCCACTGCCCAGTCCTTCCAAAACAATTTGAGGCAGACCTGCTGTTCATTTTCACTTGTGCCTGCTGCAAAATACTGAAACAATGAGCTTCTAGCTGACTTTCAGAGAGCCTGCAAAAGCTGTATTCAGTCAGTGTCCTGCCAAGTTATTGTTGGTCCTTGAGGGAGAAAAAAAATCACCTCAACATCACTCTATACATGAGGGAACTGAAATGAACTGTTATGTTACTTCAATTCATATTGTGTATTGTTTGCAAAAACAATCTGTGATGGATGGTAGCAGCACCAAACCGTTCAAACTCGTGAATTAAAAATATGAGAGCTTTTCAAAGCAACATCATAACATGTCATCAGTTTTGTATCTAGGTGCTTTCTCCAATGCCTTTAAACATAAGAGAATGGGGTTATTCTATGATTCTAAGCAAAAGTCATGCCTGTTGGGCTTCAAAGATTGGAACTATTTAAGGGCACTTTCAAAGAACCACTGTTTTTACTTCCCTAAAATAACTAAGGTCCAAGCAATATAGAATTTTTCCCATTTACTCTACCTAACGTCAAGGGGAAAACAGACAAAACTCTTGTGAATTTTATTTCTGCTAAAGCAAACCAACATTGCCCTTAAAATACCTATAATTGGGCTGATGCTCAGGAACTAAGAAGGAAGGGTAGAATTTTCAATAAATACAAAACATCTGGAATATACCTAACTGCCTAACTAAAACTAACTCCCAGATTCTAGACATAAGATTAAACAAAGCATAAAAGAAGCATATAAGATCAGACCAATTATATGTTTATTTCAGTATCTGACTACCTCAGTAACAAACTACTGTATATACTTTCAAGAAGTACAGATGACAATCTTAAATTCTACACAAAGTAAAAGGAAAATCTAAAGGAAAGGAAGAGAAAAGAAAGGGAGAAAATAAATATTGTGAAATATAATGACTTCTGACTTTCTCTTCAACAGGTATGGCTAGCTGATGAGAGCTAAATAACTTGAAACAGAGCTATACTAGTCTCCCTTTATGTTTTTGTCGTTAAAACATAAATTTAACACAAAAATAGTTTGTTGCGAAAGCAACTACCTGCAAAGGCCCCTGGATTAGGACTGAAAGGCAAAAACGAAAGCAGTATGCTCCGTCCCATAATTGGATAGACCAGGTTGCCCTGATAGACTGGTCTCACTGGAGAAAAACACTTAATCTCTCCCCTGGTATATCCAACAAAACAAGGAAAATCCATGGTTTAGATATTATTACATCTACCTAATATGCAAGCAGCCTGGGTCTGAATCCCAGAAGGGAATGGCTAGCGAATGACAGCTAAATAGCTTGAAATAGATCTATACTAGTCTCCCTTTATTTTTTGTCGCTAAAGCATAAATTTAACATAAAAATAGTTTGTTGCAAAAGCGACAGCCTGCGAAGGCCCCTGGATTGGGGCTGAAAGGCGAAAACAGAAGTAGTATGCCCTGTTCCATAACTGGGTAGACCAGGTTGCCCTGATAGACCGGTCCAACCAGAGAAAAAAACACTCTTCAAAATAGTTACCATTTTTAAATCCTGCCTCCATAGTTAGATGTTATACAAATATCTTTAGCCCAGAGGTGGATTTCAGCAGGTTTTGACCAGTTCTGGAGAACCGGTAGTGGAAATTTTGAGTAGTTCGGAGAACCGGTAGTAAAAATTCTGACTGGCCCTGTCCCCATCTATTCACTGCCTCCCAAGTCCCAACTGATTGGGAGGAAATGGGGATTTTGCAGTATCCTTCCCCTGGAATGGGGTGGGAATGGAGATTTTACAGCATCCTTCCCCTGCCACGCCCACCAAGCCACACCCACAGAACCGGTAGTAAAAAATTTTGAAACCCACCATTGCTTTAGCCCCAATGTATTCTAGATATTTTAGATACCCATTTGGTCCTACCGGGTCAGTGGCAAAGACTGTAGGAGCTGAAGTCCAAAATACCTGGCGAATGCAGCAGTCAGATGCAGTTCTAGGAAGCTTACCTTGGCATGTGCAGATAAGGTATTTTACATTTATATTGGTTCTGATGTCTGTGTCCTTTGGAGAAGGGCATTTGTGTGTACAGTATGTCATAAGAAGGAAACAATTGTTTAGTACTGCCCCCATCCCAAGAACTTTATCTGACAATTCTAAATTAAGATTTGTTGTTTCAAGCTGCAAAGTGAATCAATCTCTGGCTATGTAAGTTACCAAGGTGAGGTGCTTTGATGCAAAACATGAGTGCTATTTTATGTATGAAAATAGTAAGCCTTGAAAAATCAATTTCATACCAGAGCTTGATGATGTCCATTTTTACTTATCATGTTTGCACTACAGATGCTACAACCCTCCCCGGCCCACCCCATGTTGTAATAAATCTGAGGCACATAATTTGACAGCACCCAACAATGCCTTAGTTACCTAATTCAGTACCTTGTGGGAAAAGAAGCAATCAAAACTGACAATTTTCTCTTGGTTTATACCAATATACCATTATATATAATGCATATACAGTATAAGTGCCCAGGATATAACTGACAATACATATTTGGCAATACATATATAAATATATTTGTGTGTGTGTAATGTATGTATGAATGTACGCATGAAGAAAGGATATGATAGTTTAAGACAAAATAGAATCTGAAATCAGCAACGAACAAGTGCCATTAGGATCAATAAGGGGAAGCAGTCCACTATCTTTCAGGAAACAAAGATTTGATTACCATATTTTTCAGAGTATAAGATACATCTTAGTTTTTGGGGAGGAAAATAAGAAAAAAGCTGATTGGGGGTGGATCGGCCTCCCGGAATACCCCAATCAGCTGTTCCCAGAGGTGAATTTTAGCAACAGGTTTCTTGGTTGTGAGCTCTGTGCCTTGCTTTTTTTTTCTGCCTCTGAAACTTTGTTTCAGAAAAAAACTTTTTTTCCTGCCTCTGAAAGCCTCCGAAACAGAGCTTCAGAAAAAAAGCCTCTGAAGCTCTGTTTGGGGGCTTCTTTTATGCAGCTCTGATTCGGGGCTTTTTTTCTGAAGCTTCGTGTCTGATGCTTTTTTCAGCCTCTGAAATCTCCATTTGAGAAGCTGGGCCAGGCTACATTCGGAGTATATGCACACCCAGATTTTCACCTTCTTTTTTGGGGGAAAAAGGTGCATTTTATATTCTAAAAAATACGGTATTTATGCATATCACTTCTTTACTCAATTCCATATTGCATAGGTTTATTTGGCCTTCTTTTGGACTAACATTAATTGTCGATTAATAATTGTTCCCTTTGCCTGGTGGTGGGATTCAGGCAATTTAACAACCGGTTCTCTGCCCTAATGATTTCTTCCAACAACCAGTGTGCCAAACTGCTCAGGAAGTTAACAACCAGTTCTCCCGAAGTGGTGCGAACTGGCTGAATCCCACCACTGCCTTTGCCCTGTGAGAGAAAGCAAAAGATTCAAGGCCAGAGATTTCCATACTAAAATCTTCCCTGAACCCCCAAGACATGCACAGTGATTAGATTTGCACAAATGATAAATGATACTGAAATGGACTTGATGGACTTCCAGGGTTGTCTTCCAGGCAGGTTGAAGATGGCTCCTCAGAGAATGGGTATTTTGTGAATAACCATATCAAACATGGCAGAGAATTTATGAATATCTTCTCCACCCACCCATTCTCAGTTGTGATTTAGTGAGTATGCCCACAAAATGTTCTAAAAATTATAAATATGCTTTTGGCATGATAAAGACAGCAACTCTGGCCTGGTAGCTTCATGTTTATAGAATACAGGCCTGACCTGTGTTGATTTTGTTTCCAATTCAGTTGAGAATTTATGTTGGTTGTTTTTTTTTAAAAAAAATCCTTTTATTTATCCAGAATCACTTATTTGCAACCTAGGATCACTTGTGGAGACAGGCAGCCATACAACTTGAATTAATAAATACATTTCTTTTAAAGTTATGTCATGTATTTTCATTTACTCTCATGCTTTTGCAAGCGCTCTCTTGATTCAAGAAGTGTTCTTTTAGGAGTTTAGTTGATGAGCTGGTACTCTGGGAGTTGCAGACCTAAAGCAACTTTTTTTTAAAGCCTCCCCCCCCCAAAAAAAAACAAAAAACAAACCTAAAACACTTACAGAACTGCTGGCTGCTGTAGTGCAATTAATAGCACTACTATTAATCTTCTCATCGTTTCCATCACCCATCTCCTTCCACTTATGACTGTATGACTGTAATTTTGTTGCTTGTATCCTTACAATTTATATTGATATTGTTTCCTGATTGCTTATTTGTACCCTATAACTATCATTAAATGTTGTACCTTATGATTCTTGATGAATGTATCTTTTCTTTTTATGTACACTGAGAGCATATGCACCAAGACAAATTCCTTGTGTGCCCAATCACACTTGGCCAATAAAAAAATTCTATTCGATTCGATTCTATTGGCAACTTTACATAAGCCCTTTGCCTGTGTTCCTATGTGTTATGATACACTTCTTTGAAATCATTTCTGAAACATGCAGAATCTTAATTATTTGCATATCAGAACAAAATACATTATTCTCACATGGTGTATATTTTTAACCCTTTAGAGCAGCGATGGCTAACCTTTTCTGGACCTAGTGCCCAAAGCGCATCTGAACCCCCCAAATGCAATGCATGCATGGCCCTCGTGCATGCGCCCCGCCCCCCCACATGCACGCAGGCCCCCGCACACATCCCTGTACATGCACACATGCCCCCCGCATGTGCCCCGCCCCCTTGCATGTGCACCGTACCGCACATGCCCCGCCCCCCACGCATGTGCGGCAGAGACCCAGAGACCAGCTGGCTGGCGGGAAGTGCATGCTTATGTGCAGCATAGCTGAACTGGGGCGATGGCTCACATGCCATCAGAGAGGGTGCTGCGTGTCTCCTCTGGCACGCATGCCATAAGTTCGCCATCACGGCTTTAGAGTGTAATTGAGAGATGGCCAAAAAATAAATAAATACCAATTTGAAAATCAATTGCATTGGGAAAATTAATTGTGCCACAGTTAAATCTGGAAGTCAAGATAAATGGTTTCAGATCAATTGTCAAGCAAGTTCAGCTTCCTATGAAATGAATCCCAAATGCTTAAGATGTTAAAATCCCATTTAATAGATTAATTTACGTTATTCCTATCTAGTCTCAGAATTATTCATCATATTTGTATTTTGTGGTCAGAGTAGTAGCTGAGAATACATTATTTAAGAAGATACTGTAGGGACCCCATGAGACTTGACAGAGCAAGATCATTAGGCAAAATGAAGTTAAACTGCTTTAATTGCAAGCAGCTGCAAGATAATGGAAATCAAATAAAACAAATGAAATTAACAGTATACTCTGAAGAGTTCTGAATTATTTGTCCTGGGGAAGAGTTGAAAGCAAGAAAATATGTTGCTGTTGACAATCAACAAACATGACATTCTACTATAGCATATGCCAATCAAAAATAACTTAGTGATCAAATATGATGGTCATTAAACATAAGCCATATTTTTTATGTTAAACTTCTAAAAAGGTTTGAACTATCGAAGGAATTTAGAAAGCCTTTGTTTCCCCAGCCTAAATATTCTACAAAATCTGAATATTTCCATAATAACTCAATGCTCATCAAATATATTATAAGGCCTACATTTTCCTCAATTCAAGCCAATATAGGCAACCAGAGGGAATTCTGGGAGTAGTAGTCTCAACATATCAGGAAGACACTGTTGGAGAGAATGCCATAAGTTTATTCTGACAAATTCATCTCACATTACATGTGTAATATATTATAGAATCTCAAAGAACTAAGGCATGATATAATAAATTTGTTGCTTTTCAAGATGCTGTAAGACTTTATATTTCTCTTTGTATTACCCTCTTAAGTTGATTGAATGCCTTTTAAAATCAGGTCTAGCAGGTACAGCTTTGCAAATAATCTGATCAGTTGAGTATGTCATTTCACAAACCAACAGTGAAAATTTGTTTTACATACTGTATTTACACACCACTCCTTTTAAACATCCCAAAGAATTAAATATATGATATAGAAAAATACCTTTCATACTACTGAATAATTTTTTTTTATCATAATGTGAAAAATGGTACTAGTTTTAATACTCTGTATCATCACATATCTATAGGGCTAGGTAGCACTACAGAAAAAAATTGGTTTTTCAAAATTTTGGCTCTTTAAATCAGCCCAGTTTGTCTCAGGATTTTCCATAGCATTGCATCTTACTCTTTCAGCCTGCCTCTGCTGCCTCTTTTAATTAACTAACAGAATATTCTCAGTGAGCCATAATCTGAAACGATGAAATCCTGGCACAGAGACGGCAATCTTTTCTTTCTAACGACAAGTCAATGTTCATTCTTCTGAATACTGCCTAAAAGAATATATCTGCCTAGCTTGGTACCCAGCCAAAATCAATGATGAATGTGTCATTTTCAATGTTTTCTCTCCACAGATGACGATGACAATGACAATGACAATGATGATGATGAGGAGGAGGAAGTTTACTGAGTACTGGAGAGACCAAACTTGCTTACAAGAAAAACCAAATAAAGAATAGAAAAGAGACATGACTAGACAAATGATTACTTAGCCAGCACATTCAAAAAATAAATCATACAATAACAGGAACTGGCAATGGCTAACAGCAAGAAAATTGAAGAAAGGGAAAAAGGAGCTAATTCTGGCTGCATAAAACCAAGTCTTAAAAACAAATGCATACAAGGCCAGAATTGAGAAGACAGTAACAGACAGCAAGTGCTATCTTTGCAAAGAAGCTGAAGAAATAGTAGACCACTTTGCTAGATGCTGCAAGAGGATCACATGGACAGACTACAAACAATGACATGACAAGGTAGCAACAATGGAATATCTGCAAGAAATGCCCATTTTCCTGCTATCAAGAAATGGTGGAACCATAAAATAGGTAAAATAATAGAAAATGAAGTACTCAGAGACTTTAGAATTCGAACAGACAGCACCTGCCACATAATACCTCAAACTTAACAACTGTCAATAAGAAAAACAAAACCAACTGGACAGAGAACAGGCAGTATCTGGAGATAGCAGAATAGAATAGAAAAATCACAAAATATAAAGACGTGCAAATAGAAGTAGGACCCAGACCCAGATTGAGGACCCAGATTGTGAGGGCAATAAGCTGACTTTGTATAAATATACAAAACTATGAAGGCTATTGCTTAACGCATTGTAAGCCGCCCTGAGTCTCTGGAGAAGAGTGGCATATAAATTAAAGCAATAAATAAATAAATAAATAAATAAATTACGGTGGCCAAAAAAAGCAAAGATCTCACCAATAGTAATAGGATCCTTGGGTGCTGTCCCCAAACAACTGGAGCATCACTTGAACTACATCGACACTGACAAAATAATCATCAGTCAATTGCAATGGCACCTTTGACACATCAATCAACAAATGCCTGTCCCAGGTCCTTGGGAAGGATTGGATAGGTAGACAAAAATGCCAAATTCAGTCTAAACATTTGGCTGACTATGTGATGAACCATAATAATAATAACCATCTGCTAGCATTTTGGTATTTCTCTCTTCTAGTCTACGGACAAATCTGTTTTTCAAATTAAATCTCAGAGTGAATTGAACTGAATGGTTTTACCCTCAGATCTGGAGTCCCAGATTTGAAGAAAACCATGCCTTTGAATCTTAAATGTCTCAATTACAACTTTTGTCAATTCATTCTTTTTCTTAATATATTTATATTTGTTTATTCAGAGCTACCTTTCTTCCACTTCATCTTTTTTATTGTACAGCAATCTTTCTCCTCAAACCTAGCCTCTCCCTCTTCTCCTTCCAACTTTTCCCCCCCACCTTCTTCTTCTTTTCCCTACCTCCCCTCCCCTTCTCCTTCTCCTCCTCTCTTCCTCCCTATCTTGCCTTCTCTCCTACTCCACTTTCCCTTCCCTTCCTTCCTTCCTCCTCTTCCACCCCTCTCTCTCCTTCCTCCTCCCTTCCAATTCTTTCCCCCTCCTTCATCTCTCTCTATTGCTGTATTCATTTTCAATTTAATGTTTCCCATTGTGGAGTCCAGGCAGCCCTGAACAAATTCAAAAAAGTATTTGAATTTGACTAATTGTATAAAATAAGAAACGACCAACATTCTGTTCAAAAAAAAAAAAAGAAGAAGAAGAAGAAGAAGAAGGATGTCGGTGAAGGTGGGAGAGGAGAAAAGAAAAAAAACCAATAAAATTTGTTTAAGGAATCTTAAATGTCAGCATTTCCAAATCAATTCAAGTCAAATTGCGTTTGAACTGGACAGAACTAATAGATTCCCCAGAGCAATCTGTATGATTGTCCGATTCTAATTATGTTAAAAACAAGTTAAGGCTTTGTAATGAACATGGCTTTTCAAGTGTAGTGTACATCCCAATATGAATGTTGCAGTGTGTATTGATTCCTACTTGCTTTGCTGCATTTCTATCAAGTGCTTATTTGCATAGAAATTCTCACTGAGATCAGGATATCTATTTGTATGCTAGCTTGTAAAAGCTTGCCTTTTCATAAGTGGAAAAATCCTGTGAGAATAGAAGTTAGACATTTCCCCATAAATATTCAGTTACAGATCTCTTATGCTTATGCATTGATCTGCATAGAAAATAACCTTAAAAGAAATGTACTTTCTCTCCAAAGATGCCAGTTTAAACATGTTTGTATATTTATTTATTTATTTATTTTATTTATTTAATTTGTATATCGCCCTTCTCCAACAGGACTCAGGGTGGTGAACAGCCACGGTAAAACACAACATATAAAATTTAAAAGCAGTTTAAAAGACATTAAATAATTTTAGCCTTCAATTTAAAACAACCCAGTTAAAACCAATTACAAATTAAGGATGGGATCAAGCCAGCCCGGCTAGATGAAATAGATGTGTTTTCAGGGCCCGACGAAAAGTCCGGAGGTCTGGTATCGTGCGTATCTCTTGGGGTAGGTCGTTCCAGAGGGCAGGTGCCGCCACAGAGAAGGCTCTCCCCCTGGGGGTCGCCAGCCGACATTGTATACCTGTGTGCGTATACATTATATACATGTGTGCATGTAAAATTGTCTCCAAATACATAATTTGAAACAGTTTTATTTTCTTTATTTTTCACTATATTCATCTACATTATCACTAGAAAGACCATTGCTTTAACTGTTCTGAATGTTATTATCACTGAAGTGTCCTTATCCTGCTTTATCTTGTCTAAGATTGCCATTGTCTCGCTCTCAAGGATCTCCTTTCTTTTATATGCATCTTTATTCTTTAGCTGAAGAAGCCACATTCACTTCTGCTTTATTAATTTTAAATTCTGTAAACATGGAGGCTGACATTAATTTAGACAAACCACTTCTCTATTTTCCCTTTCATAGCAAGCTCTTCTAAGTTTTTTTTTAAAAAACTTTCTGTTGATAAGTGGCATCTTTAG
The DNA here is from genome assembly GCF_059756535.1 of Pantherophis guttatus. Classification (NCBI taxonomy): domain Eukaryota; kingdom Metazoa; phylum Chordata; class Lepidosauria; order Squamata; family Colubridae; genus Pantherophis; species Pantherophis guttatus. The sequence continues at coordinate 85,572,749 of NC_142064.1, read as the reverse complement.
TTGATTTCCAGTTGTGCGTTTTGACATCCACTTTTAATTCCACTCTTGCCATTCTTATAATATACCCTTTCCCCTGAAAGTTAAGGATTATTGTCCCTGTGAACCAGAGGTGGTATTCAGCAGGTTCTGACCAGTTCTGGAGAACCGGTAGCGGAAATTTTGAGTAGTTCAGAGAACCGGTAAATACCACCTGACTGACCCCACCCCCATCTATTCTCTGCCTCCCGAGTCTCAGCTGATCAGGAGGAAATGAGGATTTTGCAGTAACCTTCCCCTGGACTGGGGTGGGAATGGAGATTTTACAGTAACCTTCCCCTGGAGTAGGAAGGGAATGGAGATTTTACAGTATCCTTCCCCTGCCATGCCCACCAAGCCACACCTACCAAGTCATGCCATGCCCACCAAGCCACGCCCACAGAACTGGTAGTAATTTTTTTTGAATCCCACCACTGCTGTGAACCATTCTGTTTCTTTAAGTTCAATTCTGAGAATTGTTTATTTATAATTCTGACTCATTGCCTACCCCTAGTGTAGTGCAGACATGCTAATTGAACAGCAAACTAAAAGGCTTTGTAATATTCAATAAAGCAATAATAAACCATCGTATTATCTTCTGCCCATCATGTCTGCAAAATGTAATTTATCTACGTGCCTTAGCCTTTTCTGATACCTATCTGTTTGCCTGTCATTTTTTCCCTCTATAGTAGCTGCAGTCGTCTTTGTAAGATCTTAAGCAAAACCTTGCTTGCATAAGGATTTATTGTAATGGTTCACTTTGCTCTTGCATCTCCCTTCTTTGGAAAAAGAATGCTATGATACTTATTTCAATCTGCAAGACCTACAGTTTGGTTTGCTATTTGCTGTCATATAGCTATTGTCAGCCTCTGCTTTTACTGCTTTGGCTGCCATAAGAAACGGGAGGGGGGAGAGCTAGGGGGCCTGGGGGGGGGAAGCGTGCTGGAGGATTTTGGAAGAAACGAAACTAAATCTTTGAAGTGGCTATCAGGTCAACCCTCGTGGCATTCCTGATTGATGACGCTGCCAGACGTGCTTCCACCTGACCCTGGGAGACCTTTGGATTGGATGATTTACGATGGACAGTGGGAGGGGATGCTTTCTATATGCAATTTTCGCGCTTATTGCCTTTAATTTCAGCTTTCCTTGGTTGCTTTCACTTCATTTTCTAGTAAAAGTACCTTTCTCTATAAATCATGGAGTTTGGATCATTCTTTCCTGGACTTTGAAGGAAGCACACCTGACAGCTATTAACACTGAACTGCCTTTGCACTTGAATCTTTTGTAACTATTTCATGCCAGTCTGATTCCTTCCTACTCTGCAGCTGTTTTACTGCCTATCTAATCTCACTCTCTAGTGCAGTGGGAGTTTCAAATTTTTTTACTACTGGTTCTGTGGGTGTGGCTTGTTGGGCATGGCATGGCTTGGTGGGAGTGGCTTGGTGGGCATGGCAGGGGAAGGATACTGCAAAATCTCCATTCCCACCCCACTCCAGGGGAAGGATACTGCAAAATCTCCATTCCCACCCCACTCCATGGGGAAGGATACTGCAAAATCCCCATTTCCTCCCCACTCCTGGGGGAAGGATATTGCAAAATCTTCTTTCCCAACCCACTCTGGGGCCAGCCAGAGGTAGTATTTGCCGGTTCTCCGAAGTACTCAAATTTTCCACTACCGGTTCTCCAGAACCTTTCAGAACCTACTGGATTTCACCCCTGCCCCATTCCCTCCCCACTCCAGGGGAAGGTTACTGCAAAATCCCAATTTCCTCCTGATCAGCTGGGAGTTGGGAGGCAGAGAATAGATGGGGGCGGGGCCAGTCAGAATTTTTACTACCGATTCTCCAGACTACTCAAAATTTCCACTACCGGTTCTTGTGCATAACTGTTTTTATTATTTGCATAATTTATTGTGATTTTGCAAATCATAGCCAAAGTAAGAATCTGAATTCCCACTGTTGATAGTTCTAACTATGATATCATTGTCTGTTTTCATAATGCAGTAAATCTTTTTTTAAAAAAATGAAAATCAAAATTTGCAGGAACAAGAATTCTGTACCTACTTTTACATGAAACATTTTTTGCTCTTTCACTGAATTGTAGAATATGTTGAGCCCTAATCTTAGGTCGCTATCTTTCCCCAAAGAAAGACACTGAGTAAATATTTCAGATAATTATATGTATTTGTGACTCTCTGTCTCTTGCTCTGCAGGATATATTTCTCTAAGCAGATAAAAGAAATTAACCTGCACTTTTTGCAAACTATAGAAAATTACTGTGCATTCAAAAAATCAGTTTATTATAACTATAAAACATGAACATATTTCCCCTGCCCCAACCCTCCAAATACACATTTGTGGGAACAATTCTTGCAAGATAATATAATACTTATAATGACAAAAACTCTTGACTTAAAGTTAAAATGAGCTGAAGGGTAAATGGGTTTGTCTTTAACTGCATCCAGAAGCGTCTGTGTAGGAATAACAATAACTGATCACCAGCTATTTTTTTCTAATCTTAAAATTACGCATTCAACTGCATTGGGGAACTGTGCGTCAAACAGATTTGGCTAAAGTTTTGGGCTTGTAAACTCAATATATCTGGAGGGCACCAAAAGTACTATAGCTAGAGAATATCTTCTCCCCCCACCTTTGAATAAGAAAACCAAAAAACAAAACCATTTCTATAAGTTTTCCAAAAATAGTTTGAGTTGCCAGAGAATAAAAGTGGCAGCTGCTATTGCATTCATACTATGCTCGTGTTGTGGCCCATACGCGGCCTGTGCTGATTCGGACAACGAGGAGGCTGCTGTGGTGCTGTGCCAGCAGCCTGTGCAGCTGGCACTCAAGTCGGACAATGAGGAGGCTGGAAAAGATTTGGTGCCAGAGGCGGGGATTCAGCCAGGGCCTTCAGAACCTCCAGAAGCTCCCTTAAGTGAAGAGGACGAAGAGCCTCTTCTCGATGCACGGGCGCGCAGAACTGCCAAAAGGCAGGAGTGGCTCCTCAGGAGGAGGTCTCAAGAGTAAGGCTTGGGGCTAATTGGCCGCTCCCTTAGCCTATTTAAGAAGGAAGGCCGACTGAAGCAATTTGCAGGGAACAACTTCGTTCACTCTCCTTTGTGCCTTGATCTTAGTTCTTTGCGAATTGCTTTTGGGCTTTCTGCCAACCATAGTAAGATTAAGATTATTTATTCTTTGGATTCTTGTAGGCTGTTAAGAAAGTTAATTAACAGCATTTGTTTGGAAAAAAAACTTATTTAATTTAGTAAACTAAGGTTTGTACAGACTTTGTGTGCGCTGCGTTCTTTGGGGTCCATAGCTGGGGCAGAAAAGCTCAGTTCCTGAGCTTTTTATAGGACTTCATTTATCTGAATGGGAGCAGAGTGGTGACAGGACAGACCCCTGATTGGACCCAGTATAGCTTCTTTGTTCATATTATAAATGTGGCTGATCCTTCTCCCTTACCATGCAAAGCTAAAATCTCTATCTGCCACAATTCCCCTTGCATCTGTATACGTGCGGTCATTCATGCCTACAACTTGGAAGCATCAACTCTCTTTGTTTAGAGAATTCCCTAAATATTAACGTGGAACATCTTTCTAGGAAATGAAATGAAATATTCTTAGATTAATCCAGTCATTCCCACCAAGACAATCATAGAAGTTGCCAGAGGTATCCAAGTTGTGATACTGTATATTGTCTAATTTTCTCGGACCTCATTACTGGTATAGTAAGTGAGATATTTGTTAAGTGAGTTTTGCCCCATTTTAGGATTTTTTTTTGCCATAGTTGTTAAGTCAATCACTGCAGTTGATAAGTTAGTAACCTGGTTGTTAAGTGAATCCGGCTTCCCCATTGACTTTGCTGGTAGGAAGGTTGCAAAAGGGGCTCACATGACCCCTGACACAGCAAAGGTCATAAATAGGAACCAGTTGCCAAGAATCCGACTTTTGATCGCATGATCATGGGGATGCTACAAAGGTCATAAACAGTCGTAAGTCACATTTCTCAGTGCTGTTATAACTTTGAACGGTCACTAAATGAACTGCTGTAAGTCAAGGACTACCTGTATCAGTTGAGTGCATGGATCTCATAATAGTAAATCATGACTTCATCAACCAATCATCATCATCATCATCATCATCATCATCATCATCATCATCCACTTCTGTTGTCTCACTGTTTAAACTTTAATTCATATTGTTTTCTGATAGACTTGATTTGTGTTTTCTTGATGTTCAAAGAAAGTCCAGCATGTTTATTTTCCTGTTTTACCTTTAGAATGGGCATTCTTAAATCCTCATCAATTTCAGTTTCTGCATCCAAAGTAGCCTTGTCTGCATATCTCAGGTTATTGACATTCCTTCCCTTGATTTTGTCACTGGCCTTCAGTTTTTCCAGATCTTCAGTACATGAGTTAAATGTATGGAATGAATAGGTGTGGTGACATAATGCAGTCTGTGACACCTTTTTGGATGATAAACTATCTGGTGTCACCAAATTCCATTTCCACTGTGGTTATTGTTTTTTTTTAAATCAGAAGAATCAGATGCTTGGCTACGCCTGTTGTTTTGACAGAATTTCAAACTCTTGACTGATCAACACAATCAAGAGCTCTGAAGTTTATATAGTCTACATAAGAGAAATAAAGTTCCATTTGATATTGCCTTTCTGTCATCTGAAAGAAAGTTATTCTTCCAAGCCTTAGGGTAGGGTGAAATGAACATACACACACACACATATATATTCCCCTTTATAAAAATAATGAAAAGGAAAATTGGCCAATTCTTAAGAAAGCATTCATTCCCTTACATAAAAGAATGAAATGTCACTGCTATAGTATTCTATCTTTGCAATTTAGCCAGTGTTCGGTTAACTGCTCTGTTTCTTACTGTAATAGAAACATAATATTGCTTCATTCTGTGTCACAAAAAACACAGGAGCACATCTAATAGCGAACACTGCTTAATAAGTTTATTTCTTTTTTCTCAGAACTTTAGTGAAGAAAAAAAATACAAGTTTGCTCTTTTGTTATTACACCGGCTGACTATTCAAATATGTGCTAGTCCGCAAATCAAAATTCTGTGAAAGAAGACGATTCCCTTTCTTATATTTCCAGAAAAAGGAGAGAGAAATCAGAGACAAATGCCTTGCCAGATAATTAATAGATACATTCCAAATATCAAAATCTATAAAGCAGACTTACCACCCTTGGAATCAAGGTAATCTGAACTAAAATCCCGGCCTAGAAGTTTTATATTATCTTAGAGAGGGATTTCCCCAGCAGATTTTTTCCAGATTATTCAAATCAAAGAGCATTACCAGAAGATGTTTCCAGAACATATTGGGTTTTTTTCTCCTGAGACTTTCCTTCATCCCATATTTTAACGTTATATTAAAGTGGATTTTTTTCCTCTAGGCTTGCTTCTTTCCATCAGCTTTACAGGCTGGTGAGAGGAAATATTACCAGTTGCTGTTTCTTTTGCTCTGCTATGCCTGAGTGCCAAAGTCTTTAATCAAAGGTGGGTTTTAACAGAGCCAATCAAACACGATTTCCTGAAATTGCCTTCTCTATTTGTGAAATGGGAATGAAATGTGGGATAGACAGTCAGTCATTCTCTTATATTCTGTTCTGTCCCCGTCTCACACACGCACACAAACAGACAGCCGGGGGTTAAATAAACTGGCAGACGACCAATTCTTTCGATAAGAGGATTGGCAGCAACCCAGTAGCTGCTTGCCAAGACTTTACTCATAAACAAAATACACACAGTTTAAGAATTGTCAAGTCCAGTCCGTAATTAAATCCAAGGCAGATAATGTTGTTTCCAAAGATGCAATGTGACTCGATAGTAGTTAGTTTTGTCCATCACAGAGTCTGAATGGCCACCTCACCCCCTTTTATACCCTGTGGAATGTGGTCCAGTGACTCAGCTTAATCTCTGGCACGCCTCTTCTTCTGTTGCGCGCACTTATCTCTGTGACACTGCCGAGGATCCAGCCAAGACTCATCTCCCTCATTACTGTCCACCTGTGGCTGTGTGGACGTGCTTGGCCCTGGGCCAATCTCTTGACCTTCGGCGGACACCGAAGGCATTGCCAGAGAGGAGGGTCCTGGAGAGGGAGGCCTTGCCAACTCCTCTCCTTCACTCTCGGAGTCCTCTCCTGCCGATGACACAGGCTCAGGTAACGGAGCCACAACATATCCTCAGGGTTAGGTGGAACATCTACCTAGGCAGTTAGACAACTGTTTTACATCTCTCACAATAACATTGGCCCAGCATCACCTTATGGATTGGATGAAAAATAATTGTCAAAGGAAAAAAATGGTAGACAATTTGTAGAAAATTAATCCATTACGATCATTTCCATGCTTCAAGACTAATTCTGCATCCTCCTCTGCCCCATGGATGTGATGAACTATTTTGAAGTGCGTGTTGTCTTCGGGAATGTTTGGGAAAGGGTATTTGGGGGGAGCCATAAAAAGCCAAGGTGAAACTCCAGTTGGAGGTTATAAGGGACAAAGACTTCTCATTTCTCCATTAAGCTGATTTTCAGTTTAAACCTGTAACATGACCTGAATAGGAAATGTTGGCCCTTCCCATTGTTATGACATCACTAATTACAGTCCAGTGGTGGGTTTCAGAATTTTTTTACTACTGGTTCTGTAGGCGTGGCTTGGTGGACATGGCATGGCTTGGTGGGCATGGATTGGTGGGTGTGGCAGGGAAGGATACTGTAAAATCTCCATTCCCACCCCACTCCAGGGGAAGGTTACTGCAAAAATCCCCATTTTCTCCCAATCAGCTGGGACTTGGAAGGCAGAGAATAGATGGGGGCAGGGCCAGTCAGAATTTTTACTACTGATTCTCCAAACTACTCAAAATTTCTGCTACCGGTTCTCCAGAACTGGTCAGAACCTGCTAAAACCCACCTCTGTTACACTCCCTTCTTTCACAGACCTTTAAAAACAAGTGCAATCTCTCAAGAGTTAGAACTTGTGTGCACCTGATTTATAAAACAGCTAATTTGCTGCTATAACCATACGAGAAGAACATTTTAGAAATATATCCTCTGTATAGTATGCAATGTTTTTTCTACAAACAGCAACTGCTTTCACTTCTGCAAAGTCAGGCCATCAGATTGTCCAATCTCTCTGCCCAATTTTGTTGGAAAAAGATTGTAAGCACAACTTAATATTAGCAACAGGGTACATTGCAAAGAGGGGGAGAAAATGGCTCAGCAGTTAAAGACGCTGAGCTTATCAGCTGGCGAGCTGATAGCCCGGGTTTGAGATCCAAGCTTTGCGCAATGGGGTGTGCTCCCATTACTTGTCCCACCTAGCAATTTGAAAGCATGTAAATGTGAGTAGATTAATGGGTACCACTTCAAAGGAAAGATAACAGTGTTTTGCGCGCCTTTGGCGTACAGCCATGCTGGCCAAATTGTCTTTGGACAATGCTGGCTCCCTCGGCCAAGAAACAGAGATGCTGGCTCCCTCGGCACTGTGCTCTAGAGCTGGACACAATTGATAGGGAAACCTTTACCTTGCAAGAATAGGAGTTAAAGACTGAATGTTGACATGCTCATATTCTCTATGAACTCTTTTTTAACCTCCCACATTATTAGTTACCATTGTTAAAAAGTTGTCTGTACTTATGTACTAATAAAAGTGAGCATTATGCTTTAGTATACTTAAGATTCTTAAAAGTGTTTCAGTGCCTTATAAAACATTTAGTTTAATTCTCTTAACCCATAGTCTTACAAGAATAAATCCTAAAGGGAATCTTTGAGAAAAGCATGAAGTAGATAACAATGAGCTTGTAACACACTTCATTCACTCACATTCCCAGGCCTATCCTATACATCCAGGGCAGTCAATGCTAAGTACAAGAGCTATTTGTTTCATTGATATTTGCTTCTAGTGTTTCCTTTATTTCATATCCATCAGAGATTTGGGAGAAAGGCCAGAAGAAGGAAAATGTATTCCCCTTTCTGTTGATTGGAAAACAAGGACAATTAAACTAGAGCCTTCTGAAACACATTACTGGATTATGGATCCCATACTCTCAAATTGGTACTTCATTTGAAAATACACATAATGTAAGATAAACATGGATGGCTACTGGGTTTAATGCAGGGGCATGGGCCATGTTGACTCAGGAATTCTGGGAGCTGAAGTCCACAAGTCATAAAATGGTCATAGTTTGTTACAAGTGAAAATACCTAACTATCTGTACATATATAAGACTATGTAGGGGTTAAACCTTGATACATCAATTGTTCCTCCCACTGATTCCTCCTTATCTTTGGCTCCTCCTCCTGTGTATATATACTGATGTTCTGAGCTGCGAGCTCAGCTTGCCTGATGTTCTCCTGTGGTAGAAAACATAGAAATAAATACTGTTGAACTTTCATGACTTGCATCCTGATTATTGGGCCTGTATAAAAGAAATATTAGCAACAGATTGGTAGCAGAGGATGGTTGGAAGGCCCAACCAACCTAAAGATGCAAGAAACCCCAAAAATGGATGAAGGAAAAAGAAGACCTATCACCAGATCACTTAAAAAAAGAATGGTGGCTCAATTAACACCTACAGAAACCACACCGAAAGAAAAGGCAGAAAGACGAGCGATTTCCCAATACAGATGTGCTGCCAGACATCAAGAAACAACAAACCGAAAATGAATATACTCCCTCAGTCATCAAAAAGGAAGATGACATGAAAAAGAAAATAATTAAACTAATAGAAGAGATCCCGAACGATCCAAACCTGTTCGCGAAACTCAGCAATCTCATAGAAGACCACAGAGCAGCAACAGATGAGGAGGAAGCAGAATAAAGCCAAGATGAAGAAAGTGAGGTAGGAAAACTAAATACTAACTGTATACGTACCGATGAAGCCGGCGATGATTTCATGCCTATTTCATGGTGGCCATCTTGCATGACAAACTCATTAAAGATGGCCGACCAGCAGCCAATAGGATTTCAAGATTCGAATCCAAAGGCGGGAAGCGAGGCCTACAAAAAAAAATCTACCCCACAACAGAAATGAACAAAAAACAACTAAGAGATGATCTTTCTAGCCTGTCTTCCGCGCTAGAAATAAACAATGCAATGCGAGTGCTAACCGCAGCATTTGGAACAAAACTCAAACTACCGGGCCCACGACCGGGCGATCCGGGAAGACCCACTAAACCTATCTACAACAAACAACACACAGAATTAAACTACATAGAAGAAGAGGCTATCACCCGCAAAAAGACTTGCAAGCTGCCACACACTGAAAACAACTGCCCGGCGCACACGTGAACCGCTCAAGAACCTAGAAATAAAAGATCATACTCACTGATCAGAAGACAGCATGCTGAACAGTCCATGTATCCCAATGGCGATGATCCAGACCAGGTCCCGTTCCACAGCAGCACAGAAGAACAGAGTCGCTGGATCCTCCGTGATGACTTTGCAGACCAGCAGAACAGCAGGAATACCCCAGCGATTCGAACAACCTCCCAGGCGACCATCGACTACCTGAGGCCTCCCAGAGTTGAGGCAGAAGAACATCCTGATGACTGGGGCCTTCTCCCGAGAGCCACGAGCACCGGATCCTTCTTCGGCGACTGCTGGAGAAAAATAAACTCCGAGCATGTGCAGAACGTCTCTACAAGAAAAAATGAAGAAAACATAGATACAAGTCGGTACAGATATACCTTTAACATTCCAACACCATATTGTGAGTTCGCTAAAGACCTAAACCATGGACAGCGACAGACAGTGAGTAATTCTTCACACAACCCAGGGGCTTTACCAGCAGATTTTATAAAATTAAAATTAGATGGATCAAATTTATTGGAATGGAGTCAGCAGCTCCAAGTCATATATTTAAGAGAAAACATGTTATTTTTTATTAATGACCCTCCCAGCAAACCCTGGACTTTTGAACTGGACTGTCTATATCATAAGGCTTATTATATTCTTATTGCCACCATATCACCTAGCATTTATCCTAGCATTGACCACAATTTAACTGTTTCTGAAATATTTCAAAAATTGTTTAACTTGTTTCACAGTAAGAATGTAGCTACAACAACTAGGATTTCTAGGGAGTTTCACTCTGCTAGACTAAAAAGTGGGACACCCATGAGTGAACATATTTTAAATTTAATTGCTACCAGGGCTGAACTTATCCAAAGAGGGGAAATTATTTCCGAAGGGAGCATGAAGAGTATAATAATCAACTCATTGGATTCTAGTTGGGATAACTACATAACCCTGTTAGAGAGTCTCAGTTTGGAGCACCTATCATTGGAAACACTAACAAACAAACTCATAGCAGAGGATAATCTGAGGAGGGAGCGTTCCATAAGCCACAGGGAAAGTAGAACCACAAAGAAGGTAGAGTTCCAAAGCAGAGGTCGATATGCACCAGAATGTCACACATGCAGTTTCAAGAACCATTATATGAGAGACTGTCCAAAATATACAAGAAATAGGGACCAATCATATCGCAGGGAGAGGTCAGATAGAAGAATTAATTTCTCAGACAGACATTCACCAGACTACAGATACAAACGTAGAGATTCCCCCTTCACAAAGGATAGGAAAAGTTACAGAGACAATTCTAGGGAGAATAGGTATGGATCATTATATGGACTAGGGGATAACAAACTCACACAAACAGAATCAAGTAATACGTGGCTCATTGACTCTGGAGCCACTAACCATACCACCAATAATAAGGAACTCCTCAGTGATTTCATAGAAAAGAATTACCATGTCAAGGCGGCTAATTAAGACAAAGTTTTAGTGAAAGGGATAGGCAATACACACATTAAAGGCATAGGAAAAATAGAGGGGGTATTGTTTATTCCTGAAATCCCACATAACATATTGGCTACCCTTAAATTAAGTGAAGAAAAGGAGATAGAAATTACATTCAAGAATGGAAAAGTATATATGACTAAAAACAAAAAGAATATAGGAAATATTGCTACTAAAGGGGGACTGACATACCTTCATCCAAAAGATGATGAAGCCGCACACACAAACATACAATTAGAAAACAAAAAATGTAAGACCAATATTCATGAAACTACTGAGTATGACATGAAGGATGACAACACTGATGATACTGTTTCCATTGAGAAAATATCCAATGGTAAACCAATGCATGATGAATGCACCCATTTACTCCATAGGAAACTGGGACATGCCAGTTTCCCTGTTAGAAAAAAATGTTAGAATGTTCTGATGATATAAAAGTAAAAAGAACACACATCATCATTAGTATAACACATAAATGCCACAGGACATAATATTAATTTTAATAACACAAAATCTGTTGCAAAAATAGAACATCTCAATGGCAGAATAATCAGAGAGGCCATTGAAATAGAGAAAAGACCATATTGTATGAATAAACGTGATGACACCTCCCGTCTGACTACTATTTGGAAACCTGCTCTCATAGACAGACGAATCTTAACAGAAAACATAAACCATAGATCAAAGATTCATCATAATGCCTGTGTTGCCACCATTTCCAGCATAACTTATCCAGTAATCCACAACCAAACAACATCGCTTCCACCCAATCAAAATACAGCTACGTTATCAGCCAATCAGAATACAAAAACACTGTCAACCAATCATAGAAAAACGGCAGTTACAATCACACAGTTTGCCCATAAGAACCAAACCAAGAACTTCAGCCAGAAGATGACAAATGTGATTTTGTCGAAATGTCACTGCTACCCTTCTAGGGATATGTTTGCCATTACATGGGAAGAAACCCGAGATATTAACTGTACACACACACACACACACACACACACATTCTTACTTCTTCATAGGGTTTATGTGTGTTTTTCTTCTAGCCAGGTTTTCCCTACATAACCAAGGTTTTTCTGCAGCACCAGCTCAGTAGAATCACATCCACTCGATTCTGGGCTTTTTTCTTTTCTAACAGCTAGCAAGCTCTTCCTGCTAGGTGGGAGACCTATATAGATTTATTTAGATCTAGAAATAGATCTATATAGATCTCCCACCTAGCAGGAAGAGCTTGCTAGCTGTTAGAAAAGAAAAAAGCCCAGAATCGAGTGGATGTGATTCTACTGAGCTGGTGCTGCAGAAAAACCTTGGTTATGTAGGGAAAACCTGGCTAGAAGAAAAAACACACACACACACACACACATGTGTTGGTCAGCCAATAGAGCCTGCTGGTTGTTCCATGTTACCTGGCAGCTGTCATTTTGTTATTTATATAGAAGCAAGCAGGCCAGAAATCAAGATCTTACAACATCTGCTTTGAGACTCTTATCTGATGCCCAAGATTGCAGCTGCACACACGATTTCACTAATGCCATAGTTCAAATCTATTGGCAACAGCCACTTATTAAAACAAATGATAAATGGAGCTTGCTTGAAGCAATTTGTCTTTAAATGAATAATAAAGTATAAATAAGCCCATTTTCAATGTTATATTTGCTTAAAACCTCTCTTAGATCCAGTGTTTAGGGGCTTAATAAAAAATTAAAAGCTATTACTTCTTGGATTTATATGAGGTCATTGGTATCTTGAGCTGAAAATATCTAATTAATTTAATGTGACGGGAAATCTCTTAATGATATTTTGGCCAATAGCTGATTGAGCAGCAGCTTTGTCAAATTCCCAGGCAGTCAAGAAATAACGTGCTTTTACGAAAGGGACACATAGGTTCCCTAGGATGCCAGAATTCCAATACAGGTTGAATATATTGCTTTGAGTTAAGGGATTCAGCTGACATTTAAGAGGTTTTGCATGGAAAGAAAGAGCTTTTCAGAAATGTTAATATTCTGAAGGGCAGCTCATCTCATCTAATTAAGTATTTAGGATTTATATTACTTATACTTTGCTTGGGATTACTATTGTTGAACTAGGCACTTCTTGAAATTCAAAAGCAATTCCACCCAAAGCAGTTCCTGTCCCTTTTTTTGGGGGGGGGGCTTGGTAGAAATGCTTAATTTTTAATTACATATTTCTGCCTTTAATCAGAATGCTCATGGAACTTTCTAATTCTGATTCGCATGCTATAAGTCCATTGCTGTTTAAAAAAAAAAAAAAACTTGTGGAAGAACAATCTATATTAAAACATCTTGCTGTACTTTCATTTAGAACTTTCTGCAAGCCAGGTTTAGCATCTTGGTGCAATGAAGCCCTCATTCTGCAGACATGCCATTTATGTATTCTTTCTAAGTGGTCTCTTATTACAAATGCTACAACTCTTCAGCTATAACTCTTTACTGTTGGAAGAAATGCCCATCTGGGTTCAGTGGGGAGAAAGACACTGGAAACATGGAGGCTGCTTGGAAGGATGGCGCAGTTGCTTTCACGGCAAACTATTTTGTGTTAAATTTATATTTACTGACAAAGAAATAAAGGGAGACTAGTATAGATCTATTTCAAGCTATTTAGCTCTCATCAGCTAGCCATACCCAGGTTCGATTCCCTGAAGGGTATGGCTAGCTGATGAGAGCTTTGAACTTGAGCTTCCTGTTCCTGTGGTAAGGGCATATATCCTATTGGTTGCAGTCAGACTCCCAGGGGGAGTCATGTTTGTCTGAATCAAGTTTCGTTGAACCTTGCTGGGTGATGTAATGAAGGGGCTTGGTTGTGCCATGTGGTGAGCTCTGCTGATAGATAATCTTATTATGTCCTGGAGGGTAATGTCTTAATCCCATCACCCTGGAGCTGAGGTCTTTTGTTTTGTAGATAGGCTGGCCCAGTCTTAATGTGCACCAAATATCTGCTGGAGGCAGGGAGCTGCTTTGTCTTTAAAAACATGTTTCTCCTTTTCTTATCCAGGGAAATATAATATTCTACCTTTTTAATATTTCCTAAAATATTTCATTCTTCTAAGTGGGGTGGGTGCTAATTTTCTTCATTACTATAATAGAGCATTTATTTATTTTATTTTATTTATTTGTTTCCATTTCTATACATTTCTATATTTAGATATAATACTCTCACAGTTCTTCATTTTCTCTTCCTCCTTTTTCCCATTTCCCTGCTCTTCTTCTTAGGACTTATAGTGTTGACTCACACAGAATGTAAAAACTGAAATACATCAGTACTGGCAACTTATCTCATTGTGCAACGAAGGGATGAGGCTTAACAGGGATAAGTAAAACAATTGTTAGTCTCCTCTTTGGTTGATTTTTTTTTTTTTTTGTATTAGTGGCTATGAATGCTGCTAGCTCTGTTGCTGTTTCCTCCATCTTCTTGGCTACCCAACTTTAATAAGAATTTAGATATGGACTGGTAATAAGAATTAAACAAGGAATGGTAAAAATTGGCTCTGAGTTTAATGGCCGGGGAAAATCTTAATCTCTCTAATTGGATTGATCATGTGAATTCTCCATAATAAGCTCGAGCATGTGAATTTTCCATAATTGGCTTGATCATGTGAATTTTGAACAGAACTACTTAGAAATGGACATTCCTTCTCATTTTTTTCAACAGGATAATGGAAGAAAAAGAGGTTGTTACTTATTCAGAAAAAATACTCATCAGGGACAGATTAATACTTGGATTCTCTTCTTTCTAAAAGAAAATGACAAGAACCACACTTTTCAAATATTAGACCCTCTTTAGTGCAGTCTGAAGCCTTCTAGATACACCAAACTAAAACACTGATATTACAAATTGCAACTGCAATAGCAGCTAGACTTATATACTGACCCCATAGTCAGTGGTGGGTTTCAAATTTTTTTACTACTGGTTCTGTGGGTGTGGCTTGGTGGGCGTGGCAGGGGAAGGATACTGTAAAATCTCCATTCCCACCCCACTCCAGGGGAAGGTTACTGCAAAATCCCCATTTCCTCACGATCAGCTGGGACTTGAGAGGCAGAGAATAGATGGATGCGGGGCCAGTCAGAGGTGGTATTTACCGATTCTCTGAACTACTCAAAATCTCCAGAACTGGTCAGAACCTGCTGAAACCCACCTCTGCCCATAATTCTTTACAATACTTTCTGAGCAGTTTATAATCTCAGCATATTGCCCCTAACAATCTGGGTCCTCATTTTTACCAACTCAGAAGTTTGGAAGACTGAGTCAACCTTGAGCCCTGTCAGGTTTGAACTTCATGTTGTGGGCAGAGTTAGTCTGCAATACTGCATTCTAACCACTGCACATCTCTTTGGCCTTTCTGAGAAAAAAAGTTTTTACCCTTTTCCACCACTCTTTGCAACTTGTAAAATGACTTTCTAGTCAACCTTAGAATTGGTGTTGCATATTGATTAAAGTATTTGCTAAATACTGTAATAGCATTTTGTAGATCTAGTGTGCAAGAAAGAAGAGTAACAGTGATATCATTGTTTTTGCCATTCAAGCTCCTCCTCCACCATCATCACCTCATACCATCATTATCTTCATCATAACTACCACATTATTCCTTTCTTTCTAAAAAAAAAATCTATGCTGCTGTGTGACACAATAAAATACCTATATATGAATGAAAAACGATAGCCACAAAGGCTATAAATAAATAAGGAAAATGACTCAGTGTTCAATTCATTTTAATTAGCATAATTAATCTGATAGCCTACTAATTTGATAATATTACATAATGCCCAGTACTGATATCCCAAAAATATTGAATTTGTTTGTGCAGACATTAATTGAATAGCATATTATGGATATTTTAATTTAAGAAAGAAATAAGAGAACTTGCTTTTTGCAGAATCTTTCCAGTAAATGAACCCCTCCAATATTGTCTTTGTACATTATAAACAATTAACTTAAGGATATAGTAATTAAATTATCAGTTGATCTCATTCAAGGTCTTGTCCATTCTAATATTAAAAAATTGATGATGTAAAATGATGAAGATATCATTTAATTTAACATTTCAATTTTGACACTGTCCACCTCCGCAATGAGTTTGGGCAGCTTACAATTCAAAGAATTAAAAAGAAACATATATCAAACAAAGAGAATATAACTAACCAGAAGAATGACTCCTAAACATAGAAAGACCAAAAAATATCCTAAACCAAAGCTATCCTAATCCAAGACCTGAGAAAATAACCAGGTGTAAAAATTTTGAAAAATAAGTAAAATGGACCCTGTACAGATCTGTGTGGGGGATATCTCTCCAGAGTGCAGGAGCCATTACTGATATAATTAAATTACTGATGTTTTTGGCACAATATATTGGGGACCCCAACTTTTTGGGAAACATATAGGTCCATACGACAGAGAATGAGGTGGCTGGATGGAGTCACTGAAGCAGTAGGCATGAGCTTAAATGAACTCCAGAGGATGGTGGAGGACAGGAAGGCCTAGAGGAACATTGTCCATGGGGTCACGATGGGTCGGACACGACTTTGCAACTAACAACAACAGCATAGGCCCATGATGGCGAACCTATGGCATGCCTGCCAGAGGTGGCACGCAGTGCCCTCTCTGATGCCATGCGAGCTGTCACCCCAGTTCAGATCTGCTGCGCATGTGCGAGTACCTCCCGCTGGCCAGCTGCTCTTCAGTTCTCTGCTGAACATGTGTGGGGCGCATGCAGGGAGCCACGCGCACATGCATGGGGGTGGGTGGGGTGCATGCAGGGGCCTGTGGGCATTGCATTTTGGGGGTTCGGGCATGCGCATGCACATTTGCATGCACACATGCCCAATTTGGGCACTTGGTCCGGAAAAGGTTAGCCATCACTGATATAGGTCAATATATTTTGGAATTCTGAGAACATGCTATTGGCACATAATGTGAATTGCTAGGATGGGTATAGTCAATCTCCGAACAACAATTCCCTGAAGGCAAATGGATATAGTTTTTCCCCATCTTCCACTCAAATATTTGTGTTCCCATTGGATCCTTTCTATGACTGTCTGTTGTCTGGGCAAATCCTGCAGTCTCCTAACATTTTGGTTTTCTAAGAATGCCTCCAGGGCCCCAGAAGCATTTTTAGAAATAAGAATGTATGTTTGCAGATGGTACTTTGCTTTGCGTTATGTTACCTACATGTACGTTACCTCTCTTCAGCTTCTCCCTTTGAGAGAGAGAGTGTGAGTGAGTTCATAGAGAGGAACTCAAGGTAAGTGGCACAATGGCCCCCAAATGATTTAGAGTTTTCTTTTTATCCACAAAAACATGTCAAAATAGCTCACACTGTTTCACTTCTTTGTGATGGCTGCTGAAATAGAGAAGGGACTTATCTCAAATGTACTTCCAAATAACCTCTATTTAAATAAATATACGTTATAGAAATCCATTGCTTGAAAGAATTTTCTGAACTTTGCATTTCAGAAAAGAAACATACTAAAAATATATTCATGGAGATTCAAGCAAATGCACACATTAGTATGAAAAAGGGATAGAATAAATTTGAAACTGTGAACCATATGAAACTAACATGTAATGGAAGCTGACTATTTGCCATCCCAAGCATTTCCATTGTTGCTATCACAAAGTAGTTAAGGAAATATCATATTCATTTTTCAAAGCTTCCCATAAAACCCTCAGAGAATTGTAAAAAGTGAGTTGCCAAAGTTCCTCTGTCTTATCCCTTCCCCTTCAAAAAGCCACAGATTTCTATTTAAAAAAAAAAATTGTTTAGGTAGTGATGAAATTGCTGGTCTAGAAACTAGGAGATGAGACCAAGTCCTGCCTTAGGTATGAAAGCCAACTGGGTGTCTTTGGGCCAGTCACACTCTCTGTCAGCTCAACCACATCACAGGGGTTTTGTTGTGAGAAAAATAGGAGGAAAGTGTTTAGGTATGTTCACCACCTTGGGTTGCTTATAAAGTATTAAAGTCAGGATAAAAAAAGTTTACATTTTGCAAGAATCAATTCTTTAAAAAGTTGACTCTCTCTCTCTTTCTCTCTCTTTCTCTCTCTCTCTCTCTCTCACACACACACACACAAACATCAGGGGTGGGTTCTACTTACCTTTACTACTGGTTCGCATCACGCCCGCATGCACAGATCACCTATGATGACGTCCGGGTCAATGGGCGGAGCCTCCTGCCGGTTTTACTACCGGTTCTTGTGAACTGATCCAAGCTGGGAGCAACCCACACATTTTAAAACTTTGCACAATTCCAAAGAAGTTTACATATTTAATAAAGGCATAAATACAAATATCTACAATAATAAATAGGATGGTATTTTACAGAACACAAGAAAAGTGTTTCCCTATGCACAGTTCTTATCAAATTGATATACTTTTGAAAACGTAATAGGAATTTTGTAAGTTAATCTTATGGTACAGGGATAGTTTCTTTCCTAAGAAAAAATGTTGGTCTTTTCTTTTGAGCTATGTTCTATTCTCAAATTTACAAAGAATACATGTGCAGATCAATGGAAAGCTAATCTGTTTTAATTAAGTAGCTTTTTAAACATATTTTAATACATGTGTTGGGTACTTTTCAAAAGCAGGAAAATTGGCATATTCTATACTTTATAAGATTGGGGAGATGGGGTAAATTCTTCGCTGCAGTGCAGACTATAGTAAGCTTAGATTTGCTGATAAGTCTGTGAATAACCTACCTATGTGAAGCTGAAACGAACATTTTGAAAACGGTTGAAAACTCTCTCGGCTGCCCTGATGCTCATCATTCACACCAGGTAACAAACAATCATTGCCAGAGCAAGACGGGAATGCATTTCAAGAAATTTAAGTCAAAAAGCAAACAAAATGAAACCTGGAGAACAATGCATCTGGAACATGACTGGAGTTTCTCTGAGCTTCTAATTAGGGTTGCATTGTCATGGAAAGGAGGAAAAGTGGTGTTGCATTTTGAGGAGGTAAGGAGTGACATTATGATACTCTTCTCTGATTCAAATGGCAGATGTGCTAAAGTCCTGCAGAACTGGCATCTGGTTCTCCTGCTGTGCGATAGATGGGTGTTGCAATCAGGCTTCCCTAGAGAGGAATTTGCAGTCATGGCCAGAAAAAAGATGACAGAAGTTATACATTCAAGGTCACTTAACACATGGTATTTACACACTTCGCCTCTCCCCTCCCATTAACCGTATTGTTATGTTCAGAACAGATGCAGTCTGACAGATATATTAACCTGTC
The DNA here is from genome assembly GCF_059756535.1 of Pantherophis guttatus. Classification (NCBI taxonomy): domain Eukaryota; kingdom Metazoa; phylum Chordata; class Lepidosauria; order Squamata; family Colubridae; genus Pantherophis; species Pantherophis guttatus. The sequence continues at coordinate 85,553,659 of NC_142064.1, read as the reverse complement.
TGGTATTGTGTGTCTGTGGATCCATGCTTTGTATGAGTTTGTTTTACAAAAAGCATAGCACACTCCGGAGACTCTTACCAAGTGAAATAAATAATGGAGGTGTCAGTTCAGTACAGATTTCTATATACTTATCCAAGCCATAGATACTGTCCTGATGCTAAAAAAAAAAAATGATGGGATTTGCAATTTAAATAAATCCATACAAAAAGGAAAAGCATATATCAAGATTCATATTGGGAAAATATAGGCAGAAATGCTTTATATTTGCTGTGGGAAGACACACACACAATAGATAGATAGATAGATAGATAGATAGATAGATAGATAGATAGATAGATAGATATAGATAGATAGATAGATAGATAGATAGATAGATGATATATAGATATATAGATAGATGATAGATAGATAGATAGATAGATATAGATAGATAGATAGATAGATAGATAGATGATATATAGATAGATAGATAGATGATATATATATATATATAGATGATAGATAGATAGATAGATAGATAGATAGATAGATAGATATAGCTAGATAGATAGATGATATATAGATATATAGATAGATGATAGATAGATAGATAGATAGATAGATAGATATAGATAGATAGATAGATAGATAGATAGATGATATATAGATAGATAGATAGATAGATAGATAGATGATATATATATATATAGATAGATGATAGATAGATAGATAGATAGATAGATATAGATAGATAGATAGATAGATAGATGATATATAGATAGATAGATAGATAGATAGATAGATAGATGATATATATATATATAGATAGATGATAGATAGATAGATAGATAGATAGATAGATAGATATAGATAGATAGATAGATGATATATATAGATAGATAGATAGATAGATAGATAGATAGATAGATAGATAGATAGTGTTTTTCTTTGAGGCACCTGGTCTACCCCAACATGTGGGAGGGAGCATACTGCTTTCCTTTCGCCTTTCAGCTCCAATCCAGGAGCCCTCAAGCAGTCGCATTCACGACAAACTATTTTATACCAAATTTATATTTCGCTGATATATTTCAAAATAAAATTGCAAAAATAATAGAAATGGAGCTAAAATGAAATTGTTATTTAAATTTACACGCTGCCCGTCTCTCACCAAATTTTGCAGTTAGCAAAATGAGAAATAGAGCAAAACAATTTTTCAGCTGCTAAGATTATTGGCCGGGCAGGTACAAAGAAAGCCAGGTAAATGATTGAAGCCTGGGAAACTGTCCCTTTGTCAGTCAACAGGAGTGTTGATTACCACCAGCTTATCAGGTACTTAGGAGCCCAGGACTTGGCAGCACATGGAAACAACAGCCAGCCATCAACAGTCCAACCAATGAATAAGAAGCCACATCCAACCAAGCACCACATAAATATCATGCCTAGAATAGCCCAGAGGACATATTTCGGTAGAGAGAAGTTCCCTGAAGATGGGCTCCAGCATGAGTCCAAAAGCTTGGAAGACTAAACCACCTGTCCCGGTGACCAACCCAAATTGGATCCTCAAAAACAATGTCTTTTTATGGTGGTGCCCTGATGAAAATCTCCATTTTGTGGGAGCCAGTACTATTGTTATAGTTCTTTCTGTTAGAAATAACAACATTAGATAAGCCTTTTTTTAAAATTACTATTAACAATGTATGTGCCATGCTCTATGGCTACTATTTTAAAGAAAACCCAGAGACTGTAAGCGGAATTGTCCAATAAGTGAAATTGCACAGTTAGAGGGACTGTTTGAGGTTTTTTTTTTTACTTGGGATAGTACTTATTTGTATCAAATGGCAAAGAACATTCTAAGTCATTCAAAAGCATCTGGGTAAATGTTGGAATCAAGGATTGTTGCTTAGGCTGTTACCCTGTTTCCCCCAAAATAAGACATCCCCTGATAATAAGCCCAATCGGGCTTTTGAGCGCATGGCAGTAAGGCCAAGTGCTTATTTTAGGGTTCAAAAAAATATAAGACAGGTTCTTATTTTCGGGGAAACACGGTAGTTGCTACCAGGTCTCCTTGGTAAAGCCTGACATTTATGGGAACAATAGCCACTGATTGACATCTTCATTTATTTAGAAGCACAAGAAAGGATAGCTGTAGCAAACATTACATATCTGGAGATTTATCTTATGCTGCACTTGTGTCCTCAAAGCCTCTGATATTGATTGAATTTTTTTTGCATTGGCACAGAAGGTTAACTTCCTCAATCCTTTCTTAGGAAGGAAATGTCAATTTGGCTAAGACGTAGTGCTTTAATCAGTCCACTTTCTCAAAAGTTTTCTTCACTTTAAAATGAGGCTTCTGTTTTTTTTTCCTAACAGCCTTGCTGAAATTTCTTTATAATTTTTTTAGAGGTATTTTGAATTTCCTTATTAGTATGAAGGAGCTGAGCCTGATGTCATCCATTACACAACTGCAGGGCCAGTGCAATGTGTAACATGTTCACACTGGTGCAATAGGACTGGGTGTTTTGTTAATATGATTTATTGGGTTAGGGATTTTCTGTCTTCACTCTGAGTTGTATTTGGTTGGGGGAGGTGCACTGAGAGAGCTCAACCAATCTCATTGGTTGAGTGCTCATATGTTGTGTACTGACAATAAAGATTTGAATTTGAATTTGAATTCTTTGGTATTGTGTGTCTATACTGAATGTCCTGTTTCCCAACCTTCAGTGGTGGGTTGTCCTTGGTTTGGACCGGTTCTTACGAACCGGTAGTAAAACTGGTGGGAGGCTCCACCCACTGACCCAGATGTCATCAGAAGTGATCTGCACATGTGCAGAAGAGAGAGAGCGCACTCGCGGGCACAATGCGAACCAGTAGTAAAGGTAAGTAGAACCCACCCCTGCCAACCACCTACTAAGTGACAGAACCTCAGATAGGACAACCTGGTTTAAACAATTCTGCTTATTAATCGAAAGATAAACAGCTGGAAAGATAGAGAACAATTATCATCACAGTATTAATGAAAGCTTCATCTGATTTAGTTGCAGGCTAACAAAAGGTTCCTCAGGAGGTGCTTAAAATCAGAAAACTTTTAGAATAAATCTCATATAGCCTGAAAAAGAAAATCTGAAGGGGAAAGTAAGCAGAGAATGAAACTTGAAGGAAATAACAGAGGTGTGGGGAGCTAAGACATGAAAGAAATAATTTGAGTTCTTAAGTCATAATGTGGTTTGTTTCATTTTGGCATGTGTGATGTGTAAATTTAATCACTGTGATTTTGAAATTATTAATATGGTGTAGCATTACAAAGCAGGTAAAGCTGGCAATCATGGCTTATTGAACAAGCCATAGTTAAAGCAAAATATGATCTACTGAAATGGGTAGGCTCCCTCTACTGTTTCAAAAAAAGCACAAGCTGCATGCTATGGAAGTCACCGGACTTTTAAGCATATTGACATAGGATGAGTAAAAGAACAGGGATACGTAATTTATGATCTAAGACTGAAATGCAGGAAACAGAGAAAAGAATGGGGGAGTGGGTCGGGGGTGTGTGAGGAGGGTAAAAAAATCTACCCACATTGCCCCAATTCATAATATGATTTATTTGGTATTAATTTAATGTGTGTTATGGTAATCTGCCATTGCATATTGTAACCTAGGCTTTATGGCTTAGTCCAAAGCCAGTAAGAGCTTTTGAATTAGCATCATGACTGGGCATGATGTGTGAACCTCACAAAAGAAAGTATGACTAGATTTATGTGGTACTGTAGCAGCCCCCAAGCTTTTGGGCACCAGGGACTAGTTCTGTGGAGAGAAGTTTTTCCACAGACTGGAGAGGACGTGTTTTCTGTGCTGCCTACATCCCATGGATGGGACTTCACTTGCTTGCAAGGCCCAGTTTCTGGCATGCCTTGAACCAGTGCCCGTCCATAGACAGGGGGTTGGGGACTCCTGTCCTACTGGCAAGTACGTTTGGAATAAATAATTGTAGCCTAAAAAATGCATAATTCATTCGCCGTGAGAAGAGAGCCAAGAGTATGTAATGCTGAACTGAGTCAAGAGAATGTAGTGCTGAACTGATACCAAGGAGATCCAGATTCTAAGTCTCCCATGAGTAATGGAAGTTGGTTGTGTGACCTTGGCCTGGACCAGGATTTCTCTTAAGACAGTGTTTTTCAATCTTGGTAACTTGAAGAGGTGTGGACTTCAACTCCCAGAATTCCCCAGCCAGTTGAAGTCCGCACCTTTTCAAGCTGCCCAGGTTGAGAAATGCTCCCCTAAGCCTCCAAATCAGCATCAGGCTATGCTGACAAGCTGGCTGAGAACAACCCCACTCATGCTTCATACACAGATTAACGTTACCTGCAGGTAAAACAAGCAGACCCTGGAACAAAGAAAGATGAACTCTAAGAACAACAGTAACAACAACTGAGTCCCTGTGGGAGGAATTTTGTCGGTTGTGATTTTCTCTCTCAGTGATGCGTTATGAATCAGAAAGTTTAAGATGGCAGTGTGAACCGAAAACAAAGTGTTTGATGTGCATGGGAGAAGCTAATTTCACACTGATTTGAACTAGCCAGATAATTCTTGACTGCAGGCTTCTTCTGAGCTTTTCACTATTGTTGTTGTGGTCCACCAGCAGCCTGCGGAGCTGGCAGCGGAGTCAGACAGTGAGGAGGCTGGGGAGGAACATGGGCCAGTCCTGGAGTGTGAGGAAGGCTCGGACAAGGGCTCTGCGCCGGAGGCAGAGAAAGGGCATCTGGGAGGTACGTGCTGCCTCTGGAGCCTCCAGAGTTGGACCTCAGCGAGGCAGAAGAACAGGGGGAGCCTGTTTCCAGTGCGCACATGCGCAGAGCTGCCAGAAGGCAAGAACAGTTAAAACAAAAGGGACGACTCAGGAGTAGGACTTGGAGATGATTGGCCCCTCCCAAAAGACTTAAAAGAGGAGCAAAGGCACGTGGGTTTTTGCAGGAAGCAACATTGTTAATTCTGTGCAGTTTAAAGTCTGAAGCTCTGTTTGATTCTGGACTCCATGTGGCTTTGCCAATTAGGTCTTTGGCAGCATGTCAAGACAGATAAAGGTGGGTGATTATCAGCCTTGTCCTGAAGGACTCTTTTCAACTATTTGGGACTCATCTGTGAATGAACACGTGAATAAAACACGTTTTTGGGACTATTTGTGTGTTTTACTGACTCAGGAAGCCTAGGTCAGAACAATTGTGCTGAGCGGTCAGCAAAAGAAACTTCTAGGTGTATTTCTCCATTATGTTTGAAAATATATTGGTAAAAAAAAAAGCTGCAACCCACTCTTACAGTTATTGAAGCCCTCTTAAGAAATCTTTAAAGTTGGGACACATTTTCTGGTTGGCTTCCTCTATAATATATTTTTGTGACCTCTGGTTTGAGCATTGCACTTGCTTCTGGTAGATTCTGCTAGTGATAGGTTGCTAAGCAACTAAGCTCATATGATCTATTGTCATTTCAATGAATGACCCAAACAGATAAAAGGAAGTTTTGAAATCTAATGGGTTGGAAAAGAAAAGGGAGGGGGAAAAAAACCAATAAAAGTGCCTTAATACAAGCTGCTCAATAACGCGTTTTATCTGAAACTAATTTCTGGCAATGAAGAGAACTGTCTTGAAGGAGTACTTTGTATAATTTAATATAACAGGAAAGAGGCAAACCTTGTCCAAATGAGTCAGTCCGTGACTTTTTTCAAAGCCAACTTAATTTGCAGTTGGTTCCAATCTGTAGGCAATGGAGCTCTCTACTGGAGCGGGTTTTTTTTTTTTAAAAAAATATTATTTTGCAATTAGTCAGGCCATTTTAACCGCCCAAAAGGAAACCCCAATTTGGTTGGTAAAATTGTTGAACTGATATAATAATTTCTTCCTTTGCAAGCTCAGCAAACAATGGAGGCATTGCTTTTTTTGGGGGGGATTTGTTTTTGCAATTCTGGAACTTGTTTGGTAGTATTGCAAGTATAGTTCAGCAAGTTTGAAGAATTCCACGAAAGCAAATCCACTTTACTTGTAAATCTGAATGTTTAAGAATCTATTCCATTGATTCATTAACCTGCAGATTATTCATTTATTGTAATGAATGAGTTTCAAAAAGAATCTGTCAAAGTAGTGAATGCAGTCAAGAAACAAGTCTTTTTTTTTTATAAAAAGTTTTTTATTAATAATACAAAATTAAAAAAAATATTGGACATAGATATGACATCACTGGTTCCATACATCTTCTGTCACTTTACAATAATATTAGTACTCATATAAACATATAGTTCTTAAGTTCTGTTCACTATTTAAGCATAATATGATATGATATTAATACTTTTCCTCTTATTTCTGTATATTTATTTATCTCTTAAACATACATTTATCTATAATAACATCTATATTTTTGTTCTAACACTATACGTTTGTCTTGGCTCCCATCTTGTTATCTATCCAATCATAAAATTGTTCCCAGATTTTGTAGTACTTAGTTTCGCTTTTATCCTTGAGTTCCAAAGTGAGTCTGTCCATTTCTGTGCAGTTAAAGATTTTCAGTAATATTTCTTCTTCAGTTGGAATATCTTTCTCTTTCCATTTTTGAGAAAGTCTATTCGTGCCGCTGTGACTATGCAATAATAAATAATTTGTATCTTTCTTATATTTTCTTTCTATAATTCCCCCCGCAAAAAAGAAACAAGAGTCTTGAGACACTCTGAAGTTAAGAACTGAAGAATTCTACTGTCATAGCTTATAAGCACTTACCATCCCTCCTATTAGTCTTTAATTTAAGAAACATTACAGATTAATGGGTACATCAAGTAATTTGAATACAGGAAGTCCCCATTGTTCCTGCTTGTAGCCAGCGAATGAAGACTGGCATTCAACATTCCTAAGAGTTGGAAGCTTCCAGTGTTCCTAATTCACTGGCTACATTAATTCAGTATCATTTACTGCTAAATGCCATCATTTCTGCAAGCTTTCGATGGTCTGATAATCACTTGCAAGAAAGAAATCAACCATTATACTGAGGATATTGGTAATTATTTCCTATACCTGTTCTCCTTTCGACTCCTGTGTTTTGTCAGGTGAGGTTTAAGCTTAGAAGTGCTGGCATTTACTGTTCCCATAAGCAGACTATACTTTAAAAAGGTATTTCTTTGATTTTCACTATGGAGGTATACCAGGATCTGTCCTGATAAATGGTTCTAATTCTACGTTTAATGCATACATGTATGAATTATAGATCTTATGCTGGGAGAATCACAAAACTATGGTCAGATCCAAATATTTTGTATTAATTTCAAGGTCAAGCATGGAAAAAGATCTGAGAGCAACCACATGCTTATTTCTCAAAAAGAATGGGAAGCAGTGATATATTGTCTTTAAGATTGGGTGATATATAAATAGGCTATCAAGCGAATTCTAGATAACAGCCTGCCCACTGCATTTTGCATTAACTGAAGTTTCTGAGCATTTTCCAACAACAGAAACTGTTACAGTGATTTAAGCATGAACTGACCAGGTGAGGTTTGCCTTAAAAAAAGTAAAAAAAGCACAGGTGGGGTACAGTGGTGGGTTTCAATTTTTTTTACTGCTGGTTCTGTGGGTGTGGCTTGGTGGGCGTGGCTTGGTGGGCGTGTAAAATCTCCATTCTCACCCCACTCCAGGGGAAGGATACTGCAAAATCCCCATTTCCTCCTGATCAGCTGGGACTTGGGAGGCAGAGAATAGATGGGGGCGGGCCAGTCAGAGTTTTTACTGCTGGTTCTCCGAACTACTCAAAATTTCCGCTACCGGTTCTCCAGAACTGGTCAGAACCTGCTGAAACCCACCTCTGGTGAGGTGACAAAGAAAGATGAGCAAAGGCATTTTATTCCTGGTCATAATAGTCACCTGGCCCTCCAGATAAATATTGAAGGTTAAGATGTTGCTAAATTGAATTTTTGCATTTGTAGTGAGTGGGAAGTTTCAGATTTCTAGGATGAATTATTTTGCTCTGTCCCTTGCTGCATTCCAACAGTGGTTCAGTACTCCTTACCATCTGTTGATAAAAAGAGATAAATTTAAGTATCATCAGCCCCATGATGAGACCTAATTTCACAATTTGAAATGAACTTCCTATTTATGTCAATAGGAAGAGCATAAGGACAATTATAGAACTCTATAGAACTGTACTGTATAAATTAGAGGTATGTAATCTGAGGTCCCTGAAGATCTTGAGTGTAGTTTTCATTAACCTTAGCCATTAACAAATGTGATCTTTAATATGATAGAAGGGGGAAGCTTTAAATGTATAATTAAAAAAATAATAATATATGTAAATAAATCATATGTTTCACTAACATGATTCCACTGATTTCTTTTTTTGGGAGGGCAACCTGTGTTGTGGGAAAAGTTTCATAGTCCTGCTATAATTTAGTCACTGTGTTACATTAGGTAGCAAAAACCATGCTACCTTATGGAAAATGTTCAACTAAAATAAAACTTGAACACTGCAGAATGATTCCTTTAATGTCCTTTCAGCAAGGACATGCTAATAATATTCTTAGCCAATCTCTGTTCTTGAGTTTATCCCTTCATCAAAGAGTTCTTATGCCCTAATTCTTAGCGGCAATGTCGGCTTTATTTGCGAGAATTTGAGCGGTTACCCTAGCTTTCTTTTTCCCTAGCCAGGATCAACAGTATCATGCATTTTTAAGCAAGGACTTTTATTCCTTCTGAAGGCAAGAATGTGACAGCCAACTCTGGTTGTTTGCTTCTTTTTATATACAGCATATGCAGTGGTGAAATCTAAAATTTGTTACTACCGGTTCTGTGGGCGTGGCTTGGTGGGGGGGTAATGTGACTGGGTGGGCGTAGCCATTTTTTTTTACTTTTAAAACCATTTTTTCAGTGAAGAAGTTGTAAAAAAATGCTTTCAAAAGGCTCTGATGATCCAAGCTAAGTTGCCTGATCGGCAGAGGCTTTTAAAAAAACCTCTGACGATCAGGCAACTCAGCTTGGATCGTCAGAGGCATTTAAAAGAAAAGAAGGGTCTTTTTCTTTTAAAAGCCTTTGGTGATTCCAGCTGAGCCACACGATCATCAGAGGTTTTTTTTTTTTTTACTTTTTAAATCATTTTTTGACCGAAGAGGTTGTAAAAAAAATGCTTTTAAAAGTAAAAAAAAAAAAAGCCTCTGATGATTGTGTGGCTCAGCTGGGCATGGGGGGGGGAGCAGGGATTTTTGCTACTGGTTCTCTGAACCACCTGCCTCCATCACTACCGGATCGGGCGATCTGGTCCGAACTGGGAGCATTTCACCCCTGAGCATTTTGTGCAATAGCCACCATCTTCCACTTTGTATCAACCGCTAACAATTCTTCCTGTCCCAAACATAGACAATGTGTTGTGTTGTATGTATATGTGCATTTATAATGAGTCAACTTAGGTTTTGCTTCATGCATATGAAGCATATTCCAGTTTGTGAAAGTATAACCAATGTATCATTCTTCAATTTGCTTGACAATCCTATTTATTTTGGCTACTATGAATGAACATAGTTATCCCTTTGGAATATATAATAATGTTTCAAACAACTTTGATAATGAAACTAAGCATCCTACAGCTTTTGCTAAACTACTGAAAACTGAAAAAGTGCATTTGCATTTGGCTTCAATTAAAAAAGAACTGACATTCCAGAAGCAATAACCCAAATGAAGAAAACATTCTACTTCATAATCCTTCATAGACATAATCCTTCCATTCCTTACCATCCAGTTAGAGCTGAAGAAGCTTCTTGGATGAGAAGGAAAACATCTTCAAAGAAAAACCAGAAAGTCCAATTGCCTCTTAAAAAAGCACCTTTGGGACAACCATGACTTGGATGACTGAGAATCTCCATAGACATTCTACTTCAGTTTATGCCAGTTTATTTAAAAATAATAAAGTTTGTTCAAAATAATATCAATAATGATAGTACTGTAACTCACAGAACTTCAATCCTATAGCTTCAGATGATTTGGAATAGGGTTCCTCCACTCTCTTTGTCACAGGCTATGGTGACTGATGTTGATGGGAACAAAAGTTAAAAATAACAATAGCAATAGCACTTAGACTTATATGCCACTTCACAGCGCTTAGCCCCACTAAGCAGCTTACCAAGGCAGCGTATTGCCCCCACAATCTTGAATTCTCATTTTACCATCCTCGGAAGGATGAAAGGCTAAATCAACCTTGAGCTGGTCAGGATTGAACTCCTGGCAATGAGCAGAGTCAATCTGCAATAATGCATTCTAATTACTGCACCACGATGGCTCCTAAAACAGAGAAAGAACAACAGATTGTTGATCTTAGATGACTGTATAAAGCATGAATCGAAAAGTCAAGGGCAGGAATATGATTTAGTATCCCACCTTTGGGAATCTTAGAACTCTACCACTTCTGTTCTATATTTTTCATTTTTTCATTTTTCTTATCTCCCCCCCATCTTACATTTCCTTATAGCCCTTCTCCAACCCCCCCAATCTCTTCCAGTTATTTCCTTCTGTCTATCTTGTCCCCTTTCCCCTTTCTTTTCAACCTTTCTCTTCTCACATTCGTTTCTATGTTACTTTGCCATTGTCATGCCTTTTGAATGTCTGTCAGATGTTAATTGACTTCTGTATTTGCATGGCAACTTCATTTAACAAGCAGGCAAATACTGTATAAAGGAGCCTTTGATTAACTCTAGCCTTGGAACTCTTTTGACAAAATAATAATGAATGGAATGTTTTGCTAAGTGAAGAAACTATAAGAGGTGCCTAAGTGTTTTTAGGAGTAAAAAAAAAACAGGAAGTTGCCCAGAATTTGGTTCATCTTGCTAAGTATTGTCAACTCTGACAGGCAAGATGTCAAACAAGAGATTTTTCAGTCTATTTTTAGATGTCAGAGATTGGACCTGGAACCTTCTTCATGAAAAAAACATGTATTGCTGAGCTGTGGCTCACAGAGGTAGAAAGAAACTAGGAATAAAACAAAGCCAAATGTACCATTGTTCATAGCCAAGATCTGTGTCTCTTATTACAAGTATCTAGATTTTTATAAGCAGTGATATAGCAGGGAAACAAATGGTGTGAGGCATATCTCTAAAGGTAAAAGCAAAATAATTTTAAAAGTAAAACCATTGCCTCCTATTTCTGTGATATTTTGCCTCCTCTCTCTCTCTCTCTATGTTACTTTGCCATTTCTTGAAAAAGCTATTGATTCCAGTATTGATTTCTAGCATCTGTATTTGCTAGAAAGGGGTCTTGACTCCAGCCTTATAAAGGGCATTAGTCTATCTACAGCAAGGGATGATACATTTTATTATTTTTGTTCCAATCCTGTTATTGTGGTAGGTATAAGGGTAGGTTCCTTTGCTACTTTGCTCCCGAACGCCATCACTCTGCTAAACAAATAATTCTCTCAACACTGTCAAACTATTCACTAAGGCTGCATTACTATTACTATTAGTCTTCTCATCATTCCTATCACCCATCTCCTCCCACTTATGACTGCATGGCTGTAACTTTGTTGCTTGTAACCTTACGATTTATATTGATATTGTTTCCTAGTATGATTTGATTGCTTATTTGTACCCTATGACTATCATTCAGTGTTGTATCTTATGATTTTTGATGAATGTATCTTGTCTTTTTATGTACACTGAGAGCATATGCACCAAAGACAAATTCCTCGTGTGTCCAATCACACTTGGCCAATACAGAATTCTATTCTATTCTATTCTATGACAAGTATGAATTTTTTTTTGATGTGAGGCCTAGCATGAGAGGTTCAAAAGGTATGACATCTGAGAATGGCTCATGGTTGAAAAGCATGAGCAATCTGATAAGCTGATTGGTCAATTGTTGTTAGCACATCAACTATGCTGCCTTTTTTTATTATTATTATACACAGCTATCATTAAGTTTAAGATGTTTGAAAAAAGGTCTGTTGTTGATCATTGGCCTAATCAGGATTGGAGGACCACATACATTTTTTACCCCACTGAGATGTGGGTTGTATCGCATTCCATAAGGCTCATATGGTGCCCTTGACTCAAAAGGGATATATTTTAAATAAATAAAAATTCCAGTCATACTCCTAAGTACAAAAATACAATAAATTAAAAGTTAGGACATTAAAAATTAGATTTAAAAATCTGCAAGATAAAAATCCAAAATTTGGAAATATATATAATTAATTTTTTTATTAAACAGTAACAGAGTTGGAAGGGACCTTGGAGGTCATCTAGTCCAACCCCCTGCTCACACAGGAGACCTATACTAGGGATTCGAACCGCCGAACTGTTGACCTTTCTGATCAACAAGCTTAGTGTCTTAGCCCCTGAGCCACCTAATCAGGCTATATTTGATGAAGGCTATATTTGATAATCAATAAATAATTGATTGGCCAAGGCCAATCTTCAAAGAAAAGCTCTCTGAGAAATTCTTTAGGATGTTCTTCTCTATGACTTGCTGCACCTCAGATGATGGAAGGATGTTCTCTATTGAAGATCTTAATGTTCAAAATGGTGGGTTTTGTTTTCTTTGTTGTGTCCAAGGAATGAGTCCATCCAGTTTTCTTGGGAACATTTTCAGAAGTGGCTGGCCATTGCCTTTTTACTAGAGTGATGAGGCAATGACTGGCAATGACCAAAGTTACCCAGCTTAAAGCAGGACTAGAATTCATGGTGTCTTCATTTCTATTCCAGCACTTTTAACTACCACATCAAACTAACTCTCATATAGATAATTACATACAGCAAAAAAAATGTACTCTCTCATACACAAACATGTACTCAGGGAGAGCTGTATATACATACTAGACATGTAGATATGTGCAAATATGTACATATGGGAAATTAGTCTGTTATATGTGAATTGATATAATCACCCTTTAAAAGGTGATATCTTTTGGGAAGCTAAACATCTGTTTTTAGGTCATATAGACTGTCTGTAATTTGTACCAGCAATGTCCCTTTATTTAGAATAGAATAGAATAATGGAGTTGGAAGGGACCTTGGAGGTCTTCTAATCCAACTACCTGCTTAGGCAGGAAACCTTACACCACTTCAGACAAATGGTTATCTAACATCTTCTTAAAAAACTTCCAGTGTTGGAGCATTCACAACTTCCGGAGGCAAGTCGTTCCACTGATTAATTGTTCTAACTGTCAGGAAATTTCTCCTTAGTTCTAAGTTGCTTCTCTCCTTGATTAGATTTATTATCCTATGGCAGTCTTCTAAAGCAAGTTCCTTTCCTTTCCTTTTCTTTAACTGCCAGGGTACTTAAAAAGTGTTTCTAAAATCCAGAAAATGGCCCCTCAGAGAAATCCCTTCAAACTTACTGTGCAAATTCCTCCAATTCAATTAAACAATCTGAATTGATGACACATAAATTGTTAATATATTGCTATGTATGTACAAAAAAAAAAAAATACTTATCACATTTTTCCAGCTCACTGGTTCGGTTTTGTACAGTTTGCAATCCTAGCTTGCAATTTTTTCCCCATTACCTTTTATTATTCTGAGAGAAATAAAATACCATTAAGTTGGATTTATGATGACAAGATAAGTACAGTGTAGGAACACAGAGTGTGTGAGTTTAATGACACACAAATAAAGTTTAATGAAATATTTTGAAATGAAAATAATATTGAAACTAAATAAATCTCTGCTCTAAGTATGCATTATAATTATTGGAAAAGATTTATAAAAAGGGGGCATATCAAAAATAGGGAATTGGATGCAAAACAGATAGAAACACAAAACTCTGATAGTTATTATATAAGTATTTGTCAGGAGGCTATTGATGGCCTAAAAATTAATTCTTTCACTTATAATCACAAGTTAAAAAAATAGATTCAGAAGAGGTTTTAAGCTGTTTCAGACATGAAAAATGTCTTTATACAAGAAAAAATGGATGGAAACTATTCAAGGAGAGAAGCAACCTGGAATTAAGGATAAATTTCCTAACAGTGAGAACAATTAATCAATGGAACAGCTTGCCTTCAGAAATTGTGGGTGCTCCATCACTGGAGGCTTTTTAGAAGAGACTGGACAGTCACCTGTCTAAAATGGTAGAGGGTTTCCTGGTCGAGCAGGGAGCTGGACTAGAAGACCTCCAAGGTCCCTTCCAACTCTATTTTGATTGATTGATATATAAGGAGAGTGAGATAAAACAATCCCCCTGCCTGTGATTATTACATGTGTAGAACTAAAGCTAACGAGCCACAGATGAGATTGTATTTTTCTTCATCAATGTGACTTAGATCCTAGCGAAAGTCATGCTTATAGTCAAATAGTCAAACATTAAAATTATGCAGCACTCCAAAGCAGAAAAGAGTTTTGGAGTCCAAGTGGACATGTATGTAGCACTGATCTGGAACTTCCAAAAAGCAACTGTACTTTCTTGGTATTTTTTCCCCGTGAAAACATTTTGCTTCTCACCCAAGAAGCTTCTTCAGTTCTGAATAAGCTCCATGGGTGAGAAACAAAACATTTTCTAAGAAAAACCAAGGAAGGTACTTTCTGGAAAAAGTACCTTTGGGACAACCATGACTTGGATGATCGAGAATCTCCATAGGCAAAATGAAAACAAATGTATCAAACACAGTAAAAATCAAGAAATCCAGGCAGTTCAATTGAATTTAAAGGCTTATTGCAAACTTACGTGTTTTTTTTCAAGAATTGTATAGTTACCTTTGTGGAAAAAGATGGAGCTGTTTAAAGACAACAAAAAGGTGCTATGTGATGCAAGTGTCCCTGTTGTGTATTAAGGCTTCACTCAGGTCCGCTGTTTTTAACAGGAAGAGACACTTGTTCTGATTGGCTGTCCGTCTGACAGCTGACTATAAAAGGAGCGCTGTCAGACAGAGAGTCAGCTGTTATTGTTAGCAGAGCTATCACTGTTAGCTGAGCTGTTAGAAATAAAAGTTAGCCAAATGTGAACCTGCTTCGCCTCAGTTCTTCCACCCTCCGAACTTAATACTGGTGACGAGGGTGGGATCAGCAAAAAGGACATTAGCGCGAATGGGCCCAGGTGACTGGCTGACAAAAATAGCTAAGTACCTGCTAGTCCAACATGTCACACCCAGTGCTACGACCAACCGGACTCTGGCAGAACGGACTTTAATGGGTCGCCGCCTAAGAGCTAACATAGACCGGTTACACCCAAATTATTCCAGAGAAGCTCCCCTAGACTCGATCAGTAAGATCCGGTCATTCATAAAATGGGATCTAGTATATGCACACAATTATGCTGGAAACCCATTCTGGATGCCTGCCCGAATAATAGAAATAACCGGACCGTGTTCCTACAGGGTGGAAATGGAAGACAGCAGGGTGTGGCACTGTCACATCGACCAATTGCGAGGGCTTTTGAACACTGTGCCAAGTCACCAGCTGGAATGGGCCCATCTAGAAGCAACCTGCAGACATAATGGTGAATCCACCAACAGCCTCTGAACCAAGCTGGACCAACTGTGAAGCAGAGATACCTTGGGAGCCATTCCCACTCACACCAGGAACACCTACGGCTGAGTCTCCAACACCACCTCCAGCAGTTCCAGGAGCCGCAGCAAACCGTCCACCTAGTCCAACTGCCAAAACTTAACTACGCAGATCAGGGTGGACAAGGCACTGCCCAGCATACTTGCAAGATTATACATGCTTGCAAGATTATACATGCTCTGTCTGGGTGTGAAGGAGTGTTGTGTATTAAGGCTTCACTCAGGTCCACTGTTTTCAGCAGGAAGAGACATTCGTTCTGATTGGCTGTCCGTTTGACAGCTGACTGTAAAAGGAGCGCTGTCAGATGGAGAGTCAGCTGTTATTGTTAGCTGAGCTGTCACTGTTAGCTGAGCAGTTAGAAATAAAAGTTAGCCAAACATTAACCTGCTTTGCCTCAGTTCTTCCATCGTCCGAACTTAATAGTCCCTACATGTCCCAAAGCATCATTTTGCTTTAGAATGTAAATCATCACATAGTTCTACTATGTATAATGTTTGCACAAAGCATGTATGTATAAATATGTGCTGGGGACAAAAAAAACAATCACTCCATGACACTGCTCTGTCCTGCAGGAGTGAAAAGAACTAATTATAATGAACAGTAAAGAATAAAAATTGATGTATTCAACTCCAATAGTGCCAGAGTATCATCTAAAGATGAATGATCCAGCTATCTAGCTGACTTGATGAAGCTAACAGGTCTGGTTTAGATTGCTACAAATATTTTAAGATCATCTATTAAAAGGTAATGGTGAATAATAAGCTCTTTAAATGTCAGCCCTTCAAGGTAGGCTAAGTCAAGAAACTGGTAGCAGAAAAATTCCAGGAATACTACTTTATTTTTATATGATATAATAACACTCTGCCAGAATTTCTCTCTGCCTCCTCTTATACAAACAGACTTAAAGGAAGAATTATTCTGAATTTCATTTTTATGCCTTCTCCTTTCCCAGAGTGGAGTTATGTCTTATTTTGTGTAAACCATTTTTGCATGCTTTCTTGAAGGTTATCTAGGAAATAAAACAATATTTTAGTAGCAATATTTTAAATCTGGCCTGGTTTGACATCTTTGGTTATTGCTTAATTGCCAGACCTTTCCCCCAACTCCCTTCTCCTTGCTTTAGATTTTTCCCTTCCTTCCTTTCTAAACAAGAAGACAATAAAAAAATGAAATAACACCTGTTATGCACCTTCCCTCTTCTTCTGGGCAATGATCCAGAAGAAGAAAATGAGCAATTAATGGTATGCTTCCCCAAAATTGAGTTGAAGATAACAGGATGCTCTTTTGGAGGTTATGATGTAATGTGCCCATTAAAAATGTGTACACAGTATTTAGGCAAGAAAAACAAAATGCACAGGTACAACCATTTAAATATGAGCCAGCAGTGGGCAGCAGCTGCCAAAAAAGCCAACACAGTTTTAGGCTATATAAACAGAGGGATGGAATCAAGACCACGTGAAGTGTTAATACCACTTTATAATGCCTTGGTAAGGCCACACTTGGAATACTGCATTCAGTTTTGGTTGCCAAAAAAAGATGTTGAGACTCTAGAAAGAGTGCAGAGAAGAGCAACAAAGATGATTAGGGGACTGGAGGCTAAAACATATTGTTGCAGGAACTGGGTATGTCTAATTTAATGAAAAGAAGGACTAGAGGTGACATGATAGCAGTGTTCCAATATCTCAGGGGCTGCCACAAAGAAGAGGGAGTCAAGCTATTCTCCAAAGCACCTGAGGGTAGGACAAGAAGCAATGGGTGGAAACTAATCAAGGAGAGAAGCAACTTAGAACTAATGAGAAATTTCCCGAGTTAGAACAATTAATAAGTGGAACAACTTGCCTCCAGAAGTTGTGAATGCTCCACCATTGGAAATTTTTAAGAAGATGTTGGATAACCATTTGTCTGAAGTGGTGTAGGGTTTCCTGCCTAAGCAGGGGGTTGGACTAGAAGACCTCCAAGGTCCCTTCCAACTCTGTTATTCTATTCTATTCTATTCTATATTTGATAATATGAAATCTTCCTAGGATGTAATCAATGAAAGAAAAGGAAATGGTTGAAAAACTATGAGGAAAAGAGGAAGGGAATGATTATGTGAGTAGTAGAGAGAATTGGTTAGATAGAAATAAGAAAATTATTTCATTCAAGAAGAATTGGTTACAGGGTGACACAGCATTGAGATGAATGGCAGCAAAGGTCAATAAGGAGGTTAATAAACATGCAATTGACAGAGAGTAGTGTCAGATGTAATTATAGACTGAGAATAGAAGTTGACACAGAAGCTGACAGACAAATGGAAACAACTCTTGGAAAACACAACAGGCAAAGGGTGACAACTGCAGTGGAATAAATACTGAAGTGAACAACTAGAATCAGTGTTTGATTCCTTATTTAAAGGATGCCTTTATTCATGTAGCGCTCGTCCGCAAAGGAGCCATTGATGAGCTGGTCCTTCTGTCACTCTTCCCAGCCTATTGGCCCCAAACACACCAACACACCTGGGATGTGTGAGGTTTTAATTAAGATAATAGTCCTCTCTAGCCAGAGGTTAGGGTTAGGCTAGCGGGATGCGGTGGCTCAGTGACTACGACGCTGAGCTTATCGATTGAAAGGTTGGCAGTTCAGAGGTTTGAATCCCTAGAGCCATGTAACGGAGGGAACGCCCGTTATTTGTCCCAGCTAAGATGCTGAGCTTGCCGATTGAAAGGTCGGCAGTTCAGCAGTTCGAATCCCTAGTGCTACGTAACAGGGTGAGTTCCCGTTACTTGTCCCAGCTTCTGTCAACCTAGCAGTTCGAAAGCACATAAAAAATGCAAGTAGAAAAAATAGGGACCACCTTTAGTGGGACGGTAACAGCGTTCCGTGCGCCTTCGGCATTTAGTCATGCCAGTCACATGACCATGGAGATGTCTTCAGACAGTGCTGGCTCTTTGGCTTTGAAATGGAGATGAACACCGCCCTCTAGAGTCGGGAGCAACTAGCACATACGTGTGAGGGGAACCTTTACATTTAGCCAGAGGTGGTGAATCAGGAAACTACAGCTGGATTAGGAATGCAGCCATTTCTGAGCTCTGCTGCTGGATTAGGATTGTCACTTCTCTCATGGTGGCAGGAATGATGTCCACAGCCCTGAATGCCACAGCTGCTCTCCCTTTCAGAACAACGCTGTCCCTCTCTCAAGTCCTTTCCCCCCACTTCCTTTTTCCTGTCCCTCCTCCTGGGAGTGCCTCTTCCTTTCCCCCCTCTGAGCAGCTGCGACCTGTAGTTCTGCTTCCATGCACTTCAAAATTCCTCCCCTCAGTCTTCTTCCTGTTCAGACTTCAAGAGCCCAGGATCCAGCCACCAGCCAATCAGGGAGCACCAGCTAATTGGCCCGTCAGAGATCAGCTGTCTGCGGTAGATCACAGAAGTCCCTATCTGGATGGAAGGGCCTGAGCAGCTCAGAGACAAGAGAACCATCTGCAGCAGCTGTCAGTCTTTGTGTAATTTGCAAAATGAAAACACTGCTGATCAGGGCTACATTTACCTAGATTTATATCCTGTATCGTGTACACCTGCTTGGAAAAGAATAACTGTTCTGGGCAGTTTACAAAAATTTAAAAATAAAGCGTAAAAAAAAAAAATAACTCACTACATATAGTCCTTGACTCAAAACAGTTTGTTTAGTGACTGTTCAAAGTTGCAATGGCACTAAAAAAAAGTGACCTATGATTTTTTTTTCACACAACCATTGCAGCATTCCCCATGATCATGTGATTAAAATCAAATGCTTGGCGAGTGACTCATATTTGAGTTGTAGTGTGCTGCGGTCATGTGATCACCTTTAGCGACCTTCTGACAAGCAAAGTCAACGGGGAAGCCAGATTCACTTAACAAACGTGTTACTAACTCAACAACTGCAGTGATTCACTTAACAAATATGGCAGGAAAGGTCGTAAAATGGGGAGAAACTCACTTCTCACTTAGCAACAGAAATTTTGATTGAATTGTGGTCGTAAATCAAGGACTACCTGTCATTTTGTAATGAACAGCAGCTGATGAAAACATTCTGTATATGAAAATATTGCAGCTGCATGTAGACCATAAACAATCCTAACAGCCAAAGGGGAACTTTGGAAAAGAGAGATGAAATTAGATTTTTTGTAAGGAGTAGGAGAAAAGTTGTTTCCCAAAAGATGTGCACTGTACTTTGGATTCTCTATTTACCACGTCCTAAATACCAAAGCAAAAGATTCGGGAAAATTTCTAAATTAATTTGCTTTATTAAGCTCATGTACCTGCTAAAAATCATCAGTATAATGGTTTCTTATTCTTCTCATAGCTATAGTCTATTCTGCTGCAAAAAATAAATAAATACAGGTAATCCTTGACTTATGACCCTCACTTAATGACCGTACGATGGACCTCCCTCCCCAAAGCTACTTACAACCTGGGTCTGGAGTTCTGACTGCTGAACAATCCCCTGCAGGCACATGATGGCATTTTCAACATTTGTCAACTGTTTAACATCCTATTAAATTATATTTTATAACCGTTAATAAGCTTTGTAGACCTGTATCCATTTATTTAGGAGCGAGCATTATGAGTCACAGTGGGATGTCCTTTGAGGTAAACATGCACCGGAATGTGCTGTTAGTATTTTATAAAACACAGAGAGAAACATTTCTCATTTGATGAAACTTGACATTGAGAAATGGCAACTAATGATATTTCCCATTTGACTGAATAAAACGCATGCTGGTTTTACCCTCAAGCCTGGGGCCCTTTTCTTGGTTGTTTTTTATATTGCATGTGGGATGCCTTGAGTGTTCTTGGTTGCTATTTATCTTACTTACGTTGTTTTTAATTTTAGTTGGTTTTTTTACTGTTTTTATTCTGTTTTAACCGATAGCTGCCCTGTGTCATGCATATGAGATGGGAGGCCATTGAAATGTATTACATAAAGAAATAAAGGTACATTTTGTTATATTTCCTTTTCTTAACTCATGCCTTCAGATCTTTTAGCTTACCATTCTGACTTCTGTGCTTTACATTTTCTTGCTTACCTTGAAGGGTAGTGGTGTGAAAGTTTAAGAAATGAACATTTAAATTCAAAAATTGAAAATGGTTGATTTTTATGTTTTCCTCTACTGCAATTCTAACTGATCACTGCCACTGTGTGATTGACCTTTGGAGTCAGATGAGACGTGGAAGTGGTGACATGCTGTACTTCTGTGAGTTTGGGTCCCCCCTCAAAGCCTCTCAAAAGTGCTACCTAACTGTCAGAGAGAATAAATTATTAAAATAAGAAATAATTACAAATTGAGTTGTTCTCCTAATTGTCCAATTGTTTGTCCTGCTCCTACCACCATACCACACCATCCAGTCTGACCTTCAGACCTCATAGAATTATACCCAGGGGTGAAATGCTCCCGGTTCGGACCGGATCGCCCGATCCAGTAGCGATGGAAGCGGGTGGTTCGGAGAACCGGTAGCAAAAATCCCTGCCCACCCCCCATGCCCAGCTGAACCGCACAATCATCAGAGGCTTTTTTTTTTTTTACTTTTAAAAGCATTTTTTCTACAACCTATTCGGCCGAAAAAATACTTTTAAAAGTAACCAAAAAAAAGCCTCTGCTGATCAGGCAACTCAGCTTGGATTGTAAGAGGCATTTAAAAGAAAAAAAGCCTCTGTCGATTAGGCAACTCAGCTGGGATCGTCAGAGCCTTTTGAAAGCATTTTTTAACAACCTCTTCGCCGAATGCAGAGCACATCACACAACCTCTTCGCTTATATGCAGAGCACAACCTCTTCGCTTATATGCAGAGCACATCATGAGAAAGGCGAGGCTAGATGAATCAAAAGTTGGAATTAAGATTGCCAGGAGAAATATCAACAACCACAGATATGCAGATGATACCACTCTTAATGGCAGAAAGTGAAGAGGAAGTAAAGAGCCTCTTGATGCGGGTGAAGAAGGAGAGTGCAAAAGTTGGCTTAAAACTTAACATTAAGAAAACTAAGATCATGGCATTTGGCCCTCTCAATTCCTGGCAAATAGATGGGGAAGAAATGGAGGTAGTGACAGATTTTATATTCCTGGACTCCAAGATCACCGCAGTTGGGGACTGCAGCCAAGAAATTTAAAGACGCTTGCTCCTGGGGAGGAAAGCTATGGAAAATCTAGACAGCATACTAAAAAGCAGAAACATTACCCTGTCCCCAAAAGTGCATATAATCAAGGCTATGGTTTTCCCAGTTGCAATGTATGGCTGTGAAAGTTGGACCATAAAAAAGGCTGAGCGCCAAAGAATTGAGGCCTTTAAACTATGGTGCTGGAGAAGACTCCTGCGAGTCCCTTGGACTGCAAGGCGATCAAACCGGTCAGTCCTAGAGGAGATCAACCCTGACTGCTCTTTAGAAGGCCAGATCCTGAAGATGAAACTTAAATACTTTGGCCACCTAATGAGAAGAAAGGACTCACTGGAGAAGAGCCTAATGCTGGGAACCATTGAGGGCAAAAGAAGAAGGGGACGGCAGAGAATGAGGTGGCTGGATGGAGTCACTGAAGCAGTAGGCGTGAGCTTAAATGTATTCCAGAGGATGGCAGAGGACAGGAAGGCCTGGAGGAATGTTGTCGATGGGGTCGCGATGGGTTGGACACGACTTTGCAACTAACAACAACAATTTCCCATCAATTTACAGGAAGACATTAAGCAAAATAGAAGCTATTAGGACTGTGATTGGTTTAATGTTTAATACTTTCCAATACCAACTATATAAAAAAAGGACCAGAATTTCTAATTCTGCACCTTCAATGATAACTATATATCACTGCTATGATTTATGAAATTTTTAGTCACATAGAGATTGCCTTGCATGTGGTAAATGAAAGAGATGAGGCTGATGGAAGTATTTTTGTGATTTTGAGAGGGTGGGTAACGGAGGTATTGCTGTGTTGTAGTCACAATGCTTATAACATTTTCATTGGATCTTCCTCTTTGATTTTGTTTCTAGAAAAGCCCAATTGTTGTCCTTATATTGTTGGCTACAGTTTCTACCTTTTTATTTTTCCTTATAGGAAGCACTAAGTAAAAAAAAGAAAAAGGTTATAGCCATATCAAGCTATGTTTTAACTCGATGCAAAAGCTGTTTGGTTTGAAGTCCTTCTTAACATTTGGTTTCCCCGCTTATTTATGAGTCCATATTTGAGTTTATGACAAAAGCAATTGAAACCAAAGATTTGAAAATTGCCTGTTGTTTATGTAGAAGTTTGTGAATCAATTCCTGGCTTACCTCGTTAAAACTATTGTGTGTCTGTCTGGAGGAAGACCTGGAATTAAGACCTGAAAAGTTACTGGTAGCTAACATGTCAATGATTTATGTTCAGCTTCTGAGGTTTTGATCTTGGTCAGGGCTGTCAAACTCCTGGCCCATGGGCCAGATGCGTCACGCGCTGGCCACGCCCATGCCTGGTTTAGCAAAGGGGAAAAAAGTCCCGATATGTCATGTGACACCTCTGTGACATCGGGAGTTTGAGACCCCTGATCTTGGTTTCGTAGAAGGGTGCCTGCATTTTTGTAATCAAACACATCCCTCTCAAATTAACATTAACAGTGGCAAGAATAGTAGATGCACAAAATTGGAAAAATACACCAACGGAAGAAAATTTGATTAGAAAAGTTTTGGAGTGCGCAGAGCTGGACAAGCTCACAAAAGAAATACAAGAAAAGGAGAAACAGAATACTATATGGTATGGGAGAAATGGTATGAATGGTTAGAGGAGAGATATAAAGGACAAGGAAAGAGTAAAATGAGGAAGATATAGGAGTTGAAATGTAGTAACAAACAAGTGGAAATAGAACGGGCACAGAACGTATGATTGAAATTGAGTACATTGTTATCTTTATGTATATAAATCAATATTAGATTCATATAGTGGTGGGATTCAAATAATTTAACAACCGGTTCTCTACTCTAATGACCATCTGGGTAGGCATGGTTCGGTGGTCATGTGAGCATGTTGGCATGGCCAACTCAACGTCACTCACTGTTACAATGTAATAAGGGTTAACCAGAGAGGTAGTTTCTGTAAGCAGGGCAATAAAGATTAGGCTAGAAACAACACCAGAATGTTTCCTTCCTGCCTTTCTTACAGGATTAGCCCTGTAAAGTGGAATAAAACAAAATAAGATTTCTTCCAACAACCAGTTCTCCGAACTGATTAGAAAGTTAACAACCGGTTCTCCTGAATAGGTGCAAACTGGCTACATCCCACCACTGCCTTTATTACTGGTTTGCAACGGGATTGCGCTTGCACGCTCGCTTCGCTTGCACACACACCTTGCTTCTGCACATGTGCAGATCACTTCTGATGATGTCAGGTTCAGTAGGCGGACCCTCCCGCCAGTTTTACTACCGGTTCTATAGAACCGGTCCGAACCGGGGTCAACCCACCACTGAATCCTATGTATAAATGGTAAATTGAAGTAAGGAAGAAAAATAGATATGTAAGAAATGTTTACTGATGCGAAAATGTTGTTTAATAAAAATTATTAAAAAAATAAAATAAAATGTTCGCCATTACTTAAGGGGGAAAAAAAGAAGTTTCCAGCTTTGTTTTTTGAGAAGGGGAAATACTAAACCAAAATGCTTTCCCCCAAAACTTTCAGTCCATCTATCAGCATTGTTAAATGTAGGTGTTGTGCTAATGCTAGCTTGGCAGGCAGTTCAGGTATAAAGTGCTTTTTTGCCACAGCTGGCTGCTCATTTCCTAATACAGTGAAATGTTTCCTCTTGAGCCTATGGGCTTGTCATCAGCCAAAGTTCTTCAGCTGTAATAAATGCAGATTGATTTTTTGCTTGGGTGTTGTTGCTTCAACTGTAAAGCTGACAACAAAACCCCTCTGTAATCTAGCTGTTCAGCTGAGTGCGACCCCTTTTTGTTGATGCAACTCGCCTCCGGTCCTAACTGAATGCAATAGTTGCACTAAAAAAAATAAAAGTATTTGTCAGGTTTGAATGCCCAGCCAGCTATTATCTAAAAAAAAGAGTAGATTTTGGACTTGCAAAATCAACTTTGTTTTTCACTTGGATGAATGCCAAGGCCCACCTATGGGAGCCACCTCCCCAAAATCTGGCATCTTCCAGATGCATTGGGATTACAACTTCCCCAATTTCTAGCAAGCATGGTCTGTTCAGGGAGTTTCAGTCCCCACACATCTGGAAAATGTCAAGGTGACAAAAGCTGATGTGAAGCCAGTACAAAAATAGAGGCTCAGGAGACCAGATTAAAAACTGAGGAATAAAATGTTTGCTACACCCGAAGATTATTTTTCAGTATTAAAACTGGAACTTGAATGCATTTCTTCATATAGATTGCATAGTGTTTCCTCTAAGCTTTCTTAATTTTGAAAATTAAGAAAGGGAAAGTCTTTTGGTGGAATTTACTATGCTGTTTAATTATTGGTAATTATAATTATTTTTGACTATGCAAATCATCTGGTAATTTATTGGTAGAACTTGACATAACTTGATATAACTTCTTTCCATATTTGATTTAGCATGTATTGTGCTAAATCAAATATGGAAAGAAGTTATATCAAGTTATGTCAAGTTCTACCAAAAAATAGGAAGTATTGCTTTTCTCTGATCAAGCTTGTTTTAGCTCAGCATTCTCACACTGGCTCTATGTTCTGTTTCTCACTTTCACCTTAACCCTTGAGTACCACAGCAATAGCCCACAAAATTAACCATCTTCTGGAAATTCAAATGAGGAACAGTTTATCAGAAGTAGATGAAGCACAGTAAAACCACAACAAAATGGAAATGATGGCTATGATCTTGTAATTTGCTTCTTGAAACCAGAATGGCAATACAAATAATTTAGTTTAATTTGATTGGGGGAATTTAAGATATGTCCTGGAAATTTTTGACATGGCCCATAATTAATATTTTTAGATTATTTAAGATATATATCTTCATTGATCACATGGAATTAATAGCTAACACCACTTAACCAGACTCTTTCTTAAAATAGCATGGTATTACTCATTCGATCTATTTCTGATTCTGTAGTTCATTTTTTAAAAAAGCTGTTTATTTTCAATATTTGGTTTTTTTAAAAGCAATATTTCTTGCAACAGACAATACAATTCCAAAGTGGGTTGGGTACCAGTCCTGAAACAGCTCTATAAACCTGCAACTCTCCTAAAAACTAAGTTTTATTATAGTCCCTTATCAACAGGGAAGTATCATAATAACTGCTAGAAAATGTAAAGTGTGATCTGTTAAACCCAAGTTCCTTGCCTGGGCAATGCCTAATTTGGGAGAAATCTATTGTTATACAAGCTGCTTTGGCTGTTGGAAAGGCAGAATGGATATAAATATCATCATGCTTTCAAGCCGTGTCCTTCTAGCTTATGCTAAAGATATTTCTTGGAGAGCAGAAAGTTAAGATACTTTTCTGTCAATCACCTGATTACAAAAACATTTATTCCTAGAATGCAGTCTCTAATCTCTTAACTACACCAAGCAGAGAGAGGTCTCTTGAAATCAATATTGACCCAGAGTTACTTTCTTAAGAAGAGATACAGGGGAAAAAAATGAATTCACCTTCAGTTAATTAGTTGGATAATCCTTTCTAATATACAGTATATAGCTCCTTGTTATCTATGATGTTAAGGAAATAAATATGGATGGAGTCCTGGGCTGATAAGATGTTGTTTTTATTTTATTTACTTCATTCAACCAACTCTATTGTTTCTTAGTGATAGATCTGCAGGTGTAATGGTAATTATACACAACCCACATTCTGCTATTAGAAGTGATAGGCTTATAGAATGCAAGGGCTTGTGATACAACATCTAATCCAAAACCCTAGTTTGTGATTTTAAATAATACATAATTGTTGGATTTATTGTCTGGATTTTTACTAAAGGGAAAGCTTGTTACTTTGTTTAAAATTTAAAATTATCAATTTATTCTGAAATTGATAAAATAAATAGCATCATCCTGCAGAGTCAAACTATCTTATTCATCAAATATTTGCCCGTGAATAGGATGTAATAGACATCCTATTATGTAATAGGGAGAAGACTTTTCTTTGGGAGGGAATTCCAGCAGCCATTAAATCTGGCAAGGCAAAGACAAAGACAAGTGTTCTGCTCTGTGGATTTTAAAGCCTGTGTCAACTTTCAATCGAACCTGGCAGAAGCCATTTTTCTGTTCCTCAGTTGCTACACAGTGGGGGGAGGAGGGAGGAGGATGGAATACTTTGCTAGACAAAACAACGAACTTTCTCGTGGGAACCAAGGTCATCTCTACAGGTGGTGGATAGACACAGGGAGGAGTGCCTGGAGAGCCCAACAATTAACCTAATTGGCCAATGTGATGTGACTTTTGAGGAGGGAGTTATTTCCTCTTAATTATACTGCATGAAACGGCATGAAACATTTAGAGTTGGTTTTCCATTTACGGTAATTGTGCTGATATGATGTTCCCAATAAAGAAGTTTTTAGAGGAAGACCTCAGCTTCAGAGTTCTGATTTGCTTGGGTTCGTTAGCCAGGATCATGACAGCCTGTTTATGACTGTTAGAACAAGGGAGTCCCATGATCCCAAGGGATTCCCATGATCCCTGTAGCCACAATCTAAGACTGTCCACAGCATTCAAACTAGTGGAAGTTTCTGGAGATTTGTCAGTGCCATCTGCAATAACTGGATCTGACCTTTCCATAAATGGTCCACTAGACCAGAGGTCCCCAATCTTTGTGGCTCTACGGACAAGCAGTAGAGGTGGTGGTGGGAGAAGGGGATGGTTTCAAATGCGCAAATGAAGCTTGGCATGCTTGCCCCTCACTTGCACAGCCAAGTTTCCAATGGGCCACGGGTCGGTATTGGTTCACAGCTCGGGAGTTGGGGGACCCCTGCACTAGACTGAACTGTGCAAACACACTGCTAAATACTGGGTGGAAAATGAATCTGGAAGAGCATTCAGACTCTTTTCTGGTGGAGCATAATTCTATCAGTGCCTTGATTCAGAATTAACTATTTCCTATATTAATTAAACCCATATATTAAGGTTTGTTTGTCCTATAATCTTTTATCAATATTAGTAATTCATTCTGAACTTGAACTTACATTTTAGTGAAATAAAGTTGGAACTCAGCATCTATGAAGCTCATCTAGTTTACTAGAATATGTTTGAATGTTTTTTTTGATTCCATGATTCTTTATCAGAAAGGCGCTGTAACATAAGGTTTTCTGCAGTAACAGTTATTAAATTACTTTTTAGATCACTTCCCATTTCATATCTCTATGGGTAGGATTTTATATACATCTGGCTTCAAATTCTTTTCAGGTTAAATGGTTAATACACCAAAGCAGAATCCATCGTAGTATAAACTGGCTCATAACTTGTATTTACCAATAGCTATCCTGAAATATTTATTGGCACAAAACATACAATCAAAGTGCATGTTTGGGAAAAGTTGCCTTCAAAATAAATATCATTTCATTTCATTTCATTTCATTTATTCGAATTTCTATACCGCCCTTCTCCTTTCGGACTCAGGGCAGTGAACAGCCAGATAAAAAACATCTATACAAACATCACAGTTAAAAATAAAGTTAAAATAATTTATAAATTTGGCCCATAATTTAAAACTTGTCAATTAAAATAAATATTAAAATTTTAAAACTAACCCTAAAATCAGGACAGACCGGCTAGCTGAAAAAAATGAGTTTTTAGGGCCCGACGAAATATCAAGTAGTTTGGTAATTTATGCTAAAGATATGCAAAGATGGGCGGCCAATAAATTTTATAAATAAATAAATGAAGGTGAAGGTTTCCCTCACACATATGTGCTAGTCTTTCCTGACTCTAGGGGGTGGTGCTCATCTCCATTTCAAAGCCGAAGAGCTAGCGCTGTCTGAAGATGTCTCCGTGGTCATGTGGCTGGCATGACTAAACACCGAAGGTGCATGGAATGCTGTTACCTTCCCACCAAAGGTGGTCCCTATTTTTCTACTTGCATTTTTTACAAGTGCTTTCGAACTGCTAGGTTGGCAGAAGCTGGGACAAATAACGGGAGCTCACTCCATTATGCAGCACTAGGGATTCGAACAGCCGAGCTGCCGACCTTTCGATCAACCAGCTCAACATCTTAGCCACTGAGCCACCACATCCCTAAATAAATAAATACATAAACAAATAAAATAAATGTGCCAGTGATGCTGGCAATTACCGTGCTAAAAATGAATGGCAGTTAAGGGATTCTGGGAGCTGGCATAAAGGTGGTCTGAAGATCTACAGGTAGTCCTTGACTTACGACAGTTCACTTAGTGACCGTTGAAAGTTACATCACTGAAAAAAGTGACTTATGACTGTTTTTCACATTTACAACCATTACAGCATCCCCATTGTTGTGTGATCAAAATTCAGATGCTTGGCAACTGGTTCATATTTATGACAGTCCAGGGATCATGTGATCCCCTTTTGCAACCTTTTGCCAAGCAAAGTCAAGGGGGAATACAGATTCACTTAACAACCATGTTACTAATTTAACAACTGTAATGATTCACTTAACAACTGTGGCAAAAAAGGTCATAAAATGAGGCAAAACTCACTTAACAAATGTCTCACTTAGCAACAGAAGTTTTGGGCTCAATTGTGGTCATAAGTCAAGGGCTACCTTGATTGGCTCTGCTACAAATGATAACAATCCCTTGCAACATTTAATTAAATGTTACCTGATGGATGAAAGCTTAATTATATACAGGTTTTTGTTGGTAATTACTCCTAATATGTTGTGGTAGTATAGCTAATCTTTTAAAATATTAAAGTAAGATTTTCCACACTCTAAATAAATTTCCAATGGCGTGATTTATTTTTATGAAACATCTGTAGTGAATATATCAGCGCATCACCTGAATTTGAACAGATTATTTAATTGAAAAAAACAACAACAGCGCATTATATTGAGATACTCCTTAGTCATAATATATATCACATTTGTATTGAATGGTTAGATCAGCTTAAAAAAAATGAATTTCCATATCAATTACCATTAATGTTATAATGCTTATTAATGAATCACTGAACTTTGAAATTTCCCTTTAAAATCTGTCATAGAGGTTTGCTCATAATAAGATGATATCCAAAAGCCATCTCCCCAAAATAATTATCAGTTATTCTTCATTAAAAGTTTACTTTTTCTTGTGTTAAAATAAATTAGGATCTATGCCTTCGTTTTCATGCATTTCCTTCAGTTAGCCGGGAGCCATGTAATGATCCACAACGGAATTGTTCAGTTCGATCCTAGGTAGAGTCAGATGTGGGGTCTCCTGCTTGGGCAGGGGGTTGGACTAGATGACCTGCAAGGTCCCTTCCAACTCTGTTAATCTGTTAAGAATTAGGGGACATAAAAAAAAAAAAAGCTTAAAGCAACATGCAGAGCCATGTTATAGGATAGTTCATCCCAGAAGTGGGCTGCATTTACTTTAACAAAGGGTTCACTGCCCCTTTGCAGCGAAAGAAACGGAGCTTCAAACGTGCTCCTAATCAACTCAGGCAGCTCCAGTGAGTACAGCAGGGGTGACACAGATCACAGCTGGGCCAGCCAACGAGCCAGAAAGTTAGTTATAAACAATGGTGAAATGTAAAATTTATTACTACCGGTTCTGTGGGCATGGCTTGGTGGTGGGGAGTAACGTGACTGGGTGGACGTGGCCAACTTTTTTTTGTTTACTTTTAAAAGCATTTTTTCTACAACTTCTTCGGCCGAAGAGGTTGCAGGAAAAAATGCTTTTAAAAGCCTCTGACGATCAGGCAACTCAGCTGGGATCGTCAGAGGCTTTTAAAAGCATTTTTTTTTTCTACAACCTCTTCGGCGCGATCATCAGAGGCTTTTTTTTTTTTACTTTTAAAAGCATTTTTTCGGCCTAAGAGGTTGTAGAAAAAATGCTTTTAAAAGTAAAAAACACAGCCTCTGATGATTGCATGGCTCAGCTGGGCATTGGGGGGGGGGAAGGGATTTTTGCTACCGGTTCTCTGAATCACCCACCGCCATCGCTACCAGATCGGGCGATCCGGTCTGAACCGGGAGCATTTCACCTCTGGTTATAAATGGAAAGCATAGCACAGAGGCAGGTGGGGCAGGGGGCAGCCAGTGATCAGAGCTAAGGGTCGGCCCAAACCCTTGCAACCATGCAACCGCTCACCACTGGTTCACCCTCAACTTCAGTCATATTTGTATTCTTATATTTTCTCTCATACCCTTTTTTCTGTAATTGAGATAATTTTGTGCTGGAAGTGTATTTTTGTGTTTGCCCTTTGTCATTTTTTGTTAAAGTTAATAGCCAGAGATGCCTCGAGGATGGAAGGCTTGTTGCTTCACAACCTCATAACTGTATCCTGATCATTTCTTTTCTGACAATGCCGATGGGATCTATGGAACCATTCATGGAAAGATAATCACTTTGCACTTTGCTTTGTAACACATTAACTGTCCATTGATTAACATTTTAATTAAAATAATAGAACAATATTAAAATCAGTTCAAGATAGGATTCCATATTTCCTCTGTCTATGACAGAGATCATCACAATTGATTGATATTGCGTCTTTTTGAGATCAAAAGCAGCAAACAAAACTATGTAGAATACAGAACAGACTCCACTAATCTCTAGGATTGGAGGAACTGAGAAATCCACTAGGCAGGACAGCAGTGTCAGATGTAAAAACTAGGGGTGCAGCTAGATATACAATTGTAAGTTGAGTGTTGCACACACAAAATTTGGACTTCATTGAGTAGCTTCTGCTGTCTTTGTTCTGACCTAGGCTTCCTGATATAGTAAAAAGCAGACAATTAGTCACAAAAACCCTTTTAAAAATTTTAATGGCTGTGAATTCCTTTCATTCACAGCATGTGCTGAATCACCAAGAGTTTATAAATAGTCCAACAGAAGTCTGCCACAGTCCTTCGGATAAGGCTGGTAAACACCCATCTTTATCTTCTTTGACATGCTGCCGAAGACCTAACTGGCAATTATCTTGGCAAGGCCACACAGAAACACAGAGTCAAAAATGGAGCTTCAAAGTACAAACCGATATCATCTACAACTTTGCTTCCTGCAAAGGCCCACGTGCCTTTGCTTTTCCTTTATGACTTATGGGAGGCCCAATCATCTTCAAGCCTTACTCCAGAGTTGTCCCTTTTGTTTTAACTGTTCTTGCCTTCTGGCAGCTCTGCGCATGTGCTCACTAGGAACAGTCTCCCCCTGTTCCTCTGCTTCTCTGATGTCTGACTCTGGAGGGTCCGGAGTCCACGCAAAACTTCCAGATGGCTGGCCCCATCTCTGCCTCCAACGCAGAGCCCTCGTCTGAGCTTTCTTCAGACTCCAGGACTGGCCCAGCCTCCTCACTGCCTGACTCTGCTGCCAGCTCCGCAGGCTGCTGGCGGACCACAACAGTCTTATCAAATTCAGGGTATTTTGTTATACTATACAACCTGGGAACATGTTATCTGGGTGTTTTCTGTAAGTGGAAATTAGTGTGTGATAGGTGTCAAAATTGGGAAGTATCAGTCAATGCACCATGTTCCCAATTAGATGAAGGATTTTTATGTCCTGCAACCTTCACTTGCTTCTCTCTTGTGCACGAACCAATTAAAAAGGAAGACTAAGAAATCCGTTTCTGGATTTCAACCCTTTGCTCCACTTGGGATGTTATTAATTGCCAGATATTCTATCCAGTTAACACAACCCACCCCGCAATTAATGAATTCCCCTGCTTCTTTTCCCCTCCCACCCAGGCCAGGAAAGGAAGCACTAATTGCTTTCCCCTCTATGGGCATGTCTTTGGAGGACTGGTAAAAAACAAAATAAAACAGTTTTACAAGTTCTCACTTTGTTATGTTGGCTCGCCCCAAGCAATGGATGGACCCAATTGAGTTCCAGAGGGAGCTTGAGATTTTCCTGAGGCAGTTCAGCTGGGGCCTTGGCTTCAGCTAGGAAGATTGACTGTATTGCTTCTATGCAGCCTCTCCCTCTGCATTGATCCCAGTGTGCTCCTAGATTTTCCAAAGGGCTTTGGGAGATGAAATGCCGAACGCAATGCCTGGAGTACTGTTGGATAAAAATAAAGAATGAATTCCACCAAATTCATGGTGATAGAATCAGCCAAAGATTGCTATTTCTCTGCCCTTATTTGCATGTGCCAATAGTCACCCAGTGGCCCTCAATCCCTACTATGGATGTATAGAACAGACTGACAGAACTGAGTGGCTATTTGGCCTCCTCGTGTTGGGGATGTTTCCATTGTTGGTCTTGGATGGATGGGGGAGCACTTCCTTATTCAAGGCTGGTGCTCAACTTGGGGATCTTCTAGATTTGCAGGTACTGCCAGTTACTCATACCCTTGTCACTGTTAAGTCCTCGGGGCTAGGATGCCACCTACAGACTTGCCGTTTGCCAGGAGTTCCTGATTGGCTAAGACGCGAGCAGCCAGGTAGCGGGAAAAACGCAGCCCTGTCATTGGTTCTCCCATCTGTCAGCTCTCTTATTTAAGCAGCTGTCAGACGGCACTTGTTGCTGTTGCCCTCACGGGAGTTTAGCCTGTTAGCTGATATTTCTTGTTAGCAATAAAGGTTGTATTGTTAATTGCAACCTGTTTCACCTCAGTTCCTACCCACCGAGCCCACAACAGAGCAGTCACCTCATGGGACATCTCTTAAAGGCCACCCAGAAGCTGCAGCTGGTTCACAATGCAGTGTCACGAACATAACATGTATTTTTCAGTATGCCCATGTGTCTTTACTGCTGTGCAAGCCACATTGATTGTCAATCATGTTCTGAGTAGAATTCTAGGTGTTGGTTATTGTCTATACAGGGGGGTAGAGAGCCATGGCTCTTTTATGACTTGTGGACTTCAACTCCCAGAATTCCTGAGCCAATTCCCCACCCCTGCTATAAAACCTTATATGGTATAGGGCCCAGAAATCTGAGGGATCACTTGTCTTCTATTTTTTCTGCTTATCTGGCACATTTTGGCAGAACAGATGAACATCAGGCCCCTCTATTAAACATTGTCACCATTGTCATTGTTGTAAGAAAGTGAAGGCTTTTTGGATAAAAATTTGGTGGGTTATGCAAAATGTTTTGAAGAAAAAACTTCAGTTTTTTCCACAATTGTTTTTATTGGGTATAGCTAAGGGTTTTACATTGGGCGAAACAAAGTTGATATTGTATATGGTGACAGCAGCGAGATTACTGATAGGTCAATATTGGAAAAATGAAGCTATGCCCACTATTGAAGAATGGACTTTGAAGATGGCTAGTTTTGCGGAGATGGCGAAGATTTCAGCATATTTAAAAGACCGAACTCAAGAGACTTATGTATGGGAGTGGAAAAAGTGGATAGATTATGTGCAGAATAAATATCAAATTAAGAAATATCAGATAGCTTTTAGCTGAATGAATGTATCATGTAGGGACAAATTAATAGAGTTTTATGAAGGTATAAATAGTATATAGGGGATGGAGGGGTTTAAGTTTTATAAAATGTATTATTCGATTAGGATTTTATATTGTGGAAGTCCGGGGGGGGGGGAAGGAGA
The DNA here is from genome assembly GCF_059756535.1 of Pantherophis guttatus. Classification (NCBI taxonomy): domain Eukaryota; kingdom Metazoa; phylum Chordata; class Lepidosauria; order Squamata; family Colubridae; genus Pantherophis; species Pantherophis guttatus. The sequence continues at coordinate 85,519,585 of NC_142064.1, read as the reverse complement.
GGGCTAGGGAGGGTATGGGGGGCTTGGGGGGGGGGAACTGGGGAGAAAATGTATTTGTAAAACTTTTTAAATAAAAAAATAATAAAAAAAAACATTGTCATCTTATGTGTGACCAAAGAAATGTGCCTTCCTTGTCATATTCCCACCTTCTGAAATAGCATCCCCCCACTACCAGTGATAAGGTAGTATACTCTTTTCTAGGGTTCCAAAAAAATTAAAATAAAATTAATTTAAAGTCTGGCTTTAGTTCACAGGTGTCAAACTGGATTGCATCACGGGCTGGATCGTGATGTTTCGGGCTGGATCGTGACGTTTTTTGCCTTTGTGGAGCTAGGGAGGGCGTGGCCTGTGTGTGACGTATCTGACCCACGGGCCGCCAGTTTGACAGGCGTGCTTTAATTCCAGAACTGGGTTTAATGTAATGTTCTGGGAGGCCCTGTTTTGGTTTTGTATTGCTTTTAAGATAATTTCAGTCTTCATAATCTGTGTGGTTTTATGCTTCATTTGTTTTTATAGAGTGTTTGATTCTGTACACCACTCAGAATCCATTGGGGTTGTGTGGCTATAACACATTTGAAATAAGGAGAAACTTGGCTGTTTCTGAATTTCATACCGTTTAAAGAACAACAATGCAATAGCCAGCATTTCACAATTCACTACAGGTAGCCCTCAACGTATGACTGCATTTGGGTCTAAAATTTCCACTGCTAAGCAAGACAGTTATTACGTGAATTTTGCCCCATTTTATGACCTTTCTTGCCACAGTTGTTAAATGAATCACTGCAGTTGATAAGTTAGTAACCCAGTTGTTAAGTGAACCTGGCTACCCCATTGATTTTGCTTGTCAGAAGATCGCAAAAGGTGATCACATGACTTTGGGACACAGCAACCGTTATAAATATGAACCTTTCATCAAGCATTTGATCACATGACCCTGGGGATGCTGCAAAGGTCATAACTGTGAAAAATGGTCATAAGTCATATTTTTCAGCGCCATTGGAACTTGGGAAGCTCACTAAATGAACTGTTGTAAGTCAAGGACTACCTGTACTGAACCTGGGAGAAAAAAACCTATAAAATTTTCATGCGAAGCAGTCCAGCAGCTACTAAAAAAAAAAAAAAAGACCATTATAAGCAGAAGAGACTTAGGGGGCTACCAACTAGAACCACACACCACAATTGGAATGGAAGCATTTGTGTAAAATGGAATGAAATGGAATGAAATGGAATGAATGCAACAGATGGACCAGACTATCCTCCTGGCACCAGTAGAAGATGAAAGTGGATCATTACTTTGGATGCAGAGCAAAAAAATGTGGATTGAAGACTCCTTCCAAGAAGCTGGAATGGACTGAGAGTGATGTCATCTGTTGTTGTCCTCCTGAAATTGCTAGAATAGTTTGTCCATGTGCTGGGATTAAATTATAGTGCAGATCAGCAGTAAGAGTGATCATGTTAAATCAAGGTGCTTTTAGAACTTGGTGCATTCCGGATATACTGGACTACAACCTCCATAATGCCAAACTAGGCATAGTGATAGAATTGGGCAGAGTTTGTAATCAAGACTGGGTAGGTTGCATTTTAGAAGTTTTGTTACTGAAGGTCAGAATTAAATACGTGTCACTAATGTTGAAGATAATTGTTCTGCTATTGTAAATCAGTATTGGCATTAGTATATGTTAAACGAACAGGGAAATCCAGTTCTTGGTTCATATGTAAATTCATGCACACTCTGCAAGAGCCACTATTAGGAATTTTCTTCCTTCTTTCGGTGCATATATACATGTGGATTTAAGGAGGTAAATATCATCTGAATCATAGGCATTTCCTCAAATCAGTTTCCAGTGCACTAATATTTTAAGGATTTTTTTTCCCTTTAAGTTTGAGAGATTTGAGGCTCTCCAGATATTGTGGGACCTGCATGAAGACAAGCCAGCATGGCCAAAGATTAAAGATGATGGGACCTGCAGCAAAACAAGATCTGGAAATTTATCCCAGCCTTATTTTTTCTGGTGAAAATCAAACCCAACTGGATTCGTGGTTGACCAGTTCCCACAGTTCAAATCTCAAAGAAAGGATAAAGTTTTTAGCCACAATGGTAATTTTCCGTGCAGAAACTTCAGCGTTTTTATCAGGAGTAAAATACTTTTTTTCCTCTTTTTGCTAAAAATTGACAAAAAGATGGATGACACGAAATAGCACTGCACTTAAGTGCCCAATAAGCCTCACAATCCAGCTTTCTGATATGCTGTGCACAAACAGAACAGTTCCAAATCTATTCATTTGATTGCTTTCCCTCTGCCAGAGGCTGCAGAGTACAATGATGTATAACTCTGTAACTCAGCAAAGGGCATTTTCTTTCCTGTTCATTGTTGCTTGAATAAGTTTTTCACAGTAAGAGAGACAATATTTAACAAATGAAGCTATTGTCTTCATGGAAAAGCAGAAAAACAGGCAAGCAGTATTTACTGAGGGTGATCCAATCAGCAGGACATCTGAGCAAGCAAATCTAGAAGTTCTGACTTCTCATAGTGGGTTTTAAATCAACTTCCGCTAAGAGCTGTCTTTTGGAAGGAAGTTCATAATACTAGCGTGATTTTGTTGATGGCTTGATAATTGATCATTCCTTTTGGGAAATGTGCTCCTGCCACCGTCTCCCTCAGGTTCTGCTGGGTTACTTAATTTCAGAGGGGGGAGCAGAGGTGGTATTTAGCCGGTTCGGACCGGTAGTGGTGACCTGCGGGTGGGCCCGGGCGCAATCCCATCCTATATCACTGTGTCTTTGATGCCACATGGATGTGTGGATGGTGCCCACGAGTGAATTGCCATGTTGTTTGACGTTGCATGCATGCATGGATGGCGCATGCTCAGATTTCCGGTGCTGGGCGAACCAGTTGCTACAGTACGTGAAACCCACCTCTGGGTGTGTGTGTGTGTGATGTTTCTGGGATGGATGAGTAAAAGCATGGCAGGTTTGAAGGATCCTTGGGGCTCTCTGAGGCTGGTTGTTTTCTTGCAGTGCATCGGTGCACTGATGATGTTACCTAGTTTGGATAATAAAATGTCTGCAAGAAAACAACCAAGCTCAGAGACTATCAAAGAGCCCTCATTTCAACCCTGAGCTACAAATATCCCCCTTTATTGGCAACGTCAGGTATTTATGTAATCCCAGCAGGTTCAATCAAAGGAAGAAGATTGCCCTGGTTGCCCACCTAAAGGAAGCAGATTTCTCTATCGGGTAACAATGATAAGGAGGATGCTAGGGGTGGGACGATCACTTCATTGACAATGGCAATGCACCATTTCATACCATATAAAGGTAAAGGTAAAGGTTCCCCTTGCACATATGTGCTAGTCATTCCCGATTCTAGGGGGCGGTGCTCATCTCCGTTTCAAAGCCGAAGAGCCAGCGCTGTCCGAAGACGTCTCCGTGCTCATGTGGCTAGCATGACTAAACACCAAAGGCACACGGAACGCTGTTATCTTCCCACCAAAGGTGGTCCCTATTTTTCTACTTGCATTTTTTACAAGTGCTTTCGAACTGCTAGGTTGGCAGAAGCTGGGACAAGTAACGGGAACTCACCCTGTTATGCGGCACTAGGGATTTGAACCACTGAACTGCTGACCTTTCGATCGGCAAGCTCAGCGTCTTAGCTACTGAGCCACCGCGTTCCTCTCATACCATGTAGGAGAAGGTAAATCATTCCTGTATTTTACCAAGAAAATCACATGGATAGGAAAGAGAAAGTGATGAGCCTCTTAGGTCAGATGGCAGTTAACACATATCTGAGAAGAGCTGACAATCCTGACAATCATATGGGAAAAAAATGGCAGTAAAAGATAAATTCTGTAACATTCGGAAGAGAAAGAAAAGTGTCCTTATTCGGAACTTCAACTCAAAGGATAAAATGAGAAAATTTTCAAGAAGCATTTGTTGAATTGGGACCTGATGAAATACAGGCAGTCCTTGACTTACGAACATGACTGAGCCCAAGATTTCTATTCCTAAGCGAGACAGTTGTTAAGCCCCATTTTACTATTTTTTTTTACTGCTTTTCTTGCCACCTTTAAGTAAATCACTGCAGTTGTTAAGTTCATTAAATGGGTCTGGCTTCCCCATTGCTTGTCAGAAGGTTGCAAAAGTTGATCACGTGACCCTGGGACACTGTAACCATCATAGTTTGTAAATTAAGATTATGCAACAAACCGTGGTTTAATGTTACATGTGAGCCAGCCAAGTTGCCTTTTAAACATGATTACTCTGTGCAGTTCTGACCAGCTGATGGAATTGAGCACTGTTTGTAGAAGGCTGCAGAGCGAGGCTGAAAGTTTTACCCTTTCTCTGATTCACTACAAATTGGTAAATGTTGTTCTCCCTGCTTCATTTCTGAAATATCAGTTAGGAAAAACATTTCAGCTCAGCCCTGTTTGATGAAGTAATGGCTATTTTCTTTCTCAGGCTTGGCTATACAGTATGAAAAGAATGCCTGGCAGCTCCGAAACTGGATGCAAAATTGGATACACAAATCTACCTTCTTTAGATCCCTCCCTCCCTCCCTCCCTCCCCCCCCTCTCTCTCTTCTGATTACTAACCTTTTCAGCTGCAAAATTATGCATAAAAATGTGGCAAATCTCCTGAGCCAGTGCTGGTGGGTCATTGAATAAGATTTCCATTGATCATGGATGGGCTTTTATCACCGAGCATTGCTGCCTCCCCCCTTCCCATCTCAAACTTGCAAAATTCTGAATAAATTATATAAAACACTGAATCGTGAAATAAATGGTGCCGATGAAAAGAAAGGGCATACATCCCGTTCGGTTTGCAAGATTTATGCGTCTCGCAGAAGTTGACCTTTTACGGTACATCTTTTAGATTGTCTGTGCCTTTTAATTTCTTTCGGGCGAGAGTTCACACAGCGATTTCCCCGTGGGTGTCGAAGGAGCTACAATCTCTGGCCCGTGATCTACATTGTATTAGAAACTGGCATCGGGTCAAGGGATCTTTTTGCAGAAGGGAAAGATTGTACGACGAGGTGAGAGCTAAAACACGAGGTGTGTATTGTATAAACAGGCCTTCGTTCTCAATTGCTGAGCAGGGAAAGAACCTTTCACCCCCTTCTATTCATCGAGACTTGGCAACTGGAATCGTATTTGATTGCTTGCACATCATTGATAGATTGTCAAACAAAATGATGACTAGGAAAGGTCAGTGCTTATTAGGTGTTGGGAGGAATTGATTGGAGGGGAGCATATTCCCAACAGTTCAAGCTAAATCGTTTTTTTACCAAGCCATAGCTAAGTTAAGTGGGAGGCAAGATAAGGCTGAAAAAACCCAAGAGGGGATTTCAGGTTTTCTTTTTTTTAAATATGGAAAATCGTTTCAAAGATTCAGGGAGCTTATAATTACTGCTGGTAATAGTGTGATAGTACTTTGTGTACTTTTTTTTTTTTTAAAAAAACATTGTTTCATCAACAATGAGCCTTGGTAGTACAGTGGTCTAAGGCACCCTGTTATTAAGCTGGTTATCAAGACCAGCTGCCTGCAATTACTGCAGGTTCGAATCTCGCCAAAGCTCAAGGTTGACTCAGCCTTCCATCCTTTCTAAGGTAGGTGAAATGAGGACCCAGTTTGTGGGGGCAATAAGCTGACTTTGTATAAATATACAAAAAGGATGAAGGCTATTGCTGAGCACATTGTAAGCAGCCCTGAGTCTCCGGAGAAGGGCGGCATATAAATCAAATTAAAAAAACAAACAAACAAAAAAAACCCCTAAGTTTACATGAGAAAAAAGACACAGAATTAGGCTTACCTGAGAGCAAGCACCAGAATCACCAGTCACTCATGTTACTTGTTGCTCCTGCTAAAAAAGCTGGATTGCTCCATTCATGGTTTGTATATTACAGGGGGGTCAAACTCAAGGCCCTCAGGCTGGATGCGGCCCACGGGCCGCTTAGATCTGGCCCACAGGAAACAGTGAAGGACCGGCCCGCAGTGTGGCTCTCCTGAGCTCTGTTTTCATTGGCAGAGGGTTGCAAGAGGCCGTCACAGCTAAAAACAAACCTCGCGAGGGCCATACTCAGTCCTCCCAAGCCGTTGCAGCCGAAAACGGAGATCAGGAGCCAGTTTTGCTGGCAGAGCACTTGGGCCATCCCCGACATGAGCGACATCGAGCTGACCATGCCCACCCTGACAGTGGTGAAATCCAAATTTTTTTACTACCGGTTCTGTGGGCATGGCTTGGTGGGTGTGGCAGGAGAAGGATACTACAAAATCCCCATTCCCTCCCCACTCTGGGGCCAGCCAGAAGTGGTATTTGCTAGTTCTCCGAACTCTCAAAATTTCCGCTACCGGTTCTCCAGAACCTGTCAGAACCTGTTGGATTTCACCCCTGCACCCTGGCCATGCCCATTCCCCCCCGAGGTCAAAGACAACCCTGATGTGGTTCTCAATGAAATTGAGTTTGACACCCCTGGTATATTACATCATATGAAGTAGGGGGGATACTAGGTTGATTCTCATGGAGCAAGCCAGAATCTAAAGCTACATTTTTTTAAAAAAAAATCTGAAACATTTCAGCTACTGTTCTGTGACAACGATTCTGTCATCTTCTATGATGACAGCAGAGTAGCTGTCTGATGCAATATGTCTCAATGTTACATTGTAAACAAAACTGAGAATGGTATATGATTAAATATGAATGTTTAATGTACTGGTGGATGGTAAAATAAGATACACAGACCTAAGTAGCAAATTAAGATTGAGCTTAACATATGTTGGAATAGATTAATTTATAGAAATATGCTGGGAATCACCCAGAAAGAATATGTTGGGAAACAGTTAAATAATAGACAAATATACTGAAAATTAGTCAATTATCTTAATACATAATTATAATTTCTTAATAATAATTTTCTTATTATTTGTTTTATTTATTATTATTTATTATTACAGGGTCTTTGTCTCCTGTAATTACTTTACTAACTCTTCTTGCCCCACGAATCCACAACTGCTGTTTAAGGCTAGGGATCTTACTAGTAAAAATCCATACTCTTAACGTTGTTTCTCACCTGGGTTGGTGTCACTCACCTGGATTCAAAGCACATCGTTCCTTTCTTCTTTCCTCCTGCACAATTCTTTTTCAGTTTGTCCCAGCTTTGTGGCAGCTGCCATGGCTGCCACCCGCTGCCGCCGACTCACAGAGGGTTCCCTCCGACCTCTGAGGAACTTGCCTGTTCCTCTCGGTCGTCCAAGGCACCCCTCTTCTCCCCCCATCCCTGCAAGATGGGTTCAGTCTGAAGACCCATTGGTGGCAGTTCGGCAGCTGGGGTTTTCGCAGGACTCCTCAGAGCCCGCTATTTCCCCGACTGTCTCCCTGATTGCATTTTTTATATTGCACTAAATCAGGGATCCTTAAACTACAGTCCCTGGGCTGGATATGTGCAATGAATGATTGTATTACTGCAGAGAGTCTCCCCCTTTGGGGTCTTTTTGTGTGGGTCAGAGGGGAACAGAAATTCCAACTTGGGGTCTGCTTCAGTGCGGAGCTTTGGGCAAAGGCTGGAGGGAAGAGCCAGGCAGCCTTGTTCCAGTGGAACCGCAGTGAGACTGTATCATGGCCTGGAATGACTGACCATCTCAGCCCGCTGAGCCTCCAGGTGCCGATACCTGGTCTTGTACTCCCTCTGCTTGGAAAGCTTTTGCTCCTAGTCCTGAGTGAAGTGCTTCTGCTGAGCCTCCTTCTCGGTCAGATCCAATTTGAACTGAGCCAGTTGTTTGGCCAACTCTTTCTTGTGGTGGCTGCTTAGCTCCAACAACTGCTTCGGTTGGGGCTCTAAGGAGCCTGGGCAAGGAGACGAGAAGTGGCTGACAGGACAGGGGGTGAGTAGAGGCTGGTGAGGTGCCCCTTAACATGAATGACATCAAGTTGGCCACACCCACCCAGTCACATGACCACCTAGCCACGCCACCCAGCCAGTCATTAGGCAGAGCATATTAGTGGTCCACGGGAGTTAAAATTATGAATTTAGTGGTCCCTGAGGTCCGAAAGGTTGGTGACCCTTGTACTAAAGTGTCTTTCCTCACAGAAAAACATAAAGTAGGGCCTAAAGAATTCATCACCTTGTATTGTTTCTTTCTTCCTTTTTTTTTAAATGAATATAGTCTGCCCATCTAACTAAACCTCTTATCCCCTTTGTACCTCCTCCACACACTCCACAGCCACAGTCTTTAGCAAATCCCACAATTATTGTTTTTCAGATAAATCAAGGCACCGAGTTGGAAGCTGGGTATAATAAATGTCTTAACGGTACATAATTCTTTCGTCTGAAATTATATAGCTTAAAGAAAAAGGCTGCTCTCTTTGCAAAGCGTTGACATTTAGAGGGTTTTAATGTCGGCTTTAAGAACAATAATAGCTAATAATAAAAAATTTCATCTATCAATAATACAACGCCTCCTTTTTTCACTTGTGCTTGTCTCTAGGCTAACATAATTCAAGGGAAGTGTGTCCTTGAATGTCATATCACCCTAAAATTATTATCCTTGATATCATTAGCTACCTATTCATCTCACTTCATCTTCAAAGAATGATATTTTTTTTCAGTCAGTTGAATGCGATATGATGAGGATGCTGCTGTTGATATTGTGCACAATTCATTCATCCCCAAATTATCTTCGGGCAGACAGATTTTACAGTTTTTATAGTGGGTTAGAAACTTGCTAAATCTATTAACTCTGAAACAATCACAGGAGTCACAGATCACATTACGCCACATGATTAATTTGTTTGGGTTTAGCATCTTGCAGGAATCAAGACACGGGGCTGGTGAACTCTGCCATTATAACCTATTAACAAACTATGCCTTAGCATGAACTCTTGCATAATGTTGGCGTTTTTATCTTGCACTAACCCCCAAGATTCAATTTTTTAAAATTTGCCACATAAATTCTCCTCCTCCCTTTTACTGAAGACATATACAAGAAGCATCTACGAATAATGATTCCAAAGTAAGTCTTGTTGAATTTAGTTGCCTCCAGTCATTAAGTTTTTCCTTCTAATCCTCTTACCCTCTTGATCAATTCTGTTTTCTCAATGTTTTTCCTAAAATTCATTATCCAGAACTATATTATCCTAATTTGGTATGGTTTATGCAGAATAGAGAGAAATTACAACTTCTCTTGATCTTAACACTGCTGATGATACAATGTAGGATTGTATTTAGGATATTTTTCCAGGCACATCAGTTAGTACATAGTGCATCCAGTTTTGGTCACCACACTATAAAAAGATGTTGAGACTCTAGAAAAAGTGCAACCAGGATGATTAGGGAACTGGAGACTAAAACACATGAAGAATGGTTACGGGAACTGGGCATGGCTAGTCTAGTGAAGAGAAGAACAGGGGAGACATGTTAGCTGTGTTCCAATACTTGAGGGGCTGCCACAGAGAGGAAGGGGTCAAGAAATATGACTAATAAAGCTATTTTCCAAGGCACCTGAAGGCCAGACAAGGAATAATGGATGTAAACTGATCAAGGAGAGAGTCAACCTAGAAATAAGGAGAAATTTTCTGACAGTGAGAGCAATCAACCAATGGAACAGCTTTCCTTTGGAAGTTGTGGGAGCCTCATCACTGGAGGCTTTCAAGAAGAGATTGAACTGCCATTTGTCAGAAATGGTGTAGGGTCTCCTGCTTGGGCGGGGAGTTGGACTAGACGCCCTACTAGGTTCCTTCCAACTCTGTTAATCCAATCATATGACTCATCCTACCCTTTCTTTTTCTTTTAAAAATTTCTGCAACACAATCTCATTCCTCCTCCCCCTGCAAAGCAAAAGCCCAAATATAGTCTCAATGCAAAGATGAAAAACTGAAAATTAAAAACCCAACTTCTTCTGAAATTTGCAATTAGATAAGGAAGATTAAGGAATGTGGAGCTTTGTCCATCACATAAAAACATTCCCCATAACCCCTATAATTTAACAATATGTTTAAAGTGCTTAAATACAGCCTCTTCTTAGAAAATTTGTGACTGTAGAAGTAATATTAATTTTAACAATATTTATTCTTTCCCATAAACTCATAGGAATTTTCAATGTCTCTTTATATCCACATGAGTAAAATAATCTAGAGTATTTAAATCTGGATCAAATCAGTAGGTTTATTTTAATCCAATGAAGCTGTCACTGCCAATTCAAATTATTATATTTCTAAATTAACAGTCTAATTTTGGCTGAAGCTTGTCTTCCTTTTATAAAACCAGATTATGCAGTATTAATATACATTTGCAATCTCTGTGCCAGAGTTGCTGTCAACATTTTAACATTGATATTTATCAGAAAAATCAGGCAAAAGCTTTACCTGGTTATGTTGTTATTATTATGTAAGCTTCATAAAAAAAAAACAGAAAAATTCTATTTTAGAAGAATCATTATAGACTTCCAACAACACAGGAGTAAAAGTCCATATATACCTAACCATACCATTCTATAGGGGGGAAAATCCGTCTGGACCAGTAATCTTCTCTATTTTTATGGGTTTACAGTAGTAATGTCCATTATTTTGAATTGGCTTCCTATGATCTGATTTCTAGCTTGTTAAGGCATCAGGGTAGAAACCAGAAGACTATGAGTTCTAATCCCACCTTAGGCACAAAGCCAGCTGGATGGCTTTGGTCCAGTCAGACTCTCTCAGCCCTAAAAAGAAGGCAATGACAAACCACTTGTCCAAAACTTTACCAATAAAACTGTAGGGACTTCTCTAGATAGCAGTTACCAGGAAGCCACCAAATCAGCAAAATATGGTGTTTTTGTATTTCATTAAAAAAAAAAAATCATCAGGAACCATTACATCAGAATGATAGAATCCAGTTATACTAGTCATTACTAGGATAAGAAGCTAAAATTAAATTGTGAAAGTGTTAGATTGGTGCAGGGAAAAGAATATGAGAGCAGCGAGTGGTCCGTTCAGCACTTTATTTAGAGAGAAACAGAACAGCCGACTGTGCTGTCGGGCTCGCCTTATAAAGGGAGTCGGCAGGCAAGCCGGCCAATGACAGATCTTCAAATCTCCCGCCGGTGGACTAGCCAATCCGGCGGGGATGCCCATATATGAACATAACAGAAAGCTTTTGGAATTTTCAGTAAAGGTGTTTTTTTCTTTGTAAATCTCTCGTTCTTATACTTACAGAGCACAATTGGTGCTCTGCTATTTGCAATAACCTTGCTATTTAAGCAGCAGCAGAATGCAACTTAAGAATCTTGTGATAATCAAATCTTCAGCAGATAAACAATGGAACTCCCAGAAATTCTTAACTTTCTTCTGAACAAGCAGCTAATGAAATCAAAATTAATGCTTCGTTTTTAAGATCAAGGCCATATTTTGGTGATGTATGCACCTTCTACTTTAATTGAGATGCCAAGATAAATAATACTTGGCTTCCCAAGCTTCCAATAAGCAAACCTCATTTTTTCCCCCTTACATTAAAATCTCTAGCCTTAAAAATGTTTTATTCAGAATAACCTTCTCCAAAAGGAGCCTCTCCTTTGAGTTTCCGTGTGAATTACTATTGTAAATGTATTTCTCGGAATTGTCACATATGCATTATTCTTAGAGGGAAAGTATCTGCTGAGTTTCTGCATGAAAAATTACTGAGAGATTGTTTTACATTGATACAGTTTCTCAGTCAAATTACAACAAGAACCAGCTGGAAAGAAGTAAAACCAGAACTGTAAATGGCAGGAGGCATTCTGTTCTTTATAGTCTGGCTTCATTAGACTTTTGCTTTGTAATCTCTCTTTTTTACATCATTTTCTAACAATTCTCTAAAATGTGATGGTCTCCCATCCTTAAATATCAACAACACTAATATATAACCGCACAGAATGCAAACAAGACTTCAGGGTGAGCTCCTTGATCTAAAGCAAGATTTTTCTGTTATGCACTGTTATTTCGTTTAATAGTAGTGCTTTCAGCCAGTTCACAAAAAAACATTTTTTGGTGCCATATTTTAATTCCAGGCCAATTTTTTTTTTTTAAAAAAAATCCTTGTCTGGACGGGATAGTGTTCTTGAGTGGCTAGAGCATCAAATTCTTGTGTCATTAGAGCTCATTAACTCTTCTGAATGCCTGAGGTTGACCTTACCCTTAAAACATGACTATGATGACGATGATCCCTTCTGTACAACTATTATCCCTCCATCTACAGGCAAAAGCCACATTTTAAATACCATCTCCTACAGCATGAGATTATCCTGTCTTCTGTTAGTTCAATAGCAATCCTTTTCCTTTATCTAACTCATTTTGCTGTTTTGGTCAAAATTACTGTGTTATTTGGATTGGACCACTTTTGACTTCAAATGAAGACAGCAAGCACATTTGCTTATGAATTCAGCAGGTCTGTTGCCACATTGCAGATTTTGCTCAAAAAAATAATCTTAATTGCCTTTCATCTGAATTTCAGATTTACTTGGATTCATTAAATTTATACTGAACTTGTGTACCATTTGATTAGAAAAAGGTAAGGCAACATAATCCCATCTATATCAATGATACTGTTTTGATCCTTGCTGGGTTCCCTGACTCACTTTGCTAAAATTATTTTAATTAATAAAAATAACTTGGCATGCTTTGAGAAAAAAAAAACCCATTATTTTTAAGAAAACATTAAAGGCATATCGAGGCTGTATAGGGAGGCTTACTTTATTTATAAGCCATAAATTGGAACAAAGACAGAAACGAAAGAGGAGCAAGGTGTTCAAAGATAATGAATTTGCACTTCCCTTTGTAAATCTGCATCACCCTCCTTGTTTTGGGATGCTTTTTGTAAGCTATCTAGGATGCCCCAGAACTGTAGAATGAAACAGGAAAGTAAACCTATATTAAATTTCACTTAGAACTTTTTGTATTTCTTCAATAATATCCAGTGATTTGTCTGGATTTTTGCAGCCAATCCTGGAAGGTTGTATGAATGGTGGGAATCCATCTTATTAGTTTGCCTTCCAGGATTGGTGGGCATGGCATGGCTTGGTGGCTGTGGCTTGGTGGGAGTGGCAGGAGAAGGATACTGTAAAATCTCCATTCCTTCTCCAATCCAGGGGAAGGTTACTGCAAAATCCTCATTTCCAGCTGGGACTTGGGAGGCAGAGAATAGATGGGGGCGGGGCCACTCAGAATTTTTACTACCGGTTCTCTGAACTACTCAAAGTTTCTGCTACCAGTTCTCCAGAACTGGTCAGAACCTGCTGAAACCCACCTCTGATTCCCACCCCACTCCAGGGGAAAGATACTGCAAAATCCCCATTCCCTCCCGATCAGCTGGGACTCGGGAGGCAGAGAATAGATGGGGGCAGAGGCAGGGCCAGTCAGAGGTGATATTTATCAGTTCGCCGAACTACTCAAAATTTCCACTACTGGTTCTCCAGAACTGTTCAGAACCTGCTGAATACCACCTCTGCGTGGTAACCATTTTGTGAACAGGATAATCCTTATCCTCAATTGCAGTTTTCTGCCTGAGAATGGATGACATGCTGTGAAGATTAGTCTCAAAGTTGCTTACTAACTTAGCAAGACTATGTCTTGAGCATGCTTGATAACGTTCAGAGAAATATCTTAGGGAATAGAGAGAAATGCTACTACTCTGGCACTCTTAATAGATGTTCAAGTCCTGCCAGTTATTGGAAATTGCTGGCAGAGATCTTAACTATCAAAAGTATATCTTGCCTTAATAGCTCATATCCCAGCTACCTTAAAATTAGACTATTGCGTTGTTGCTCATTAAGGACTTATTCTTGACAAGCATCTGGAAATAGAAATTGGAAGGGAGTAAAGCCATTAGATTGCTATTGGAGCTTGGCATTTTGATCGTGTTTTTTTTTCTTTTAATTAAAACATACCGGATGCATTTTAACTGTGGGCTGACTTCAATTCAACACTCTGCTGTCGATTTTTCAAAAAGCTTTTCCCAACCTGGATACCTCATGGAGTATATATCAATTATTATAAAGCCTGTATAACTGAGGGGGACACAGGTTTGGGAGATTGTTTAAAGCAGAGGTCTCCAACCTTGGCAACTTTAAGACTTGTGGACGTCAACTCCCAGAGTTCAAGTCCACAAGTCTTAAAGTTGCCAAGGTTGGAGACCCCTGGTTTAAAGCCATATTCATTTATGGGACTTGGCTGCTTCAAAACATCAGGTTCTTCTACCTGATTCTTCTAGAATCTAGATGTTTAGATTCTAGAATCTACCTGTTCTTTCTCATGTGTTTTCAACATCTAATAAGTCAGTATTTCAACTCTTTAGGCCTGATCAAGCTGGACAGTCAGGTGCAGGTGATTTGTGAAATAATGCCTACTTTGGGGAACATTGTGCCAACTGAGATTTGTCAAGCTCCATCAGTATATTGTTTGACCTGGCATGTAAACCATGGCTTTTATAAATTTAATTCCAAGCTGGTTATTAACCTTCTCTCAGACCTATTTCTGATGAGAACATATAAAAAGAAATCTTTCATCCAGTACACCTGAACGTCAGTAGATTCAATGTGGTGATGGACGCTCCCTTGAGTCATTTTTTAAAAAGAGATGAAACAAATTCACAGAAAAGCTCTGACACCTTAGTCACAACTATTAAATGGAAATGAAATGAAACATCATATTCCAGAAGTGTCTACTTGCCTTCTGTTGAAAGGGAAAAAATTTTATCAGAAGATGGATTCTTATTCCAGACCAGAGAGCTGTCATGATCTTAGTCTTGGTCTTTGGCAAAACATGGTTCTGTCATTTAATATTCATCTATATTAAACCATACCTTGACTTATGACCACAATTGAGCCCAAAGTTTCTCTTGTTAAATGAGATATTTGTTAAGGTTTTGCCCCATTTTATGATCTTCCTTGCCACATCTTGTTGTTAAATGAATCACTGGCGTTAAGTTAGTAACACTGTTAAGTGAATCTGGCTTCCCCTTGACTCATCAGAAGGTTGCAAAAAGTGATCATAAGTGTCCCCCAGGACACTGCAACTGTCATAAATATGAGTCCGTTGCCAAGTAGCTGAATTTTGATTATGTGACCATGGGGGTACTGCAAACATTATGTGAAAAATGGTCATAAGTCACCAGTGCCATTGTAACTATGAACAGTCACTAAATGAATTGTTATAAGTCGAGAATGAGGTGTATTGTATCATTTTACTCACTCCCTCTCTCAGGTTTCTCTTAGCCCCTGTTAATCCATTTCACTTTTTTCACTGCAAAACCCCATTGATTCATCTTAATCCTCTGCTCCCCTCTTCCTCCTCCTTCTCCTCCTCCATAACCATGCACATTAAAACCTCATCCATCATTGTTTTGTCTCCAGCTTTTTAATCAGGCCTGTGTGCATATTGGTTTGAGCATGTGGCAGTTTAATTACCCTCTTGAATACACGAAACACATCTTTGTCATATCTGCTTATATCTGAAGAGAGCGTCTTGCTATAATGCTAATTAAAGTGGGATGATGACAATTTCTCTCCATACTCAAATTATACCCCATCTGTCTTGTCCCGTGTTCACTCTTTGGATTAATCGAGGGTTGGGAAAGGTTGTTTCCTTGGAGTTTTACCTAATGCAGGTGGGAAGATTTAGTTTTAATGAAGTTGCAGGTAAAAGAGGAGGAGGAGGAATAAAAATCACGTCTGCCAAGTTAAAGGAAAATTTTAAAAGCTTTCTTCTTATTTTTTTTTCTAATCTGTCTGGCTATCCATCTCTGCACTGATTTCATGGGTCATAGTTTCTGAAAGCAACATAAAACAGCAGGCAATTCTTTTTCCACTGCTTACATCCTTTGTAATGAAGCAGCAAGCACTTACAAGCTATCGGGGACCTATTTATCATAAACAAAGCATCTCCAGAACGTTGGCTTTTAGGCACTTACAGGACAAGCCAGTGCCTGAACCAATACAGAAAAGTTTTTAAAGAAGAGGAAAAGAAAACCTGACATTCTTTTTAATGGACCAGACCTCCCTTTCCCTTATTTTTGTTTCAGATCCAGTGATCCACTTGGAAGAGATTATGTTCCTTTATTTGGCATTTTTCCAATGTTATATCACTTGTTCCATTGAGGCTGGAGCTACCTGAGCGACCACACTTACCTGATCCTCTGAGAGATATTTTGCTTCCACAGGTGGCAGCTCTTGACTGAGCTTATCTGTAGCAGAAGCTAAACAGGACTTATTTTGGTTAGTACTCCTCGGCAGTTAGTACTGCCAGGAAATTTTAGAAATTCTAGGCTAGACAGGGAAACAGTTTAAATTAAAGGAGACATTACCATACAGATTAAACTGCTTAAAGATACTTAGTTTATTTGTAATGATCTATGTCGGCAACAAATTGAATGGAAAGCTTTATTTTATCTATAAATAAAACTTTATCTCTACTTTTGGGGATGGTTTATCTGGAAGTATTTCTGAAAGTCCCTTGAATGGTGAAAGGTGACATACAGTAAGAAATCTTTTAGATCAGTTCTTTGCAGTAAACCAGTCTTGTTATAAATGGTTTTAGAGCTCTAGCGTGAAACATCCTTGTGGTTTCTAAACAAAGTTTATGGCTCAGTGTGATATATGAACCCAGCTGGCAGGACTTATATAACAAAGCATTAAACAGTAGCTTAGTGTGATAATGTGAAAGCCAACAGTTAAGTGTTTCTCAAACCTGACAACTTTAAGATATGTAGGCTTCAACTCCCAGAATTCACTCATATGCCTTAAAGTTACCAGCTCTGAGAAACACTACAACAGTTGCTTATTCAGTAGACCATGTTATATAATGATGCCCAGCACAATTTGACCTAGAAGACAATCTATTATGCATAGTATGATATTTTAGAATTTCACAATAAAATGTTTGATTCAAACCCAACCCAATCTAAATCTTAAGCCAATCTTAAGGATAATATTAGGAACTTTAACTGGATTTCTGCTCTTGAAACATGTTGTCATTACTAGTACAACAAGGGTGCCAAAAGTGTGATTTAGGGATTCCATGTAGTTCACCAGTATCCATTTTGTGCCTTTTAGGAGCTCTAAAATGGAGATAGATCTATTAAAGAGATAGAAGTTACATTTTCTGAAGCTCGATCTTTTACGTATTGACTCAAAAATATGCTCCAATAAATTTAATGAGCAACATTAGGGTCATTTACTTGAGGGTAAATTATCTTTATTTGGTGGAGTTGACATATAAAGTATGGATGTAATAGTGCATTATAAAAAGCAACTAATATGCAAAGTTATTGTTATCATTCATGTAATAACGGTTAGTGGATAGTATGTTATGGTGATTTATCACCAAAACTGCACTTTACTAGAAACATAACTACGTTTGAGGAAAATTGGTGCAAGGATATGGTGTATAATGGTTACCACTAGATTCCTTTTGTTTCCATTCACACAGAGCTTCATATGCAAATATAACTTCATGCTGTCATGCCTGGAAGCCATATTACCTGTTTGCCTTGAGGATCCAGGCCTGCCACAATCATACCGTGGGAAGTTGGGAGTGGGGATTGCATGAGTGAAGCAGAGATAGCCATAACAAACCTCTCTAAGAGAAGTTCAAGGCCATGGTGTCCGGCAGCTGTGCAAAGAAGAAATTTGAGGATGTCTTCTGTTCGGGAAAGAACTGATTGGAGCTGTGGTGGACATGTGGAAGATGTGAGCAAGGTCTTCAACTTTCTTTTGGGTGAGGAAAATCCAGAAGCTTTCAGATTCAGGTTTTCCCAGATGTGCCAATATGACATCCCTAATAAAAGTTAGCTTTGAGGAACTTCAAGCCTCGGAGTTTGATTTCGTTGGAAATCAACCCTGATACATGCACCTAGAGAATACATTACCATTTATTTCCATACATTATGTCATATACACTTACTAGCGTAACTTCCCAAGGCATAGAATTTGTATACTGTTTTTACAACATAAAAAATCATAGTAGAAACAGAAATTTATAAATCCATATTTCAAATATTTCTTTCAACAATCATATATAATACTGTACTTGATAAAACAAGCCTAGGGTTCAAGTTTTTGCACAGCTAAAAAAACGTGCATTTTCTGACTCAAAAGGATTATTCTTTGCCCCAGAAGTTATGCAAGGGGTCTTGGGGTAGGATCTAAAAAACTTTCATGTCTGTTTGATTGTTTGTAATGTTCACTTGGATGAAACGGTGCATCATGGGGCAAGCATTTTTGAATCAATTACCTCAAATAGCTTAACTTGTGGAATGTGTCCAAAATCCAGGATCCATGGCTCCCACGGGATTGTCATTTGAGAAAGTTGTGGCCATTTCAGTGCTACCACACTGCAATAGTCAGCCCCAGTCAGCTGCAGTCATGTGATCATCATTTCCAATGCCCCCCACCAGCTTCCTAGAAAGAAAAGTCAATGGGGAAGTCAGCAGTAAGTCAGAAGTCATTCCCACTCCCATTGCTTTGTTTACTCACCCATGGTCATCCTGTTTCTTTCTTTAGACAAATATCTCTGACGTGATAGAGAAACTAATAGGTCTAAAATTGGTGTGATGGGAAACCCACCGACACCCCCTCAAATTAAAATAGAAAGTGGACTGAATTTGGCTAGAAGTTGCATGGAAAAAAATTCCCACAATGTCCCCCTAGAATGGTTGTAACTTAGTTTTTCAACTAAGGAAACTGGCATTTTTATTATGTGGGCATCTATTATAAACAAATGACAACAGAAATACATCATGCTGAATAAATTCATTCCAGAGGAAGAAGTACTGATTTAGACTCATCAACTGCTGGGCGACGATTCTGATTCCATGATTAGGGCAGAGGATAATGATTTTAAAATTTGCCCAAGGAAAAGCCGCTGGCTGTTGAACTCACTGAGATGTATTTCTAGAATTGCAGTCATTTTTCACCAATGTTCTTCATAAGACAAGGCTTCATCTCTAGTTTTCACTTTATCATTTCTCCAAATTGAGCATTAATGAATACATTATTTTTCGTCAGCTGAACGTAATGAAGGGATGCTGGAAGATCACAGATTGCATAGCTGTCAGCTACCTAAGTACAGTCATAGTTTTGGGCAGCTGATTCAGCCTGTAAAAGGTTCTCTGAAAAAATGTTGGGCTTCTACTTTGATGCCATTTGGACATTGGACTGGTTGCAATAGTAGTCTCATAGCAGCAGGAGGAACAAGGAGAAGCACTCCTTCTTTAAGGAAATATAAGCAGTGATGCCCTGACTTCTTCCTTTGACTAAGGATGCCATCATTCAGTTTGATGTTGATGCCGGAACATAGAAACCAGTGGTGGGATTCAGCTGGTTCGGGCTGGTTCAGACGAACCGGTAGTTAAATTCAGTGGTGGGATTCAAGTAATTTAACAACCAGTTCTCTGCCCTAATGATTTCTTCCAACAACCAGTTTGCCAAATTGCTCAGAAAGTTAACAACCGGTTCTCCTGAAGTGGTGCGAACTGGCTGAATCCCACCACTGGTTAAATTGCTGGCTGTCTCCGCTCCTCCCCACCCCTTTCAGGAGTCCCCATGCACCCCATTTTGGCTCCCAGGTAAGTGCAGGGAGGCCTACTAGACCCAAAACGGGGTGCAGAGGGGTTCAGCACCCCCCTGGCCTGTTTTTGCTCTCAGGAGGCTTCAGGGAGGCCTCCTAGGCCCAAAATGGGTTGCGGGGGGGGGCGTGTCCCCCCACGGCCCATTTTTGCTCCCAGGGGGATGCAGGAGGCGGAATGCTGCCTTTCATACCCCCAGCCACGCCCATGGCCATGCCCACCCAGCCAGTCATTAGGGCAGCGAACCATTTGTTAAATTATTTGAATCCCACCACTGATAGAAACCAATGTAAATTGAAGAGAGGATGGGATAAGGGAATGGCCAATACTACAATATATTGTAGAGATGCTGGATGCAGTGATGTTTTCCAGGATATGATGCTGATTAGTAGTAGAGGAGTGAGGCCAAGGATTTTTGTTTTTAGACAGAAATTACTGCTTTGGACCCGGGCTTTTCTGATACAGAATAGTGTTTTTTATTCTCATAATATTGTTGTTGCTTATACCTAAACAAATTTAAGCAAAAACATCACAAAACACATTTCATGAATTTTTTACATGCCCACAAACATAATAAATGCTCCTTCTTGTTAGTTACATAACATAAGGTTGAAGAACTTTTTACACTTCTATAAAATGATGGTCATTGATTTTTCTGGTGACATGTCCCAACGATACATCATTTTATAAAAACTCTCTTTAAGTATCACATAGTATAAATTTCAGTCCTTTCAACCACATTCTCTCACTGATTCATGTATATATTATAACTGAATTT
This sequence comes from Pantherophis guttatus, assembly GCF_059756535.1. Taxonomy (NCBI): domain Eukaryota; kingdom Metazoa; phylum Chordata; class Lepidosauria; order Squamata; family Colubridae; genus Pantherophis; species Pantherophis guttatus. Next base: position 85,499,241 of record NC_142064.1, on the reverse strand, counting down.
TTAAGCCCCTTTTGCATACATTCTTTCACTTGTTCCTCTTCTTTCATATTTCAATAAGAATATATACATTTTAGCAGTAACACGATCCTCACTTGTACATTAGTTCCATTTCAAATTGAGCCTTGCATTGTTCAAAACCAAAAGTTTTTATCTACTTTAAATCTTTCTAATAATTGTACATACAAAAACCATAAACAAGGAGTTTGAATTCTAAGTGTTGATTAGCTCTTAATATAATGACAAACAAAATATTTGGGATTTCTGCAGAGGCTCCCCCCCCCCCACATTTGTTTTCAATTGCAGAAAGGCTCTTTGTGGCATTTTAGTGAAGTGACAGCTTCACTAAATTCGGTAGGCAGCATCTCTACCCATTACTTGGATATTTGTGGGATTTCAGCTTGTGGAAGATTTTTTCCTCCCACATTGTCAACCACTATTTCAGTCTACTTACAGATGCCTTGCTTTGGGGGGTCTTGGGAGAGAGAATCTGTGTGGCAGACAGTGGGAACATAAATGAACAAACAAGCCATATTAGGCTGGAAGCTTCAATGCTGCCATTGACAGTGTGTTGAATGGTTTCAATAGCTCATTAAAACAAGCAAATGAACTCCCATTTATTTGAACTTTTGAAAAATGCTTTACTGGCTGATAAGAGAAATGAGGTCTAAATTCAAAAACAATACATGAGACAGGTCAACCTTGCATGTCTAGTAGAAAGTAGATCTTCCTTGGTTCGTTGTTCCAAGGTAGTAACCAGTGGTGGGTTTCAAATTTTTTTACTACCGGTTCTGTGGGCGTGGCTTGGTAGGCATGGCTTGGTGGGCGTGGCAGGGGAAGGATACTGTAAAATCTCCATTCCTTCCCCAATCCATGGGAAGGTTACCGCAAAATCCCCATTTCCTCCCGATCAACTGGGACTTGGGAGGCAGAGAATAGATGGGGGTGGGGCCAGTCAGAAATTTTACTACCGGTTCTTTGAACTACTCAAAATTTCCGCTACCGGTTCCCCAGAACTGGTCAGAACCTGCTGAAATCCACCTCTGGTAGTAACACTTCCTAAGGGATTTGGGTGAATATATTTTTATAAAAGCAGCGTATTGGATTAGAAATTCAGAACAAATGAAATTGTTTCCATCTGATAAACAGGTATTATGAAAACCCTGCAACCGTCTTCTGCACTTCCGTTAAAAAAGAAAGACATATTGTTGGCACCTCAGAAAGGACTTTAGTGGAATGTGCACACTATGGTGAGGTGTACGATTACCTATTTTTCACCTTACCTCTTTAGCACATAATATTATCAGGTTATTAAGCTTCATTCGGTATTCCAAAGGGCGAAAAAGCCTATTGTATTCCAAAGGCATCAGAGTCAGAAACCTAAAAAACAAACTCAACTCAACTGACATCGATAATGAACATTTATTTGAACATTTGAAAAATGTTTTACTGGTGAATAGTAAGATGTGATGAATTGAGTCATTTAAAAATATTAAATATGAGAGGCGGATGATTGTTCTTTAGATAGTGCTATTTATGTGATGGCTTCTTCACACATTTAAGTGAGTCACTGGAAATTGTACTCTCTATATTCAACTACTCCATTCTTTACATTTTTTTAAAAAAGGAACTGCCAGAAGCATAATACACTGTATGCATGTATACGTCAATAACTTCATAAGGTCTTAAATTCATGCAGCAAGGAAGAATTGCCAGCAGTTGGCAGCATCCACATTTGATTAATAATAATAAAGTTGATAGCTATGTCAGTGGAGGCAGTTTTGATTCTTACTCATACCAGTGTTAGATAGAGACTTTAGTTCAGTGGTGAAATCCAAATTTTTTTACTACTGGTTCTGTGGGCGTGGCTAGGTGGGTATGGTGTGGCTAGGTGGGCGTGGCTTGGTAGGCATGGCAGGGGAAGGGTAATGCAAAACCTCTATTCCCACTCCACTCCAGGAGAAGGATCCTGCAAAATCTCCATTCCCACCCCACTTTGGGGCCAGCCAGAGGTGATATTTGCTGGTTCTCTGAACTACTCAAAATTTCCACTACCAGTTCTCCAGAACCTGTCAGAACCTGCTGGATTTCACCCCTGCTTTAGTTGTGTAATGTTGCCTATCATGGTCAGTTGTGTAAGGGGACATATTAATTAGAAGGATAGGGCAGTGCTGCTCATTTAATAAATAGCAATAGCACTTAAGACTTATATATCACTCTATAGTGCTTTACAGCCCTCTCTAAGTGGTTCCCCAAGTCCGCATATTGCCCCCAACAATTTATATCCTCATTTTACCAACCTTGGAAGGATGGAAGGCTGAGTCAATGTTGAACCTCTCGGGATTGAACTCCAGGCAGTAGCCAGAGTTAGTTTACAATAGTCTGCAATATTGCATTCTAACCACTGTGTTACCAAGGCTCATGCTGGTGCAAATACCATACAGTAGACCATATACAGGTGGTCCTCGAGTTATGACCACAATTGAGCCCAACATTTATCTTGCTAAATGAGACATTTGTTAAGTGAGTCTTGCCCCATTTTATGACTTTTCTTGCCACATTGGTTAAGTGAATCCATGCAGTTGTTAAATTAGTAACGCGGTTGTTAAGTGAATCTGGTTTCCCCATTGACTTTGCTTGTCAGAAGGTCGCAAAAGGGGATTACGTGACCCTGGGACACTGCAACTGTCATAAATGTGAGTCAGTTGTCAAACATCAGAATTTAAATCACACATCCATGGGGATGCTGCAACAATGGTCATAAGTGTGAAAAATGGTCAAAAGTCACTTTTTTCCAGTAAAGTTGTAACTTTGTCACTAAGTGAAGCGTTGTAAGTCGAGGACTACCTGTATTTGCTTCAAGAGGCCTATAGTATACAGAATTGCTCATGGAACAGTGTGGATTAATATATTATGCAACTCCTATTGTACCTGCTGTTCCATTTTTTGTTCTTCCTTACATGCTGAAGAATACAATGTGTGAGAAATCAATTTTCCCTTATGTGAATAAACTTTAAATCAAAGTGTTTTGATTCCATATTTAGATCAATGTAGGAACAGAAACAGGAAGAGTTCAACTGTTAGCCTTGAGGGTCAGTTTAATATGGTGGCTCAAATACCGGCCTGATTTCTTCTCGCTTTTTCAAAAGTGATTTGGTGGTGGGTTTCTTTCTTTTCTGCTTTTCTTTCATAGAGAGATAGAAAAACAGGCATCAAAGTCCTTTTAATTAACGTAGACACACAAACTTCACAAATTTAGCAACAAAGAAAGCAGAATTTCTGGCTAATCTCCCTAAGAAGCTGCCTCAATAATCCCAGATAAGAAATTGACAGATGTACCGCCCTAGCAAAGGAAAAAAGAAAAAAAAAAAGAAATAGCTGCTGTTAAAATTGCTGGCTCTGTCATTAGAAAAGGCACTTGTTGGCAAGCTTTAAAAGATCAAATACACCCAAAAGTCTCCTGGAAATAAGCATTTCTTTTCATGCTCTAATGTAATTAGCTACCACCCACACAAAAACCTCTTTAATTAAAAAGAAATATTTCAGAAGCATGTTAGCGAGATGGCTCTCTTCCTGCACCGATTGTCCCTATTTATCCATAGCAAACCGTGCAACCCTTTGAGGATGATATTTGTGGGAGACCAAACATGGCTGAGAACTACTATTACTCTGTTAAGGTCTCCCTTGATTTCATTTTCTGACTGATATCAAGCAATAGGGAAAGCTGCCTGCTCCACTTTGCATCACTGGTCATCATAGCTAATCTACAGCATCTTCCAACTATAATTATGCTACAATAGCAATGATAATGGAATAATAAAATAATAGCAAAATAAGGGGACGCGGTGGCTCAGTGGCTAAGACGCTGAGCTTGTCGTTTGAAAGGTTGGCAGTCTAGCAGTTCAAATCCCTAGTGCCGCGTAATGGGGTGAGCTCCTGTTACTTGTCCCAGCTTCTGCCAACCTAGCAGTTTGAAAGCATGTAAAAAATGCAAGTAGAAAAATAGGGACCACCTTTGGTAGCAGCGTTCCATGCACCTTTGGCGTTTAGTCATGCTGGCCACATGACCACGAAGATGTCTTCGGACAGCGCTGGCTCTTCAGCTTTGAAACAGAGATAAGCACCGCCCCCTAGAGTCAGGAACGACTAGCACATATGTGCGAGGGGAACATTTACCTTTACCTAATAGCAATGAGGACAGTTTATATGTTGCTTAGTGATGGCTGGGTGATGCTATGAAGATGCCACAGGTAGTCCTCGACTTACAACAGTTCATTTAGTGACCATTCAAAGTGAAAAAAGGGATTTATGACCATGTTTCACACTTATGACCCTTGTAGCATCCCCATGCTCATGTGATCAAAATTCAGACGCTTGGCAACTGGTTCATACTTATGATCCTTGTTATATCCCAAGGTCATGTGATCCCTTTTTGCAACCTTTTCACAAGCAAAATCTATGGGGAAGCCAGATTCACTTAACAGCCATGTTATTGACTTATCAACTGCAGTGATTCACTTAACAACTGTGGCAAGAAAGGTGGCAAAATGGGGCAAAACTCACTTAACAAATGTCTCCCTTAACAGGAAAGTTGGGCTCAATTTCAGTCGTAAGTCGAGGACTACCTTATAAGAGAATTATAGTCCTAAATTCTAAGTGAGATACTAGGAATTGTAGTTCAGTTACACCTAGAGGGGATACACAGAATCTCATTTTTGGTCTATCCAAAGATTCCCAGTAGAGATCTTTCTAAGCTATATCTAAGATGCCAAGGATTGAATTTAGGTCCTTTCTCCTAACACTTTCCCCCCCACCTCCAATATGTCTTTTTGAAAGTAGTTTGTTGTTAACAATGGATTCGTTTACAAGGCTTTTAAACCACACAAATCAAAGCCAAAAAATGTACCTTTATAAAGTTAGATTAGAATCAAAATTAAAAATAACACTACAACAGTTCAATACGTAGGAAAAAAGAAACATAAATGTACGTGCATCTTACCTTTTACTTACCTTTACTACCAGTTCGCATTATGCCCACGTGCACGCATGCGCAGATCGCTTCTAATGACGTCTGGGTCAGTGGGCGGAGCCTCCCGCCGGTTTTACTACCGGTTCTATAGAACTGGTCAGAACCGGGGGCAACCCACCACTGTCGTGCATGTATAGAGACAGAGAATTCCACATTCAATGGACAAATATTAAAACATCATTCCTCATCAGATTAAATAGTCATTGCACTCCAGCACCACGGTCTGATAGAAACAGCCACATTTTAATGGACTTTCTAGAAGTCAGAAGGAACCGTTCTGATGTTCAGGGACAAACTGTTCCAGAGGAGAAGGCTGCAGCTGAAAAGTTAAACTCCTGAGGTCCCTGCGGTTTCTGAAACAAGGGTCCCAAAATGAGCCCATGCTAACTCAATCCTTTCATAAGGGCTGATCTTACTAGGAGAAGGCAACCCAGCAGATATGGAGGCCTTGAACTTTGATGGCCTTTAAAGATAGCAACCACCGCTTGGAATTCAAATAGTAGCTAGCCAGTGCAAAGGCATTCCATGGCTGTGCAATAGCACATCTTTAAGTACTTAAACTGGATGAGGTATTGCTTCCTAAGGCTGGATGAAAGCAGCCCTAAGCAGAGTATCACAATAATCTAGTTGAGAGGTGACAAGGCATTTTGTGCCCAGCTAGCCATTAGGATTACGTGCCATCTTCTGACAGCCAAAGGATGGGATCAAGGCAGTGGTGAAATGTAAAATTCGTTACTATAGGTTCTGTGGGCGTGGCTTGGTGGGGGGAGGGTGTAATGTGACTGGGTGGGCATGGCTAATTTTTTTTAAGCATTTTTTCTACAACCTTAAGAGGTTGCAGAAAAAAATGCTTTTAGAAGCGTCTGACGATCAGGCAACTCAGCTGGGATTGCCAGAGGCTTTTAAAGGCATTTTTTCCCCTACAACCTCTTCGGCAGAAGAGGTTGCAGAAAAAAATGCTTTTAGAAGCTTCTGATGATCCCAGCTGAGCCACATGATCATCAGAGGCTTTTTTTTTTTAATTTTTAAAAGTATTTTTTCGGCCGAAGAGGTTGTAGAAAAAATGCTTTCAAAAGTAAAAAAAAAAAAAAAAGCCTCTAATGATTGTGCGGCTCAGCTGGGCATGGGGGGGCCCGGGGATTTTTGCTACCGGTTCTCCGAACCACCCACCATCATCACTACCAGATCGGGCGATCCAGTCTGAACCGGGAACATTTCACCCCTGGATCAGGGGTGAAATGCTACCGGTTCGCTCCGGTTCGGGTAAACCTGTAATGATAAAAACTACTGGTTCGGGTGAACCGCTAGTAAAAAAATGTTTTAAAAAGTAAAAAAGAGGTTCCGATGATCACAGCTGTGCCGCACAATCGTCAGAACCTTTTAAAAAACTTTTTTGAAGCATTTTTTTACTACCTATTCGCCCGAACCAATAGTAAACAAATGCTTTAAAAAAGTAAAAAAATAGTTCTGATGATCGTGCGGCACAGCTGTGATCGTGGGAACCTTTTTTTTTTTTACTTTTTTAAAGCATTTTTTTTACTACCGGTTCGGGCGAATTGGTAGTAAAAAATGCTTAAAAGTAAAAAAAAAAAGTTGGCCATGCCCACCCAGTCACATGACCCCCCCACCAAGCCACACCCACCAAGCCACGCCCACAGAACCGGTAGCAAAAAAAATTGCATTTCACCACTGGGTGGGATCATATTCCCCATGGAAAATCTTGGATGCTTTGTGTCCTCATATTCAAGCTACATATAAAGCAAGTATCATGCAATGGCATTTTGAAAGCCATCAATTATTCTGAAAGCCTTGCCAGATTTGCGGTAAGAGTAAACATCCCATTATGCTTACTTAAAGGCTGAAAAGCAGTGTAGGCACTTAAAAATAAATGGAAAGGAAACTATTACCGCTGCTTTATTAATAAATTGCTTCAAAAGCCAATTCAGGGCAGCCATTGCACTGTAAATGATGCAGAAATTGCATAAGAATGCCCTGATTTTCATTGGTTATAAACACTGGAGGGCATTATGTTTGGTGTTATCTTCTGTTCTTTCTACAAAGACGGGAAGTGATCTTTTTTTAAAATTGCATGTCAGAGACTAGTACAACATAAACTTAAGAATTGAAGAGTTCCAATCCTATGTGCCCCTACTGTATGTAAACATGCATGTAGAGATCCTAAAGAGAGACAATATTCCTTGATGTAAAAATAGACCTGTACACTCTCATTGGAAGAACAAATCATATTTGTTTCAGAACCAGACATTTGTTGATACCAGAATAGAATAGAATAGAATAGAATAGAATAGAATAGAATAGAATAGAATAGAATAGAATAGAATAGAATAATACAGAGTTGGAAGGGACCTTGGAGGTCTTCTAGTCCAACCCCCTGCTCAGGCAAGAAACCCTACACCACTTCAGACAAATGGTTATCCAACATCGTCTTAAAAATTTCCAGTGTTGGAGCATTCACAACTTCTGCAGGCAGTACATATTAAATACATATTAAGCAGATGCCTGTAACCAAGGCATGACCACATGTTCAACTCCCAGCCTGCCCTCCACTCCCTTATCTTCAAAATTTGCAAAATCACACTGGTCTGCTGTGACAATACCAACCCCAACCCAAATAATTATTTTGCAATCAACTCTTATGCCACAGAGCCATATACTGAGAATTCAGTGCTTCCTACTTCCTACTCTGAATAATCTCTTAAAATCTGTGCTTTTCTTCTCACCGTTTTCATTCTTGAATTTCATTCTACATTCTCTTGGGGGAAAAAGTTTTTTTCCTTCTGCCTTGCCTTTCACTTGCCAAGTGTATGATGTACTCCATCCTCCTCCAAAAAGTAATTATTCTGCCTTTTCCTTTCTCCTTCAGACCTCAACCTCTTGAAGGTTCTTTGTGATGTTAAATTCCTACTGCTATTTCATTAATGCCAACTATCTAATACTTCTTAAACACCTCAACCAGTGAAATATCAAAAGACTTAATTGTCATATACACTATTTACGGGACCGCCTACTACCACAAGCAGCCTCCCACCGGCCGGTACGCTCTCATAGAGAGGGGCTCCTCCGGGTGCCGTCAGCTAAACAATGTCGACTGGTGGCCCCCAGGGGGAGGGCCTTCTCTGTGGGGGCACCCACTATCTGGAACGAGCTCCCCCCAGAGATACGGAGGATCCCAGATCGGCGCACTTTCCGCCGTGCTCTTAAGACTCTCCTATTCCAGCAAGCTGGCCTTGCCTAATTTTCTCCCCTGTTTTAAAATTCTTTTAAATTGAAATTTTAATCTGTTTTAAATTATTGGGATTTTTAATTGTCTCGGACTAAATTATTTAATCTGGTTTTAATTATGTTTTTTAACTTTTGTATCTATGTATTTTATTTTGTGCGTGTTCATTGCCCTGAGTCTTTCGGGAGTAGGGCGGTATATAATCTAATAAAACAAACAAACAAACAAAACAAACTATACCAGGGGTCAGTAACCGGTGGCTCTGGAGCTGCATGTGGCTCTTTCATCTCTCTGCTGTGGCTCCCTATTGTTGGTCGGCTCCACAATTGATAGGGCTTTCGGTTAGGATAGGTAGAGGAAAAAGGACACCGCGCTAGGAGGAGACTATGGTGGGGGAACCGGACCTCCGGTCTGCAGAAGAAAAAGGATGTTGCACTAGGAGGAGACTCTATGGTGGGGGAACCAGACTTCCAGTCCGCAGAGGAAAAAGGACACCGCGCTAGGAGACCCAATGGTGGGGAACCGGACTTCTAGTCGACTCCAGAATTGAACAGGGGGCTTCCAGTTAGGATCTTTGTGGCTCTTTGAGTATTTAAGGTTGCCTATCTCTGCACTATATAACAAATACTACTTTTCCAGTACAGTATTTGCAATGACTTAATTTTAATTTTTGTTAACTTTTAAAAATTGTTATCTAAGCACACCAATCTGATCACCATACACAAAGGAAATTGTGTTCTTTAAGGCACCAAGTATTACCAAAGGGCAAATTTTATATAACATAATTTTAAAAGGAGTGTGTAAAACCACAGGAAATACAGAAAGTAGAGCCAGTGTGGCCCTTTAAGAAAAAGCAGAAGAATCCAAAATGCGGAAGTCTTGGGCTGGGGGTGCCTTCATTAGTATTCCATTGCTGACAGCAGCTAATACTTCCAGGCAAATGACCAGCACACAACACCAAACCATATACTGTGTGATAAAACGCAGCCTTTTCTGTAGCTTCATAAGGCATCCTTCCTTGAAGAGTTTCTCCGGTTGGTTTAGATCACCATTGCAATCCAAGAAAGTCTCTTTGCAACAGCTTTCTGGAACAAGGATGTGTCCACTCTGGAGAGGCTTTGGGAGCCCTTCTGTCCAGTCAGTGTAATTGTAGATCCCACAACACTTTAATTGTTTATGGATGGAATCCACCATCTTAGTGCTGCAATGATGTGGAAAAGTCCAGTTGTATCGGTGAAAAAAGTGATCCAGGCTGCTTCGCAGTTGGTAGCATGCTTTGGCAGAGTAGACTTGGGTCATGGCAACCGAGGAAGTTTCCAGGCAGAACAGGACCAGCAGCAAATACATTAGAATTCCTTGGCTATAATGAGAACTTTTCACAGGGACGCAGATTGCCAGCAACCCAGCTGGGAAAAGCAAAGCAGCAGTCAGGATAGCCAGCCAACCGGGCAGAAGGAAGAATTGGTTTGGAAAGAAAGCTCCATAGCTTTTGTAGGTAAAGATGACAAATAGTCCTCCAAACAATAATAGCAAGGAAGCTCCCCAAAGAAAGAAACCAACGAAAGTCAGAACAACTTTAGGTAAGGCTCTGTCCCAGGACTCAGTGGCAAGTACCAAGAAAGGATTGAAATTGAGGTTATGCCAAATCCTTCTGATTTTACAATATTTCAGTATAATCCTATGTGCATTCTTCCTTTCCTTTTTCCTCTCTACCTCGCTCTCTCCTTCCAGAAATACCTCCATCTTTAGGCAGGTGCAGATAAGATCCAACCTTAATCCCCAATGAGTATCTTTATAGTTTTGCAGTCCCCATCCTGCAAAGCTTATGACCCAGTGCTAATTAGAGACACTGTGTTTGTTCATACCTCACATAAAACATGGTTAGTCCAGTCAGTTTCTGGAATACATCCTAACTGTGGTTCTTCTATAAACCACATTAGCTGGTTCTACAAAGCGTTCTCATTTCTGGTTTTTTTCCCCTTTGTAATCCCCTTGCCTTTCATTTCTGTGGTGAATTAAAGGGGAATAAACAATTTGGCACATAGTTGAGCTGCACCAACAAAAAGCCTAAGATATTTAACGGAAAACAAAAACACATGTTGTAGTTTTTGCCCTTTTGTTTTCAGGATGCAACGAGGAACAACAAAAGGAAAGTTGGATTTATCTGATACAGTAGTTGTTTATTAGAAACAATGTTGGGTGAGCAGGTCTTCTCCTGAAAAATACAGGATGTGTGAAAGTAGGTTACTAAATGTTCTGTAACCGGCTTTCCTTGTAAAATTGTCGGTGGATTAAACCAAACAAACAGACCTACCTAACTCTGCTCTTATGCCTGGAACAGCAGCTTTCTGTGGGAATCTCAGTAGGTAAGGATTATAACAGGGTAGATTTGTAAAACTCATTGTATCACAAAGGAGTAACTGAACTGGCCTACCATGTTTTATGACCCCCGTTTACAGTTGCAAAACCCAGAAACTTAAATTACATCTGCAAACTGTAGTTAAGTTTGTTAATGAATTCTGAGAACGGTTAAGACAGGATCTCAGCCTGTTGATAGTTGAAATAGATTGGAAGCAGCTAGTTTATAGCTCATGTGGCTATATAACACCAACTGTATTTTTATTATTTATTTTCTGGATTTATATGCCATCTTTCTGTTGGAATACTCATGAAGCCTTGTAATTTAAAACAGTCTTTAAAATCCCTTAATAAATACTAGAATTAAAATTAAAATATGAATAAAAATATCCCATTAAAGATTTTTTTTCAGCCAAATTTAAGTGGAATTTAACGGGCGGGGTAGTTCATTAATTCAATAAGTACATATCTGAATTTTCTACACGAAGGTGAAATTTTATGCTTTTATTAGCAAACCCTCTTATCTGTTGGAGTCTCCCAAAGTCATTTAAACTGCAGCCCCACAAATTCTATCTAAAAGTATGTGGTAATGAATGCAAATATACTTTTTCTTTTAAAAAGTAGCTTGAAAAGGATTGTACTTCCTAGTGGGCCATAAGATGTCAGCTGCAAAAATGAAGATGACCTGTAGATGGCAGCATATAAGATTTTGTTGCTAACTAATGACAACCTATGTTTTTGTAGTCTAATTCTCTGTGCTTTACAATTGCTTCTGTATATTTGATATTCTAAAACAAAGCAAAAAAATAAATCACCAAACCAAAATCCTGGTAAAATGGAAAATCTGAACTTATGCAGTTGTTGCATTCGAGATCCTGTCAGTGTCAACGATTGTAGGAATAAAACATGCCAAAAATCTCCAAGGAATAGAGAATTTGCAGTATCCTTCCCCTGAAGTAGGGTGAGAATGGAGACTTTGCAATATCATTCCCCTGCCATGTCCACCAAGCCACGCCCATCAAGCCACACCCACAGAACTGGTAGTAAAAAAATTGGATTTCACCACTGTCTACTAGGATTCCAAGGTCCCTTTCACAGTTACTGTTTTTGATCCAGGTTAATTCCCTTTTCGCCTAATCTTTACTTGTTCCTTTGATTTTTCCTGCCTAAGTGTAAAAGCTTTACTCTGCATGTCCTCAACCACTTTGTGATAATAGGGGAGGTATATATTAAAAAGAAAAGCAATCAAGCTTCACCCCAGTTCTTATGTTTTCATTCACTGAAACAGAACAACTAAGCTGTGAGTCAGAAACAGGTAGAAAAAGAGCCCCAGGTTTATTGGCAAGTCTTCTCTTTGGGGAAATAATTATATTGTGTCTATTTTCCCCATTTCTCTCTCCTCATAAAACTTAATGAGATATTAACATTTGAGTTACAGCTCTCTTTATAGTTTATTCTATACATTTTAAAAGGTATTTGATGACTAAGGCAGCCTCCAGAGAGACATTTTACAGCTCCTCATAGCTCTTCTGGTGAGGACTCCGCTGCTTTCTCTTTCTGAAGAGCACGGGATAATTTTGGCACATTATCAAGGTGCCTGTCTTTCTAAATATTTTCCTGATACATAATTCACTCAGTTCTGACTCTTTGCACCTTGTGTGAAACCAAGAGGTGGGGTGAGAGGAGGAGAGCATAAGACTGAAATATTGTGCTTTTCACTGAAAGAGTGAGAAGAAAAGAATCTTGAAGATCCAACAAAACCTATATCTGTGATGGCGAACCTCTGGCACATGTGCCAGAGGTGGCATGCAAAGCCTCTCTGTGGGCATGCGCGCCATCACCAGCTACTCTTCTGGTTTCTGAATGGCCCCCGCCCCCATCTCTGCCTCCCGAGTCCCAGCTGATCAGGAGGAAATGGGGATTTTGCAGTAACCTTCCCCTGGAGTGGGGAGGGAATGGAGATTTTACAGTATCCTTCCCTTGCCACGCCCACCAAGCCATGCTATGCCCACCAAGCCACACCCACAGAACCGGTAGTAAAAAAAATTGAATGCCACCACTGAGTAGACCCTGTAATGGAGCTCTACTAGTGTATCACAAAGAGTGGGTAAGCAAGGGGTTTCCTCTTCCTTTCTCTTTGCTCTGCTCTGCTTTTTCTTAATGATATTAGTTCTCCTGCTACCTAAGGAAAGACAGTATTCTCTTCAGCCTCCCTCCCATTTATTTATTTAAAATACTCCTTTGTATTTAATGTTGTACTTTCTTTTGATTTATTGTATGCATTTTGTTGTATTAATATTGTTGTGAGCTGCCCAAAATTGGTTGGAGTCAAGTGACATTCAAACTGAATGAATCCATTTTATCAGTCCATCCATCAATCAAATAATTTATATGGCCGCCTATCTAACCAATGAAACTCTAGGAGCAACATGAGGCCACCAAACACAGAAATTCAAGGTTTTTTTTTTTAATTGGAATATATTAGCTTCCATAAACAGCTGTGCTTGTCCTTTTGGCCTGTAAGCATTTTTCTGTAGATACTTTAAACAGACATGGTTCTGCTCGCACAGATATGCTCTGATAAACCTAGGAAATGAACGAAAGGATTCTAATTAGCATTATCATAACATTTTTTCTGACAAGTCTTTTAGTGTGTATAGAAATATATTGGTTCATGTTTACAGTAAAGGCATTCCATCAGGCAGGCAGAAAGAAAAGAGGTAGAGGCATCATCAGTTCTGTAGAGAAGTCAATACACCCAGCTCCTCACTCCAAGAACTGTCACTTGGCAATAAATGTTTCATCAGGTTGAACTAAGAAAAGAAAGGAAGCTATCAAAAGCAGGAATGTGCCATCTCTCTACTGAGAGTCTTGTAACTTTCAGTCCCTTCAAAATTATAATGATTCAGCTACAGGCATCTAATAAAACATAAAAACATAAAAGCATACAATCATAATGAAAGACAAAAAAATAATACCACACAACAACATCTATGGGGATACAATAACGTTTTATTCAAACACATTTTTGCTATGTGCTCAAGTTATTACGGTTTAGAAATAAATAATTGTCATAAGACAAGATTTAATTTCTGGATATCTATATATGTATTTTTGAATGATCTATTACTTGGAAATGGATGCTGAGCACAGAAATGGATTCTCCATGTTGTTCTTATTCTTAAGATGTGAATCCCTCAATTTTATGGTCCCAATTACTCAGTGGATTGAAAACCTGATATTACTTGTGGCTTGTGATATATGATTACAAGGAAATACAGGGATTCTTTACTCTGTGTGTATGTATGTGTATGTATGTGTGTGTTTGCGTATATATCAGTGGTGGGTTGCCCCTGGTTCGGACCGGTTCTATAGAACCGGTAATAAAACCGAAGGGAGGCTCTGCCCACCGACCCCGACGTCATCAGAACGCGCATGCACAGAAGCTTATGTGCATGCGCAGAAGAGCACACCTGCACAGAAGAGCGCACGTGGCCCCATTGCAAACCGGTAGTAAAGGTAAATAGAACCCACCCCTGGTATATATGTATATGTGTAAAACAAACACTTGTATGAGAGCTTCCATTTTGCATAAAGAGTGATTAAAGTTATTTCACAATGATAAAGCCCCATGCATACCCTATAATTTGTACACATTTGTATTTGGAAATATATATTGGAGACACATATTTTGAATGGCTTGATTACAATTTAAAACAGAAAGGAGAGAGTAAGCAAATATAATACAGAATGTTCAGCAATAATACTGATGGTGATGTTTGGCATAGGGATATTATTAGCAATTCACTTTTTACATTGTGGATATTTGGAGGACATGCAGAGCTTTAGAAATAATGTGATAGAACTATTGCTACTTTGATTAATATTCTTGTTTGCAAATATAATTATGAACCACAGTTCAATGTTGCAATGTTGCAAGAACATCCTCACATGTTCTTTCATTTCAATTTTCAGTTATCCTAATAGCAGCTATTATAATTGAAATAAAGAGGGGTACTGATGGGTATGAATTAACAAAAGAATATGGCTGTTTCTCTAAGCTATACTTGTAACAAACCACACTCTATTTGGCTTTGAATGGCTGGGATAGCACATTATATTGGGCCATCGTGTGCTGTAATGTGATTCATGAACACAGCCTTTGTGGTTTGCAACCTACAGTTGTGAATTAACATTACATGGGAACATTGTGATTTATTAAAGCAAGTATGAGCTTTGATCAATTTGCAAATCCAGTCAGTGAGAAGCCAGGTAGTTTAAAGTGGAAGTGAAAATTGTTCAGTTGTTTTCTTGTGCTTACATTGATGGAGAAGAGAGAATGTGTGTAATTCGGGTAAATGAAGAATGCAGCCATAATTCTATACAATTGAAGTAGTTTCCCCTGCACTGTGCATGTCAGAAAATTAGAGTTACTACATTGCCACAAAAGGTACCCATTCTGAGTTTCATTGACTCTTATCTGCTACCAATTGACTGTTGAACTTAAGTTGACTAGATTTTTCTGTATAATCTTGAATAAATTTTCTATGATCCTGATTCTTGGACAGGTTTTAATCCATATTCAGCTAAAATCCACCTTGTTTCGTGTATCCTGCCTCATTGGAGCAGGGAATGCTACATATGATACCTTAAACTCATAAATAAAGGCAGAATATAAATTTCCCCAAACTTTTTAAAAAGACTTCTTTTGAACGAAGTTAGGATATGAAAGATATATGTGGGAAGAAATATTTTGGGGGATAGCCCCCAAGTTATGCCTGAGTCTAGTTCTATTACAAAAAGTAGTGGAAAGTTTCACCTTCTATTCCATCTTTGGTTTGGTTTGGTTTTTGAGGTAATGTTGATTTTCCTGTCATTCTCGTCAGAGCTATTTTTGTCATACACTAAGATTTTATAGTCCCAGTTTATTGAATTAGATTGGGAGAGGAGGAATCTAGGCGAAACATTAAATTAGAATAGTCTCCCAATTTCTTTTCCTGTGGCAGATCATTTGAACATGATTAATGTTGTCCTGTTTTCTCTAAGTTTGTTTCTGCATATGAAATGATGGCTGAAATTCAAATGGAAATGTAATCATTAATATTGCTTAGATAAAATATTTAGTGATATATTGCTGAAAGCACAATCCTTCAAGTTAATAAAACAGCTAGCATGATGAGGTGGTTTTTTTTTTTTTTTTTGCATTTACTTTTATACCAATTTAAGATAAAGTGTGAAATGTTTGATGGGAGACAGAAGGTCAAATAGTTCATTAACATAAACTGGATTTGCTTTAGACTTCCTTAGCCTTATTTTATTCATAAGAAAGATATTATAAATGACAACTGGACTGATTCCAGATGTTATTTCTGAGCACTACTGGAGAATGTTGATATAACTTTGAAGGCAACCAATCGGGCATTTGAAAACTATATATGTATATGTATGGTATGTATATATTTATACACACATACACCAAATATACGTCCTCAGGTAACAAAAAACCCACTAATTCCTTCCTTCCTTCCTTCCTTCCTTCCTTCCTTCCTTCCTTCCTTCCTTCCTTCCTTCCCTCCCTTTTCTTCCTTTCTTTCCTTCTTTCCTTCCTTCCTTCTTTCTTTCTTTTCTTTCTTTCTTTCTCTTCTTTCCTTCCTTCCTTCCATCCTCTCTCTCCCTCCCTCCCCCCTCCCTCCCTCCCACCCTCCCTTTTTCTTTCACAGTTTATAACTTCCCATCTCCCTCCCTTTTCTTATGAAGAAAATTCATCTAATCCATAAAAGTAGAGCTTCACTAGGTACCCTAATACAAACTCATTTTCAAAGATACATTACAATTTTTATAAAGTATAATAGTTTATATTTCTCAGCGGATAATTCTCTGTTTAGCATTTATTTAAGTTGAAATACCCATTGAAAGCCATAAAAATTAGCCATATCCATCAATGGCAACATGATTTGGGCTTCTAAGGTTCTCTTAATTAGAACAGCAATCCTTACATTGATGTAGCTTCAGGTGGCATTGGAAACAATTCTAACAGGCTATGTGAAGCCAATTTTCATGGCAATTTATGTAACAAATGAAATTTGGTTGTGGTGCCAAATCAGAGTGGTGGTAATACAGCCTATTCTCTATTATGTTGGAAAGAAACACACAGAGAAAATAGGGTTTAATAGAAGCAGGTAATATGGTTGCCTGACATAGCCACAAATAATACATAAGTTAAACATTTTGTTTCTATTTCTTTCCAACTCCTGATAAAAAATGGCTATGGATATGTTCAAATTATACACACGAGAACAGACGTATGTGAGGGGGAAGGTGTTACAACTCAATCTATTTATGAATATGAATGAATATGTCCATAAGTTTGTGTTTAAGAAAATGCTAGAAAGGCCCATTTTAGAACAATGGATCGCTGATGTTTTGTTTGACATTATCAACATTTCAGCCAGATTTTATTTTTCTGATAAAGAAGCAAGAAGAATAACTTTTTGGAACTGTTGAATATATAAATTAATTTACAGGCATTTTGTAAAAAAAATATTTATTTATTTATTTATTTATTTATTTATTTATTTATTTATTTGTCGCGTTTTTATGCCGCCAAACTCCCGAGGGACTCTGGGTGTCTTATAACAGAGAATAAAACAATGCGAACAATATTCCATACAAAAGTTTAAAAGAAAACATTAAAACACATACACTCCAATTCGTGGCCGGGTCTCGCAAGATCACTGTAGCGAGATCAATGGCCCCAGGCCTGCCGGAAGAGCCAGGTCTTCACCGCTTTCCAGAAGGCCAGTAGGGTGGGGGCAGTCCGGACTTCAGGGGGTAATTGGTTCCAGAGAGCCAGGGCAGCCACAGAGAAGGCCCTCCCCTAAGGGCCTGCCAGCCAACATTGTTTAGCTGATGGGACCCGGAGGAGACCGACTGTGTGGGATCTTACCGGTTGCTGGGAGCTATGCGGTAGAAGGCGGTCTCGAAGATAGCCTGGCCCTGAGCCATGTAGGGCTCCTATATATTCTTATGATCACTATTAGCATAATAGTTTCTTTGTATCTTAAAGCATAACAGTTCAAAAAAGCTAGTATTGTAAAATAGATATTTATTAAAATGTTTCCTCCTTTTACAGAAAAGCGTCAGGCAATATAATCATTTTATTATAAATCTAGAGCATGAATTACTGTAATCAATTTTTTTTTAAAAAAGCCTCATTCCTCTGTTCAAGAATGATCTGCAAAAAAAAACAACAACCCCCAAACCCACAGGTAAATAAAAACAAATATTGAATATACAGTGGGAAGATTGCTTCCTGGTTCATGTGAAGGAAATATCTAGGAAGACAGGAAATTTGTGACCAAGATCTGGGTTCAATTATTAATTTCTGCTAGCTTCTTTCATGGTAAATCTTTAATTAGTACAACTCTAGAGAAGCTCATAATCACAGTGGGAAAAGCAGGAAGGCAAATGGAGCAAAAAATCCCAGTGAAACCATGGTATGTCTGATAATATAAGTAAGGGTATTTTTCTGCCACCTAATACGCCTCTCCCCTGCTGTATGCAAATGAATGCTTCCTTCATATGAAAGTAACTTTTATAGTGAGTCTCCAAAATTTCTCTTCCAAATTGTCAGGAAGGAGGCATGTTATGTCCTTATATGGGCACCCGCCGGAGATTGGCTAATCTTCCGGCGGGAGATTCAAATAACTGTCAGTGGGCGGCTGAGTCTGCCGGAGCGTATAAAAGGAGCTCCGGCAGCCCAGCCGCTTGTCTTTTTCCTGTGCTTGAATAAAGTACTGAACTGGACCCGAGCTGGTCGCGTCTTGCTTTCCCTGCGCCGATCTAACACTGGCGACGAAGGAACAGAACCAAGCGACGAACCTCGTGGCACAAGCCAACCTCATAGAGCTAAGTCACTGAGAACCGAGTCACTTCGTAGGGATTTCCAGAGGCATGGCATCAGCTGAAGTCACCTTGCCAGCCCTTGCTCCATTCCGCCCAGGGAAGGACAAGTGGAAATCCTACGTGGTAAAATTTCGGCAGTACCTGAGAGGAAACAACATCAGGGATGCCGATGATGATCGGAAAAAGGGCATCTTCTTGGCCAACTGCGGATCCGAAGTCCTAGACATGGCAATCGACCTCGTAGCACCACGAGACATCGAAGAAGTGCCATGGACGGACCTGCTGCAGATCCTGGAAGAACACTATGCCCCAACTGGCACTCCAGTGGCAAACCGTTTCACCTTCCATCAAAGGGATCAAAAGGAAGGTGAGACCATCAAAGAATTTGTGGCCGCCCTGCGCCAAATCGCAGCCAGCTGTGAGTTTGACCATGTGGATAACGCCATCGCGGACCGCGTGGTTTTCGGCATGAGGGACAGAGGCCTGCAAAAGAAATTTCTGAGCAGGAAGAAACTCGTGCTCAAAGATGTGGTGGAGGAAGCCACCGCATCCGAAATCTCGGAGAAAGCGGCTGCCGCTGTAAGCAGAGCAAAAGGAATCCACAAGATTCGCTCCACAACGCAATCTTCAACTGAGGATTCCGCAGCTGGATCAGAGTCGGAGGAGGAATCCACCGTACACAAGGTATCCAGACCCCCAAGGCGGGAAACCGCCCAAAAAAGTTACAAGGGGGAGCGCTGCGCCAGCTGCAGAGGGGACCACCCCAGAGCCAGCTGCAAATGGAGAGATGCAACCTGCCGGCGTTGCAACAGGAGAGGGCACATTGCAGAGGCATGCAGAGCTGAGGAACCAGCCTCAGAACCCTCCAGCCACCGCCCTCGCGAAAACCGGGAGGACAACGCGAGGGCATCCAGACGGTCCTCCTACCAATCCAGACGCGGTGAGAGTGACGGGAACCGGAGGAGAGCAGTACACCAAACCACAATACATCTCCCCGATGACGACGACACCGCCACGAAGTGCCACGCGACCGTGCTGCTTGAGGGGACCCCATGCTCCATGGAAGTAGACTCTGGCTCCGTCTACTCAATCATGGACTGGAAAAACTTAAAACGCATCAAGCCAGACGTCCGCAAGAAGGACCTGAGACCCCTGCGCTCCAGGCTGGTGGATTTCGGAGGAAACCACATCGGAGTCCTGGGAAGAGCCTTGCTCCACGTGTCGTACCAAGAATTCCAAGGCAACCTCCCCATCACCATCGTCGAGCACGACCGCCCAACCCTGCTAGGCATGGAGTGGTTCAAGCCACTAGGGCTCGGGATAGTAGGGGTTAACCAAATTCGTCAGGACGAACTCGACACCCTCCTCGAAGAATTCAAGGAAGTCTTCGACGGTAAGCTGGGGAAATTTGTGGGGAAGCCCATTTCCTTTAATCTTGATAAGACAATTACACCCATTAGGCTTAAGCCCCGCAGAGTTCCGTTTGCCCTGAGGCCCAAAGTAGATGCTCAGCTAGATAAGCTGATAGCCCAGGGCGTGTTGGAACCAATCGATCATGCAGCATGGGAGACGCCCATTGTGACTCCCATGAAGCATGATGGATCTGTGCGCATCTGCGCCGACTACAAATGTTCGATCAATAAGGCCCTTTCGCAGAGCGCATACCCAGTTCCAGTGGTGCAACATCTGCTGCATTCACTTGGGAGTGGGACAATATTTGCAAAACTGGACCTGGCCCAGGCTTACCAGCAATTGCCAGTGGATGAAAAAACTGCGGAGGCACAAACGATTGTCACCCATAGGGGCGCATTTAAGTGCAACCGCCTCCAATTTGGAGTCAGCGCAGCCCCAGGCATTTTTCAATCAATGATGGAACGCCTTCTCCAAGGCATTCCAGGGGTGGTGCCATACTTTGATGATGTGTTGATCTCCGGACACTCTAAAACCCAGCTGCTTGAGCGACTTAAACAAGTCTTGCGGCGCTTCAAGGAGAAGGGTTTAAGAGTGAGGAGGGACAAATGCATCATTGGGGTCCAGGAGGTCGAGTTCCTGGGCTATCTCATAGATGGCACCGGCATCCACCCCACCAAAGCTAAAGTCAGGGCAATCCACGAAGCTCCAGCCCCCAAAAACAAAGCCGAGCTTCAAGCATTTTTGGGATTGCTAAATTTTTATGCGGTGTTCCTTAAACAGAAGGCAACAGCCGCTGAGCCACTCCATCGATTACTGGGGAAAGCGGTTCCGTGGAGATGGGGGACAGAGGAAGAAAACGCCTTCAAGACCATCAAGGGACTCCTATCCTCCGACAGCGTGCTGATCCAGTACCACGAGACGCTTCCGCTGCTACTGACCTGCGACGCTTCTCCATATGGGATTGGCGCAGTCCTCAGCCACCAGCTCCCCAACGGATCAGAGGCACCCATCGCCTACTTCTCTAAAACGATGTCCAGCACCGAGAGGAATTACAGCCAGCTGGACAAGGAAGCCTTGGCCATTGTGGCTGGAGTCAAGCGCTTCCATGAGTACCTATATGGCCGGAACTTCACGGTCATCACTGACCATAAGCCACTCTTGGGACTATTAGCGGGTGACAAACCCACACCTGGCTACATGTCGCCCAGGATGACACGCTGGGCCATCTTCCTCGCCGGGTATGCTTACAGACTCATTCACAAGCCCGGCAAAACCATCGGGAACGCAGATGCCCTGAGTAGGTGCCCATCCAAAGAGCCAGTAGAAGACCCCGCACCCACCGTAAGCCTCCTCCACATCGACGCCGACAGAGACTGCCCAGTGACGTCAGCAGATGTGGCCACCCATACACAGAGGGACCCCATACTCAAGCAAGTGAGATCCTGGGTCCTGCGAGGCTGGCCAGCAGAAAAACCGGCAGAAAAGTTCAGCCCTTTCGCACGGAAGCAACAGGAGCTGTCCACCATGAAAGGCTGTATCCTATGGGGAGACCGGGTGCTGATTCCCAGCGCCTTACAGAAGAAAACGCTCGAGACGCTCCACAACGGACACCCGGGCATCGTAAGGATGAAAGGACTGGCACGGAGTTACGTCTGGTGGCCATCCCTGGACAAGGACATTGAAGAGTGGGTCGCCAGATGTGACCCGTGCCAAGAGGTACGTCCCGCCCCAGCCCAAACCCCAGTGTCAGAGTGGGAGATGCCCAGCAGCCCATGGGCACGGATCCATATTGACTTCGCGGGTCCAATGCAGGGGCACTACCTCCTAATCGTTGTGGACGCTTTCTCCAAGTGGCTAGAGGTCATCCCCATGGCATCTACCACTTCCGAAGCCACCATCAGGGCACTCAGGCGCCTATTCGCTACACACGGGCTGCCGGATGTCCTAGTCTCTGACAATGGCCCACAGTTAACATCCAAGGCCATGGAAGAGTTCCTGGCGGGACTGGGCATCCGCCACGCCCTCACCGCATTTTACAGGCCAGCCGGAAACGGTCAAGCGGAACGCATGGTGAGACTCACCAAGGAGACGCTCACCAAGATGGGTCCGGGCGACTGGCAAGAGAGGATTGACAACTTCCTCCTTACACAACACATCACCCCACATGCCACCACCAAGAAGAGCCCAGCTGAGCTACTGATGGGCAGACGCCTGAGGTCACCCCTGGACCGGCTGCACCCCCAGTATAACCCCGAAGTGACAGCAACGGCCAGCCGGCCGCTCCGCGCCTTCACCATAGGAGACCCGGTGTTTGCGCTTAACTTCAACGGATCTCCGAAGTGGCTAAAGGGGAGAATAGAAAGCACAACCGGCCCGAAGTCCTACCGAGTCGAGCTGGAAGATGGACAGGTCTGTAGACGGCACATCGACCAGCTTCGGAAAAGGTGGAGGGGATCGGAAGGAAACCAGCCCGACGGGGTAGGCCTACCACACCCCGACGAGGTAGGCCTACAACACCCCGACGAGGTAGGCCTGCAACACCCCGGCAGATCAGACCTGCAGCACTCCGGCGAGGTAGGCCTACCACACCCCGACGAGGCAGGCCTACAACACCCAGGCGAGGCAGGCCACCGACCCCCCGACGAGGCCGGCCAAGCACATTCCCATGAAATCTCTCAGCGACGATCCAGAGCGGTAGACCGGGACCTGTCACAAGAGGGATGGCACCCCCAACCCGGCAAGGTGGGCATCCGCCACTCCATGGAGAGGGACCGCCACAACAGTCAAGGGGTAGACCGGGACCCACCCAGGGAGGGGGGATCGCACCCCTCCAGCGACGAGGGCCAACCACGGCCCTGCCAGGGAGACCAACGCTCCAGACAAGTAGACCGGGGACAACCACACGAGGGAGGCGCACAACAGGCAACCCAAGCCGGCCAGCGACCGACCGGCAAGGGAGACCCCAACCAGCGTCCAGACCGGGTCGACCAACACCAACCTTGCAAGGTCGACCAGCGCCACTCCAGCAAGGAAGGCGCACACCACCCAGGCCAGGTCGAACAGCACCACCCCAGCGAGGTCGGCCAGCACCAACCCTGCGAAACCAGCCAGCTCCAACCCAGCCGCGGGGATGAACACCACCCCGGCGAGGTCGACCACACGGGACAGCGACAGCGACGGGAGCCCAACGAGACACCCACGGACTTACCGGGTTTCGGACGGCACCCACCGGACAGCAGCGTTGTCCCGCCGCGAGGTTCCAGATTCTCCAGGCGAGGGAAGGACCAGCGACTCCAGCGCGAACTTCCAGATGTTGCGGCCGGAGGTGCTGGGACGGATCCCGCACACTCGACGGCCGGAGCCCCGGCCACCCCTACCGGGGAGCCGGGAAGGACAGGAGCTTCGCCCGCACAGGCCGGCGGCGAAGCTCAGACTGAACTGCGCAGGTCATCTCGGGCAAGCAGGCGCCCCGCCTACCTGCGTGACTTCGTAACGTACATTAATTGTGATGGACATTTGTCAGACTAAGGGGGGAGGAGTGTTATGTCCTTATATGGGCACCCGCCGGAGATTGGCTAATCTTCCGGCGGGAGATTCAAATAACTGTCAGTGGGCGGCTGAGTCTGCCGGAGCGTATAAAAGGAGCTCCGGCAGCCCAGCCGCTTGTCTTTTTCCTGTGCTTGAATAAAGTACTGAACTGGACCCGAGCTGGTCGCGTCTGCTTTCCCTGCGCCGATCTAACAAGGCAGTTTCACAATGGTTCTGTAGAGGCCAGGGACTGATAGAGTGGGTTATAGACATGAGTAATTAGTTCCAGTAGAAGTTCAAGTCAAGAGTCGAAGTTCAAGTCAATAGAAGTTCAAGTCAAGAGCCTTGGTACTACAGGGGTTTAAGGCACCCTGTTATTAAGCTTATTAAGACCAGCTGCCTGCAATTACTGCAGGGTTCGAATCTCGCCAAGGCTCAAGGTTGACTCAGCCTTCCATCCTTTCTAAGGTAGGTGAAATGAGGACCCAG
Source organism: Pantherophis guttatus (assembly GCF_059756535.1). Taxonomy (NCBI): domain Eukaryota; kingdom Metazoa; phylum Chordata; class Lepidosauria; order Squamata; family Colubridae; genus Pantherophis; species Pantherophis guttatus. Next base: position 85,475,281 of record NC_142064.1, on the reverse strand, counting down.
TTTGTGGGGGCAATAAGCTGACTTTGTATAAATATACAAAAGGATGAAGGCTATTGCTGAGCACATTGTAAGCCGCCCTGAGTCTTCGGAGAAGGGCGGCATATAAATCAAATTAAAAAAAAAAAGTCCAAAATATTTTATATTAGAATAGAACTGGAAAGGACCTTGGAAGTCTTCTAGTCCAACCTCTGCTCGAGCAGGAGATCCTATGCCATTTCATACAATTTAATAAAATAAATAAATAAAATAAATAAATTTCAGATAAATGGCTGTCCAGTCTCTTCTTAAAAACTGCCAATGATGAACATTTGAAAGCAAGCTGTTCCACTGGCTAATTGTTCTCACTGTTAGGAAGTTTCTCCTTAATTCCAGGTTGCTTCTTTCCTTGATTAGTTTCCATTCATTGTTTCTTGTCTTGCCTTCTGGTGCTTTGGAAAAATAAATAAACCCCACTGTTTTTGTGGGAGTCTTCAGATACTGGAATACTGCTTTCATGTCACCCCTAGTCCTTCTTTTCTCTAGACTAGTCATACCCAAATCCTGCAATCGTTCTTCATATGCTTTACTTTCCAGGCCTTTAATCATCCCAGTTGCTCTTTGTGGGAATCAGGTGGCCATAGTATATGTGTAGACCAGTCTAGCTGGTTGGACACGTGTATGGAGCTTGGCACCGAAATAATCTGAGTAGAAAAAGCGGGTTCAGCTGGATGATCACTGAAGGGCCCTATTCATTCTCTCTTTGTTCATAATATTGTAGAACATAGGCTGTGTTTGCATAGCAGAGACATCTCCTTGTAGAACATTCCTGAGGACTGAGGTAATCTCTGATAACGGAGAGATGGGCCTCTCAGCTAGCAGAAGAAGATGCTGGGAGAATTAAGTTTCGTTTTTCCCTTAGCTTTTGCTTTCCTGAAATCCACGTGATTTACTGTAATATTGTAGAATGTGAAACCTATATGGAGAATATATGGATGCTTTTCTTTTTCATGCATGTAATATGAGATGTGTAGCCATAATAACGCCTTTTGATGACGCTGTACTTTGATTACTAATAAAAGAGATTGCGGGGCTTTGTGCTTTGCTCTCTCATCCCGAGAAACACCTGTCCCTGTGTCTTCTCTAATCTGGACTACTCATGAGGAGCCCGCCAAGATGATCGCAGCAGCTCTTCTCTACACTTTTTCCAAAATCTCAACATCTTTTTTGTAACGTGGTGACCAAAACTGGATGCAGTATTCCAGGTGTGGTCTTACTAAGGTTTTATAAAGCGGTACTAATATTTCATAGGATTTTATTTTATTTTGAGCCAAATGAGATTTAAGGAGGAGGAGCTACCTGCTCTAGATTCTTTTTCCAAAGTCTGCCTCAACACAGGGATATGCTTTGATCTTGTATGTCTGATAAAAGTGGAAGAAGGAATCCAAATGGCTGCCTGCTGCCTTTCTTGAAACATTCGTTCAAATGGCTCAGAAATTGAGTTTCTTTTAACACACTGAGCTGCAACCCTCATTGGCATAGGCAGCATCTGAAAGTAGAAATATTCAGCTGCTAGAAAAGTCGGAAAAAGGCATTTTTATTCTGTTTTCTTCAACATTTTAACAAACTGGATGTGTGCAAGGACGCCTTGATGTACGACTCCAGTTGAGCCCAAAATTTCTATGGCTAGGTGAAACATTTGTTAAGTGAGTTTTGCCCCATTTTACAACCTTTCTTGCCATGGTTGTTAAGTGAATCACTGCAGTTGTTAAGCTAGTAACCCCTCTGTTAAGCGAATCTGGCTTCCCCATTTACTTTGCTTGTCAGAAGGTCGCAAAAAATGATCATATGCTCCCAGGACACAGCTACCGTCATAAATATGAGTCAGTTGCCAAGCATCTGAATTTTGACCGCATGACCATGGGGATGCCACAATGGTCATGAATGTGAAAAATAGTCATAAATCACTTTTTTCAGTGTTATTGTAAGCTTGAACAGTCACTAAGTAAATTGTCGTAAATTGAGGACTACCTGTAGCCTGCATACCTCCAGGTTCTGGAGTTTCCTTTCCAGGGAATGAAAAGTTTTAGAGAGGGAAAGATGACTCCTGTTCTCTGTGAAATGAAAGAAAACTGTTTTTGAGAATGATTGATGTATCTAGTCTTAAGATCACCATCCTTGTTAAATATACATAGATTATTTTATATAGTACCTCAGAGATTTGCCTTGCAGAGGTAATTGCTACCCAAGATATAACTTTAAATGATAACGTCCGTAGGGAAATTTAACATAAAATGCAAATCGAAGCTTCATGGTAGCTTTCCAAACCTCAAGGATATGGATGTGTGTGTGTGTTTGTGTATATGTGTGTGTGTATACATATATACATATATATATAGCTCTATATCTATCTTTCTATCTCTATCTCTCTATTATCTATCTATCTATCTATCTATCTATCTATCTATCTATCTATCTATCTATCTATCTGTTACATGCTTAAATTGGCCTGAATAGGACAGATTGATTAAGAAGTAATGCATCCTGGTGGATGAGATATATTCCCAATGATTAAATGAGGGAGTTATAAGACTGCTATTGAAGAACTTCTCCTGACATCCCGGAGTTCTGTCAACTACAATTCAATTTCAAACACTACATTTCTGGGAAGACGGTCAAAAACAGATCACTCTATTATAAGTGGATACTTTGTGCTGCAGAGTAGTCTGGCTGCCAGCAGTTGCTAGTTCATTTAGTTCACGTTGTCGCACTATCCAGGATGCACCACAAGGAGGCGAACTAGTTTGAAACTTCACAAAAAAGGTGCCAGGCTTTGAACTACCATGTCAGCAATTGACAATCCTGAATAGGATTTGCATCTCACATGGTGTCTGCCAGGACACTTTATATAAATGGGCATAGTGCCATCAGTGTGACGGTGGGGTCCCACGTCAAACTGTAGAGCGCATTGTGACTGGATGTAAGATGAGGGCATATACTGGTCCAGTAACCCTAGACCAGAGGTCTGCAACCTTAAACACTCAAAGACCCGTTTGGACCCATTTCCCACAGAAAAGAAAACACCGGGAGCTACAAAACCCTTCCCGTGCCTATTTCCTGAGCGGCCACAAAATTAGCATATGTAGTTGAATTAAATGTTCTGTTTTCTTCTGAAACAATTCTTTTCTTGGATTTATCCATGGTTGGCCTACCAGGGGTTGAAAAGCTCAATAAATCCATGACGGCGGATGTTGCACATTGGCGGTTGTGACACATATTTTGAGTGGCAGGGAGGGGTGAAAGAGCCACATGCGGCTCCAGAGCCACAGGTTGCTGACCCCTATCCTAGACATTGGTATTTGAACATAGATCTTTTTATTTATATTTTATTGTGTTTTACCAATCTAGTTGAAATGTTAATATACACTGCTGTCCATGTATGATGCCATATGTTAAATAAATAAATACTTTGTGCTACCACTACAATAGTTAGGGTTTTTTAACAGGAAACTCTGGGAATGGAGGCCATACCACTAAGTAGAATTCTGAAATGATACTGATGACTTTTGGCAAATTAGGCATAAATATAGGCCTCTCTCAGACCTACAGAGACCAAAGAATCTGATTGGTGGAAAGCTACCTTGATTGTAATTGAAATTCTTGAATGTCTTTCAGATCCAGGCTGGATCTCCAATCCTCTCTCTCACTGTCTCTCTCTTTCTTTGGAATCACAAAAAAAAAACAACAAAAAAAAAAAACCATTTTTGGTGAGACTTACACGATTTCTGATTTTGAATTGGATGGCTTTGAAAGAGTTCTTGTTTTATTTTTGTGAGATACAGGAGGCATCTCAAGGTTTTCTGGCAAACGGTATGCGATAGCCCAAACACATTATATTTAATGCCAATTATTGTGATTTTGAAGTTAATCTGGCAGGAAGAAAAGAAATCTTGTGGATACTTCCTCTAGATAATTCTACCAGAACAAAACTGCTTTTGAGGATGCCAAGATGCGAAGCTTAGGATAATATTTGCTTTTAGGCCCAGGCAGCTTGGGAACTCTGAAATCTCTGAGGGGGCTGAAGACTGAGTAAAAAATCCTATTGGGATGAAAGGAAAGAACAGAGCATTTAAATGTTGTCTTTTTTTCTGTATGCTGTCTGCTGCCAGTGAAGAGGAAGAAGAAACATATAGTTACTCTGGACTAAATTTGTTGTTCCGAAAAGTCAACCATGTACTTTAATCCTTTTAGTAAAACCATAATTAGGAGAGATAGGGACGCAGTGGCTCAGTGGCCAAGACACTGAGCTTGTCGATCGAAAGGTCGGCAGTTCAGCAGTTCGAATCCCTAGTGCCGCGTAATGGGGTGAGCTCCCATTACTTGTCCCAGCTTCTGCCAACCTAGCAGTTCAAAAGCACGTAAAAAGTGCAAGTAGAAAAAATAGGGATCACCTTTGGTGGGAAGGTAACAGTATTCCGTGTGCCTTTGGCATTTAGTCATGCTGGCCACATGACCACAGAGACGTCTTCGGACAGCGCTGGCTCTTCGGCTTTGAAATGGAGATGAGCACCGCCCCCTAGAGTCAGGAATGACTAGCACATATGTGGGAGGGGAACCTTTACCTTTAATTAGGAGAGATAGTATTTAAATTATTACTGTTTTAATAGGTCCCCATTGAAACCACTGGAGCTCAGGAAAAGAAATCTTCTAAAGTAGATTTTGAATTTGGCTGTTTCTTCCTGGTATCACTCAGAAAGTATAACCAAAATTACCAAAAGAAAGGCGTACATTCTTCAATTGCATGTTGACTGTGGACTTCTCTGAGGTCAGGCAAATCTGGTACTGTACTAAAGTTTTTCTTTTCTTTTCTTGGACAACCAAGAAAGATATCACCTTGAACAAAAGCAGGATAAAAAAAGATGATGCAGTGTCTGGAATGAAGGTTCTCAAGTACCTTGTAACTGAATGTTCTCTACTGGAACCGTTATTTGAATGCAAAATTGGGAAACATGTAGGCTGAGTTTAGATGGAGTTTGATGATTCTCCATGTAGACCTTTAGAGGATCTTAAAAATCATGGACAGGTAACAATTGACAGTCTAAGACGACTTTTTGTTATATGTTTTGAGAAAGGAGAATCTCCTTTCCATCTTAGATGGAGAATTAGAATTGGAGAGGAACTCTGATGTACAATATTATTTTATTTTTCTTGGTCAGAGGAATTTTGAGGAATTTTGATTTCTTGAAATTCCTTTACTAAGAACCTTCTTAAATTTGTCAAAAACAATCCCATAAATACAATTTTAGATGAGAAGAAAGGTAGGCTGGAAAAGGAGTAGAGTGTGCATATTTGAGAGACTAGGCCTCAGCCAGCTGGTTCTGATTTAGCTTTGATTGGAGATTCAAGATTTAAAGAGGGCATGATTCAATTCATGTTTGCAATATGGGATTTTATGGTGAACTAATTTTAAGTGAGCTGCGTTGAAATCAGTTCAGAAGACAGTGTGGCTATAAAAGTCAAAATGCCTACACTTGTGTTTTTTTCCCCTGTCAGAATAAAATGGAAATAGCAAGTATAGTAGACTTTGTAGAGTTTAACTCTATTTGTGGCTTATTAACTTCAATGGTTTGTATTGTTATTTTTGATCCTTTCAAGTCAGTATCAACTCCTGGTAACTACCTGGACATTCCTTACAGAGTTTTGACAAAATTTCAGGTTGCCATTACTTGCTTTTATAGGGGGGAGAGACAGAGAGAGAGAGAACCTGCTGGATTTCACCCCTACCTTGGTTGCATTTTAGAAGATTTTGAAGATCCATTTATTTAATAAAGAAGATTGATTGGTGGAAGTGGCTATTTGGAGATCTGTGAATGCCACTTGTATGGCTGTTTATTGTAAATTGCATTGGCAAAGGCAAGCAGCAAGTACAGTAGGATTAGGCTTTTACATTTCTACAATATTTTCATTCTGATTGTAACTATTACAATGTATATTGATTTCATTTTTGTGTAATTTTAACTGTTAGTTGTATTTGTTAAGTTTTACAGTGGTTCGACTGTGCCTGGGTGGGAGAGTGTGTTATCAACATAATTTTTTTTGTGTGTTAACTAGGCACAACCATGCTTAGACTCAGGGATGGGATGTTGGGGGTTTGCAGAGGTTTGGGAGAATCTCTAGCTAAGATTCTGTGCAGTTCGGAGAACCCCAAAATCCTACTCCTGGCTGGCCCTGCTCACCCCTCTCCTCCCAGGATTCCCCACACATCCCATTTTGGGTGCAGGTAACTGCAGGGTGTGCACGAAGGCTTGGGAAGGGTGAAAAATGGACCTACTGTAAGTTCGGGAAGGCCAGAAATGGGTCCGTTTCCAGCCTCCAGAGGGCCTCTGGAACCTGGGGAGACCATTTTTACCCTCCCAGAGGCTCAAGGAAAGCCTCCGGAGCCTGGAGAAGGCAAAAATCCTCTCCTATGGTGCAGGAGGCCGACTAGGCCACGCCCACCATGGTACACCCACCCAGCAACCGGGCAGAGAACCCCTTGCTAAAATTTTTGAAGCCCACCCCTGCTTAGACTCTTAGCCAAAACAAGATGTTGGCAGAAACTTTGCTTCCTTTTAATGTTCTGGCTTCATCCCTTTCCTCAATGATTGTATTGTCAACTGGTCACTCAGAGCAGGAAAGATTTGGGTGATTGATAGTATTGGTTGCATAGGTAGATAGCCTATCTGGTATAAGAGAAGAAAATTTAAGAGTTTCTGAAGGAGGCAGATAGAACTTAAAGCAGAAATGCTAAAGTACAGTGATTAAAAAAAATAGCATGAAGGCTTTTGACCCTGAGAAATCAGTGAAAACATTTCCTCTCTATTTTCCACAACAATATTTCAGAATGTCACTTTTACATTTTTTCTTCTTCTATGTATTCACAGAAAATATAATCATAATCAGAAAATGTGAACCATAACACTCCCTAAAGTGCAGGCAGGTGTGAGACAAAACAGGCTCAGAGATATTTTAATTGTAAATATGATATATAACCTTGCCTTTAGCAAAATAGTAGACAGCATTACACAAACATTAGCAAAGGATTCCAACAACAGATGGTCTGCCTTGTTGCTATAGAAAGCTTGAGTTTCCAGGAAAGACATGTCAAACAAAACTTACAACTGAAAAGGGATTCTAGTAGAGAATGTGTTTTCTTTCTTCTCACAACTTTACTGTTCAATTTGTAAAGCTCGCCTTAGAGATTCAGGCCCTGATTCCCATGGAAGGGAATGAGGATTGAAATCCCTAATGGACTGATTTGCTATTTTAGGATGGATCAACCCACATTCATGCAGAAATGTGAGATCAACACTGCAACATTATTCACACTTATATGGGAGTAAATTGAGTAAATTCAATGGAATCTGAATTTATTAGACATGAAAACAGAGATGAATTGTTTAGTTAAGATGCCATATATAAGTTTATCCTAGTGACTGAAGCCCTATGTGTAAGTCCCTGGGTGAAATCCAGTAGGTTCTGACAGGTTCTGGAGAACCGGTTATGGAAATTTTGAGTAGTTCAGAGAACGGTAGCAGAAATTTTGAGTAGTTTGGAGAAGTGGCAAATACCACCTCTGGCTGGCCCCAGAGTGGGGTGGGAATGGAGATTTTGCAGTAGCCTTCCTTTCCCCAGGAGTGGGGTAGGAATGGAGATTTTGCAGTAGCCTTCCCCTGCCACGCCCACCAAGCCACGCCCACAGAACCGGTAGTAAAAAAATTTGGATTTCACCACTCATAGAGGGTAAGTCCCTTCTGTGTACAGTACAACTTGCTTCCAACTAAATATATAAGACTATGTTGTAAAGCTGTGATACATAGTGGTCACTTCTAAAACTTAGCCAGCACTAACCATGTTTCAATTCAGACTTACATGTTGTTTGGCTCTAATATGTAATTTACTTGGTAATATGTCTCATAAGATTCAGCAAGATGTATTTCTGAGTATGTCTGTATAGTACTATATTTTTAAGTCTGGTTCACACTTCACACTAAGTCAAAATACACTTTTGTAAACTTGTTACCAATTCATGTGGCTTAATGTCTTCAGCAAACCTCATCTGTATGACATGTTTCATGTCCCCAGAATAAAACAAAACAAAAAATAGTGAGCATTTTTTTTACTTCACTTCCATTCAGTCTCATTAGCAAACTGAGAAAGAAATGAAGTACTTTGTAACCACGCAATCTAAAATAGAAGATGCCTTTGAGTTGGGATTCATTGAGAGGAAGACAAATGCAACTATTTTCTGATTTCTTTGATTGATAGAAGGATTAATCTATGCAATTATCAATCAAATACCATGTTATGTGATAAGGATGCAGAAATAATGTATTTACTGCAGAAATAGTTTATCAAAAACAGTGTTTTCTAATATTGGTTCCTCATAGGGCAGTGTTGGTGAACCTTTTCGGCACCGAGTGCTGAAACGTGAGGGCGTGCGCATGCGTGTGTGTGCTGAAAACCGGAAGGTGTGCATGCGCATGCGGGAAGATGATCTTCCGGTTTTTGGCGCCCACATGTGCACTGGCCACCTCGTCTTCCGGTTTCCGGCACACATGCACATGTGAAGACCAGCTGCCCAATGCACATGTGTGTGCTGGAAACCGGAAGAGCAGCCGCCCGGTGCGCATGTGTGCGTCGGGAAGATGATCTTCCGGTTTCCAGCACGCACATGTGGCGCCAGCCACATAGTCTTCCAGTTTCCAGCACACATGGACATGTCAAGACCAGCTTGCCGGTGTGCATGTGTGTGCTGGAAAATGGAAGATCATCTTCCCGGTGTGCGCATGTGCTGTTCTGACCTAGGCTCCCTTACAAAGCAGGAAGCAGGAATTGGTCCCGGCAAAACCTCTTTTATTTACATGACTGTGAATTACTTTCATTCACAGTCAGCAAGGCTTGTCCAAACAGTTTTTCAAGGGAATATTTCTCAACATACCTTATCTCGCTTGGCAAGCTGCCATGTAACTTGTTTCCAAACACAGAGTAAGGCAAAACTTGGCACAGAGTCTCTTAGAATCACGAACAGAACTTTCCACTTTTGAAAGTATTGAATGAACGAATTGTTTCCTGCAAATGCCCCCTCCCCGTTCACTACTCTTTTGTAGCGGGCCAAATCATCTCCAAGCTGTGGCTTTACTCCCGAGTTGACCCTGCTTTCTGAGTTGTTCTTGTCTTCCGGCAGCTCTGCGCATGTGCACGCTGGGAACAGGCTCCAGCTGTTCCTCTGCTTCACTGCTGTCTATCTCCCTCTCTGCCTCCGATGCAGAGCCCTCATCCGAGCTTTCCCCAGCCCCCAGGACTGGCCCATGTTCCTCCCCAACCTCCTCACTGTCTGATTCTGCTGCCAGCTCCACTGGCTGCTGGTGGGCCACAACATGCACTCCAGGTGGCCGCTCTTCTGGTTTCCAGTGCTCCTGTGCACGTGAAGACCAGCTGGTCAGTGCGCCGGAACTCAGAAGAGCAATGGGTGACGGCTCACATGCCCGGAGAGATGGCTCTGCGTGCCACTTCTGGCATGCATGTCATAGGTTCGCCATCACGGAAAAATCAATGCTACCTTTCCAAGCTTACAACAATATCCAATGAAGTGCTAGAAATTTCAGACATTTTTCTTAGTCATACTTTTTTTAATAGATCATAGGAGATTTCATAATTCTTATCGTTCTTCTTCCTCAAATACAATATAAAAACAAAAGGTTCTTCCTTCCCATGCTAAATTTAGTAACTGCGTAATAAAATACAAGTATATATGTCCATATCAACTTTACTATTCCCGTGATGGCGAACCTATGGCATGTGTGCCACAGGTCGCACGTGGAGCCGTATCAGTGGGCATGCGAGCTCAGCTCCGCCAGCTGATTTTTTGGGCCTTCTGAGCCCACTGGAAGTTAGCAAATGGATCACTTCTGGCCTCTGGAGGGTGTCCGGGGGGTGGGGTGGGGAAGGCTGTTTTCACCCTCCCCAGGGTCCTAGAAAGGCTCTGGAGCCTGGGGAGGACAAAAAATAGGCCTACCAGACCCACCATGCCATCGCGTGCCAAAAGTGGGGGGAGCACAGGGGGGTCACGTATGGGTGTGGGCACACGCGTGCATGACCACACCACGCTCCCCCCACTTTTGGCACGCGATGGCAAAAAGGTTAGCTATCACTGATCTATTCTGATTGATTCTAAGAAGATCAGCTCTGAGAAGGCCCTATGAATAGTTCAATATTATCTGTAAATATGTTATCAATGAACAATTTGTGGTTTTATCTTTATCTTTTAATTGTATAATTTATGTTTTGCTGATTTTATTCGAGTTTCTTTAATTGTTGTGAGCTGCCCAGAGGCTTTTAAGAAGACACTGGTCAGTCACTTTTTGGAATAGTATAGGGCCGTGATGGCAAATCTATGGCACGCGTGCCACAGGTGGTACGCAGAGCCCTCTCTGTGGGCATGTGAGCCATTGTCCCAGCTCAGCTCCACCATGCATGCGTACGCACCTCCTGCTGGCCTGCTGATTTTTGGGTGTGCTGCGCATGCACAGGGAGCAGGGCACATACGGGACATGTGCATGCATGCGCAGGGGCGGGGGTCGCACATGCATGTATGGGGGCAGGGGGAGTATGAGGGAGTCACACGCGCATGCGTTGGGTGGGGAGTGCAGCAGTGTCCCACGCGCATGTGCAGGGGGGCGTGGCATGTGGGGGGGTGTCCTGTGCACATTGTATTATGGGTGCAGGCGCACACACAGGCTGTCGTGCACACGCACAAGCACTTTCGGCACGTGACAACAAAAAGGTTAGCCATCACTGGTATAGGGCTTCCTGCTTGTGTAGGAGGTTGGACTAGAAGACCTTCAAGTTCCCTTCCAACTCTGTTATTCTTTTATTAAGAGTCAGGTGGCATACAAGTTTAATAAATTACTATTTTATAAAATACTGTCAATAAGAATGCAATTCCACATACACAAATGTAGGAACAGTTCCCAATGAAATTATTTCCTCATGAACAAGTATAGAATTGCCCTGTGATTGTTCTTTTAACAATTCAGAAGATTGATGGGATACACCCAACTGGGTTCACACATGAAACTAATTCCAAGGTTTTTAACTATGGTTTGTTCAATAAGCCATGAATAAGTTTACACATTCCATTATTTGTAGACCATAATTACAATACATTAAATTACCCCTCCCCCAAATTTATTTTATTTTATTTATTTATTTATATTTAAATTTATATATCGCCCTTCTCCCGGAGGACTCAGGGCGGTGAACAGCCCAAAGTAAAAAACATAGAGTACAAAATTTAAAAACAATTTAAAAATATATTAAACAATTTGGCCCAACAATTAAAATATGCCATTTAAAATTCAAATTAAAACTAAACAATTGGAGAGTTAGGCCAGCCTGGCTAGTTGAAATAAAAAAGTTTTGAGGGCCCGACGGAAAGTACGTAGATCCGGAATCGTCCGTATCTCCGGGGAGAGCTCGTTCCAGAGGGCAGGTGCTCCCACAGAGAAAGCTCTCCCCCTGGGGGCCGCCAGTTGACATTGTTTGGCCAACGGTACCCCGAGGAGCCCCTCTCTGTGGGAGCGTACTGGCTGGTGGGAGGCTCTCGGTGGCAGAAGGTGGTCTCATAAATATCCAGGTCCTAAGCCATGGAGCGCTCTAAAGGTGGTCACCAACACCTTGAATCGCACCTGGAGGACCACTGGGAGCCAATGCAGCTCGCGCAGGAGAGGTGTTACATGGGAGCGCCATAACGCTCCCATAATCACCCGTGCGGCCGCATTCTAGACCAGTTGGAGCCTCCGGGTGCTCTTCAAGGGGAGCCCCATCATCGAATGATATAGCATTCTGTGTGAATCTGGTTGGAATAAAAAGAAAACATGGATTTGAATTAGTCATTATCTCCCAAAATTAGTAGCAATATAGTAATAACCCAGAGTCTGAAATTTATCTAGATCGATGTGCTTATGCATAAAAGTGGGGAGGAAAAAAGGCTTTTGTGTTTTTAATAACTCTGTGGAAAACGGAATTTCAGCAGATGCACTTTGCTATGCAAATTACTGCTCTGTGCAATTTTTAAAGGCACAGAAGCTCTGACCTTTTTGGAACCTGAGCTTAATGCCAAGTATAATTGTAAATGGTTGCTGTCTCTGAACATTTTTGGATTTATACTATTATATAAACTGGCCTTTTCAAAAGAAAGGAGGGGGAAAAAAACCCTGGACATCTCCTTGGTTTTCTCAGTGTTAGGGGCATTTGACTAAAATCCATTACTAATGATAACAAGCCTGAGGACAGGTATTGGCAGTTGTGGGAGTGTGTTGACAATTATCTTATCTGACAAAGGTCATTCTCGCCTTAGAATAATAGAAAAAGAAGGGGCCACTTAAGCCATCAAATCCAATTGCCTATTCAGAGCAGGAATCCTAATTAAAGCATAAAGATAGATAGCTAACTAGCTTCTCTTAGAATGCAGTCAATAAAGGGGAGTCCACGACATTTCTGAATAATAGGGCCTACACTTGAGCTGCTCTTTCTATTAACAAAGATTACAGAGGGGAAACACTTTCCAATATTTATGTCAGAATAGGAATGAATTAGTATTTCTTTCATTCTAAATCATGGTTTATGGCTAGGAGTGTGGTGGTTTATGCGGTCAGGATGCTGGGTTAACAATCAGCAAGCCTGCATTTGAGACCTGAGTGCTGCTCTGTGACAGAGTGAGCTCCCATCATTCGCTCCAGCTCCTGGCAATTTAGCAGTTCAAAAGTGTGCAATCTCAAGTAGATAGGTACCACTTCAGTAGGGACATCAACGGGGACATGAAATGATCCCCCAACCAGACATCTCCTGGGCAACAGTTATGTCATTGACTGAGCCTTTGAACCCAGAAGCACCTTAGGAGCTTCCAACATGAATGTGATGGTTTATGACTCTGTATGGTGAAGCCAGTTATTTGTGGATTGTTTAACAAACTATGATTTAACATGTGTCAACCCAATCTGTAGATGTTCTTGGTTAGTTATCTATACATTTTAGGTGGATAGATAGCAATAGCACTTAAACTTATATACCACTTCATAGTGCTTTATAGCAATCTCTGAACCATTTACAGCATCAGCATATTGCCCCCAACAATCTGGGTCCCTATTTTACCGACCTTGGAAGGATGGAAGGCTGAGTCAACCTGAGTCAACCAGCCTGAGCCAATCAGGATTGAACTCCTGGCAGTAAGCAGAATCAGTCTGCAATACTGCATCCTAACCACTTGTTTTAGAAAGTGATAAACATAGCATCTCTCTGCTATCCATTAAAGACGTCACATTCTTTTTAAGCTTCCATATTTGCTTGAGAAAGTATGCTGCTGCTGTAAATACCATCTTAATTCTAAATTGTTTGATTTCTAAAACAAATTGTGTATACTTTCAGACTTACACACAACCTGGAGTTGCTCATATGAGGTCTGAGACATTCCTTCATTTTTAAAAGATGCACAATCCTAGAAAATAGCTCACCTTAAAGTATAGATTATCTTGATAACTCTCAAGTGTTCAAAAGATTATGGACAAGGATTCAGGAGTTAAAACTGTTCTTTTACTTCAGTTTTATGTTTAACCAAGGTTTATACCAGGGATGGGTTCTACTTACCTTTACTACCGATTTGCAATGGGATCGCACGGAACAAGCACGTGCACCTTGCTTCTGCGCATGTGGAGAAGCTTCTGCGCATGTGCAGATAACTTCTGATGATGTCAGGGTCAGTGGGCGGAGCCTCCCACCAGTTTTACTACTGGTTCTATAGAAATGGTTTGAACCGGGGGCAATCCACCACTGCTTTATACCCTTCCCAAAAAGCACTGTAACTGGAAATATAACAGAGCCCTTAAAGTTCCTTGCTTAAACATGAAATTGTACTGACACCATATTCCTACCCTCCGTTTCTCTCTTGACTAGAAGGAAAAGCTTGAAAAAATGTAATATTAGTAAAATCTCAATGTAATGGACTAATAAGGGGAGCAAGTTGCCCATTATTTCCATTTGTTTGTGAAATAATAATAGTAATAGAAAAAATAAAAATAATAATTCCACCAATTTATTTCTTGTATAATAGCATTATTATGTAAATAACTGCATAATAAAACCTAAAGGTAAAATTAACCTAAAGGCTAACTGCTTCATCCACTCTTCTTTAGATGCAATTATCTTGTCTATTCTTTCTAAGAGATGTTTGTAAGCTTGGTTCCCTGTATTCACATTGCACCCACTAACAGGAGGTTCCTTAAAGAGGGATTTTACTGTAAATCTAAAGACACAGAAAATATCAATCTGGGTTTCTTAGAAACTGCACAGTGATCCTGAGTTTTTAGGAACACCCCATTTCAGCAAGAAAAGATTTTAGAAGGATCTGTTTTGCCGTAGACCAGTCCACATCTCTTTGAAGAGGCTATAGCTGGAATCTGAATCACCTGTTCAATCCCTCATACTTCTAATGAAAGATAGGACTGCTGTTACTGGAAATACAAAATAAATAATCCTTCACTCTGAGAAACCAATCTGAAAAGCAGATTGATTTGATGAGTATCCAACAGATATTTGGCAGACGAGCTGACCTTTAAATTGAATCAGATCAACCTTATTATAACATTTACATGAGACTTCCCTTCCAAGTACCTTTGCTCTATCTTTTCAAGATGAGAAGATTCATATTGTACCAAAACCTGAAGCTTTAGGAGATTAGTACCAATGATAGATGATGATGTATTTTGATGGCAATATTGTCTAAATATTATATAAGTAGAAAGGATGAACACTCTGCTTTTGATTTTACTGTAGGGTTGCTGACGAAAAAATAGGCAGTCATTAGGATGACTGTCATCACTTCAGTAGAAAATCAGAATTGTCAGGAAAATAGCACCAAAGAAATGTTACCAATAAAGGAGAATATTTTAGTTCATGATTGAAATGAGGGGTCCTTGGCTCTCTTTTTGATTGTTATTTTTTTCATTATTATTATTAATCATCGCACAGTCAGCCAGATGTTCAGACTGAGTTTGACATTTTTGTCTACCTATTGAGTCCTTACTAAGGACTTGGGAAAAAGGGACGTGGTGGCTCAGTGGCTAAGACGCTGAGCTTGTCGATCGAAAGGTCGGCAGTTCAGCAGTTCGAATCCCTATTGCTGCGTAACGGGGTGAACTCCCGTTACTTGTCCCAGCTTCTGTCAACCTAGTAGTTCGAAAGCACGTAAAAAATGCAAGTAGAAAAATAGGGACCACCTTTGGTGGGAAGGTAAAAGTGTTCCATGTGCCTTTGGCATTTAGTCATGCCAGCCACATGACCACGGAGATGTCTTTAGACAGTGCTGGCTCTTCGGCTTCGAAACGGAGATGAGCACCGTCCCCTAGAGCCGACTAGCAGATATGTGCAAGGGGAATCTTTACCTTTATCTTTAAGGACTCGGGATAGGCAAATCTGGATGTTTGACAGTGCTACAGATATCGTCACAGGATGGAAGCAGTTCCAAGTAAAGCTGCCTTCTGCAATTGACTGATGGCAAATTTGTCAATGCCTATGATGTTCAAGTGGTGCTCCAGTTGTTTTGGGACTGCACCCAAGGTGCTTATTACTATTGGTACTACACTTGCTTCCCTTTGCCATAGTTGTTCTATTTCTATTTGTAGGGCTTTGTATTTTGTTATCTTCTCCAATTCTTTCTCTTCTGCTGTCTCTAGGCACTGCCACATCCATTATCCATACTTTTTTGTCTTTCTTATCAACAAGTGTTAAGTCTGGGGTGTTATGTGGCAGGTACCTATCTGTCTGGGTTCTGAAGTCCCAGAGCAATTTAACTTCTTCATTATCTATGACTTTTTCTATTTTATGGTTCCACCAGTTCTTGCTTACAGGCAAATGATATTTCTTGCAGATCTTCCAATGCACCATTGTTGCTACTTTGTCATGCCACTGCTTGTAGTCAGTTTGTGCAATCTTCTTGCAGCAGCTTGCCAGGTGGTCCACTGTTTCTTCAGCTTCTTTGCATAGGCGGCACTTACTGTCTGTTGCTGTCTTCTCAATTCTGGCTTTGTATACATTTATCCTTAAGGCTTGGTCTCTTTTTTTAACTTTCCTGCTCTTAGCCATTGCCATTGTTATTATCTGCTTTCCCTGCTATTTTTTAAATGTACTGACCATATAGTACTTTTTCTTCCCATGCCTCCGTTCTGTTCTTTATTTGGTCTTTCTTGTAGGCCAGTTTGGTCTCTCCAGTAGTCAGCAAGCCTTCCTGGCATACTAACTTCAGTGCATCTTCTTCATTGTACTTCAGATATTCTTCCAAAGCCCCTTTTTTGTCTTCAACTTACATGTACTTACAACATTCCATGCCCACCTATTTGATTTGGTATGTAGAGTCTGTCAATGTCGCTGCGAGGATGAAGGGCATGATTCATTGTCATTATTTTTCTGGTCTTCCTATCCATTGCTTTTAATTCTGTTTGATCCAGTTCACTATTCCAGCTGTGTATCTAATGACTGGTATTGCCCAGATGTTGATTGACTTGATGGTATTTCCTCCATTGAGTTTGGACTTTAAGATCTTTTTCACTCTCTTGATGTATTCACCTGTAATCCAGGGATGAAATCCAGCAGGTTCTGACAGGTTCTGGAGAACTGGTAGCGGAAATTTTGAGCAGTTCGCAAACCGGTAGCGGAAATTTTGAGTAGTTCGGAGAACCGACAAATACCACCTCTGGCTGGCCCCAGAGGGGGATGGGAATGGGGATTTTGCAGTATCCTTCCCCTGCCACGCCCACCAAGCCACATCCACCAAGCCATGCCCACAGAACCGGTAGTAAAAAAATTTGGATTTCACCACTACCCTAATCTTTTTCTTGACTTCAGTGTGCTTAATATTATCAGCTTGAAAGATACCCAGGTATTTGTAGTAATCATCTTCATCCAGACTCTTAATGTTATTTTCATGGGGCATCTTGATTCCTTCAGTTTTCACTATTTTTTTTTTAATTTGATTTATATGCCGCCCTTCTCCGGAGACTCAGGGCGGCTTACAATGTGCTAAGCAATAGCCTTCATCCTTTTGTATATTTATACTAAGTCAGCTTATTGCCCCCATAACTGGGTCCTCAATTTACCTATTTATTTTTCCTTGTTTGATAGTGAGTGTGGCACATTAGTCCAATCCAAACTCCATTGCAATATCTTGGCTATATAAATGAACAGTGTTGAGCAGTGATTCTATTTCAGATGGTGTTTTTCCATACAGCTTTAGATAATCCATGTAAAGGACATAGGATAGTCTGGCAGATGTTTTTGAGATTTGATAGCCATGGCCTGAGTTATTCAGTATTGTTGACAGAGGAAACAATGCAATGACAAATAGTAGTGGTGATAGTGAATCTCCTTGAAATACTCCTTGAAATATTCTGTTCTTCATTTGGTCTTTCTTGTAGGCCAGTTTAGTCTCTCCAGTAATCAGCAAGCCTTCCTGGCATTCTAACTTCAGTGCATCTTCATTGTCCTTCAGATATTCTTCCAAAGCCCTATTCTTCTTCTTCTTCTTGTTGTTGTTACAAAGTAGTTTCTGGAGAACTTGCAGGTTGCACTTATTTACATTTCAAACTAGCACTGATGATGTTACCTAGTTTGGTAATGAAATGCCTGCAAGAAAGCAACTCAGCTCAACGAGCACCAAGAACCTCTAATTTCAATCCTGAACTACAAAATATTCTCCTTTATTGGTAACACGTCTTTGATGCAGTTTCTGACAATTCTAATTTTTAAAATAAAAAAGGAAAAAGAATCAGGTGCTGCACTGTACTTTTAAAATATTTTTACAGAATTGCTTGATTATCTTTAAAGTTACTTTGTTAAACCAGGAGGTAAACTGGGATTTGAAACTCTTGGACGAAACCGGAAGTGTCGCTGTGAGACCGGCTGGAAAAATAGCGGGCTTCAACAAGCTCCGTGAAAATCCAGCCAGACAAACCACTGTCGGGGAAGTCTTTGGACCGGAACCATCCTGTAGGGACGGTGAAGAAGGAGAGGTGCCTCAGACGACCAAGAGGAACAGGCAAGTTCCTTGAAAGGCTGGAGGCTGCTCTTCGAACTGGCAGCGGGGGTGGCAGCCATTGAAGAATGATCGCTCTGAAGCTGGTGCAACTGGACTAAGTTTCTTGCGCAGGAGCGGTGTCTGAATGGAGTGCTGGTACCAGATGAGTGATTGGCCAACTCACAGGTAAAAAATAATTTTTAAAATAACTTTAAAAAGTGTCCTGGAGCGGAAATGAGCAGCTAATTGGCACTCGGGAAAGTTAATGGAGGGAGACGAACAAAGAGGAAGTTAAAATACCAAAGCCCAAGAAAGAAAATTTTCCAACTGGATTTAAAATTGGATTTGGAGAAATTAAAAATAATAAAAGAAAAAGAAACCCGAGGGAAAGTACTTTTTATGTGGATTAAAAATATTTTTGATAGTTTTGATATTTGAAGGAGAAGAACAAAGAGGAAGTTAAAATACCAAAGCCCAAGAAAGAAAATTTTATAACTGGATTTAAAATTGGATTTGGAGAAACTAACAATAATAAAAGAAAAAGAAACCCAAGGAAAAGGACTCTTTATGTGGATTTAAAATATTTTTGACAGCTTTGATACTTAGTTGATCTGATGATATTGTGGATTTGAGAGAGTCATCTGCTGGCGGAAAGAGAGTACTGCAATATTGGTTGGAAGATAGAAGAGAAAATAACAGCTGTGACCTTGACTAATAAAAGATAATTTGGAAACTGTGAGAACTTTTAAGGCATATCTGTTTTCTTGAACTGTTTGGTTTTGACTCTTGATACTTGTGGAAGATAATAAAGCTTTAACTTGGAGTGGATTGGATAAATATTTGAATTGGATATTATTTGGAATTAAAATGACACTATGGATTTTAAAATTTTAATTAAATATAAATCAAAAGTGTAACAATTTTTTAAATTGACAATATGGAGTCTTGGATTTGTGAGGAATTAATTAAGATGTTTAAAATTATGCGTGAATCACTAAAGGGTAATAAAAGTCAGAAATTTTGCTGGAACACACAGAACAGGGAAAAGAGGGCATAAATGAGGAGCAAGAAAATAATATTGAAGGAAAAGGAATTGAACGCAAAAAGCAGTTAGATGATTTCACTGGGATTAACAGTGGCAAAAAAAGAGTGGATGGGGGGGGGAATATTCCCCCAAAAAGAATCAATCAAAGGGAAAAGAAAGAAATAGTGGAAAGAGATTAGAAAAAGCTTGGGGAGAATTACTCCAGTAATATAGCTAAAAGTGAGTAAAAGGATTCAGGAGAAAAGATATAATAAATACAAAAAGAAAAAAAAAGAAAAATTAAAAGAATGGGATAAAAGGAGGAAATTATTAAGAAGTGGAATTTTGGAGAAATCAAGAGAAAATGGTTAAAAAGGGGGAAAATAGTGGAAAGGAGGAAAGGAAATAAGGTATATATTAGTAGTTTTAAGGGACTGTATTAATATTAATTGTGGATGGTCAATTAAGTTAAAGGGTTTTAATGTAAGAAGTGAATTTGATGATGTACTGTATATTGCTTATAGCACAACAGAATAGCAGATGAAATATGAAATGGTAATTGGGTTTAATTATGAGACAAGTTAAATTAAGAGACAAAATTGAAATGTTAAAAAGTGGGATGGGGATTTTGAGAAATATATTCTGCAAATGGAGAAATAAGATAATTAATGTTATTGTAAGAAACTAGGAATTAAAGGGCGGATAGTGATACTGTTTATGTATTATGTATTAAGAAGAGATTAAGATAAAATAAAAAAATATGGAAAAAGAATATTATGGCCAAAATTGGAAATATGTAAAATGTACTTGGGAAAAAAAAAAGAGATGAAATAACAAGATATGGTGAAAAATGATGAATTTGTGACAAAGAATTATATAAAAGTGATGAATATGGCAAAAGTGGGAAGATTGGAATAGATTATAAAAATTAATATATATAAGATGTGATCCAGTCAACACTCTGTTCATAAAATATGTATGATGAAAGAAAAATTTTAATAAAACTTGTTTACAAAAAAAAATAAAAAGAAAAGAAAAAATAAAAAAGAAAGAAAGAAATTCTCCTAAGCAGGCAAGGTAAGAAAACAGAAGTTATGGAAGAAGAAGGAAAGTCAGCAAGAAGGCAGAGTAATTTGGCAAGACAGTTATTGCTAACAACTTGATGACCCAATACCTGTAAAACAGTCCAAAAAAAGAACTAGAAATGATGATGCCAGCCTGTCAAATCTAGGATGTAGTTTTAAAAAGTGTTTTTCTTTTCTTCATTTATATCACTTTAAAAGTTTTTTGGAGATTTGTCATAAAAAAAAGAACATCTGTTTGTTCTTATTTTCTGTACCTCTATTCTATTTTTCTTGCATCTTCAGCTTGACTACAGCAAGTAGAATCCAATTGGCTTCCATGTTAATTTTGATAATAAATTGAAGTTTTCTCCTATATTTTTGAAGTCAACCTTTCTTAACCTAAATGAATTGAAATTACAGTTGCCAGATTTTAAACAAATTAATTAAGACTTCTAGGACTATAATTTTAATACATCTTGCCAGGGTCAACCCCTCCAGGTATTGTACGCAGATAGTCCTCAATTTATGACCACAATTGAGCCCAAAATTTATGTTGTTAAATGAGAAATTTGTTAAGTGAGTGTGAGTGCCCCATTTTATGGTTTTTCTTGCCACATTTGTTAAGTGAATCACTGCAGTTGTTAAATTAGTAACATGGATAGACTAGAGTAGAGTAGAGTAGAATAGAATAGATAACTTATTGTCACTTTGAATGTACATTAATCAGCATACATTAAAATGAAATTTCGTTGCATAGAAAATGTTAAGTGAATCTGGTTTCCCCATTGACTTTGCTTGTCAGAAGGTTGCAAAAGGTGATCACATGACCCCAGGACACCACACCATAACAATCATAAATGTGAATCAGTTGTCAAGCATCAGAATGTAAATCGTGTGACCATTTGGATGTTACAACGGGCATAAGTGTGAAAAATGGTCATAAATAACATTTTTCAGTGCCATTGTAACTTCGAATTGTCACTAAGTGAACTGGTGTAAGTCGAGGACTACCTGTACCAGACTAGAAAACCAATGCTATTTAGGTCAGGATAACTTTTACCAAAAAGCAATAAAAATGGAATCTTTTAAGTTGGAATGTGCTTCCCTCTCCTTCTTCATGTGAACTAGGGAAGCACTTGTCTGAGTCATTTACTCATATTACATTCTTGGCCTGGGCTCAGAGACTAGACTAGACTAGACTAGACTAGAGCTGGAAGGGATCTTGGACGTCTTCTAGTCCAGGAGCAGGAGAACCAGTGGTGAGTTTCAAAAATTTTTACTACCGGTTCTGTAGGTGTGGCTTGGTGGGTGTGGCATGGCTTGGTGGGTGTGGCAGGAGAAGGATACTGTAAAATCTCCATTCCCACCCCACTCCAGGGGAAGGTTACTGCAAAATCCCCATTTCCTCCCAATCAGCAGGGACTTGGGAGGCAGAGAATAGATGGGGGCAGGGCCAGTTAGAATTTTTACTACCGGTTCTCCGAACTACTCAAAATTTCCGCTACCGGTTCTCTAGAACTGATCAAAAACTGCTGAAACCCACCTCTGAGGAGAACCTATACAATCTCAAACAAGTGACTGAATGTTGAGTCTCATGCACAGAAGAGAAAGCAATTAGGGTTGCCAGGTGTCCACTATTTGAGCGGACTGTCCACTTTTTTCACATTATGTTCACTATTTTTTTTCACAAAATAGTGGACATTTTTTTTATTCAAAAGCTTTATGATGAAATGGTACGTAATCTAAAGCTGTACAGTCTAAGAGAATAAGAATAGGAGAATCGTGTTTTGTCTTTTTTTTCATAAGTTAGAATGAGACAAAGATCAAATATCCATTGAACTCGATTCTCCAAAAAAATTAATGATGAGATTAAAATAAAAATATATTATAAAATTATGTACAGTTCACATTTTTAAAATGTATTGTAGCTTGTGTCGACTGACCTAAAATGGCGTGTTAAAATGTTTGTAAGAAAATATATAATTTAATTGTAATTTTTTTTAATTTTTTTACTACTTAACCACCACCACCCTGCTTTTCCGCTATTTTTTGGAAGCACACTTGGCAATCCTAAAAGCAATTGGTTCTTAATTTTCTGGTTTGGGTGAGATGGAAAAAGCTGTAGTGGAATCCAACAATTGGAGGGCATCTTAACCCATTGTGTGGACAGAACTCTTGGCCATCACTGTGAGCAATGTGGAAGAAAGGGTTAAAATCCAGGAATGGTTTTCTTAAATAGACTCTCTCTCCAAACAGTTTACACACAGAAGAGAATAAACTGGTGAATGTGATGGGGAAAAGCTCTTAGGAAAGGCTAATTACAGCAGGGGCTAAAAATTGAGCCATAAATTTAGATGCGCTGCTGCTGCTAATGACATAACAGTATTTCCTAAATAAAGTTTAGTTTTATTTTCTTTCACGTAAGACGCAGCCTTGGGAATACTTCCTCATAAAAGACTGGACTCCTAACTGCAGTGCCTCTCACTTCCTGCACTGTTTCTGCTATACAATCTGTCCAATAATTACCACAAGCAAAAGCAACAATATACCTATAAATCAGGGTTGAAAACACAATTCAGTTCTCTGTTTTGATGTTCTGATTTGGGACAGAGCCAGATAGCAGGCACTGTTTGATTATAACTATTGCTGATTAGACTGAGGAAGAATTAGGGCATGTAACAAAAGGAGGAGAAAATGTACGTATATTAGAGAAGATTTTGTATACTATGGGTTTTGCATTGTGATATATGAACTGGATTATGTAATAATCGGATTATATAATAATTCTCACAGCGGAATGGTTCTTTGAATTTTTATTTCCCACTGGGAAGGGTTTGTAGCTCTGTAATGGAGCCTGTGCTTTAGCTAATTTCAAGGGTTGCATCTTCAGTTTAAAAAATTAGGCAAAAACCTAAATTTTGTGAAAAACCTTAATCTACAAATTTGGGAGCTCTGTACTAGTCAGAATTGACAGTATTGGGTGGGGGGGGGGTGAAGGATCCTGGGGTATAAAGCAGTGGTGAAATCCAAATTTTGTTACTACCGGTTCTGTGGGCATGGCTTGGGTGTCATGTGGCTTGGTGGGTGTGGTGGTGGGTGTGGCAGGGAGAGGATACTGCAAAATCTCCATTCCCTCCCCATTCCAGGGGAACCATACTGCAAAATCCCCATTCTCTCCCTACTCCTGGGGGAAGGACATTACAAAATCTCCGTTCCCATCCCACTCTGAGGATAGCCAAAGTTGGTAATTTGCCAGTTCTCCGAACTACTCAAAATTTCCGCTACCGGTTCTCCAGAACCTGTCAGAACCTGCTGGATTTCACCCCTGGTATAAAGTGCCCACTTTTGTTCTCAGTTCAGTCCAGATCTAAAAATTTTAGCTATTAAGAAAACAATCTCATTGAAGTAATGCTTTCATTTACAACAGAAAAAAGAAATCAAAATGGTTTGCTAAACTAGATAAGCTACTGGCTTAAGACAAATAAGAAACCTTTGTACACTAGGCAGTCCAATTTTAAAACTCACCATCACAAAATCAACAAGAGCTCTGAGGGGAAAGACGGTTTAGTAATAGGAAATATAATAAATAAATAAATAAAATAAAAATTAAGAACAGCAACATTTAACATTTATGTCTAATAGTATATCCAATAAATATCTACCTCTCCATGGTCACTTTCCTATTCTGAGTTAAGTATGATTCTTATTTCTCATGAATTATATACCAGAGGGGATATCAGCACATTGGGAAAAATCCCCAAGATTTATATAGGCATTACTTGTCCTCATGAAAAGAAATCTATAAAAGTGCATGGTGGTGATAGCAAAATACCCCAGTGATGGTTGACCAGGCTTAGTGAGCATTTAATATAGAGTGATTGGAGGCATGGAAGAACCTGAAAAATCAGTTGGCAGATGGCTACCAGATCTGGACTGCAAACATTTGCATGGTAAGAAAATAGTGGCAGAACAATACATAAATGCCAACAGAAGAGAATATTTGTAGTTCAGTGTTGAATTAGGTAACTAACAAAGTGTCTGCATGAAAACAACTAAGCTCAGAGAGCACCAAAGACTTTACAATACAGAAAAATCCCATCTATTTACTGCTATCTAATGGCCCTCCAGGGCTTTGCTGCCAAGATTTGGGAGCCCTACAATGTTGTTGCTGTGACGATGCCTTAGAACATTCCACATTATAGCATTTTGTTGAATTTTCCCCAGTGTATAATTTACCATCAAATGGTTTAACAAATGAGTCCCTCTGGATTTTACCCTGCTAGTAGTTGCTGATCAGAGGGGGCAGTGCTCATCTCTGTTTCAAGGCCATTGAGCCAGTGCTGTCTGAAGACATTTTCACCATCAAATGGTAGAGATTAAAATTAATTAAAGGAAATAGTTTTTACTTCATTGATAAACCTTATCATGATATCTGTCTGCTCCAGGGGTGAAATCCAGCAGGTTCTAACAGGTTCTGGAGAACCGGTAGCAGAAATTTTGAGCAGTTTGGAGAACCGGCAAGCACCACCTCTGGCTGGCCCCAGAGTGGGGTGGGAATGGAGATTTTTCAATATCCTTCCCTGGAGTGGGGTGGGAATGGAGATTTTGCAGTATCCTTCCCCTGCCATGCCCACCAAGCCACACCAGACCATGCCCACCAAGCCACGCCCACAAAACCGGTAGTTAAAAAAAATTGAGCAGACCAATTCACCACTGGTCTGCTCATTATATTAGCAAACAGGATGCTGAAAAAAAAAGATCTGTTGGTTTAGACTGAGTTGTATTTCCTTAAGTCTTTCTCCTTTTCCAGCTCAGCTTTCATTTGCAGTCTGTATATATTCATACACAAGACAGTCTGATTGATTCTAGTGGAGATTGTGAGTAAGTAGCAAATTCCTTTCCTTTCTCAATCCCTGGCAAATTTTCCTCTGAACCCATGCCAATCATTCTTAACTCCAGTTTGAACCCAGAGTCAGCTGAAGGATTAACACAGAAAAGCATCTTTGGAAGAGAAAGAGCGAGGCTCCAGTGAACCCTTAAATTCAGGTTGATTTGAATAATGAAAGCATTTTGGAGAACAGGCTGTATTCCTTACTCATCTGACATTATGGCAAATAGGAGAAGGACAAGGATAGTGTATGATGAGAAATTACATGTCTCGCCAAAAGCAGCAAGTTTTTAAAAGATGCTAACAGAAGTGACCTCTCTCTCTCTCTCTCTCTCTCTCTCTCTCTCTCTCTCTCTCTCTCTCTCTCTCTCTGTGTGTGTGTGTGTGTGTGTGAGAGAGAGAGAGAGAGAGAGAGAGAGAGAGAGAGAGAGAGAGAGTAAGTTAAGTGTCCTATCTATGTTTTATTCAGACCCTTGTATACCAAGGATTAAAACAAGGCAAGCAGCCATGCTATTTTAGGTTAGAAAAAAAGAGGAAATCAAAGTTAGGTTGATAGTGGGTAAAATAGGAAAGAAAAGCTTGTAATTTCCTCACTTGTAAATACATTCAAGGTTAATGTGCAAAACAGCAATTATTGTAGTTTGGTCATCATTGGGCAATTGCTCTTTCTTCAGTAAAGGACTTTGTGCTTTTAGTTTGTATGCTGCATGCGGCTTGAAATGGTGGGATAGGTTGTTGGAGCACAATCATCCCTAAACAGATCTCCTGAGTATAAAATCATTTACAGATTAAATTGATTGATTATGTACTTGATGAATGCACTTTTTCTTTGGAACACAAAGAGCATCCTCTTCCAATTTTATCCTCATGGGAATCCTATGAGGTAGACTTTTATTTATTAGTTTGATTTATATCCAGTCCGTCCTCCAGGAGCTCAAGTCATGAATATCTCCTTTCCTGCTATCCTACAGTCACATTTTATAATGGAGAGAGAGAGAGAGAGAGAGAGAGAGAGAGAGAGAGAGAGGGAGGGAGGGAGGGAGGGAGGGAGGGAGGGAGGGAGGGGAGGGGAGGGGAGGGAGGAGGGAGAATCAAAATTATCCATTCCACTTCCATGTCTGAACTGAAATTGGATCAGGGTCTTCCCAGGCCAAATCCAGCCCCTAGCCACCATACTATACCACACTATTCATCACTTTCACCAATTCTTCTTTCTTTGAGAAAATAGAAATATGACAAGCTTCATGTAAGAATCAAACCATTCCCTTCCTTTCCTCCATCTGCCTTCTTGTCTTCACTGATCAAATAGAGAGTATAAATTTGTAGCTTTTTTAAAAAAATCTCTAATATTCAACAAACTGTCTTTTTCCTCAGTAATGTTTCTTTCTGCCCTTGATGTATTTGCATCTGAATAGATGGAATTCAAATTAAAATTTTCAGGTTAGAAAAAAAGAGGAAATCAAAGTTAGGGTAATAGTGGGTAAAATAGGAAAGGAAAGCTTGTATTTGCTCACTTGTATGTACATTCAAGGTTAATGAAAATAAAAACTTAGTTCTAATAGAAAAAAATATGTATTTCAGAATACCTAAACTAAGCTCAGAACCATCAATCAGCAACCAATTATCATAGCTCTTTGGATTGCAAAGTGACAAGTTTATTATATCTCTGTCAAAACTATGACATTCTGAAAGTGGCAGCTAAAGGAATTGATTCTTAGTCTGCTTTGGCCTTGCACTGACCATTAACTCTAGTTCTGAATACCAAAAGTTGACTATAGCAGGATAATAACAAGTTTGTTGTGAAATGCCAGTTCAGCTGTTGCTGCATGAAATATTAAATATATGGCTTATGTGGTTAAGAGTCCATTTCAGCCTCAGAAATGTCTGTAAGTTGCTTCTTGTTGCCAAAAAGAAAATGAAGGAGATTGACTATTAAGAAGAAGCAAAACTGAGATAAGTGCTGCAGATTGTTGCTGACATTAAAAAGAAACTGCAAGTAGTGATTGTGCAGAACGTTGCTATGGATAATAGCAATTAGGTATTATTTTAGACTAATGAAAAGAGCAGGGTTAGCTTGGACTGCTGGCCTGCTTAAGTCTAGTGGATTTCAGAAGAACAATAGGAAATAGTGCTTCCGAACCCAGAAGCTGAAGAAAAGTTTTGATTACAGAAGCAAACATATTTTGTCTGGAAAAAGAGTAGGTGTAAAGTTATGGCTTGTCTTTTAGATGGTCAGAACGATGCCCGACTGAAATCTTTGAAGAATAGAAAATAGAATAGGTATGGAGGCGGCCTTGAATAAGAATTTCAAACTACTGAATAAAAGACAGCTTAGCCCTGAAAGAATCATGGGGCTGGAAGAAATCTTGGAGGTCTTCTAATCCAATCCCCTGCCGAAGGCAGGAGTCCTTATATTATCCTGAACAAATGGTTGTACAATCTTTTCTTGAATACTTCCAGCAATGAAGCACACAGACTCCAGTAGGCAAGTTGTTCCATTGATTAATCATTCTTATTGTCAGGGAATTCTTCCTTATTTTCAGGTTGAATCTCTCTCTCTCTCTGATGAGTTTTCACTTATTGTTTCTTGTCCTGCCCTCAGGTGCTATGGAGAATAAATCAATTCCCTCTTCCCTATGACAGACATTCAAATATTGGAAGATAGCTGCAATGTTACCCTTAGCCTTCTCTTTGTTAGGCTAAACATACTTAAGACATTCATCAAAAGTTAAACGTATCCTTAGCTGTTCATCATACAGTTTAGCCTTCAGACCCCTTAACATCTTTGTTGCTCTTCTCTGCACTCTTTTTATAGTCTCAGCATCTTTTTTACATTATGGTGACCAGAATTGGATGTGGTATTCCAAATGTGGCCTCACTAGTGCAGTATAGAGTGGTACTATCACTTTCCATGATCTTAACCCTATCTCTTTGTTGATGCAGCTTAGAACTGCATTGGCTTTTTTGGAAGCTGTAGCACAGTGCTGGCTCATATTTAAGAGATGATCAATCAGGACACCTAGATCCCTCTAATTCTTACTACTGTTGAGCCAGGTACCTCCAATTCTATACATATGCATTTGGTTTTTCCTGCCTAAGTACAGGATCTTAATTTTCTCACCACTGAACTGCATTTTGTTGGTTAAGGCCCAATGCTCAAGTCTGTCAAGATCCTTCTGAATCTTAAGTCTAATCTTCCAAAGTGTTGGCAATTTTCCCCAGCTTGGTGTCATTACAAATTTGATGAGTTCCCCTTCTCTCACCTCATCTAGATCATTTATCAAGATCTGAAGACCATTGGGCCCAAGATAAAACCTTGAAATATCTCACTGTATGCTTTCCTCAACCTAGATGTAGCTCCACTAAGCAGTGTACTCTGAGTGCAGTTGCAACTGTTAATTCATCTGGTGGTGGTATTGTCTATTTGACATTGTTCTATCTTATCAAGAAGTGAGTTGTGGTCTACTTTATCAAATGTCTCACTGAAGCTCAAGTACAATATATCCAGAACATTCCCCTGATCTACTAATTTAGTCACTTTATCAAAGAAGGCAGTAAAGTTTGTTTGACATGATCTGTTTTTAACAAACTCATGCTGGCTTTGAGTAATCACCTTGTTCATTTCTCAGAAATCCACTGTGTGACTATGTTTTCTGGGTATTGATGTCAACCTAATTGGTCTGTAGTTTCCTAGATTCACTTGTGTACCCTTTTTGAAGATTGGAATAACATCAGCTCTTTTCCAGTCCTCTGGTAGTTCCCTGGTGCTCCAGGAGTTCTGAAAGATTTCATTCAGTGATTCCAAGATCACAGGGAGGAGTGAATGAGAAACGCTGCCCTACCTTGATTAACTTTGATATAAAGGGAGTGAGTAGGTGAGAAAGAATCTCTGTCAGGCTTTCAAGATGCTATTGTTACATCCTACATCAAAAAAAGGAGTTCTAGTTATTGTTTAAATGTCTCTTTTCTAGCCTAACCTACCTTGAAGGGCTGACATGTACTGAAATGGAGAACAAGAAACAAGCTTATAAGATGTCTTAGAAAATTAATCAAGAATCAAAGAAACAGAAAATTGATGAGATATTTAGTGGCTACATGAGGAAGCCAAAGAAATAACCAAGTAAACAGTGCAAGTTGAAAAAAGGAAAGCTTTTCTGTTCCTTTATTGCATTAGGAAATGAACCAAACTCTCTTAATATCAGATGGAGAGTTTTATGTGCACCTGAATTCTAACTAATCATGTTCATTATAGGCCTCTAAGTCCCAGTTTAAATATCGGGAGCTTTTGACCAATTCAAGTAATCATTTTTAAAGTATCAGCTTGAAACCAGTCTTATATAGCAATTGCCATGAATTCTACTACTGCCTTAAATAATAAAACTAGTTTTCCAGCTTGCTTACTTTATAATGAACCAATTGAGAGGTCAGTGGGACCAAAATGTGGTATATACATTTAAAAAATGGCTACAATGTTTATTCACAGGGCTCAAGAGGAATATAATTCTATACATCTATGCACCTATACACCTTGCCTGTAAGATAGGTCCAAAAAATATTGTTAACTAGCCAAGGGTCACCTAACAATTTTATATATACTTTACATTAGATAAAACTCTTTTCCTGGAAAACCCTTCTGTACTTTAGTGAAGTGGCATAATGTTAGCCTTTTGAGATACTCCAGACAAGAAGCACACACAAGTACCCAAAAACTAGCTCTAACTTTATGCAAAGATTAGATTAATAGAATCTTGCAAATCTGAAAGTACATCTCTTTCCCCCTTTACTTTTACAATCCAAAAAACTAGGGAAGGACCCTTCTGGGAGGTATGCCATGTTTCTGCAAGCTCATCTGCTGCTTGTCTGATTGTTGTCTAGTGTTCAGCTCTTCCTCCTGTCTCCCCAAGTCATCCCACATATATTACACAGAAGGAAAGTAGCAACATCATCTGAACAATTATTTCTCCTTTAATTCCATAGTTGGTAAAAATCAATGGAACCACCGCAGCATCAAATGAAAGAAGAATAGAATAGAATAACAGAGTTGGAAGGGACCTTGGAGGTCTTCTAGTCCAAGAAGATCTAGTCCTGCTTAGCCTAGTCCTGCTTAGGCAGGAAACCAGTGGTGGGTTGCCCCCGGTTTGGACTGGTTCACAAGAAATAGTAATAAAACTGGTGGGAGGCCCCGCCCACCACCCCGGATGTCATCATTGGTGATCTGCGCATGCGCAGAAGCAAGGCAAGGCGATGACGAGCGATCCTGTTGCGAACCGGTAGTAAAGGTAAGTAGAACCCACCCCTACAGGAAACCCTATACCACTTCAGACAAATGGTTATCCAACATCTTCTTAAAAACTTCCAGTTGGAGCATTCACAACTTCTGGAAGCAAGTTGTTCCATTGATTAATTGTTTTAACTGTCAGGAAATTTCTCCTTAGTTCTAAGTTGTTTCTCTCCTTGATTAGTTTCCACCCATTGCTTCTTGACCTTCCCTCAGGTGCTTTGGAGAATAGCTTGACTCCCTCTTCTTTGTGGCAGCCCCTGAGATATTGGAACACTGCTATCATGTCACCTATAGTCCTTCTTTTCATTAAACTAGACATACCCAGTTCCTGCAACTGTTCTTCATATGTTTTAGCCTCCAGTCCACCAATCTTCTTTGTTGCTCTTCTCTGCACTTTCTAGAGTCTCAACATCTTTTTTACATTGTGGCAACCAAAACTGAATGCAATATTCCAAGTGTGGTCTTACCAAGGCCTTATAAAGTGGTATTAACACTTCACGTGATCTTGATTCTATCCCTCTGTTTTTTGTTTTTGTTTTTATTTGATTTATATGCCGCCCTTCTCCGGAGACTCAGGGCGGCTTACAATGCATTAAGCAATATGTTTATGCAATGCGTTAAGCAATATGTTTATGCAGCCTAGAACTGTATTGGCTTTTTTGGCAGCTGCTGTACACTGCTGGCTCATATTTAAATGGTTGTCCACTAGGACCCCAAGATCCCTCTCACAAGATGACTTTTTCAAATCAGGTACGACTTTGGCAACTTCGTGGAGATTTATTGACAACAATACAGAAGCCATTTGCCACTGTTTTCTTCTGGGAAGTTAATTTAACTTTCCATGCTAGACAACAGCTGGTTTACTCCTGATGTTGCTGAAAAAGCAGCTTCCATCATCATAAGAAAAAGTGTTCTTTTTCACAAGAGCTCTGTCTAAGGAGCAGGAATTAACAATTATCATAGCCTCAATCACAAATCATAAATTCAGTCTAATGAGGTTAATTGAAAAGCTTCTCCTGAAGATATTTCTAGTGTTACCAATACTGTAGTTCTTTGCTACATGACATGTTAGATGACAAGCAATCTTTTATCCAGTCTCTTCTTGCAACAAGATGTAATTTATTTTGTTTTTATTCAGATGAATTAAGTTCATCCATCTTTTCCAGGTTACGTTTACACAGTCACTTGCAAAGCTGAGACTGCATATTTGAACTAGCACATTGAAAATAAGGTCAGCTTCCTTTCCTGGAAGGTAGCTTGCATATGAAGTAAAATGGTCCATGAAGGCTATAAGGATTTGCTGTGCAAAATAATTTTGACTTGAAAAGTTTAACATTACTAGATACTTGCATCCTGTTTCTAATTCAAAAGCATTTAAAATCAATTCAGCCTGATTTATTTTCCTGCTAAACAGTTTGGGGAACAATTGTAGTTGCTACCCGCATCTCATCAGAAGGCAGTGCTACAGTGACAGTAGGACACAGCTAGTAGAATTCCCCCTTTCATTTAGCTCTTAAATCCACTTTGATTTCTGGAATAGGCTTTTTAAAATAACAAGTAATAGTAATAGGTTTCTTGCAGTGAAGAAAGAACTTTTACTTTTCCTGAACAATGGCATTAATTTCCTTCCTGGAGGAGATACATGAAAATTCATGTATAAAATTCATACCATGAGCTATTAATATAGCGCTACTAAGAGCATCAGGAAACGACAGAAGAATTGGTGACTGCGTCCAAGCATGAAAAGGGTTCCAAGTTGGGGGAAAAAAGGATTCTTTCCATCCAATCTTGCTGGAAAAAAAGATCTAAAAATCAAACACGAAACCACTGTGAAATATCAATGAAACTTTCAGGTGACAGCAGAAACTAGCATCTGATTTCTTGAAGGGAGATAGGGACTAGAGCAGGGGTCAGCAACCGGTGGCTCTGGAGTCGCATGTGGCTCTTTCATTCCTCTGCTGCGGCTTCCTGTTGCTGGTCGGCTCCACAATTGATAGGGCTTTCGGTTAGGACAGGTAGAGGGAAAAGGATGTTGCGCTAGGAGGAGACTTTATGGTAGGGCAACCAACTTCCAGTCGGCAGAGGAAAAAGGACGCCGTGCTAGGAGGAGACTCTATGGTGGGGCAACCGACTTCTGGTCAGCAGAGAAAAAAGGACACTGCGCTAGGAGGAGACTATGATGGGGGAACTGGACTTCCGGTTGGCTCCAGAATTGAATGGGGGCTTCTGATTAGGAAGCCCCCATGGCTCTTTGTGGCTCTTTGAGTGTTTAAAGTTGCCGACCCCTGGACTAGAGGAACATCAACAAAGAGAATGAAAAACCTAATTATTCTGGGACACAAAAGAAATAGAAAGAATAATGAAAGCACACGAAGATCAAAGTATCATTGTATCTGTCCCTTGTTATGTTTCCTTATTATGTGATTGGAATAAGAGCCCAAGTGGGATACATTAGCAGTGTCTATGAAGATGAGTTAAGTTCCTCCCAAGAAATAACTTAGAAGAAAGCAAAGGTACCAATTAAAACATGCTTAATTAAAACCAATTAGATAATTAAATAAATAATTAAATAATTAAAACCAATTAGACACTTAGACTAACAGCATTTTTATAGTATATGCACAAGTTAAAAGAGATCCCTTATTCAGGTCATATAGAGTCTAATCCTTTAGTATAAAGCTAAATTTATACTGGTAAAGTTTTGACAACCACATAAGATAGTTTTGGAAATACATGCCTGGCGGGGGGGAAAGCACACTTTTCATTTGAGTGTTTGTTATCTTTTTAAGACTGCATTCCTTTTGTGTAATACTGTGGGCCAGAACTTTTTAATGTACTGTATGGCTCTCTAGATTAGTGATGTATAGCAAACCAAGAATTTCTTTCCCTCAGAAAGTATCCAAATTGTATAAGAATTGTATTCCCTATTTCAAGATTTGAGTCATAATAACAGGATGCCTAAGGAATATCTTTAGTCTCGCACCAGTTTGTAAGGCCAGTGAATGCTACATCTAAAATTCTTTCTAGCATTCCAGATCTTTGACAGAGAAGCCAAGCTGATATTGGAGCAGAAAGAAGTTCTTGGAAGCTGGTAAAATCCAGGAGAAAATTATAATCAACAAGAGAACGGAAGGTTTTTTTTTTTTTTTAAAAAATTCAAACGATTTTTTGGATCCAAAGATCCAAAATGCTAAGGTAGTCATAAATTCCAATGTTATTAATCTGGGATAAATTTCTCTAATACCTACCTTTTAAAAGGAAGTTACGGAGGAAATTATAGTTTCATAGATATTTTGCTTTCAGTGTTGTTAAATGGAATTCTCTTAATATCCAGTAATGAGCCACTAATGGAATGCATAGACCCAATCATTACACTGTCCACAAAATATGTTGGTTATTGAAGGAAAACTGCAAATAAAACATATACCAAAAAAAAAAAAAAAAAAGGAAAGAGGATGTTTGGAAGAGTGAACTATGTGACAAAGTGCTAAGGTATGGAGCAGTGATGAAATGTAAAATTTGTTACTACTGGTTCTGTGGGCATGGCTTGGGGTGGTGAGGTAATGTGACTGGGTAGGTGTGGCTAACTTTTTTTGTTTTACTTTTTTAAAGCATTTTTTTTTACAACTTATTTGGGCGAATAGATTGTAAAAAAATGCTTTTAAAAGGTAAAAAAAGGCTCTGACGATCACAGCTGTGGCACGTGATCGTCAGAGCCTTTTTTTAACCTTTTAAAAGCAGGAAGGAACAACACCTGGGCAGGTGGGCGGAGCCTTGTGCCGCCATCGCTACTGGTTCTCCAAACACCTGCCACAATCACTACTGGATCGCCCGATCCGGTCCAAACTGAGAGCATTTCACTCCTGGTGTGGAGTTACATTAATAGGAAGACTGAAAAAGGATGGTAGAATGATTGTGGAAGAGGCTATGGAGGTGAAAAATGCATATAAGAGAATAGTTGCTGCCAAAATGAGGAATGTATTGACAAGTATCAGGCAATGACCAGGTGCCAGAAAATTGGTTCTTTGAGGATCCAGAGAAAGATAAATAAGTAAGGAGATTTTAATCTTTATTAGCAGGGAAGACGTGATGGCTCAGCAGTTAAAGTCACTGATCTTCTCAGCTGGAAAGCTGATAACCTAGGTTCAAGACCCGAGCACCATGCAACAGGATGAGCTCCCATTCCTGCCCCCAGCTCCTGCCCATCCAGCAGTTTGAAAACATGCAAATTTGAGTAGATAAATAGGTACCACTTTGGTGGGAAAGTAACAGCGTTCTATGAACCTCGGCATATAATCATGCTGGCCACATGACCATGGAAATGTCTTCGGACAGTGCTGGCTCCCTTGGCTAAGAAATGGAAATAAGTGTCTCTCCCCCCTCCCCCCAAGAGTCAGATACAACTGGATAGGGGAAATGTTCACCTTTTATTAACTTTAGCAGACAGATGTAAACAGAAACACAAAAGTATAGCATGCCAGGGAAGATGACAAATCTCCATTCAGCTGTTGGAAGTCTCAGTGAAACAACAGGGAAGAAACCCCAAAATGGCCAGATTATAAAGCATCAGGGCTTATGCCTGGGTTGAAGGTCAGAGGGCAATACTAGGATTTTTATTAAAGCCCAGTATTAAAATCTCATAACCCTGTTCCCCCGGTAACAAAATTGCAAGGCCTGACCTTGATTGGATGATGCATCTCTTTATCATGTAAACTGACAGAACTCTGCGATGGGAACAAGAGTCTGGGAATGATACAGATAAACCAGGGTTAATCCAAATTTCCTACTGCTGTGTGAAGATCCCCCCTTTATTTAACAAGCAGGAATGAAAAACAAGCGAGCTAAACATTTTTGTGACTCAGAATGAATTTTAAACTTCTTAATGTGAAGGAGAAATTAAAAGATGTCACCACACTCTTCAAAGTACAGTGGACTTTTGCAGGGCCTCCACAAGGGTGAAAAAAACATATTGTATAAATTGCGTATAGATAAAGAAAATGCAACGAGAGAGAACAATTAATAGTTAAGATTAAAAGTGGCAGGAAAACCCCCCTGAGTGATTTGATGAAAATAAATTGTTTTGGAATTGGATGACGAGGGGTAAATAAAGAATGTCAGAATGAGAGGATTATTTTTTTTTCTTTTTGAAAAAAAAATGATAAAAAATCATTTGGATGAAACTGAAATGCTTCAGACAAATACAGAAATGATCGCAATATGTGATATGTCCAACAGTGGAATCAAAATAAATTATATGTCTAAGAAGCAATTCACAAGAAAGAAATCATAAATGTTACAAGATGTTGGAAAACAGTAAGTCTGTTGGTGTAGATGCAGTAATCGGGCTGCCACAAAGAAGAGGGAGTCAAGCTATTCTCCAAAGCACCTGAGGGTAGGATAAGAAGCAAAGGGTGGAAACTAATCAAGGAGAGAAGCAACCTGAAATTAAGGAGAAACTTCCTAATAATGAGGACAATTAATCAGTGGAACAACTTGCCTCCAGAAGTTGTGAATGCTCCAACACTGGAAGTTTTTAAGAAGATGTTGGATAACCATTTGTCTGAAGTGGTGTAGGGTTTCCTGCCTAAGCAGGGGGTTGGACTAGAAGACCTCCAAGGTCCCTTCCAACTCTATTATTCTAATTAGAGAAATATTAAAGTATGAATGCATGAGATGTTACTGATGCAGCTGTACGCTTTAGTGAGTGTGGTCCACCAAGGAGCCTTATATGGCCAGCCAACATTTTTTGAAAATTCACTTTTACTTGCCAAACACCTGGGGGAAAAGCCAGAACATTACAGCTCTTCTAAATAACAGCAGATTGGGGGGTCATTTGGATCTCAGAGGGAACTTGTTGATACTGTTACGTAGGAAAGGTTGAAAAAGTTAATGTAATAGCTATAAGTGTATCTCAAAAAATATTTGGCAGAAAGATGGACAAAATGTGAGAAATACATTATAGTATAGCAGGCTTTATGCCACATGGGGGCTATGCAGCCCAACTTTTTCCTCTTCAGAAAATAATTGAGAATTATATGCCTGTGAAGAAGAAATGTTATTGGACATTGTTATTTACAGAAAGCATACAGGCTTGAATTATAGAATGTTTGGTATTGAAAGTTGGTTGTAGATGTGGTAAGGATGGTACAATAGAAGTAAAGAATCAAAAGTAAATTGAATACTTATAGAATGGTTCAACACTGAGCAGGGAATAAACAAGCATATGCAATGCCACTTTGGATGTTTAACAGAGGTGGGTTTCAGCAGGTTCTGACCAGTTCTGGAGAACCGATAGCGGAAATTTTGAGTAGTTCGGAGAACCGGTAAATATCACCTCTAACTGGACCCGCCCCCATCTATTCTCTGCTTCCCGAGTCCCAGGTGATTGGGAGGAAATGGGGATTTTGCAGTATCCTTTCCCTGCCACACCCACCAAGCCACACCCACCAAGCCACATCCATAGAACCGGTAGTAAAAAAATTTGAATCCCACCACTGTTGTTTAATCTATGTATGGATAAATAGTGGCTTATGGTGATACAAGAGTTGCGTTAGGAACATGATTGCATATTGTTATGTAGATATACATATTACTGGATGAACTCAGATAATTTGTAGTAAACACAAATTCATGATATATTATATGATGTGATGAGGTAGACAGAACTGAAAATTAATATTTCCATGACAAAGATGTAACAGAAAAATGGAGTGAGCATTTATGACAAACGAGGCAAATTGCTTCAATTGACTGCAATTTGTATATTGGCATTTCTTTCATAATCATTTTTAATAAGTGAGATGGGAATGGACAAAATTATGAACATGTGTGAGGGGAGGGCTGCTCCACAACTTAAAATAGCCTTTTGGATGCCATTATTTTCAAAGGTCTGATTTTTAAGGTAGCATCAAATTAAACATATGCTTGCACAAAATATTTTGGCCATTTTTAAAAAGTGAACTTGCAGCTTGCAGGGCCTCTGGGTATCTTCTTTCAATCAAAACT
This sequence comes from Pantherophis guttatus, assembly GCF_059756535.1. Classification (NCBI taxonomy): domain Eukaryota; kingdom Metazoa; phylum Chordata; class Lepidosauria; order Squamata; family Colubridae; genus Pantherophis; species Pantherophis guttatus. Next base: position 85,437,937 of record NC_142064.1, on the reverse strand, counting down.
GACAGTGACTGCGAAAGTCTTTGTGATTTGTTAAAATTGTAACTTTTAAAACACCGTGAATATGCTTATGTGAAAGTTTTCAAATTGCAAGCAGTCACTGTCAGGAGAACATTTAAAATTAAATGCTGCACTGGGAAATAATTTTTAATAAGGTCTTCGCCTTGCATCTTAGAGTGGGAAAGAGATAGATAAAGGCAGAATTTTATTCTATAAAGGCCCCATTGCTTTGTTAAAAAGGAGAATAGTTTGGAAAAGGGAAGATCGAAATCAACGATAAGCATGTATAGTGCTATTTTCTCTGTTTACCTTTTTTTAAGATTGTACAGATAGTCCTCAAAGTTACGACTACTCATTCAGTGACTGTTCAAAGTTACCATAGCATCGAATGAGGAGGGTTTAGGACAGGGGTGAAATGCTCCCAGTTCGGACCAGATCTCCCGATCCGGTAGCAATGGCGGCGGGTGGTTCGGAGAACTGGTAGCAAAAATCTCTGCACCCCCCCACCATGCCCAGCTGAGCCGCACAATCATCAGAGGCTTTTTTTTTTACTTTTAAAAGCCATTTTTTCTACAACCTCTTCCGATGAAAAAATGCTTTTAAAAGTTAAAAACAAAAAAGCCTCTGATGATTGTGCGGCTCAGCTGGGATCCTCAGAGGCTTTTCAAAACATTTTTTTCTGCAACCTCTTGGCCGAAGAGGTGGTAAAAAAAATGCTTTGAAAAGTCTCTGACGATCCCAGCTGAGTTGCCTGATTGGCAGAGGCTTTTCAAAGTATTAGAAAAAATACTTTGAAAAATGTTTTTTTTAAAAAAAGTTGGCCACGCCCACCCAGTCACATTAACCCCCCCCCCCACCCACCAAGCCATGCCCACAGAACCGGTAGTAACAAATTTTACATTTCACCCGTGGTTTAGGATGCAGTCCTCTGCGTTCTATTCATTACAGCATCCTCACTGGATTGTTGCAACCATACACGCTTCTGTTTTTTCTAGATTTCAACATAATCTTCCTCCAGTGCAGGGCTATATTACCCTAGTGGTAGTAGTTATTTAATCTTAACTCTTTTATGTACTTAACAGCAGCAGAATAGAAGTGGAATGATTGTAACTGAGATGTCAGTGCCCAACTCATGATTCTGGTCACAAAATTGCAATTTCTGATGTTTCTTGTTGGCTTCCCACAAGCAAATTCAATGGGGAAGCTGGCAAAAAGTTGGTAGTAGTTTCTACTCTCACTATCTTTTTGGCCTACCCATGCTCCATAGTGCCTATCTGGTGTACTATCTACCTCTCTGCAGCACCCACTTACTCACCTGTAGTCCACAGTACTTGCCCATGGCATTCCTCTGCAGCATTTATGCACCTGCTCACCTGCCTGTGTCACCCCACCATAACCTGTTGCTCAGTGGTGAAATCTGAACCGGTTTACTACCGGTTCGCTGGCTGCGCATGCACAGTGCATACCACACACCAAATGTGAGGTGTGCACACGCAGTGCATGCTAAAAGGAGGCATGCAGTAAGTGGAACAGCGTGTGTGTGTGGGGGCAATCAGCTGTGGCACACAATCTTTTTTTTTTACTTTTAAAAGCATTGCTTTTAAAAGTAAAAAAAAGCCTCTGACGATTGCGCTGCTCAGCTGTGATCGTCAGAGGCTTTTTTTTTACCTTTTAAAAGCATTTTTTCTACAATCTCTTCGGCTGAAGAGGTTGTAAAAAAACTACTTTTAAAAGGCTCTGACGATCCCAGCTGAGTTGCCTGATCATCAGAGGCTTTTTTTTCCTTACTTTTAAAAGCATTTTTTCTACAACCTCTTCGGTCGAAAAAAAAGTAATTTCTGATGATTGTGTGGCTTAGCTGGGCATGGGGGGGGCAGGGATTTTGCTACTGGTTCTCGGAACCACCCGCCACCATCGCTATCGGATCGGGCAATCCAGTCCAAACCGGGAGCATTTCACCCCTGCTGTAGCTCTCACCCATAGTTATCATTTCAGCAAACTGCTTACTTGAGTTTCCTGTCACTTCTGGCTTAATGAGCTATGCCAGGGTGTCAAACTCACATCATCATGTGACATATTGGGATTCCCCCCACTTCACTAAACCATGTGTGAGCTTGGCTAGCGCATGACGCATCTGGCCTGCGGGCCAGGAGTTTGACAGCCCTAAAATATGCAGTTTTGGGATTAAAAAGAGCAACCAATACTGCTCGGATTGCCGTTGCTAAATGATGCAGTCACGTGACATTGTGCTTTATAACCTCATTGCTTAGCAACAGAAATTCTGGTCCTAATTGCCGTAGTGACCCGAAGACTACCTGTAGTTCATAGGCTTAATGAGAAAAAAGCACTGATTTATTTACACTTCTGGCACTCACTAAGAAATTTAAATCCATTGGCTAAAGTGGAGATATACTGAATCACAAATGATAATTCCATAGAGTCTAGTGCTGAGGCAACAGATCAAGAAATATTCTTTCTTCCCTAAAATCTGTGGACTGACCTTGGATTTCTTCAAATGGTTTTTAAGCTCAGGTACAGAAGTAAGGGGATGTGGTGACTCAGTGACTAAGACGCTGAGCTTGTCGATTGAAAGGTTGGCAGTTCAACAGTTCGAATCCCTAGTGCTGCATAATGGGATGAGCTCCCGTTACTTGTCCCAGCTTCTGCCGATCTAGCAGTTCGAAAGCACGTAAAAAATGCAAATAAAAAAATAGGGACCACCTTTGGTGGGAAGATAGTGTTCCACGTGCCTTTGGCATATAGTCATGCTGGCCACATGACCACGGTGACGTCTTCAGACAGTGCTGGCTCTTTGGCTTTGAAACAGAGATGAGCACCGCCCCCTAGAGTCGGGAACGACTAGCACATATGTGCCAGGCGAACTTTTACCTTTACTTTACCTTACAGAAGTAAAACGTAGTTAATCGGGTCATAACAAATAGAGGAAATCAATTTGCTTCCAGATTTTGGAAGGCCTGCTTGCAATGATTAAATATTAAAATTCATTTGTCATCTGCCCATCATCCAGCTTGATCAGCCTGCAGCTTAGCGATCCACTGAGTCTGAGAGGGACCATCCTGCTGAGATTAGATCTGAGTGAGGAATTTCTCAGTTTGTGCCTTGGGCTTATTTCACTCTGGAGTTTTATTACAGGCTGTTTGACATTCAAGGCCGAACTGACAGACATCAAGAGGCTTCCCAAGTATTTCCATCTCTGCTCAGTGATTAAAGGATTTGTTCCTTCTTTACTATGCAGCACAGAGTTTTAGGAGTTTCCATGTCTTTCTCTGGGATGATAACTGTGCTAAAATAGTGGGTCCTTTTTCTTTCACCTTATCCAGCAGGAGTTTAGAACGAGAATGAGGTCATTGAGGCAGCGTGTCACAAGGCAACATCGATAATGCTTGTCAGCCATTATAGGGGCAATCCATTGTCTCTGTGTGGAAATGGCTGCTTTCTCTTTTGGTTCCTTTTTAAGCATTCATGTTGATGTGACAGCTAAACATCCCCGTGACTGTTCAAAAGCAAAGTTAGGCAGCACCTCTAAGAAGGAGAGGTTGCGGGAGATTAAAAGCAAAAATATATTATATTAAACATCAGACATTATCCTACTTAAGAGATCACCTGCTAGGTTAGAGATATCTTTTTTATTCTTACTGTTTCATGCTAGAGTTGCCTCACTTAAAAGTCTGGTTTGGAAGCATTATTGTTTCAGACAGGAAGACTGTGCAGAGAGTGGCGAGGATAGCAGAAAAGATTATTGGCAGTTCACTTCCTTCTATCCAGGACATAGCATATAAGCGATGCTTGAGCAGAGTCCGCAGGATTGTCTGGGATGCTAAACATAGCATAAAAAGTAAAGGTAAAAGTTCCCCTCGCACATATGTGCTAGTCGTTCCCGATTCTAGGGGGCAGTGCTCATCTCCGTTTCAAAGCCAAAGAGCCAGCGCTGTCCAAAGAAGTCTCCATGGTCATGTGGCCGGCATGACTAAACGCCAAAGGCACATGGAACTCTGTTACCTTCCCACCAAAGGTAGTCCCTATTTTTCTACTTGCATTTTTTACATGCTTTCGAACTGCTAGGTTGGCAGAAGCTGGGACAAGTAACGGGAGCTCATCCCGTTACGCAGCACTAGGGATTCGAACTGTTGAACTGCCAACCTTTTGATCGACAAGCTCAGCTTCTTAGCCACTGAGCCACCACATCCCTTACACATAGCATACAGAAGTGCAATTGCAGAAACAATCCGGAAATTCAGGCATCATCAAAGTATAGTCAGCCAATCAAAAATTAGAAGAATTGAGGTTCGGATAGCCATTGAATTTAATGTAACTGAATTCAAACAAAACAGACTTAGATATGGTAACATCACACAGCAAGATACATTTAACCATTTGGATTCTGATAGTTAAAAGTTAAGCGATCAATTTAAAAAATAGCAGACAAAAGAATTTATGTATAAGCAACATTCTCCAATATTTCGAGAAAAGAAAAAAAAATACTAAAATTGTGATTAGTCTCTATGGAGAATGGGGGTAAAGAGGAAAAAATGAACTACCAAAAGTTCTTCATTAAGATTTTAACATTGTACTTTTTTAAATTTTACTTCAGTATTTCAGTTTTCTATAACCATGCTTCATTTTCCTATCAAACAATGTAAAGTGATCATATGTTTATAATATAGGTTCCTATTAAAAAGAGAGAGAATGGCAGGAAAATATGCTAGGGTGTTTCCAACAAAGAGCCAGTGGCCAGTGGTAGCTACCTCCACCAGATTTGACCTAATTAAGGTTTTGATTGCTTTGGTTTCTCAAGAGGTTGACAAGAGAACCTCTTCTTTCAGTTCCCCTGTGTTTGCAGCACATTCTTGGGGTGGACAGTTGCTCCATCATCTGACTCATTTCACACCTGGCTTAGTCAGTTTCAAGTGCTTGATTATTGGACATTTGTCCAGAGCTAGCTTCTCTGCAGCCAATTCCTCCAACTCAAGAAGTCCATAATATATGCAAACCTAGCAAAACACTTGAAAATCCTGGTTCCAGTCACATACAATACTGTCCATTTTCATCCTTGCCCACTTTCTGCAACTTCCATGTCCCAAATATCAAAGTGAGGTCCTTGACGATTCCAAGGGCATCTCATCTTCCAATGCACAGAACCAAAAACATCAAAGCTAGTGGTGGGATTTAGCCAGTTCGCACCACTTTGGGAGAACCGGTTATTAACTTTCTGAGCAGTTTGGCAAACTGGTTGTTGGAAGAAATCATTAGGGCAGAGAACTGGTTGTTAAATTACCTGAATCCCACCACTGATCAAAGCCACAAACAAACAAACAAAAACATGGTTCAGTACAAGATATGAAGCCAGTCAATAGCTCCAACCAGCCATCCTAAACACTATGGCTTTTAGTTGTCATGGATTTCATCTCTCAGGATTCTAGATAACTAAGGGAAGAAGTTAAAGCTTCTTTTTTTCCTAACGATAGCCTTAGGTCAGAGTTACTTGAAACCTCAGTGGATTTCTTCCACTGTTGTTCATGGATAAATATAAAGATAATTGCCCTGTTAGTTGAGAGGCTATAGCTCATTCCTGGTGGCTACCCTCTGAATTTCTAAGCCAACTATGGAATGGGAATAGTTAAAGGGTAGCTGATATGGAAGGCCAGAAGGAGCTGGCCTAAGCCTCATGCTTTGTTTATTCATTAGTGGAAGGTACTAAATAAGCCCCAGATAATTATTGACAAAATCTTATTTTTTTTTACAAATATAGATCGGCCTTTTCAAGGACACACATTAACGTTTTCTGTCTTACAGGATGTATGAAGGCTCCATATCCAGAAAGACTGCCAATAGGGAATGGGAGAAATAGAATCAATGGCTCACATTCTTTATCATACTTAATAAGAAGTATAAACAAGCCAGACACTGAAAAGTAATTTATTTAAAGGTTTAAAGGACATCCCCAAAATTGTTTATTTTGCCCAGATATATATCTCTGCACAAGCTGTATGAAAGCATAAATGCCTTACAAATAATAAAAAAAGCATCAGCAGGCTTAGCCAGGCAAATATTTACCTGTTATCTCCCTTTAATATTGTATGTCATAAAGTTATTTTCTCTATTATTTTTTCTTACTCTTTCTTGCATGTACTCAACCAAGGGTAATAAAGTAGCAAATAAAGTAGACAGGTTTTACAGATAATAGGTTTTATAAGTTTAGTTAATTAGGTCAGCTCAACATGTTTTATAAGGTTGGGGTCTATAATTTTTTATGTTTAATTTACCTATTTTACTTCTATGCATATGGATATTTTGCTGTATTTTTTTTTTTGCACTGGTCACTAATCATAATAAAGTTTGTTCCAATCTATTCAATGTGTTAAATAGTTTTATCATTTCAGACAGATGTATTCCTAATCGAGGGGTATCATCTAAACATGATGATTAGATATCAATCAATTCTGATAATAATTTGTATAGTTACCCAAGATCACATGGTAATATATCAGGGTGAAATTTTCTTGAGCATTACAAAAAGCTTTCCTTTGGGGAAAAGCATCAGAAAGCTGTCCAGAATCACTTTATCAGTGAGATGGACAACACAAATAAGTAAATAAATAGATAATCAAATAAGTGTGATCTACACACTTATTAAGAGTATTAAGTTGTTGCCTGGTCTTGGTATGTATTTAAAACACTTGTGTTTGGTGGAATGTTGTCCACAGTCTTGGTTGTCTTTTGGTGCTCTTCAATTTCAGAAGAATTCACATGAACTGGACACAGAACCAGTTACATAACAGCCTTGCTTTAAGGTATTCTGAGACAACATTCGAAAGGCGCAGATAGATAGTTGAGATGTATTATCTGGGTTTTACCAATGACTTATGGATTCTCCTGGACTAATTACCCAAACTACTGATAAATCAGGACTTTAATTATAACAACAGTTTTGAAGTCTTATGCAATACATTTGATTACGCAAATGCAACAATTTTCAATGAATTAGCCATCTGTTAAGCCCACGTGATATCTATGTTGTCAAAATCAGTATGTTTTCCCAACAACTGGGACTCAAGATACCAATCTTGCATAAACAAAACACTTCAGATAATGTCAAGTAGGGATTTTTCTATAAAGGCTCCTATGAGAAGACATCTTGAATATTTTACTAATTCCAGGTTATTATTTACCCAAATGACACAGATTTTTAAAAAATGAATAAATAGCTACAATGCATTTCCCATCCATTATACTGATTTTCAAAAAAGATTCTATATAGTGGCAGAAAGCTGTAAAGTACTAAATATAATTTGAATCCTAATAACGTCTTAGATTCATGTCTGCAAGATTGTTAGTGTGCAACTGAGTGTCTCCTAAAGCCTTCTTGCTGGAGCTGGACTGTGGGAGTTATATACCATGCCTGCCTTCCTATCAGTGGTTTCCATGTTTTGCTATAAAATAAGCTTTAGCTTTTCATTCCAGTTTTGCAGCTGACTCTGGAGGAAAATAGTCCGTACCTTTCTTGATGCAAACTATCCTTATATATACAGACATGGTTCATGGAATTTTAGCCAGTGTGCCATGAATTATGCAGATTTTTGCCATGAATAAAAAAAGAGCCTGCTATAAAATTTGAAATGCTATGCATTTGAAGAAAAATGAAGCCCAAGCTAGTGTCTGTTTATTCAGTGGATAAATGACAGCTGTCACCATAATTTCATGCAGTCCTTGGGAATCTTACAAAGCTGCCGGTTAATTTTATTATCCTTTTCCAGTTCATTTAAATAAAGAGGATTTAGGATTTCTTTTCACCTTATCCATTTCCATTATTATCCAGTTTTTCCCAACCATTTTTTGTTTTAAAAAATCTTCTAAACTCTATTTGGAGGGGAAATGTAAGTGTGGGACGTGAATGAATTTTTCATTGAGCAGAAATTCTCCAGTTCTCTCAAGGGAGAGATTATAGGTTTTTGGGCTGTTTCTGCTCCTGATGGTGTTTCTTTGCAGATGGTAGTAGCAGCAGAAACCTTTCTACCCGTTTGACCATTTGGCACTGTGATAGCATATTACAGCCCAGGGCTGCCTGCCATCCTGTGAAATATTCAGCCAAACATGCTCACCATACTTTCTCACAGACAGGAATTTTCCCATAGGAAAAAAAAGGAAGAGGAACTGTTGCTGAGCTGGCAAGGGAGAAGAGAGAAGCAAAGACTTAAAAAGAGGGAAGAAGGCTGTAGTGTGGCTGGCAAAATCAACATGGATTCTACACAGTACTGGCTGTTGATGGCTTGTTGGTTCCAGGAGATCCCCAGAGTAATATTTTTTTAATTGGTTTTTATTGGACAATTTTTAATAGTTTTTAACTATTTTCCTCTTTGCAACATTTCCGCATCAGTGTACATCTGTTATATATCAGTGTACATCTGTTATATATCCATATTTTCCAGGGTGAAATCCAGCAGGTTCTGACAGGTTCTGGGAGCGGAAATTTTGAGTAGTTTGGGGAACCGGCAAATACCACCTCTGGCTGGCCCCAGAGTGGGGTGGGAATGGAGATTTTGCAATATCCTTCCCCTGGAATGGGGTGGGAATGGAGATTTTGCAGTATCCTTCCCCTGCCATGCCCACAATGCCACGCCCACCAAGCTTCACCATGCCTATCAAGCCACACCTACAGAACCAGTAGTAAAAATATTTGGATTTCACCACTGCTGCTTTGCCTCCTATGTTTTTAATATACTGGTCATGTAATCTTTGCCTTGCCAGGTCTGTTTTCTACTTTTTATTTGGTCTTTCTTTTACATCGGTGTGGTCTGTTCACTCTTCAGTAAGCCTTTGTGACGTATTAGCTTCAGCATATCTTCTTCACTGTTCATCCAATATTCTTCCATTTTCCTATTTTCTTCTTTAACTGTCTAGTGTACTTGCAAAATTCCATGCCCACCTATGCTGTTTGGTATTATATTGTGCCTTTGAGTCAGTGTTGATTTCTTGTGGCTGCCTAGATTAGCCTCTGCAATTTTCTTGGCATGATTTTTTGGAAGGGTTTGCCTTTTTCTTCATAGGACTGATGGGACATGGCTGGCTGAATGTCACCCGGATGGCTTCATGCCTAAAGCAGAACTAGAAATCCATTCACCTGGTTCTTAGTCTGGTGCCTTAACCACTACACCAAACTGACTTTGAGCAGTAATTCTTAAATTTAAGTAGCAATGTACCCAATTGATTGACAATTTAAATTGAATATATACCCATTACAAAGTTGGTTGCTTTAAAAAAATACTTGGACAGCTCCCGGTAGTATCTGCAGGGTGATCAAAAAAAGTGAAAACCAAAGTGATTGAAATCTCATCCATTTTGTAAAGGCCTTAATGTCATATACATGTTTAAAGGGGAGAGCATTGTGCTGCTGGAACTTTCCCTTTGCTTTTTTGATTATTACCTCTGAACACTGCCAGCTGCTCATAAATCCAACATCCGTTTCTTGCTGTTATGCTGCTTACGAAAGAAAGAAAGAAAGAAAGAAAGAAAGAAAGAAAGAAAGAAAGAAAGAAAGAAAGAAAGAAAGAAAAGGCAGGAGACTGAGGGAATATAGCTGCTGTAATTAAATCTTGCCTTAATTGTTTACATGCCTGGGAACAAAAATTAGGACGCTCCTAATGTTTATAAGAGAGGGGTGGGAAATCACCAGAAATGTGTTATGTGCTAAGAGAAGTCCCATGAATCCACAAATCCCTTGTAACAAGTATGGTCCATGAAGCACCAGACATAGTTTTAGTGCAAGCATGGTAGTAGAAAAAATGAAAAAGTAACTTTGTGACTTGTGCTGGATTTACAACCTTCGCAGATCTGTAAAGCAAAGGAAGGTGAAGTAAGATTATACGCACAGTCACTGTTCCACTGAACAAGCACTTCATTTAATGACCATGTTTCTGGTTTCAATCGTGGTGTCATTAAATATAGATTACCTGTAGCAGCAGGTCCTCTGGCTGAATGCATTCTGGGCTGCTAAATTATTTAGGGGCCCTTTGAAATGGCAAAGAAGCTACCCCACTAGTAATATCCCCATCATGTTCAGCTTCCAGTCCCATCAGCTTCTGAAGCTGGAATGAAGAAAGTATCCTTTCCCTCTTCATTTTCAGGCAAAATAAATCAATAAATAAAAGATTTTAATTGATTCTTCACATATCACAGCATTGCTTTCTCAAATGGGGCCATTTGAAAAGAAATTACCTTGGGAGACATAGCTCCCTTACGAATATTCAGGTGTCATTCATGACAAATTCCAAGATACTCTCTACTCAAGAGTATCCCACCGAGTCCCATCCCAGTGTACGCTACCTTTCGGAGACACTTATCTTTTTTAATAATTTACTGATTCCACATCAGGCTTTTGATTTTTAGAGTTTGAATTTTCTATTCTTGAGTGTCTCTTTGAACAGTGACAAACCTACAATGAATACCTTCCATAAAACCTTAAAATAGAACAATGGCAGGATAATATTACTTCCAACCCTCGTTGGATCTGACAGTCCTCAAAGAGTGCCTAAAAAGAGCTGAAGATTGACAGCTATGGTGTTCGTTGAAGCAACATTTGCTGTCTTTTATCCAATAGCTAGTTGAATGTTAATGAGAACCGAGAGATACACATGTACGTACACATCCATATATAATAGTACTACTGATATATTTCTATCTATCTATCTATCTATCTATCTATCTATCTATCTATCTATCATCTATCTACCTACCTACCTACCTACCTACCTACCTACCTATCCACACACACACACACACACACACACACATCTATATTGTATACTTGTTAACACATAGAAAGGCAAAAAAGAAAACATGATTAATGTTTGATTTAAATTTGAAGTCTGTTTGAGTTCACTCCCCTATGCTTAATACTTTACAAGGTGAAAGTCCTTTAAAGTATTACTTTGAGTAGTAAATTCAGTATACAGTTTAATTTGTATATTTAATGAGATCTCCAAGGGCATTTACTATTTGTCAGTTGTCAAAGGAGTGGTGAAAAGTATTGCTGCTCAATCCAAGCATACATTGTTAATGCTGAACAGCTGTTTCTTTATTCTGGAAGAAATATTTTGGGAGAAACTACTGTGGTATGTAAATTATACATAGACATAACTCATCACAAACAGACATACTTGAACTTCTGGTTTACAGTAATAGAATTAATAAAGAAATAGTAAGGCATTTTGAAATAATATTCCTTTTAACTGTGTCCTTTCTAATCTAGATGTCACACTGGAGGACAGACACAGTTCATTGATATGTTTCCTCCTTGTAATAATTTTAAGAATCTGTTTACACATATTATTTTTTTCCTCTGGCAATAGATGATATTTGACTGCAGAATACAAAGGAGTGAAATTTCTTCTGGCCCTCCAGTCATAATTTACGACAAAGTACCAAGTGGATACAAGCAGTATCACATAACTTTTAGGTGATGAAATGTCATATCGGTTAAGAAATAAAAGAAAATATTGAAATATTATTGATTTCAGAGAACATAAGGCTAAGGATGTTATAGGATTCAGGTAGAGATTAAAAAAGAACTCCACTATGTTAAGAATGGATTTGGGGGGTCTTCATTTCCAGCGGATTTATGATTGAACAAATAATGGGACAAATATTAGCTAATAATAAAAGTCTAGCTAATATTACTTGCTTTTAGGAAAAGCAAAAATCTATACTCCCCTCTTAAGCCATTCCAGAAAATGCCATGGAAAAATCTCTAGTCCCACTGAAACTATTTTTTTTTTTATTTTGAAGAAAGACAAATTAAACACTTCAGCTATGTTGTGCATTTTAAAATGCAACTACAGTGCTCATTATCAATCTTATTTAGCAAATTTATTTATGGATTTATTTTTTTAAAAAAAAACTTGGAAAAATTATTTATCAGAAATTTCCCCATAGGTGGGAGTGTTAAGAAGAGTAAACAAACCTAGTTTTGTTGTAGGTTTTATTTTTCTTTAAAATAAAAAAAATAATTACATGTTTTACATTAAAAGGTCTTTCTATTACATAACAGAGACCCAGCAAAGGACATTTGGTATGTCACTAACTTCCCATTATAACAAATAATATTTGCTGCACTTCTGAAAAATCCAGAATTCTACATTAATTGATAAATTCTAAAATCTCAATATATAATTGAACATGATACTGACGTATTGATATTTAATACTTTTTCTAAACCCTATTGATGAATACAGAGATATTTAACCAAAGCAAGACAATACAGTATTGAACAAGCCTGTATCATAAATGTAGTCTTCTTTACATTATTTTATACTTCCACCTAATAGTACTGGCAGCCAGTATGTTCCAAACATCACTTGGGTCCAAAAACATGAAAAAATATCTTTTGAATAAGTCTTATCTTAAAGTCATGAGAAAACTTTAAAATTTTAACCATTGACTTGTTAATATAGGATATTACAACTTGTTCCAAAGTGTCATATTGGATAATGGATAGTTGCCTTAATAATCTATAAAAATCTTGTTGATTTGGAATCCTCTGAAATATATTTTATTTCAGGAGTTCAGAAGGGCAACTAAGCAGTGGTGGGATTCAAAAATTTTTACTACTAGTTCTATGGGCATGGCTTGGTGAGCGTGGCATGGCTTGGTGGGCGTGGCTTGGGCATGGTAGGGGAAGGATACTGTAAAATCTCCATTCCCACCCCACTCCAGGGGAAGGATACTGTAAAATCTCCATTCCCTCTCCACTCCAGGGGAATGTTACTGCAAAATCCCCATTCCCTCCCAATCAGCTGGGACTCGGGAGGCAGAGAACAGATGGGGGCGGGGCAAGTCAGAGGTGGTATTTACCAGTTCTCCAAACTACTCAAAATTTCCGCTACCGGTTCTCCAGATCTGGTCAGAATCTGCTGAATACCATCTCTGCAACTAAGGCATGTAGGCCAAATTGCATAATCAAGAAATATTGCAGTTTATGGCCAATCCAGTTTTAATCCCTCCAGACTTCTTATCTAATATCACAGATTGTTTACCATACCTTTAGTTCATGAATAATAATATTAAAAAAAGAAATGCAATGTTCAAACTGGGATTGTCTCTGACTGAAAATTTATCATGGGGATAAAGGGAGAAATCTCCTTGTATTTTTGTAAAAATAGGTTAACAGGCAACTTCTGTTTAGCACTATCAATCAAGCCAGAATGCTTAAATATTAAATGTCTCTTACAGGGAAAAAATGTCCAGGCAGTATTTTTTTGTCAAATAAATCAAAATGAAAAGAAAGGGAAATAAGCCAAATGAATGGATATAAACATACAATGGAACCACGAGGAATGAAGTATACAAAAAGAATGGGTTAGACACTTTATAATACATACTGTACATTATTCATTGGTTGTAAGTTTTTAATGCATTGAAGAAAAGGTTGATTTTAGTTATTTACTTTATTGATTTATAGTATAGTATATTGCTTATAGTAAAAAAACCCTAAGCAATTCAGGATAATTTTTTGTTTTTTAAAAAAACTTTAGCTGATGTAATTATCAACAGTTATCTAAAAATCAAAAGGGAGGCAGTGGCTCAGTGACTAAGATAGGTCGGCAGTTCAGCAGTTTGAATCCCTAGTGCCGCATAACAGGATGAGCTCCTGTTACTTGTCCCAGCTTCTGCCAACCTAGCAGTTTGAAAGCACGTTAAAAAATGCAAGTAGAGAAATAGGGACCACCTTGGTGGGAAGATAACAGCATTCCGTGCGCCTTTGGCGTTTAATCATGCCGGCCACATGACCATGGAGATGCCTTTGGACAGCGCTGGCTCTTCAGCTTTGAAACGGAGATGAGCACCGCCCCCTAGAGTCAGGAACGATTAGCACATATATGCGAGGGGAACCTTTACCTTTACTAAAAATCAAGAAATCAACACCCTCCCAATTGGCCTAAAGTACATCCCAAAGCCTAATAATCATTGTGATGAAACAGAATTTTGCTACATTTCTAGAAATTGTGGATGAAAAGTCAGTAGTAAAAAAGCAAATACCTTTGATTAATGCCCTCCTTCATAAGGGGGTGACATGAGCTCTGCATGCAGAGGGATGATCAAGGGACAATTAAATAAGACCTACAGGGAGAGAGGATTGATTTATTCTCTAAAGCACCTGAAGACAGGACAAGAAGCAATGACTCGAAGGTCCTCAGAGAGAAATTCAACCTGGAACTAAGGAGGAATTTCTTGACAGTGACAACAGTTAATCAGTGGAAAAGCTTACCTCTCTGACTTGTGGGAGGTTTTTTTTTTAAAGGACAAACATTTGTCCAGGATGATATAAGGACTCCTGCCTTGGGCAGAGGCTTAGAATAGGTTCCAGTTCTACGATTAATACCATACCACTGATTCAACTGAAGTTCTGCCTCAGTGACAGAAGCACAAACATATCAGACAACAGATGGTATTGTATTTTCCCCCAATGATGCTGAAGATACAGTAAGGCATTAAACTTTCCTAGTGTGAGTGCTGTTCGGTGTGTAGCAAAAGCAATCCTGTAAGAAGAGTTTAGAGTTCATGGAAGGGTTATAAAAAAGGTCTTTGAGGCAATAAGATGGAATATTAGATCTAACGTTCTGTATATCCAGATCAAGAGCCCTTTCTTTCACGCTGCATGTGGCTTTATCAATTTCAAGGGATATTAGGAACGAGGCAGAAAAGCCACAAATGGACAAAGTCACTGGCAGTATTCTCCTTTCAGATGAAAATGACCTCATCAGCAAAAGTGAGCCCGGCCAGTGATTCATCCTGGAGAATCTGTCTCAGCCAATATTTTAGGCAGTAGATTCTCACTTAGGCTGCTATAGAGAGATATCCAAGTTCTAACTGGAGAAAGACATTTGAATTGGTACAGGAAGCTCACAACAGGATTCTAATTGCTCTAGCTTGAATAGCTTCAAAATCAGGATAAGCACAAAAATGGACACTAAACAATAATAGGTTCAGCACCTTAGCATTATATACTTAAATAGGTACAGGGAATGTTATGTTCCAATTGCAGCTAGCAAATCTAATTCTTGAGCTGGGATCTTTTTGAACTTGGGACATAACCTCTCAAACTTGCAGTGTCCAGGAATTAGAAACCAGAAAATAGATAACTAAATATTTAAATACTTTTAGTTCCTTGGTTAAAAAAAACAACAACCTGTATTGGTGATGTTTCTTTATGAAGATCAGCTCCAGTTTTAGAATAGTTTATTCCTAGACTCTCAATTTGGCAATGTTCAGTCAACTCCTAAAGGTTTTGATGGAAGCCAACTTGGGTCAGGGAAATAATTATAATCGGCATTAAAGGAGCATGGAAATTAATCTATGTTTAAGTGAAGAAGGATGTGATTTGCATTTGGAGAGGGCCTGTACAGTCCATTAACATAAAAATATTAATAGAAATGGGAGCAGAACTCAAGCATCTATACCCTTGACATCATATTTAACTTGCCCAAAGGTATCCCCATGAAGCATTAGAATTAGTCCACAGAATCTATAATTTTATTCATTTATTTAAAACATTTATATAGCCACCCAATTTATACCTGGCTCCCTGTGTGTGGCTCCCAATTAAGGATTAAAACAAATGTAATAAAAAAACATAAAAACAACATTAAAAACTATGAACATTAGAAGCAAAAAACAAAAAAACATGGCACCAAGATAAATTTCTGACACACAGGCACTCCTTCTTATCCCAGAGCTTGGGGAAAAGCCAGGTCTTCAGTGCTTTTTGGAAGGCTACGATGGTAGAGGCCTGCCAACCTCAGAGGGAAGGGTGCTCCATAGACCAGGAGCTTCCTAGTCCCATAAGGTGGGATTGTTACAGCAAGGGACTACAAGTGGGACATCCCTATCTAATCTGGTAGGATGGGATTATCTTTAGGGAAAGATAATCCCACACATAACCTGATCTTGTGCCATATGGGACTTTAAAGGAAGTCAGCACAGCTTATATGCAGGTTGTGCAACAAAAGTTTTACATGGCGGCAACCATAACCGCATGCACCACCATATTCTGGACCATTTGAAACTTCCAGATGGATTTCAAGGTCAGCCCTGTGTATAGCATAGTGAAGAAATCCAATTCAGAGGTGACCAATGCATGAGTGACCATGAGAAAGGCCTGCAGCAGGGGTGGGTTCTACTTACCTTTACTACTGGTTCGCAACGGGGCCGCATGCGCAGAAGCATTTTGATGACATCGGGGTCGGTGGGCGGAGCCTCCGGCCAGTTTTACTATCGGTTCGATAGAACCGGTGTGAACCGGGGGCAACCCACCACTGGCCTGCAGGTACAGGAAAAGGGTCAACTGGAACACCAGATGAATCAGGGGTGAAATCCAGCAGGTTCTGACAGGTTTTGGAGAACCAGTAGTGGAAATTTTGAGTAGTACGGAGAGCTGGCAAATATCACCTCTGGCTGGCCCCAGAATGGGGTGGGAATGGAGATTTTGCAGTATCCTTCCCCTGCCAAGCCCGCCAAGCCACGCCATGCCCACCAAGCCACGCCCACAGAACCGGTAGTAAAAAAAATTTTGAATTTCACCACTGAGATGAATCAGTGCAAAATCCACCTAGCCATGGCTGCCACTTGCTCCTTGAGCAGGAGCCGTCAGTCCAGGAGGACCCCAAACTGTATATCAGTCCAGGGAAAGGCAACTCTACCCAGAATCAAAGATGGAATATCATCTGTGCCTGGGGGAAAAAGGGAAGGGGCAAAAATCCAGAGGCACTCTGTTATGTACGGATTGGCTAGAATCTACATAAGTTTTCATGCTCGCCATGGATTGGCTAGAATCTGCATAAGGTTTCATGCTCGCCACGGATTGGCTAGAATCTGCATAAGGTTTCATGCTCACCGCTGATTGGCTGTCTGGACTGTGGGAGATTTAACCTGCTGTCATTGGCCGGCTGGTCTGCCTGGAGCTCCTTAAAAAGGCGAGTGCAGTCGCACGTTGCTGGAAATAAAAAGGTGCTGAATTCACTAATGATTCTCTCCTATTGCCTTGCGCCGATCTAACACACTCCATCTTGCCAGAGTTGAATCAAAGCCAGATTCTTAAAGCCTCCAAGTACAAGGCCATCACCATTGCAGCATCACTTGTCTGGCTAGGGATCATGGAGTATTATAATTGAGTATTATCAGCATGGATGACCTCTCCCAGTGATTTCATGTAGATGTTATAAAGGAGAAGTGAAAGGCCTGAGGCAGCCCAAATGGCAGAGGCCTAGGATTCCACACTCTTCTCCTATGAACACAAATAGGAACCAGGCATAGAGGAATTGTTGAATCCTAAACTAACTTCAGATCAGTGGATGCTATTGAAAGGGTCTGAGAGGGAGGATAGGATATTTTTCAGCCAGATATTATAAAAATGATGGCTTGGTCAGAAATCAAGAAACCTTGTCTAAAGCAAGTTTGTTTTATGGATGAAATATTTTCTTGAATCCATCAATTTCATGTAGAGATGTCAGCATATAATCTCCTTATTATCTTTAATACACTAACAAGGTGAAAATTGACTGGAACTGACTTTTAACCTTTTTAAAAATTGAAATGATTATTTAATGGTTTCACTCATTAGGCATTGATCAAAGTGAATAAATAAAGAGGTGGCCAAGAGAGGGGGCCACTGTTCTATATTAAGGTTTAAAAGTGCAACTGGGATCAGATCACCATGGCTACTTTTACTATTTTTAATTGAATTTAACCGTAAGGATCTCTGAAGTAATGATAGGCACCAGAAGGGAAGATGGTTTCTAATGAAGGAGGAGGCATAGAGGGTTGGAGAAGGTTGAAGGAGATGGCGGATGGCAGAGGTCAACAAAGAGAAACCTATGAAGAAAGCACCTACTAAATTACTCTTACAATGGCCTGTACAGTTCAGTTTTCCCACCCTCCTACTTTGCCTGGCCTTAATTCATTGCCCAGGGAAATTAAAATTGCCTAGGGTTCCTCAAACTGGAAAGTTTTCCTCAGAGAGAAGAAAAAGAGCTGAAGATTATACAAGTAAGGAGTTGCCTATAGAACCACAGTGGCTGGAAGATGTATCCGGGGTGGGCTTCAAAAATTTTAGCAAGGAGTTCTCTGCCCAGTTGTTGGGTGGGCGTGGCCATGGTCGATGTGGCCTAGTTGGCCTCCTGCACCATGGCAGGGGGTGCGTTTTTGCCCTTTCCAGAGTCTAGAGGCTTTCCTTGAGCCTCCGGGAGGACGAAAAGGGCCTCCCCCGGCTCCAGAGGCCCTTTGGAGGCTGGAAACGGCCCCATTTCCAGCCTTCTTGAAGTTCCAGTAGGCCCATTTTTCACCCTCCCCAAGCCTCCACATGTGCCCTGCACTTACCTGCATCCAAAATCGGCCACATGGAGACTCCTGGGAGGGGCGGAGTGGGTGGGTCAGGAGGATTTGGAGGTTTTCCGAACTTCACAGAATCTTAGCTAGAGGTTCTCCTGAACCCCTACGAACCCCCAGCAGCCCACCCATAGATGTATCAAAACTGTTAGTGAGGAAACAGGAGAACAACTTTCCATTGTCTGTGGAGATTCTCATTCATCTAGGTCATGGTTGTCCCAAAGGTGCTTTTTCAAGAAGCAACTGGACTTTCTGGTTTTTCTTTGCTTCTCATCCAAGATTGCCTCTTGAAAAAGTACTTTTCGGACAAGCTTCCTATTGCTACTGCCAGAACAGTATTAACCTCTTTGCTTAGGCATTTTAATCTGAACATTATTTAGGTGCTTAGTGAGGGACCCTGAGGATACAAAGAGTCTGTTTTTGTTTTCATACCTTGCCCATGAATGCTAAATGGCTGGACAGCATAAACTTCAGCTGGTTCTCTATGCACCCGTGAATAGTGCAGTGTTTGTTTTCTATTACTTGTTAAAAAGCTCTCTGCTTTTCTGTCTTCAAGGGTCTCTGCCATACCTGATGAAGTGCTACCAAAAACAGATGCAAGTGTTATCCTTTGCTGACAAGAGGATCTAAATCAAGCTTTGCAAAAATAGAAGGACACTTATTCCTAACATGGAAGAATGGTTGCAGAAGTTGATTGAGTCGGCAGAAACGGCAAAACTGACTACTATGATTAAAGAAAAAAACTTTTGCTTCCACATGTAAACCACTTCTGAACTTCGTGCTTGATGTGGAAAAGAATATAACTCTGAATTTGGGTTTTACAGTTTAGATTGATAGATCTTTATAGAAATGACTTGTTTATACTATTATGGAAAAGCAAAAAGCTGTGATTTGATGTTAATTCTTTATTTTACTGTAATAGAGTGAGTCGGAAGTCAATGCTTCTTTTTCTCCCCCCCCCATCTTTCCTCACTTCTCTTCTCCCTTTCCCCTCCCCTTTCCCACTGTTCTATTTACTTTTGTATTTTGTATTTTATAATACTCTATAACTTGATAAAACTTTAGATTCTAAAAAAAGAAGATCTAAAACAAACTTTGTTAAACCTACTTAGAACATACAGTAGAACATAAAATAAAACATAGAACATTGTGGTTTCAATTGCTGTACAAGAAAATAATGGAACACCATTTTCCTCAAATTGGCAATACTTTTATATGGAAACTTGAAATGGGTAAAATTTGTAGTGTTGTGATGCATTCTACATCTTTCCCAAGAAAAACACATATATTAGAAATCCAACTGGAGAAAAGGTAGAGAAAACACTTTCACTGTACTTGGAACATTGTCCTTAAGAATAAAGTCATAAAAGTTTGTTAGCATATTTGTCAATGCATTTGGGATACAAAATTTGGCAGCATCCCCTGAAACCTCCCTTTTCTGTACTGATTCAGTGTCTCTGAAGTGGCTTTACGTGGTTTATGTAGAATACATTTCCCCAGCATAAAGAGAAGCCTGTGTTTGTGTAACTGGTGATGTCCATATCTCTAAATAACATCTGATTCTGTTCATGTACATCTTAACAGCTATTTCCATTGTTATCCGCTATATGGCTTAATCTATAAGGGTTCAAAATCTCCTAATAGAATTCTCCATTCTATTAATGCAAGGCAAACAAGCAAAAGTAACAACATAATAGGATTATCCCAAATCACTTTGTCAATTCATAAAGCTTTGACCTTTATCCTTAACTCTTGTATATTGACTACAACGGGAAAAAAAACCTTATATTTGTTTTAACAGTTCGCTTTTTCATAGTTGCTTAAGAGAAATTTAGTTTTTAGTTTTTTCACCCAGCTTTAACATCATGGAGCGCTGAATGGAAAGGTTTTGTTTCTATGCATTAATTGGGTCCAGGAGAACAAAGAAATTCACAGCATTTAGTGGACTGGCAAAACCATTCCCATCTTCTCTTTGCCAGCATCAAAGGGGTTTTTGTTTCCTTAAAAGCATTTTTTTTTTTTTTACTACAGGAAAGTAACAGCAGTATTCTCCTATTGATGTTTGGAGCCACAAGGTTTTTGTAACACAATACTTCACACTGTTGCAATGTTTTGAATGTTCTCAGGAAAAGAAGGAAAGAGAAGAAATCACGCTTGAAACGTTTTTCTGAGTATACTTTCATGGTCTATGGTTGATATACTTTGCTATAGTTTATTGCTAGTTTGACCTTGTGCGGTGTTCACAGTTTCAGCATTTTATTGAATATTGGTGCCAGCTGATAAACAGAAGACTAATCATACCCTGCAGAACACCTGTGTTTAACCTTGCTTTTGTTTTAGATGGCACTTTTATTATTTGCTATCTACCATCAGTAATGTGAAATAATTGTACGGAATGGCCTTTAAAATCCTCTCTCAAACCACCCTTCTGATCTTATCCCCTAGATTGGACTTACCTGACAGATGCTTTAAAGCAACTGTCCTAAACCTGTCTGTTTTTTAATATGACTTAAGGGACCATGGTATGAAATACTTTCGCATTTCACCTTAGCTAATTAAATACCTTTGATGGCTCCTGGGTGCTCTTTGAACTTGGTTATTTTCTTGTAGACATTTCATTACCCAGACTAGGTAATGTCATCAGTGCTAGTAGGGAGTGGGGACTTCTTATCAGCACTGATGATGTTACCTAGTTTAGATAATGAAACATCTGCAAGAAAACAACCAAGCTCTGAGAGCACCAAGGAGCCCTCATTTCAACCCTGAACTACAAATATTCTCCTTCATTGAAAACCTCAATAATCAAATATAAAACATGTGTTACAAGGTGATCCAATAGGAAAAGAAATCCAAGAATTGTTTGATCCTATGCCAATCTTACTGAGATTACTTGTTCATATTGCTAAGAACTTGACATGAAAATATTTATCATGAAGAATTAATAATATTGTGACTTGCTTGACAAACAGAACATTCTCTGCATCTACCTACAAAATGGAGAGTATATAAAAGAGATATATACATTATCCATAGTATGGTCACACTGTTTTATCATAAATGCTCTTTAGAAAGAGGACTGGATATTATTCCAGCAAAGCCTAGGGTTTAGAATTTTTATCTGTGGAATCAGTGAAAAATATTGTCAGAGATAAAGTGCCTACATTTTCTTTTAATTTTGTCAATTTTTTTTTACTGAAGGAAGCCATTGAATTCTTCATCTCTGTTAGTAACTCATTGGACTACCAGATCATTTAAATGTTTACCTGAAATACTTGCTTTCCCTTGGTTCTAAGTAAATATCAGGCTTTTACAAAAAATATCTGTCAATGAAGGTTTATAGCACTTTTCTCCATATGATCAATGGCCTAAACAATGGAGAATCCAGTTTACTTTTTTGGTATAATAACTTGATTCTATATGCTAGTTTAGAATACTCACTGATTAACTATAGTGAAATTCAAATTCAGAAGTGAGTTGGAAGGGACCTTGGAGGACTTCTAGTCCAACCTCCTGCTCAAGCAGGAAACCCTATACAATTTTAGATAAGTGGCTGTCCAGTGATGAAGCACCCACAAATTCTGAAGGGCAGCTGTTCCACTGGTTAATTGTTCTCACTGTTAGGAAGTTTCTCCTTAGTTCCAGGTTGCTTCTCTCCCTGATTAGTTCACATCCATTGTTGTTAAATGTGTTAGAAGAGGCTGCCAAATGGGGTATTTTAGTCATGCCCAGAGGTTCAGCAGATTATAAATATAAGACCCAATGTGGTGTAATGATAAAGCTATTGAGCTAGAACTGGAAAGGTTCAAGAAAATCACAGTCTAGCTTTGAACCAATTTTAGGGGGACTGTTGTAGAGATAAAATTGGAAGTAGAAGTATTATATAGGCTGCCTTGAGTTTCCTCCAGAATGATGAGTTATAAATATAATGAATATATATTAAACACAAATAGCCAAACTGTTAAATGTCAATGTGAACTATTGCTTAGAAGTAATAGAGTTCCTTTCCCCCCTTTATCTTGAAATCTTTAATTTTGTGTGTAGCTTATGGGTGTGAAGTGGGGAATTATTTATTACCTTTCATTAGAAAATTAAAATCCTGAAAACAAAATATTATGAAGAGTTCAAGTCAAATATTCAAGCTCTGCAAAAGTATGTCTCAGGAATCTTAATATTCCTGAATTAATATGTTTTTCCTACACTTTATTTCCTTCTTGCAATATATTTAATCTGCTAAGGCTCACTGCATCTATTATCCAGCTGGCAAATGTTAGCATTTTTTTTTTTATTTCAGTCAGACCAACATGACATAAATAAAATCACAACTCAAACAATAGAATTTAAAATATAAAATTAAGTATTAATAACACAATAAAGATATAATTATTCAATATGTTTGCCTCTGAGATATCATAGGGTTTCTATAGGATTACATCAGGAGTGGGTTCCCACCGGTTCGCAACAGGAAGCTTCTGCGCATGTGCAGATCGCTAATGACAACATCCGGGGCAGTGGGCGGGGCCTCCCACCGGTTTACTACTGGTTCTTGTAAACCAGTCCAAACTGGGGGCAACCCACCACTGGATTACATATATAAACTCAGAAGTATAAGGAGATAAGTGTAAGAATAGTTAGATATAATACCTTGGGGCCAACTCAGTTGTAGCAGTTATTTATATTCAGTTATAGTTTGTATGCAAAGAGCAGCATGGTGGCCTAGAGGTGAAAACACTCGCCTCCCACTCAGATGATTGATAGTTCAATCCAAGCAGGGGCAGATGTTGCTTTATCAGGATGCAAAGAGAAAAATATCTGCTATGAACTCTGCATAGGTGTTGGGAAGGGCATCCAGCCAGTAAATGCTTAGCTCCATTCAGTCGTCCCGACTCCACCCGAATAAAGGGATTAAGGATCGTAAAAAGAAAAAAAAGCAGCTTGAATGGAAAACCTAGCTACGCTACCTAAAATCACTAGCTTCTGGTCAGCTAAAAGGAGGTTAATCTACTTAGCCTTCATTCTACACCTGAATATTAAGTTAGGAATGGGGATATTTATAAAGCCCAAAGATACGTCTCTTTCTCTCTTTTTTCTTAAGAAAGGCAGCACAGCAACACATGGCACAACATTTCCATTTTCTCCTCACCACAAAGGCAAAGCTGTTGTTCTTTGATTATACTGCAAAACCTGTCCTGCAAACGAGCCAAGAGAAGAGCATTGCAACAGGTTATCGCTAGTCCTCATTTAGCAACTGTCTCATTCAGCAACTGCAATTATGATGGTGTTCAAAATATAACTTTGTGACCAGTTCTCGCATTTATGACCTTTGGGGCTCTATAATGCAGAGGAAACCTGAGGTAAAATCATGAGCACAGAGATTCTTTCACTTAGTGACTGCTTCACATATCAAAAGATATTGTTGATCCCAATTACGGTTGGGATCCGGTTAATCTGGTTGGATTACGGTTAAATAAGGATTAATTGTAATGTAAAAGGCCTTTCTGGTGTTTTTGGAGATAATATTGAACAGGCAGATGGAACACTTTTTTCGGTTTGGGATAATATAGGGTGGGGCCTGGCTGAAATCACTTTGCAGGTCAATATCTCTGGCATATTGCTTGAAAAATGCTCTGCCTGTTGGAATTAGTGCATACAAGGAGAGCCCATATCTTAAGATGGCACTGAATGAATTCTAGATAGAACAAATGGAGTTGTTTTGTACATAAATCCCCAACTAAAACCAGAACTTGTATTGACTAATGACCATGGTACATTTGTTGAGGTGGAAGTTAATTTGCATGGGACTAAGACTCTAATATTGGAATTTATGCCTCAAATGAGGATAAAGTACAGTTCTATAGATGACTTATATTCAGCCGAATAGATTTTTCTTATGAAAATCAGTGTTTGATGGGAGATAAACTGTAAGTTTTTAGATCATAATCCTCTGAGTTTGGTTTATAAGGGAAAATCCATTTCTCTTAGATGGAGATTAAACGAAATGCTGTTGCAGAAAGAAGCAATAGAGGAGAATTGGGGAAAAGAATTTTAAAAATTTTCTGAAAATAATTTAAACCAAGGTACTGATTTAAGAATGATAAAGCATTTATCAGAAGTTACTTTGTACTAGGAGCAAGAGAAAACACAAGCTATTTTGAATGAGGTAAAAAGAGAAGTATTAAAGAAATTTCAAGAGAAGATAAGCATTTCTCAACAAATTAAACTTTTACAATGACGATTATCTATGTAAGAGTAAGAGAAATAGAAATAAAACTATGTGAAGCCAAAAAACCTTTCAGTTTGCAAACAAACCAGGCAGTGAGTGGCATATAAATTACAAAAAGAATATATATATATATATTGAAACTACAAGAGGGAGATGTTGAATAAACAGATAGTATGGTCATACAGAGAGCATTTCATCAATATTATTCTAACTTGTATAAAGAAAGTGACATTTCTCTGGGAAAAATAAATGAATACCTCAAGAAACACAACTTACTGAGGATTACAGAGGAACAGAAAAAGATTATGAATGGAGCTATAACAGAAGTTTCTGAAGCTATAAAAAAGATTAAACTAGGAAAGGTACTTTGACCAGATGCATTATCAGGTTCTTATTATAAATGTTTTGAGGAATGAACTTTTGCAATCTGTACAAAATAGCTTTAGCTTATTGAGAGGAAAGATGCTATAGAGTTGGAAAGAGGCTAGTATAGCACTAATACATAAAGAGGGGCAATATTTGATTTTAACAACAAACTATAGGCTAATATCCCCATTGAATAATGACTACATTTGCAATGATTATTTGTAATACTTATTTTCTTTCTTTTTTAAAAAGTTTTTATTAAACAGTTTTGTCTTTAAAAACAACATAAAAAATACTTGAGAGATAGAAATGGTGATTGGATCACAGGGGAAGAAGGGAAGAAAAGAATAGCGTAGGAATTTTATACCGACTTATATAGAAAAGAAGATAAGTCTGAGCAGGAAATAAGGAAATACCTAGAAGAATCTGACCTACCCAAAATATCGGATATGTCTAGGGAAATACTGGACAGGGAGATAACGGAAGGGGAAATTGAAAGGGTTATGGGAAAACAAAAAACAGGAAAGACTCCCGGTACGGATGGTCTCCCGATAGAATATTATAAGGCACTTTGGGAAGTCTTAAGCCCTTATATGACAGACCTATTTAATGGGGTAATCCGGGAGGGAAAGATCCCGAATTCCTGGTTAGAAGCATTAATAACCTTCTTGCCGAAGGATAGAAGTGATTTATCCCTAATCCAGAATTATAGACCTATTTTGCTCCTTAATGCAGACTACAAACTATTTGCGGAACTATTAGCAGAGAGGCTAAAAGGTTTCCTAAATCAATTTATACATGAAGATCAAAATGGTTTCTTACCCTGTAGGCAGATTAGAGACAATGTGAGAATAATCATGAATGTTTTGTAACATTATGAAACCCACATTGATAAACAATTGGCTTTGGTTTTGTGGATGCGCAAAAAGCCTTTGACCGAGTGAGTTGGAGTTTTTTAGTGGGCTTATTACAACATATGCAATTCGGGGGAAGGTTTATCCGGGCAATTTGAACAATCTATTCGAAGCAGTCTGCCAAAATCTTAATTAATGGAGATGTATCTGAACAAATCTGCATCGAGAAAGAAACTAGACAGGAGTGCCCGCTTTCTCCGTTGCTATTCATCTTAACATTAGAATCTTCATTGAGGGAAATTAGGCGCAACTCAGGGATAAAAGGATTGCATATTAAGGACCAACAATATAAGGTACAAGCATATGCCGATGACGTAGTATTTATATTGGAAGATCCTATTCTATCCGGCCTGAATTTGATCTATGAGTTAGAAAAATACGGAAATGTAGCGGGCTTAAAAATAAATAAGGAAAAAACTAAGGTTATCATTAAAAATTTGACAACAAAGCAGGGGAAGGAATTAGAAGCGAATTTGGGATTTCAAATTGTCAATAAATTATGATATCTAGGTATTATATTAACAGCCAAATGCTCAACAATCAAAGAAGATAATTACTTGAAATTACTTCAACGAACAGAACAGGACTTAGAGAAATGGAAGAACCTTCAGACGTCTCTATTAGGTAGGATCGCGATTATAAAATCCTATATCCTCCCAAAATGGACATATTTATTTTATACAGCACCAGCTAGATTAGACAACAATTTCTTTAAAAAGGTAAATCAATGTGTCCTTAAATTTATCTGGCAAAATAAAAAGTCCAGAATTAAACTTAAAATGCTTCAAGAGCATTGGAAAGGGTATTTGACTCCATTAAGATTGTCATTGATGGATAAAAAAATTAGTAAACAATGTTGGAGATGTGATATGGAATTAGGGACTTATGAACATATGTGGTACAAATGTGATAAAGTTAAAAAGTTTTGGCAACAATTGGAGGAAATGATATTTGAAATGATGGGGAAAGCAATAATATTGAGACCAGAAACTATATTACTGTTGATAATTAAGGAAATAGAACCAACAAAATATGAGAAAGAATTGATTAGAATTATGATTATAATGGGTAGAATTATAATAGCCAGATATTGGAAATTAGATGTGAATTTTAGAATAGAAGAATGGTATTGTGAAATGTGGAAATTAGCTTTAAATGATAAAATGACATGTGATATTAAAATTAGAAATGGTGACTATAAAGAAGACATTTTCTGGAAAATTTGGAAACCATTTGTGGACTATGCGCTGGGAAAATTGGATGCTTCGGTACCTGTACCCCGAGAACGTGGATTTTGGCGATCATGAGGATATATCCGAAGAACCAAATCTTCCTTTCTTATGTATAGCACAGGGTGAAATATTGTATATGTTGTTTGTAATGTTAGTAATTTAAAATATAAAATGTTAAAAATAATAATAATAATAAAAATGCTTCAAGAGGTGAAAGAAAGAGGGGGATTCGGCTTATCAAAATGGGAATATTATTATCAGGCTGCAAACTTAGTTTGGATAAGGGAATGGAGCCTGCTGAGAAGAAGACGGTTGTTGATTCTGGAAGGTTCGGGATTACAACAGGATTGGCACTATTTTCTTTGGCAAGATAAGGTTAAAAAATATATGAGCTTTGCAGGTCATTATGTAAGGAACATCTTAATTGAAACATGGAGAAAAATCAAAGGTAAATTCTACTTCTTGACCCCGTCTTGGTTGGTCCCACTAGAAGCTATAACATATAGCTCGCTTTACAATAAAGAAAAACACCTATTTTACCGGGAGCTGTTGGATGCCCAAGGCAGGAAACTTCTTCAGCTCTGACTGGATGATGGGGTGTGGAAGGATTTATATTCCTTGCAGACAACTGGTCATTTGCATTCTTTTTAGAGAGTCATTGAGGACACAGATAAACCTCCAGGTGGCCTCAACGACTATCTAAAAAGAATGCAGATGACCAGCTGTTTGCAAGGAATATAAATCCTTCCATTCCCCACCATCCAGTCAGAGCTGAAGAAGCTTTTTGGATGAGAAGCGAAATGTCTTCAAAGAAAAAAACCAGAAAGTCCAATTTGGGACATTGGTTATGATAGTTCATGTTTTAATATATTGATTTGCTAGTCACCAAATTCTTGGTGCATTGTCTATCAATTAATCTGTTCTTGTTCTACAGGTATACAGCATCCTGATAAGGTAGCAATAATGTTCCTTTCGCCAAAGGCATCTGAAACAGACAAACAAAACTACCAGATGCCCATTACACCTCAAGGCACTGCTAATAGCCAGTTTTCTATATCCGGCTTGCTTTTGTTTTGGTGAGTTTTGACACAATGTCTTCCCTAGGGATAATGTTCCGTGGCTTGGATTATTTGACTCTGACTGATGCCCCAAATCTATGGCCTGCAGCAACTGCTTTATCTTTTCCCATGGCAGGACTACCTCTGCAGGCTTGTTCAGCAAAAAGAGAGCAATTAATTGTGGTGACTGTGGTGAAGAGTATGAAGGATCAGTGCACTTGTCCGTGTCGATGCCAGCTCAAACACCACGTGTCCTTTAGGTACCATGCAGTGATCAGAAGGAAATAACTATTTCAGAGAAGCACTTGGTGTGAGTCACCCATAAATGGAGAGGAAAGGTTATACATAAGAGGCATCCTGCTGTTCACAGCTTTGTCGATTTCACAAGCCTTTCCTCTTTTCTTCTCTCCAGGGACTTTGAAAAAAAAAAAAAAAGGGAGGAAAACAACATTTTTCTTTGCAATGTAAAATCTCTTTAGTCCCATCTGCTTTTTTGGAGGACAGATCCATTTATATGAGCCTTTTTAGATGATTCAGATGCTCGATTCCATTATTATAATTTCTCAGATTTTTACATGTTTCATTTTTGAAAGCAATCCTTTTTTTTAAAAAAAAAATTGTAATCCCATTATTCATAAACAGTCTTTGATATGATATGTCAAAAGTTTACTTAAGGCATTCTTCCTCTGGAGCGTAGCCAGTTCTCGACACGAACCATCATGTTCCGCAAATTTAACCATATTTTTCTCATAAGAACTTTTCCACTTCTATGTTGTCCTGGTTCATTTCTTTCCTCCAAGGCCATTTTCAGTTGACTGGGGGCAAGAGGTTCCTGCACCCCCGGGACCTGCATCCCCTGGGAATGTTCCATGCTGGATGTGGTTAGTGGATTCAAGAGAAGACTTTGCTTCCACCCTGCTGTATATTGATTCCTAACTTAGCTAATTTTTATTAATTTTAATATTTAATGTTGTTTTGATGCAGGGGTGTCAAATTCAAGGCCCAGGGGCCGGATCCGGCCCATGGAATGCTTAGATCTGGCCTACGGGGCCACCCTGGAAACAGCAAAGGACTGGCCCATGGTGCCTCTGCCAGCGAAAATGGAGCTCAGGAGGGCCATGTGCGGCCCTCCTGGACTCTGTTTTCGCTGGCAAAATGCACGGGCCGCCACAGGTGTCCCCGAAATGAGTGATGGCAAGCTGGCCATGCCCACCCTGGCCACACCCACCCTGGCCCCTTGAGGTCAAACACAACCCTAATTCAGCCCTCAATGAAATCGAGTTTGACACTCCTGTTTTGATGTTTCTATCATGTTGTAAGCCGCCGGAAGTCACTTGACAGCAAGATAGGATAGATTTAAAATATAAAATAAAATAAAATAAAATAAAATAAAATAAAATAAAATAAAATAAAATAAAATAAAATAAAATAAAATAAAATAAAATAAAATAAAATAAATAAAATAAAATAAAATAAAATAAAATAAAATAAAATAAAATAAAATTATTAAATTAAATAATTAAATTAAATTAAATTAGTATAATAAAATTGAATCCTGGAAAGGCAGAGTGACTTTGAATTTGCGAATCCTTGGTTCTTTGAGAATGTCTATCTTTGTTCAAGGGTGGGGCTTCTGGTAGTTCCTGTGGATGAGTAATTCCTATTCAAAGACAGACCTATTCATGGCCAGGAATGTCTTTGTACAACTGTGATTGGTGCTCCAATTATTCCCATTCCTGGACCAATGTGTCCTTCTCACAGTCCTTGGGATTGTGTGGTCACCTTTCATTTGGACTATTGTAATATACTCTACATAGGGCTGTCCTTAAGAGTTTCTGGACCCTTCAATTAGTTCAAAATGCAGCACAACCCGCACAGTTTTGCACATGACTAGCTTTGCACATGAATCACCTCTTGTGCAGGATATGGATTGGTTACTAGTCTGCTTCCACATGCAATTCAAAGTGCTGGTTCTCACTTTTAAAGCCTACGTCGCTTGGGCCCAAATTATTTGAAGGACCACCTCTCCCCTACTCACCAGGACAGGTAGGAAAGGGCATCACATCTATTAGGGAAATATGGGACCAAGAAAAAGGGCCTTCTCGGTGATACTGTAGCTCCCTTCTTGTGGAATATAATTCCCACAGAGATAAGATGGAGGCCATCTTGTTACTTTTCTAGAACGCCCTGAAGACATGGTTCTGTCTATGGGCCTGGGGGCCTCAGACTAATAGGGAAGCCAATGAAATGGTTTATATGATTGTATTTTTTTGCTGACATGGGTGATAGTAGTGAAAGTGGTGGGATTGTATGGGTTTCTGTGCTTTGTAGTTTTTTTTAATTTTGTAAGCTACCCGGAGTCATCATGTTTGAGTTGGGTGGCCATATACATTTGTTAAATAAATAAATAAATAAATAAATAAATAAATACATAAATAAATAAATATTTGGCATTGTTAACTCGTGAATTCCAAACTTTTGCTTTTCTGATATGGTTATTATTTTAAAATAAAAACTCTTCTTACATGCAACTGAAGAATTTTTTAATGAGGTACACATGGGTATTGTGGCACACAGGACACTCCCAAGAGGCATCTGGAGAGGGAGAACAAATCAATTATAAGTTGATTAAAATTTTAAAATAATGCCAGTTTATGAATATACTTGTGAGAATGCCAATATCTAGCGAGATCCTGCTTGAAAACACTGAAACCTATCAAGATATGATTATTATTTTTTGAAATTTTTTTTTTATTTTCAAACAAAAAACAAACAAAACATAAAAACATCATCATTCCCAATCATTACAGACAGTGTATAGAACAGTTTTCATCCTTTTGTGCTCCTGCAATCTTCATAATATCAAGATATGGATTATTTTAACATTCATTGATTTATGGATTTGGGGATCTGCCCCTCGACTTTTGTATTGTGGAGTTGGTAACCGAATAACAGTATTGGAAGGGACCTTGGAGGTCTTCTAGTCCAATCCCCTGCTCAGGCAGGAAACCCTATACCAGTCCAGACAAGCGGCTGTCCAATCTCTTCTTAAAGATTTCCAATGTTGATGCACCAGTGCACCAGTGGTGGGTTGCCCCTGGTTCAGACTGGTTCGTAAGAACCAGTAGTAAAACTGGCGGGAGGCCCCGCCCACCACCCTGGATATCATCATCAGCGATCTGCGCATGCACAGAAGCAAGGCCCGTGATCCCGTAGTAAAGGTAAGTAGAACCCACCCCTGTGGTGCACCCACAACTTCTAGAGGCAAGTCATTCCACTGATTAATTGTTCTCCTTAGTTCTCCTAGGTTGCTTCTCTCCTTGATTAGTTTCCATCCATCGTTTCTTGTCCTGTCTTCAGGTGCTTTGAAGAATAGGTTGACCCCCTCTTCTTTTGTCAGTCTCTCAGATATTGGAACACTGCTATCTAAAACACTGGTGATTTAGTTCATGTTGTAGAATGAAGGTGAGGAGAAATCTAAGTTGTTAAACTTTTTCTTTAGCAAGAAAAAGAAATCATTCAGATCATGGCTTCTGCAGTGGTTTCCAACTTCTTTAACAGCCATAGTTCATAGGAGATTTTCTTCTGTGTATAACAAAGAAATGCGTGTAAGTATATTTATAAGGGTGTATTTCTCTCCAGGGATTAATCAGGGTATGTATGCCCACAAGTGTTTATATTATATATTTCTTTCTCTTTCTCTTTCTCTTTCTCTTTCTCTCTTTATTTGTATCTCTGTTTTCTGTCTGTCTGTCTGTCCGTCCGCCCGCCCGCCTGCCTGCCTGCCTACCATCATCCATCCGTCTATCTATCTATCTATCTATCTATCTATCTATCTATCTATCTATCTATCTATCTTCTTTTCTGAAGTCCCTACTGAATCCAGTCCATTTTCAATCCCGATCTTACTTTCAGCAGTTTCTCTTCATATCAAATTTGGTTTTGTTTTGGTCAAATTATTTTCCGGTGGACAGATTGGATTAAATAAATAAATGTCCTTCAGAGCTGCCAATATATCAGGATCAAAAATAGAGACATGATTAATGTAATGCACTGTGTGGTATGCAGATTGCACATTTGCACAAGTTCTGCTAAGCTCTAAAAGAAGACATCCATCAAAACAAGGTGTTAATAATGAGGTTTGAACAATGTGGATCCCGGGGGGCGGGGGGGAGAATTTTCCTTAAGGCCAAACCAAGAACTATATTTGAAAGCACGGTAATAGTTAACTGGGAAATAAAAAAGAACTTGTCACTATTAAGGAGGTATTTTCCTTGTCAGCAAGTATTTGTCAGTAGCCAGTTTTGCTTTATAGATTGTTAGTTGATATTGATCGCTACAAAGGTACAGTTCTTAATACAGGTAGTCCTCGACTTACGACCACAACTGAGCTCTACATTTCTGTTGCTAAGCGAGAAAGCGGTTAAGTGAATTTTGCCTGATTTTGCAACCTTTCTTGCAACAGTTGCTAAATGAATCTCTGTGGTTGTTAAATTAATAATGTGGTTGTTAGATGAATCCGGCTTCCCCACTGACTTTGCTTATCAGAAGGTCGCAAAAGATGATCATATTACTCCGGGACACTGCAACTGCCATAAATAAGCCAGTTGCCAAGTGTTTGAAGTTTGATTGTGTGATCATTGGGATCAGTGGTGGGTTGCTCCCGGTTCGGTCCGGTTCTATAGAACTGGTAGTAAAACCGGAGGGAGGCTCCGCCCACCCGCCACAATGTCATCATGGGTGATCTGCACATGCGCAGAAGCATGCGTGCAGTCCCACTGCGAACGAGTAGTAAAAGTAAGTAGAACCCACTCCTGATTGGGATGCTGCAAAGATTGTAAGTGTGAAAAATGTCATAAGTTACTTTTTTCAGTGCCATTGTAACTTTGAATGGTCACTAAATGAACTGTTGTAGGTTGAGGACTATCTATATAACAGTGCATACATTGAAGATCATTTGGAGGAAGTATCTGGTATCTCAGATCCATTAAAGGAGCCTATCTTTGTGAGAGAAATAGGCAGTTTCCTAAATTTGATAAACAAACAGACAGACATGAGCCTGAAAAAAAGATGCTACTGTTTTAAGAGCTGAATTGATACATTATGACTGGTTTCCTTAAAGGAAATCTGAAAAAGTTTGGCTGCTTGAGCAAATGTCAGAGAAGTGCTGTGCGTTAAGATGTGGAACACTTTTTCTGTATTATTTTCAAGGCATTTTACATACACTCTAGCTGCAGCCTATCTTCAGCTGACTTCTCTTAGGAGTTTGCAAAATTAGACTTTCCCCCATAATAATGTTGAAAAGTGCCTTAACAGAAAACATTATTATATGGGATCCGTGGTGTATATTTCATAAAATGAGAACTGCTCAACTCTGATTGGCCGATAGTTGCTGTTTAAATCACTGAGGTTGACACTGATCAGTCTATTTCCTCAGATCCCTGGCAGATCGATCTGCCAGACTCACACTTCAAAAACCCCATGCAGCGATCTGTGGTCAGCTTTATGTTAATAAAAACAGACAATTGTTCCAACAGAGCATCTATCAATGAGAAGCTCAGATTTTTCTTTTCATCTTGGATGAAACACAAATATGTCGTTTTGGTCCTGAATCACTGAATAAGAATTTCTGCTTTTTTTTTTTTTTTTTAACACAGCAAGAGATTTCAGACAAAAAGTTTGTGTTTCAGTGGGAGATGCTGAATTTCCAATTGATCCATCTCCTTCATCGACTGCAGTTCAGCAAACCTGCAAACGTGGTATGGCTTCTGGAAGTTTCTCTGAGCAATACTAATAGAAACAGATAGTCCTCGACTTACA
Source organism: Pantherophis guttatus (assembly GCF_059756535.1). Classification (NCBI taxonomy): domain Eukaryota; kingdom Metazoa; phylum Chordata; class Lepidosauria; order Squamata; family Colubridae; genus Pantherophis; species Pantherophis guttatus. The sequence continues at coordinate 85,403,934 of NC_142064.1, read as the reverse complement.
ACCATTTGTTTAGTGACCGTTCAAAGTCACAACAGCCCTGAAAAAAGTGACTTATGACCATTTTTCACACTTATGACTGTTGCAGCCTCCCCATTGTTACGTGATCAAAATCAGATGTCAACTTGCAAAGCTTTCAAGTTGCCATGAACAGGAGGGAGGGAGGACTGATGGAGCAGATTGATTTCCCTAACTGAAACTACATTCCACAGATGCTTTCTTACTGCAATCAGAAGGAGAGTGTTGGGTTTCACAGCCAGCCAAAGTGGTTAATTGGAGAATGTGATTTATGACATGGCCAGGGAGGAGGGGAGAGACAGGGTCATAGGGGAATGTAAATCTACATGGGATTAGTTCTAACTGCATCTGAATATTGTCGAAATGGTGCTCCTAATAAATGACTCTATTTCTTTTGAAGTTTGGCTCGTGGCTCATGAATTAATTAGGGCATCTTTCGGAAAAGTCACATCAGACCAGTGGTGGCTTGCCCCCAGTTCGGACTGATTCTATAGAACCGGTAGTAAAACCTGCGGGACGCTCTGCCCACTGACCCTGATGTCATCAGAAGCGATCTGTGCATGCGCAGAAGCTTTTGCGCATGTGCAGAAGCAAGGTGCATGCACGAGCGAAGCGAGCGCACACGCACGATCCTGTTGCAAACTGGTAGTAAAGATAAGTACAACCCACCCCTGCATCAGACACTTGGCCAGTGGCCTGTATTTATGACAGTGGCAGTGTCCTGGGTTCACCTAGTCACCTTTTGCGAACTTCTGACAAGCAAAGTCCATAGGGAAATCAGATTCTTTTAACAACCATGTTACTAACTTAACAACTGCAGTAATTCACTTAACAACTATGGCAAGAAAGGTCATAAAATAGGGCAAAACTCACTTAACAACTGTCTTGTTTAGCAACAGAAATTGCTAAACAATTACAGTTGTGGCTGTAAGTCAAAGACTACCTAGATTTGATTCTGACTCAGAAGATAATGTAAGATATTAATGTACTTGACCTAAAATATAATTACATGAACAAAATATCATTTTTGAATGCTTGCTCATCTAAGATTCCAGAGGTTTTGTCTGCTCCTTCTGATGGAACAGCCTCATTTTCATCACAAGAGTGAGTTGCGTGAAATAATGTTTAAGGCCATCCCAAATATTTATGACTATTTCAAGTGTGCAGGACATGCGTCATGATTGAATTTCAGATTGCTTGATAAACTTTCTAATAACTCATTATAAAATTAAATGCTGTTTTTTTTTCTGTGAACTGCTTTCTTTGCTTTTGCTATTTTTTCCCCCAGAATGATAATAGAGATCAACCAGAAAATTATGTGTGATAAAAAGAAAAAGCTTTTGTCCCTGATTTTGCTACTAGATATGCTAAATGGCATGCAGAGCACAATGGATTTCCCACTACTTTGTTTTGTCTCTAGAAGCTGTGGTATACTGTGCTTGCTAATTATTACAGACATGGTTTAAGACAAATTCTATAAGCTGAGTTTTCCAATAGAGAATTATGGTTAAAATAGCATTTATTTACCTGTGAAGTTCTTGATGTTCTCTGAGCTTGGTTGTTTACTTGCAGATGTTTTATTGCCCAGGTAAGTAACATCATGAGTATGAGGGAGTGTGGGAGGTTGCTGCCTGTGTGTGTATGTATGTATGTATGTATGTATGTGTGTGTGTGTGTGTGTGTGTGTGTGTGTAGATAGCAACTTCCCACATTCCTTTGTACTCATGATGTTATTTACTTGGGCATTTATAATGCATATATAGAGAATATTCCCCTGTTCTATATATAGAAGCTTGCAGTTTTTTAATAGGGGGGCATTCATTGATTAAAGTATTGTTTTCTGCCTGATTTATTTACTGAATCAGTTTATAGGGCTGCCCATCTTGCAAATGCTAGTCTGGTTATCTAACAACCTATTAAAACATTAAAAAAAAACAATAATGTATTTGGAAAGCATAAAAACTTACAATGGTCATTAAGGATAAACCCAGACCAAACATCTGACAAAGATATCTCAAGAAGCCACCATGCTGAGTCAGATTCATCCCTTGTTGTCTTCTAGCTATGCTCCAGGTATCTCTTTTTATGTTTCATCTCTCTCAGTGCCTCAGTAAATGGTAGGACGCCCGAGGAGAAAAAGGCCTCATAGATGAGATCCAATTCAGAGCCAGCCAGCCATTCTCTCATTACTAGCAACTGAGATTTTGATCAGATTGTGTGCCAGACCTTCTGGAACAACCCCAAGTACCATTTGTAACTGAGTGGGGGTGGGGGGGGTGTCCATTATTCTGGGGCAAAATGATCAGACAGGTCTCCCTCTCTGATCTCCCAGAAGGCAGCACTGAGGCAATCAGAAAGTGATCCAGCTGTACATGGAATGATGAGAATCTCTCCAGATCACACTGCCACTGCCCTGATATGAAAACCAAATCTGGTGAGGATATTTGTTATATGATTGGCCCTGGATCAAGTCTATGGTTGCCATAGTGACTGTCCTATGCTACCCCCGGCTCTGCACAAAGCGAAGAGAAGTGAAAGTCCCCTAAAACCATAAGCTAGGCAACTCCACTACCAACCTGGTCATGGAATCTAAGAACTCAGGCAGAGGGATTGCAATGCATTAGGAAGACTATACAGGAACAATAGCAATAACAATAGCACTTACAATAGCACTGCTTCACAGGGCTTTGCAGACCTCTCTAAGCGGTTTACAGAGTCAGCATATTGCCCCCAACAATCTGGGTCCTCATTTTATAGACCTCGGAAGGATGGAAGGCTGAGTTAACCTTCAGCCAGTCAGGATTGAACTGCTGGAGTGAGCAGTGAGTTAGCCTGCATTCTAACCACTGTGCCCCACGGCTCTTGAAGATTCCTAGAGCCCAATTTAACAAATATGGTCTGTCATCCAATTATCTGGATGCCTCTGAAAGCTACTAGAACTGTGATGGCAAACTGATGGTGGGACCGGAAGTCGGCAAACGGGCCTCTGGAGGGCCTCCGGGTGTGTGTGGGGAAGGCCGTTTTTGCCCTCCCCAAGCTCCTAGAAAGGCTCTGGAGCCTGGGGAAGAGCAAAAAATGGGCCTTCTGGTCCCACCAGAAGTTGGCAAATGGGCCATTTCCGGCCTCCGGAGGGCCTCTTTTTGCTGTTTTGCCCTCCCCAAGCTCCTAGAAAGGCTCTGGAGCCTAGGGAGAGAGAAAAACAGTCCTACCAGGCCCACCATGCCATCGTGTGCCAGGAGTGTGGGGGGGGGAGCAGGAGGGTCGTTGCGCACATGTGCGGGGGCGGGGGCATAGAATTATGGGCGTGGGCACGCATGCGCATGACTGCCCCCGCTCCTTGCATGCGATGACAAAAAGGTTAGCCATCACTGTACTAGAATATCCCAGATAACTGTAGCTTTTCCCCTGCCTCTGTTCTGGGCTCTAGCTAATGCTAGAAACCCATAACCTGGATAAACTCCCACTTTCAGGCCTATTCTTGTTTTGGAAATGCACACAAAATTTGCAATAATATTTTCCACATCTGCTTACTTTATTCTAGATATATCAAAAATGAGCTTTAATTGAACCTTGAGAATCTTCAAAGATAACTACTGGAAAAACTTGTCATCTGTGTAAGAAATGCCATCTGTACTCACTGAAGTGTTTTTTTAAAAAATAATAATAATCAAAAGTTGGATAATTGCTTTTGATTTGCATTCAAGCTGTATTTTTCAATGCACTTGATAGGGTGACTGGTTTCCACAAATTTCCTAGCAGTATCGTTATATGGAAACATTCATCTTATTAATTAATGGAAACAACAGTTGAAAAGGTAGTTCTACATTCACATCCTTGATAGCCACTGGATTATGTGGACTGGAGCAAGAAGTCCTCAGTGCTTGGGAGAGTTTTAAATTTCATTGACATTCTGCATTCATTATTTGTTTATAATTACTACATATACCTTTAAATCCTACCATAAGATATTGAGATGTTATGAGCAAAAGTATATATTAATATTATATAATTATAGTAGAAGCATCTTCTGTTTTTCAACTTATTTTTCAGGATATGTTCATATCCTTTTTGAATTTCTTTGCTTGAGTGTTTAAACATAATTTATTGTTGTGACATTCTATTTTTTTCTTTCCTTAATCCATCTATCAATTTGAAGTCTCTCTAGCTATTGACACTAAGGTTATAAAGAATGGTTGCTGGAATTGGGTATATCTAGTTTAATGAAAAGAAGGAGTAGGAATAACATGATAATTCTATTCTATTCTATTCTATTCTATTCTATTCTATTCTATTCTACTCTACTCTACTCTACTCTACTCTACTCTACTCTACTCTACTCTACTCTACTCTATTGTTAGTGGAATGAGACTATTTGAGAAACAAACAAGACATGTTTGCCACAACAGTTGATTCTTGTTTTAAACCAGTGGCCCCCAACCTTCTGGGCATCAGGGACTGGTTCCAATGGGAAAAGGTTTTTCCATAGATTGGAGGGGGCGCGATTTTGCATGCTGCCTACTGTACATCCCATGAATGGAACTTCACTTGTTTGTACAGTCCAGTTTCTGGCATGCTGTGGCCCAGTGCTGGTCCATGGATCAGGTCTCGGCCAGTCCACCCAACTGCACTGGAAACAAGCCAACACCAGATCAGGGGTTGAGCACCCCTATTTTAACCAGTTGCGGTTATTTGAAATCCATAAATTCCTTAGGAACTCTTTACCCGATCCTGATCCTCACAGTTTCTCTTTTTCAAATATATAATATACATATACATTATGGCTGGGCAGGCCATGTTGCAAGGATGTCAGACCACCGCATCCCCAAACAGCTCCTCTATGGTGAACTGTCTCAAGGAAAGAGACCTTTGCATGGGGGGGCAAAGGAAGTGATACAAAGATGCTGAAAGCCTCTCTCAAGTCCCTGGATATTGACACCACCTCCTGGGAAACCCTGGCACAAGATCGATCGTCATGGCGCACATTGATTCACCAAGGCTGCCAGACATTTGAAGACAGAAGGACAACCATAGCACAAGAGAAGTGAGCACTCCGCAAAGCCAGAGATGCAAATGCTGCAATAGTGGTACCCACACATGTCTGCCCGACATGTGGCAGAACATTCCATGCCCCTATAGCCTTACCAGCTACCTGCAGACACAGTGTGGACAGCCCACAACCCGTTAGATGTCAAGGTCCTCTTTGAAAATGATGGATGAACATCAATATACATATTATATATGTATATTGTACATATAACATACATATTATATGTTATGAGAGTGGTGCAGTGGCCTGGAGGTGAAGCTCTTGCCTCACAATCAGTGAGTTCGATCTTAGTTAGAGGCAGATATTTATCTCTCTGGGCACGTTGAGAATATATCTGCTGAATATAACTCCGCATTGGTGACAGTAAGGGCATCCGGCCAGTAAACACTCAACTCCATTCAGTTGCCCAGATTCCACCCCACAAGGGATTATGAGGTCATTAAAAGAAGATGATAATGGAATTGTTATGACTACACTGAAAATGGGCGAGGAAATTAGAGGCTTCAAGGTTTCTGTTTTCCCTCTATAATTCAAACATTATTGAAAAAGGTATCCTTGCAATAAACAAGAATTGTACATATATTGTACAGTTGTTGAACAAAAGCATGGATGTTGGTATTTGGGGTTATTAGCAAGCAGTTTTCAAACATTCTTGAAAAAGATTTTTTAGTTTTCCAATTTAATATTGAACATGTAACATTTTAAGCTTTGGTGCAGATTTTGCATCCCCAGATCAAAACAAAAGTTGTTTATTAATATTTCAGAATGATGAAACTGCCATCTTTGAACTTTGGAATATCTGTTTCCATTACAATTTTTAACTGGTGTGCCCTCAATAGGATCTTCAGTGGTTTATTTTTAATTGCTAAGCATGTTCTACACAAACAATTTCTTTATATCCATTTTTCCCCCAGGGTGAGGCCTATGTCCACATCAGTGGTGGGTTGCCCCCGGTTTGGACCGGTTCGCAAGAACCGGTGTGTAAAACCTGCGGGAGGCTCCGCCCACTGACCCGGATGTCGTCATAGGCGATCTGCGCATCGCGCGCGGGCAGAATGCAAACCGGGAATAAAGGTAAGTAGAACCCACCCCTGGTCCACATATATACCATTCTTTTTTTTAAGGCCCATGGAATTATTGAAGATTGAACCTATGAAATTTAGTAGCAAATCACCGAATGTAAACGTCAATATAAATAAAATAAACTAAAGGGCTTAATAGGCTTAAGATATCTATTTTATTTTAACCATGAACTCCCCCCCCAAAAAAAGAGGTATTACTGAACACTGTTTTTTTTTATTAAAAAGTTTTGTAGAAAATACAAACATTTTCATCCCCCCACCCTTCCCCGCTCAACCCCTCCCTCCCCTTTCCCACCCCCCTTTCCCTCCTCCCCCACCCCCCTCCCTAGACTTCCCAGAACAAGCACAGGGTATAGCATTCACAAATCAAAAGCTAGAATATGCTAACAAATTGTTACAATTCATATTCTCCCTAGATGCTTAACTCCTTATAATTCAAAAAACAAACATAAACTACTTAAAGTTACTTCATTCATATGCTATATGAATCTTCTTATTCGGATACTTCTTCTGTATGTAATCAATCTATCTTCTCCATTCCGATATATATCTTTCATAACACTGTTATGTTGCCTACATAGCAGGGGTGAAATCCAGCAGGTTCTGACAGGTTCTGGAGAACCGGTAGTGGAAATTTTGAGTAGTTCAGAGAACCAGCAAATACCACCTCTGGCTGGCCCCAGAGTGGGGTGGGAATGGAGATTTTGCAGTATCCTTCCCTTGCCACGCCCACCAAGCCACACCATGCCCACCAAACTATGCCCACAGAACCGGTAGTAAAAAAAATTGGATTTCACCACTGCTACATAGGTCTTGGGGCCAGAGCAGTAGGGAATGGAAACCAGAAAAAAGCTATTCAGTTGTCCACCCCTATATCTAAGGGGCTGTCCAAAGAAGGAGAGGGGTACTATTCTCCAAAGTACCTGAGGTCAGAACAAAAAACAATGGATGGAAACTAGTCAAGGAGAGAACCAACCTAGAACTAAGGAGAAGCTTCCTAACAGTGAGGACAATTAACCAGTGGAACGGCTTGCCTTCCGAAGTTGTGGGTGCTCCATCACTGGAGGTTTTTAACAAAAGACTGGACCACCATCAGTCTGAAATGGTATAATGGTATAAAGGGCCATGATGGCCCTCTCTATGGGCACGCGAGCCATCGTCCCAGTTCAGTTCCGCTGCGCATCCGCACGCACCTTCCACCAGCCAGCTGGTGGTCGGGTCTCTGCCATGCATGTATGGGAGTTACATGCAGGGGGTACATGCGCACATGCAGGGGCCATGCAGGGGGCACATGCACATGCGTGGGGGTAGGGCGCATGCATGGGGCTGCACACGCATTGCACTTTGGGAGTTTGGGCACGCATGCACTTTGGGCACTCAGTCTGGAAAAGGTTAGCCATCACTGGTATAGGGTCTCCTGCCTGAGCAGGAGTTTGAACTAGAAGATCTCCAAGATCCCGTCCATCTCTGTTATTCTATTATATCAGGCCATCATCACACAGTATATCTCCAGGTGGATTAGATAACACAAGCAAGCTCACTTTCCACAGCATGCCTTTTTGCTGGTTGCAAGATGGCTATAAAGAATTACTCCTCAATAGGTTGTGTCAGGTTTTCAGAACACATCTTTGAGGCGTTGACTTCTTTTGACAACCTGTTGTAAACAGGGACTTTTGAGTATGATGCCTATAGCATCACTTGATGGATTGCAACTCATAAACAATCCTTTTCCAAAATGTGTCTTTCTATTTGGTTCGACGAAAGATAAGGCCCCAACATGTGGAAATATATTGTCTCTTAAGATACCATGCCATTTAATTAAACCCTTCTCCGTTTTTCTTTGACAGGTGAAATATGAGCTTGCTGATAAAGAGCTTTCCCTTTTGATTACTAGCTTTACATCTTAAGAGGAGGAGGATATTGATTCCCCCTCTCCCCCAGTATACTATATAGCTCATTTCTTTTGGATTTTTTTCTCTCCCCTTAGGACAAATTTGTTACATTTCCTATGCTTGCTTAGCTAAGCTTGCTTGAACGGTAATGGGCAGAATATCTGTTAAGCTGAGCTTGCATAAAACTATTGAAATCATTATCCTTTTCCATAGAGGTAATTTTGTCTAAGTTTTCCAAGTTTTCCCGGAATTCTTTGAAAAATCCCAAAGTGCTTTTCCAAAAGGCAACTGGACTTTGTTTTTCCTTGAAGATGTTTCGCTTCTCATCCAAGAAGCTTCTTCAATTCTGAGAACTGAAGAAGCTTCTTGGATGAGAAGTGAAACATCTTCAAGGAGAAACAAAGTCCAGTTGCCTTTTGGAAAAGCACTTTGGGACAATCATGACCTGGATGACTTAGAATGTCTGTAGCGATCCTTTGAAAAATATGAATAATATACAAGATATACAAGATACAACATATATATAATATACAACAAACTGAATATAAGTAGTCCTCAGCATACAACAATTAAACCCAAAATTTCCATTGCTAAACAAAACTGTTAAGTGAGTTTTATTCTATTTTACAACTTTCCTTCCCACAGTTGTTAAATGAATCATTGCAATTGTTAAATAAAGGTTGTTAAGTGAATCTGGCTTTCCCATTAACTTTTTCAGAAGATTGCAAAAAGTGTTCACATGACCCTGGGGCACTGCAGTTATCATAAATATATGCCAGTTGTCAAACATCCAAATTTTGATCACATGACTATGGAATGCTGCAATGGTTGTGTGAAAAATGTTCATGTCATTTTTCTCAGTGCCATTGTAACTTCGAATGAGCGCTAAATGAATGATTGTAAGTCAAGGACTGCCTCTGTTCAAAGAACATTTGCATAGAAATTACAGATTTTTTTTTAAGTTATTTGTAACACCTTTCTGCTAATGCACTACAACAAAAGGTACAGGACCATAAAGAATGAGTTGTAAAAGACGTGCATTAAAATGCAGGAAGGCTATTAGGGAGTATTCATATTAGAACTATAGAAAAATACGTATATTAGAAAAATATGCATATGTGTTTTCATGTAGAGTTTTCATATAAATCACAAACAAATATGGAAAAGGGCTAGAATTAAGATTTGAAAATTGAGACGCTGGAATAAATCAAATGTGACAAGATCATCTGTTCATATTTATAGGAGATCTTCAATGTGCAATCTTCATTCCTCTCAATCAGACAATTTATTTAAAACCTTCTTCCTTAAGCACTAACACTTCACACAATGTGCAACTACAGAAGAGTACCGTATGGTGCATACTTGGTCCATATGGAGCAGTGATGGCTAACCTTTTCTGGACCAAGTGCCCAAAGCGTATGTGCACTTTGCAATATGTGAATGGCCCCCGTGCATACGCCCCGCCCCCCGGACATGCGTGGCAGAGACCCGCAGTGGCGCTAAACTGTGGTGATGGCTTGCATGCCATCAGAGAAGGCACTGCGTGCCACCTCTGGCACATGTGCCATAGGTTTGCCATCATGGATATAGAGCGCAACAGATTCAAAAGGAAATGCATAATTTTAGTCCCATAAAGAAACCTTTCTCTGCAAAGAAAATTTCCATTTATCAAGTTTCCTAATTATTCAACTCCTTATCTCAACCTCACTCCCAGCCTATCCCCCCTTCAAACCAGAAACAAAGAGATGTAAACAATACTAGCCTACCAAAGAGTGCAAAGTTGAGCCTGGTGAGAATTACTGCGAGTTCAATTCTCACCAGGCTCAAGGTCGACTCAGCCTTCCATCCTTTCTAAGGTGGGTAAATTGAGGACCCAGTTGTGGGGGCAATAAGCTGACTTTGTATAAATATACAAAAGTATGAAGGCTATTGCTTAACGCATTGTAAACCGCCCTGAGTCTCCGGAGAAGGGCGGCATATAATCAAATTAAAAAAAAAAAAAGTTAATGTGAATTCCCTTAAAAAGATGCTTTGAACAATTAACAGAAGCACAAAGTATTAACTTGTTCAGAAGAGTTCTAATGGTTTACTATATAGCTATTTTAAATCTGCCCAGCCATATGTCATCACCTACCTGAACTGACTGATTTAAAAAAGCTAATTAGCTAATGAAGCAGTATTGGACCTGACTAATGCTCAAATGGAAGATGACTATGGAATACAAAGGCTATAATGTAGACAAAGAAGTAAAAGTAACACCCCAAAAGGAGATAACTGCAATTTGTTCATCTCCCCAACACCCACCTCAAACTTGCATAGATGAGTTCAGCAAAAGTCAAGTTTGATTTAATCTTTATTTTAATCTCACAGCAGTGGCCAGACTGTTAAAAATACTGATTAAGAAAAAGACCACATTATATTGGTATTAAAAGAATGTTTTGAATACTGATATTATTAAAGAAATGGGGTGTGATGGCTGAGGGGTTAAATATACTGAGCTTGTCAAGTGGACAGGTCATAAAGGGACCATAGTTGCCTACCCCTATTCTAGTACTTTGCAGCATCTGTTGCATTGTTAGCTTTCCTGCCCTTTATAACAACATTCAAGGAGTTGAGTAGTATGATCAGCTCCCTGATATTGATGTATCTACCCAGTGAATTTTATAATCTCTGCAAATTTATCTATTAGAGAACTTGTACAAGGAGAATAAAAAGGGACGCGGTGGCTCAGTGGCTGAGCTTGTCGATCAAAGGTTGGCAGTTCAGCGGTTCGAATCCCTAGTGCTGTGAGCTTACTTGTCCCAGCTTCTGCCAACCTAGCAGTTTGAAAGCACGTAAAAAATGCAAGTAGAAAAATAGGGGCCACCTTTGGTGGGAAGGTAACAGCGTTCCGTGCACCTTTGGCATTTAGTCATGCTGGCCACATGACCACGGAGATGTCTTCAGACACTCTTCGGCTTTGAAACAGAGATGAGCACTGCCCCCTAGAGTCAGGAATGACTAGCACACATGTGCGAGGGGAACCTTTACTTTTACCTTTACATTCCAGGGATTTCAAAGTTTTTCAGGTCATGTAAGCCATTAAAAAAAAAAGTTTCTTAGACCTCCCTCTTTCTACCTCTTAGATGCTCACAGAGTAAGAAGCTGCCATAACCATAAATTCTATCTGGAGATGGAGCTTCCAAATGTCAGCTGAGAAGCCTAGTGTCTTTGCCTAGAAAATTTGCTGTGGATGTAACTCTCTTAGGTAACTCTCTATTCTATCATCCATTCAAGCTCGCAGTGGTCTGAGTATACATGCTTTGTCCTCTGGTGCTAAAACTGTGGAGAAGCCAGATAGACTTAGAAAAAAAAAGAGAGAAGGCAATTTATGTTGGTCTAAACTGCTTTGGGTTCCCTGCAGAGGAAGGAGGTGTTACAGGTGAATCAGGTTACAGGTGATCATGGTGGGAAAGCAAAGACCTCAGTCTGCCTGTCTGTGTTGCTGAATTGCCCAAAAAGGCACCTCATGTTAATCTTAGGCTGGTAGAATTTTTGAATAAGCAGCTTTGCCTATTGGTTAATGCATCTCCATGTTAGCTAATAGTAGGTTAGGCCAATAGTAACTGTGAGTGTGTAGATTCACTACATACCCAACTCCACAAGAGTAACTACCTTGCATTCACATCCTGCTAGAGCAGGGGTCAGCAACCCGTGGCTCTGGAGCCACATGTGGCTCTTTCATCCCTCTGCTGCAGCTCCCTGTCGCTGGTCGGTGCCACAATTTTGAGAGGAGCTTCTGGTTTGGGGGGAGGGGAAAGCATGGCATGCCAGGAGGAGACTCTATGGCAAGGGGCGGGTTTTCCGGTCAGCTCCACAATTGATAGGGCTTTCGGTTAGGACTGGTAGAGGAAAAAGGACACCGTGCTAGGAGGAGACTCTATGGTGGGGGAACCAAACTTCCAGTCGGCTCCAGAATTGAATGGGGGGCTTCCAGTTAGGACCTTTGTGGCTCTTTGAGGGTTTAAGGTTGTTGACCTCTGTGCTAGAGCAATGTTTCTCAACCTTGCAACTTTAAGATATAAGGACTTCAACTCCCATAATTCCCCAGTCAGCAAGATGGCTGGGGAATTCTGGGAGTTCAAATTCACACATCTTAAAGTTGCTATGATTGAGAAACGCTGTGCTAACTATTCCCATCTTCTTTTGCAAGTGCTTTATTCCATGTCCTCTTTTTCACCTTTCCTTAATAACTGCAAATCATTATCATCCAGCTGCAGTCCGAATTTATAAATTTATAAAGCAATTCCCTTTTTGAAACTCTGATGAATTTAGTAGGCCTCTATTCTGTCACTCCCACATATAATTCTTGTAAATAACACTGTAAGAACAATAAAAAATAATAAAAAAAGCTTTTCTGTCAGTTGGCATTATAAGGGACATCACTATTTCTCTCACTGGGGTTTTTTCCTGCTGATTTAATTACAGTAAATTGGAATAATTAGAACGAAATTATATGAACCCAACAATTCCCTGTGGTCTTTGTGCTGCCTTTTAGTATGATAATGAATGTTAATATAAATAATTGATATATTCTGACTACCTCTGAATCTTTATTGCTACCTTTTTTCCCTCTTCTTAATTTTGCCCCAGATAGAAGGTGATGCATTCTAAATTAACTATAATATGTAATATTTCAGCACAGCAGAAGAGGTTAATTAAACTTTGGGGAAAACTTATTGCATATAAACCATAACGACAGGCAATTTTGCAGCAACAGATTGAGATGCTGACATGAAATTCTGGCAATTTCGGTAAAACCACTGTTGCTTACTTAAATACTTAGGTTACTTTTGTAAATGGTGGCATTAAAAACAAGGTTGAGTCATTCATATTAAAATAGTAGAATCAAGGATTAAAGCAGTAGCAACTTTCAGTCCTGTTTAAAACTAAGCGAACACATAGCTGACATAATGTAACCGTTGCCCATAAAAAAAGAATGCATCCTGAAAGCATTTTTAAAAGCTAAACTAAAAGGATGCATCCCTTCTTTCTCAATTTATTCCTTCCTTGGAATATTTTCCGAGCATGTTTTATTGTAAAACTAGAGGTGTAAATGTTGTAGGGCAGGGGTGTCAAATTAAAATTGTCAGAACATCATCACATGAGGTATCACAACTTTTTCCCCCTTCGCTAAACCAGGCATGGGCATGCACAGCATGTGACACATCCAGCCCACAGGCCGCAAATTTGACAGCCCTGATGTAGGGAAAATAGGAGGAAGCACATCCACTGTTTCAATCTCCCAAAGATCCATATGACAAAACTAATAAGGTGATAAAGTAAACTTAAACAAGGGATTGATTGGCTGCCATATTTGGCCTGTATGTCCAAAAGACTGCTAGACAGCGTGTACAACACAAACTTTAGGATGAGGGTGAAGATTCATTCTCCGAGCTTGTGGGTTGATTTCCAAACCTTTCATTACCAAGCTAGGTAACAACTTCAGCGGAGTTTAGGTGGTATCAGTGTTCTTCTGTTTATAAGGGCTTCGTCTGATCAGTAGGTCTTTTGTGGGTGTTGTTCTGTCCCCGTCTCACACACGCACCCCCACAGACAGGCAACAGTTAAAGAACTCAGCCAACAACAGTTTATCCGGTATCAGAATTGGCAGCAACTCAGTGGCTGGCTGCCAGGTATTCTTTACCCACGAGGGGGGAGTTTCTCCCTTCGTCCGGGAACAAAGCCAATACACAATAATCAACAAAGTCCAGTAAATACAAAGAAGGTCGTCCGATATCCGTTTTTTGCTTGTCACAGAGCTGAACCGGCCATCGCACCCTCTTTTATACCCTGTGGGGTGTGGTCCAGTGACTCAGCCTAATCCCTGGCACGCCTCTTTCTCTGCTGCGTGCGCTTATCTCTGTGACGCTGTCGAGGGTCCAGCCAAAACTCATCTTCCTCATTACTATCCACCTGTGGCTGCGTGGACGTGCTTGGCCCCGGGCCTATCTCTTGACCTTCGGAGGACACCGAAGGCATTGCCAGAGAGGAGGGTCCTGGAGAGGGAGGCCTTGCCAACTCCTCTCCTTCACTCTCGGAGTCCTCTCCTGCCGATAAAACAGGCTCAGGTAACGGAGCCACAACAGGTGTGTCAAGTGATGGTCTTGTAATGGGTCTTGTGATGGGTCAGATGTGAGTCATCAGTGAGAGTCTTGTGATGGTAGGGCATGTCAAATTTTTCAACTTTCAATTTCCAAACATTAGAGGTGCTCAAAAATTGTGACATGCCTTGGGGATTGTAAATATATTTTTGTTACTTTAATATAATTTAGATGTGCTTAGTGAGTAACTACATAAATATAACTTTTAAACATTTTGTTTGTTTTCATTTGATGGGTCTGTGATAGGGAGGTTACATCAGGTGAGGGTCATTGGGAGGTGAAGTGCTGGTTGGGAGGGTGGGGGGGTTGATTGAGGGTCAGTGCTATCCCTTATAAACAGAACACTGACATCCCCTTAGATGCTACCTAGCCTGGTAACAAAATGTTCGGAAACCAACCCACAAGCTCAGAGAAGAAACCTTCACCCTCATCCCAAGGTACCGATAATTGCCACTATTGCAAACTATAGATGTAGCTAGCTCTTTTGGGACTGTGAGTGACATTAAGCATGTAAGCATGGTGAAGAGTCCCTTGGCATTGTGAACAGTGGTCCCCCTCCTAAAAGAACCAAACCAAACCAAACCAAAAAACCTAAATTAAGCCCTAGTTATTGTGGTCAGTTTTCAAATCTGAAGGATTTTCATACAATCAGAAAGCACCTGAATCAGTGGTGGAATTCAAATTTTTTTACTACCGGTTCTGTGGGAATGGCTTGGTGGGCGTGGCAGGGGAAGGATACTGCAAAATCCCCATTCCCTCCCCACTCCTGGGGGAAGGAAATTGCAAAATCTCCATTCCCACCCCACTCTTGGGCCAGCCAGAGGTGGCATTTGCTGGTTCTCCGAACTACTCAGAATGTCCGCTACCTGTTCTCCAGAACCTGTCAGAACCTGCTGAATAGCACCTCTGATCTGAATGGTATCTTCCACCTGCACGCAAAACTTAGTCCACAATAAAATTTCCACTGCCCATCTTTCACCTTTTTCAAATAACCTAGCTCTGTGATGATGAACCTATGACACATGTGGCATGCAGAGCACTCTCTGTTGGCACATGTGCCGTTACCCCAGGTCAGATCTCCATGGTGTTTTTCTGTGAGTGTCTATTTCCCTGCAAACTATGAAACAGAAGCTCATGAAAGAAAAAGATCTTACCTCATGCTGCACTGCCGGTGTTGGGATGTCCTGCCTCCCGCCGGCCAGCTGGTCTTCGGGTCTCTGCTGCGCATGCGTGCATGTCCATGCATGCACATGAATGCACATGCATGCATGCACATGCAAATGTCGGCACATTCACGTTTATACACATGTACGGACACCTTTCATTTTGGCTATGTGCATGTGCAGTTTGGGCACTCGGTGTCTAAAAGGTTCGCCATCACTGACCTAGCCCATGCCATGTAGTGCTTTATAGGTCATCACCAACACCTTGATTGGACCCAGAATAGAATTGGTAACCTGTGCAGCTCACAGAGAGCAGAGGTGTAATGGGCACAGAACTAGATGCACACATAACAGTCCATGCCTCTCCAGTTTGCACCACCTGAAGCTTTCAAATAGCCTTAGGGCAACCCCATGTACAGTGCATTATAGTAATCCATATGCAAGGTATCCAGGCATGAGGGATTGAGCATAGAGCCTCCTCTTCCAGGAATGAGCATAACTGGCACACACATTGAATCTGTGCAAAGCTACAAGCTTCTATTTGTTCTTCAAGCAGAAGTCATGATGCAAAAGGACTGTTCTGTCCCCAACCCCACGCACACACACCAACATACGTTCAAGAGTTAAAGACCAAACCAGCCGGCAAAATCCTTTTCCTTATGATAACGGAATTTGGCAACAACCTAGTGGCTGCCTGGCAAGAGTTTATTATTTACAAAGAGGAGAGATAACTTCTCCCCACTTCTGAAACATCAAAAGAAGCAACTCAATAATTACGGAGTCAAATCAAGTCCAGAGATAATCCAGTAAAGTCTTATAGCCAAAATTCCGGCAATGCAGAATGGCGTGGAAGCTTTCAGCTTTGTTCGTCACAAGGTTTGACTGGCCACCATGCTCCCTTTTATATCCTGTGGGGTGTGGTCCAGTGACTCAGCCTAATCTCGGGCACGCCTTTTCTTCTGTTACACGCGCTTATCTCTGTGACGCTGGCATGGATCCAGCCAAGACTCATTACCCTCATCACTGTTCATCTGTGGCTGCGTGGACGTGCTTGGCCCCGGCCCTATCTCTTGCCCTTCAGCGGACACCGAAGGCATTGCCAGAGAGGAGGGTCCTGGAGAGGGAGGCCTTGCCAACTCCTCTCCTTCACTCTCGGAGTCCTCTCCTGCCGATGACACAGGCTCAGATAACGGAGCCACAACAAGGACTTCCAGATTGTGCACTGATTCTGGATGGGTACAAACCCATCCAGAACCATATATAGTAAATTCTTAGATCCAGGTGGCCCCAGAATTTAGAGGCACTCAGTCTTGCTAGAGTTGGCCCAATGCTTCCCCATCCTAACCCCTCAGCCTTGAGGCACAAGGCACCATTCCTTACTTTACTAGCGATGGAGATATATAGTTGGGATGGCCTCCATCAGCAGCTTCATATAGATGTGAAATAGGAGATAGAGTGCACCTAACCCTGCGGCACCCCACAATTCAGATACTGAGGGCAGAACCTCTTACTGAAGTTGGGGGAGGGAAGTGTTTGAAGAATTATAGAATAGCAGAATTGCTGTATCTAGACTGCTGAAATATGGATTTATTATTGAATTATTAGTGACAAAAGAAAAAAAAAGAGTTTTCTGTATCTGTTTGCTGCCATTTAGTGGTTGTATGGATTTTTGCCGCCCATATGTCCCTAAGAATAAGCCTGTACAAATAATTAGTTCAGCTGCTCTGCTCCTTGTGTTTCTCAAAATGAAAAGCAGCTGCAATTGCTGAAAAACAGGACATGCTTCAAGGGTCTCCAGAGGCCTTCTGGAACTGCGTATTGCACGTATAGAAATGTTTCCACCAGTAAATGGGAGAAGCACATCCAGAGGGTTGAAATCCCGTGAGAAATGATTTGCACAGCCCTGTTGTGCAATGTCATTTTAAACAAATACCTGGCAAAACATGGCTGAATTTCTCTTTCTTTTTTCTAAATTAGTCTTTGAACAAGGCACCTGAGCATTGTGATATATTTAGAACTGGTGGATCCAGGGACTGAAAAACAAATGGGAAAATGCCTTTATGCAGATGTAAAAGAGATACTAAGGGGCCGTTTCAGACTAGGAGAGGTTAAATGAAAGCCAGACATATAGCTTCTGCCCTGCGCCAGATGGCAATTACAACTGATGACACTGCTGCCCCTTTGATGGCATCCAAACAATGAATTCTTTCTTTATTTCCTGGCTCATTTGAAGCTACATCTGTTCCCATAAAACTTGGGATCCTTAAACCTACAGCTGCATGTACTTTTAACATTGTAACGTGTGCCTTTTGTAGTCAAATATTGTAACTCTTAAAGTAAAGAACCTCAACATGTAAAAATATAGCCCATACAAGTGACTACTCATCTGCCAATACATGAACTCGAAAGTAGCCCTTTTCTCCCTCTTTATCTTCTGGACACACGTTAATGGCAATAACAAATGTAGCCAGTAAAAAGAAAGTTTCAGGTTGCCCCTTTCAATCATCAACCCCGCCCACTCTTTTAGTGGATCCAATCAGCTCTCTCGCATTAATATAAATATGAGACAGGTGACAGGGGTTGAAAAAGGTGAAAGCGAAGATGTGCAATAAATTGGCAGTAACATTAAATGAGATGAAGTTTTCAATTCAATATGGAATAACGAGGTACGTTTTGAAGGTGGTTGTTAGAAAAAGGACAAAATGGTCAATGGAGGACACATTATGCCAGCTGAGGCAGAGCAGCAATTGACAAGTTTAGACTTTGTGTTTTGCCCGCCTCTAGTCCTATTCACCTAAGGGACGCAGTGGCTCAGTGGCTAAGATGCTGGGCTTGTTGATTGAAAGGTTGGCATCAATCCCTAATGCCTCATAACGGGGTAAGCTCCCGTTCCTTGTCCCAGCTTCTGCCAACCTAGCAGACCGAAAGTACATAAAAAATGCAAGTAGAAAAATAGGGACCACTTTGGTGGGAAGGTAACAGCTTTCCGTGCACCCTTAGCATTTAGTCATGACCATGGAGACATCTTTGGACAGCACTGGCTCTTCGGCTTTGAAACGGAGATGAACACCACCCCCTAGAGTCGGGCACGACTAGCACATATATGCAAGGGGAACCTTTACCTTTAGTCCTATTCAGCAAGGCTCCCTGCCCAGATAACTGATTTTGGCTTTCATGAAGGATGGGACTTTTAGTGATATGATTGCTTCTTATAGTTTTGTATTTGGGGAAGATATTTCAGTAGCTTAGTTTCGCTCCTCTCCTCCTTCTTCTCCCTTTTTCTTTTACATGTACAGATAGCCCATGACTTATGATCATTTGGTTAATGGCTGAAGTAACAACTGCAGTGAAAAAGTTAGTTACAACCGGTCCCCAGATTTACAACTGTTGCAGCTTCCCCACAGCCATGTGATCACTATAGGGGCTTCCAACAAAGTCAACAAAGGAACCCAGATTTGCTTAATGACTACGGTAAAAAATGGAATGGGCAGCTAACCACGGCCAACTCGCCATGGGACAACTCACTGTGGGAAAATGTAACATTTCAATTTAATTAAAATAAATAAAACCTTATTTTAATTTTTGTCATTCACATTTCATTCTGTCCCTCTTTTTGCATCCTTTCTTTAATGATTGTATTCCACCATATCATTGATATTAGTGTAACTCTTGTCTCGTGACAAGTTGTCCCCATAATGAGTTGTCTGGGGTGAATTGTCATAGACCAGGTTAAAAAAAAAAAAAGGTCATAAAATTGACATTTTTGTGATTCATCTAATGACTGCATAATTTAGCTATGGACGTTCTGGTCCCAATTGTAAGTTGACGTCTACCTGTCTGTGTCTTTTTTCATCTCCAGCCATTTTCATTCTGTTTGGTTCTTTACCTGAAGTCTAAGTCTTTTGGGGATGACTGAAAAGTGTAAGAGGTAAAGTCTAATCTGAACAGAGGCTATGAAGTTAAGAGACAGCTGTGCAAAAGCAATTACCAGGGAGCTACTTACCTAGGCTTGTTGAATCCTTAATTTAGTTTACACAGAACTACCTAGCCGCAGCCATCTTTAATTCACTTAGTTTTCTCCAGTCATTCTTCAAAACCGGTAGCCCAGGGATATCCTCTTTTAAATTATTCATACTTTCCATATAATATAATACAGATCAGTGGTGAAATCTAAAATTTGTTACTACCGGTTCTGTGGGCGTGGCTTGGTGGGGGGGGGGTAATGTGACTGGGTGGGCGTGGCCAATTTTTTTTTAACTTTTAAAACCATTTTTTACATGTAAAACCATGTAAAAAAATACTTTCAAAAGGCTCTGATGATCCCAGCTGAGTTGCCTGATCATCAGAGGATTTTTAAAAAACCATCTGCCGATCAGGCAACTCAGCTGGGATCATCAGAGCTTGGATCGTCAGAGCCATTTAAAAGAAAAAACTTTTTTTCTTTTAAATGGGTCTGACGATCCCAGCTGAGTTGCCTGATTAGCAAGCAACTCAGCTGGGATCGTCAGAGCTTGGATCATCAGAGCTTGGCTTGTCAGAGGCATTTAAAAGAAAAAAAGCCTCTGATGATCGCGTGGCTCAGCTGGGCACGGGGTGTGGGGGCAGGGATTTTTGTTACCGGTTCTCCGAACTGCCCGCTGCCATCACTACCTACTTGCCCGAGCCGGTCCGAACCAGGAGCATTTCACCCCTGATACAGATCTCGACACACAATAATCTAGGAAATGGGATTAGGAGGGAACAGGGCAGGGGTGAAATGCTCTGAAGTCTGCTACCAGTTCGCTTTGCTAACAGTTTGCTTCACGTGTGCATGCGCGGTGCACGCCAAATGCATGCTTTGCACGCATGCGCACTGCAGGCACTACCACGCAGCGCTGAAAAAGGAAGATTAAGAAATCTTTTCTGAGTCTGCAAAGGTAAGTAGAACAGTGAGGGGGGGTGAACTTTAAAAGTTTTAATTGCCTATTTCCATTGAGTTGCATCAGTTATCCTATTTTCCATAGAATAGAAAAAGCTATGAATAATACAAATTCAAATAATGTGAAAATTTTATGAGATTCATTAACCATACTAATTAAGACCTGCACAGGTAGTCCTTGATTAACAACCATTCATTTAGTGACTGTTTGAAGTTACAAGGGCACTGAAAAATGTGACTTGTGACTGGGCCTTGCACTCATGACCATTTTAGCATCCCCAAGGTCACATGATCAAAATTCAGGCACTTGGCAACTGGCATGTACTT
This sequence comes from Pantherophis guttatus, assembly GCF_059756535.1. Classification (NCBI taxonomy): domain Eukaryota; kingdom Metazoa; phylum Chordata; class Lepidosauria; order Squamata; family Colubridae; genus Pantherophis; species Pantherophis guttatus. The sequence goes on along the minus strand of NC_142064.1, from coordinate 85,383,347 downwards.
ATGACTGTTGCAGTGTCCTGGGATCATATGATCATCATTTGCCATCTTTCCACCAGCTTCCTACCAGCAAATTTAATTGGGGGGAATCTGGATTCTCTTAATGACTTTCTTGATTCACTTAACAACTGCAGTGATTCAATTAACCGTGGCAAAAAGGACATGATTCAATCACCTTGCTTAGCAATGAAAATCCTAGCCTCAGTTGTGGTTGTAAGCTGAGGACCGTTATATTGACAAAAACTCTCTACGTACTCGGACCACTTGTTCAATGATCTTGAATAAAAGTAACATTGTTGTCCAAAATTACAAATTTGTATAATAAGCAAACCAAATTCCTATATGCCCATCACTGAAATTTTTTATAAGATAATAGATGCTATTTCTGAAGAGGTGTTCCACTTATTTCTGTTTTAGGCAGAGACAGAATAGTTATTTATGGTGCTATTAGAATGAGAACATCATTTAAAAAAATGAATCGGGCATTTGTCCCCTGTCCTTTAACATTGCTTGAAAAGGATAGTTGTCATTAATTAAAATTCACATGATTAATCAATAATTCATTGGGTGATTTGGGGGATCACTTGTTGCAGTTATCGGTAGGGCTGAGATTTATCATTTGCGATGATCCAAGAGCTTGAAGAGACTTCATCTACTAATAGATGGGCTTCTTGTAATCAGGGCAGGAGCCGCATGGTTCAATGTCTGTGGAAATATTTATTTATTTATTTATTTATTTATTTATTTATTTATTTATTTAATCAAACATATATTAGATAACAGATATAAGTATAGACATAGTTATGAATACATGAGATGGATACAAATAAAAGGGGACATTAGGACAGGGACGGTATGCACGTTGGTGTGCTTATGCACGCCCCTTACAGACCGCTTAGGAATGGGGTGAAGTCGACAGTAGATAGTCTAAGGTCAAAGTTGTGGGGGTTTGGGGAAGAAACCACAGAGTCAGGTAGTGCATTCCAGGCATTGACCACTCTGTTGCTGAAGTCGTATTTTCTGCAATCGAGTTTGGAGTGGTTTACCTTAAGTTTGTATCTACTGTGTGCTCGTGTATATGGTTGAAGTTGAAGTAGTCATTGACAGGTAGGACGTTGTAGCAGATAATTTTATGTACTACACTTAGGTCAGACCGAAGGTGGCGTAGTTTTAAGTTGTCTTGGCCCAAAATTTCAAGTCTGGTGGCATAAGGTATTCTATTGCGGGTAGAGGAATGGAGGACTCTTCTCATGAAATATTTCTGGACACGCTCAATTGTATTAATGTCCGATATGCAGTCATATCTTCTCAGTCATCCAGGTCATGGTTGTCCCAAAAGTGCTTTTTCAAAAGGCAACTAGAGTTTGTTTTTTCCTTGAAGATGTTTAGCTTCTCATCCAAGAAGCTTCTTCAGTTGTAGCCAAATGGTAGAGGATGGAAGGATTTAATATTCCTTCCTAATGAGAAAATGACTGCAAGGACTATAAATCCTTTTTTAAAAATGTTTTTTTAAATTTATAACGCAACAGAATATAACAAACACAAAACACATACTATAAATTCCTTTTTTACAACTGTTTCATAACATCTAATATTTACATCTTCCCCCATTTCCCCTTATACTGTACTTTTCCTTCTCATCCCTTTTTCTCTTATTTACATTATAATTCCTAACAATCATGATATTAATTTTGTACATTTTATACATTGTCATATAAACCTTTTACATTTATGATTTCTCCCCTTTCATTATTGTTCACTATTTCTAATCTCCAGACAGTTGTACCATTTGTTCCATATTACATAGTATTCCATATCTTCCTTTTCTTTAAGTTCTTTTGTTAATTTGTCCATCTCGGCACACTCTAACATTTTTGTTATCAATTGTTCCTCTGTTGGTGTATTTTTATTTTTCCAATTTTGTGCAAATGATATTCGTGCGGCTGTTATAATATGTAAAATCAAGTATTTTATTTCTTTAGTATATTTTCTAGTGAATATTCCTAATAAAAATGTCTCTAGTTTCCTATCAATCAGTTGATCTGTTATTTTTTCCAGCCTGGAATATAAATCCTTTTGATATATTTGAATATAAATCCTCCAGTTGCCTTTTGAAAAAGCACTTTTGGGACAACTACATGGTTCAAAATCCTACTGGCCCAATTGCTACTAGCAACTTTTTTTATTTGGAAGGTGGAAAACATTTTGACAAAAGAAGAGCCTGAATTGGGAACTTTGTTTTCTGGAGGTGAGAAAAACTGAGTAAGTAAGCTGAGACTTACTTGTGACTAGAAGCTGATTTGCAGATCTGCCAGTTCTTCAGTTCTTTTAAACCAACATGCAGATGAGATGTTATCTATTCACCAACACTTACACTTTCTAAATTTCCAAGGCAGATCTTGGCAGTGAAAATGTGATTTCAGTCAGTGCCTATTCTGAAGGAAAATTGACATCTAAAGAGCATATTTAACTATGCATTTTTATGCTGCCCTTTTTAAAGCTGTAATTTGATTCAGGAAATCTGAACCTCTGATAAAAACATGCAGATGTGATATGAACCTGTAATAGTAAAGAACTTTTTTTCCCCCTGTCATATTGAAATGTATAAAGTGTTTGCTAAGTAGTTTCCTGCCTCAGGCATTCCTATCCGTAACACTTTTATGTTCTCCAACTTAAACCCAAGAGCTAACTGTACACTGTAAAATCCCTGTTTAGTGTTTGAGCCACAAAATAAAACAATCTGAAACTTTCAGCCTGGCAGTTAAATCCCCCCTTCCCAAAGCACCGAGCATCAAAATATAGACAAACTGACAACATCAAAATGTAGGCAAATGAAAATGAATTACTTCCACTGCAATTTTGCAGCTAATCATCCAGAGATATATTATCTCCTAAAACACACCCATAGCCAAAATTTCACTCTAGACTGTGTGGTAGCCTGGACAAAAGTGGGTTAGGTTTCACCTCATCAAAATGGACTAAAATTGGATGCATAATCTCAAAGGAACCAACTTTCAGGGAAATTGGGAAAGGGAGGGAGAAATTATTAGAAGGCTAAATAAGAAGATTGTAAATACATGTCTGGCATGTATATACTTTTTTTAAAAATGAAAATGGCTTCTTGGCAATTATTCTTATTCATGGGTGTTTTCTATGAATCCATTGCTTTGGAATGTTTATCATGTTTCTGGTCCTAATTGACTGGCTTTCTTTCTAAAAGCATTTGTTTGTTAACTCAAGAGCTTCTGAGGAAAGAAATGTTTCAAATAAACAGAGAGTGAGTTAAAGTAGCTTGTTCAAGTTATTGTTTGTGGTTGAATATTCAATATCACACTTGGTGGTTATGCAAAAAAATAAAATAAAAATAAAAATCCAAAGTATTTGGGAAAAAAAACTACATCTCCAAAATTCTAAAAATAACATTTGTACTAATAAAGGAATTATTTAGATTGAAATCACAGGCATTTCTACTAGGAATACTTAGATTAGAAGAATTCTTTATTGGCCAAGTGTGATTGGACACGCAAGGAATTTGTCTTTGGTTCATATGCTCTCAATGTACATAAAAGAAAAGATACATTTGTCAAGAATCATAAGGTACAACATTTAATGATAGTCATAGGATACAAATAAGCAATCAAATCATATTAGGAAACAATCAATATAAATTGTAAGGATACAGCAAGTTACAGTCATACAGTCATAAGTGGGAGGAGATGGGTGATAGGAATGATGAGAAGATTAATAGTAATAGTAATGCAGACTTAGTGAATAGTTTGACAGTGTTGAGGGAATTATTTGTTTAGCAGAGTGATGGCGTTCAGGAAAAAACTGTTCTTGTGTCTAGTTGTTCTTCTAGAAAACCTAATGAAAAATATTTACTAAGAGACATGCTGACCATAGCAAGGCACAACACTGAGGTGCAGTGCCTATGATAGCAGACTGGGATACTAAAAGGATATGGGGATATGATGTATGTATCACCAGTTGCATCACTACATGAATGAACAGGCTAGTGGGAACTAGTAACAGAGGAAGCAACATGGTGAAGGAACATTTGTAATAACGTTAAACTCAAGAAGCTTCTTGCATGAGAAGCAAAACATTGTCAAAGGAAAAACCCAAGAATGTCCAGTTGCCGTTTTGGACAACCATGACGATTGAGAGTCTCCACAGACGATTCTAATAAAAGCATCTGTTTTGAGTATACTAAATATTAGAAAGCATATCCAGAGAGAAAAGAGTCATTTCGCTTAAAAGGTCTTTATTTCTGCTTCAAAATGGACTTCAGAACTTTCTTCAGCATCTGGAATGAAAGAGAAGTTTCAGCAGTGGGAAACCACTCATCATTGTAGCTCCAGAGCAAAAGCTGTTTTTGCAGCTTTTCCTCTGGCATCTTGATTGAATACCTGGTTAATTGTCTTGGCTATACAGTTCCCTCTCAATTATAATAGGGACATGGGGTGACTCTTCTCAGTTTGGTGAATGCCTTGGATGCAAAAGGGACCTTAGAGAGAGTTGTCCGTAGCATCTGTCTTCATTCTTGTCACAATTAACATTTCTCTTCTTGCAGTCGGAGCAACTCTCAATGTTGGATCTTATGTCTGTCTTTACAAGTCTGCCAAATTAAAAGATGGTGTACAAAGTTAAAGCTCCATACAAATTAACTGTAAAGAAAGAAACACCAGTGCAACATATAGGGACCAATAAATGTTGGGCCAAACTAGCATTCAGTCCAAATGGCTTTATACAGAGAAGCAAGATGATGGCGTGAGAGCTAGCAAACATTGGGTTATAAATGCTCCTTTTTATTTTGAAAACAGATTATCCTTCCCTTCAACAAAAAGATAAATATTCCCAGGTAAATGTGTTTGGCATCAGAGATATAGGAGAAAAATCACTTCTTGTATTCCCATTATGGCCAAGATGGAAATGGGTTTATAATGTGAATTCATACATCTTCGGATGTTGATGATGTGATGATTTAACAAACTTTTTTTGGTTGATGCTTTTACTCTAACAAGTCAGAATCTAAAAAACAGCTATAAAGTGTGGAATAGCAAGATAGGGAGCAAAGAGAAATATTGTTTGCTTCATAGTGAAGTAATGCACATCTAAATGGGCTCTCAGAAACCTATTAGGCCTACTTAATTTTAGCCCATTAAGTATCTAAACTTTTGCAAAGAAGAGTAAGCATTAACTGACAAATGAAACAAAAATATTATTTTCCAAGTGCCTTATTGATGTTCTGTTCTAATTATTCAGTGCACTGAAGCAACAGAAGACATGCATGTTACAAACTGTTTTTGGAAATAGAAAGTTGAAGTCACTGGAAAAAGAAAAACACAGCATGACTGAAATGCATAGGGCAATATGGTAATATAATTGTAACATTCATTATTTGCATTTTTGTTATTATTCATTCATCTAAAACAATGAGCATTTAAGATAAGAAATGCTGGTAGAGATTCTTTTTGTGCCCATTTTTTTTTCCAAATACCAAGTTGAGTGTGTTTAATTTTATCTAGCTTTAATTTCTGACAGCTGAACAATGAAGTACAGTATATCCTATTAGATCTGTCTATAAATCATTGTAAGTTTAAAATGCATTATAAAGCAGAGGGGATAGAGATGGCTGGTCTACAAAATGATGGAGCACTGTACAAACTTTGTGTTGCATGTTTCACTATGAATTTACTTTTTACTCTTGCCTTTATAAACGAAAAGCACATTGCGAAAAAGTTCTGTGCAACCAAATATATATAGGCAAGAAAAGGGAAAGAGACAGTGAAGCAAAAAGTCAAGTCGGTTGTTAATCAAATAATAGGATCTGTTACTTGTGACACCAGATAAGTAATCTTTGCTGTGGCAGCATTCCAGAAGAAGTTCCTTTGTTGCTTCAGTTCATAGATGGCAAATAGAGAAATGATAAAGAAACAGGTGCACGATAAGTTGTAGGAGATGCCTTCTTCATCTTCAGTAGTTGATTTTGAAGAAAGTGTACAATATAACTTCTTATTTGATTATCCTGGGGAACCCCTCCTTGCATTCAAAATGTTCCTTTAAAGCATTTTCTTCTGAAAGTCTATAGCAGAGGTCCTCAAACTTGGCAGCTTTAAGACTTGTGGACTTCAGCTCCCAGAATTCTCCAGCCAGCTGGCTGGAGAATTCTGGGAGTTAAAGCCCACAAGTCTTAAAGCACCAGGTTTGAAGACCTCTGGTCTATACAGTCTTTGTCAACCTGGTTTCCTCTAGATCAGTATTGCTCAAACATGGCAACTTTAAGACTTGTGGACTTTCAAAATTCCCCAGCCAATGGGTGATAGAGGAATTCTGAGAGTTGAAGCCCACATGTCTTAAAGTGCCCACGCTTGAAAACCAGTGCTCTAGATCCTCATTCTCTGTGTGTGAATAGAGTTATAATACAACATAGTTAAAAAGCATTTGCTAGTGAAATTCCTGGTCCTTTTAGATCTCTTGACAGCCCTCAATACCATCAGTAATGGTACTCTTTTGGATTGTCTTCAGGGTTTGGAAATTGGAAGGCACAATTTCACAGCAGTTCTCATCCCTCTTCAGTTGGTAGTATCTTTCAATGGTGGCAGCGGAAGGACAGATCAGCCAATTGGTTTGTCTCTTATGAAATGCCAACCAGCCAGAAGAGCAGGTTGTGGTGGAGTGTAGTCTGAATTCCCAAGAGAGTACATTTCAGAGGAGTAGGCGGCAAGGGTAAGTTCAAATCTGTGTGATAGTGGGTGAAGATAACCCCACCTTAATAATTCTAAGAATGTATACTTGTTGAAAGTAGTAGCAAATATCTATAGCTTGTGTGTAGGATGAGAATGAAGGTTTGTTCTTTGAGTTTGTGGGTTGGTTTCCAAACATTTCACTACCAGGCTAGGAATCACCTTTAACAGAGTTTAGGGGATGTCAGTGTTCTTCTGTTTATAAGGGCTTCAGATGTGGGTGTGTCAGGGGATCTCACCTGATTTAACTTCCCTATCACAAGACCCATCACAAGACTCTCACTGATGATTCACACCTGACTCATCACAAGACCCTCACTTGACACACCCACACCTGAAGCCCTTATAAATAGAAGAACACCGACACTGACACCTCCAAAACTCCACTGAAGATGTTACCTAGCCTGGTAATGAAACATTTGGAAACCAACCCACAAGCTCAGAGAATGAACCTTCACCCTCAAAGTAGTAGTTAGCAAGATTCTGCCTATTGGTGTTGTCAGGTGCAAAAGAACATGTCCACCCCTGAAGGTACAATTAAAGTGATTTATTGCTATATAGCCTATACACAGGAATCTTAACAGTTAGCACCTGCTTGGAATTAGATAAGAGTCAATGGAATTCAAGGGAGAATGTAAATCCACTTGTGGCTATGCAGGGATTCTAGGCTGATCCCTCTTTTAACTCTGCGCCCAGGTTCTGCCACTCCTCCTGTATGTATGGAACAATAAAGAAACCTACTTGGAAGAATTGCCACATGTCTTTCTTGGTTTTTGGAGCCTGACAGAGAGTGTGTCTAAAGAGCCCCTTGCCCAACTCTGGTTAGAATGGCAGTTGGAGTCCTATCTGGATCATGAGGCTTTAATCATGGAAAATTGTACCTTCATTAATTTTTACTGGTCTGTACAAAGGTACAGACTTTTCTTCCAAATGTGCTTTTTCAGGAGGCAACTGGACTTTCTTGTTTATTCTTTTGAAGATGTTTTGCTTCTCATCCAAGAAGCTTCTTCAGCTCTGACAGGATAGTGGGGAATGGAATATCCTGTCAGAGCTGAAGAAGCAGGGGTGAAATCCAGCAGGTTCTGACAGGTTATGGAGAACTGATAGCGTAAATTTTGACCAGTTCAGAGAACTGGCAGATACCACCTCTGGCTGGCCCCAGAGTGGGGTGGGAATGGAGATTTTGCAATATCCTTCCCCCAGGAGTGGGGTGGGAATGGAGATTTTGCAGTATCCTTCCCTTGCCACGTCCACCAAGCCACGCCCACAGAACCAGTAGTAAAAAAATTTGGATTTCACCACGGTGAAGAAGTTTCTTGGATGAGAAGCAAAACATCTTCAAAAGAAAAAACAAAGCCCAGTTGCCTCTTGAAAAAGCACCTTTGGGACGACCTGGATGACTGAGAATCTCTACAGACTTTGAAACTTTTAAATGCAGGATACAACAACTTAATTGTTGGCAGGTGCTGATGTGAATAATGTCAATGCTATAGGCCCTGCTAGACTTTCCTTTGAACATCCAAATACAATTCAAATGGCTGTTTTTGACCTTCGCAGAAGCTAAATAGCTCAGCTCCAAATTTCCTCCAGGACTGTCTTCTCTAACTGGTTTCAGTTTGTCTAATCAATATATCCCAGGAGACTCTGGTAGTGTTTGTTCACTTTGCAATGAGAGGGATGATACACCCTCACAGGTGCAACTTTTCTGTTGGCCTACCTGTGCTTTAAAATAGCCTCCCTCAGAAAAAAAAAAACTATCAAGTTTCACTCTGTTGCCTTAGTGCAACCTATGAAAGCTATTTTAGAGAGCCATTTGGCTGGGGAAGGTTGACATTGGTTTATTGGCTTGTTTTGCTTGTGGGGATTTTTGAGAGGGGTGGAGTTGCCTTTGTTGTGATATATGAGCATGTTTGAAACTATTTTATTTCCATCCTTTGCTATTGCCACAAATGTTTTAATGCATTGCATTTATTTTTTATTACTGTATTGTGGAAGTTTCAACGTATTTTATAGGTGTACTGTAAACCACAGAGAATTCCTCAATTGCAGCGGGTAGAAATCCAATAAATAAATAAATAAATATGGAAGAAACTGCTGCTGCCCATATTAAGTTACTGTTATATTCAAGAAGTTTAAGTGTGTGGTTGTTGCAATTTCTTTAGGAAAGTACTTTGAGACAGATTGAACAAGAAAAGAAAAATAGGTAGGAATGGGAGAAGATTTAATTGAAATACTAGATGTGGATTTTCTTTGCATTTCTACAAATAATGTCTTTATGTGTTCTGCTCCAGAAACATTTGGCCTACTGTTTCATGGCATTCTCTATCTGCATGCTCCTTGTTTTACTCATCAAAGATATGCAAACAAATTGATTCAAATATCCATGTATTTGTTTTAGGTCTTAAGGACTCCATGTACTAAAACATGGAGGTAATTAGAACATGATGGCTCATGCTGGCTCAAAAATTCTGGGAGTTAAAAATCCACAGGTCATAAAAGGGCTATAGTTCCCCACCCCTATTATATGGGAAGAAATTTGATTAGGGTCCAGTTTTGGATCACTGACTTGACCCTCTTTTTTTCCTTCTTTTTCACAATACTCCAGTTATTTGCTTATTAAAAAAAAAGACGTTAAGGCCTTCTCTAGATCTTACAAGCCTTGTAAGATCTAGAGAAGGGACAAACTCCAGATATTTTTAGTCATTGAGAGTGACAGACATGCAGCATTAGCTAAGGTAGACAGAGTTGAGGGAAATTAAAGTCCAGTTCCAAGTAAGTTACAAAGAAAGATATGGGTTGATTCTGATTAGTTTAATCCATGAGCTCTTGTTAGAATCACCATGTTAGAATTTAATAAATCCAAAAGAAATTAGTTTTGGATAGGTTGATATATAGCATGAAGACAAGGGTTATTGTAATAGATCATCATGTTTGGAAATTTAAAACAATTGGAAAAAACATCAGATAAAAGGCAAAAAGGCGCTAGATCAGAGCTGTCAAATTCCTGGCCCATGGGCCAGATGCATCACACACTGGCCATGTCACTGCGTTTTTGTATTTACCAGATGAGCTCTTATTTTTGAACTTTCAGACTTACCATAGCATGCCAAGTTCTTATCAGTAACTACTGCGCATGTCTACATTCTTTTCTTCTTCTCTAAAAATTTTTCTTTGTTCTCCGGCCAGCAGAGGTGGCCGGGAAAGCTTTGTCAAGATGTAATTAATTAGCTAGTAAGATGTTTTATTTTCTTTATAACAAATAAATGAGTTTTTCTTAGAAAATATATCTTCGGGTTTATTTTCTTAAAGTATACTTCAAGGAAAGGTCACAATCCATTCTCTAATCAAGGTGCAATTACCCAAAAGCAGAATGGGATTAATTGCCACCCTGACAGGCCACGCCCACACTCGGTTTAGTGAAGGGGAAAAAAGTCCTGATACATCATGTGACACGGCCATGACGACGTGCATTTGACACCCCTGCGCTAGGTAGTATCACTGACGACAGAAACAGGAGCTTATAAGAAATCAAATAAACAGTTAATTTACAAATAGTCCTAGCTAAATGAGGTTCATCTGGTCATGAAGACATGGAAGCAACTGAACGACATCCACAAACATTTATTGGGTTGCCTCAATAAATCTTAATCAAAGAGAAAATTATAACCCTACAGCAGTGTTTCTTGACCTTAGTAACTTTAAAGATGTCTGGACTTCAACTCCCAGAATTCCCCTAGTTGGCTTGGAAATTGTGGGAGTTGAAATCCAGACATCTTAAAGTTGCCATGGTTGAGAAACATTGCCAGACTGTACAAATAACTTCTCACCCATTCTCACCCTCCAAATGATATCTCTTACCATTCGTAACCCTGGTTTTAATTTTCAAATCCCCCACAAACAGAAACTCTTTGGATGATTTTCAGCCAGGTAGTAGCACTCAGCAGGACTTACAGAACTGTGAATGTAGAATGAGAAAAGATCCATAAGTATGCAGCCTAGAGCCCAAGAGGAAAAGTAGGATATGAATGTAATAAATAAGTACATTTATTTTTGAAAACCCATCTCGTGTTGCAAAGGGGAAAAAATGAGATAGGGTTTATCAAAGTAATGTAGAAAATTTTTAATCAAACCCATGAACTGAATTAATGATTTTCAGATTCATTGTCTTATTTGGTCTTTTAGGAGGACTGTCTATGGGGAAGGGATAAAAATAGCAATAGCAGTAACACTTAGACATATATACCACTTCACAGTGCTTTACAGCCCTGTCTAAGTGGTTTACAGAGTCAGTATATTGCAGTGGTGAAATTCAAATTTTTTTACTACTGGTTCTGCGGGCGTGGCTTCGTGGGCGTGGTGTGGCTTGGTGGGCGTGGCAGGGGAAGGATACTGCAAAATCCCCATTCCCTCCCTACTCCTGGGGGAAGGATATTGCATTCCCACCCCACTCTGGGGCCAGCCAGAGGTGGTATTTGCTGGTTCTCCGTACTACTCAAAATTTCTGCTACTGGTTCTCCAGAACCTGTCAGAACCTGCTGGATTTCACCCCTGGTGTATTGCCCCCAACAATCTGAGTCCTCGTTTTACCAACTTCAGAAGGGTGGACAGCTCAATCAATCTTGAGCTGGTCAGGATCAAGCTGCTGGCAGTTAGCAGAGTTAGCCCTCCCTGTCTTTTACCCCATCTTCTATACAATGTTCCATTGACCAGTTCGGTTTTAATATGCCAAAGATGTAATCCTATATAGATTGAAAGGAAGAAGTCATGTATATTTTATTCATTGAATTGCTTCAGCAGTGAATACAGCCTGGCTAATTGTCCTTCTTTGATCTTCGCACCTTGCTGCAAAGATTGATGCTAGCATATGAAAGTGAATACATATTAAGCAGGATAGTTGGGACTAGTCTTGTTTAGAATAGAAGGAATATATGGAAATTTAATCTCAATACATTTTGTACTTGTTTTTATAATAAATATTCTCCAAGCTTCGTTCAGTACACTGGAAAGTACTGAGGAAGGGGTGTGCAGAAGTAGAATTTCTTTGATAGCTGAACAAAAGCAGCATTACCAATTCATGACATTTACTTTTATTCTGGATCTCTTCTAACAAGCTGAGACTATACATCATGTGAAGAGCCAATCTGATATTCATGAGAAATTTAATGCCATCATAGACTATTGTTCCACTCCCAAATTACTCTCTTAGGTAGTGTTACTTCTTTGCTCCCCCCGCATCGTTGCAGTTCAGGGTAACATAGCATCTAGATTCAAATAATGGTTGTTTAATTGAAAGATGGTGTGAACTGGCAGCACGGTGTTGCGTTCAAAATACTAAACCGGGAACAGGAAGACAACAGGAATGGGTGAAGTCCATTAGCAGCCACTCAAAACCAAGCATTGCTCACAAATCATTGTATTCTTGGGTTGGGAAGGATGACATCCCCCATGTCAGGTTGCGTAAAGTATGGGGGAAAAAACCCTCAGCACGCAAAAGCAGTAACCAAGTTTGTTTATCCTGATATCGGTACTAACTGACCACCTTAAAGTGTTACAGAAAGGAATCTTTGTTGGAGCTGATGCTCTGTGCTCCCCATCACCTTTTAATCAGTATATAGCTCCACCCCAGTGCAATCATTCAATTATCCAATTAACCTGTATCCTCCCTCCCCCTCCCCAATCCATCCCAAGCTGCTCCAGTTCCGTGCTGTTTTGTCTTTCCTTAAAGTGGGCCTGGTGGCTCAGCAGACTGATAGCATTGTGATTAACACCAGCTGTCTGCAATTACAGACAGTTCGAATCTCACCAGGCTCAAGGTTGACTCAGCCTTCCATCCTTTCTAAGGTAGGTAAATTGAGGACCCAGTTTGTGGGGGCAATAAGCTGACTTTGTATAAATATACAAAAGTATGAAGGCTATTGCTTAACGCATTGCAAGCCGCCCTGAGTCTCTGGAGAAGGGCGGCATATAAATCAAATTTAAAAAAAAAAGTGATGTATGATGAGAAACTGCTTCAGTGCATGCCCTTGAAGTCATCTAGCATGCGGCTGGGGAGTCGAAGTGAGAGGCATGCCTCGGGGCTGACGACCCAGGAGAGCAGGCACACAGGAAGGGTCGCCAGTGAAAGCGTGCAGCAGGGGAATGGCGATCCCCACACGAATGGCGGCCCCAAGTACCGTCGCAGGGCTGGGGCTGACACCCCATCTCTTTGAAAGAGCTTAAACATGCTTACAGAGTAATGTATCCTAGGGAAAATATATTTGGTTATTTTTCATGCCACCCATCTCCCATACAAGGTAACTCTGGGTAGCTAAGTATGATGTAACGAGCAGCCAATGTGTGGTGGTTAAGATGCAAGAATAGGACCAAGAGGTCCAAGTTCTAGCCTAGCTTCAGCCATGGAAGCTCATGGGCTGACTTTGGACCAGCAGTTCCTTCTCAGCTCTACCTACATCACAAATTTGTTCTCGTGGGGAAAAAAAACTAGAGGGGAGAGAACCTTGTAGGCTGCCTTGAGTGCCTGCATATAGTATAAAACCATGAGACAAATTTGCATACAGCTCATGCGGATCTTTCATTTTTAACTTATAGAAGTTGTGATGAAGCAACAATTCATAATGATATGAATAAGACTGAACAAGATTTAGACTGATGAGTTCAGAGATAAAACAAGTGTGTGATTGTAATTTGGGGAGAATTCACAAGATGAATGATATCAAAGACGCCTATTTTATGGCAATTATTATATTAACTAGGGATGTAAGTTAAGAAATGGTCTTCACAGTGGCAATTTATTTCCAGGAAACAAATATGTGAATGGGCTACTATTAAAGTTAATGGTTGTATTTATATATAAGACCATGGCACTAGTGCCTGGCAGACTGGGTAAATGACCTGGAACTGTGGAGGATGAAAGGAAAATGGTGTTGACATTTGGACTTACTGTGCTAAGCAAGGGAATAAAAAGATAATGAGAGACCAAGGATCATGTGGGTTTCCCACTCTGCCTGAGACAAAAATAACACTTTGATGTGAGTCAGTGAAGGAAATGTTTCACTCCTAGTTCTGTTCAGTACAGAGTTCAGAGAAGCCTTCTTAAAAAGGATGAAATGAAATATTCTGACAGGCTGATACTGTAAGTCCCACCAATAAGAGGAACGTCTGTGCTTTGAATTTGGCACATTTCACTTGGAGGACAGTGCAAGAGATAATAACTCTTATTTTTCTCCCCAACTTTTCTTTCCTAGCTATTTCCTAAGACAGAGGAGTATCATTCCCCCCCCTAATTTATAAGGAAGAAGTGGGGGAAGAAAAAATATTTACCAAAATCTCTAAAGGCATTCAATGTTTATTTCTGGTACAATATGATGACAATCAGATCCCTTTGCTATCTCTTACCTAATACCTATGGAGAAGCAAATATTTAGGCACAACTATTTGAACTCTAAGGGATACGGTGGCTCAGTGGCTAAGACGCTTTACTTTACTTTACTTTTATTTGATTTATATACCGCCCTACTCCCGAAGGACTCAGGGCGGTGAACAGCCAACAATAAAATACATACATGCAAAATTTAAAAAGCAGAGATAAAATCAAATTAAATAGTTTGGCCCAGACAAATTTAAAACCCAATCAATTTAAAACAAATTTAAACTTTGAATATTAAAAATACTAAAAAATATTAAAAATATTAAAAATGTTTAAAAAGAGGGAGAAAGTTAGGCCAGGCCCGCCTGGTGAAATAAAAAGGTCTTTAGAGCACAGCGGAAGGTGCGCAGATCCGGGATCCTCTGTATCTCCGGGGGGAGCTCATTCCAGATGGTAGGTGCCCCCACAGAGAAGGCTCTCCCCCTGGGGGCCACCAGTCAACATTGTTTGGCGGACGGCACCTGGAGGAGCCCCTCTCTATAAGAGCGTACCGGCCGGTGGGAGGCAAGGCGGTCCCGCTGAGCTTGTCGATTGAAAGATCGGCAGTTCAGCAGTTCAAATCCCTAGTGCCGCGTAACGGAGTGAGCTCCCGTTAGTTGTCCCAGCTTCTGCCAACCTAGCAGTTCGAAAGCATGTAAAAAATACAAGTAGAAAAATAAGAATCACCTTTGGTGGGAAGGTAACAGCGTTCCGTGCGCCTTTGGTGTTGAGTCATGCCGGCCACATGATCACGGAGACGTCTTCGGACAGCGCTGGCTCTTTGGCTTTGAAACGGAGATGAGCACTGCCCCCTAGAGTCAGGAACAACTAGAACATATGTTTTACCTTTATCTTTATTTGAACTCTTGTTTTGTTGTAGGTTTCCAATTTGCAACCTGGAGACTTTTTCTCTATATTTTAAAATTTCACTTTAAATTACAGTCGTGGAAAACCGCTTGTTTTAAAATAATTACTGGGAGATTACAAGGACAGATAGAGTGTGCGTAGCTGGCTCACTAGTTTATTGCCTAATATCATGGTGATGTGATGCAAGACAGGAGCCATTACTGCATGTCTCATCTCTCCCTTTGTGTATCTATTGGATTTCCACTTGGTCACTCACTTGTCTTTTATTGAACAGGAGTGTAGTTGTAACATTAACTATTAATCTCACCGAAACAGGATTGTCCAATGCATTTGGCTCCTCTGTGAAAGGAGAGATTGTACCTTGCCATCGCTGGCCTGTGGCAAACAAATGACTTTTTAAATTAGATGTGCATTTTAAAGCTTGGTTTTGGTTTCCTCACAGAAAGCTTTTCCTTACCTCCCCATGTTCTTTTTGAATTACTGGGCAGCCTTTTTCTTTGGACATCTTTTCATAGGGTGATGGAAATTATTTGTGAGGCCCAGAAATCCTGCCACTTTCCATCCTTTAAGAGAGGAATTGATTACAAAAATGAGGACCCAGATTGTGGGGGCAATAAGCTGACTTTGTATAAAATATACAAAAGTATGAAGGCTATTGCTTAACCCATTGTAAGCCGCTCTGAATCTCCGGAGAAGGGCGGCATATAAATCAAATAATAAAAAAAAAATCAATCAGGCTTTCTGAGACCAGCGATGCAAGAAACGGTCAAAAAAATCAGTAACAGCCAGAACACAATCAAAGTCTTGCCTCTTTTGCACACTCATCTTATTTTGCACAAATTTACAATTAGGTGGAGCTTCCATCATGCTGTTGTGACTATCCTTTCGCCTTTTATATATATATATATTTACATCCCCATACCTGGAGAATGCAGGTAGTCCTCAATTTATGACCACAATTGAGCCCAACATTTTTGTTGCCAAGTGAGAAATTTGTTAAGCGAGTTTTGCCCCAGTTTACGACTTTTCTTGCCACATTTGTTAAGTGAATCCCTGCAGTTGTTCAATTAGTAATACGGCTGTTAAGTGAATCTGGTTTCTCCATAGATTTTGCTTGGCAGAAGGTCACAAAAGGTGATCACCTGACCCTGTTGTAACTTTAAAAGGCCACTAAATGAATAGTTATAAGTCAAGGACTACCTGTATTTGGATCTGGGACCAATCTACGTCGGAATCTCTTAATGAATTTAAGCATCAAAGCATAAAATAATATAAAACAACAATAGATTGATCAGGAATGGGAGATAAAATGTTTTTTGCTACAAATTCTGGTGGCAGTACTTCTCAGGATTTCGAAGATGCCAAATAATAACTCTCCAGTTTGATTTGGCATATTCATTATTGTTTTCATTCCAGTACTGTGTTCGGTGGATAAAATAGTTAGTGCTTCCTCCCTTTGTGTGTTTATACAAAAAGTCTAACCCAGTGTTCCATTAGTCAAGCTAACATTAACCTGCGGGTGGTGCCTGAATCATAATAAGGAAAAGGAAGACGTGCTCTTGGCTTTCTGTTGGTCAGTTAATGCCTTCAAAATACGGTGTGTTGATTGCATATCAGTATGCCATCATATTATAATAATATATCAATTCTAATGTATTATGGTAAAGGCTCTAAATCTGATGCTGCCTAGTGATTATATTCTGTAATGCTGAGGTCCACAACCTCCAGGGCCAACTACTGTGGCCAACTACTGGGTGTGGCGAGTTCAGAACTGGGCCATTGATGCAATTGGATGAGCACAGCTCCACTTCTGCATGCAGTGGGGGGAAAGAGTGTGTGCAGCTCCGTTTGTGCAAGCTGCAGGCACACGTGTCCGCTCACGCAAATGGAGCCGCATGTGTGCTCAGCTGCCACTATTGTATTGTATTGTATTGTATTGTATTGTATTGTATTGTATTGTATTGTATTGTATTGTATTGTATTTATCAATAAGTACAAGGAAACAAATAACAGTATAGACATGGACATGGACACATGAAAAAAATTGGCACAAATAAAAGGATATAAATAGGCAAAACATAGCCATAAACACATAGAATGATTACATATAAATGGGGACAGTAGGACAGGGATGGTAGGCATGCTGGTGCGCTTATGCACGCCCCCTTAGGGACCTCATAAGAAACATGAAAGGTCCACGGTAGACAGTTTAAGGTAAAAGGTATGGGGATTAGCGAGACTAACAACAGGATCAGGTAGAGTATTCCAGACATTTACTACTCTATTGCAGAAATCATATTTCCTACAATCAAGATTAGAGCAAATTACATTGTGTTTGAATCTATTGGTAGTCCTTCTATTATTACAGTTGAAATTAAAGTACTCATTTACAGGTAGGACTTTTTGGTAAATAATCTTATGAACTAAGCATAGGTTGGAACGTAGACAGCGTAGGTCGAGGCTATCCATAAAATTTCAAGCCTGGTGGTATAGGCAATTTTATTTTGAGCAGAAGATTTGAGTACTCTTCTAGTAAAATATCTCTGGACCCTCTCTAATGTATTGATGTCTGAAATACAGTGAGGGTTCCAGGCAGGTGAACAGTATTCAAGTATAGGTCTTACATGGAACCATCCCCTCTGCCCCCCCCTCCCCTGGATGATCCACAAAGCTGGAAAACTTGGAGAACTCTGTTGTAATGCCGCTATCTACAGAACAAAAAGTAGGACCTCTGATTGCTATGCAGTTTGCGTATTCCATATGCAAATCTGAATACAGAATGATTTGGAACATCATTGCATAAATAAATTGCTCTCCTCCATATGTTGTGGATTTCACTTACTATTGAGCCAAGTCACTTAGACCAATAAGTTGGATATTGTGAGAGTTCCATTCCAAAACATAAGGAAGGCACTAACTTGCTTGCCTCCAGTTGAAGGTCTCTTTTAGATCTTACATTGACCATATGGAGGGAAGGATTTGTGGACATAATCCTAATCTGTTCTCATGTACTTTCCATTAAAAGAAGCATAGCAGTCCAGTGAGAGTCAGTGTCATGTAGAGGCCAGTGGGTTGGATTTGACTTAAGTGGTTGAGCTTCAAATCTTTCTCTCACAAGCTTGCATTCCCTCTCTCTTTTAACCCGCTGGGATGAAAGTCGGAATTCAAATCTCAGTGATTATGTCTTATATATGTAATTTATTCATTCATTCTTTAAAGAAATATATTCTTGCTTCTGGTTTTTCTTTAACTCCGCCATTGCCAATCCCTAGCCTGGATGAGAAAGGAGGAGGGAAAGCGTTAGACTCTGAGATAAGTTGGCCGAGATTTCAACGTCACATCATTATGCATCGAACCCAACTCAAGATGCAGACATGTGGGATACTGCAGAACAGATGAAGTGATGGGTGAAATGCTAAACTGTGGATTCCACGATAGGGTGAGAATAACACAAGGAACAAAAAGACTCTTGCTTCTGCTTTTAATTTCAGAAAATTACTCCGAACCAGTGGTGGCAGGGGTGAAATGCTCCCGGATCGGACCGGATCGTCCGATCCGGTAGCGATTTCTCCCTGTGGTTCACCAATCCAGTAGTGATCGCTGCCTGGGTGTCATTACTTCCTGGTTTTAACCAGGAACTAATGTTTTTTTACCTAGAAGATTTTGCGCATGTGCAGAAGGTTTTGCACATGCGCAGATGGTGTGCACCAGAGGTAGGTTTCAGCAGGTTCTGACCAGTTCTGGAGAACCGGTAGCAGAAATTTTGAGTAGTTCAGAGAACCAGTAGTAAAAATTCTGACTGGCCCCGCCCCCATCTATTCTCCCTCCCGAGTCCCAGCTGATCAGGAGGAAATGAGGTTTTTGCAGTAACCTTCCCCTGGATTGGGGAGGGAATGGAGATTTTACAGTTTCCTTCCCCTGCCATGCCCACCAAACCACGCCCACCAAGCCACAGAACCGGTAGTAAAAATTTTTGAAACTCAACACTGGTGTGCACGTACACGTGACGTGCACGCTTCTGAACCGGTAAGGAAGGTAAGTAGATTTCACCCCGAGTGGTGGGTTGTTCCCGATTCGCACGAACCGGTAGCAGCAGTGGCAGGAGGCTCCGCCCACCTGCCCAGACATCATCAAAAATGCTCTGTGCATGCACAGAAGCTTCTGCGCATGCGCAGAAGCGCCATGCACTCACAAACCAATAGTGAACCAGTAGTGCCGGGATTTGAAACCCACTACTGCTCTGAACATCATATTTTAAAGCTTCCCTCCATCACCTATTTATCTTGCTCTCTTTCTGTTCAATATCTCTCCTTATCCATATCCGTATTTACCTCTTTTATTCTAGCAGGCATTAATTGTACATTCCTCCAGATCTGTCTATCCTTAATTCAGGCAAAAGATTTTAATTTAGTTTTGTATCAGAGACTTATGCTTCTTCCACCAGATGGCAACCTCCACTTATTAAGAATGTAAGAATGACCAAAGGCAAACTGGCTCTCCAATCCACGTTACTTAGTTTTTGATCAGTGTTTACATCCCACATTTCAAATAAACATTAAAAACTTTAATGCAAGCATCCGTTTATTATCAGATGAAAAAGAAAAAAAATCCAATAAACAACAGCTGTTTTTATACATTCTGATTTAAAAAAAAAAAAAAAAAGCCTGAAGCTATTGTCAGGTTTTTTGATTTCAGACAGTCACCATCTCTGCTGAGTGGAAACTCAATTAGAAGACAATAAGATACAGAATCTGATTTATATGTGATAGTTGATTCATGTGAATCTATTCACACTGAATATATATCATTTTCCTCAATTTACTCAGTGCTGGGATAAAAAGAACCTAGAAAGATGGTTTAGATAAGGTTGGTTGTTTTCAAGGACATTTTAAGTTTCCTATTCCAAAAACTTGGGCTTGACTTCTAAGGTCGCCAACATCTCAGAATCAGATCGCTCAAATGTAGCACTTCTCAATGTTTGGGGCAAATTTCTTAGAGATGGATTGACAGATTCCTGAAAATGTTGCCAGCACTGACCAGCTACAGTATGGATCAGACAAGGTTTCCCACTATGTCAACCATATCAAAAAATGTAAGGATTAAATTTAGGTTCTTCTACCTAACAACTAAGGGCTCATCTTCTACCACTGAGTTCTAGTTATATGAAAGGAGCTTCATCTTATGTTATAACAGATACAATCACAACATTTAGATGCAGTAGCTCACAGTTGGTACTATTCATGTGTTCTCAGTTGTGGATCCTTTCAAAATATAGAGTTAGAATTCTCAAATCATCTGGCCTGCTCCTATTCCTTTAATGACAATATATAAGGAGGAATGAATAAATAGAGTTAATTACAGAACTGTACATTTTACTTAATCCAAATGATACAGTGGTTGGACTCCATCAAAGCTGACACCAGCCAGAGTATAGAACAACTCAAAAAAGTAGTGCAAGATCAGAAGATTTGGAGAGACCTGGTCCATAGAATTGCCAAGAGTCGGACACGACTGAATGGATGTCATCATCATCTTCTTCTTCTTCCTCTCCTCCTCCTCCTCCTCCTCCTCCTCCTCCTCCTCCTCCTCCTCCTCCTCTTCTTCTTTTTCCTCCTCCTCCTCCTCCTCCTCCTCCTCCTCCTCCTCCTCCTCCTCCTCCTCCTCCTCCTCCTCCTCCTCTTCTTCTTCTTTTTCTTCCTCTTCCTCTTCTTCTTTACCCCATTTCCTGTTAACAATACCAAAAAAGGATCTGACATAATAAATTGGCAACCCTACTGCTGAGGTCAAAGATATATTACACAATTTTATCACAAAAACAATCTGGAATATATTTACATCCAAATCAGGTATTGCTTCATTGCAAGATTAAGAACTATATGTGGGAAAATGTCCTTTCTATTGTTACTTTTAGGCTTCAGAACTCTTTCCCTTAGCATATTTTCTTACCCCAAATTCAATCCTGAAACATAGGAATCTGCTCTGTATTGAAGTGGCAATAGCAATAGCACTTAGACTTATATACCGACCCATAGTGCTTTACAACATTCTGTGAGAGTTTACAGTGTCAACATATTGCCCCCAATAATCTGGGTCCTCATTTTACTGACCCCAGAAGGATGGAAGACTGAGTCAACTTTGAGCTGGTCAGGATCGAACTTCTGATTGTGGGCACAGTTAGCCTACAATACTGCATTCTAACCACTGCGCTGCCAGGACTCCTTTTTCATCAACTTCTTCCTTTTGCTTAGTGTTATCTACACCAGGGGTTCTATAGATTGGGAAGCTGTTGGGTACTTTTGAATATTTTATTGGTATAAAGTTGAACATTTTCACAAAATAAATGCTATGTACGAGGGGACTATTGCCTGTTCATGAAATGAGCATCATGGCTAAGCACAAACATTAAATTATCCAAAGATAAGGCATTGATCGTATATGTTCATGGCACCAAGTGAAGAAGGCATCACAAAGTTTTTTCCATAGCTATTATGTCTTTAACTCTTTCACTGCCATACTTGACTTTAATTGAAGTTTTTTGTAATTCTCCTTATCTGCCCTATTCAACTTTAATCTTTATTGTTAAAAAAAATTATTTGGCAAGGTGAGTTTTTTTTAAAAAATCCTTTGGTTTGAAGGATTTTCAAAATGAAGACTCATGCCCTCGAGATCAGGTAATGTTGGTAAATCTTATTTTGCCATATAATTGGGATGCTGATTAAAATAGTTTTAAATTAATTTTTGAATTTGAGTTTTTTTCCTTATAATTTTATTAAATTACATACCTTTTGATTTTCCCAAATGTTTTAGGGGCAAATTGAATATGGATTGTTTCTAACTTTACACACTTCTGATGATATTTAAAGGGTGTGAAAATCTTTAGATTACTGTTATATTTTTGTATTATATAAAATCCATTTTATGGCAGTGATTGATTTGACTTACATTTTATCTTTATCTTTTAATCTTTAATCTTTATTCATTTATCTTTTCATTATTCTATTATTTTCGTAATGCATTAGGCAATATAACTGTGAAGCTGAATCTTTTTTTTAAAAAAAAAAAACAAATTCCCCTTAATATGCAATAAAATATGTAGCAAGCCTGCTACGGAATTGTGGATTTTCTGTTCTACTTTTTCCATCCATGCATTTTTCTTCTTCTTCTGGAAGATAGCTTTGGTTTCTTATGTTTCCACTGCATTCCATTATGATTTTCTTTACCTGTTGCAGTTGGTGTGATGATTATCTTAGGCTGTGATCATTTCCCTTGTTTCTTTTTGCTTGGGATGATCATTGGGAAGCATATCCCAATGAACTAAGGTGAATATGGTTTGAAAAAAAAAATGTTACAAATTTTTTTAAAATAAAGAGGAAGATGTTCTAAGCAAATATGCAACTTTTGAAGGTTAGGTTTCCCAATGGTTATGGAATTCAACATGCATTCCTAAACAACAATTTGAATAGAATGGCATATACTTTAGAATAACTTCATTAAAAGTGAGGGGCAAGTTCTTTTTTTTTTTTTTTTGCATTGTGATGCATTCCTATCTTCAAGTTGAGGTCTGCTAGTATTCCTGCAAAATTCAGGTGGTAGCTAATTCTCTTACCAGAAGTTCAGGCTATTTCTTTTCTTCAATCCTTTGCATGCCTGTTTGGTTCCTGATTACAAGGACGGCTTTCTTGGGAGCTGAACTAAATGTTTTTATGCCCTTCTGAATGCACAAGTGAGCGACTGAAAGCATATTTCACAAACATATATTCGCTCTCCCCATTAACAAATTGAAAACCCCCAGTTCTGCAGGGTAACATTGCCTTCCGAAAACTGTATGCCGTACAATATCCAAAAAGCACTGACCATGCAAAATTGCAAGAGCAGCAGTATCCTGGCACTTTCAAATTAAAAGAGCCGAACAGATAATTAAGCTGGAATAACTATTGTGCTGAATGAACACTAAATAAGCAGAGGGTTGAGGACAGAGGAGTTGGTCTTTTTTATTTTTTTATCTATCTATCTATCTATCTATCTATCTATCTATCTATCTATCTATCTATCTATCCTGATTCATATTTTAAGAACATACAGAGCACAGCTGTTAATTAGAAGAGTTCAGATATCCAAATGCTTTCTTGGAAGTTCCCTTGGCTTTTTGTTGTATTTGTAGTGTTGGATAGATGCCATTTTAGGTTAATGGCAGTGGCAGAGGTGGTATTTAGCAGGTTCTGACCAGTTCTGGAGGACCCGTAGCAGAAATTTTGAGTAGTTCGGAGAACCAGTAAATACCACCTCTGACTGGCCCCGCCCCCATCTATTCTCTGCCTCCCAGCTGATTGGGAGGAAATGGGGATTTTGCAGTAACCTTCCCCTGGAGTGGGGTGGGAATGGAGATTTTACAGTATCCTTCCCCTGGAGTGGGGTGGGAATGGAGATTTTACAATATCCTTCCCCTGGAGTGGGGTGGGAATGGAGATTTTACAGTATCCTTCCCCTGACATGCCCACCAAGCCATACCACACCCACCAAGCCATGCCATGCCATGCCATGCCACACCCACCAAGCCACGTCCACAGAACCGGTAGTAAAAAAATTTGAATCCCATCACTGAGCAATGGCCTCTAGGAGTGGCGCTTAAGAGAGATTTCCCTACATGGTATAAGATAACTGCTTTTCAAGTATGTTCAGAAGAATATTGAGTTCAGCAGATGTACGCAAATCTAGAGGATCAAATCGCAAAGGAGCTGTAGAATAAATGCACCTTCAAGGCCTGGGAACATCTTGAGATGTTATCTATTAATGACAAATGCAAGAGAGGTGCATGGAAGGAAGCCTTAACAGGCTTTTCTAGTTGGATGAATGAATGAATCAAAAATGAGTGAGAAAAAAATGTGAAGAACGGTTGCAGGGATTGGGCTGCAGCCCCTCATATACTGAAATACTCCTAGCATGCCGCCTCTAGTCTTTTCTCTAAACTAGCCATACCTAGTTCCTGCAACCATTCTTCATACAGTTTGTCTCCAGGCTTTAATCATCTTAGTAGCTTTTCTCTGCACTTTTTCTAAAGTCTCAACATCTTTTTGTAATGTGATGACCAAAGCTGGATGCAGCATTCCAGGGGCAGTTTTACTAAGGATTTACAAAAGCGGTACTAATATTTTACATGGTTTAGATTTTATGCCTCTGTTTACACAACCAAGGACAGTATGAGCTTTTTGTACTGCTGCCAGAGACTGCTGGCTCATGTTTAAGTAACTGTCTACTAGGATTCCAAGGTCCCTCTCACAGTTACTGTTTTTGAGCCAGGTTTCACCTAATCCAGGGGTCTGCACCCTTAAACACTCAAAGAGCCATTTGGACCCATTTCCCACAGAAAAGAAAACACTGGGAGCCACAAAAACCTTCCTGTGCCTGACTATTTCTTGAGCGGCCACAAAACTAGCATATGTAGTTGAATTAAACGTTCTGTTTTCTTCTGAAACTTTTCTTGGATTTATCCATGGTTGGCCTACTGGGGGTTGAAAAGCTCAATAAATTGTGTGCTGGCGAGTGTCGCACATTGGTGGTTGTGACACATATTTTGAGTGACAGGAAACCGCAGCAGAGGGGTGAAAGAGTCCCATGCGGCTCCAGAGCTGCAGGTTGTTGACCCCTGGCCTAATCTGTACCTTTGGTTTTTCCTGCCTAGGTGTAAAACCTTGCTTTTCTCCACATTAAATTTCATGTTGTTGGATAGGGCCCATTTTTCAAGTCTGTCAAGATCTTTGTTGATCCTGAGCTTGTCTTCTTGCAAGTTGGGTATTTCTGCTAGCTTAGTGTCATCTGCAAATTTGTTGAGTTCCCCTTTTATTGCCTCATTTAAGTTATTTATGAAGATATTGAAGAGTACTGAGCCTAAGACGGAACCTTGTGGTACCACACTGCTGCTACTGCATACAATCTTGAGCTCTTGGAAAAAGGTGGTCCATAAATTTAGATGATGATGATGATGATGACAATAATAACAATAACAACAACTACTACTTCTATTAGTACTATCCTAATTCAAAACTTTGTTTTTGTACTGCTATTGTTCACAACTATCTTTATAACTTTATAATCTTTATAACTAAATAATCTTCCTCAGGATTGCAATTGGAAGTAAAAAGCTCTGATAAAATGAATCCTGTTTTGGAGCTAAAGCTGTCAATCAGAAAACAATTCAGTTTATTTTCTTCCCTCTCCTTCTGCCAATTCCTCATTGCTTGTTTATGAAAACCATGGAAAATAGATGTCAGTGTCTCTCTCTTCCAAATCCCCAACATTAATCTAAGATTTGGAGAACAGCAATTCTTGACAACATGATTTGGAAAAAGCCCAGCTTCACTTTGGACAAAGACTGATTGATTTTGAAGCCGTTTGCATGGGCTCTGGATTTAAACTTCATCCAGTCAATGAATATCCTTAATATCTATATGTACGAGCATCCTTAGGTCAAGCTTGGCTTCTGAGATGGTATCCTTGCATTTTTCTTGGCAATATTTCATCAGTGATTTTTCATTGCTCTCTTCTGGAATATTTTTTTCATTTCTCCTTCCACCCAAGAGACATGAAATTATCTTGCAGTTCTCCACCCAACTACTAACCCAAGACCAGATCTTGGTTAATTTTCAAAATTAGACACGGTCAGCTAGCTCTTGCCACCAGCAAAGACATCCTTGGTTAGCTATCCTATAATTACTATTATTTCTGCTATTACTACTGTTCCTGCTGGTAACACATGTTCTATAGACATAATGTGATTACTACCCTTTCCTCCATTCCCTGTATAATGGAAGATATTAAAGTATGTATGAATGTATGTATATATGCATAGAAGATTTGGTAGAAGGTATTAATGTATGCATGTATGTATGAATGAATGAATAGAAGATGAAAAGATACCCAATTTAGTCCAGGTCTGTAGGATCTGCATATATAAAATGTAAACAGTATTACAGCCAAGAGATTCAATTAAAACTGCAGAGATTTCATTCATGTATAACATGCATTAACAATCACCATAACAAGGTAGTAGTCCTGGAAATGAACAAATGAGGACTAAATGGGCAAGCCAGAATGGGAGGATTTATTGAGGAAGACATAAGCAAATTCATAGAACTTTCTTTTATTTTTATTTCCTAGAAAGATGGGGATTTATTGAGGAAGACATAAGCAAATTCTCTCCGAAGAGCTTTCAGTCTAAAAGTCAATCATGAGAGAGACAACAGAAGGAACACAGCAGGTCGAATCTCCATTTCTTAGGATTGACTTGTGACAAAATTTAAATCTACTTTAATCCGTGTTCTCCCAGACATATAGATTGTATTTGCTGCTAATCATATGAGGATGGGAAATTGCTGAGAGAAAATAGGAAAGTTTTTCTTCACACAGAGACATGGTTTTCTTCTTGAGGTGAGAGAAAAATGGGTTGGGCTAAGAAATTGGCAGCAGGAGGCAGCAGGAGGGTGGATAGTGTCACCCTCTGGACCCTCTAGTGCAGAGGTCTTCAAACTTGGCAGCTTTAAGACTTGTGGACTTTAAGACTTGTGGACTTCAACTCCCAGAATTCTCCAGCTAGCTATGCTGTCAAGTCTTAAAGCTGCCAAGTTTGAAGACCTCTGCTCTAGTGTCACTTTATGCCTCTGGACCCCTCTCTGGATGTGAATTCGGAGGAGGAGGAACCAGGTCCTGGCACCTTTGGAAGAGAGCATGGAGTCACATGAGACTTGGATTGGGCAGCGGAGAGCTCCAGTCCAATGGAGCAACCACAGTTGGGTTGATCCAATGGGTGGCAGACTGAGCTCAAACCAAGGGAACTGCAGCTGCAGAAAGTTAGCAAAGAATGTGAGCAGCTGCCCGCGAAGATGAGGAGGTGGAGTCCACACTCCACCTGATCCAAAGACACACAAGGTGGAAAGGACACAGGTGCAACATAGGTCGGCCAGGCTACTTGCAAGGAGGCAACCTCATCCATCATGAAGGGCCACATTGGTGTTGCCTATTTAATCCTGCCATAAGAGATGGGCATTACTGGAACAAGGTGCCCAGTTTCTTGCCATGTGTTCCTTTTCCGTGCCTCTTGACTTTATGACTGTGGGCTTGGAGCATCCAAAGATCCAAGATGAATCTCAAATGAGAGCTTTCCATTTTTAATTGAAATCCTTGATTGATGCTATAGGGAATTTAATAAGTGCACAGGTAACAATAGCTTCAGCTAGGGAGGTCCCATCAGTGGTGGGCGAGAAAAGCTTTACTATTTCAGGCAGGGAGTTAGTTAAACTCTGAATAGTAGAGCTGTTAGTCCAGAGGTGGGTTTCGGCAGGTTCTGACCAGTTCTGGAGAATCGGTAGTGGAAATTTTGAGTAGTTCGGAGAACCAGTAGTAAAAATTCTGACTGGCCTGCCCCCATTATTCTCTGCCTCCCAAGTTCCTGCTGATCAAGAGGAAATGGGAATTTTGCAGTAACCTTCCCCTGAAGTGGGGAGGGAATGGAGACTTTACAGTATCCTTCCCCTGCCGTGCCCACCAAGCCACACCCACCAAGCCATGCCATGCCATGCCCACCGAGCCACACCCACAGAACAGATAGTAAAAAAATTTGAAACCCACCATTATATTAGTCCATAAATCAATTTCCCACATTTCACTCTCTACTGAAATAAGGGAAAAAAAGAGGTTGGTGGTTTATAGTTTTAGCTGAGTGCTGCTTGCATAGTTATTCCTACATGGCTGTAAGAGAAACTAAGCCTCCTCCCCCCCCCCACCCCTTTTGAATTGTTACAAATGAAGAAAAAAGTTGAAAGAGGCTACAAGAAAATTCTTGTGTGCTGCATTCTAACTGTTGAGTCCTAAAGAACTTTTCTCAAGCTCTTGTCATAGAACAGGGATGTCAACTCAAGGCCTGCGGGCCGAATCTGGACCACAGGATGCTTAGATCTGGCCCACGGGGCCACCCTGGAAATAGCAAAGGACCGGCCTGTGGTGCCTCTGCCAGTGAAAACTGAGCTCGGGAGGCCCGCATGTGGCCCTCGCAAGCTCCGTTTTCGCTGGCAGAGCACTCAGGCCACATGCGTCTGTCAGGCTTCGATGCTATCTCAAAATAAAGGAATTTCCAAACTGCCGATCTTTAAGGAAATTTTCTCTTTATTGAGCGTAGTGATCTGTCCCTGGCTCTTTCACGATCAGTACTGACCTTTGCCCCCCAATCCCTCCCTTTCCGATCCCCAATTCTCTACATCTCATTGGCTATCTTCCAAGCCACTTTCCTCATCCTTTCTCTGTCAGATCACAGGAATGTCCCCCTCCTCCCATCTCCAAGAAGACAGAATCTTCAAAGGAATTAAGTAGGCAAAAGTTCAAGCTTCTCCTCTCCTTATATAAGTTAGTGCTGGGATGCTGACAGCATCCCTGACATGAGTAATGTCAAGACGGCCACGGCCACCCCACCCCAGCCATGCCCAACCCCCCCACCCCCAAGGTCAAATACAACCCTGATGTGGCCCTCAATGAAATCGAGTTTGACACCCCTGACATAGAACATAGAATAATAGAGCTAGAAGGAACCTCGCCATCTTCTAGTCCAACTCCCTGCTTGAGCAGGAGACCCTATATCCGTGATGGTGAACCTATGGCACGCATGCCCAAAGTGGCATGCAGAGCCATGTTGTCTGGCATGTGCAGTGTTGCCTGTTCCTCTTCCAGGTTTCTGGCCTGCATGCATGTGCAGTGCTGGAAACTGAAAGAGCTGGTCTTCCATTTTCCTGTGTGAGCATGCGTGCCATCCAGCTGATCATCGCATGTGCATGTGCACCAGAAACCCGGAAGACTAGGTGGAAACTGGAAGTTCATTTTCAGGCATGCACATGTGCCTTGGGCAGCTCCTCTTCCGTCTGGTTGCAGTCCAGACGGGCATGTGTATGTGCTCCCTTTTTGGCACTCGGTGCCAAAAAGGTTCGCCATCACTGCCCTATATCATTTCAGACAAATGATGGTCCAGTCTCTTTTTGAAAACCTCCAGTGACCGAGCACCCACAACTCCTGAAGGCAATCTTATTCTATTGGTTGACTGCTCTCACCATTTGGAAATGTCTCCTTAGTTCTAGGTTGCTTCTCTCCTTGGTTAGTATCAACCATTGTTTCTTGTCTTACCGTTTGGTGCTTTGGAAAATAGTTTGGCACTCCCATCCTCCCTTGTCAAATGTCTTCTTAATATCTTATAGCTTCTCTGTAATAACACAGAGAAATCCAATTGTGAATGAATACGTCAGCCTTCCCAGAGACTGGCCACTGTGATTAATTGGCTAAATCACTGAATCCAGCTTAACTCTCCTTTCTTACCTCCATTTGTCCAGGTATTATGAGCTTTTTCTTCAGGGCCAAACATTGTCTTTCAAGACCTGTTCTTTCCACTTTGGGTAATAAAATTAAGTCTGCCACAACCCTTTCCAAGCGAAGGAAAGATCCACCACCAACCCAACCCAACTGTAGTCAATGGTTACAAATACATTTCCCTCCGGTACACAAGATAATTTCTTGCTATAAATTATAACACGGCATTAATTTGAATTTTCATTTACTCCTTTTCTTTGGTCTATAATATCATGTGGGATCTGATTAATAACAATAGAAAAATTATTTCCCTTAGGGTTGGCAGGCTTGCCATGATTATAGTATGCACAAACCACTGCATTTATTATATCTAATTGTGCGTGTGTGCGTGTGTGTATCACAGCATAAACCTCAAATATGCAATTATTAGGAGAATTATTTATGCCGTTTCAAAAAGCTGCTCAATGGAACAGTGCAGGATAAAAGAATAAAAGAATTGTGCTTCTGACACAGTGATGGGGATACTAATAATCCAAAAGCTTTCACTAACTTTGGCTTTACATAGATCTCTTATACTTTGGGGCTTCACTGGATTGGGGGCTTGGAGAATTTCCTAACTGTATGGAAAGCAGGAGCAAGTAGCAAACGTATAATCGCTGTCCAACTGGTATTTGAAAACTGCACCAGTTATTTGCAGAAGGGATTATTATGTAAAGAAAGGGATTTTTATAATGTGTTTGGATGTGCAGTCCACTATGCTATCTCTTGATAGCAGCAAAGAGATAACAAGCAGGTGCCCTTTAGTGGTGAAATTCAATTTTTTTTACTAGTGGTTCTGTGGGCGTGGCTTAATGGGCGTGTGTGGCTTGGTGGGCGTGGCTTGGTGGGCATGGCACGGGAAGGAAACTGCAAAATCTCCATTCCCACCCCACCCCTCCACTCTGGGGCCAGTCAGAGGTGGTATTTGCCGGTTCTCCGAATTACTCAAAATTTCCGCTACTAGTTCTCCAGAACCTGTCAGAACCTTCTGGATTTCACCCCTGATCTGGAGTTTTGCAGCCCAAGTCTGCACTGGCACTGAAAAAGAATTACAACCGACCCTCAACCTTGCAGTCCTTGCAGAGTCCCTGTGGTCCCCTGATCGCATGCTTGCCAACCGGCAGGCATTTACAATGGTCACAGCATCTTGCAGTCATGTGATCGCCATTTTCAATCTGCAATAGTGGCAAATAACTGTAGCTCAGGTGGAGGATGAGGGTGGAGGTTCGTTCACCGCCTTTATGGGATGGTTTCTGAACATTTTGTTACCACACGAAGCACTTACAAGCAGAAGAACACTGACACTGATATCCCCTAAATTCCGCTGAAGGTTTTACCTGGCCCAGTAATGAAATGTTTGGAAGCCAACACAGAAACTCGGTGAATGAACTTCTACCCTCATTTTTAATCTTTACAGTCAGCTTCCAACAAGCAAAGTTAATAGGGAAGCAGCAGAGAGTTGTAAAACTGTGGTCATGTGATATTGCACTTTCTGACTGTGGTGGCTTGCTTCATGGCCACAACAGGAACTGCCCATATAAATTGGCTGCAGTCGCATGTTTCATTTTATGACTGTATCGCTTAGTGACAGAGTGGCCAATCCCAATTGTAGTTGATAAAAGAGGACTGCCTGTCCTATACTGTAAATGGATCTTGTAGAAAGGAAGGCACCTAATCAGCTAACCCAAAGCATTGGTCAGCCTGAATTTCCTATTTCCTGAATGCACCTCCTTTGTCTTCCAGAGCAGGGGTCTCCAACCTTAGCAACTTTAAGACTTGTGGACTTCAAATCCCAGAGTTCAGACTTTTTATTTTATTTATTTATAATCAAATTTCTATACCGCCCTACTCCCGAAGGACTCAGGGCGGTGAACAGCCAAGATAAAATACAGATAATACAAATATTAAAAATCCCTTAAAATTATTAAATATTTTGGCCGAAACACAAATTAAAACACCCAATTTATAAAGCCACAAATTAAAAAATTTAAAAAATTTAAAAGAGGGGAGTTAGGCCAGGCCAGCTTGCTGAAATAGAAAAGTTTTGAGAGACTTGTGGACTTTGCTCCCAGAGCAAAGCTGCCTGAGGAATTCTGGGAGTTGAAGTCCACAAGTCTTAAAGTTGCCAGAGGCTGGCAGATAATAAATCCTTCTTTGGCGTCTCAAGGAATTATCTTTTTAATTTAATCAATATGAAGGCTCTTGATAGGTTCAGGTAGCTAAGTCTGATAACTTTTAGTTAATAAAGGTTGTGCTTCATTTTCTTTTTCACCATATCTGGTGAAATGTTTTTAATTTGTGCTGGATTCCATCATAAATGTATTGAAACTGCAGATGGAGTTGATTCAGTCTTTTATGTAGCCTGGGGAATGGTTTTATCTGTGTGCCAGATTCCTAGATGTCCAAACTTTTCTCATTTTTAAGTGATGAAAAGAAAAGTTCTGGAAAAAGGAAGAGTTTGTCTTCTAAAAGGTCAGTCATTAGGCTGGGATTCAAATCTGCCCAAATTCAAGTTTTGTAATTGCCATGAAAACACAATCAGGGAAATATGCTAGATGCATCTTATAACAAGCTGCTAGTGTTTGTGTGACATATGGCAATATTTTTTTGTTATCCACCTCTGCTCTACATCCAAAAGTTGAAAGATTCCCCCATATCCTGGAGGATAACAGTTGCACATTGCATATCTCAAATTATATTGCATCTTTGTACTGGACAAGGTTTCACTTATCCTTAATTCAGGGGTGGGTTCTAAAATTTTTTACTACCGGTTCTGTGGGTGTGGCTTATTTTGTGGGTGCGACTTGGAGGTCATGTGACTGGTTGGGCGTACCTAGCTGGTCATGTGACCGGGTGGCCATGGCTATGTGTATAGGGACTGAAAAAAGAGGGCTGAAAAAAGTCATTTCTGAAAGGTCCTCGCACTTTTGACTGGTCCTCACACTTATGACCATCCTCACATTTATGCCTGTGAAGCATTCTTAACAATCATGTCACTCATTTCACAACTGCTTCTCTTCACCATGGTGATAAGATAGGGCAAAAAATGTAAAATGTGAGGACAGTTGTAAGTTTGAGGGCTGGTCAAAAGTGCGAGGACCAGTCAAAAATAACTTTTTCAGCCCTCTGAGTAGTCCATATGCACAAAAGGACTACCCAGAGGGCTGAAAAAAGTGATTTCTGACAGGTCCTCACACTTTTGACCAGTCTTCGCACTTATGACTGGTCATCATTTATGCCCATTGCAGCATTCTTAACAACCATGTCACTCATTTCACAACTGCTTCTCTTCACCATGGTGACAAGATAGGGCAAAAATGAGAATGTGAGGACAGTCGTAAGTTCGAGGAGTGGTCAAAAGTGTGAGGACCAGGCAAAAATAACTTTTTCAGCCCTCTGAGTAGTCCATATGCATAAAAGGATACAGCAATAGAGAGGGATGAAGGAAGGGAAATTAGAGTAGGAGGGAGGGTAAGAGAGGGAGGAAGAGAGGAGAAGGAGAAAGGAAGAGGCAGTAGGGAGGAGAAGAAGAGGGGGTGGGAAGAGAAATTAATAGGAAAGAAAAGAGAGAGGTGGTAGGTTTGAGGAGAAAGACTGCTGTACAATAAAAAAGATGAAAGGGAAGAAAGCCAACCCCAAACAAATATAAAGATATTAAGATAAAGAATGAATTTAAAGAATAAAAGAGAACAAATATGAATAAATAGCAATAATTAGAAACACACATACAAACATACAATGTATTTTCTTTGAACAGAGTATTTGGCCGGTTCACAAATTTAAACAGTGTTTAGTCTTTTCAATTAAATTTACAATTTCTATATTTCCTTTTTGCCATATTTATTCCTCATCTATTTTTTTAAAAAAAACAATATTACCCTTCATCCTCATCTCTAATCTTTTTTTTTATTGAAAAAGTTTTTCAAATACAGATTTCCCCCCCCCTTTTTTCCCCCTTCTCCCTAACCCTCCCTCCCCCTCCCCTCCCCCTCCCCTCCCCCTGTGGCTTCTCCACAATAAAACCCAAATTAATAACAGATTATATAATACTTTACCATCCTTTTTGCTCCACCCCCCATATGCTGACCCTTTCTTTCTAACAATATTATTATATCCCCCTTATACTATACATTCCAAAGCAACATTCAACTGTAAAATTATATAACAAATCCTAATTTGGCAATTTCAGCTCATAATCTATCCATATATCTCTTAATTCAAATCTTTTATGTATATTAATATAACATAAAATCCCTTTACCTAAACTAAACAATCAGTAAGCTAACCTATCTCCACCCACTTTCCTACAGGTCTACCATACATAATATTTTCGATATCTTTGTTCTTCTGCCCACACCACTAAAAAAATATTTCCATATATAAATAAAATTCTCAAATGAGTTTAAGCTTGTAATCCATATAATATCTTCTGTGATGTCTTTCAACTGGATTGTTAATTTCATCACCCATGTTAGGGTAACATCAAATTCTAGTTCCAACAGTATGTTCAGTATCTTCAATTACCATCTGCCCCCATCAATAGTAAGTATTTTCGTATAGCAAACAACCACCCAAGTGACTTTATATTTGTATTTCATATAGTGTCTTTTGTAATGTCTTTCATCTAGATTATTCATTCCAACCACCGTGTTAGGGTAACAACCAGATCTTCTGCATGCCCCAATCCCATAATTCTCTTGCCTTGTAGCTCAGCATAAACGTAATCCATTTGTCAAAAAGTCCAAAATAGAAAGTTCCAATCCACTCAATTTAAGGCCATCTTCCACATCCCAAGAGTACAGCACTGCAGAGATCTGTCACTCTCCTCAAGATAATATAAACCAATACTTTGCCTCAACTATATTTTCATATATTCAATCGTCTCTTAAGTAACTGGCATTACACTGTTGTTTAGTCTAAAAATTTTTATTTTTGTAGGACCTGCTTCTTCTTTTCTTAACTTTTTGTGGCTTAGATCTCCATCCTGGTTTCCTTTCTATGAGTTGTATATCAACTGTTTGATTTCCATGCTGGTCTGTAGCTTGATAAGTCACATTAGAATCCAAAGCCGCCTCTCTTGTATTTATAGGTAATCCAACTATAACCTCTGAAGGCCAGAAGCGGCTCGTCCACAAAGGCCTCTGTAGCTTGTTGTTTTTCCGTTACCTCCACCACCATCTGCTTAGCCTGAATTTCAATCTCTTGTTGATTTTGCTTTTCTTTATTCCCCTCTTGTGTTATACATGGAGATGTTAAACCCATTTTAAAAACCTTATAGTAAAATTCTTCTGCTTTTTCAACAGTATTTAGTTGATATCTTTCTCCTTGATATCTCAATATTATACCAACTGGAACATCCCACCTAAATGGGATGTTTTGTTTCTTTAGCTCAGTCACCAAAAATCCAAAATCCTTTCTATCTTTTAACATCTTGGGCGGTAGCTCTTTAAATATCCAAATCTTCCTTCCATGCATTTCAAGGGTGGAGTTAAAAGACTTTTGCACAATATCATTTCTTATTTCTTTATCAGTAAAGTAGATCACCACATCTCTAGGCAGCTGCCTTTGCTTTGCCACCCAAGAATTAACTCTATAGGCCTTATCAATCTTGCAGGATACCTCTTCAGGACTAACCTTTAAAATCCCAGCCAGAACTTCAGCAGACATCTTTCTCAAATCTTCTCTTTTATCTTCCTGTATTCCCCTAATTCTGACCGCAAATTCCATAAATCTGAATTGCATCATTATGACTTCATTTTCAATCCTTTGTTTTATATTATCTGCATTGTAAGTCTTGTAGTCAGCTTCCTTTATTTTTGGCTCTACTTCTGAGCTATTTTCTTGAATCATTATTAAATCATTTTCAATTCTTTGTATTTTATTATCCAAATTATGAATCTTGTAATCAACTTCCTTCATATTAGACTCTATTTCTGAATTAAACTTTTCATCCATCTTTATCATTGCATCTAAGAAACTTATCATATGTTGCTTGAATTTATCATACTTTTGTTGAACCAACTCTTTAATTTCCTGTCTAAATTTTTCAAGGTTCTGGTTCACAATCTCATCATGTCTTGCCATCTCCTCCAATACAAATTGTGTTAGATCTTTAAAGCCATTCCTCTGCATTTGCAAACTCAAAACTTGTTCTTGTGGTTTGTGAATGGGGGAGCCCCCCCCCCCACAGCTTGGTTGTCTGGCTTTGTGAGTTTTAACGCCATCCTGCCACACAAGCAGATTTTATTTTTTTCCCCCTTTTTCCCCTTTAAAGAAGAAGACTTCTCTCCAAACAATATCAATATCAAGTCTCTAAGAAGGAAGAAGCATGAAATAAGAATTTTTCTCTTCACTTCTAGCCAGCGCTGTTATCTCAGCTACTTTGTAACATATTAAACTAGTCAAATGGAAGGACTTTCGCTTTCAGCTCTTCTCAAGCCTCAGCCAGTCACCATTTTAAACTTTCTTTTTTCCCCCCTTCCACTCTTCTTTGCTTTTAAAATCAATCTTAGGGTTGTTAGAAGTACTTGCAGTTTAGGATCCCAAGTCCAGATTTCATCCTTCTTATTCAAAAAATCTGTTAGTTTTCATTGGTTGGTCTGGTCCCATCGCCTGGCTCTGCAAAGCGCAGAGTTCGCCCGAAGCCCGGAGCAGTAGCGAGGAGAATAGGGAGCCTCATCCTGCTTCCTCCCCAGAGGTAAAAAAGAACTCTGGGGACTTCACAGAGGGCTCTACCTGCCCTCGCTGGCTCTGTCTCACGTTTCCTTACGAAAACGGAGTTTTTCGAGCCACCCTTCAGGTGTAGAGGCGGCTCTTTACGGGCGACGGGGCTGGCGGTCTCAAAGGACTGTCTGGCGGCGACGGAAGCCAGACCGGAAGCCCAGCCTCATCTCTAATCTTAATCAAATTCAATTTTTCCCTTCTATTCTATATTATACCCCTTTAATTTTATTTATTTTTTTAAATTTTGATTTATATGCCGCCCTTCTCCGGAGACTCAGGGCGGCTTACAATGTGCTAAGCAATAGCCTTCATCCTTTTGTATATTTATACAAAGTCAGCTTATTGCCCCCACAACTGGGTCCTCAATTTACCTACCTTAGAAAGGATGGAAGGCTGAGTCAACCTTGAGCCTGGCGAGATTCGAACCTGCAGTAATTGCAGGCAGCTGGTCTTAATAACAGGGTGCTTTAGACCACTGTACTACCAAGGCTCTTCCCATTGTCATCTATTTTTATATCCATCCTCACATTGGTTAATTATGTAAT
This sequence comes from Pantherophis guttatus, assembly GCF_059756535.1. Lineage (NCBI taxonomy): Eukaryota > Metazoa > Chordata > Lepidosauria > Squamata > Colubridae > Pantherophis > Pantherophis guttatus. The sequence goes on along the minus strand of NC_142064.1, from coordinate 85,346,685 downwards.
ATTACAGTTGTTTAATACAAATTCAACATTTTAATATAAATCAATTAGTTATATAACTACCTTTTTTGTATATTAATCAATATGAACATGAATATTCCAATTATTTCCATGTAATCCAATTTCTTACAAATCAATTAATTATATTTACCAATAATAATAAACCAAATAATTTTCCCCATATATTCCTCCAAACCACAACTTAACCATTTCTGCTTTCAACACAATATATAATTAATAGTATCTCAATTATTACAATTCCCTAGTTAAATAGAGCTTTTTTTCTTTTGTGTTTTAAAATCTTGAACTCTCCTCTTTTGCCCTAAATTTCCCATTGTTTGCAGTTTTGCACCTACCTTTTTTGGTGAGGAAAAAGAAAAAGAAATCTCTCTCTGCCTCATTTTGTCACATTGCAGCAAAGACCCTGCTTTACTTTCAGTTTTGTTTTTTCAGTATAGCTAGGGGGAAAAAAATCTGCTCCAGCAGCACTCTTTGCAGCTAGCAACAGAGCCCTCTGCAAAACAACTGAGAGCAAATCAGCTGCGAGTCGGGAGGCCGATGTAATCAACTTGTGCTAATTAACCTATGCTGAAGCTGAAAAGGGCTGTTTTTTCTATTTTTGCAGGCACCGGTCTACTCATTTGTTTTCTTTTAACACTGATCAGCTGTAGGGCGCCCCTTTGAAGCCCCGCGGCAAGAGTTTAAACAGTGTTTTTCCCTCTAGCCATCAGCTGGGACTCAGGAGGCAGCAATAGATTGGGAGTGGGCGGGGTAAGCAAATGGCGACCAGGCCGGGAACCGGTTCGGGGGCATGGCCAGCCAATCTTATTATCGGTTCTCCGAACTATTACATTTTTTTTACTACCGGTTCTTCCGAACCAGTGCGAACCGGGAGCAACCCACCACTGCCTAAATTCATTTGCTCATCAGTCAACCCTATCCAAGGAGTTCCTACATTTAATTCCCACTTACACCACCACCTTCTCTTCTTGAAGATGGCCTGGATCTTTCAGCTAGTTCAAAATGATGCAAGTTGCATTCAAAAACACTGCATGGTATTCCTATTATCTCCAATTTGTTCTGGTTGCCTATTCACTTCTGAGCCCAATTCAAAGTTTGGTTCTATTTATCAGATGCTGAGTAGCTTGAGATCCAATATGTGCCTGCATGTCTTCTGGCTCAACTATGGATGCTTGTCTTGTAAGCTGATTTGATAAATTGCACTTCATATAATAGAAGCTTAGTGCCCTTTACTGATAAGTACAAACATCTCCATTTGTCTTCTAAGGTGAAGCTTCACAACCAATTTGTAAAGGCAGTGCAATATCCACTAGTTAATCCCTCAAATATCTCCATTCCTCCCTAGTCAACCTACAAAACCTGGAAACTAATACCGTTATGGAAGACAGCATTAGTTGGTGTTATATTCAGCAAACAAATCTCATTGAACAGGTGCAAATTAGGTATTTGCCACTAGCAGCCTACAGCTGTGGTTCCCGCTGCTTCCATATTATTTTGTGCTGATCTATTTATTAAAAAAAAAAGAGAAGCAGACACAGAGCCCCAGGTTTCTGCAAGTTGTGTCAGCTGATTATATTTTCATCTGCCCTGCCGAAACCCAAGATAAAAATCTAATTAGATTATATCTGTAGGGAAGCTGTTGTGGAGTATGGATAATCTGAGATATAGAATGGGTGGGAATTCAGCATCCATTGTCAACCATGAAGTTAAGTCGGTAGCATTGGCCAATAAACAGTATTCTCTTTTAGTCTAGCTTATCTAACATGGCTATAATGCAGAGAAATGGAGATAATCCTATGCACATTAATGTAAGCTCCTTAGAGAACAACCTCAAAGAAAATATACACATATAGTAAGTGTAAAACTTTCTCAATCTTTCATAGTTGTTCAGATCTGAGATAGATTAGTAGAACAGATGTGTCAGCTCATTTATCTCGCTTCCTGTTTCTAGTTGCTTTGCTTTTCAAAAAGCTATGACCAGATTGAATCTAAGATTGGACAGGTGTTGTAATTACTTATTAAATGGTATATAACCATGATGGCAAACGTATGGCACGTGTGCCACAGGTGGCATGCAGTGCCCTCTCTGTGGGCATGTGAATGTCACCCCAGTTAAGGTCTGTTGTGCATGTGCGCGCGTCTCCTGCTGGCCAGCTGGTCATCGGTCTCTGCCATGCATGCGCAGGGTGGGGTGCATGCAGGGGGCCCGCCCACACATGCGTGGAGGGGTGGGGTGCATGCAGGGGGGCCCACACGCGCATGTGTGGGGCTGGGCACATGCGCGGGGCCATGCTGCATTGCATTTTGGGGGGTTCGGGGGCACACACACGCATTCACGTGCACGTGCACATGCTTTGGGCACTTGGTCCGGAAAAGGTTAGCTATCACTGGTATATAATGTGGCCTTGGTCACATAGCCATTGTTGTAGGAGCCAGAAAAGGGAGCCTCTTAAAGGTGAATCTTAAACATTTGCTGCTAGCATAACACATGGAATCCATAATGGAATTCTTTTCATAGCTAGCTTTGGCTTGCTTGAGCAATTCCATCTTTGTGAATTCCTGTTGTGGCCCGTCAGCGGCCTGTGCAGCTAGTAGCTGATTCCGACAGCGAGGAGGCTGTTGTGGTGCTGCGCCAGCAGCCTGTGCAGCTGGCACTCGAGTTAGACAACGAGGAGGCTGGAGAAGATGTGGTGCCAGAGGCAGGGATTCAGCCAGGGCCTTCAGAACCTCCAGAAGCTCCCTTAAGTGAAGAGGACGAAGAGGAGGAGCCTCTCTTAGATCCACGGGCGCGCAGAGCTGCCAAAAGGCAGAAGTGGCTCCTCAGGAGGAGGTCTCCTCGAGAGTAAGGCTTGGAGCTAATTGGCCACTCCCTTAGCCTATTTAAGGAAGGACACTGACTGAGGCAATTTGCAGGGAACAACTTCGTTCACATAACTTCGTGTCTTGTCTTGCTTATCTTATCAGCTTCCTGCAAATTGCTTCTGGGCATTCTGCCAACCACAGTAAGCTTTCAGTATTATTCTTTGAATTCTTGGCAGCTGTTAATGCAGTTAATTAACAGCGGTTGTAAAAAAAAAACTGGTTTATTTAGTAAACTAAGGTTTGAACGGACTTTGTGTGTGCTGCATTCTTTGGGGTCCATAGCTAGGGCAGAACAATTCCACTCCAAATTGACTTGACGAACAGGTTCACATCCTTGGTTAATGCATAAATTGGAATGTAATTTTTGCCCCCGATTCTTCAGTTTGCAGATCAGCCAACATTATGCATGGCTGAAAAGGCATAGAAATGTAGTTTTGGATATTTGTATTGAAATGTGAATTTTCATGGGTGTTTAAAAAAAAATTGGATTAAAACACTGGAAAACATCTGGCTGTGCTGTGGGGAAGGAGACTTTCTTACTTCAGTGACTAATGAGTCCAATCTTAAGTGTATGTGTGTGTGTGCGCATACAGTCATATTCATGCATTTGGCTCTCATCGATCCAGTCTAGAAAGACTAAAAAATAAGTTAACATACACCAAGGACTCCTGAAGAGTGGAGTTTGCATTTATAGCCATATATGTTAATAGTGTCTTAAAACCTTTTTTTGCTTTTTTGGGGAATGAATTATTTCAGTTGTAACTAGGCCTAAGTACAGAGGTGAAATAATAAAAATATTTCATTTCCTGCCCTTTTCATTTTCTCCCTGTTTTTCAGGTTTAGATTAGAATCGCTTCTTGTACTCTGTAAAACACTAGCACACCAAGGAAGGCTGGATTCCTTTTGGACATATTCTGGAAGAAGTGCTTTGACCCTTTTATGAGTACAGCACCACTCCTTAACATAGCCCCTTTTTGTTTCTAAATTTCAGGGATGCCTTAAAAAAAATTACTGCTGCTCTAAGAAGAGGAAAAAAATAAAGGAATCCTGCAGATTTTACTCCGCTAGTCATTGCTGACTCTTGGGGGCAGTGTTCATTTCCATTTTAAGACCACTGAGCCAGTTCTGCAGTCATGTGGCCAGCAAGATGTCACAGAGTGCTGTTATCGTCCCAGCAAAGTGGTACCTATTTATCTACTCACATTTGCTTTTGAACTGCTAGGTTAGCGGGAGGACTGGAGCTTACCCCATCGCTTGAGGCTCGGGTCTTGAACCTGGGCTGTCAGCTGGACAGTGTCTTAACCACTGAGCCCGTGCACCTAAAGTCAATGCATCTCTTTAATCAATCATATCTTTTCTAGTTATCCTTTTCTAGGATAGTTTTACAGCCTGAGAGAAGTCAGTCTTGCTTTAATGACTGGTAGGGTGCTGATATGCTCATGCAAAACCCAAAGCATGTTATTAAAATCATGCACAACTTTCTGTGATATTGTGCATTTCATCTCTGGTGACTCTCTAAGACAGGAGTGTCAGACTGGTGGCCCGCGGGTCAGATGCATCATGTGGAGGCCAAGCTCCGGGAGCTTCACACCCAGCTCCGTGAAGGCAAAAAATGTCACAATGTGTTCTGCCCCAGCTACGGACCCCAAAGAACGCAGCACACACAAAGTCTGTACAAACCTTAGTTTACTAAATTGAATCAGTCTTTTTCAAACAAAGGCTGTTAATTAACTTTCTTAACAGCCTACAAGAATCCAAAGAATAAATAATCATAATCTTACTATGGTTGGCAGAAAGCCCAGAAGCAATTTGCAGGAAACAGATAAGAGAACTAAGATCCAGACGCGAAGGAAAGTGAACAAAGTTATCCCCTGAAAATTGCCTCAGTCATCGTCCTTCCTTAAATAAGCTAAGGAAGTGGCCAATTAGCCCCAAGCCCTACTCTCGAGGAGACTTCCTCCTGAGGAGCCACTCCTGTCTTTTGGCAGCTCTGTGCGTCCGTGCATCGAAAAGAGGCTCCTCCTCTTCTTCCTTTTCACTTATAGGAGCTTCTGGAGGTTCTGAAGGCCCTGGCTGAATCCCCGCCTCTGGCACCACATCTTCTCCAGCCTCCTTATTGTCTGACTTGAGTGCCAGCTGCACAGGCTGCTGGCGCAGCACCACACCAGCCTCCTCGCTGTCGGAATCAGCTACTAGCTGCACAGGCATCAATGTGACGTGGCAAGTTTGACACCTGTGCTCTAAGAGAGTCTATTTTTCTTCTTTGCCCTATAGCAATCCAGGAAAGAAGATACATATAGAGGGACAACTGCTTATTGAGGGAGGAAAATAGGATGGATATGGACATAGCACCTAACTGATGCAAGAATTAATTATCCCAGAATAATGCTTTCGCATAGAAGCAAGACCAATTTAATTGTAAATCCTTAGTGTGACCTACCTACAGGGATTCTTCTAGAGGAAGAATAACTATAGTGAAGAAAAATGGGCTGACTGCCTTTTCAAACTTCGTACATTATAGATAAGGTGTTTTGCTGCCTTCTCATCACAACAGTCATTTTATGAAGATCCATTTTAATGGGTATCATTATCCCACAGATTGGCAATAAAGTTTACAAAACATGGCTATACTCTTTGGATGGACTGACCTTTTTCTCAGGAATTTTCTCAGCAGATTTCTCAGGAATCTGCTTTTCAAATCATCTGCAAGAATTGCATGTATTTTCACCATGGAATAAAAGGAAAAGGAAGGCAACTAACAGATTAACAGAGTTGGAAGGGACCTTGTACTGTAGGTCATCTAGTCCAACTTCCCCTGCCCAACTAGGATCTGTATTCCTAGGAAGCAAGGTGCTTGATGAAGGAAAGATTTCTTACTTTACTTTACATAAACATGATCTGTTGCATATATCTAAAATAATAGATAACAAGAATGGATCCTTTCTGATCATAACTTAATCTTATTTATTGGATAATTTTGCAAATCGCAGGGAATGAACTCCTTTATGGTCATTACTGTGGACTACAAAAAAGTGCAAAGAGCCACTTCATTGGGGCTTAAATTCATGCAAACCATTAGAAACCTCCTTGGAAGAAACTTTCTATGGACTACCTGAAACTCATAAGATTCGACTGGATTCCCATGCAGAAATTTCCCACAAACTGATTAAAGAGAGTTCTCTTGCAGTTCCATCCTCAGACTTAAATCTAGGCAATATACCTATTATTTGCCTACTAGCCACACAGCAGAAGAGAAGATCCACATCTCCTGAAGATGAGCCTAGAAGTAGAAAAAGGACTGAGGATAATAACTGTTAGGTGGGAGAACAAGGGTGGATAATATATAGCTTTTCAACCACTTTTTCTTTCTTTTTTTTTTGCGGGCTCTAGCCTTGGAATATTGCATACAGTTTTGGTCATCACAATATAAAATGGATGTCAAGACTCTGGAAAATGCAGAGAAGAGCAACAAAGATGATTAGGAGTCTGGAGGCTAAAACATATGAACAACGGTTGCGGGAATTGAGTAGGTCTAGTCTAGTGAGAAGACAAACTAAGGGTCATGATAGCGGTGTTCCAATATTTGAGGGGTTGCCACAAAGAAGCGCGGGGGGGGTGTCAAACTATTTTCCAAAGTACCACAAGGCAGCACAAAAAACAATGGATGGAAACTAATGAAGGAGAGAAGCAACCTGGAATTAAGGAGAAACTTCCTAACAGATCCCATCCAACTGTTATTCTATTATTCTATTCTAAGTTGTGCCACTAAAATTCATCAGCAGCTTGAATAACAGATAGCTTTATACTGTCTGTCTGTCTGTCTGTCTGTCTGTCTGTCTGTCTGTCTGTCTGTCTGTCTATCTATCTATCTATCTATCTATCTATCTAATAGATAGATAGATAGATAGATAGATAGATAGATAGATAGATAGATAGATAGATAGATTACAAACTATTCTAAAAATACAAGTTCCAGGTATATTTGTAAAGAAAGAGGCAGACATTCTGCGAGCTCCGGAACTAAAATAATTAAAATTTTATTCTACTAAGCTTTTACACACACAATGGCCAAATTGATTAATGGCATACAAAGGCAGAGATCTCTGTAATGGTAGTTTAATACTCTGACGATGTCAGCAGATGGCTTAGTAGAATAAAATTTTAATTATTTTAGTTCCGGAGCTCGCAGAATGTCTGCCTTTTTCTTTACAGATAGATAGATGTAGATATATTCATATATTCATATCTATATAAAGAATTCAAGTCTATTCTATACAGTGGAAAGAACGCATGGAGAAAGAAACACTGAAATCAGTGTTTCTTCTTATAATTTTATAAGAAAATATTTTTGAGGCTGGTTCTTGAGTAAAAGATAACTAAAGATAACTAAAATAAGCTTTATATAGGAAACAACATGGTGAAATTACATACAGAAGGCAAATCACCAACTACAGGGGTCAAAAATGCAAAGAGAAAGAGAAGTGAACTGATTGAGGAAGGCAGCAATGAAACCTCTGAGAATATCAGTCTAACCAATAGGAGGCAAAGTTAGGGTTAGTACATAGAAACATACAATGTAAACATTTTAAAACCATGGTATTTTAATGGTATTTAAAAGTGTAGAGCCTCTCCACCTCCCTGCATATATTGCCTCTAAGGTCAATAGGTTTACAGGTGCAGAGAGCCAATGTATGCAAACTTGACTTCCCACTAAATAATTGCAGCACAATTTTTCATGTGTAGGAAATAAAATAAAAAATTAAGATGATACGCAATGTCTGCAATAAACTTCTTTTATTTAATTCTTAGGTCTCCCAAAATGATTTTTTTAAAAAACCCCAAATGTTCTGTATCTACCTCCTCTGGAATATCACTGTACCAGCATGTTACCTATAGTCTGTGGCTACTACAAATGTGTAAAAAAAACAACAACATTGCTATCTTCAATTGTTAAAAAATGCTCTCCAGATCTGTTCTGAACTTACAGGTAGAATGATGGTAGGAGTAGATCGTTTCATGAGATAGTTTTCTGATCTACTAGGTCTATTCTACTTTATCTCAAAGTGCTTTGATTGTCTGACCCCCCCCTCTCAAAATTTGCTGAATTTAGCATAGGAATAACCTTCTCTAAATTTTAATCTGCTTTCTTTGCTGAGACCAAGATGGCTTGGCCGAGCAATTTGCAATTAACCTGTCACTACTTGTAACTTGCCTTTAGTATATGATTATATTTTCATCTGCCAGGTTGCAATCTACTTATGTTAATATGGACAATCTCAGAGGAATTAGCTATAGATTTTTTTTTTACCCTTCCTTCTGACTACTTATTATCTCTTTCTTTTGAAAAGATACTTGGAACATATAAATCACATATTGATACTACTGAAATTTCCTGGTCAGGGGATTATAGTGTGGCCTTACATTCACATTTCCATAGCATTCAATGGGACTGATTCACTGTTAAAGGAGTTGCAACTTTGCAGGGGTGAAATCCAGCAGGTTCTGACAAGTTCTGGAGAACCAGCAGAGGAAATTTTGAGGAGTTCAGAGAACTGGAAAATACCACCTCTGGCTGGCCCCAGAGTGGGGTGAGAATGGAGATTTTGCAGTATCCTTCCCCTGCCACACCCCCAAGCCATGCCCACCAAGCCATGCCCACAGAACCAGTAGTAAAAAAATTGGATTTTACCATTGAAACTTTGTCTGATCTTTACTTGAGATCCATTTCCTCCTAAATATAAACAGAGCTGAAATAAAGCTTTCTACAAAAACAGATTGTTCTTACTGGATTTGGACACAAGTCTTGGAATAGAAACAAAGAAAAACAGCTTTCAGTAAACATATTGGTTGGAAGCATTTATTTCCTCTTTCAGCTACCGTTCCCGGAGCACAATTTAATATAATTTTTATTAGCCTATAAATGTATATTTAAAGGAGCTGCTGTTTTGCTTTGATCATATGAGTAACTGATTATCGTGCTTGAGATCCAATTGTGATCTTTGCAATTATACAATCTCTGTATTGGCTGTGTCTCCAATAGGATTCCTTTAAGCCATATTTTTCAAACGTGTTGCTTTTTGTCTCTATCACTTCCTTATTCCTTTGATACGTGAGATTCCATTAACATTCCTTTTTTAAAACAATCTAAGCAAGAGATTAAAATATATCAACAATCCTCCATGGTAAAGTATTGTTAATGCAGATCTGCTTAGCTAAAAATGTAAAGTTGCATTTAAATTAATATCTTAACCTTTCTTATGCTGAAGGATAATTTCATAGTTCACCCGACTATTGAGATATGATTGCTATTTACATTTCCCAAGGCAAAATTAGAGAATATTCAGGTTTTACATTTTTAAATTGTTTGCTCCTTCAACAGACTCCCCCCAAGATAACTTCATTTTTTCTTTCAGATTATACAAATAATGTCCTGAGCATTCAGACAGTTGAGCAAAACTCACAATGTGAGAATTCCCTACTGTATAATCTACCCCAAAAAGAATAAAGTCTAGTAAACCAATCTGGATCTCTTAGAACAGTGATGGCGAACCTATGGCATGTGTGCCACAGGTGGCACACGGAGCCATATCTGTGGGCACGCGAGCGTTGCCCTAGCTTAGGTCCAGCACGCATGCACATGCCGGCCAGCTGATTTTCGGGCCTTTCTGGGCCCACTGGAAGTTGGGAAATGGGCCGTTTCTGGCCTCTGGAGGGCCTCGGGGGGGGGAGGCCGTTTTCGCCCTCCCCAGGCTCCTAGAAAGCCTCTGGAGCCTGCGGAGGGTGAAAAATGGTCCTACCTGGCCCACTGTGCCATTGCGTACCAAAAGCGGGGGGAGCGCGGGGGGTCGTGCATGCATGCGCAGGGGGTGGGGCACATACACGCACGACCCCCCGTGCTTCCCCCCACTTTTGGCACTCGATGGCAAAAAGGTTAGCCATCACTGTCTTAGAACAATGTGGTAAAGTTTGGATGGAAATAATGAGTTTCCTCATGGTTGGTTCCAGAAAAAACACTTGGTTTATTTTCACACCTCAATCCTTGTATCCCAAGAAAAATCCTGATATTCAAATATCAGGTTATCCACTACTTGTTGAAACCTTGTTCAGCCCTGTTCTCAGTATCAGGTACAGTATATTTGCCAAGGTAATGGTGATCATTATGACCCACCTCAGATTCTGGGAGATAAACTTGTACCTGGATAACTTATTGACCAGAACTGTGTCAACCCTAACAACTTATTGATTAAATGAACAAGAAAAACAAACAGGTCAGTTTTGCATGGGAGCTAATAAAGAAGAGGAAGAAGTGCCAAAGAGTTGGCAAGAATGTTGATTGATTGTTGCTACAGGCTATTTCCTGACCTCTGCTCACATAGACAATGATTGGAGTGAGTTAGAGGAGGACTCGCAAACTGGGACTTTGGAAACTAAGTCCTATGAGGAACAATTAAAGGATCTAAGTATATTTAATCTGCAGAAGACAAAGTGGAGATACGGTAGCTGTTTCCCCTTTCTCTTCCTATAGAGAAAGGAGTGGACATGTCCTTTGACATGTCTTGGAGAGCAAGTCAAGTAACAAAGGGTTGAAACAACAAGGAAATAGATTCAGATTAGTTACTTGAAGAAATTCCTAATGATAAGAGTTGTCAATCAGTGGAATAGGTTGCCTCATGTGGAAAAAGCTTTGGAAGACTGAGCAAAGAAACTCAACCCAAGGGAGTGGTGAGGTAAGAGACATCATAGCTTGCAACTGGATAGTGAATGGGGCAAGAGGCTCAGAATAGACCCTCCCTAATTTCTCAAGCTATGACTGAAACTGTGTGTGTGTGAGGAGAATTGTACTTGCAAGATTCTGTCAATGCAGGTTTCCAATACAGTAGAATCAGCTCATGTGGTTGTGATTTCTATCTCATTTATCTTACAAGACTAAGCAGCTGGGGAATTCTGGGAGTTGAAGTTCAGACATCTTAAAGTTGCTAAGGTTGAGAAACCCTGGACCAGGTGATCATGAAACAATTCTGTTTTTAACCGACTTAAGTTTTCCTTATGTTGTCAGCCACTGTGAGAAAACTGCTCACTTGGTGGAAACTTTGTGAATTCCCCATTACAGACATTTCCAGGGATATAATTTTAGCCACCGTCTTCCTTATTGCATTGCAAACAATTGTTTTAGTTCAATCTAATTTATTATCGATTGGGCACTGCTTTGGAGCCTTATCATCATAAAGACAATATAAAAACCAGAAGGATAAATAACAACCAAATCACAAAACAAGCATTTTGGAGTGTATTTTCCCATTATGTACATAGGTTTTGTACACTTCATTTCTTGCATTATTACCTGCTTTGCTAAAATTTGCCGGGTTTGCTGATGTAATGGTATAATAATGTTGTTCCATTTTATGTTTGCTGAATTTATATTGAACTGTATAATAAGTGAAATTGCATGAATTATTTGCTTGTGTCGATTCAACTAGTGAAGGAAACATGTACAATTAGACGCTGACTTTTCTGCAGCTATCGGCACTCTGTTCTATTCTGATTTCTGGCCTTATTAAATTTTGATAGATGTCAGAATAAAGCCAATAATAACCCAGAATGCGAACTGCATGAAAGCTACACATCTGACTTTTTAAAGAACACATAACAAGCACAGGGCATGACAGCTTTGAATTGGGATTTTCAAAAGAAGCTTCACTTGTAAAATGAGCTTGAGGGTATCACGGGCTGTGTGTCACAATCTGCGGTGGGCCGAGCATCACGATCAAAACTTGTGCCTTTGGTAAGCATGTTCAAACTGAGCAGGGCTTCTGCTCAGGCTCACCATCTTGTCAATTGAGACAACCCCCCGCTCCCACATGTGCTGACTGAACTAGTGCTCGATAAATTTATACCACTCAGGAATACCAACATGGAGGCAGTTGCTGCAAATCCTAATGTTTTTTATTTTCTGATAAATTATATTCAGTTGTGATTATTGATATAACATCTCAAAAGGAGAATCATGTGTTTCAGGCAGGCTGGACTATACCACTTCAAATAGCAAAGAGGAGACATTTAAACATTTTAACACTCTGAGGGGCACATGACATGGACTTTGTAATTTGTTAGCGAACACAGTTACTTTAAATTTTACTTTGTATTTTAATATAATAATTTTGTATTTTAATTTGACAGGTTTTCTTTCTTTTAAAATGATGTTCAGGCTCACTACAGACTGGAATGTAGGAACAGATTTTAATATTTCTAAACTGAAAAGATAAACAGGCTGGAGACTATCTCCAGATAAGAAAAAGTTTGTTAGTACAAATTGGGGTTTGGTTTATCTCTTTTGTGAAATCTAAAGCAACCTTTTTCCTTACAATTTATGCCCCCTCTGACATCAGACTTCATTTTAATGAACATGTGTGATATTATGGGATGCAAATATGTAACAATTTTGACTACATGTAACTGATTTCCTAGTTACATTACAGTCCGAACCTAGCTGGTTCGGACTGGTTCTGGCGAACCGGTAGCAGAAATTTTGAGTAGTTTGGAGAACCTGCAAATACCACCTCTGGTTGACCCCGCCCCTGCCTGCCCCGCCCCTTCCAGGAATCCCCACATGCCCCATTTTGGCTCCCAGGGGGCTGCAGGGAGGCCTAGCTTGTAAGGCTGGGACACCCAATCGATCTATTCACTGCCTCCCAGCCTCCCAGCTGATTGGCTGGGTCTTCTTTTGTTGCCTTGCACAGGAGAACAGAACTGGAAATCAGGTTAGTGGGGTGGGGAGGGAATGGGGATTTTGCAGTATCCTTCCCCTGGAGTGGGAAGGGAATGGGGATTTTGCAGAATCCTTCCCCTTGAGTGGGGAGGGAATGGGGATTTTGCAGTATCCTTCCCCTGGAGTGGGGAGGGAATGGGGATTTTGCAGTAACCGTCCCCCAGGAAGGTTGTCCAATCAACTTTCCTCTTGCATTTTCTTTGTTGTGTTAACTATAAAAAGGAATGCCATTTTTTATAGAGAAATCCCATTTTATCAGGGTACTGTTATGAACTGCTTTTATTTTATTTATTTATTTATTTATTAGATTTCTATACCGCCCTACTCCCGAAGGACTCAGGGCGGTGCACAGCCAAACAATAAAAACACATACAATACAAAATTTAAAAAATAGAATAAAATCAAATTAAATAATTTTGGCCCCGACAAATTTAAAACCCCAAACTTTTAAAACCAATTTAAAATTGAATATATAAATACTAAAAGATATTTAAATTTTTAAAAATCTTTTATAAAAGAGGGGGAAAATTAGGCCAGGCCGGCCTGGTGAAATAGTAAGGTCTTTAAGGCGCGGCGGAAGGTGCGCAGATCCGGGATCCTCCGTATCTCTGGGGGGAGCTCGTTCCAGATAGTAGGTGCCCCCACAGAGAAGGCTCTCCCCCTGGGGGCCGCCAGTCGGCATTGTTTGGCTGACGGCACCCGGAGGAGCCCCTCTCTATGGGAGCGTACCGGCCGGTGGGAGGCTATTGGTGGTAGTAGGCGATGATCTTCCAACTCAGTTGCTTATTGGGAAGGCAAACTGAGGCAGAACTTAGGGCCAGATTTGGCTATCACTCTCAAATATAAAATGCATGTACAGGGGGGGGGGGGAACCCTGCACACCAAGTAAAACATGGTTGGAAACTTTATCTCTCAAGCAGCCTAATTCCAGCAAGACCTGTGCTACCTCAGCCTGCTCATTCATCTGCAAATTTTGAGATAGTTAAATCTTGGAAGAACAACTGGGGATTCTTAAGGGATAACACTTCCTTTAAAATGGTACATATGCAATGTGTCTGCCTCTTTAACCGTGTCGGCCATTTTGCTTTTCCAAGTGCTATATTTAATGGAAGGTTATTATCAAATTCAAATAAGTACAAATACATTCAGTGCATCTGTATTTTCTTTTTGAACAGATGGAGCAGCCGTCTGCCCACATGTCATTAGCACAAAAGACATAACAGATAATAGCAGAAATATAAAGACCGTTTTGTGAAAGAAGACTATTATTATACACTAACTGTAATAAGGTGACGCTGCTAGCAAGTATCACTTCTCCATATGGGAGCCCTTGGATGCTCTATTATGTAAATTTAAAATGGAACTTAATCAGGTCTCAATAAAGTAGTACTTTTTTTAAACATGGGGGAGAAAAACCTGTGTTCAATATATATATATTGTACCATAGTTCCTGAGGAAAGAAAGGAAGCTGCTTATACTGAATGGTTGGAGGGGCAGGAAAGACAATAAAATATATAATAGAAGCAGAAGGGCCTGAAGAAGCTATGAAGAAAATGGAAATTATTAACTGGAAAATTGCATAGGATCAGCCACTTTTCTTTTTCCCCAAAGGGGAATAAAAATAATTTCATGTCAATATTCAGGGGTGGCTGTGAGGAAGGTCAAAAAAGTCAGAATAAACATGACCTTGTGATTGAAACCCTGGTCCTTTTTTATATTCGCCATAATGGAACAGATTTATATTCGCCATAATGGAACAGTAAAAAAGCTTTGATTCTGCAATCAGTCAATAGCTTCACTTTTTTAACAACCTGCCATAGATGCCCCTCCCTTTTCCATAGGCTGATGGTGACCAGAATTATGGAAATATCCCATCCCACCTTTAGGGAGGACAACCAAAGCAAAACCATATGCTGGGTATATGCACGCGATAATCTTTGTACTTAAAGAGAATCTGTGTGACTTACTTTCTAAGATCTGTTTGGTTGAAAATGTGACCAAAACATTGATGTTACATATTTCACTGAAGTTATATGCAGGTACTGTATATACACAGTAAATTGCGTGCTAAGTCTGAGTGCTAAGCTGTTTAAATCAGGAGTGGGGATCTATGGCCCTTTTATGACTTGTGGACTTCAACTCGCAGAATTCCTGAGCCAGCCATGCTAATAATATAATTATTTATTATTATTTTTATATTATTATTATTATTATTATTATTATTATTATTATTATTATTATGACAGTATACACAGCAAACAAGATGACCATGGTGGATTTCGTATCCCAAATCACTAGTCGAACACTTCCCAAGTGTTTAGGACTGCATGATGTATGATGATGATGATGATGATGATGATGATGATGATGATTTAGTGTTGTAATATGCCACCCAGACTCACTTGCTTGTGAGATGGGCAGCTATATAAAATAGATAGATGTTTTTATAGATATAGATATAGATATATAGATAGAGAGATAGATAGATGATAGATAGATGGATAGATAGATAGATAGATAGATAGATAGATAGATAGAGACAGAGATGGATGGATGGATGGATGGAGGGACGGACAGACAGACAGACAGACAGATATGGATAAAGAGAGAGAGGGGGAAAGAGAGAGGGACTGAGTGCTAAGATATCTTTAAATGAAGAGCTTTGTTTAGTCTACACCATTTCTTGTACGAGTTTTTTTAAAAAAACTATTTAAGTACATTAACATATTTTAATAAATACACTCATAATATGAATTAATAAGTGGATTATAACAAAGCCTCTATCTATAAATTTAGAATAAATGTTCCAGCAGTTCATTAATGGTGTCTGTTTTTCCTACACTCAGATCTGGACAAGATATTCCATTTCTTCTTTGAATAATATTTATTAAATGTATTAGGTTCAACAGTTTCCGATACTTTAATCCTTCATTATTTTGCATGGGGTACAATGACAAATTTCCAATATCTTGCTAATTCTTTTCTTACTCTTAATAATAAATTTAATATAAATAACCCTAATAAGAAGTTGAAGCCTCTAATCATCATTACTTTAGCAATGCCATTATGTAAGGGTATCTGTTGCCTAGCCAATCTTACCCCAACTCATCATAAAAATGAGTGTTTTTGTTATACTGTGTAACCGATGGCTTAGAAAAAAAGGACAAAGAGCTAAGCCAGTGTTTTTCAACCTTGTCCCCTTTAAGATGGGTAGACTTCAACTCCCAGAATTCGTCAGCCAGCAGCCAAGGTTGGGAAACACTGAGCTAAGCCATATTAGCACTTCTTGTATACCAGGTAAGCAGTGGTGGGTTGCCCCCGGTTTGCACCACTTCTATAGAACTGGTAGTAAAACCAGCGGGAGGCTCCACCCACCGACCCTGACATCATCAAAACGCTTCTGCACATATGCAGAAGCTTCTGCGCTTGCGCAGAAAAGCACCCGCAGCCCCGCTGCGAACCGGTAGTAAAGGTAAGTAGAACCCACCCCTGCATGTAAGACATTATTATGAAGATTCATGCTGTTGCTCTAATATAAAATATAAAAAGCTGAATGCTCCAATGAGGAAAAAAGATGAAAATACAAACCAGTTGTGGCTATTTAGCAAAACTTAAGGAAATGCAGAAAAATAGTCAACATGAAGACATTGTACATGTTTCATCCACTACCAGGACTTGTTTCTAGAACCTGCACTGCAGGGACTCAGCTATTCAAAAACTCCTGTTTCTATTTTATATCATTTATAGTTTCTAACCTTCATGTTAATTGATAAAAACCAACCAGTTTCAAACAGGCACTTTGGTTTTTTTGAAAAGCTCCTCCGCAGAGTCCCAGCAGATGCTGTGTGAGGTGCGAATCCTGTTCAGGATTCTCTGTTGCTGATGCGGTAGATCAAATCAATGTTGTTGGACAGATGTTGTGCCAGTGGCAGTTTCCTGGATTTGAGTCTTCTGGCTGATAAATGAGGAAGGTTGGCATGCACCGACCGGTAGGAGTGAATTGTTCATAAGTTTTCTGTATTCTCTTACTAGTGCACCTTGCCTTCGTAAAACTGGTGGTGCTATATGGCTCAGAATAGGAAGCCTTTATCTGCTTATAAGCCTCATGGTGTCATTGAGTCTGGCATCTAACTTAGCAGTATGGCAGCTGTTAAGCTGTACAGGGACATGGTATTCTCCTCAAGAGTAGACCAATTCTAGGGCTGATGACCAATGGTGAAATCTTCCCCGGTTTGCCACCAGTTTGCTGCCTATGCAAGCACAGAACACACCAAATGTGTACTGTGCATGCATGTGCAGTGCGCACCAAATGCACGCTGCACACACACCAATGCGCACTTTGCGTGGAAAAAAGAGGCTTGGGAAGGTAAGTAGAACAGCGAGGGAGTGGAACAGCTGTGCTGCGCAATTTAGATTCACTAGAAAGCAGGATTTCCTGCTTTATAGCAATTCTAAATCACGTGGCACAGCTGATCATCAGAAATATACCAGTTTGGTATAAGTGTTACATAGGCCTCCATCCACGAGTCTGGCATTTTTGCTTTCACTAAAAGTTCATTAAATAGTTCCAGCATTACATTGCTTAACACCTGTTGAAACGTCTTATATAATTCTGCTGGTAGTCCATCTGGACCTGGTGTTTTCCCATTTTTTTGTTTTTTAATCGCTTCTGTTAACTCCATCATTGTTATTTTTTTTTCTAACATCCCCTTATATTGTTCAGATATTTTAGGTAAATCTTATTTTTCTAAAAATTTTGTTATCTTCTCCTCAGATATCTTCTCTTGATAGTAAAGCTTTTCATAATAATTTTGAATTATTCTCTTTTTTTCTTCACTTCTATAGTATAATTTTCCCTTCTCATCTTGTAAATACTTTATTACTTTATTCTCCTTCTCTCTCTCTTTTTTTTTTATACACTAACCATCTTCCTGGTTTATTCGCATTTTCAAAAAAGTTCTGTTTAGATGCTCTTTGCCAAAAATTTTTGCTCACTCAAGTTTATTTCATGTTTTTTCATTTCCATTTGTTTCTTGATTTTATTACTTTGTGTATCCTTTTGTAATTCTTTCTCTAGTTTCTTATACTCCTCTTCCAATTTCTTTTTATCATTACCAGTTCGCCCGAAACTGTGTGAACTGGTAGCATTTAACCGCTGCTAATGACTCATATAAAGGTTAGTATGACATAACAGGGATTACAGAATCCTAGAGGGATGGATCCTATTAGTGGAACATGGGGCTTCATGGGTACTCCTATGATAGCTTCAGAGGAACAGGCACTGCAAGAGAGGAGATTGTGTTGCATTGTGCATCAGAAATGAACCACCTGCCTGTTCAGAGGTCCACTGGCAGGGCCAGATTTTCCTATAGGCTAACTAGGCTTCAGCCTAGGGCCTCAAGATCAAGAGGGGCCTACATTCAAATTGTTAGCAAAATTAAAATTACACTTTCACTATAGGTGAAAGGGCCTCATAAGTGGAATAGCCTAGGGCCTCTTTTCATCTAAATCCGGCCCTGTCCACTGGTCTGACAATAACACAGGTGTTGTTATCATATGGGTTAAGAAAAAAAAAGGGGGTGATTTGATAGAAAAGATATTTTGCTAGGAGTCTGCAGCAGACCATGAAATCAGTCAGAGATAAATGAAGATTTATTAAGGAAGATAGCTGAAGCCTTTTTAAAAAAAACTTAATGGTTGTGATGTGCAATTTCAACTACCCAGGTGTTTCTTGGAAAACTCATTCTGCCAAAAAGAAGAGGTCAGAAATGTTTTTAATTTGTGTTGGAAGTAATTTTCTCTTTCCAAAAACTGTATTAGGCATCAGCAGATCTGCTGCCTGGACTTGTCCTTTATCAATAGGGAGGAATTTATTGATGATATTAAAGTAGTGAGAGTTTTGATTACCAATGTCCACACATCGTTAGAGGTCTTGATATTGATAAGTAATTAAGTAAAGTAAATCCATGGAATCCATGGATTTTAGGAAAGCCATTTTAAATAAACAGAGAAATGGCAAAAAAAAAAAAATCCCATGGGAAGAAAACCTTAAGGACAAATGTAGTGTCAGAGTTCTTCAAAAGGGAATTAAGGATAACACTGTCTCAAGCTGTACTAGTGAAAGGGGAAACAGAAACATCTAAAAAAGGCCATTGAGATTGAAGAGGAAGCATACAAACAACTACAAATAAAGAATGATGCTTATTGTGGAAGGAAAGATTCATGACCAAAAAAGTCTACAAAGCTTTAGTCCAGAAATGTAGGAATGAGGTCAGGAAGGCAAAAGAGAACATAGACTCCAACCAGCAAGAAGGAATTATCAAAATATGTCAATAAGAAGACGATCAAAATGGAGGCAGTGACTTCTTGGCTTATTTCAGATGAAGAAATATTAACAGACAGCCAAAAAAAACCTATTTTGCCTCATATTTACATCCAAAGGACATTTTCAGCAGCACAGACTATAGTAGGTACAAACACAAGGGATATATGGACTTGCAGAGATCGCATCTGGAGAACTATGTGTACAGCTAGTCCTCAATTTATGACCACATTTGGAACCGGAACTTCCTTTCCTAAGCAATTATTAAAATGAGTTGCATCCAATTTGATTGCTATGTTCATTAGGCAAATCACTGTGGTTGTTAAATGAATCACATGGTCATTAACCAAATCTCGCTTCCCTCATTGACTTCACTTGTCAGACGTCCCTGGGGAAGGTCGGAAACAGTAATCGCATGACCCAGGATGCTGCAATCGTCATATATACGTGCTGGTTGCCAACCAGAGGTGATATTCAGCAGGTTCTGACCAGTTCTGGAGAACTGGTAGTGGAAATTTTGAGTAGTTTGGAGAACTGGTAAATACCACCTCTGACTGGCCCTGCCCCCATCTATTCTCTGCCTCCCGAGTCCCAGCTGATTGGGAGGAAATGGAGATTTTGCTGTAATCTTCCCCTGGAGTGGGGTGGGAATGGAGATTTTACAGTATTCTTCCTCTGACATGCCCACCAAGCCATGCCCATCAAGCCATGCCATGCCCACAGAACCGGTAGTAAAAAAATTTGAATCTCACCACTGTTGCCAACCATCTGAATTCTGATTATGATTGTGGAATCACTGCAACAATTATAAGTGCGAGGATAGGTTGTAAGTCCTTAAGCAAATGTTAGCAAGTCAAGGACTGCACGATCCTGAGCACATTTCCAGAAGGATATTGATAGGTCCAAAAGGGAAAGAGCAACAACAAAAAAAAAGATACAAGGAGTTGAGGACATATCCTATGAAGATAGGCTGAAGGAACTATGGCTGTAGAAACTAAAATATAATTGTTACAAGTTACAGCTATCTACACTTCACTTAAATGCAAGGAACAACTTATCTGAGAATTCTGCTACACTGGCATATCCTATCTACAAAAATTTGGAATTGTTAAATTCTAGAGCTTCCAGGAAGAGATTAGACACCATCTCTCATAGATGGATTAATTGGTTTTCTGTGGAGATGGTGTTATCTCAGTGATTGGCAAACCATGCTGAGTAAACAACGTCAGCACAAAGTCCTAATCTCATCAGGAATGTAAAGACAGGATGTCTGGCAGAGACCCTATCTCAGATATGCAAGGCATGGGGACCCAGCACGTAGGCATTGTTTGTTACATGAAGAACATGAGGGAAACACGAGGGGTTCATATGGAATTCACAAGCCTTCTTTAGCCAATCAGTACAAGTAAACATTGATTAATGTTTTGCCATGATAGTTGTAAAATGACAATAAAAGGGAGCCTTTTGAATGGGGTCAGGGTGCCTTCCACAAGGTGCCTTCTACAAGGTGCCTTCCCAACGAGGGGACTTCCCGTGAACCATCTTCCTGCCTACGCGTCTTTCTTCATCGAAACAACAGTTTTCCAGTAGAGGGTTGGACTAAGTGACCTTCATGGTCTGTTCCAATTTACAGTTCTAAAATTCTAGCTGGATCCTTTTACCCTTTGTAAGCTACGTTACCTTTTTTTTTTAAACCAACCTAATATAAAAAGGAAGATGTCCTTGTTCTAAATGGAACTATGTTATTGAGGTCAATAAAGCTTCCAAACTCTTCAAAGATTTCCTCCTAGTTTTAACAGAATAAATACTACTATCCTAGGGAAAGGTCATGCGTAAATAAAGCTGTTAACAGAAAATGCAGTTGAAAACACTCCCAATATTTATTTTCACTCCCAATAAAATTGCTACCAGGCACATTATCATTTCAGATGAGTTTAGGATTACCACTATGCAATTTTATTAATTATTAGCACCACCTTTACAAAATAAAGACCTTAAAAAAAGGTTGGACATTGGGTGACAATACTGGGAAAACCCCAAAGATAGTTGAGCATATGATAGCCTTAATAGTTCCAGAGATATAAAATGCACTCGTATTTTTTTATCCCCAGAACTATTATATTTTTTAAAAAAAATACAGATATATATTATTTGCTCCATCAGAATAAATGATTCCTTGCCTGGCAATCAAATAATCTGCTGCTCGAATATGATCATTTGTTGTACTCCTGGACAGTTTTAATTACAATAATGGTGCTTTTCAAATACAAGCCTCTCCTCCTCATCAAGTAGATTTCAGAACAAAGGAATTGTGTAAATGGGAAAAGATGAAAATAGGAACATAATTGATGCTCTCTTAGGCAATTTTACATTAGCAGAGACTTTGAACTGGATCAGGCTTCATATCTGCAATTATTGTTGTCTGGGTTACATAACCAGAAACATGACCGTAATATTTACTGCTCATAAGTTTAGGAACCACATGTTGGCTTCCTGCAGATTTTTCTGGCATGACTTGGCATTCACCCAGAAGATGAAAAGTAGTGAAGGACTTCTTTAACCAAGAACAGGGGTGGGATTGTACGGGTTCAGACCAGTTCGGGCGAACTAGTAGCTCCGACAATCAGCTGGGAGCGAACCAGTTCGCCCGCCTGCCTGCCTGCCCCTGCGCTTTACTTACCTTTATCTTTGCAGTTGATTAGCGCAGCAGAGCGGATTGCCGTGCCTCAGCTGTTTTAATTCCCTAGCACTAACGCCAAAGGTGATTTTTTTTCATTGAATTGCGCACGAAGTGCACAATCACCAAACCGGTTGTTAAACCAGAAGGATCCCACCACTGACCAGAAAAATATGCTGATCAGGCTCTAGTGTTGCCTGTATGGGTAGTAACCAAAAATCAAAAATGAGCTGTAGTGAGCCCTTGTTTTGTAGGGTGAGAAATGGGAATGTTAGCTGGAAAACCTGATGATTCATTGGGCCTCATGAATCTTCACCCAAATAGACTCCAAACCAGAAAGGCAAAATTAAAAAAAAAATATTTATTTATGTGCAAAAATAAAGTGGGCCTTCTTGCTGACCTCTCAGCCAAAAAGACCACTTTCCTCTCTCAACCACTAACATTTATACGCTTTTACTTGAGCAAACCAACGAGAGTTTATTGTTCCTACCTACTGGCTTCCATGTAATGCTCACCTAAATATTCAGGAGATGTGATTTCAGTATTCTAATGAACTTTTGACTTGCAAAGGTCAAGCAAGACATTCTAGACTGATTTTTTATTGGCTTAACTGCTTACTTATTCCTTATTCTAACGTGCTTAGTGCTTCTCCCCCTTGTCACATGTATGCTTGGCCTTTTCTGTGTTTCCCCTCCCCCACATACCATGCAACAGGGTTGATCACTGATGCATTGTCCCATTGAACATGTGTCCTCTTCCTGCCACCCACTTTGCGCACCTGGCCTCTCCCCCACCTTGCTATCTCTTGCCTATCACACTCCATCTTGTGAATTTCCTCTCCAATTCCACCCTGACTCAGAACTTCCATATGTTGGGGAAAGTAAAAAAAACAAATTTTTTAACGAATTCTTTAGTCCATTTAAAACATAGCAGACAGAAATAGTACTGTACTGATAACAGGAAGTAAAAGCGAAAGGATATTTACTGATTTACATGGTCTTGCTTTGTCATTGTTTCAGTTCATTAAATTCTCCACTGCCTTCCTGCTTTGTATCTGAGGTGGTCTTCTTCTTCTTCTTCTTCTTCTTCTTCTTCTTCTTCTTCTTCTTCTTCTTCTTCTTCTTCTTCTTCTTCTTCTTCTTCTTCTTCTTCTTCCTTCTTCTTCTTCTTCTTCTTCTTCTTCTTCTTCTTCTTCTTCTTCTTCTTCTTCTTCTTCTCCTTCTCCTCCTCCTCCTCCCCCTCCCCTCCTCCTTCTTCCCCTCCTCCTCCCTCTCTCTTTCCTCCTCTTGCCAAGTTTAGCAGGGACAGGACAGTGGTGGGATTCAAATTTTTTTACTACTGGTTCTATGGATGTGGCTTGGTGGGCGGGGCTTGGTGAGCGTGGCAAGGGAAGGATACTGTAAAATCTCCATTCTTTCCCCATCCCAGGGGAAGGTTACTGCAAAATTCCCATTTCCTCCCAATCAGCTGGGACTCGGGAGGCAGAGAATAGATGGGGGCGGGGCCAGTCAGAGGTGGTGTTTACCGGTTCTCCGAACTACTCAAAATTTCTGCTACCAGTTCTCCAGAACTGGTCAGAACCTGCTGAATACCACCTCTGGAACAGGAAAACCACCTGCATGGAATTGCAAGGGACTTGCTGAATAAGTGGTTATCTCTCTCACTCCACACCCAGCTCTCTCATATGCAGCAGAAAACAATTTGGCATTATACACAGTTCATTAAAGAAAGGCTTGTCAGATGCAAATTCTGAAAGACTACACTTTATTTGACAGAAGAAATGTTTTAAAACCTTAGACCAAGGAAAGGGCACTTACAAAAAGAGTATGTGTATGTTGTATTAATGAACAAGCAGTGATCGCTCCCCCCCTTGCTAGTTTGTTTTAACTTGTGCGTAAAATCAAAAGGAAAAGAATACTGTGCATTTGAATCCTGTTTCATATATTTTTATAGTGTCTGCAGTCTAATTTCAGATATGGGTTGACTATACCAGTTAAATGCTATGAATAATTATATATAAATGTCATAGAGAGGAGAGATGTATAAAAGCTAATATCTGGACTATATGTCTATTGTTTAATTTCACTTTTCTTAATGTGACTTAAAGAATTGATGAGGATAATTGGATTTTCTTGTTGGGAAGCCAGCAAAATTATATATCAATAGAAAAAAAAAATGCTTACTCACTGAATTAAATTGAACTTTGAACTGGTGTACTTAAACCAATGTTTGTATTAAAATAATCAGAAAAGGCAGACCAGTTAAAAATGGAATGAAAGCGAAGGAAGGAAGGAGAGAAAAAGAAAAGAGGGAGGAAGGGAGGGAGGGAGGGAGAGGGAGAGAGAGAGAGAGGGAGCGAGCTTTGATGGAAATGGCACTTTGGCTTACATTAATGATTCAGAACTGGCTGGAGATAAAATTAAAGTATCAAAGCAAATGTTAGGTTAACCAAAGATTTCTGATTATGAATGCTACAATATTTTTGCTCCTCATGTGGAATTTGCTATTGCAGGGAACTATCTTGAAAAAGCTAAGACTTTGGAGAGTTTTCTTGTGAAAATGGGAAAAAGAAAGCCCAAAATCAGATGTCGGTAAAGTTAAGTAACATTCAGCTTTGTATGGTTCCTCTTTGTGCTTAATGGGGTTTCTTCTAAATGGGCTTGTATATGATCCAGCTTAAAATAATTACAAACTATGTGATCAAAAGACAGTAACAGGTACATATTGTTGGGTCATGAATGGCAATAGTTGAGTATCTTAGCTTCTTTTTTGGAGTAGATAGGCTTTCTCCAAGAGTAATGTCAACTATTCCAAAATCTGCAAAAAAATAAATAAAATAAAGTTATATTTTTCCAAGCAAAATAAACTCAAATCTTTCACTCTGTCCTCATAGTACTTAGCTTACAGTCCTCCCATCATATTCATTGCCCTTCTTTGCACATGTTCCATGATTAGTTGAGCATAGCAAAATGCATCATGTGAACACAACTTTGTAATTCAGCAATAATGGGAGGACTACTTATTTCTCAGTTCTACAAATATTAATCTTCTGAAGCCCAGTGCTACCTTATATGATTCTACCCACTGAACATGATAGGACTTAAATTCTGTAGCCTTAAATATAGTATTTTTTAAACTTTCCCTTATTTTGGGGATCCTATTCCTTGTTGTAATGATACAGCAATCTTTTCTTGCTGTTGATTTTTATAACACCAAATATTGTGTTGGATATTGTTTAGTCAATGCAATGAAGTTGTGACTGAATGTATATAGCTGTGATAGCAAACCTATGGCACACGTGCCACAGGTGGCATGCGGAGCCATATCTGTGGGCACATGAGCATTGCCCTAGCTCAGCTCCAGTGCACATGCACGTGCCGGCCAGCTAATTTTCTGGCCTTCCTGGCCCACCAGAAGTCGGGAAACAGGCCATTTCCAGCCTCTGGAGGGCCTCCGGGGGGCTGGGGAAGGCTGTTTTCGCCCTCCCCAGGTTCCAAGAAAGCCTCTGGAGCCTGGGGAGGGCAAAATATAGGCCTACTGAATCCACCGTGCCATTCGTGTGCCAAAAGCGGGGAGAGCTCGGGGGTGGGGCGCATTGAATTATGGATGTGGGCACACGTGCGCACGACCCCCCCACCTTTTGGCACGCGATGGCAAAAAGGTTACCCATCACGTTTAGAGTCGTGGAAGCGCAATGGTTAGAATGCAGTATTGCAGGCTAATTCTGCCGATTGCCAGCAGTTCAATCCTGACCGGCTCAAGGTTAACTTCCATCCTTCCGAGGTTGGTTAATTGAGGACCCAGACTGTTTGGGGGCAATATACTGACTCTGTAAACTGCTTAGAGAGGGCTGTAAAGCACTGTGAAATGGCATATAAGTCTAAGTGGCATTCAATTTGGTTTGGTATCTGCTGTATTTCTCCTTGCCCAACTCCAGTCATCCCACTCTCTCATATTCTATAGCAACCACCACAAAAGATTTAAAGATCCTCATTTCACTGAGCATGCATGTATAATTATATAATATTTTTGAGGCATTGCTACTGTATTACTGGCTGGTAGAATTTTGTGTAAATTGCACTTAATATGAACTTCCCACTGTGAGATGGTGACTTAGGAAATGTAATGAAACTCATAATTCCATTCACATATAGGTATCCTTCAATGTTACTGACATAAACTGTTCTTTGGTAATAATAATTTTTTTAAAAGAAGCCATCACAGTCAACAATATCAGCAATAGTTTTAATGAATTGCCATCTTGTATTTTTCACCAATCTTTGGAAACTTATCTGTGTTCATATAGACACCTCCAACTAAGACTCAGTGTTTAAATTAATGCTTATAAAGAATCAAGGGACCCTAATCTAAAAAAAACAAAACAAACCCTGCATGAATACACATGAGATTTTTTGCACATGAATTGCTTTTAGGATAGGTAGTTTCCTTGCATCTCAGAAGATGATATGTATCCTACTACAGAGGCTTTTTATAATGAAGAGAGGAAAGGTGTCTATAGAGATTCTCAATCATCCAGATCAGGGGTGGGTTCTACTTACCTTTACTACCAGTTTGCAATGGGATTGCGTGTGCGCGCTCCCTTTGCTCGCGCACGTGCCTTGCTTCTGCGCAGATCACTGATGATGACATGCGGGGCGGTGGGTGGGGCCTCCTGCCGGTTTTACTACTGGTTCTTGCGAACCAGTCCGAACCCGGGGCAACCCACCACTGATCCAGATCATGGTTGTCCCAAAGGTGCTTTTCCAAAAGGCATCTGAACTTTTTTTGATTTTTTTTCTCCTTGAAAACATTTCGCTTCTCATCCAAGATTTTTCAGTGTTGAGTGAACTGAAGTAACAATTACTCAATAGAAAAGATAGTCAAAGTCAAAATTCTGTTTTCTTTTTTCCTATGTTTTAAAATTCTTTTCACTTTTTATTGTATAGTATACATCCACATCCACGCAAACACATCCCAGTACCACACACACACACACACACACACACATCTCATCCATAAGAACTGATGTGTTAGCCCCATACAGAGCCCGCCCAGAAAATCAACTCCACTGGAAGACCAGAACTACATTTTATTGAGATTGGCAGAAATACCAGAATCAGGCAAGGCTGATCGTGCTGTATTTCCCGCCCTTCTTATACGCCAGTGAATTCAAGAGGCCGTTGCCTGAGACTCTTCCAATTATTATTTTGTTCCCAGGACTTAAAGAATGTTTGACTCCTGTTTGCCTAGCTAATGATTCGTGCATGTTTCATCCAAGGCAATTTCCTTTACTCTCCGTGCTCTCCAATTCAGATTACTAATCTAAATCCTGATTGAAAATGATCCAGATAATCTGCTTCCTGGAGATCACTGTACATAGACAATGGGCTCAATAATCTTCCCAAGAGAGATGATCTTAGAGACTTAGTGATAATTATCAAATATAGATGGATCCAGGGAATCTCTTAAGGATGGGGCAAACTATTAATTATTATATCAATTTATATAGTCACCCACCTTGCAGTTGCAATTTTGGATGAAAGCCAGATTAAAAACAAATGCAACCAAAGCAAAATGTTTTAATCTGCCCCAAAGTAAGGCTTTGACACCATCTACCCTCCAAACTATCCAGTTATCTTACTTCCCTCAGATTCCTGGAACCAGGAGGTAAAAGGATATATTTTAAGTGTTACTTTGATTATAATGTATTATATGTTGACATCTGCATCTCTCTCTCTCTCTCTCTCTCTCTCTCTCTCTCTCTCTCTCTCTCTCTCTCTCTCTCTCTCTCTCATCTATCTCTATCAGGGGTGGGATTCAGCTGGTTCTGACCGGTTCGGGCATACCGGTAGCTCCGACGATCAGCTGAGTGAACGGGTTTGGTCCAATGATCAGATGGGCCTGCCTGCCCACCCCTACGCTATAACCTACCTATATTTCTTTTGTTTTAAGCCCAGCTGATAAGCGCGGCAGAGTGGATTGCCACATCTCATCTGTTTTACTCACTCTGGATTCAGTAGAAGATAATTTTCGATCAAAATGTGCAGCTGGTTACAAATGGTGAATCCCACCATTGATTTCTACTTATCTATATCTCAATGTCTCATATCTATCTATCTATCTATCTATCTATCTATCTATCTATCTATCTATCATTATTATCTATCATTATTATCTATCATTATATCTATCATCTTCTGTTACCTATGTTATTGTTTTGGTATTCAAAATCTATTTCATCACAGTGGAGACGGCAACTCTCCTACTCCAAATTTTGGGTTAATGCTACATGTATTGTGAAATGAGAATTTAATGCACCGAAAGTAATAAACTACTGTAACAAATAATAGTTTAATACATATTAACAACTTTCACCTGACTGAAGAGCCTCAATGACCCGATAAATAGAAGAGATCAACTTAAGCCAATGGAGAACAGAAGCCAGTAAATGTCTTGTTCAGCTGATCTTTGCGGTGAGTGTGTAAACACAGCCCTATGTTTCAGAGGTGTAAAATCCATTAATGTCAAATTGCCTCTTCATCCTTGCCTATCCTCCATCTGTACCTATTTAATTACTGTGCAGACCAGATGTTCCTTTAACTGATGCAGAGCAGCAAATTACGGCTCAGAAAGCAGTCAAAATTTCATTGCTGCTCCATTAATTCTGTGGCCTGACTTTCTCCACTGTCCTTTTGTAAGGAACAGCTACTTTCCATTACCCTGCCCCATAAACAAATGAATTGCAATGGTGTAATGCAGAAATAGTACATCTCTCAGTTTTTACTGCATCCTGGGGTGGGAGTGGGGAGTATCAGCTCCTTTAAGCAGGGGGAAATTGGATTTTGCATGAGCAATGCCACCTAAAACATCTTCACTTTTTTTTTTTTTTTAGTGGGAAGGTATTCTAGGTATATTTTGTTTCCCCAGGGAATTTTCTAGCCAACATCCCTGCTTGTGCAGATTTATGGTTTGAAGAACTTTCAAAAAGTGTAACCGTTTAAGCACTTGATGGAATGGGGAAACGTAACGACATGCAGGATTAAGAATCACCAAATCTGGTATCATATTTAATATTCGGACACATTAAATGGTGCTATAGGGAAAATGGTCAGGAACTGTTATCCATTTGAACTATTGAAGTAATAATGTGTCAGTGACAAATTGCTTAAATATAAGGGAAACTTTCTGAATGGTTAAGATGTGTACAACAGTGAAACAGCTTATTTATATTTATTTTTTATTTTTATTTGATTTATATGCCGCCCTTCTCCGGAGACTCAGGGCAGCTTACAATGTGTTAAGCAATAGCCTTCATACTTTTGTATATTTATACAAAGTCAGCTTATTGCCCCCACAAACCTTATAGAGGTTTGGGGTTCTTAATTTTAAAAGTCTTTAAAAAAAAAAGCTTGGCACCCATGTCTTCTGGATGGTTTAACAGGTTCGCTTGCACATTGCAGAGGGTTGGTCTAGATGGCCCTTGTGGTTCCCTTCAGACCCTCGGTACTATAATAGTGTGAAATACTGCTTCTTAACTACAACATTATTTTTTCTCTGTGGTTTTTTTTTTTTTTTGCAGGGGGAAGGAAAAAAAAGAACAATTGAAATTTTACTTACTTTTGTTCGTTTTCCAAATTCTGTGCATGGACCAAAATTTCATTAATTAAACATCACCACAAATCCCCTTTTAAGAAGTCAAACACCAAACTATTTTGTCTACAACTCCTTTTTTTTTTTTTCTCCCCACACGCCAGCACTTTGGTAAAAGCAAGGATTCTGAAGCTGCTTGATAAGACAATGTGGAATTATTATCTCTTGGCCAGTTTTTCCACATTAATCTCAGCAGGCTTCCTTTGCAAATCCATTTTTCATTTCACACTGATTGTTCCTGTCATTCTTTTGACAAAGTTTCTTTAACTAATGGACAAGAAAGTAAAGATTCCTGTTCGTGTTTATGTCTGCCTTGTCAGGTTCTCTGAAAACCGTGCTTACCTTTAACCTTTTCTTTGGCTTTCTCAAATGCAGATTATACACTTAGAAATTTCAGTATGTTGCCCTTTTGCACTTGAATGTTTAAGCATTCTAAACCCAACCTTTGAAATAGATGTTAAGTAGGAAATTACCAGTAACATCTTTTGAAAACTTAAAATAGATTCACTGCAAAATAGCCAACTGATCTCAGAGGATCTATTGTGGCATACTCCCTCCCTCCCTTCCTTCCTTCCTTCCTTCCTTCCTTCCTTCCTTCCTTCCTTCCTTCCTTCCTTCCCATTCATTCATTCATTCATTCATTCTCTCTGAATTGTTTCTAAACATTTTGGCTAGCGGAGGGTTGCATAATAACTAAAAAAAAATATGTCTTTTTAAAAATAAAAGGATTTTTTCTGCTTGAAACAGTAATGCACAAAATGAAGCGTTGAAATTAATTTTATTGCTGACTGCCAGAGGTGTCCAGGAGTCAGGGTGGGCAGTAATAAAAGCAGCATTGTTGCATAAACTTTACGCCTTGTACTTTGGTTATGACTGTCTACACAGACCGAAGAGGCAGAATTTACACTGTAATGCTGCTTTCAACCAGTCATAAAAGGCTTGAATCCTGCAGATGCTTTTGATGGCTGCCTTTTCATTTTCCCCTCCATGCCATGCTGTGTGGTTTTGTGAGGAGAAATCAAAATGGCCTCCAGGAGTCAGCTAGTTTGCACATGGATTTTTGTGCAATTAATTTGATTTGAGGTTTGAGTTCTATTAATTTTCCACCTTCCGTCCCAATAATTATATTTAATTTAACAAGGATGCATTCTAGTTATTTCTTTTTCTTTGAAATACTGTACTACTATAAATGCTTGATTTCTTTAAAAAAGGCAGTTTTTTCTATATGGTGTCAAAATAATTCATAAATATGTAACAGTAGCGATCTTACAAGTGAACAACAAAGAGTACACCTTATATTAAATAGAATTAAATTATAGTATATCTTAAAAACTAAATAACATGTCATTATTTGTCACAGCCATTTCATTAAAATGAAGGTATCTGGTTGGAGATGATATACAAACTAGAATCTATGCACTTTTCAACTTGAAAGAATATCAGATGTAATTTCCTGACCAAACTATTACTATTTGATATTGGAGATTAAAACTTCATTTCACTTCTAATATTTAATAAAGTATTTAATAATAAAGCATTTTAAATATTTAATAAAAATAAAAATAATAAATTTAAATATTTAATCATATTCAAGTTCAACAAACTTGAGGAACTTGGAGACATCGCTTTTGTGCAAATGTTCTCTATGGTATGGTGAAATTTAAGACTCAATGAGACCAAAATACACATAGTACTCCTGCCAGAAATGCCTTTCCTTGATTTTTTAAAAATTGGCTTCTGAATTTTTATTTTTTTGTAAAAATGTGGTTCTGCTCAATGTGATTAAAGTAGAATTTCACATGTCAAGTGCTGTTTTATAGCACTCTCATTACACACCATTGGCTATTGTTGAATTGAATTACGCTTTTATTTTATCTTTCAGTGTCATCCCTTTTTTGAAAAATATCTGAGTGCCGACATAGAAGTCGTGCAATTTCTACTAAGATAGTGTCAATATATTAGAACAGTGAGGAGAACATTTGAGGTGGTAATTCACACATGCTAACAGTAGCTGCTATTAAGGCCAATTTTTTGTATTATACACCCTGCTAAATTTTTAAAAAGGCCTTAAGCAAGCAGTATGCATTCCCACTTCCTTCTGCCATAAGAAAATAAACACCCTCACTTACAGAAAATAATTGCTGTTATTACACTTATAATACAATATTGTATTGTATTTAATTGTATATTAAAATATTTGAAATAGCTAAGATATTATATCTATTAAACATAGTTACCAAATATATTTTACATTACAAAGAGTACTAAAAAAAAAGAAGAAACATGATTTTGTTCAGTCTGATTATAATACATTAGTGCAGAACATTAGGAACATGAATAATATTTAAAGTTTTGACATAAAAACAAAACATCAGGTAAATAAAGTGGCTGTTATTCCTTGAAATTGGAAAATGCATAGATTCTAGTTTACACAGAATCTCCAAGAAGGACCCTTCATTTTAATGGCTGGCTGTGACAAATAATCAGTTGTCATTTGGATTCATAAAGGGGATCAACCTATTCTCCAAAGCACCTGAAGGCAGAACACAAAGCAATGGATGGAAACTAATGAATGAGAGAACCAACCTAGAAATAAGGAGATATTTCCTGACAGTTAGAACAATTTATCAGTGGAACTACTTGCCTCCAGAAACTGTGAGTGCTCCATTACTGGAGGTTTTTAAAAAGAGATTTGACAACCATTTTTCTGAAATAGTATAGGATCTCCTGCTTGAACTAGGAGCTAGACGACCAAGGACCCTTCCAAATTTGTTATTCTGTTACTCTGATTTTAAGACATACTGCAATTTAATTCTTAATTTGAAAACTGTAATTGCAATTTGAATTACATATATTATGTGCATTAGCAGGTTTAATTGTTAACTTTGATAAATGATGTGTTATGTTAATTGTTAATAAAGAATCACAAACATCTTCAAGAAGTATTGCAGTCTATCAGTCAAGGTGGATTTAGATATGTAAGAGTAATTAACATTAAGGATTGGGAACAATTAAAGAAATGTAATTGTGTTCTGTGCAAGATTAGAATGGAGCTTAACTTGTGACAATAGTGTTTATCATTATTTGGTAGAACAGCTATATTTCAAGGAATCATTCTATTTTTGTTGCAAATGTTGACAATTCATTTGCATGCTATTTGGTTTCATACCAGACAAATACTTTTTCTCTGTTAGACAGAAAAGTATATAAAAAAAACTAAGATTAGGCAATTACACTATGGTAGACATTTTGGCACATCAAATCTGAAACTTCATTTGAATATATTTCAACTACTCCCATTTAGTTATATAACTAGGACGTCAAAAAATACTTCAAGGGGAGAAATTGAGATAGTGTTGGTCTTCCTATTTTGTTAAGATCAGCACCTTTCCTTCCTGCCTTTCAGAAATTAGTACTAGTACCTCAGTTCCATATTAAAATGCACTTTAGAGAGCTGAAAAAAATATGCAAACCATCTTCAGCTCCTATTCTTTCTTCTCCATCATTATTTAGTCATCTTTTTAAGCACAAAGATACATTTGTTCAGCATAAGGAATGACATGGCAAAAGATGGCTACAGCAAAAAAAAAATTCAAAAAGAGTGGTTGCAAATTTCAGCTTGGTTTAACCTGAGTGGTTCAAATCACACCTTACTTAATCTATTTTCTATACTTTTTTAGAAGTCTTCTTTTAAAGTTCTAAAGATCTATACTTTTCTATACTTCTCCAAAAGACCTCAGAGTAGTTTACAATGAGTAAATGCAATCTTAATTAAAATTAACGATCAACAATAAATAAAACAGTATGATCAAAGTTATTTTTTTAAAAGAAAAGCAATCTAAAAACCTATGTTAAAAAAGGTTTGTATTAGTTGTTATCCTTTACATTGCTGTTGAATGCAGGTATTTTCTTCAGCTGCTATTTTAAAGCAATTAATGCAGACACTACATTTCTATTTCTCCTTGAGAGAAGTCTGTAATCAGGGCCTTGTTGAGAAAATCTTTGTCATACTTGCTCTACTATGAACTTAATCAACCATAAGGCCTCCCCAGCTGACTTGAATGAATGGTGGCATAGCCTTGGAGCAGTTGATAATTTATGTATTGTCCATGCAGTGTTTATACATCATTATCAATAAGGTAAAATTTTCATAGTACAAACAAGTGATTCAGTTGGGTTTTCTGAACCCAACTATACATTCTTATTTCTGTTTCAGAGGGTAGTACCTATTCTGCACCAATTATGGCAATAGTATTGCCTTCAAGTATAATCCTATATAGGATACATTGCAATAATCCAATCAGGAGGTTAAGAAAACAAGAAGACTAACCATAGTTAACCATAGTTAAAAAGCAGTGCCTCCCCTACCTCATTTAAGAGCTATAGCATTCCATCTAATATTCTCCAATATTTAGATGAAGCGCTTCTGATACTCTGATAGATTAGTTGGATTGTTTTTAAATTATTTCAGGAAGTCTTTGAAACTGATCATAGAAATAATGCACATTACATTTTGCTAAATTTATACTATATCAATTATGATTTTTCGTAATTGTGATAATGGGGTTCTAAGCAAATTGATACATATGAATGTCCTTGGTGGCAATGCCTAATTGGTCCCTTTTGATTAATTTAAAAACCACTGGAGAAATTACCAAACAATTCTTCACAATGAATCTTGTAGTTGGCTTATACTTCAAATTTCCTAAGGCAGAGAAATTAATTCAACTAAAAATGATAAATTTGATTCCTATTGTTAGTCTCTAGGCATATTATTGCAAAACGCAGGGAAACTTAAAGACAATGGTGGTATTAAGCCAGTTTGGACTGGTTCGGGCGAATCGGTAGTAGCGACCTGCGGGTGGGGGTGGGCCCCCCCGCCCACCCGTGCTATGCCATCCTATTTAGCCATGTTTTCTAAGCTGCGTGCATGTGTGCAAAGCACCCTCACTCGCTCACTCCTATTTTCGGTGCGCAGTGAACCAGTGGTAAACTTATGTGAAACCCATCTCTGCTTAAACTACTTCTTTCCCTGGACCAGTGGTATTTAAAAGTGAGTGATAATGCTTTGGCTAAAAAACTAAAATAACAACTGATTTGAAAAATCATCCCAGTGAAGTTTATATTTACTCCAATCTCTTTAACATTGATTTGGCTATATCAGCTATGTTTTGCTTAATAATTTACCTTCATTTTGTTTAGAAACTAGTTATATTTCTATTTCCTGCTGCAATAACCCAATTTCAGATAGAGAATAGAATAGAATAGAATAGAATAGAATTTTTTATTGGCCAAGTGAGATTGGACACACAAGGAGTATGTCTTGGTGCATACGCTTTCAGTGTACATAAAAGAAAAGATAGGTTCATCAAGAATCATAAGGTACAACACTTAATGATAGCCATAGGGTACAAATAAGCAACCAGGAAACAATATCAATATAAATCGTAAGGATACAAGCAACAAAATTACAGTCATAAGTGGAAGAAGATGGGTGGTGGGAACGATGAGAAGATTAATAGTAGTGCAGAAGGACTCTATCTGGCAATAAGAATATAAAGGCTCGGCTGGATCAGGCCTAAGGCCATTTTAATCCAAAATTCTGTACTAGGCAATAGTTTATCCAGATCAGATGTACTCAGGGACCTCACAATTCAGACCTGAGAGCAATAGTATCTTCATATTGTGTAGCTACTTCTGGAGATAACCTGAATCCAGACTATTTTTGTTATTTTATTGTTTGTACTTTCCCTTTATTCTTCTCCCTTTACTGGCCATTTTGTTGGGGAATATGTCACAGAACCTAGTTTTCTAAACCTAGTAATTTTAAATCATGTAGTAAAGGTAGAAGAAGGTAGAAGTTATTGAAGGGAGCAACAAGGATAAATTGCAAGATTTTCTCGAACTGGAATTGTACTGAGAGAGTAAATAAATAGAAATTTAATAATAAAGGCCATCCCAGCAATGAAAGTTTCCCAGCAATGAAAGAGAAGAATCAGAAGTTTCATGGCACTAGGCCAAGATATGTTGGCATTAATTTGGGATGAGCAAGAAACTGCAGTGAGATTAAAAAAATGGAAGAAAAATGAAGAGGAGCTAGAGAGAATCAAAAAGAAAAAATGTTGAATGCTTATATTATTCTCCTGTGTGTCTCTTTGCTTCTTGCCTCACCTCCTGTAAAGCTGGCATGAAAAATAAACGATGTACAATGTTATGTGGCCAGTTAGATTGTAGTGTTGTCTCTACAGATGCATGAGATTACCATGCTTCAATTTATTGCAAGTAATTATCCTTATCCTATTTTATCCTATTAATTTATTTTCATCGTTCTTCAAAAAGAAATTAAATACAGGAACCTAGGAAATGTCACCTAGTTGCCTCATCATTCAAAAATTAGTTTCTTCTACCACATTCTAATTAATAGTTTCTTCTATTAGTTATTTCTACCACGTTCCATTGAATGAAGTGAAGGAAGCCTCTTCTTCTGACTAAACTCTTAAAATATATGTGTCTTCTGACTCCACAAATGTGTAATGGAAAAAGCCATGGAGTTTTTAACACAGACATTTACGTTAAGATATGCATTTACGAGAGGGACCAATTCATGGGAGTTGAGTTGTTTTGTGGCTTGGTCCTATGACATTCGGAAGAGTGTTTTTTGAAGCTGGAGAGCAGCATTAGGAACAAATCACTGCCCTTCAAATTTCACTTCTGGGCTTTCCTGAACATGGGATTGATTTAATCTAGCAGGGATTTCTCATGTTCGAGACTTTTATTGAGTCTAAATTGGGAAAATGGGAAAATCAGGGTGTTCTTTCAGGAGTTCTTCTGCATTTCAGTTCTTGTCATTATTCAACCAGCTTGTGGTATATAAATAATGACAGCTGCTCTACTGAGTGTTGAACAAGTTAATTAAAATGTGGGCTCTACTGGCCTTCAACAAAAGCAATAAAAAGCTTTAGTTGGCAGTCTTGCTTCTTATTCTGGATGGATCTCTGGGATCTCATTTTTCACACCAATTGCTAAGCAATAGTCTTTCTCTCTAATTGAACTTTTATAACACTTTAATGCTTGAACTTTTCACCTGGATTTTTCATTATGTCCTCAAACTGTAAGAACAGCATTTGGAATAAGCAGTCTTTGAATGTCATCTTGTCCTGGCAAAGTTCACAGATGGAGTGTAATAATTCTGTTTTTAATTTTCATACTTCCAGATAGATAGATAGATAGATAGATAGATAGATAGATAGATAGATACAGTGGTACATCAGTACTCGTTGTTAATTGGTTCCAGGACGTGTGATGAGTACCAAAAATAAAGAGTACCACACAAATTTTTCGCATAAGGAATAATGGAGTGAGTAAAAGACAGCTGACACTGATAAATTCTTAGTTGTGCATTGAAGTCTAAAGCAGTTTAGACATTAATGGCTGTGTGTTGCATTATTTTGAGGGGACAGCACATTTACACTGTTATACAACCTGTAAACTCACTACTTTACATTGTAGCCAAGTGTCATTTCTTCAGTGTTATCACATGAAAAGATATACTTACATATTTACAAAATGTGAGAGGGGTGTACTCACTTCTGTGACATTCTCTCTCTCTCTCTCTCTCTCTCTCTCTCTCTGTGTGTGTGTGTGTGTGTGTGTGTGTATAGGGTATATATCATTAAGACTCCTTTTTTGTTATCTCAAGAAACCTTTGATAATGTTTTTGTTCAATAGATCACCTTTAAATAAACATTTCGTAAACATTAAGCATGACAATAACAGCAGAAACATGATGTGACTGCTTTATTGCCAAGTTGTTTTGCTGTGTCATGCATAAATAACCAGTGAAAGGCTTATATTTATTGGTAATGTATTGATACGCTCTAAAGAAGGTAGAGAATTGTCACATCATGGTTGACCTCATCTGACCCTTCCACAGATGTTGTTTACAGATGTTAACATATTTCTTCCCTGCTAATGTTGTAGCTACATACCAATAGTAGTGTATTTTAGTCCTGCCTTAGCCACAAAAGTCCTCTGGGTGACCTTAAACCAGTCACTCTGAGTCAGGAGTGAAATCCAGCAGGTTCTGACAGGTTCTGGAGAACAGTAGCAGAAATTTTGAGCAGTTCAGAGAACCGGCAAACACCACCTCTGGCTGGCCGCAGAATGGGGTGGGAATGGAGATTTTGCAATATCCTTCCCCCAGGAGTGGGGAGGGAATGGGGATTTTACAGTATCCTTCCCCTGGAGTGGGGTGGGAATGGAGATTTTGCAGTTCCCTGCCATGCCCACCAAGCCACGCCCACCAAGTCACACCATGGCCACCAAGCCATGCCCACAGAACCGGTAGTAAAAAAATTTGGATTTCACCACTGCTCTGAGTCCAACTGACATCACAAGGTGGTTGTTGTGGGGGAAAAGGGAAGAGGAAGGTGTATTAGATATTTTCACTGCTTTGAGTTATTTGTAAAAAATAAAGGCAGGATACAAATAAATAAATAAAAATTGAGTAGGTGAGATAGTGATTCATGTCTCTAGGGAGAATAAACATATCAAGATGATGGTCACTAACATGGAATTGAAGCTTTGCCTTTTAAATACATGACACACTCTGTACAATGTCCATTTATATAAATCTCTATTATGTTACCCTTCTACTCTTTTTCTAAATAATAATAAAAAAACCACCTGAAACATGGAGACTATTTCACTTCCTTAATGATTTGAGTTTTCCAACATTTCCAGAAGCTGCTATATAAATAAGAATTACTTTTCAAGCTATCTTTCTTCTCTCCTCATTGTAACCAATAATATACTGTATATACTATGAGTTTCAAATATCCTGAAATGGTCTTTCAGCAGTGATGGAGAACTTGGGTTCCTGCAAATGTTGATGAATTACAATTCCTAATAGCCCCAGCTATCTTTCCCAGGGGAAAGAAGTTGGAATCTGTAGTTCATCAATATCACCTAATTTATAATGTATCAAATAGGTGTATACCGTATATGTATGACTTTGCTTTTCTTCATCTTCATTTGTGGATATAAATGACACTTTCTTTGCTACAGCGTAGCAAAGAAAAACCCTTAATATACTGTTGAGTTAGTTATGTCTCATTAGTTTAGTCTCTTGAGGCGCAGCTTTGGAAAAAAAAAAAAACCTGACTACTTATGGTATATTTTGTAATTATTCTCTGAAAGTCACCTTGCAAATAAACAATCAAAACCACTATATTCACTGGGGATCTAAAGATGCTTTTTATATCTGTGTGAAGCACATTTACATCCCCCATTAGAATCCTTTAGTTATTTTAAGCTGACAATATATACTTTCAATACACTCTTTTTAGTCATAAAGTGCCTCGTTTAAAGGAAAGAAATCAGTAGTCTCAGCTTGCTATGTGTTTTCCTTCTCTAAATATCTCAATTTAAATGCAGATTTTGACTACCATGCCATCAACAGAGACTTGAGGGTATGGCATTCCCTGTAGAGGGAGTTAGTAGACAACAGGAGCAAGCTTTGGAAAGTGTTGTAGGAATGGGACAAATATGCCTTCTCTCTCTCCCTCCCTCTCCTTCCCCCGCACCTCCAGCAAGTTCTGATCAGTACAAAGGGAATGAAATTTCAGCGGCCTACAGAGATTAATTTTACAGAATTAAAGCAAAGTTCTCTGCCTCTGATTATGATTTTGTGAGAAGAAATAAAAATGGATTAAGCCTGTTGATGCGATGAAAGGGATTACCCTGTAATAGTAAGTGAGAGGCCTTTTCGTATGTACATGGTTGTTTGCTTGCTTTCTCTATTCTTGAATGGTTGTTCTTACTTTCTTTAAAAAGGAAAACCTTTACAAGATAAATGTCAAGTTTCGAGGTCATCTCAAATAAATTGCTTTTCAAACAAAGCCTTTGAAGAAAAACTCCTATTTATTAAGCACGGAATTCTAAACCCGACTACAATCGCATTGGCCATCTTCCAAGTCATTCTACCCCTAATCTACTCCAGCTCAAAGGAATTTCCCCCCTCCCAACCCATCTCCTAGGGGATATTATCTCCAGGGGAAATAAGTAGGTGAAAAGTCAAACGTCCCTTTCCAGACGCCTTCGCTTCTCCTTCTTATGTCAGCACTAGAGTAAATGCAGGTTGAAGTGCTGACAATAAATGCATGAATGTATATTTGTGTGCACATTGGAAAAGGCAACCCCCCCCCCAAAAAAACCCTTCTGGGATTCAATTTTTTTTACTACCGGTTCTGTGGGCATGGCTTGGTGGGTGTGGCTTGGCTTGGCTTGGCTTGGTGGGCGTGGCTTGGCTTGGCAGGCATGGCAGGGGATGGATACTGTAAAATCTCCATTTCCACCCCACTCCAGGGGAAGGATATTGTAAAATCTCCATTTCCACCCCACTCCAGGGGAAGGATACAGTAAAATCTCCATTTTCTCCCCACCCCAGTAACCTGCTTTCCAGTTCCATGTTCAGGGCAACAAAAGAAGACCCTGCTGATCATCTGGGACTCGGGAGGCAGCAAATAGATGGGGGCGGGGCCAGTCAGATGTGGTATTTGCTGGTTCTCCTAACTACTCAAAATTTCTGCTACCGGTTCTCCAGAACCGGTTAGAACCGGCTGAATACCACCTCTGCTTCTGTGCCTTTTGGATCAGCTTCATTCAATCCGATGGTCTCCGAATAAGCAAGTTGCAGCTACCAAAAAAGCCAATGCAGTCTTAGCCCTATCAACAGAGTATCAAGGTCACATGAAGTGCTTGTACGACGTTATACTGCACTAGTAAGGACACAGGTGGAATAATGCATCCAGTTTTGGTCATGATACAAAAAATATGTTGAGACTCTAGAAAGAGGGCAGAGAAGAATAACAATGATGGCAAGGGGACTGGAGGCTAAAGCATACAATGAATAGTTGCAGGAATTGGGTATGTCTAGTCTGAGGAAGAGAAGGAATGGGATGACATGATAGCAGTTTTCCAATAGTTGAGAGTCTGTCACAGAGAAGGGGGGGACAGGTTTCGACCTATTCTCCAAAGCACCTTAAGATAGAACAAAAAGTAACAGGCAGAAGCTTATCAAAGAGAGATCCAATCTATAATTAAGGAGAAATTGTCAGTGAGAATAACTAATCAATGAAACAGCTTGCCTCCAGAAAATGTGGGTGCTCCAACACTGGAGATTTTAAAGAAGAGATTGGACAGCTATTTATCTGGAATAGTATAGGGACTTCTGCTTGAGCAGGGGATTGGACTGGAAGACATCCAAAGTCCTTCCAACTCTGTTTCTCTCTTTCTATAAATATGGTGGGATAGTTCCTGTACTCCAGTTAATCCAGAAGATGGGAAATTCTAGGAGTTGGTTTTTTCCAACACATTGATTTGGGGAAAGCAGATTTGGGGGAATCCCTCTGTCAAGCATCTGAAATTCCTCAAAATACTATTTCAACATCAAAGAAAGATTCAGCATCAAAATCAGCATTCATACCAAACTCTGCTGTCCTACAGTAGAAAAAGAGGAAAGGGCAATGGACAGGGAGGTGCCTGTTGAATAACTGCATCAGATTCCAGTGAGTTGGGCAGTGAGTTAGGCAGATCTGCTCTTCTCATTGTCAGAAATATCCAAAGGATTGTTTCATACAAAAGATAAGTTGGGGTTCTCTGCAGGGAAAGGAATCCGCAAGAAATGGACATCCAAGGAGGTGAGACAGGCTTTCCCTGTTTCCTGCTGCTTGTTTCTTTTATGGTCTCCCTTTAGCCTCTAGGAAACAAAACAAAAAACGAAATCTTGATGCTGTATGAGAGAAGAATTGACTGGAAATTCTGGGAACTGCAGTACAAGAGCAACTGACGTGAATTTGTCAAGCTTCTCTTTTGCAGATCTCTTTCAATATGTGGAGAGTGTGCAGAAAAAAAACAATGGGGGACTGACGCATCAGATAACATCACTGCTACAGGGGAAAAATGCCTGCAAAGAGATGGAGTCACCATCATGGTGCACTGACTGTAAATTAAGCTTTCTCTCTAAGTTATCTTTTTGTTAGGGTTACATTTGTTTTTTTTTAGATCTCATCTTACTTTGACATTCAATGCTCCTAGCATCCTAGCTTTTGAGAGACAAAAGGTGGACTTTTAATAAACTGAAAGAAAGTGGAAGGTGAAATCTACTTACCTTCCCTACTGGTTCGGAAGTGTGTGTGCCGTGTGTGCACACTTGCTTTGCTCGCGCATGCGCCATCATTGGGTCTGATTTTTGACCCTCTGCACATGCGCAAAGCTGCCTGAGCATGCACAGAGAGTCAAAAATGGGTTACTTCCTGGTTCAAACCAGGAAGTAACAACGTGCAGGTGGGTGGGCGGAGCCTCGTGCTGCTACCAGTTCGCACAAGCCGGACAGAACCGGTAGGATTATTTTTTTATAAATAAATTTCATCACTGGTGTGTACATGTATATCTGAGAACACCAAGGCATGCATACGTCTTTTTGATACACTATACTGTATGCAGTTCTATAAGCCAAAAAAAAGATAATGTAAATCAAAATGTATCAGATTTTACAAAGTCATTAAGCTGATATCCAAT
Source organism: Pantherophis guttatus (assembly GCF_059756535.1). Taxonomy (NCBI): domain Eukaryota; kingdom Metazoa; phylum Chordata; class Lepidosauria; order Squamata; family Colubridae; genus Pantherophis; species Pantherophis guttatus. The sequence goes on along the minus strand of NC_142064.1, from coordinate 85,304,811 downwards.
TAATAGGCTTACACAATTAGTGGTTGGTAGTCTTGTCTGAAAGAATCTTTAATAGCTGTAAAAAATTATGACGGTTATAATTCTGGGGAAAAGACGGTCTAGGAAATGCTGTAATATATTAAAAGTAAAAGCATGAAATAGGAAGTTTAACTTTAGGGAATGTAGTTTAACTTGAGTATGGAGAGTATTATGATCAGGAATGCCTGCAGGGGAATAAAAAAAAATTCAAGATAGTGGCCACAATTGTTTGTTTATAGTGGCCATATTTGTTTGTTTATTTATTTATATCCCACCTTTATTATTTTGACAAATAACTCAAGGTGATGAACACACATCCTTCCTTTTATTTTCCCCAGAATAACCCTCTGAGGTGAGTTCAGCTGAGAGAAAACGACTGGCCCAAAGTCACCCAACTGACTTTCATACCTAAGGTAGGACTTCATCTCACAGTCTTCTGCTTTCTAGCCTGGTGCCTTCACCACTAGACCAAACTGGCTCTTTCATAGATTCAAGATTGTGATCAGGATTTCAAATGACTTTATAACCAACGTGAGTCCCAAAGGTGTTTTTCAAGAGGCAACTGAACTTTCTTTGTTTTTCTTTGAAGACGTTTAGCTTCTCATCCAAGAAGCTTCTTCAGTTCTGACAGTCATTCAACTCCTATACAGGTGACTCCAGGTGGCTTACAACACTAAAAATCCACAACATAAAAAAACCCGGTATAACTCCATCCCACCCCAACGGCAGCAGCAACACAATCACTGGCAGCTTTTGGAAGGGTTCATTACTTTTTATGAACGTGTGCTTAGTTTTAATTTCAGGCAGGATTTGGTCATGTGACCCACTTAACAGCTGCAATGATTTAGGACTATAACTTTGGGCTTAATTACAGTTGTAATTCGAGGATTACCTGTATTGTAGGAGCATTCTTTTTCAGAAATGTCTTAATGAATACTAGAGAGGCCCTGTGTTTACACTTTTATGAAGTCTGAAAACTTACGTCAATCTCACATTCCAGCTGTATGCATGCACTTTTATGTACCAACTTCAGCCAATGAGAGGGTATCACGAGAGACCTGCCAACACATTACACCTGCACACCTGCACAAATTAAATGAATTGTGCCAAAAATATCATACAGGTCTGCATTCAAACCCACCACGCAAAGTAAACATGTGAATTTTGGAACAAATGCTGCCTTTTCCACAGCCTAAAACAAAAGGAAACAAAGCAGAAATTCTGATATAGTAGTTCGTCATATAATACGTGTGGAAAACTTTCTGGAGTGTAATAACTGGGAAATGAAATAAAATATTAAGAACCTTAGGAACATTCACCATCTTCCCTCATGCAAATACTTTTTGGTGTTTTTCTGCTTCAGTGAACCAGCTGGAATGTAACAGCAAAAATATTTTAGAAATGTAGGCCTCTAGAGAAGTATCACAAAGGAACGGGAGGATATTCTCAAGGGATACACAGAAGGTTATTAAAATTTAAGCTAATTAACATATTTAATTGAATCTAGAATGAGCCTAATCTCAAGGTAATATTGTCGAAAAGGAATTCAATGATATTCTCCATAAAGAAATAATCAATCAGTACAAAAATGGATTCTTTCAAATAAATATATGAAGCTGGCAGAAAGTCACGATGGTGTTTAGAAACAGTCAGAAAACATTCTTAGATAGAGCAGACAGGCCCTGTTGGATTTCCTGATCTTTAACACATTGTTTAAATGTATTGAGTGCACGCTCCTAGTCCTTCAGTAAGAATCAATGGTGGGTTTCAAATTTTTTTACTACCAGTTCTGTGGGCGTGGCATGATGGGCATGGCTTGGTGGGCGTGGCATGGTTTGGTGGGCGTGGCAGGGGAAGGATACTGTAAAATCTCCATTTCCTCCCCATCAGCTGGGACTTGGGAGGCAGAGAATAGATGGGGGCGGGGCCAGTCAGAATTTTTACAACCGGTTCTCCGAACTACACAAAATTTCCGCTACCGGTTCTCCAGAACTGGTCAGAACCTACTGAAGCCCACCTCTGGTAAGAACATCTCCTTGGAGTGGTCGAGATGTTGGAGTTTTTGTGAATAGTTCTAATCTACATTCAGTGGTGGGATTCTGCCAGTTCTAGGGGGTTCGGCCGAACTCTTTGTTAAATTGCTGGCTCACCCTGCCCCTTGCCCCGCCCCTCCGCACTACTATTTATTCCAATAAATGGGGCAAGTGAGCCAGCAATTTAACAAATGGTTCATGTTTTTTTGTAATTTATTGGCCCCGCAGCACACTGAACCGTTTGTTAAATTGCTGGCTCGCCCGCCCCTCGCCCCGCCCCGCCTCCCATCCACGCGGCGCCAGCCTACCCTAACCAGGGGTAGGCAATTGTGGCTCTTTTACAACCTGTGGACTTCAACTTCCAGAATTCCTGAGACAGTTTGGCTGTCTCAGGAATTCTGGGAGTTGAAGGCCACAGGTTCTAAAAGAGCCACAATTGCCCACCCCTTCCCTAGCCTGAGTTCCGCTGCCTGGGATCCACGTGGGCTGCCACATGGTTCCCCACCGGCTCCGGATGCAAGAGAGCAGGATGGAGAAAGCAGCTTCCACGCCTTCACTCACCCTCACTCTCTGCTCTGTTGGATCGCCGGCCGTTCGCTTACCCCACCCACTCCCAATCTATTGCTGCCTCCGGAGTCCCAGCTGATGTCTAGAGGAAAAAAAACTTCAAATTCTTGCCGCGGGGCTTCAAAGGGCCACCCTATATCCAGTGGTGCAGCTGAACCTTTTGTTAAGGGGCCCTGCCCCTCCGCACCACTATTTATTGCCAATAAATAGTGGTGGGCGAGGGGCGGGCGAGCCAGCAATTTAACAAATGGTTCGGTGTTTTTTTGTAATTTTATTGGCCCACGGAGCTTCAGCATAGGCTAATTAGCCCCTTGATTCTATTGGCCTCCCGACTCTCAGCTGATTTGTCTCAGCTGTTTTGCTCAGGGCTCTGCTGCTTCCTTGCAAAGAGTCCTGGAGCAGATTTTTTTCCCCTAGCTCTGCTGAAACACGAAACTGAAACTGCTTTGCTGTTGCTGCAACGTTGGAAAATTAGGCAGGCAGAATTCTTTTCTTTTTCCTCACCAAAAAAGGTAGGTGCAAACAATGGGAAATTTAGGGAAAAAGAGGAGAGTTCAAGATTTTAAAACACAAAAGAAAAAAAGCTCTATTTAACTAGGGAATTGTAATAATTGAGATACTATTAATTGTATATTTCTGAAAGCAGAAATGGTTAAGTTGTGGTTTGGAGGAATATAAGGGGGAAATTATTTGGTTTATTATTATTGGTAAATATAATTAATTGATTTGTAAGAAATTAGATTGCATGGAAATAATTGGAATATTCATGTTCATATTTAATAATATAGAAAAAAGGTAGTTATATAACTAATTGATTTATATTAAAATGTTGAATTTATATTAAACAACTAATATTACATAATTAACCAATGTGAGGATGGATATAAAAATAGATGACAATGGGAAGGGGTATAATATAGAATAGAAGGGAAAAATTGAATTTGATTAAGATTAGAGATGAGGATGAAGGGTAATATTGGTTTTTTACAAAAATAGATGAGGAATAAATATGGCAAAAAGGAAATATAGAAATTGTAAATTTAATTGAAATGACTAAACACTGTTTAAATTTGTGAACTGGCCAAATACTCTGTTCAAAGAAAATACATTGTATGTTTGTATGTGTGTTTCTGATTATTGTTATTTATTCATATTTGTTCTCTTTTATTCTTTAAAGTTTAACAATTCATTCTTTATCTTAATATCTTTATATTTGTTTGGGGTTGGCTTTCTTCCTTTTTTTATTGTACAGCAATCTTTCTCCTCAAACCTACCACCTCTCTTTTCTTTCCTTCTTACTTTCTCTTCCTCCCCCTCTTCTTCTCCTCCCTACTTCCTCTTCCTTTCTCCTTCTCCTCCTCTCTTCCTCCCTCTCTTACCCTCACTCCTACTCTAATTTCCTTCCCTTCCTTCATCCCTCTCTATTGCTGTATCCTTTTATGCATATGGACTACTCAGAGGGCTGAAAAAGTTATTTCTGACTGGTCCTCCCACTTTTGACCAGTCCCCGAATTTACGACTGCCCTCACATTTTACGTTTTTGCCCTATCTTGTCACCATGGTGAAGAGAAGCAGTTGTGAAATGAGTGACATGGTTGTTAAGAATGCTACAATGGGCATAAATGATGACCAGTCATAAGTGCGAAGACCGGTCAAAAGTGCGAGGACCTGTCAGAAATCACTTTTTTCAGCCCTCTGGGTAGTCCTTTTGTGCATATGGACTACTCAGAGGGCTGAAAAAGTTATTTTTGACTGGTCCTCGCACTTTTGACCAGTCCTCGAACTTACGACTGTCCTCACATTTTACGTTTTTGCCCTATCTTGTCACCATGGTGAAGACAAGCAGTTGTGAAATGACATGGTTGTTAAGAAAGCTGCACGGGCATAAATGTGAGGATGGTCATAAGTGTGAGGACCGGTCAAAAGTGCGAGGCCCAGTCAGAAATGACTTTTTTCAGCCCTCTGAGTAGTCCCTATGCACATAGCCACGCCCACCCGGTCACATGATGAGCTAGCCACGCCTACACAGTCACGTGACCAGCTAGCCACGCCCACCCAGTCACACGATTGCCAAGCCACACCACCAACTAAGCCACGCCCACAGAACCTGTTGTTAAAAAAATTGAATCCCACCACTGTCTACATTGATTTATAATCCTCCATAAAGAAAGAACTGAAACCTATGGAAAAGAAGTGCAGCATTGAAAACACAGTGGGCTACCTGGAGTGTAGCCATTAGAAATTCAAATCCCAATTTATCAGCCAACATCAGAACCTCCCAGCTAAATTTTAGAAATCCTCAGGATATGCATTTTTAAAACAACAATGTCACTTTAAGCAGCCTGACTCATGATTATTGAAATTTGCTTCAATCCTCAGGGAGTCAATTAGTATGAACTACAATTTGAAACCCAAACATTTAATGTGCCATTTAATTTTCAGGACCACACAGAGCTCAACACACTAATTACCTCTGATCTACTTTAAATAAGTGAATTATTAATCACTAAACCATTCTCTTTCATAATTCTGTGTTATAACAAAAGCATTTAGTCTTGTTCTGTCTTGGGCTTGGTGTTTTTTTTGTTTTTGTTTTAACCTTCTTGCACTTCTGCCAAATGCACGCAGCTTCTCCTCTAAAAATCCCTCATCGATCAAAGCAATTAATAGTTGGAATTTGCTTCCTGAAACTGTATAGGGATTTGATTGATAATTAGATGGAGACTTTCCTTCTGTAAAACAGAGAACATCATCAAGCCAAGGCAACCACCCCAATGATGACCTTGAACTAAAGACCAAGGAAAATAATGAGATCATGATTTTTGAATTATGAGCCTGCTAGAACTCATGGAACTCCCTAGCTCGTTGAATTCAGTAGCATGAGCTTAGTTGGTGGTTGCTCAGTTTTAATAAAATAAAGGCTTAAGAGTCAATGCAATCTGCAAAGAAGCTTGTTCAAGCTTTCCAAGGTCACAGAACTTTTCTCAAAGACACTCCAGGATGGGAAGTTTTTTGAGCTTAGATGTTACATAGTGGGATGAACTTTTCCTTCAAATTGAAAATTCGTTTCTTCCTTCTTCCTCCTCTTCCACTGTTCCACCAACAATGCTACTTTAAGTTATGGAGGAAGCTCAAGTCCATGTCAAATAGTAAACCAACAGAATCCTCTGGATCTTAAAGACTAATCTCTGCTCAGGTTAGCCTACAATGACTGCTTCTTCTGTTCACTTTTTGAGAAAATTCATGCACAGAATAGACATTAAAAAAAAAAAGAACTAGTGTTTTTTTTCACACTAAGTCACTGAAAACTATTACCTGAAATTTACCTGAAATTAAAGATAGTTTAAGATTAGCTCTCTTCTAATATATGACCTTTTTATCCTTGGTGACTACAGCACCAATACTTCACCTGGCCAACTTCTATGTTACACTGATCTGTTTCTCAATTGCCTACCAATCTCAAATATTTCCTCCCATTCTCCAGTTTCCAGGTTCAATACTTGAAAATTAAAATCATATCATTATGTCACATAATTAATCATTTATTTATTACTAATTTGCTGGATGTTATTTCAAGCAATTTCCTTATTTTTTTTTAAAAAAATCTTGAATAAGTTTATTAACTCTATCAAACCTATTTAAAATAAACAAGATAAAACAGAATAATGAAGTACTAACAATAAAAGAACTCTATCATCATAATAGAGTGATAATCCAAAGGATATTCAGAGAGGGAGGGAGGGAGGGGGAGAGAGAAAGAGAGAGAGGGGGAGAGGGAGGGAGAGAGCGCTTAAGAGGACAGCTGAAATTTCAATGTAGCAGTTAAATGGAAGAAGTGAAATTCCATCAAGAAAGGCAAAATACTGCAATGAAGTAATGCATATAAGAAGGAAGGTCAGTGGTTCTCAACCATTTCTTCACCATGGATCCCCTTTAAATACCTTTTGTGGCCATGGGCCATGGCCACCAACCACCAAATCTTAATCCCAGTTTTAAATCATAATATTTCTTCAAGCCTAAGGGGTCCATAGACCCACGGGTTGAGAACCACTGGCATAGGTCACCTCTAACAAGAGATGTGGCACCCAAATCAATCAATCAATCACTCAATCAACCAACCAACCAACCAACCAACCAACCAACCAACCAACCAACCAACCAAATAAATAGATAAATGGATCTAGATTTTAGGATCATGGTCCTAAAATAAAAATAGTGCTACTAGCAAATTCTGTGGAATAGATAGTTCATAAGAAAATCCTGGAAAAATCAAACCTTTTCATTTGGTGTGTTCTCAGACCATCCTTAGGATTTGTTAAAAATATGTGTGAAAGCATAAAAAAAGAATAAAGACTTTTGCAGTCTGGGTTGCATCAAGATTGAGTGGATCAGGTGTCCCATATAGAAGCCTATCTTCTGTCTTTATGATCGAGTTTAAATCAGAACTTTTTCATTTCAAGGCGATGCTTTTTATGAAGCTGCTAAGGACAGATAATGATACCCAGGATTATGTTTTCACTAGATTAGAATTTTTCTACTTTTATACCAATTGACAGATTTCAACTTGGTGTATGGAAAATATTTTGGAAGCCATAGTTCTTCAGGGCAGGAATTCAGCATGGACAATGAGTGGCATGAAGGATGGTGGCTATTAAGTCATGGAAAAAGCTATAAGGAGAGTAGCAGAATTCAAACACAACAGATTGTAAGATGGAGCATCTGTCAAAACCATGCAAAGCAATCAATTCTTGATAATAGCATCAATTTTGGTGTTACAATAAAGATTCGTTCTTAGCTGCAGCAGCTTTATGGAAACTCTGTTTCCAATAATCCTCAAGTGATAGGATTATCATTCCATTCTGTGTTAATACTGTACATATAGACATCTTTCCAAATTGTTTTAAAGTAATGCTATAATCCAACATATGCCTGTTCCAAATAATGTCCCATTATTAAACAATAGGATTTATTCACACTGAACGTGTAGAGGACTACAGTCTGTGCATTAAGGTTAAAATCAGGTTTTGCATTTCCCTTTCTCCATTATGGGTAAGAAGAATCTTGTATTCAGTGCTACATTAAAAGAAGGCTGTGTATTAAATTATCAGCCATGCATAAACTGACACAAAATATTAAACATCATTTTTGCGTATTTTAGCAAGACAAATCTAACTTGTAATAGTATCTTATGTTGTAAAAATTTCTTTTATGTAACACACAATCAATCTAAAGATATGTTTCATCAGCAATATTTTTCTTTTTAGATGATTTTTTAAAAAAAATCCTGCCAAGGTATGAATAAGGGTCAGGGACCATGGCCCTGGCTCTTTAAAAGAAAATGACTTGTTCTGTCATTATATTTCTGCATATCTTTTTGAAAACAAACCAATGAGATTATATCACAGCTCTGCTAGCTATTTTTTCCCCCTTCACTGAAAATTGTTAGATTGAGAAGAGTTGAAGTTTAGCCTAATTAATGGCTATTCCCTTGCCTATTAAAAATACAAATTGAAATAAAGCAGAAAGTACTTAAAGTTCTGTTATAAAAGAAGGAACGTATGCCCAGTAATTATTTCAAGATTATCAGAGAATCTGGAGCTCTCCAGCTGCCACCGTTAATGGTGCTGTGGAAACATGGTGCCTTAATATCTCTATATCTCTCTATATATATCTATATGTATATATATATTCTTATATATATATCTATATCTATATATATATTTCTGAAGCTTCTGAAGTAAACGTGACCATCTTGTAAAATGCCAGATTTCAATTCTGTGCAAGCTGTGTGTGATTTAATTCTAAACTCTTGAGAGTAGAATCAAGGAGATGCTGAGAGAGATTTTGTTGAAATAACAAAAGCTACATCTACAATGACACCCGTCACAAAGAGCAGGGAAGTCACTAACCCTATCCAGTCTAACCAAATAAAGAAGTGCCTTCACATCTGTCTCTAGTCACAATATGCCAGACTGTCACCCTTCAACAGAGAATTTGTCAGTGCAATGATTTTTAATAACCTTTAGTCAGGACTACAAGGACTGAAGTGGGCACAGAATGAAATAAATGAGGTGTATATAACAGGATCACAGAAATGCTGACTGTGACAATGAGGTTATAATAACACAGGATGGGTCTCAGAACTATAAAATATCTGTGTGCATGTCTTCCCACTCTTTTTGAAATCTGGCTGACAAATAGACTTTATAGGAGGCTTAAGAGCTAAAATTGAAAACGGTTCCGAGGAAATGTCTCACCTCAATGGGATTGGCTTGTCCCACTTACTCCAGCACTTACTCCACTTACTCCAGCAGAAGGGACATGCTATGGACCCCATTAAGTCCATTTTGACTGGCAGAATTTAGGAGAAGAGACTTTTCTGTGGTGCCTCCCATCTTTTGGAACATCTTGCTGTTGAATGTAAGATCCACCTTCAGTTCATCCACTTTAGGATGAACAACCTTCAAATGATGTGGGAATATGAACGGATTTCCAGAAAAATTGCATACTACAGGAACCATTTGCACTTCAGTTTGAGATGCAGACAACACAGATTCATCCCCAACAGTCTGTGCCTTCTTCAATAGTGAAGGGACACGGGGCAGAAAAACATATTGGAACCAAGAAGGCTCCACACACATTTGCACTGGTGACCCTGAGTACACAAAGTGGCCTCAATGACACCCTTTGTGTACACCCTGAGTACACAAAGTGGCCTCAATGACTTTCTAAAACAGGGATGTCAAACTCGATTTCATTGAGGGCCGTGTCAGGGTTGTGTTTGACTTTGGGGGGCTGGGCTGGGCGTGGCCAGGGTAGGTGTGGCCAACTCAATGGAACTCGTGTCGGGGGCACCTGTGGTGGCCCGAGTGCTCTGCCAACAAAAACAGGCTCCCGAGCTCCGTTTTCACTAGCAGAGTTACCAGAGGCTGGTCCTTCCCTGTTTCCAGGGTGGCCCTGTGGGCCAGATCTAAGTACCCTGTGGGATGGATCTGGCCTGTGGGTCTTGAGTTTGACACCCCTGCTCTAAAAGAATGCAAATGACCAGCTGTCTGCAAGGAATATAAATCCTTCCATTCCCCACCATCCAGTCAGGGCTGAAGAAGCTTCTTGGGTGAAAAGCGAAATGTCTTCAACACCCCCCACCCCCAAGAAAGTCCAGTTGCCTCTTGAAAAAAAGCACCTTTGGAACATCCACCTTCAGTCTTTTGGCTTTCTGAAAGGGCCTTCAAACTTGGCTCTTTTGGTTGGCTTAGGGCCCAGATAAGGACTTTGTATGCTGGAGGTGGTTGATGGAGTAATGGAAAAGATCAGGGGTGAAATGCTCCCGGTTTGGACCGGATCGCCCGATCTGGTAGCGATGGAGGCGGGTGGTTCGGAGAACCGGTAGCAAAACTCCCTGCCCCCCCCATGCCCAGCTGAGCCGCACAATCATCAGAGGCTTTTTTTTTACTTTTAAAAGCATTTTTTCTACAACCTCTTCTGCGGAAAAAATGCTTTTAAAAGTAAAAAAAAAAAGCCTCTGATGATCGCATGGCTCAGCTGGGATCATCAAAGGCTTTTAAAAGAAAAAAACCCTTTTTTTCTTTTAAATGCCTCTGACGATCCCAGCTGAGTTGCCTGATCGTCAGAGGCTTTTTAAAAAAGCCTCTGACGATCAGGCAACTCAGCTGGGATCGTCAGAGCCTTTTGAAAGCAATTTTTTTTACAATCTCTTCACCGAAGAGGTTGTAGAAAAAATGGTTTTAAAAAGAATAAAAAAAAATTGGCCACGCCCACCCAGTCACATTACACCCCCCCCCGCCACCAAGCCACACCCACAGAACCTGTAGTAACAAATTTTAGATTTCACCACTGGAGAAGATCCTACCTACCTTCATGCCACTCATCCTTTTGGTTTTATCTAATCCTTGTTCATATTTATTTATTTATTAATTAAACCTCTCTCTCCAAAGGTATCATCTCCAGCATAAAATGCCCCCATCACGCCAGTGCATCTCTGCAAGTTCCATCACCAGATCTTGATTCTTCCATTTAGCACAGTTGTTCAACACTGAGAGATTTTGCAGAAACATTTGCTTGCCAGCCAGATTATCAGCAGCTTTGGCTGCTATCTGTAATACCGTTAGGGAGGCAAAAGAGGGATGCTTGCCAGTATTAAAGAAAGCACGCCAAGTGTGGCAGAACACAAGTGGTCCACGGGTAGAAGAATGGATTCATATTTCTTTAAGTTCCTGATTTGATTCTTATATAGTCCAAGGAACTGCCAATTGGTATTCTTCCATGTCCTCCTCAAAGAGGCTCAACCTGCCAAGTCTATGAGCTTATAGAAAACAATGAACGGAGGTTCATTCTTAGGAGAGGTTAAATTTGTGGATTAGCCCTGCCTGCCTTCCTGGCACACCAAAATCCAATGATCTAACAGTGCAAAGGTAAACTGGCCAAAGCTAGTCCCACAGACACCCTTCCGCATTTTCCCCAGAACGAAAAATCAGCTTGCAAAATCGCAGTGCAAACCATGCTAGCCTACAGAAGCTAATAGAAAAGTAATGCTTTACTTTTTAAAACACGTTTGAAATTTATATTTAAGTAAGAAAAGGATTTTTTTTAAAAAAACATTAAACGGGGGCATTTTCTGCACTGGGTCAACATTACTCTTCTATAGACCATTTGCTGGGCAATTTGAAGGCTCCTGTTGTACTGCCTTCTTCACCCTGTCTTTAAAGAAGTGCAGGAAGACTACTTCAACAAATTATTTCTGTTAAACTCTTGAGGTCATCCTGCAGAAAATGTGCAGAGGTCATCTCCTCCTGCCTGCTATTTTCATTCTGTTCTGATATATATATATATCCAGGGTTGAATCTTTTTTTTCCCCAATTGAGTTTCAGTCTTGAATTGAATGAATTGTAATGTGACTCAATTTCAAGGTCTCAAAATCCGGCTCATCATGCCACCTCGGATTCCAACATCTGTCATTCCCATGGAACCTTCATACAGTTCCATCCTTAAAGAGTTGTGTAAATTAATACCCCGAAATCAAAAGGCCTTTGGCTGAACAGTGCAAAATAGACCATAGCTTTAGGATGAGTCTGGACTGGAGGATGATTTTTTTAGGGTCTACCTTCTCTGTCTTTTTGTACAAATGCTCTCACTAAATCATTGACACAAATTTGTCTGTACAGTATAGGGCAGGGGTGAAATGCTACTGGTTTGCTCCGGTTCGGACGAACCAGTAGTAAAAAAAAGCTACCAGTTTGTCTGAACTGTTATTTCTGACGATCAGCTGTGCCGCACAGTTTATATTCACTAAAAAGCAGGAAATCCTGCTTTCTAGTGAAGCTAAATTGCGCGGCACAGCTGTTCCCCTTTGCTGTTCTACTTACCTATTGAAGTTTTCTTTTTCTGTACGAAGTGTGTGTTTGGCGTGTACTATGCATGCGCATGCAGAGCGCGTTTGGCATGCACTGTGCATGCGCGGGCAGCGAATTGGTGGTGATCCACGGAGGATTTCACCACCGTGTCAGGGGGTCTCCAAACTTGGCAATTTTAAGACTTGTGGACGTGTTGGCTGGCAAATTTTGGGAGTTGAAGTCCACAAGTCTTAAAGCTGCCAAGTTTAGAGACTCCTGGTATGCATGTGTTGTGACCCAGGCCCAAGTAGGTAGTATTAGACGCAAACAGTTCCAAAACAAACAGACTTTATTAGAACAGCTGAGAATTAACTCATTCTCAGCGTAGTCCAAACTAAATCAAAACGAACTCTTCATAACTCTTCTTCAGTCTAATCACCAACCTTGGTATAATTAGGCAAACTGCCAAAGGCTTCTCTTGGCAAAAGTTCAGAAGCAGAAGACGCTGACAAGAGATTGTCAGATAAAATGTCTAACTCTTGTATTTATTCTGCACTCTATGGTTTAGCATGGGTTAAATCCCTTAAACCCATCCCATTCCCAACTCCGCCTTACCTTTGACTCCTCACTCCGGGTAGATAGGTCCTTGTCTGTAAAACTTCTCCCTCAGATTTAGATGAATACCTAGGAGATACAGAAGCAAGGTTATAGATGTATATGAATAGGTTAAGTTATATTCTCAAAAAGAAATAAATAAGTTATTTCTGTTATTGATGAAGTACTGAGAGTTATTGGGCTAGATCCTAGAAATTTAACAGAGATAAGTGCAGCAAGACAAGAGCGAGTCTATCAACGTTGTTTTCCGACAAAGAGCCCAAGAGCCGTTGCTGGTCTTTTAAGCCTTATGGGAGGGGCCAATCATCTCTTGCGTAGCTGCTCATGCCTTCTGGCAGCTCTTCTCATACGTGCACTAGGAACAGGCTCCTCCTGTTCCTCTGCTGTCAGCTCCGGAGTCCGCACCTCACTCCCCGATGGCCCTGGCCCCATCTCTGCCTCCGACGCAGAACCCTCATCCGGACCTTCCCCAGACTCCAGGACTGGCCCCTGTTCTTCCTCAGCCTCATCACTGTCTGACTCCGCTGTCAGCTCCACAGCCTGCTGGCGGACCACAACAGCATGATACATAAAACTGAAACACAATCTCTCCCATTCATGTGGAAAAGGAGATTCTTAAAAGTATTCATTATTGAAATATAATATTGTGGGGCGGAATGGAAATATGCCTGGAGAAAGAATGTTTAATTTTTTTTTCTGCCTCTACCCAGCATCAGCTCTCTAATTCCCAAGCCACATGGCCTCTATCAAAATTACGAGCGAAAGTTATACTGCTTTGGATTGAAATCCTGATCTGATGTGGATTTACAGCCCAGCAAATTCTTGGGAAAATTGACCAAACAATAGGTTCCTCTGTGGTTTACTACTTTACCTGAACAGTGGGGTTAAAGAAACTGGCTATAAAACACAAAGCAAATTAAAATGCTCTGCGAATGCTTCATAATTATAATCCTATTTATGTCAATGGTTCTACTGTACCACTTTCTGCTAGGTTTTATTACAATGTTATGGCTTATACTTTTCCTGTAATGGGAAGGAGCTTCATTGTACCCTGAATGGGTACAAATTAAAGCAATACCAATGAAACTACTGAATTAGCAGCCAGGTCAATTTCTGTATGTGAAATAAGGAAGGGCACAATCGTGTCCTTCACTTCAGGAAACAGAGAGCCTTGATTGATGGTAAAAATGTCCTTGTAAAGAAACAGCTTCTGGCTAACAGGACCCGACCCAACTCTATTCATTCTTCAGCAATGTCGTAAATGTGAAAAACAGCCCTAAGTCACTTTTTTCAGTGCTATTGTAGCTCTGAATGGTCATTAAATGAACGGTTGTAAGTTGAGGACTACCTGTATGCAGGAGTGGGCTTCAAAAATTTTAGCAAGGGATTCTCTGCCTGGTTGCTGGGTGGGCATGGCTATGGTGGGCATGGCCTAGTTGGCCTCTTGCACTATGACTGGGGGGGGGCGTTTTTGCCCTGCCTGGGCTTCAGAGGCTTTTTTTGAGCCTCTGGGAAGGCGAAAACGGCCTCCCCAGGCTCCGGAGGCCCTCTGGAGGCTGGTAACGGGCCTTTCCAAACTTCTGGTAGGCCCGTTTTTCGCCCTCCCCGAGCCTCCGTGTGCAACCTGCACTTACCTGCATCCAAAACGGGCTGCATGGGGATTCCTAGGAGGGACAGTGCGGGGTGGGGGTGGGGGCTGGCCAGGAGTGGTATTTGGGGGTTCTTCGAACTGCACAGACTCTTAGCTAGAGGTTCTCTCGAACCCCTGCGAACCCCAGCAGCCCACCCCTGCCTGTATGGTGGCAGCAAAAAGATACAGACAACTACCAGTAAGTCTCTTTGGTTTTCTGGATTTTTGCCCCCCAGGTAAAAATGCATAGAATGAATTAGAAGATTGAATAAAACCATACATAGGGAATTCATCCAGCATGGCCTTAAAGTTGGTAGATCCATCCTTCCCTAGAATAATACCATCATCCCCTCCCCTCCCCTCATTGGAAATTGAGGGCTATGGATGTTGACAGAATGTTGACAGAAGGCAAAAGTGAGTTCTCAAATAATCAGAGCTACAAGCTAAACTGAAATCACTTAACCTCCCCCCCACCCCCCATTGGGTGTTTATGCAGAGAACAGAGTGGGATTAAGCCACCGAAACCTGCATATCTAATTTCCCTATGAAACCTTCCAAAATGGCTTCCTCATCTTTCACATCCTGCAGTTATTGTCGGAGTATAGCTTTGCGAGTTCCTCAGTCAGCCTGGATGACTATCAAGGAAATTGCTTTTTGGAGGGATTACTTCCAAAGATTTTTACATGGCTTCTCATTTGTACCATATATGAATAAAATAGTGCATAACATTCTAAACAAATAAAAGATAATTGGCTGGCAGTATAGAAAGCGGTACTGTTTTTTTTTTCTTTTTTAAAAAGAGAAGTATCAAGGTTAAGTTTGTGCTGACATATTTCCACAGCTGTTCCAGAATATAAATGACTTCTTCACTATCCATGACTCATTATCCTGAGATGGAGAAATGTATAGGCTCTAGAGATTTGCCATGTATTTGTCAGATAAATATAAGATATTACTGTCATCCATCTGGGTTGGCAATACAAATCCCAGAACCCTTAGCCCACAGAGCTAATAACAGGGCAGACAGAAGTGCATGGTACTATAATTGGAGATGCATTTCTGGAGGGCAACAGACCAGTGAAAGCTGCTGAAGACCCATTTGAGTTAAATTGTTTTCCACTTGCTGTGGTGTTAAGTCCTCTAGCAAAGGCACAAATGCTTTCAGACAACTACATTGTCTGTTTATTTATAATGCCCAGGATACAAAGGAGGAGTGAGCTTAAGCAGAATCAGCATTGGGAAAGAATGTTTAAAGCTTATTTTTAATTCAAGATCGATCTTTGCATATTTGCAAACAAGGCTGATTTAAAGTCGTTCTGTCAGATTCAGGGTAACAGTGAAAGGAATAGAATTCTGGACAGGTTGGAACTGAGATTTTTGTTCATTACCTCGGACATATCACAGCTAGGTAAGGAATTATCCATCAGTTGGTAATAGCTTCCTTGTTGATTTAAATAGGAAATGAGAAAATGCTTTAGGTAGAGAAGTCCCCATTTTCTGTGTTTCAGCCCCACACATGCTAATATTCTACTTAATATATGGGCCAGTGGTGAAATCCAATTTTTTTTACTACCAGTTCTGTGGGCGTGGCTTGGTGGGCATGGTGTGGCTTGGGTGTGGCTTGGTGGGCATGGCTTGGTGGGCGTGGCAGGGGAAGGATACTGCAAAATTCCCATTCCCTCCCCACTCCTGGGAGAAGGATATTGCAAAATCTCCATTCCCACCCCAGTCTGGGGCCAGCCAGAGGTGGTATTTGCTGGTTCTCTGAACTACTCAAAATTTCCACTACCAGTTCTTCAGAACCTGTCAGAACCTGCTGGATTTCACCCCTGATATGAGCCAAACAAAAACTCATATCAAGATAAAGCAAATACAGATAGTCCTCGCTTATGATCACAACTGAGCCACAAATTCTGGTTGCTAAGTAGAAACATTTGTTAAGTGAATTTTGTCCCACTTTATGACATTTTTTGTCACAGTTGTTAAGTGAATTACTGCACTTGTTAAATTGGTATGCTGGTTGTTAAGTGAATGTGTCCTCCCCATCGACTTTGCTTGTCAGAAGGTTGCAAAAGGGGATCACATGACTCTGGGGCACTGCAGCCGTCATAAATATGAGTCAGTTGCCAAGCATCCGAATTTTTGATCATGTGATCGAGGGGATGCTGCAATGGTCGTGAGTATGAAAAACAGTCATAAGTCATTTTTTTCCAAGGCCGTTGTAACTTTGAACAGTCACTAAATAAACTGTTGTAAATCGAGGACTCCCTGTAGTTTCAACCTGTGAAATGATTTCGGTCAAAGCCACGCAGCCTCCTTGCCTCACTGCAGGACTAGCCCATTAAATGTTTCCAGAGGACATGTCCATTTGCCACTTACTGTACATTGTCTGCCTACTGCTGAAGCAGCTCAAGGATAGGAAATGGACAAATAGAATTCTGAAGAAAAAAAGGAAAAACTGTGACATAGTTGGATAACTATCTCCGACATTTGCCTTTTATGTTTATTATAATATTGCAAATTAATCCTGGTATACGAATTGCTAGAAAGCAGACTGAAAAGGAGGGAAGTACAGGAATCATTTGATATGCTGTAGTGATTGCAAAAGGATTGGCTTTCTCATTGCTTGCTTCATAGGATTGAGAGGGAGGGAGTGACTGGCCCAAGGTCAGAATAACAGACTTGGAAGGGACTTTGGAAGTCTTCTAGTCCAACTCCCTGCTCAGGCAGGAAACCAGTAGTGGGATTCAGCCGGTTTGGGCTCGTTCGGGTGAACCAGTTGTTAAATTGCTGACTGGTTCCGTCCCTCCCCTCCCCGCCCCTTCAAGGAGTCCTCATGCTCCCCATTTTGGCTCCCAGGAGGCTGCAGGGAGGTCCACTAGGCCCCAAACGGGACGAAGGGGAGTGCAGCATGCCCCCCCCCCCGCAGCCTGTTTTTGCTCCCAGGAGGCTGTAGGGAGGCCTATTAGGCCCAAAATGGGGTGCAGGGGGGGCAGCACCCCCCCTGCAGCCCATTTTTGCTCCCAAGGGGGTGCAGGAGGCCGAGTGCTGCCTGTCGCACTCCCTGGTCCTGCCCACCATGGCCACGCCCACCGATCCAGTCATTAAGGCAGAGAACCGGTTGTTATTTTATTTGAATCCCACCACTGCAGGAAACCCTATACTATTTGAAACAAATGGTTGTCCTATCTTTTCTTAGGTGGACCTCTCACCTCACAATCAGGAGGCTGTGGGTTTGATCCTAGGTAGAGGCAGATATTTCTCTCTCTGGGCACGTTGAAAATATATCTACTGAATATAACTCCGTATTGGTGACATGAAGGGCATCTGGCCAGTAAACACTCAGCTCTATTCAGTTGCCCAAATCCACCCTGCAAGGGATTATGGGGGTCGTTAAAAGGAGATGATGATGATGTCCCATCTCTTCTTAAAAACCTCCAGTGTTAGGGCATCCACAACTTCTGGAGGCAAGTCGTTCCATTGATTAATTGTTCTAACTGTCAGGAAATTTCTCTTTAGTTCTCGATTGCTTCTCTTCTTGATTAGTTTCCATCCATTGCTTCTTGTCCTGCCTTCAGGTCAGCCAGCTTGCTTTGTGCCTAAGGGTGGGACTAGAATTCCCAGTCTCCTAGTTTAGTCCAACTCATGGGTGCACAGCACACTCAACACTCCTAAATGGTACTCAAGACATTTCCAGTTTTAATAATTTGTATATTCAAATTTTTTGTATATTCAAATGGCTCAAAGTTCATGTGATTGATGAATTCTTAAAGGAAGGGGACATCATATGCAGTTTTCTGCCATTCAGTCCAACAGAATTCAGCTTGACAGCGTGCATCTTTTTCATCGGTATGGCCAGTTCTTTCTCCCTATTTTTTTGAAGGGCTTCTGTTGCCCATTAGTCATGCTTATTTTTCCATCGCAGGAATCCTGTGCCAACTTCCACTCAAGAGTTTTCCCACGGTGAGTGATTTCATGTACTCTCAGCACTGTTTCTGGAAAGGATAAAATTAATGTGGAAATTTTTATTCAATGAAATTTCACAGCCAGGGACTTTTTGGTGCCAGCTTGTGTTAATTGCTTCATTGTATAACTGTCCAAATTAGATAACTAGGGGACTTAGTTTTCTACCTCCCATATGAGCACATTCTGCATTACCATTTTTCATAAGTTCTGGAATCAGCAAACTGCCCATTAATTGTTTGAACTACCCCCAAAATATATATCTTTTAAAATTGTGTAGTTACTTGTTTTGTTTTAACTTCATTCAGTCAATAACTCTGATACACAAATATACACACACAGCGATAATATTATGCAAAAGGCTTAGGCCACCATTAGATTTGTTCTTGTAACAATGGTCCAATGACTATATTTATAATTATAACTCTGGTATTAGAATACAGTCTGAAAATACAGGAAATTTGTATGTAGTGCCAAAGATCACAGAATGTGACAGATTTAAAATCATACATGGCCACTTTCAAAGGGAAATCAACAAGCAAACAGGGTATCCAGGATGTGATATTCAACACCAAAAACTAATTATTTTTTATACCACTGATGGGTAACCTTTTCTGGACTGAGTGCCCAAAGTGTGCGAATGTGTGCATGCTCCCACAAATGCCAAAATGCAATGCATGCATGGCCCCTGTGCATGTGCGCCACCCCATGGATGCATGCACATCCCGGCACATGCACCGCCCTGCAGATGCATGGACGCCCCCCCACATGCCCCCCCATGCATGTGCATGCACCCCCTGCACGCATCCCACTCCCAGAGACCCGAAGACCAGCTGGCAGAGCTCAACTGGGGCAATGGCTCATATGCCAACAGAGAGGGTGCTGCATGCCACCTCTGGCACGCGTGCCATAGGTTCGCCATCATGGGCCTATGTCCATATATATATACAATCTCAATACAGGTAGTCCTCAACTTTTTTTTTTTTAAATTTGATTTATATGCCGCCCTTCTCCGGAGACTCAGGGTGGCTTACAATGCGTTAAGCAATAGCCTTCATACTTTTGTATATTTATACAAAGTCAGCTTATTGCCCCCACAATCTGGGTCCTCATTTAACCTACCTTAGAAAGGATGGAAGGCTGAGTCAACCTTGAGCCTGGTAAGATTCGAACCTGCAGAAATTGCAGGCAGCTGTGTTAATAACAGGGTGCATTAAACCACTGTACTACCAACTTACAACCACAACTGAGCCCAACATTTCTGTTGCTAAATGAAACATTTGTTTTGTGCAGGATAGGATTTTGACACTTGCCAGGCCCCATTCACCACCTTTCCAGCTGGCATACAGTCTCTGAGAGATGAACTTGGGGTGGAAACCTGTTGTGGCCCATCAGTGGCCTGTGCGGATTGTAGCTGATTCTGACAGCAAGGAGGCTGGTGTGGTGCTGCGCTAGTCAGACAGCTAGTCAGACAATGAAGAGGCTGGAGAAGATGTGGTGCCAGAGGCAGGGATTCAGCCAGGGCTTTCAGAACCTCCAGAAGCTCCTTTAAGTGAAGAGGACGAAAAGGAGGAGCCTCTTCTCAATGCACAGGTGCACAGAGCTGCCAAAAGGCAGGAGTGGCTCCTCAGGAGGAGGTCTCCTCGAGAGTAAGGCTTGGGGCTAATTGGCCACTCCCTTAGCCTATTTAAGGAGGAACGGCACCTGAAGCAATTTATAGGGAACAACTTTAGTTCACTCTCCTTCGTGTCTGGATTCTCTGCAAATTACTTCTGGGCTTTCTGCCAACCTTAGTAAGATTGTGATTACTTTATCTTTGGTTTTTTGTAGGCTGTTAAGAAAGTTTATTAACAGCCTTTGTTTTGAAAAAGACTGAGTTATTTTAGTAAATTAAGTTTTGTACAAACTTTGTGTGTGCTGTGTTCTTTGAGGTCCGTAGCTGGGGCAGAACAAAACCTCTGTACATTGTGAGGAGCTTCTGAGTCTTCACATTGGCAGCTCCATGTCCTGTTTTGGCCAGCTCACCATACTGGCAAGTTACTGATGACTGGCAAGGCATATGTGTTGATGGCATGGATTTTGTTCTTCCCATTGAGCTGCCTCTTCAGGACCTAACTTATTCTTTTTTTTTTTTTTTTATTGAAAAAGTTTTCAAATACAGATTTTTCCCCCTTTTTCCCCCCCCCTCTCCCTCCCCCTCCCTATCCCCCCTCCCCACCCCACCCATCCCCCCCGTGACTTCTTCATAACAAAAAAAAACCTAATTCATAACAGATTACTTACTCCCTCCTCTAGATATTGACCTTTACTTACTAAAAATATTATTAATATTATAACATCCCCCTTTATCCATACATTTCAGAAAAGAGAAAAGAGAAAAGAAAGGGGAAAAAAAGAAAAAAAAAAAGACATTATACTATGACATTATAAAATAACTTCTCCACTTTAAAAATATACAATAAGTCCTACTTTAACATTTAATCTTCTATATATATTACTATGACATTTCAAAGCAGCCTTCCCCATCAAATCTAGTTTAACATTTATTCCACTCTATCCATTTCCTCCACTCCCCTAAATATATCACTTAAAAATCCCTTTTCTTAGACTAATCAATCTAC
The DNA here is from genome assembly GCF_059756535.1 of Pantherophis guttatus. Lineage (NCBI taxonomy): Eukaryota > Metazoa > Chordata > Lepidosauria > Squamata > Colubridae > Pantherophis > Pantherophis guttatus. The sequence goes on along the minus strand of NC_142064.1, from coordinate 85,284,014 downwards.
TAACTAGCTTATTCACCCACTATCAAGCGAAATTACCATACACAACATTTCTTAATATCATTGATTCACTGCCCACACCACTTAAAAATCTATGTCTATATTTTCCATTATAAAAAAAAATAAAAAAAAAAAGAAAAGACAATAACTTTAAATTTATAATCCATATAGTATCTTCTTTAAGATCTTTCCACTGGATTGGTAGAACCAACATCCATAATCGGGTAACATAACTTGCTGGTGCAACAGTTTATTCAAGATCTTCAATCATATCTGCCCCCATCAGTAGTAAATATCTTCTTATGTATATAAAAGTAAAAACAACCACCCGAGTGACATTATAATTATATTCCATATAGTAATAATTATGGGTTTCATCAGGGTTATTAATTCCCGTCATCGTAGTGGGTAACAACCCGATCTTCTGCATGCCCCAGCATAATTCTCTTGCCTTGTAATTCAAGATAATATAATATATTTATCAACACAAAAAAAAAATTCCAAAATGGATAATTCAAATCCATCAGTTTAAGGCTCATTTCACGTCCCCAAATTACGGCCATGCAGAGATCTGCCACAATCTTCAGGATGATATTAACCAATACGTCGCCTCTTCTGTATTTACACATAATAATTCATATTTTAAAGTCACTGGCTTCACTGTTGCCTGATTTAGAAATTTCTATTTTTATGCCACCTATTTCTTTTTTTTTTTCTTTTCTTTTTGTGGGTTTGTTTTCCATCCTGGTTTCTTTTCTACAAATTGTGTATCATCCGGTCGGATTTTGTTCTGCTTTGTAGATTGGTCTTGTTGGTTTGGTTTTTGTATCTCATATTTCTTTTTTATCCCTTGTATTTCACCTAATTGGTTTCCATGCTTATCCTTGCCTTGATAAGTCATCACCTTAAGATTAGATGCCACTTCTCTCAGATTTGTAGATAATCCAGCTGGGGTATCCAATAAATCCAAAGGCAATTCTTCTGGTACAGTCTCTATATTTCGATATTTTACCTTTATTTCCGGCTCCTTCTGCTTATCCTGTATTATACCTGAAGATGTTAAGTTCATTTTCAACCTATTTTGATAAAATTCTTCCGCTCTTTCAACAGTGTTTAGCTGATATCTTTCTCCTTGATATCTAAATATAATACCAACTGGGGCGTCCCACCTGTATAAGATATTTCTCTTTTTTAACTCATTCACCAGAAAACCAAATTTCTTCCTTTCCATCAATATCTTAGGTGGGAGTTCCTTGTAAATCCAAATCTTTCTTCCATACAATTGCAACTTAGAATTGAAGGAATTTTGCACGATGTTATTCCTAATTTCTCTGTCTGTAAAATAAATCACCACATCTCTAGGCAATTGCCTATGCTTGGCAATCCAGGAGTTAATTCGATAAACTCTGTCAATCCTACAAAACACTTCATCAGGTTGAACCTTTAGAATCCCAGCTAGAAATTCAGAAGATATTTTCCTTAAATCATCTCTATTATTTTCCTGCAAACCTCTTAATCTTATCGCATATTCTGTGAAATTATATTGTACCATTAAAATCTCTTTTTCAATCTTCTGTTGCAGATTTTCTGCATTACCATACTTTTGATCAGCATTCATTTTAGATTTTTCTTCTAAGCTATTATCCTGAATATTTATCAAGTCATTTTCAATTTTTTGGATTCTATTGTCCAGTTTATCTTGAATTCCTTCCATTTTAGACTCTAGTACATTAGTATTTGTGTCCAACTGCATCATAAATTCTGTAAAACCATTAGCCATAGATTTCACCAATTCTTTAATTTCCTGCTTAAATTTTTCAAATTGCTGATTCACAATCTCCTCCCTTCTTTCAATCTCTTCTATAAAAAATTCTATTATATTAAAATCAGGTTTCTCAGACTGAAGAATTAAGACTTGTTCCTTTAAGTTGTTGGTGGGGGAATCCCCCCCCCTTCTTGTGTATCTGACTTTATGAGTCTCAGTGCCATGTTTCCGCCCAGGCAGACTTTGTTAAAAAAAAAAGCAAGAAAGACTTCTTTCCAATCAACAACAATATCAGGTCTCCAAGGGAGAGAAAAAGAGAAAAAAACACAGGAGCGAAGTTTTGTCTACAAATGTAGCCAGTGGTATTTATTCCGCTACATTGTAGTAATAAAAAACGGAAGGAATTTCCCTTTCTGCCTCTCCTCCAGCCGACGCCATTTTTTAAAAGGCTTTTTTTTTTCCCTCTTTCTTTTCCTCCTCTCTCTTAAATAATTTCTTTTAAAAAATCAGTAAAATACTTGCGGTTCAGTATTACAGGTCCAGCTCACATTTTCTTTGAGTAGTCTGTTAAATTTGCAGGCTTGCTTTTGACGCCTGGCTCTGCATCAGCAGAGGTCTCCCAAAGCCCGGAGCAGCGGCTGGGGATATGGGGCATCTCATCCGCTCCGTCCCAAAAGTAAAGGAAAAACTTTTGGGACTCCGCAGAGAGTTCTACCCACCCCTGCCGGCTCTATCTCCGTTTCCTCATGGAAACGGAGTTTTTCGAGCCACCATTCTGTTGTGAAGGCGGCTCTGACAGGCGATGGAAGCTGACGATCCCGAAGGAACGTCTGGCAGCGACAAACAGCAAACAGGAAGTCCCCAGGACCTAACTTATTCTTTAGTGGTACTTGGATATTGCTGTCTTCCTTGCCTCCTCATGGGTCCCACCTGACCAGTAGTGGGTCCCGCTTACTTTTGGAACCAGGAGCGCAAGTGCACAGACTTTCTGCGTATGCGCAGACTGTCCATGATGACATCTGGGTGGGTGGGTGGAGCCTCCCACCACCGCTACTAACGGTTTGCCTAAACTGGGGCAAACCGGTAGAAACCCACCACTGCATCTGACTGTGGGATATTGAGGTAGTTGTATCTGGTCCAGGGGTGGGCTTCAAAAATTTTAGCAAGGGGTTCTCTGCCCTGTTGCTGGGTGAGAATGGCCATGGTGGGCATGGCCTAGTCAGCCTCCTGCATCACGGCAGAGGGGGCATTTTTGCCCTCCCTGGGCTCCAGAGTCTTTCCTCAAGCCTCCGGGAGGGCGAAAACAGCCTTCCCAGGCTCCTGAGGCCCTCTCGAGGCCGGAAACAGGCCTGTTTCCAGCCTTCCTGAACTTCTGGTAGGCCTGTTTTTTCCCCTCCCCAAGCCTCCGCGCGCACCCTGCACTTACCTGCATCCAAAATGGGCCGCATGGGAAATCCTGGGAGGGGCGGGGCAGGGTGGGCGGGGCCAGCCAAGAGTGGGATTTGGGGATTCTCCAAACTGCACAGACTAAGAACCCCTGCAAACCCCCAGCAGCCCACCCCTGATCTGGTCTGTATTTCTACCATGTGGAAACCTTTCCCCTACAATCATGCAAGATGAAGTTAATGTGCCCTGATGAACAAATTCATTACATAAGTCTTCTTTAACTTAAAGCCAGTTCATTCCAGTCCACATCTCTAGAACAAAACTAAAATGCCGCTATTACCCTGCTGTATTGTGTGCTTGACAATTAATTGATTGTGCGCCATCATAACTCGTTTTTTGGTGTAGATCTAATATATTGTTCTTCTCTCTTTATCTGGATTGTATAATGTAGATTCTTCCTTAGTTGGAATGCAGTGATTATCCATTAATACATAAAGTCCCTATCTAATAGACATATAGGGACATAGGTTTTGAATTCAGTGCAGGCAATATAACGTTCGCGTTTTATTTCAACATTAGGAGCACTGCCTTTTACCCTGACTCCTCACAATATTCCCAGTTCTCAAATGCTTCGACACTTTGGCGTCCACTCAAACATAACCTGTTCAAATGAATTAACTGCATTCTCCTTGGTGGGGTGAACTGACCAGCTGTCAATATGGCTGAGATGAAAGGGTGATGTGTCTTTTGTGATATTATACTTGGTTCTGAGATTGGTACCGGGTCAACTGCGCTCACTGAACTAGCTGAAACTGAACATGTGGTCTTTTCTACATGAATGGCACACTGTACTTCTGTCACACACTTCTGTGCATGAGTAAGTTCAACTTCACCTGCACCAGAGAGTTTCAGAGTATTGCCTAATTTATCTCCAGAGCAGCTTAGAATTTAGATACCAGCCTGACGTTATCCTAGTTTCATTTGGCTCGTGTGTGTGTGTGTGTGTATGTGTGCATGTGTGTGTATGTGTGTTTGAGCCAGTTATCTGCAGTTTTCTTGGCACAGATTTTTGAACATGATGTTCTGTCCCTCTTCCCCACACAGGCAAACACACAACCAGGCACGCCTGCCAAGATTTTATTGAGCAATCAGACTAGAAACCCTTGCAGATAAGAGTTTTGGCAGTAAATTGCGTAATGCCTGCCAAGTCAGTTTTCACTCGCAGTAAGCAAGAGAGAGTTTATCCTCAGTCCGGTCCAGTAGCAAAAAGTAATCCACAAAGCAAGAGTTAGCCAAGGTCCAATCCAAATATGTACAAGACAGATTCCAGGTAATGCGATGTGACTCCCAGGTTTTTAACTTTGACCATCACAAAGCCTGAAGAGCAATCACACCCACTTTTATTCCTTGTGGGGTGTGGCTCAGTGACTCAGCTCAATCTCTGGCCCTCCCACGCCTCTTTTGTTGCTGCGCACACTTCTCCCTCCGACGCTGCCTGGGATCAAGCCAGGATTCACCATTCTCGCTCCCTATCTGTTGTTGTTCCGTTATGCTTTCCTCCTGGCATATCCCAGGCTATTCCTCTTGGCGTTCGGATGAAACCTGAGGCATTGCCAGAGAGGAGGGTCCTGGAGAGGAAGGCCTTGTCAGTTCCTCCCCATCACCTTCTGAGTCCTCTTCCTCTGTTAGGACAGGCTCGGGAGTCGGGGTCACAACACATGATTTGCCACTGCTGTCTTCATAGAGCTGAGAGAGAGTGACTGGCTCAAGGTCATCCAGCTAGCTGGCTTCATGCCTAGGTCAGGACTAGAACTCAAAGTCTCCTGGTTTCCTTCCCACAGCAGATATTTTCTGTTTTTGTGGCCCACAAACTGGAAAGCAGCTTGAATTAAAAGGAGTCTTTATTATGCACACATGGCTCTAAAGCTCTGGGTTGCTTTGAATCTTCCATTTTGCAGAGCTTCATCTGAGTGGATTATAAATTTGCACAGATCTGTCTTTGTATTCTTTGCATATATTTTATAAGGTTCCGTTTATGGGAAAAAAATAACTCATTGTCCAGGTTTAGTGTCATTTTGACTCCTTCCATACCACAGGTGAAGCAATCCTGACTTACATCCAAAGACACTGGGATAGTCAGTTTACAAATATTTTCTCTTTCCTTTTCCCACAGCCCCTAGCTTTACTTTTTTCTTTTTCTTTTTCTTTTTGGCCATTTTGTGGACGGAATCTAAAAAGCAGAAACATATTTTCAGGGGGATTTCTGCATTTGTACAACCTCCAGCACTGTAGGCACATCAGCTTTAACTGTCCTTTAATGTGCATTAGCGCGCAGTAATGTGCTTGAAAAGAAATTCTGAATGTCATTAGCACATGCTATGGGTTTAATAAAATAGTGTTTTAATTCTGCACTTATTTTTAAAGGCATCGTTCATGCACACCAGAGCACAGCATGGTTTTCTTTTCTTTTAAAGGAAGACAACGTGCAAAGCAATCCCAATCAAAAATGACTGACAGATACAAATTGAGTTGAAGATTCAAAAAAGCCAATCTGCTGACAAGATTGGCAACAGGAGTAACTTTGGCAGGGAAGAGACATATTCAGCCCAAAGGCTACAGTTGCACTGCACAAAGCCTGTTCAAGTTTAAATCTTCTAGTGGAGTCCCTGCTGGCAAGAAGATTTGAAATGATTTTACGGTCACCAGTTGGGAACATCTGCCTACATCTGCATAAAACTGGCATAAGCAAAAAAAACAACAACAACCTACCAGCAGGTTCTGCATCCCTCTACTAATATAGCAAAAGTAAATTTTCCTTTCAGTCAGGCTTAACTCTTTATGATTTCACAAACATCGCCCTTTAGTTTTCTTAGCTAGAAGATAGAAATGGTTTGTTATGGAGAAGACAGAAGTATTACAGAATTGCAGAGTTGGAAGGGACTTTGGAGGTCTTCTAGTCCAACTGCTCCGCTAAAGGCAGGAGATCCATTACTATTCTGGACAAATGGCCGTCCAATCTCTTCTTGAAAACCTCCAGTGATGGAGCAACCACAAGTGGAGAAACACTGCTTAGAACACAGAATCATAAGGTTGTAAGGGATCTCGGAGGTCTTCTAGTCCATCCCCTGCTTAAACAGGAGACCCTGCATCATTCTGATGAAGTGACTGTCCAGTCTCTTCTTGACAACCTCCTGTGATGGAGCACCCAGAACTTCTGAAGGCAAGCCATTCCACTGATTAATTATTCTCACTGTAGTTTGTCAAGAATGTTTTTCTAATTTTCCTGTCTAGGTTAAGCCCAAGAACTTTCTAATGATTTCACATTCAAATACTAACCTGTTCAGGCATTTGGAGACCAATCGAGATCATGGTGGTTGGGGAATTCTGGGAATTGAAGGTCTCTTAAACTTGCCAAGGTTAAGAAACACTAATCTAGATGGTATAGTCTAGCTCAGGGGTGTCAAACTCAATTTCATTCAGGGCCGCATCAGACATGTGTTTGACCTCTGGGGGGACAGGCTGGGCGTGGCCAGATCAACGCCACTTGTGTCCGGAACGCCTGTGGTGGCCCAAGCACTCTGCCAGAGATAATGGGGTCCTGAGCTCCATTTTCAGCTGCAATGGCCTCCTGCAACCCTCTGCCAGCGAAAATGGAGCTTGGGAGCCCCCACCCCCACCCTGAAGCTCTGTTTTCACTGGCAGAGGCACCATGGGCCAGTACTTTGCTGTTTCCAGGGTGACCACACAGGCTAGATCTAAGCACCTCACAGGCCAGATCTGGCCCACAGGCCTTGAGTTTGATGCCCCTGAAATAAATGGAAAAATCCCATTAGAGGTTAAACTTACTTAGGGTTAGGGTTACATCCCCATGAACTCGTAGAGAAAAATGGATGTTGCCAATGAATTTCAGTATGCTTTGGAGGGTGCTGACTTTTTCAGTCAGGCTTTTCTACCTTTCCAGGTAAAATACATGGAAAACTCCCATGGGAGGAAAAATACACTTAGGGTTAGGGTTAGGTCCCCATGAAGTTGTAGAGCAAAATAGATGTCGCCAATGAATTTGCAGCCCATAGTTATGCTTAGAAGGGTGCTGAATTTTTCAGCCAGGCTTTACTAACCAGAGCAATGCGCTGCAAATTCATTGGCAACATCCATTTTGCTCTACAACTTCATGGGGACCTAACCCTAACCCTAAGTGGGTTTACCTTCCAATGGGAGTTTTCCATGTATTTTATCTGGAAAGGTAGAAAAGCCTGACTGAAAAAATCAGCGCCCTCCTAAGCATCCATTTGGTTCCTCGTCTGAACTCTGTCTCTCCTGTTCATCCTGCTTCTGTTCCCCGCTTCATGCGGGCCTTACTAATTCTGGAAAGCCTTGCCTAGACTGACTCTGCCCTTCCCCAGTTTTCTCCAAGGCCAACTGAGCTGCCCTCTCAACTGCTGTCAGTTATTGTCCCAGCTCATCTTCCCCTGCAGATTCAGACTCCAATGGGGGCATGACAAAAGGTAGAAAAGCCTGACTGAAAAAGTTAGCACCTTCCCAAGCATACTGATGCACTGCAAGTTCATTGGCGACATACATTTTGCTCTATGACTTCACGGGGACCGAACCCTAATCCTAAGTGGGTTTACCCTCTAATGGGAGTTTTCCATGTATTTTACCTGGAAATGTAGAAAAGCCTGAGAGAAAAGTCAGCACCCTCCTAAGCATAACTATTGGCTGCAAATTCATTGGCAACATCCATTTGGCTCTATGTCTTTATTGGACCTAACCCTAACCCTTAGTGCAGTGATGGCTAACCTTTTTGCCATCACATGCCAAAAGTGGGGGGAGTGTGGGGTGGTCACGCGTATGTGTGCCAACACCCATACACGCCCCCTCCCGTGCTCCCCCCGCTTTTGGCACACGATGGCACGGTGGGCCCGGTAGGCCCGTTTTTTGCCCTCCGCAGGCTCCAGAGCCTTTCTAGGATCCTGGGGAGGGCAAAAACAGCTTCCCCACCCCCCGGATGCCCTCCGGAGGCCGGAAATGGCCCATTTGCAAACTTCCGGTGGGCCCAGAAGGCCCGAAAATCAGCTGGCAGAGCTGAGCTCGCGTGCCCACTGATACGGCTCCGCGTGCCCCCTGTGGCACGCGTGCCATAGGTTCACCATCACGGCCTTAGTGGGTTTACCCTCCAATGAGATTTTTCCATGTATTTTACCTCTCCAAGCAGCCTGTTTGTATGAAGGATTTGTCCAATAAGTTGTAATTGCACGATGGTTGAAGTTAACAAATCAGTTTCATGGTTTTGCCAACAACATCCGTACCAAAAATATCAAAAGTCATATTATAGTGTGTAGTTTGTGTAACTTCATCCCATGGAAAATAAACTTGTAAAAAAATGTCCAATGTATACTGAGATTATGAGATTTGTTCTTGTTGAGATGCTGACTTCCTAGATAATGCCGCATTGAATTCTTCAACAAGAGAGATTTATGAAGTGAATTAGCAGTACATTTTCCTCAAATTTTTTGGAAGCCTTGCCTTGTTTTCCTTTTATTTTGTGCAATGGAAAGTGCATTGTATTTTTTAACTTTTAATATTAAGAAATTGAGGGATCAAATTTCTTCAAATGTGGCATATGAAATAAATTAAATAATCGGTACAGTAATAAAGTGTTCTAATTTGTGGTCTTTTGTTTAATTACCTTCATGTATCAGATACTGAAAGCTCGTAATGAGTTACACTTGTTTCAAATTACCTTGTTTATTATGTCTACTGTACTAGGAAAATGAAATATACACATTTGCAGTTATTTTGATACTAGGAAGGAGGGCTCGTCCCTACATTAATTTAAAGAAGTAGATAACGCCTTTTGTCCCTTAGACTTTGTTCCTCTTTGTAGAAACCAGCTTAAATACAGCATGCTTTTCATTAGGAAAGCTTTTAAAAGTATCTCCAAACTTATTCATGTTCACTGGAACAGGCAAAACAAAGTCATTTGAGGTAGCTGAATTTTCAAAGCAAAAATTCAAAATTCTATTTTATTTGTTGTTATCTCACGTTTATTATTTTTATACATATCAAGAAGCTATACATATCATGAGCTAACATTCTTATTTCCCACACAACAACTCTATGAGGTGGTTTGGGCTGAGAGAGAATAACCAGCCCAGCCGGCTGTCATGCCTAAGACAGGACTAGAACTCACCATCTCCTGTTTTCTAACTTGATTCCTTAACCACTAGACCAAAGTGGCTCTAAAAATAAATGGTGAAATTTAACCCTCCAGAATCAGGCTAATTGCAAAATATTTTTAATAGGGTGTGGTAGCAAAAGACATGATAGGTATCTGTTGGGTGTATGTAAAGATAATTTTTTAAAAAATCTAGTCATAGAACATTCTTTTGATTATGAGGTGGTTTGCCAGCAAGAATGACATATAAAGCTCAGAAATTATCCAGTGGCTGAAAGGAAACAGAGAAATTACAGAGAAAGGGAAGGAAAAACAAAAGTATTATTAAATGAATATCTCAGTAGCCCTAATACTCATTTTATGGTTCTGCCAGACACCTGATGACTTTTCTTTTAAACTATTTTCTTAGAACAAGAATGTGATGAATCTACAGTACGTTAAAAATAATTTATAATGATGATTTCCAATTTACTAGATCTATGAAAGTGGCGGTTTGCATGATGCTTTAGGCTTACAGCACATGAATTTTCATTAATATGCATGAAAAACAAAATGAATCCATTACCCAACTATAGAAGTGGGAATTATTTTGTTTGATTTGTGTTTTTAATTGAACTGAACAAATTTGCATTTTCCAAACTAATCTACCAATTGGAACACAAATCTTGTCTGGATTCTGTATGTTTCGAAATATTGCAATACAGTTATCAACTCAAAATTCTGTATAAAGCTCTATCTAGCAGGAAAATTATGATACAAGTTACTTACATTAGGGAAATCTGTGTGTGTGTGTGTGTGTGTGTGTGTGTGTGTGAGAGAGAGAGAGAGAGAGAGAGAGAGAGAGAGAGAGAGAGAGAGAGAGAGAGAGAAACAAATACTTCAGTTATTAAAAAACCTGTTTTGGTTCAATGGTTATTCTTTTGCCAGAATCCAAATGTAAATGCTGGAAACAAAGCAAAGCAAAGCAAAGCAAAGCAAAGCAAAGCAAAGCAAAGCAAAGCAAAGCAAAACCTGCTGAAAATTGTGGTTACATAACCACAGGATGCTGCAAACAGCCATAAATGCAAACCAGTTCCCAAGCAATGAAAATCTGATCACATGACTTCAGGTTCTGTGTGTGTGCAGCCATCAGAACTCTAGAAAATGGTTCATAAATTGCTCTAGGGGAGGTCCACCATAACTTCAAACATTGCTAAGCAACTAATCATTAAGCGAGGACTACTTTTATTTTTTTAAACTATGTTTGTGTGTGTGTGTACATCTCAGATTGTTGCCAAATCAGGAAAAAAAAAAAAACCAGAGTATGAATATGGGTACAGATACAGAATGATCTTTAAATGAAAGGAAGAATAAATCTGGAAAACTGACAGTGTTTCTACCAAACGTCAGTAGCAGAATTTAGAGAGATCCTTCCTAGAAAAAAATCAAAGCCATCGTGATAGATATTTACTGATTTATGAAGGAACTGAGACTATAAAAGAAGATAGGTTGGATCATATGCTGTACAGCATAGACATGATAAATTCTTTATTTTGGAAGAAGAGACTGTGTTGAATTACACCATGTTTCCTCCTACTTTTCTTTCATTCTGTTTCCCGTATGGCACAATTCTTTTGTCCCCTTTCAGAAATAACGAGAAGGAAAGGAAAAGAGATACAATGGCAGCAAAGGTAGCCACAGACAGTTTCAAGCTATGGCAATGCGACACCACTTTGTTTGTTCAGGATCTGTAGCAGGGGTGAAATTCAACAGGTTCTGACAGGTTCTGGAGAACTGGTAGCAGAAATTTTGAATAGTTCGGAGAACCGGCAAATACCACCTCTGGCTGGCTCCAGAGTGGGGTGGAAATGGAGTTTTTGCAATATCCTTCCCCCAGGAGTGGGAAGGGAATGGGGATTTTGCAGTATCCTTCCCCTGGAATGGGGTGGGAATGAAGATTTTGCAGTATCCTTCCCCTGTCACGCCCACCAAGCCACGCCCACCAAGCCACACCATGCCCACCAAGCCACGCCCACAGAACCGGTAGTTAAAAAAATTGAATTCCACCACTGATACGTAGCTTTTTGCCATGATGTGGCTATTTTTAAATTAAAACCAGTTTGGTTTAGTGATTAAGGCACCAGGCTAGAAAAATGGGAGACTGTGAATTCAAGTCCCACCTTAGCTATGAAAGCCAGCTGAGTGTCTTTGGGCCAGTCACTTTTTCTCAGGCCAATCCACCTCACAGGGTTGTTGTTATGGGGAAAACAGGAGAAACAAGGTGTGCTGGGTATGTTTGCTGCCTTACGTTATTTCTAAAAATAATAAAGGCGAGATACAAATTATAAATATATAAATGATTCATGTTACAGCCATTTGAAAGCATTTCCATATTTTGTTTGTTATTTTCATCAGGTGTTTCTCCTAAGCCGGTAACTTTTCATTATCAGCAAACTAACAGTTTCTGATGATGTTTGAGGTAATACTAGGTCTTAATGCTCCCTTGAGAGCCTCAAAGTAGCAAAGAGGAAATGAAGAAAAATGCGTTACTGTATTAAAAGCAAACACACAAATGAGACAAAATGGCTGCATATGGGACACCGCTAATAAACAGAGGGAAACATTTGGAACAATAATTTGGAACAATAATTTCAATATAAACTATTACTAGGAGCAAATTTTCATTTAATCTACTTGAATCCCAAAGCTGCCATATTTAGCCGAAAGGAAGATAACTGAAATTCAAGTTTTCCAACTAAAAGGGAGTGATGGCTCAGCAGGTTAAAAAGCTGACAGGCTGGATTTTAGACCCAAGGGCCACACAATGATGCTGCTCCAACTCCTGCCCAGGTTCCTGCCCACCTAGCAGTTTGAAAGCCAGCAAATGAGAATGGATAAATAAGTACCATTCACTAGGAAGGAAGTAGCATTCTGTGTGTCTCTTGCTGTCTATATGACCATGGAAGCATGGACAACACTGACTCCCTTGGCTAAGAAATGGAGATGAACACTTCCCTCTCCAGAGTCGGACACGACCGCACAGGGGAATTCATTAACTTTACCTTTTTTTTTTTACCAACTAAAAGAAATATTAAACAATTTTTTTTAAAAAGTGATCTGTGACTCGTAGTAGTGCCATATGTGTCCCAGGGGGTGGGGGGGAGGGGGAAGAATGAGATTTGGAGTAATGGGAATGACAAAACAAGCAGCCTTTTGTGGCTCCTAAAAAAGTGACCAGACTTCATGCAATTGTGTATTTCAGGCCCAGCCCAACTTGATGGGTCAAAGAGGTGCTGTAGAGCCCAATGCATATTAAGAGGATTTATAATGTTTTGTTAGAGAGAGATTCAGAAAATGAATTGGTTAAAGATTGTATGATAAAATGGGCGCAAAATTTTGGAGAACCAGTTATGATGGAAACATGGGGAAAAAATATGGGTTCAGAATGTTAAGTTTACACAGTCGCAGAATTTAAGGGAAAATTTTTATAAAATGTTTTATAGGTGGCATTTAGATCCTAAGAAATTGTCATGTATGTATCCTAATGTTCAACCGAAGTGTTGGAGATGCGATTGTTTAGATGCTACATATTATCATATATGGTGGACATGCAAGAAAGTTAAGGCTTTTTGGATAAAAATTTGGTGGGTTATGCAAAATGTTTTAAAGAAAAAAATGCAATTTTCTCCTCATTTGTTTTTATTGGGTATAGTCAAGGGTTTTTCAGTGGGTGAAACAAAATTGATATTGTATATGGTGACAGCAGCCAGGTTATTGATTGGTCAATATTGGAAAAGGGTTGATATGCCTACAATTCCAGAATGGACCTTGAAGATGGCCAGTTTCGCAGAAATGGCGAAGATATCAGCATATTTAAAAGACCGGACTCAAGAGAGTTATGTATGGGAGTGGAAGAATTGGATAGGTTATGTGCAGAATAAATACCAAACTAGGAAGTATCAGATAGCTTTTAGCTAAATGTTGTGTAGAAATGTATAGTCTATAAGGGGCGAAATAGTTTATTGTGATGTAAAAATTTATAGTGCACAGGGAGGGGAATAGAGGGGTGGTAAAGTATGACATAATATAATGTGGATGGATTTCACCTTGGGGAAGTCATGGGGAGGGAGGGGTTGGGGGGGTTGGGGAGGGATGGGGGGGGGGAAATGGGGGAAAATTTGTTGTTTGTAAAACTTTTCCAATAAAAAAAAAAGGTGCTGTAGACAGAGCTGGGGTGATGGTGGAGTTAAGCCTGTCATCAGCTTGGAGTCCTTGTGTCCTACAAGCACTCTAAGTCCAACTATTCTGAATTCTGTTGATCCTTATTTGGTGCCAATTTAGCAATGAACCTTAGTTCGTTCGTTCTTTCATTCATTCATTCATTCATTCATTCATTCGTTCATTCTTATTCTTATTCTTATTAATTAATTAATTGATTGATTAATGTTCTTTCTGCACAAACTCAGAAAGCTCAAACTGCCCAAAGAGCTGCTGATTCAGTTCTACAGAGGAAATATTGAGTCTGTCATCTGCATCTCCATAACTATCTGGTTTGGCTCTGCAACCAAACAAGACAAACACAGACTTCAACGGATAATTAGAACTGCAGAAAAAATAATTGCTACCAACCTGCCTTCCATTGAGGATCTGTATATTATATGAATCAAAAAGAGGGCTATGAAAATATCTACGCCTCGCATCCTGGACATAAATTGTTTCAACTCCTACCCTCAAAAAGACGCTATAGGGCACTGCACACCAGAACAACTAGACACAAGGACAGTTTTTCCCTCGCATGCCATCACTCTGCTTAATAACTAATTCCCACAACAATGTCAAATAATTTACTAAGACTGTATTACTATTATTCTTCTCTTCCTTTCTAGTATCTATCTCTTCCCACTTATTACTATAACCATGTTGCTTGTATCTTTCAATTATATTGTTTTTATTTGTTTCCTAGTATGATTTGATAGCTTATTAGTAACCTTGACTATTACTAAGTGTTGTACCTTTTTATTCTTGATTAATGTATTTTATTCCCCTTATGTACACAGAGAGCATATACACCAAAGACAAATTCCTTGTGTGTCCAATCACACTTGGCCAATAAATAATTCTATTCTATTCTATTCTATTCTATTCTATTCTATTCTATTCTATTCTATTCTATTCTATTCTATTCTATTCTACCAGATTCTTATGTATAGGCTTGAATAAATCCATGCTGCAATTTAGGAATGTTCCTGATTCTTTGCGCCTGATAGGTGTCATATTAACTAGTTTCTAAACAACTAAAGAAACATGAAGAAGGCTGACTACACTCTGTTATAGTACAGCTTACTTTATTTATTGAGACCTGTATATCTGGTAAAATTGCTTCTCAATCAATAATACAGGAAGTACTATTAGTTCACTGCTGATGATTCCCTTCATTCCAATGCCAACCTAAAACTACATTTTGAAAAATAGGCAAATCAAAGCTGATCATGAATTCTTGAGAATTCAAGAAGAAACACTGTCATCTCATGAGATTTAGCCATCCTGTGCAATTTGGGAAATTTTAATGACTGTAAATGTGTTTTTTGGTTTAATTTTGATATCGCTTAAGTTCTGATTGTTTTAAACTCAAGCCTCCAAGTATGGGGGAAGGGAGAAATTTGCTCAGGCAGCCCCAAGAAATTCCCCTTAGACTTTAATCTTTGTGCTGCATCTCCAACCTTCTTAGGTGACCTGAGAAAAAAGAATATGTATTTCAATAGGATTTAGGCATTTCTTTAACTTGGCACTGTTACTGTGTCAATGTCTTTTCCAGTGGTGGGATTCAAAAATTTTCACTACAGGTTCTGTGGGTGTGGCTTGGTGGGCATGGCATGGCTTGGTGGGCGTGGCTTGGTGGGCATGGCATGGCTTGGTGGGCATGGCAGGGAAAGGATATTGTAAAATCTCCATTCCCTTCCCACTCCAGGGGAAGGTTACTGCAAAATCCCCATTTCCTCCTGATTGGCTGGGGCTCAGGAGGCAGAGAATAGATGGGGGCAGGGCCAGTCAGAGGTGGTATTTACCTCTGAACTACTCAAAATTTCCACTACTGGTTCTCCAGAACTGGTCAGAACCTATTGAATACCACCTCTGGTCTTTTCCCTCTAAAGTTTCATTTAAAGGCTGTTTTGAGAGTTCCTGAATGAAACTTTTCTGTAAGAAATTAAAAGTGGTAACATTTCTGGATGGTAACACCAAAGGTGTTGTGGATTCGGATCCAGAATTTTCTTGTAACATAAGCCTACTCCAAAACTTTAAAACTGGCTCATTTTTTTTCTGGAAAGTTTGTAAAGTTTTATTTTCCCCTTTCCAAGTGGTACATTTCTAAACCTCTCCCAACTTCTTCATAAACAAGAGACTGTCTATGTATGCGTGGGTAGATTTATAGTTTATAGCCATTGCTTCCAACAAGAATAAAATGATTTCCAGTCTCTATAAGTCTTTAAGAAAAAAAGTACATCAAATAAATGCCTAAATATTTAAGTTTATGGCATTGTTGTGACAGTTCATCTGTTGACTAATGGGATTTTGGGTGCTCCTTTCCAAAAAACCATGCTTGATTTTTCTTTGTATGATAGCCAGCAAATCAAAACTGTTGCCTTGAAATCAATGTTTGTAAAAGAAACATGTCGCCACTTCTAAAAGAAAGAGGTTATGCAACATCCAAGTGAAGAAAAGACCCCCCCCTCCTTCAAAGAGCAAAAAAATAGTCTGGCTTGTCTATTATACCAATATCAAACAAAAAACCAAAGGAGAAACTTCTGGTAGTTACAAAAAGGTACAATTGTCAGCATTGCAAAATAATATCTTCCATATTTGCTTTTTTATTCTATATTCCATGGATGCCACCATCACTAATAATGATATTCTTTCATCTTAAAGTTTGCAGAATTATGATGACATAAACATTAACAGATTAGAGAAGATTTTACTAGATGCATCAATCATCTACAATATTATTGTAGGATTTGCAGGTAGCAATAGAGGACATCCTTTCCTCCCGCCTCAAATTTAGGGAGACTAAAATGTAGGAGGTAACCAACGTATCATTGCAAAATCATAACTGACTGATTTATCCACAATGCATCCACTGGGATCATGTTTTCTTTCTAGGAACACTATGTTATTTAATCTCAGTAGGAGACCAAACACAGAGCACTCATTATTCCTAAACTGAAAGGAATCTATTTTGCAGATACATTTCAGTTCAGCAAAAATTGTTATCAGAAGTTTGCTTTGATGTTTTCCTTTTTTTAAAAAAACGATACATGAGTTTTAAGGTCACTGACCATGTATCCTTAAAGATCCAAGTGTTTTTCTATGGGTTTCTGAATTCTGACATTTTTGAAATCAAATGTGCTTCTGTTTGTGTATGTGCCGCGTTGAAAACCAAGAACTTGTATTACCAGAACACAACATACATCACATTGAAAGCAGAGCTGATGAATGAACCCTTGCAGCTATAGTTGGTATTATTAGGATATGTGATACATTATGACCACAGAACTGGCACTGGGTTTATTACAAGGATTAGTTCCTTCCCAAGAGTCTCTATGTTTACGAATGCTCTTGCTCACACATACATGCATACTCACCTTTATCATCATACCTGGAACATAGACAATTCTTTTGCAAAACTACAGATGATACATACTTCAAATAAACGACTAAAAGTTATCTGAAGAGATTTCAAAGCACAAGTATTTATACTCCTCCTTACTTGCTAAGCAGGTAGTGTTCTGTTTATATCTTCCATTAAATATCAGAGGTTCCTGGTCCTGTCTGTCAGCATGATCTCTTCATAAGTGTTCATCGGAATTAGTGGTGGGCTGCTGCCGGTTCGGGCGAACCAATAGTTCCAACAATCAGCTGGCCCCGCCCACCCACCCCAGCCCTATTCTGTCCTATATTTCCTTCTTTGTGGCTCAGCTGATTCACGCAGCACAGCTGATTTTTGCACCTCCACTGTTCCACTTACTGGAGCTGCTATAGAAGGTAAGCAGCTGAGTTTCAAATTGCTGTATTTTGAATGCTGCGTGCACGCGTGTTAGGTGCACGCTCACAGAACTGGTTGTTAAACCAGTTGCAGCCCACCACTGATTGGAATTTATGACTGCAACTGCAGCCTTTATTTTCCCCATAATTATTAGGGGAAAATGAAATTGCTCCTTCCTTCCTTCCTTCCCTCCCTCCCTCCCTCTCTCCCTCCCTCCTTAAGATACATTTATTTGTAGTGAAAAGCTCTAACAGGAAGAAGAAAGCCACTGTAACTTAAAACGTTTATCACCTATTAATAAACCTAATTTCCAGGCCAAGAATCTTTAATGCTACCAAATAAATACTACTATACTACTCTATCAAAACTTTTTCTGTAATATTGGTTGCACTGGTTCTGCAAATAGGTCCCTCTGGTATTGTATGTCCAAAATTAATTCTGGAATTTTTGTTGTTCTTGGAAATGGTATTTCTCTAGAAACTGCAGTTTTGAGCACTGGCCATTACAATGCTGTAGTTACAAAAGCCAAATACAATAGAGTGAAAATCAAATGACACAAATGTTTGCTGCTAAAGATCCAGATTTACACCCCTAAAAATATCAAAAACCTAACTAATAGAAATTTACCATTCATTTTTTGAGTGATAGTTATTGTATTGTCTGTTCAAGAAATTATTTTATCTTTGCAATCACTGTGCATTTATTATAATAAGAAGCAGCTGTAAGCATAGAAATCCTGAAGATAGAGGTCTAGTTAGTACCAGTTTGTACATAGATGGCCAGGAGTTAGTTACACAGACTAATACATAATTCTATGTATTTAAATGTATTCTAAAATCTATGTGTTTAAAGCTAGCCAGCTTCCAACAAGCAAAACCAATGGGGGTAAGCTGGATTTGCTTAAAGGTATGATTCACTTAACATTCTGGGGATAAAGTCCAACATAAAACAAACCAAAACTGGAAAATTCTAGGGGGGAAAGTATCTAAGAAGTTGGAGGACAGATTTCCCAGTACAGTGTTTACACATACTTATTATCATCCATGTCCATTAGACAACAAGAATCTTCCCCTGTCTATGGGGAAAGGCCAAACTATCTCATCAAATACTGTTTGGATCATAGCAATTGTATGGAGTTGTGCTGGTCATTTATACCATCAGTATCTAAACTTGAAATTATGGACTTAGGTGACAAATTTTATTACATTTTCTTCTCTCTTTTTTTTTAATGAATGCCCACAATCTGGCTGAGAGAAAAGAAAAAATGGCTCCATTTGCCGTATATAAAACATATCATTTCCATGATCTGTATGATGGAAGAGAATATCTCCTGGAAGCTTAGTGTTTTCTTCAAACTCAATGACAGTCTGAGGAGGGAGGAGAAAGGGAAATAACGTTGTCTCTTTCATAAACCTTTAAAGCCTATGACAAGCTATATCTTATTTTGGCAGATGGAATGGGAAATAAATGATAGCTTAGCCATAATCATAAGGACTGATGGGCTGCCTTTGTAAACTGGGAAGAATGAAACATTTATAACAAAAGAAATTCAGATTTATTTTCCTAAAGCCGAATGCAATTGTGTACCAGTTTGCTAACGGATGACAAAATGGATTCAGAATAGATTTCATATCCATCTGTCAATAAATATTAATTGAATATCATTCAGGCTTTCAACAGCTTCGTTCTTAAAATAAGTGTTAAATAGATATTTGTCTCTTACTTCAGTATTAAATGGAGTCTGGCGAAAAGGTTACAGAATTGTCAGTAGAGGTTTAATAAAAATCAAAACCAGTGAAATGCAGGACTACAATATGATGCGCTAATTAGAATACCAAAACAGGACTTTGGAGTCCCATAATCAGTCACAAAGTTGATTGGTTCATTTGGGCAAATAGAGTTACTTTGAAATAGAGTGCAGTTACTTTACTAGTGTACATTTAAAACTGCTAAAAGTGTTTAAATAGGAGAAATAAAAGGAGAAAGACAAAATATGGTGACAATACAGATTTCTTGAAAGAAGGGACCCCAGTGCATTTACAAAAAAAATAAAAAAAAATTAATACAAAATTAAATTTCTTTGGGATCACATACCTGCTGGAGCTGAAAGATATTCAGCCAGGCTGCCATTTTCCCTCCAGGGATTTCTACTCATGCCATAAAACCAAGCAAGGGTAAAAGACAAGTATGAGTAATGCAGTTCAGAAATAATTGCGTCCTTCTCAAATTGTGTCCTTGTCTGTAACCATTAAAATGGGAAGGGAAAATTTCACCCTAAGTTTTTTGCAACAGAGATAAATCCGCCAACAGCTAAAAAAAAAAAAAATGCAATTCTTACCCATAAAACAAAGATCATTTCCCTATTAGAAATGTTGGTTTAATGCATTCTGAGAAATCCAGACTCCCTAGGATAACTACAGGATTAGTTTGGGAATCCGATATTTTATAGTTCAAACTGGGGCTGTTCCAAAGTGTTCTTTTAATTTATCTCATTTGTGAAAATTTGGAGGGACTAATAAAAGAGGGGGGGACAAACAGAATACTTGCAAAAGCAGAAACAATCTTCTCTTATAGAACACTTTTTATTTGTTGCTTATAATTTATACTTCTAGGCTGCCTTCTCAGCCGCAATTCTGAGCACCACACAGGTAGTTCTCAACTTACCACAATTCATTTAGTGACTGTTCGAAGTTACAATGGCACTGAAAACAGTGACTTATGACTGTTTTTCACACTCACGACCGTTGCAGCATCCCCCATAGTCACATGATCAAAATTCAGACGCGTTGGCCCACTGACTCATATTTATGACGGTTGCAGTGCCCAGGGTCATGTGATCATCTTTTGTGACCATCTGACAAGCAAAGTCAATGGGGAAGCCAGATTTACTTAACAACCATGTTACTAACTTAACAACTGCAAATGTAGTGATTCACTTAATAACTGTGGGTTATTAAGTCGGAAGAAAGGTTGTAAATATGGGAAAAAAACTCATTTAACAACTGCCTTGCTTAGCAACAGAGGTTTTGGGCTCAATTTTGGTTGTAAGCCTGAGGACCACCTGTACTAGCGTTAAAATAGAACCGTTAGATTCAGGAGTGAAATCTACTTCTCAACCGGTTCGGAAGTGCATGCACCGCACGCGCTTGGACCCTCTGTGCATGTGCAAACCCTTCTGCGCATGCACAGATGGTAAAAAACAGGTTACTTCCTAGTTAAAACCAGGAAGTAATGACAACCGGTCTGGTGGGCGGAGCCTCGCAAACCACCGGCCGCCATCGCTACCAGTTCGGCAGAACCGTTCTGAACCGGGAGCATTTCACCCCTGGTTACATTTATCTCCATCATCTCTTGTATATAGCCGCCCATCACACATACGTGACTCTGGGTGATGAACTAAGTTACAAAATGAACAATACCATATTATTTTATAAAATTTAGCACATTTTAGTTCCAAAACCCATTGGGGAAGTATGGCAATGATAATGCAAGCTTGAGTATGATTAACATTTTGCTCTAATAGTATATGTTCATGTGTAATTAACTTCCATTTCATATCTCAATTAATCCCTTTTATTCCTTATTTTGTCATTGTTGCTATACTACTGCCTTTAAAATTTTTGTACTGTTGCTTGGAAATCCCAAGAAAAGAGCCCGGCCATAAATAATTTAGGGTATCACCATTCATGCAAATGTCACTGCTGCTGTTTAAGCATAAATCACATTTAGCTGTTGCTATGAATTGTTAATTTGACCTTCCCTGGGAAAACTTGCATTATATCAGACATAATTTGTTTACTTAGTCCATTGTAATAATGTTGATTAGCTTAAAAGGGACTTGTGACATTTTGATACTTTGTTGTACAACCAAATCATATTTGGGTTCAAGGTCTAATTCTTGCTACCTAATTCTTTCTCTACCATGGAAGGTAAAATGCTTTAAAAGCAGGATATTTGTGAAGTAGGGAAATTTTTTTCCCTACTTCACAAATATCACATATATCACAAATATCACATATAAATTGGTGATAAACCATAAAAAAATAATCAAACACAAGGAAGTCCCATCAGTGGTGAGTTTCAAAATTTTTTACTACCGGTTCTGTGGGTGTGGCTTGGCGGGCGTAGCATGGCTTGGTGGGTGTGGCATGGTGGGTGTGGCAGGGGAAGGATACTGTAAAATCTCCATTCCCTCCCCACTCCAGGGGAAGGAGAGCAAAATCCCCATTTCCTCCCAAGCAGCTGGAACTTGGGAGACAGAGAATAGAAGGGGGCCGGGCGGTAGGTGGTATTTACCGATTCTCCGAACTACTCAAAATTTCCACTACTGGTTCTCCAGAACTGGTCAGAACCTGCTGAAACCCACCTCTGAGTCCAATGAATATATGATTGGGTCTCAGATCTCCAGCTGCATAGAAGAAATGGTTCTTTGGTAGATGACACAAGGTCTTACATATGCAGTCAGCCATTCCTTAGCTGCTGGTCTTCAAGCAAGCTTTGCAATTGGGATATGCGAATCAGCTCATTTTAGTTTCATGGAATTTCTCATATTTGAAACAAAGCTATTTTTGGCTCATTACCGTGTCTGTTTAAGGATTCTACGGAGAAAAAATTCTGCATGGCACTCAAATTTCTGTCATTTGTGGAGTCCTTGGTGCTCTCTGAGCTTGCAAACATTTCATTACCTAACTAGGCAACATCATCCATGCTAATGAGTGTGAGGTTTGCTCTCAGTTTATATACAGTGGCTTGCCCCATCAATGTTGGTGGGGGTGTGGTTTTCTTTTTGGTAGTTCTTTGAATAGGAAATTGTTTTCTGCTTGATTCGTTGATTCCATCATTTTGCTTGCTTTTGTCAGTAAATAAGTACAAATCAGGTAAACATACTGATACACTCAAATGAATTTCTATTCTACTCCTATATGGCAAAGGAACAGCTCTTAATGAAGAATGAAAGAATATCTAATGAAATGATATCAGTAGGACTACTCTGGGCTATTGTTTCTGGAAAGAGTCTTGTAAAGTCAGTTATGCTGCAAAAAAACCTCAGATTTGGGTAATAAGGCCAAAAATTGCTAAAAGCTTGCCATCCTACAACCCCCACCTGCCCGCCAGATTCGTCCTGGAAAACCTTTTGAAAGAAATCTGATAAGAGAAATCATATTCTTTCTAACTTCATTTTCTGTAGGAGAATTTTGCATAAACACCTCTTCTGGTTGCCCATTCATGCATTCTTTAGCCCGAAATTCTTATTTCAGGAAGCGTCAGCCCTGTATATGCGTGCCATTCCCGATAATGCATGTAGACACAGATGTATTTAATATTGTTGTGGCCCACCACCAGCCAGAAAAGCTGGCAGCAGACTTGGACGATGAGGAGATTGGGGAGGAACTTGGGCCAGTACTGGAGTCTGGGGAAGGCTCTGATGGATGCTCTGCATCGGATGCAGAGATAGAGCCAGGGCCGTCCAACATTTCCCAGCTACCGGAGAGGCAGCTGCCTTTGGAGGCTGATATGAGTGAGGAGGAAGAACAGCTGGGGTCTGTTCCAGATACACGTATGCGCAGTTAGGAGAGGTGAACAAGGGAGGACAAGGAGTTGACTCAGGAAGCAAAGCACACATGGACGCTGAATTGCCCCTCCCTGGCTGGGGAATAAATAGAAGGAAAAGGGAGTGGTGGTCGTAGGAGACAACAGTTCGGATTTCTGAAGATTTTGCTCATTGTGTTTCATGCCACCAAGACTGTTTGCCAGAACTTAATTTGCAACCTTTTGGCTGGAAGCTCACGGCCTTGCAATTATCACAAGGAACTGATAAGGTCTGTTGCTGCTGTTAACTCCTTGAAGGACTCTTGCCTGGACTTTTCGGTGGGTGAATGCAATTAATTCACAAGAGATAAATAAAGAGGGGGTTTTCATGACAAGACTCTGTTTCTTGCTTCTGCTAAGGCTGGGTCAGAAAAAATAGAAGCACCTTTTCTTAAAGCTTGGTGTTCCATTGGGTAGAAGTATATGTTGAACCCAGTCAATAAATTTCCATAGCCGTATTCCCAAGATTCAAAACACGCAATCACCACTTTGGCTTTGACAGGGAAATAATAAAGACTGTAATTGTATACAGAAGTTGAATGTAAGAATGGAGTACATTTTGCACACCATTATATTAATAACAATAATAATAATAATTACCAAGGTATTGTGTGTTAAGGGACATGTGTAAATGACACCCCCTAGGCCAGCATTCAGATTTTCCCTCCTTGGCTGGCCATAAATGAGAATGGATTAATAACTTGGGATAACATCTTTCTTTCTGAAGTTAGGCATTCTGTATCTTGTCTCATGCTGGAAAGGAAAAAAAAAATCAGGCAATCACTACTTGGCAGTGGTTGTCCCCCGATACGGACTGGTTCGCAAGAACCAGTAGTAAAACTGGTGGGAGGCTCCGCCCACTGCCCTGGATGTTGTCATAGGTGATCTGCGCATGTGCAGAAGCTTGGTGAACGAGTGAGCGATGTGAGCGCGCACGCACAATCCCATTGCGAACCGGTAGTAAAGGTAAGTAGAACCCACCCCTGCTACATGGTAGTAAAAAGATATGGGGCATGGAAGATACAGGAGAGAATCTCTCTCTCCTTTCCTCCCCATCTCCCTCCCTCCCTCCCTCCCTCCCTCTCTCTCTCTCTCTCTCTCTCTCTCTCTCTCTGCAAAATTTTACAGTTTTTGAATGACTCAATTGCATTAAAATAAATGCAACATATTTAAATGCTAATCAGTTCGCTGAAGAGCATCTCTAATGTGGCTAGGATTATGTTTAAGGGCTCTCCAGGTGGAAGAGGCCTTGTACATAATCCATGCTCCACTATGGAAACATTGATAGCATTTTCCTTGTGGTAGATTTCTCAATTTCCACAACCCTTCCCTCTTTTCTTTATGGATATTAAATATAGGTGATGACTAGGCTGAGCCCAAGGGAGGGATTAACCTGATCATCTCCTACACACTAAAATGGTCCAGAAAGAGTTGTGTTCAGAGAAGTTGGGAGAAGTGGTGTTCTGATCACCTTAACTCTTGTTTGGAGAGAGCAGTACAATCAGATGTCCCAAATGGTTTCAGAGAGTTCGTATTATTATACAAAGATATAGGCATTTCTGGTTGAATTATAAATTTCAACCACCAGAAGTTGACACAGCTACTATATGAAATTGTAATTGGCTGGAACCAGTAGTGAAATCCAATTTTTTTTACTATCGGTTCTGTGGGTGTGGCTTGGTAGGCGTGGTGGGTGTGGCTTGGTGGGTGTGGCTTAGTGGGCATGGCAGGGGAAGGATACTGCAAAATCTCTATTCCCACCCCACTCTTGGGCCAGCCAGAGGTGGTATTTGATGGTTCTCCGAACTATTCAAAATTTCCGCTACTGGTTCTCTGAACTGCTCAAATTGTCCGCTACCTGTTCTCCAGAACCTGTCAGAACCTGCTGGATTTCACCTCTGGCTGGAACATGATCACTAAACTGATCCTTTTTTTTGTAGGCACTATTTGTATTGTATTCAATCTTCAGATCATGGGAAGTAATGCTTCCAGAATGATGCCTTTTGATGACACACTGTGTTTTAAACACACAATACATGCATTTTTTCCACAGCACCAGCTTTGTTTTATGATGCAACTATCTGTATAGTAGTTTATCCATTGACCTGATTTTCTGCATTTCACAATACTCTAGGTACCTTGGTTAAGATACTAAACCACCAACAAGCCAGGTACTTTTTAATGTAATATATTGGAAGGGCTGCCAATTCTTTATTGTAAACATCCAGATTACCACAAGGTGGCAGCAAAGAAATATGAACAACTCTAAATCCTTGCTGTCACCCCTGTTGGTCATCTGGATTTTTGCAACCGGGATTTGCTAGCCCTCAGTATGGTACCTTCTTGCTGAAGCAATTTGATGTAGAGTTTAATAATCTTCAATAAGGATGTGTTTGTATTCGAAGAAGCAAAGGATACCTTGTTAATAATGACTTGAATGCCAAGAAGTAAATAATAAGTAGCTCAAAGTAATTTATTTGGCCTTTACTAAATTTAATCTGTATTGTGAAACTAAGAGAATATAGACTGGAGTTTTGGATCTGCAGTGTTTGTTAAAAAAAGTTATACTAACCTGCAGGTGTCCAGCTATTATGCTAGAAGGATGGGTAATTTTTTTTTATTTTTTAACTAATTGCCCCTGAAGTAATAGCCATGCAGTGGTGTAAATAAGATGCAGTAGGAAAGTCTGCTATGACTGAGTAAAGTTCAGCTCCCATTGTAAATTTAAAAAAAAACAACCGCACATGTATATTTTATTTGTTTTATTTATAAAATGTATATCATCATCCATTCTAAATAAACAACTCTAGGGTGGTGCTATACATTTCCTAAATACATAAATAATGCATATATGTTTAGCCAAATGCTTTGGTGCATTGTAGGCCCCGAGAAAGGAAAACAGAATAGTTTGTTTTTGCTTTTTCACTTTTATTTTTAGTCTTTCCAACACCACAGACTGTTGGCAAGAAATGGTGTGAAGAAGCTCTGTCTCTATCTGTCAGCAGGATAACTCTCCAAAAACAGAACAGTATCAAATTTGATATGAGAGGGAGGTAGAAGCTGGCAAAAGAAAACACCAAGTTTGCAAACAAGCTGGATCCGGCTGGGGAGTGTGGAGAAAACAATTCCAAAAAATTTCTCCCTATCTGAATTGGAAAGCTGCTAACTCTTTCATTCTAAGGCCCTCCTCCTCTGGTCATGTGATCTGAAGCGGTAGCCTGCCCATTCTTTCCAATGCACACCTACAAAGAAACTTACATAGAGATAGAAACACACACATTCACAGATGCAGTATTGATTCACTTATGTTTATCAGTCTCTCAAGCACATAATGTACACACAGCACCTATGCTGGTAAGAGTCACCCACAAACACATACCACCTAGGAACAGCTCCTGATTAGTCCCTGGGATGAAAGTGCATACATACATCCTGAGACCACCAGGCTCAAGGTTGGCTCAGCCTTCCATCCTTCCGAAGTGGGTAAAATGAGGACCCAGATTGTTGGGGGTAATATGCTGAGTCTGTAAACCGCCTAGAAAGGACTGTAAAGCACTGTGAAGTGGTATTAAGTCTAAGTGCTATTGCTATTGCTATTGCTATATGCATCATAGGTGGCTCAGTGGCTAAGACACTGAGCTTGTCAATCAGAAAGGTCGGCAGTTTGGCGATTTGAATCCCTAGTACAGGTCTCCTGCGTGAGCAGGGGGTTGGACTAGATGACCTCCAAGGTCCCTTCCAACTCCTGTTACTTCATTGCACAGAATGGTTGTGGCCCGTATGCGGCCTGTGCAGCTAGTAGCTGATTCTGACAGCGAGGAGGCTGGTGTGGTGCTGCGCCAGCAGCCTGTGCAGCTGGCACTCGAATCAGACAATGAGGAGGCTGGAGAAGATGTGGTGCCAGAGGCGGGGATTCAACCAGGGCCTTCAGAACCTCCAGAAGCTCCCTTAAGTGAAGAGGACGAAGAGGAGGAGCCTTTTCTCGATGCACGGGTGCGCAGAGCTGCCAAAAGGCAGGAGTGGCTCCTCAGGAGGAGGTCTCCTCGAGAGTAAGGCTTGGGGCTAATTGGCCACTCCCTTAGCCTATTTAAGGAAGAATGCCGACTGAAGCAAGTTGCAGGGAACAATTTAGTTCACATACCTTCGTGCCTTGATCTTAGTTCTTTGTAAATTGCTTCTGGGCTTTCTGCTAATCATAGTAAGATTAAGATTATTTATTCTTTGGAATCTTGCATGCTGTTAAGAAAGTTAATTAACAGCCTTTGTTTGAAGAAAAAACTGATTTTATTTTAGTAAGTATAAGTATAAGTATAATTTTATTTCTATACTGCCCTTCTCCAGAAGGACTCAGGGCGGTGGACAGCCTATTTAAAAACACAAGACAAACATCAATTAAAAATTTAAAATTATTAAATAAATTTGGCTCAATTTAAAACCCCAGAAATTTAAAATACCCCAATTTAAAATTATTATGTTGATAGCCTGGCCTGGCGGAACAACAGGGACTTCAGTGCACAGCGAAATACCCGGAGGTCGAAGATCTTATGTATTTCCGGGGGCAGTTCATTCCACAGGGCTGGGGCTCCCACAGAGAAGGCCCTTCCCCTGGGTGTCGTCAGCCGATATAACTTGGCCGATGGCACCCTGAGGAGACCCTCTCTGTGGGAGCCCTCTCTGTGGGCCGGTGGGAGGCTATTGGTGGCAGAAGTCGGTCTCGAAGGTACACTAAGTAAACTAAGGTTTGTACAGACTTTGTGTGTGCTGCGTTCTTTGGGATCCGTAGCTGGGGCAGAACAAGAATAAAATATTAACACATACAGTGGCCGCCACTGGAGGGATGGGAAAAAATTCCAAGAGCCATGTTCTTTATGTTTTCCCTACCTTGTTTACATATGCTCAACTATAGACTTGATTTCAAATCCTATCAGCCCTTATAAGATATGAAACAGATGAAAATCTTCTTAGGGATGTTGGACTAGCTGCTTCAGGGTAAGTTACTATGTCCAAAATGATTCTAGTAGGGGTCCCTACCTTTGGGATGAAGTAAAAATCCCATCACATGTCCTATTATATTATGACCATGGTTAAGGGAGATGGACATTTTTGTTACAACAGCTATTCTTTCTCCCTTATCTCTGAGTCAGGCCTGGCAACTTTAGCATGCATGAATAGGCAGGGAAGGAATTATGCATTTAAAGCAGGGGTGAAATCCAACAGGTTCTGACAGGTTCTAGAGAACAGGTAGCAGAAATTTTGAGTAGTTTGGAGAACCGGCAAATGCCATCTCTAGTATAAGGGGGATATAATAATAATATTGTTAGAAAGAAAGGGTCAGCATATGGGGGGTGGAGCAAAAAGGATGGTAAAGTATTATATAATCTGTTATTAATTTGGGTTTTATTGTGGAGAAGCCACAGGGGGAGGGGAGGGGGAGGGGAGGGGAAGGGAGGGTTAGGGAGAAGGGGGGAAAAAGGGGGGGAATCTGTATTTGAAAAACTTTTTCAATTAAAAAAAAAAGATTAGAGATGAAGATGAAGGGTAATATTGTTTTTTTAAAAAAATAGATGAGGAATAAATATGGCAAAAAGGAAATATAGAAATTGTAAATTTAATTGAAAAGACTAAACACTGTTTAAATTTGTGAACCGGCCAAATACTCTGTTCA
Source organism: Pantherophis guttatus (assembly GCF_059756535.1). Lineage (NCBI taxonomy): Eukaryota > Metazoa > Chordata > Lepidosauria > Squamata > Colubridae > Pantherophis > Pantherophis guttatus. The sequence goes on along the minus strand of NC_142064.1, from coordinate 85,255,417 downwards.
AAGAAAATACATTGTATGTTTGTATGTGTGTTTCTAATTATTGCTATTTATTCATATTTGTTCTCTTTTATTCTTTAAATTCATTCTTTATCTTAATATCTTTATATTTGTTTGGGGTTGGCTTTCTTCCCTTTCATCTTTTTTATTGTACAGCAGTCTTTCTCCTCAAACCTACCACCTCTCTCTTTTCTTTCCTATTAATTTCTCTTCCCACCCGCTCTTCTTCTCCTCCCTACTGCCTCTTCCTTTCTCCTTCTCCTCTCTTCCTCCCTCTCTTACCCTCCCTCCTACTCTAATTTCCCTTCCTTCATCCCTCTCTATTGCTGTATCCTTTTATGCATATGGACTACTCAGAGGGCTGAAAAAGTTATTTTTGCCTGGTCCTCGCACTTTTGACCACTCCTCGAACTTACGACTGTCCTCACATTCTCATTTTTGCCCTATCTTGTCACCATGGTGAAGAGAAGCAGTTGTGAAATGAGTGACACGGTTGTTAAGGATGCTGCATGGGCATAAATATGAGGATGGTCATAAGTGTGAGGACCAGTCAAAAGTGCGAGGACCTGTCAGAAATGATTTTTTCAGCCCTCTGGTTAGTCCTTTTGTGCATATGGACTACTTAGAGGGCTGAAAAAGTTATTTTTGACTGGTCCTCACACTTTTGACTGGTTCTCACACTTATGACCATCCTCACATTTATGCCCATGCAGCATCCTTAACAACCATGTCACTCATTTCACAACTGCTTCTCTTCACCATGGTGATAAGATAGAGCAAAAAACGTAAAATGTGAAGACAGTCGTAAGTTCGAGGACTGGTCAAAAGTGCGAGGACCAGTCAAAAATAACTTTTTCAGCCCTCTGAGTAGTCCATATGCATAAAAGGATACAGCAATAGAGAGGGATGAAGGAAGGGAAGGGAAATTAGAGTAGGAGAAGGTAAGAGGGGGAGGAAGAGAGGAGGAGAAGGAGAAAGGAAGAGGAAGTAGGGAGGAGAAGAAGAGGGGGGGAAGAGAAAGTAAGAAGGAAAGAAAAGAGAGAGGTGGTAGGTTTGAGGAGAAAGATTGCTGTACAATAAAAAAGATGAAAGGGAAGAAAGCCAATCCCAAACAAATATAAAGATATTAAGATAAAGAATGAATGGTTAAACTTTAAAGAATAAAAGAGAACAAATATGAATAAATAGCAGTAATTAGAAACACACATACAAACATACAATTTATTTTCTTTGAACAGAGTATTTGGCCGGTTCACAAATTTAAACAGTGTTTAGTCACTTCAATTAAATTTACAATTTCTATATTTCCTTTTTGCCATATTTATTCCTCATCTATTTTTTTAAAAAAAACCAATATTACTCTTCATCCTCATCTCTAATCTTAATCAAATTCAATTTTTCCCTTCTATTCTATATTATACCCCTTCCCATTGTCATCTATTTTTATATCCATCCTCACATTGGTTAATTATGTAATTATGTAATACAGTTGTTTAATACAAATTCAACATTTTAATATAAATCAATTAGTTATAAAACTATCTTTTTTGTATATTAATCAATATGAACATGAATATTCCTATTATTTCCATGCAATCCAATTTCTTACAAATCAATTAATTATATTTACCAATAATAATAAACCAAATAATTTCCCCCATATATTCCTCTGAACCACAATTTAACCATTTCTGCTTTCAACACAATATACAATTAATAGTATCTCAATTATTACAATTCCCTAGTTAAATACAGCTTTTTTTTCTTTTGTGTTTTAAAATCTTGAACTCTCCTCCTAAATTTCCCATTGTTTGCAGTTTTTCACCTACCTTTTTTGGGGAGGAAAAATAAAAATAAAAATAAATCTCTCTCTGCCTCATTTTGTCACGTTGCACCAAAGATCCTGGTTTCGGTTTCGTTTCTGAAGCTTAGCTAGGGGAAAAAAAACTGCTACACTGATTGCCTGTAGGGCGGCCCTTTGAAGCCCCGGGCAAGAGTTTAAACAGTTTTTTTTTCTTCTAGCCATCAGCTGGGGCTCAAGAGGCAGCGGGACTGAGGAGGCAGAATGAAAAATCGGGACTTTTTTGAAACGCCACGGGACGTGGGACAAATTGCTAAAAAGCGGGACTGTCCCGCCAAAAGCGGGACGTCTGGTCACCTTATATAAGAAGAATGATTGGCTGTGCTATTATCAGGCAGCCATAAAAGTAGACAGGAAGCCTGGGAGCTCCTGCTATTTGATGATTGATCTCCTGAAGAGGGACTGTGTGTGACTGAAGAGAACTGTAAGCAAACTATGTTTTGTGTTGAAGAGTGATTATTTGAAGACATGTTATCATTGTTTTGAGAAACCAAGTTTGTTTTTTCACTAAGAGTAAAGAATGTTTTTTTTTCACCGTTCAGAGTCTGTGAGTATCTGTGTGTTTAACCAGCAACGTATCTCTTTGCTGTCCGGTCCGTTGCCTACTATGCAGAGGGAAATTTTACCCTCAACAGTGTGTTGTGGCCTGCCAGCAGCCAGCAGAGCTGGTGGCAGAGTCAGACAGTGAGGAGATTGGGGAGAAACATGAGCCAGTCCTGGAGTCTGGGGAAGGCTCTGATGAGTGCTCTGCGTCGGAGGCAGAGATGGGGCCTGGGCCATCTGACAGTTGTCGGCTGCCTTCGGAGTCGGACATCAGTGGGGCAGGAGAACAGTTGGAGCCTGTTCCTCCCATTATGCGCATGCGCAGAGCTGCCAGGAGAAGGGAACAGCTAAGGAACAAGGGTCGACTCAGAAGTAAAGCCACAGGTAGATGGTGAATGGTCCCTCCCATAGGGAATAAAGAGGAGTGAAAGGAGAGTGGAGTTTGCGAACAATTAGTTCCCTTAATTGGTTCGTGACTCTCAGAGACTTCTTGCCAAATTTTGAAGATATCAGCCTGGCAGCTCTCCAAGCCAGATAAGGTCTGTGACTGTAAATTCTCCCTTGAAAGATGTGAATGTGGATGAGAGGAATGAGAGGAACTCACAGTAATTGAATGTGAATGAGAGGAATTCACAGTAACTTGGATGTGAATGAGAGGAATTCACTTAATAAAAAGGGTTTTTTTGTTGGGACAAGGAGTTTGCTTCATACTTTTGGGAAGCCTAGGTCAGAACAATTTGTTTATTGCTGATCTGTAATCTTTATCCCTTTGTGTCTTTATTGTCATTCTCTACAGTTATACTCCTTATTCTACAGAGCTCAAATTGTCTTTTTTGCTTGTTTGTTCCTTTTTGGACTTCTTGACTCTTCTCCTCTTCCTAATATTTACTCCATCTTTCCCTCATACCAGGATTAAAAAAAGGTTCTTATTTTATACTTTGTTCATCTGCTCCTTCCTTTCCTGCTTTCTCTTTCTCATCAGGGCTGTCTATCTTTTAGTTTGCCTCTTTATTTGACTCCAGGGCTTTGAGTCAGTTTATTCAGCTTATTCTTCATACAGCCTATGGCGGCAGAGCTACCATATGGTTTTCCCTCCTTCTTGCCCCCTGCCCAACACTGCTGCTTGATTGGTCACTGCTGTTTGATTGGCAGCTGACGGCCAATAAAATTTATACTTTTGTGATCAAAAGTATAAATTCATCTGGAATAATAAGCCATGTTTTTCCTGCTCCCTCCTTTTTTTTTTCTCCAAAGTTCAGTGCAAGGACCAAATTTAATTGTGATTTATGATATTTGAATAAGGATGATACAAATAATGCAAATTTTCACCATTTCCATCACAGTAATCAAATTGCCTTTGATTTACCAACCTGTCCTCCACTATAATTACTCTCCATATTAAAACAATTTACTTTAAAGTAAATTATAGTAAAAAATGAAGAAAACAATTTACCCTAAAGTAAATAGTACTATTTAAAGTACTATTTACTTTAAATAGTGAATAATAGTAACAACAATAACAATAACAATAATAGTCTTGTTTTGTGGAGTTGAGCTGTCATCCTCATGCTCTGGCTCTATGTGGAAATAAGAACAGTTATTGACTAAGTCAGTTTTAGACAGCAAACATCCTGGCACTCTGGAGCTTAAAATTGTGACTATCAAAATACTAATGAAAAACTATAGCCGTTACAATACAAATTGGATTGCATTTTACACTGCATTAGCAGTACTTGAATAACAACAAAAGGTGGTCATCTGGAAGCACTCTAAGTCTGAGACAATCATTCAGATCATCATTTGCAAGACTGACTTTTTTGTAAATCGTGAAAAAAATACTCATGAAATTGTCTGGTATTATTCCTTTTAAGCAGTTGAATAGAAATAAATGCTGAGTGATATTTTTTCCTTATTTTTATTTTTTTGCAACCATGATCAGAAGAGAGATGTAGCATCTATAAGGATCAAAGCAATGCATAAAGTGTGCATATAAATATAATTATAGACCAAATACAGATTTCATAGAATAGAATAATAGTTGGAAGGGACCTTGCAGGTCTTCTAGTCCAACTCTCTGCCAGAGTAGGAGACCCTATACCAGTGATGGCTAACCTTTTTGCCATCGCATGCCAGGAGAGGGGGAGGCAGAGGAGGGTCACGCGTGCACGTGCCCATGCACATTCGCACGCAACCCCACCCACCCCTGCTTCTGGCACATGATGGCCTGATAGGCCCATTTTTCTTTCTTACCTGGCTCCAGATCCTTTCTATGCATCTGGGAAGGGCAAAAACAGCCTTTCCCACTCCCTTGGAGGCCCTACGGAGGCTGAAAGGGCCCATTTCCCAACTCTCGGTGGGACAGGAAGTGACATTTTTTGCTGTCCCCAGCCTCCAGAACCTCTCTAGGAGTCTCTAGGAGCCTCTCTAGGAGTCTCTGGAGGCTGGGGACAGGAAAAAACATCACTTCCTGTCCCACCGGGAGTCAGAAAATGGGCCCTCTCAGCCTCCATAGGGTCTCCAAGGGAGTGGGAAAGGTTGTTTTCGCCCTTCCCAGATGCATAGAAAGGATCTGGAGCCAGGTAAGAAAGGAAAACGGGCCTTCCCCAACCCCCCCTTCAGGCCCTCCAGAGGCAGGAAACAGCCTGTTTCCCTACTTCTGGTGGGCCCAGAAGGCCCAAAAATCAGCTGGCCGGTGCGCGCATGCGCCCCAGAGCTGAGCTGGCGTGCCCACTAATATGGCTCCGCGTGCCACCTGTGGCACCTGTGCCATAGGTTCGCCATCACGGCCCTATACCATTTCAGAAAATGGTTGTCCAGTCTCTTTTTGAAAGCCTCTAGTGATGAAGGAAAGCTGTTCAATTAGTCGATTGCTCTCACTGGTAGAAAGTTTCTCCTTAATTCTAGGTTGTTTCTATCCTTGGTTAGTTTCCATCTATTGTTTCTTGTCGTGCCTTTTGGTGCTTTGGAAAATAGTTTGACCCCCTCGTCTTTGTAGGAGCCCCTCAAATATTAGAACACTATCATATCACTCTTAGTCCTTCTTTTTATTAGACCAGACATGTCCAATTCCTGTAACCATGCTTTGTATGTTTTAGTCTCCGATCCCCTAATCATTCTTGTTGCTCTTCTCTGCCCTCTTTCCAGAGTCTCAACAACTTTTTTATATTGCAGTGACCAGAACTGGACACAGTATCCCAAGTGTGGTCCCACTAAGGATTTATAAAGTGGTACTAATACTTCACATGATCTTGATTCTGTCACTCTATTAATTGGCTTTTTTGGCTGTTGCTGCACATTGTTAGCTAGGGGTTTTAAATACGGCCAATGCTTTAAATTATTTTAAATTGTTTTTAATTTTTGTGTTGGTATTATTTTACCATGGTTGTACACCGCCCTGAGTTTTTCGGGAGAAGGGCGGTATAGAAATGTAATAAATAAAATAAAATAAATGAATAAATTGTTGACTCATATTTAAGTGATTGTCTACTAGGATGCCGAGATTCCTCTCATAGTTACTTGTATTAAGCCAGGTTTCATCTAGTCTGTACCTCTACAGACTAGGAACTTTTGAAAAATTGATGCCTTCCCATGATCATTGAATGCCAACATAGGAAACCATTAATGTGACAGTATTTCTGTCAGTATTTCTGACTTCTGTGGCCCCATTTACCCACAAAATTTGCTATATTTTAGCCTAACTTACTGCACCATATTGTGATGAGGAGAAAATAATGGGGAAGGAGCCCCTTAGAGAAAAGTCAAACTGTAAATTAGGGGTGGGGAACTATGGCCCCTTTATGACCTGTGGACTTCAACTCCCAGAATTCCTGAGCATGACTGGCTCAGGAATTCTGGGAGTTGAAGTCCACAGTCATAAATGGGCCAAAGTTCCCCATCCCTGATGTAAATGAACTGAATGTGTTTCTGCTCAGTTAATACCAGACTTTAACAATGAAGTTAGGAGTAATTCTTTTTTTTTTTTTATTGCAAAAGTTTTACAATTACATTTTCACCCCTTTTCCCCCCCCCACCCCCCCCAAACTTCCCAACCTCCCTAACCCTCCCTAACCCTCCCCTCCCCCCAGACTTCCCTATAATATACTCATAACTGATAAAGAAAGATAAAAAAAAAACACCCCTTAATATAACACTTATGTAAAAACTTGAACCCCTCCCTCCCCTTTATAGTTTTTCTTTTTACCCTCATTACATTAAAATATTTCTAATACATTATTTTCAAATAAAAGCTATTTGATACTTTCTAGTTTGATATTTGTTCTGAACATATTCTATCCATCTTTTCCATTCCCATTCATAAGTCTCTTGTGAGCAATCTTTTAAGTATGCTGAAATCTTCGCCATCTCTGCAAAACTGGCCATCTTCAAAGTCCATTCCTCAATAGTGGGCAAAACTTCATTTTTCCAATATTTACCTATCAACAATCTTGCTGCTGTTATCATATACAATATCAGTTTTGTTTCACCCGATGTAAAACCCTTAACTATACCCAATAAAAACAGTTGTGGAGAAAATTGAATTTTTTTCTTCAAAACATTCTGCATGACCCACCAAATTTTTATCCAAAAAGCCTTAACTTTCCTACAGGTCCACCAAACATGATAATACGTAGCATCCAAACATTCACATCTCCAACATTTTGGCTGAACATTAGGGTACATACATGACAACTTTTTGGGATCTAAATGCCATCTATAAAACATTTTATAGAAATTTTCCCTCAGGTTCTGCGACTGTGTAAATTTAACATTCTGAACCCAAATTTTTTCCCATGTTTCCAACATCACTGGTTCTTCAAAATTTTGTGCCCACTTAATCATACAATCTTTAACTAATTCAGTTTCTGAATCCCTTTCTAGCAAAACATTATAAAGCCTTTTGATATGCATTGGACCTTTCTCTTTTATATGTCTAACCAATTCTTCCTCGTGCAACATAATACCAGTTTTTTGGTCCTCTTTCCATCTCAATTGTAATTGATTATATTGTAACCAAGTTAAATTAATCCCTTCGTCCAACAGTGTCTGCAATGTCTTCAGCTGCCATCTGCCCGCATCTGTAAAAAGAACCTCTTTGTATAAAACCCCCCCGAGTGACATTATATTTGTATTCCACAAAGTATGACCAAGATCCAGCCATAGCGGTATTTTATAATCCCATTTGAATCGGTGCTTCTTCCAAACTCTCATCAGAGAGTCTCTAAGTATATGACTTTTAAATACTTTATCAACTTTGTCATCATAAAATAAGTAAGCATGCCATCCAAATTCAAGATCAAAACTTTCTGCATTCAATATTCCAGCCTTTTTCCTTCCAAACCAATCACTTGCTAAAGTTAAAGCTGCTGCATCATAATATAACTGTAGGTTTGGAAGTTTAAGACCTCCTCTTTCTGGAACATCTTGCATAATTTTCAATTTCACTCTCGGCTTTTTCTCGTTCCAGACAAACTTATTGACTCCAGTTTACCAGACTTTCAAATGTTTATCACTTTTAAGCACCGGGATCATTTGAAACAAAAAAAGAAATCTTGGCAAAATGTTCATCTTAACTGCTGCTATTCTTCCAAGTAGAGACAGCTGCAGTTTTTTCCAAGTCTCCATGTCTTTCTGCACCTCTCGCCACAACACCTCATAATTATTTTGAAACAATTTCATGTTTGATTCTGCAACCTGAACTCCTAGATATTTTACCTTAGGTACAGTCTCAAAACCTGCCCTCCTTTCAAGCTCATGTTTACGATCTTGTGTCATGTTTTTAGCTATCATTTTAGTCTTTTTTGGATTCAGTCTAAAACCTGAAACATTACCATAGTCTTGTATAATGTCCTTCATCAGGATTATTGATTCCATTGGTTGTGATAGGGTAACAACCAGATCATCTGCAAATGCCTTTATTCTGTAGTCCTCTTGCCTAATCAGTATACCTTTCAAGATATTAGAATCCCGTATTGTATTTAGCAAGACTTCTAGTGTTAAAATAAATAAAAGTGGGGACAATGGACATCCCTGTCTTGTTCCTTTTTCAATTTTAAACTCTGTTGTCAAACTTCCATTAATAATGATCTGTGCCTTTTGCTCTTGGTAAATTGCTGAAATCGCCTGTATAAATTGATCCCCAAAATCCATCTTTTTTAAAGTCTTTAGTAGAAAATTCCAATCCACTCTAAGTAATTCTTAAAGATAAGAATATAGCATCCAAATGGTCCTCAGAAATGGGATGAATGCTACTATAAATAACATAGTTCATGGTGAAACTATCTTGTTTCTTTAAGCAAGATCATCCCAAACTACTTCTAAACACACACACACACACACACACACACACATATATTCTTACTTCTTCGTAGGATTTATGTGTGTTTTTCCTCTAGCCAGGTTTTCCTACATAACCAAGGTTTTTCTGCCCTAGCTCAGTAGAATCACATCCACTCGATTCTGGGCTTTTCTTTTCCTTTCTGGCAGCCAGCAAGTTCTGGTGCCAGGTGAGAGACCTATATAGTCGAGTGGATGTGATTCTACTGAATTAGGGCTGCAGAAAAACCTTGGTTACATAGGAAAACCTGGCTAGAGGAAAAACACACATAAATCCTATGAAGAAGTAAGAAAATAGATACTGTACCTTTACAGGGAGGATACATGAGATGTGGGTGTGGCTTACTGATGATGGCTAATGAGCCAGAAATAGATCTATATAAGTCTCTCACCTGGCACCAGAACTTGCTGGCTGCCAGAAAGGAAAAAAAAGCCCAGAATCGAGTGGGTGTGATTCTACTGAGCTAGGGCTGCAGAAAAACCTTGGTTACGTAGGAAAACCTGGCTAGAGGAAAAACATATATATATGCGGGAAAACACCCGAGATTTTAATTTTTTGCATATATATATATATATATATTCTCTCACTGGTTTGATCTGTTTGGTATCAACACAGGTTGATTTTTTTTCTTTCACGTTTGTAGTTTTACGTACAAAAACTCATTTTACAGCTCGTATGCAAATCCTTTGTGAGAACATTTTTCTCCCCTAGCCATGCAAACTGATGTCCCCTTGAGGAACAGTTAATATGCTTTTGCAGGGTGAAACAAAAATATAAGCTGCTTCAAGTAGCAAAATTCATTAGGATCTGGTGAGCTTGTGCTGTTAAAGAGAGAAATCTGTTATAGTACTGTGTTTTATGATAGGAAATGCAACTGTGAAATGGCTTCATTTGTTTTTACTGCATTGTTTATTTCTAGAAGAGCACAAAATAATACGTATCAAAGTCATAGATGATTTGGTTAGTTTATGTGCCAAATATATTTATAAAAAACCATTCTGCCTCCATTTTTATCCTGCATTTCTCTAATATGTATGAGCAACTTATAGCACAGGAGAAATAGTTGATAGCAGCTGTTTGTTTTTGGTTGTCTTTTTTCCCTCCCACCCAAGGAATTAAATTGTGTGAAAAACTGCTATGGAACTCTGCAGTATTAATTTCAAATTTACAAAATAGAGTTGAGAGCTTGTTAAACACCAATATTTTTTTTTAAAAGAAAAATAAACCAGTGTCCCTGCTTGAGATCTATCCTTGCGTTTACTTTATCCTTCAACATCTTCACTTCTGATTTCAATGAGTCTTAGTGGAAACCAGTCCATAGGACATATTTCATGGGGCGATCTAGTGCCACCACCCATTATATAAAAAAGTGAAGTTTTATTTCCTGGCAGAGAGTCATATTAAAGTTCAGTATTCAGAGAACCTTACAGTACTTGAATGCAGGGGTGGGTTCTAAATTTTTTTACTACTGGTTCTGTGGGCGTGGCTTATTTTGTGGGTGTGGTTTGATGGTCATGTGACAAACAATTCTTTAGGATTTAGCAGAGGTAGTAGTCTACCAGGCTTTTAATTGCTTGCAGAGCCGTACCGGTCTACCCATTTGTTTTTGGAGCGCACTGGTCTACCACCACACTTCCTTTTACCGCTGATGAGCTGTAGGGCAGCCCTTTGAAGTGCCGTGGCAAGAGTTTAAACAGTTTTTTGCTGCTCTGTCACCACCAAGAGCATCAGAAACCACTTTCAGGCAGCTTGGCCTCAATTGCCAATCTACCACCACTGAACGGTTTACAAGGAGTGGATCGGTTCTAGTCGGGAGGCTTCTTGGCTTCTCAATTTAAAGCTAAGGTGTCTTGTTTTTTTTTTTTTTCTCTTCTTTGTCAAGTGAGCCCTGATTTTTTCCTTCTAGCCAGGCTGGAACTCAGGAAGCAGCAAACAGATTTGGGGTGCGGCCAGGCAGAGGTGGTATTTACCAGTTCTCCAAACTACTCAAAATTTCCACTACCGGTTCGCAAGAACCGGGGACAACCGGTAGCAACCCACCACTGCTTGAATGTATGAATGATATGTATGATTTTCAGAGACAACAATGTGTTAACTTGCATCACAGCAGTCTGTCTAACAATCCAAATACACATACAATATATCACTGAGATGTTCAGATGAGTTGGATGCTATATGCATTCATCAGTGGTGGGTTTCAAATTTTTTTACTACCGGTTCTGTGGGTGTGGCTTGGTGGGTGTGGTATGGCTTGGTGGGCGTGGCAGGGGAAGGATACTATAAAATCTCCATTCCATCCCCAATCCAGGGGAAGGTTACTGCAAAATCCCCATTTCCTCCTGATCAGCTGGGACTCGGGAGGCAGATAATAGATGAGGATGGGGCCAGTCAGAGGTGGTATTTACCGGTTCTCTGAACTACTTAAAATTTCTGCTACCAGTTCTCCAGAACTGGTCAGAACCTGCTGAATACCACTTCTGGCATTCATATATTATTTAGTTCAAGTTTCAAAGCAGGTTGTTTTGTTTATATTTACTGAAGATTTTGCATAGAGTAAATGACAAATCTAAAGAAATAGAAAAGAAAGAAAAGAAGAAGGAAAGCAAGAGGTACAAAAAAATGAAAAAAAAAAAGGGGGGGGAAGTACTAAAGGTATGAAAGTGTATTGAAGTTGCCACCATGGAGGAATGGAAAAAAACTGGAAATCTTTTATACATTTTTGCTAAAAGAAGAAAAAAAGTGAAATCATGATTTATAGATGTAATAATTGACATAGATGAGAATTAAATCAGGGTTCAGGGGATTTTGGGAAGAGTTAAGAGGAAAGGGAGATGATAGGTTTATTAATATCTCTTGAAAAGAAGGTTGGAACCATTATACTTCATAGAAGTTCATTTCCTTCCTTCCTTCCTTCCTTCGTTCCATCCATCCATCCATCCATCCATCCATCCATCCATCCATCCATCCACCGTCTTTTATCTTACTGAAGAATTAAATGCTAGGCTGGAATCTACTTCCAATCTCTCAGAAATTTTCCTTCTCATGAAAGAAGGCTGTCTACAGCCCTCTTAAGATGCTTGAAAATTGCTTTTGACCTTTTCAGCTTTTTTTTCTTGTCATTATTGTTTCTTTCTGTTATACATATTTCCGTAACTCCAAAGCATTTTCTCTTCCATATCTTACCCTCTGAGAAAAAAAAAATTCAGGTGTTCTTTTGAGAATTGATTGAATTTGACAAGGTAAAGAGACTGCAGATCACGGAAAAGGTTATTGAGCAACATTCACACACATTCTTTGGGCACATTGCAACTACGTAAATATAAAAGCATCTTATCTACCTGGGAGTTGTTCAGTCATGAGGATTTCTTTCTCTCTGGAAACTAATTTTGAGAGCAAGTTACATTTCATCAGGATCAAAAAACAAGACAGTATGTCTTGCTGAACTTACTGAACACACCTGTTTGTTTATATAGTTTGTCATTTATTTAAAGTAATTTTATGTTGCTTCAACTGAACAAACTCTTAAGAATTATACAGCAGCAGCAGAGACAGCAGCAAAAGAAAACCAGGCAATATAGTTGGGCCCAAGGTAAGGAGCTGGGCTCTTAAGGAGAAATATGCTAATGCCGTCTTAAGGACATCGGTCACTCAGTTCTCTTGAGCTCCTCAAATTCTTCCCAGATAACATTGCAAGTTGTCACTCTCAGCATTTCCTTGAACTCTCTCCTGACCAGCTCCCTGCTCCAAGCAAATGTGAGTGATTTTATCTTAGCTAAGTTATCACTGGAGCCCATTAATGGTTATACTAACTTATCCTTCTCTAAAGTGGTTTTGCTGTCTCTTAAAAAGAACTGCTGAATAACACTCCCTGGACGTAGTTAATGCTGCCTTTCTTGCTATTTTATAGGCCTGAACTCAGGTTCACAGCTATATCCAATCAAACTGGTTTCTTGTCTTATGCAAGCCTTGCTCATTTTCTCAAGGCATCTTCTTTGGTGTTCCATCTTCCAGAGTGAACCCAACCCAACCAAAATCAACCCAACCAAAATCAATCCAACCCAACCCAACCCAACCCAACCCAGGATCTGTATACAGGAAGAGGTCACAGCATACCCACAGCCTCTGGCTTCTTCCCAGAAAATAGCCCACCAGATTTCTGCAAGTACCCAATTAGATCCATCAAATGACTAGGAAAGACTATTCAAACAGGCCCTGCCTCCCTAAAAAAATACAGGTTGAAAAGTTATTGGGGATATTTAAAAAAAAAAAGTCAGCTAATGCTTTTCTCTCCCTGTTGCCATTTTCTGCTACTTTACAGGGTTTGCTTTAGGTTTATTTTTTAGCTGTTGCTATATTCTTTCAGACAGCAGATCTTGAGTTTAGAATATTTATGCAATAGCTGGTAAAAGAGATAAAATGTTGCAAGGAGAAAACAGTAATATCCCAGGTTAGGTGTTTATTGCTTTATGTTGGATCCTGTGTTTTATATTTGCTGCACTGGCACTTTCTGTTACTACTTTCTCTTAAATGGTTTTTTTTTTAAAAGCCTGATCTTCCTTTCCCATTTGTGTCCTTAGGATTGTGTTCTTGATCTCATTGATATTATATTTACACAAAAGAAAATTAAAATGGGAATGTTTCAAATCGGAGGGGGGTTCAAATTCTCAGAGACTAGAGCAATGGAGGTAAAATTTTTGACAAGGTGCTTCTGAAAGAAAGAGGCAGAAGAAGTCAGTTACAAACTGTGGAAACTGGGATAGTCTTGGTAATGGAAAAAGCAAGAAAAGGAAAGAATGTGTGTAGCTTTGCTGAATAAATCCTAATTGCTGCTGTAGAACTTCGGCACTGAAATCTCAACTCTGGGCACTTGATTAGATTGGGAAACCTCCATACAGATAGTCCTTGACTTACAACGACAATTGAGCCCAACATTTCTGTTCCTAAGTAAGACAGTTGTTAAAAGGGCCTGGTGGCTCAGCAGACTGATAGCATTGTGATTAACACCAGCTGTCTGTAATTACTGTAAGCTCGAATCTCACCAGGCTCAAGGTTGACTCAGCCTTCCATCCTTTCTAAGGTAGGTAAATTGAAGACCCAGTTTGTGGGGGCAATAAGCTGACTTTGTATAAAAATACAAAAGTTTGAAGGCTATTGCTTAAAGCATTGTAAGCCGCCCTGAGTCTCTGGAGAAGGGCGGCATATAAATCAAATTTAAAAAAAGAATGAATTTTGCCTCATTTTATAACCTTTCTTGACACAATTGTTAAGTAAACACTGCAGTTGTTAAGTTAGTGTCATGGGTATTAAGCGAATCTGGCTTCCCCATTAACTTTGCTTGTCAGAAGGTCTCAAAATGATCTTGGGATATAGCAACCATCATAAATATGGATGCCGAGCATCCAAATTTTGATCATATGACTAGGGGGATGCTGCAATGGTCATGTGAAAAATGGCCATAAGTCACTTTTTTCAGTGCTGTTGTAACTTCAGACGGTCACTAAATGAACTGTTGTAAATTGAGGACTACCTGTATTCCTATCTCTTGCTTGCAAGACCATCCCCAGCAATTGAAGGCCCACTCTTCAAAATGTCCTTGTGTGTGTATAAATATGTGGTATAAATGGAAAGCAAGATCACTTTGCTTGAAAATAAAATAAACACCCATTCTGGTTCGTTCCTAAATCATTTCCCTATTTCCAATTGAGTCTGGTCTGCAATAATTGTGAATATATGTAGGATGAGGGTGAAGGTTCATTCTCCGAACTTGTGGGTTAGTTTCTGAACATTTCATTACCTGGCTGCTAGTTAACATCTTCAGCAGAGTTTAGGGGATGTCAGTGTTCTTCTGTTTATAAGGGCTTCAGATGTGGGTGTGCCAAGTGAGGTTCTTATGATGGGTCAGGTGTGAGTCTTGTGATGGGTCTTGTGATAAGGAGATTCCATCAGATCGGGGTCATTGGGAAGTGAACTCCTGGTGGGGGGTTGTGTGAGTTGGTTGAGAGTTGGTGCTCTCTCTGGTTGGCTGTGTGGTTGACTGGGATTGTGAGGAGTTCATAGGCTGGTTGTAGGTCCATGTGTATATTGATGGAATTGCTTGTAGAATGCCTGGCTTCGATGAATTTATGAGCGTGGCCAATTATTTTTGTGTTGCTTCAATCAAACCGGTGGTGTTTGGTGTCAGTGTAGGTAGAGTTCAGGTGTGGGTAAAGATTGAGTCTGGTCTGCTCCAAAAGCTCTTTGGGGCCACGTCTCTCATGCAATTGATTCAGGCTTTCAGACCCAGGCTGCAAAAATCCAGACTACCACTAGGAGGCAGCCAAGGGATTAAAAAAAAAAACCCCAAACTTTGCTGCAATCCATGTTGCATAGGCAAGATGGGGGTAAGCCTGTTAAAATGGTCCAACTTAACAATACTGGGGGTCTAGACCGACAGCCACTTTTAGACTTCCGTTTGGAAAAGAGAAAGAAAGGAGAAGAGATGCAGAGACTTGTTAAGACTGCCTGCTGTGAGTTATTAGAGAGATTAGAGGAAGTTGTTGAAACTACCTCCTGGCAGTGATAATGCTTCTTTCTCATTGTAGCTTTCCCTTTTTGGCAGGGTCATTTATACTTGACCCAATGCCACACAGTAAAGTCAATCAAGTTGCCATGACCCAAAGCAGCTATGGAATTGAGTCTCAGAAACGTAATTGAATTGGAAATCTTAAGTAGGAATGATTGCCATTCTGCTCCGCAAGTGAAGCTTTCTTTCCTTGACGATAATCACAGATAATTATATACAGATGACATGACCATTACTTAGTTCTGTACCTACCAGGCTGTAAAGAAAAATGTGATGTCTTGGTCTCTGTATACCTCAGGAAACCTTCCCAGAGATGACAATTGCTTTTAGACTAGCCGTTTCATTTTGACAAATCCATCTGCCTCTTACTTCAATGCAGAATTCAGACAATATTCTGCCGATGTGACTTCCTTAAGTCTCCTTTCACCAAATCCTTCTTTTTCCTTGTGAGAACCAGTTTATACTGAATGTGTTCACCTCGTTCTCGGAGTAGCAGTGACTGCTTTAGTTTTATTATTTTACTTTCTGATTTCCATCTTTCTTCAGGCTTTTAAAGCGAGAAGGAAGGTCCAAGTTAAGGAGCTGGGCTCTTAAGGAGAAATGTGCTAATGCCGTCTAAAGGACATCGGTCGCTCTATTCTCTCCTGGGCTGTTCGTGTAAACTAAATGGAACAGGAACTGGCTGATACAGGGCACAGGACATCCTACTAAGGGCTCTGTCCACTTTCTCCTCAATTTCTTCCCAGATAACATTGCAAGTTGTCACTCTCAGCATTTCCTTGAACTCTCTCCCTGCTCCAAGCAAATGTGAGTGATTTTATCATAGCTAAGTTATCACTGGAGTCCATTAATGGTTATACCAGCCTATCCTTCTCTAAAGTGGTTTTGCTGTCTCTTAAAAAGAACTGCTGGATGGCACTCTCTGGATGCAGTTAGCAATAGCAATAGCACTTAGACTTATATACTGCTTTACGGTGCCTTACGGCTCTCTCTAAGCAGTTTACAGAATCAGCATATTGCCCCCAACAATTTGGGTCCTCATTTTACTCACCGCAGAAGGATGGAAGACTGAGTCAACTTTGAGCCTGGTGAGATTTGAACTGAATTGCAGTCAGCTGGCAGTCAGCAGAAGTAGCCTGCAGTACTAACCACTGTGCCACCTTGGCTAATGCTGCCTTTCTTGCTATCTTATAGGCCTGAATTCAGGCTCACAACCATATCCAATCCGATTGGCTTCTTGTCTTCTGCAAGCCTTGCTCATCTTCTCATCTTTCTTCAGATTTTTAAAGTGAGAAGGAAGGTGTATCTGAAGAACAAATGACTAGTAGTGTGGGCTGGGCTGGGCCAAAAATGTCAGCATTTTTATGGATGTGACTCCATATTTCAAACCTCCCTCATTTTAAGTGTGTTGCAACACATCTAAAAAAAAAAGAAACGGGCCTTTAGTTGCATGGGATGGTCACTATCTTGACTTTTTTTGACCTCCTCCCAGTTAACTTGACTGCATTCTATCCTTACTCATCATTTTAAGCCCTCACCTCACCAATTAATCAATTGGGGTTAATTTAAGAATGCAACATCAACTGAACAGGAAGCAAATAATTTGGTGGTTTAAAATAAGGACAAGCAGAACAGAATCTTTGATAAACAGGTTTTTACTTCTGAGTAAGCAAATACGTGGATGCTGGCCAATGAGAATCTTGCCCATGGGGCCGGCTTATGCAGATTTCAATTTAGTCACTTTCTGGAAACTCCAAAATAATTATCTTTACAAAGGTAAAATATATATGTGATACAGAAAAAAAAAAAAAAAAAAGAACACAATCCCATCTTTAAGTTTATAGATTTTTCATATATTTCTGGCTTGCCTACAGGCCATTGTGTATTTTGGCATTTTCTTGATTGAGGAAGTTTCTTATTATCTACGATAGATAAATTCATGTTATTTCAATAAATATTTACTTCTTGAACTCTGGTGGGTTCAGAAAGATATTGAACACAAACCATGAATGAAGGGGGAAAAAAACATGCTGATCTTAATATGCTATTTCCTAAAAGGAATTACTATTTTTTCTGTCTCTTGAAGGATATTCTGACAAAAAGTAAGAGATTCTTATAACCATCACATCCTTATTCAGAAATTCTCTGTGCTGCTTCTAAAGCACTTAGCAGCAAAGTAGAAGCAATTGTTCCCCTTGTTGTTTTTAATATGGCACAGGGTAAGGAAATGCCATTCAGTTCTGGGTTATGGCATCAAAGATGAACTATTTCTTTTTATACCAATTTACTGATCAAAATCTCTTCTCCATCAAATTGTTTTATTCCCTAAAGAATAAACTGGCAGATCTACATACAAAATGTGAATCCTAGTTTTGCGGTATATCTGCTATGATACATTATAAGGTATTGCAGAAAGAATAATAAAGTACTTTCATGCACAAAACCTCTTCTTAAGATGTTGGCTTTGGGAAGGAAAATGATTAGACTAGTTTAGTGTCAGAAGTACCAGAATCTGGCAGTTGTTAAAATGGCCATGGTAGAGTTTTGTGGGTAGCCAAAGCCATAATTTTTTTGTTTGCCATAGAACCGTGATGGCGAACCTATAGTACGTGTGCCAAAGGTGGCACGCAGTGCCCTCTCTGATGACACATGAGCTGTCGCCCCAGTTCAGGAGCGTGCATGCCTTCCACTGGCCAGCTGGTCTTCGGGTCTCTGCCACACATGCGTGGGGGTGGGGTGTGTGTGTGGGGACCACATGCATGGGGCTGCACGCACATACACAGGGGGCCAGGGCACATGAGCGAGTCCCCCACACATATTGCATTTGGGGGTTTGGGCGTCCTTTGGGCACTCAGTCCGGAAAAGGTTAGCCATCACTGCCAAAGACCATAACCTCTTCAATAGCACCAATCCAATTTAGGCAAAGTAAAATGGCAGAAATAAACTTGGACAGTAGGTTTTTTTCGGCAGGGGGCAGGCTGGCATACAACCTTCCTTCTCTCCTACAAGTGCTGAAGATGGTGGTGTCTGCACTGAATGCCAATGTATGCATGTATATCTCTTGTTGCAGTTCAGGTTTTATTGTTACATTTTAGGTTTACATACAGCTGGTTGTTTTTAATCTATTCTATTTCAGGTAGTCCTTGACTTAATGACCGCAACTGGGACCAGAATTTCCATTGTTAAGCCAGGTGGTTGTTAAGTAAATTGCATCTGATTTTATGACCTATTTTGCCATGGTTGCTAAGCTAAGCAAATCACTGTAGCTGTTAAATGAGTATATGGACATTAAGCGAATCTTGCTTCCCCCTGTTGACTTTACTTGTTGGCCGTGAAGGTTGCAATCAAGTGACCGCGGGATGCTGCAACTGTCATAAATACAAGCCAGTTGCCAAACACCTAAATTTTGATCATGAGACAGTGGAGATATTGCAACTGTTGTAATCACAAGGACTGGCTGTAAGTCACTTTTTTGAGTGCAGTTGTAATTTTGAACTGTTCTTAAACAAGTGGTTGTAAGTCGAGGACTTACTTACTTATTCCAATTCCCATTGACTTTCCAGAAGCGCAACTCCTAACTGCCATCTTGCCCTTCATTACCAGGAGCAAACCATCTTGATTAGTTCTGTTCTACTGCCAACGGCTGAGATATATTGGCTTGAGTAGCTCCAAGTTCTTTTGCAAAATGAAGAGGTTCACCCATTTATGACTAATGGCAGTACTTTTTCTTGGATATGAAAGTGAACCTGTTCTGGAGAAGTGGGGCTCTTGCAGTGGTGGGTTGCCCCCGGTTCGGACCGGTTCACAAGAACTGGTAGTAAAACTGGCGGGAGGCTCCGCCCACTGACCACGACATCATCAGGACGCATGCGCAGCCCCATTGTGAACTGGTAGTAAAGGTAAGTAGAACCCACCCCTGGGCTCTTGGACATGTTGGAAATGAATCCTAATGTACACCTTTCACTCCCTATTTTGATTCTGTGATTTTCGTGCCTTCTGGTTTAACTTTATAGCACTTTCCTTTATTTAGCAATGTATTTTTAAACCAGATGATCCTCATTTAAAAGCTTATGGATGTGCAAAGTTCATAATATTTAGTTCAAAATCTAATAAGGCAGTTTTAAAAACAAACTAATTTACCTCGGTTTGGTTCAGTGACTTCTCTGATCCAACTCAAGGTTTATCTCCAAATCCAAATTCGGAAATCTAAATAGCGATATCTCTCATTGATTATCACTGTCATGCGTGGCTAAATCTGTTAAACAAAATTCCCAGTGGTTTTCTGTAAGTATTAATGCCTCATAGCTGAATGAAATAGATCCCATTTCAGAGAAATAGATGCAGGATATTTTGGACGATGCACCTTACAACATCGATATTTTAAAGAAAGTTTTTTTTTAAAAAAATGTAAGGAGAATTAGATAAAATTTGTGTCAAAAAGGCCACATTTTTATGGATAGGTACACTGAGTTTTGTTATTTGCTTGTTTGCTTTAGTATCCTGAAATAATTTTTTTGAAAGGTACAAAAAAAGAAATCCAAATGAACAGAAAAAAGAACAGAAAAAAGAACAGAAAAAGACAAAAATATATAATAATTAGAGAAAACAGCTCAGTTTTTAAATAAATTAAATTTGGTCAGGTGGAATAATATCAATCAGTCTTTCTATTATGTCAGTAATATGTAAATCTGAGTGGACATTGCTTTTTCAATGTAAATAAGCAACATTTTTTGTGATTCCCCTGTGCTTGATAAATCTGTAATTTTGTGATAGAAACTGTTCATGTATGCCATGATGACACAAATCTAATTTCCTGAACTAAACAGATTGATTGTTTTTTCCAATCCAAACTATGGTTCTGTGATATGAAAAAACTTACATGGAGATTGGAAGTAGATTGGGCCACAGTCTCTATTGCATCAGTGAGTTTCTTTCCAGTTGTTTCACAGTCCCACATATGTAGTGTGGCAAACATTATATTTTCCTTTCTGGGTTGAATAGAATAATGGTGATCCATATATGGTCAACTTTCTATACTTTTGGTTACATGGGTGCAATAGCATCTGGAGCGATTAAGACTTAACAGGATGTTCAGTTTCTGTAAAATCAGGGAAAGGATTAAGTGGTCTACCCCAGGAAATGTAAAATTGCTTTAAAAAGAAAAATTATATCGTTTTTTTCATCGTTAGTTTTTGTGCTAAGAGCCTACTATGACATTACAGGGAATTTAGTTGAAGAAGATCTCAATAATTTAGCATACCCTCATGAGAATTGGAGGGAATGGGAAAAAGGAAAAATGGGGAATAAAAAATGTGTTTGTTTTATAGAAATTCTCAAATATTCCTGACCAATAAGCAATATATCTATGAAATCAGTTTGATAGGTTGGTGGCTCTATTAAATACATTGACAAAGAAATATTATCTATCATATATTCCTTGTGAAAGTATGTATGCATGCATACACATGGCAGAGGTGGGTTTCAACAGGTTCTGACCAGTTCTGGAGAACCGGTAGCGGGAATTTTGAGTAGTTCGGAGAACCGGTAGTAAAAATTTTGACTGGGCCCACCCACATCTATTCTCTGTCTCCCAAGTCCCAGCTGATCAGGAGGAAATGGAGATTTTGCAATAACCTTCCCCTGGATTGGGGATGGAATGGAGATTTTACAGTATCCTTCCCCTGGAGTGGGGTGGGAATGGAGATTTTACAGTATCCTTCTCCTGCCATGCCCACCAAGTCACGCCCACCATGCCATGCCATGCCCACCAAGCCACACCCACAGAACCTGTAGTACAAATTTTTGAAACCCACCACTGATACATGCCCAACACTATGAAGTTCATGTTATAAGAAATTTAAACCATAATAAGATATTGTTGTTGTTGTTAGTTGCAAAGTCATGTCCGACCCATCGCGGCCCCATGGACAACGTTCCTCCAGGCCTTCCTGTCCTCTACCATCCTCTGGAGTCCATTTAAGCTCACCCCTACTGCTTCAGTGACTCCATCCAGCCACTTCGTTCTCTGTCGTCCCCTTCTTCTTTTGCCCTCAATCTTTCCCAGCATTAGGCTCTTCTCCAGTGAGTCCTTCCTTCTCATTAGGTTTATTTATTATTATATAATAAGATATATATTTCAAATATTTCCTTTACACTGTCCAATATTATTCTAGGAATGGAAGTTATGGTGATCTATAATACAGGCTAAAAGGAGTTGTCCCTATCCCCTCACTATTAATTGATGTATTTGTCAGCCATTTCTACCAAACACTGCATAATCTGGATTTGAATTAAGGCAAAGAAATTACAATCTCAATCTTGCACCACTAACACATTTGCTTATTTGTTAACCTGCATCCATTTTTCACTTACTGTAGGTCCTCAAGGAGGCACTGTTGGCAAGTAAAACCATCTGCCTCTGTCCATGTTTATTCACTGCATTCTTGTTTAAGTGATAAACCTTTCTAAAAATGCCTTGATGTGGTAAAACTGAGATACCATATGTCAGTTACCTTGGAAGTCTAACATTGTAATATATTGCTGCATCAAAGAAATCCTGAAAATGTATAATACTTTCTGAATATATTATTACACATTATCCCTTCATCTGTCAATTCATTTGCAGTGCAGGTTTTTCAGGGTATTCGTTAGGTCTCAAAAAATCTGCAAGATTTTTGGACAACTCAAGAGCAGTTTGGCACAGGAGTTAAGCTGCTGAACTGGAAATTTGGAGACTCTGAGTTCTAATCCTTCCTTAGGCTCAAAGGCTGGCTGGATAACTTCGGACCAGTCACTCTTTCTTGGTCCATATTGTTGGGAAAATAAGAAGTGGGAACATATGTTATAAATAAAAGTGGGGTGTTAAATCTATGCATAAGCAAATAAAACAGTTTACACTTGTATGGAAGCATATGTACAGGTAATTCTTGACTTGCAACAGTTCACTTAGTGACCGTTTAAAGTTACAACGGTTCTGAAAAGAGTGACTTATGACCATTTTTCACACTGCAACATCTTAATTTAACTACTGCAGTAGTTCACTTAACAACGGTGGCAAGAAAGGTCGGGAAAATGGGACAACATTCACTTAACAAATGTCTCACCTAGCAACATAAATTTTGGGCTCAATGGTTGTGGTTGTTGTGGTTGTAAGTTGAGGACTAGCTGTTATAAAATGTGCTTTTGATATATCATAGAACAAGGGTGGGCAAATGTGGCCCTTTTACAACCTGTGGACTTCAACTCCCAGCCAAGCTGGCTCAGGAATTCTGGGAGTTGAAGTCCACAGGTCATAAAGGGCCATATTTGCCCACCCCTGTCATAGAACATGGAAGTCTTCTTCAGGCTGCCCCCTCTAAATGATCAACAATACACAGATCCTCTTCAAGCGAAGGGAAACATCTTTTCCATCACAGGTTAAGTTGCTAGTCCAGACCCACTTAAACTTTGGACAGTCCATTTTGGTAACTTAGGAGATATCGTCACCACTACCGGCTCGGGAGAACCGGGCCGAACTGGGAGGAACCCACCACTGGAACAGATCTTTCAGTTCAGTTCATTTGAAGCCTGGCTACCTAAGCATGCCTTGAAGATATACTTCTCCCCTCAAAGACAAGGAAACAGGAAGGGCTTCCTTTTGTAGACCATCCAGAGTCTAATGTTGGCTAATGGAAAGTTCAGACCTTGACTCCAGTTTGTAACAACTAGACACAAAAACAGTTTTTTTCCCGAACGTCATCACTCTGCTAAACAAATAATTCCCTCAACACTGTGAAACTATTCACTCAGTCTGCATTACTATCACTATTAATCTTCTCATCATTCCTATCACCCATCTCCTCCCACTTATGACTGTATGACTGTAACCTTGTTGCTGGTATCCTTAAGATTTATATTGACTGTTTCCCTATGACTATCATTAAGTGTTGTACCTTAATCCTGGGAGTTGAAGTCCGCCAGGCTTAAAGTTGCCAAGGCTGGAGACCCCTGATCTAAAATTAAGTAATCTAAATACAAAAGATAAAATAACAATAAACAACAAATACATTCTGTCTGAAACTGAGAGACTAATGAGTTAATAGAAGTCTTTAAATCACAAAATGGCCAAGAGGCCACATAAGGAGCCTCTTGGCTATGGAGATGTGGCTCCATAGACATCTCCTGTCTATGGAGATTCTCAATCATCCAGGTCGTGGTTGTCCCAAAGATGCTTTTCCAAAAGGCAACTCAACTTTCTTGGTTTTTTTTTACTTGCAAACGTTTTATTTTTCCAAGAGACTTCCTAAGTTCTGTTGAACTTTGGGATCATATAACCCTTTCTCCTGTTTTGTATGTGTCCCCAACCCTCCCCCCCGCCATATTCAATTCAGCAGCAAACTACCATAATGTTGACTTAATAAAGGCTCTGAAAGGTCAAGTTTTGATCAGATAGTTGGCGAATAGTTGTGTTCCAGAAATAATGATTGGTTCTTGCTTATAAACTGATTGGATGATACATCAAGAGGTGATTAAAGATACAAAGGGGACATTAGAGAGTCATCGTGGTTTGGATGATAAGTAAAAGCAATTTAGATTGCGCCAGCTGAATCTGAGGAGGACAATAACTGAAAACTATATTATTAATTAGGTACATGAGTTTAAATAACAATTTAACAATTTCCCCAAAGAACAGTGCAAATATATCCAATCACTGAAGACTGTTAATACCATCTAGTCTTAAATGATATTGATCTACATTCTAAATAATATTTACTAAATATCAATATACTTGTTCATTCATGTGTGCTTATTTCGTTCTAACTGTCTAATGTATTCTTATAATTCTTAATCTATAGTGCGTGAAAGACATGCATATTTATCTGGAATATCATGAGGGCAGTTGCAATTAGCTCTGTAAATTCAGGTTATGGAGATGTGCTTTAGATTCCCTAGAAAAGCTGTTCCGAGGATAAAACCATTTATTAAGAGTGAAAGCACTCTATCGCGTCACTCCAAACACAGCCTGGATTTTGTTTTTACGTGAGCGCGATTGATTAGTGCATTCCAAAAAACAAGCCAGGGCTTCAAAATGAGGGAACAAAATAGTTGTGTTCCAGAAATAAGGAGCATAAATTGTAATTGCATGCATTTCACTTAAATATAAAGTTCCTGCCTCTGTGATATTGACATGATAATTTATAATAAAATAACCACGAAGGTCATGTTCAATCTTTATTAGATTTATCCTGGGAATGCTCCTTACATCTGTATTCCTAATAGGTGGCCAACAAGATTTACATGATTGCTTTTTTAAAAAAAATATTAATGAAGATGCAGCATCTGTATTATCCTCCAGAACAGGAGTGTCAAACTCAAAGCCCACAGGCCGGATATGGCCCATGGGGTGCTTAGATCTGGCTCATGGGGCCGCCCTGGAAACAGCGAAGGACAGGTCTGTGTGCCTCTGCCAGCAAAAACTAAGCTCGGGGGGACTGCGTGCGGCCACCCAAGCTCCATTTTCGCTGGCAGAGGGCCACCACAACTGAAAACAGATGTTGAGCTGGCCACACTCACCCTGGCAACGCCCCCCCAGCCCCCCCAGGTCAAGCCCAACTCTAATGCGGCCGTCAATGAAATCAAGTTTGACACCCCTGCCCTAGAAATTATTGATAGGTTGCCATCATGGTTAACAAATATGTTCTAATTGCTGTTCATATTTTCTGAATACATGATCTGGTACGGAAGATGGCAGTCCCATTGTTAAGGTGCTGAGGAAAGGATAGACCAGCCCTGCAACTACAATTAGTAAAGGACTCCATTAACTACAGAGTTTAGGCAGGTTGTCCATAAGGGAATAGAAGACTGCTCCATTACCCAATCTTGTTCATGCTTTCAGTTCAGCCTTTTGGTAAGTAAACTGGGTTATTTTTTTCCCTCAGAGATTTCAGTTCTCATTGCATCTCATTCTTGTCGGAAGCACTGAAGCACTTCTGGGTTGAAAGAATTCACCTGTGACATCATCGTTGCCCTTGAGGACACTCAGTTGGGGCTCCTTTCATGTTCTCTCCCAAGCTGGAGCAAAGGATGGGAGCTCACCCCACCCCATGGCAGCACTTGGATCTCGAATGTGCACTTGCTTCTTGTTATGCCAGCATCCCAATCACAAGAGCCTCCATGCTTCTACGTTTCAGATTAAAAATATAGAAAAATTAAGAAAATGTCTGTTAATGCTTTTGAACAAAATGTTTGTTTACTGATCAATATCATTTGCGATGTGCAAAGATCAACTCTTTGTTAAGATCCAATGATAATATAAGATCACGTAATTGAATTATTATGCTTTTTTTCCCCTTCAAATCTTCATACCCAGCTAGAGATCTAGAGTATAAAGTATTTTGGCTATTTTATTATATGTATGAGAAACTATTTTTCAGACTATAAGATGCTCTGAAATATAAGATGCACCTAGCTTTTGAGGAGGAAAACAAGGGGGGAAAAAATCTGCCTGTGCCTCCCAGCAATTTACCTCCTTGCAGCAAACAGCCTGATCAGCTTCAGCACAGCCTGATTTAGCACAAGCAGCTGATTGATGGTTGGATTGGCCTCTCAGAATACCGCCTCCTGTTCCAGGCTGCAGGGATCGCCACCACCCATCACTGCCATCTTCACCCATTACCACTGCCGCCTATCACCGCCTCCGCGTGGCCCATTTTTGGCTTAGGTGGATCCTGTTTGTGGCCCCAGGATGCAGGGATCACTGCCACTGACTATCGCCTCTGCCTGGAATGGCCCAAAAATGGGAAACGCTGAGGCTGAAAATGGGGCGCCCAGAGGTCAAAAACAGGATGCATAAAGGCCGAAAATTGGGCACATAGAGGGGTGTATGGAGGCGGCGGAAGGATGGGGGTTACACCAAAAAATATGATATTTTAAAATTCCTACAATAATTTTCTCAAGAGTACTTTATTAATATAGTAAATTGCGCTCACATGGGGACACAAGATATCTTCCAACAAAATAGAAAACATTTTTTTATTAGAAGATAACTTTAAATTTTTTATGACTGTGCAGTGAGATCAATATCAGGTTTATCTCTTTTGATTTTATTTGTTAGAACACTACAAGGCCAGATATAAACTGCTTTTCTGAAATTGCCTCCATGTGGACAGGCTGTTTTTATTATGCTTTTGTAATTTTATTATACCCATTTATATACATCCAATATAATTCCAAAGAAAGAGTCAATCAAATGGACTATTTAAGTAGCAACCATTTAAAATATAAACATATTGACCAGATAGAAATTGCCAGTTAGTGTGTACTTTAGGAAACAAAATAGGTTAAACATTTTTTTAATAGTAAGACTAGTCAGCATTTTTTATTTTGAGCTGATACTATGAAGAATGAGGATCAGTTTTCTTCAAAAATGTTATTCTAAACCAGCATTTCTCAACCTCAGCAAGTTTAAGATGGGTGGACATTAACTCCCAGAATTCCGCAGCCAGAATGAGAAAGTGTTCTAGGCCGTATGTATATTGGCTTCAGTCCTGGATTAATCATTGACCCAAATAATCCATGCTTAGAGTACGGAAGGAAGGGTGTCATCATAGCGGGTTTTTCCCTCTAGCCAGTTATGCCCTTAACTCCTTCACTGCCACATTCAATTCTTCTTCTTCTTGTTCTTCTTGTTCTTCTTGTTCTTCTTCTTGTTCTTCTTCCTCTTCTTCTTCTCCTTCTCCTTCTCCTTCTCCTTCTCCTTCTCCTCCTCCTCCTCCTCCTCCTTTTGGGGGGGATATAGTGAGTGGCTAAAGTTCAAAAGTTTGCTTTAAAGGTGCCATCAGATAATCACATTTGTTTTCATCTCTTGGTATTTTATTTCCATCAAGTGCAGGGGTGAAATTCAAAATTTTTGCCTACCAGTTCTGTGGGCGTGGCTTGGTGGGCATGGCAGGGGAAGGATACTGCAAAATCCCCATTCCCTCCCTACTCCTGGGGGAAAGATATTGCAAAATCTCCATTCCCACCCCTACTCTGGGGCCAGTCAGAGGTGGAATTTGCCAGTTCTCCGAACTTCTCAAAATTTCCGCTACCGGTTCTCCACAATCTGTCAGAACCTGCTGAATTTCACTCCTGATCAAGTGGCATCAATGTTGGATGTGCCTAGGGCATCAGTTGGCCTCCATTCAGCCCTGATGGGCTTATCTCTCATTAAATATCTAGGATGGGAACTCTGTAAAAGTCAAGCTGTACAATCAGCATCCTCACCAAATTGTTAAGCTGCTGGGCTATTATTTTGGAAAGCAGGTGAGGAGTTATGGAATCTGATTTTAAGCTCTCAGCAATGTTCTGAAGCTCGTCTCATCAAGAGATGGTTGAGAGCTTCAGTGGGCAGGATGATACTGCAGAATGGCTTCACTGCATGTACATGTGAGCTGGATCAGGATTTGGACTGTTATTTATTTATTTAAATTTATAGTATATTTTTGTTCCTTTCCTCAGCAAGGAGGAAAATCAAATAGCAATAGCATTTAGACTTATATACTGCTTTACGGTCCTCTCTAAGCAGTTTACAGAGTCAGCATATTGGCCCCAACAATCTGGGTCCTCATTTTACCCACCTCAGAAGGATGGAAGGCCTTGAGCCTGGTGAGATTCGATCTGCCAAACTGCTGGCAGACAGTGATCAGCAGAAGTAGCCTGCAATACTGCACTCTAGCCACTTGCCACCATAGTGATGGTATAGTTGTAGGAGCTTCATAGAGACAAAAAAGGATGGGGAACTTACATGCAACTCTGAAGCTCTAGATTGCTGAGCCCTACAAATTGGTAATATGTATAATTTCACTTTAAAATTCCACCAATACATTGGTTTTTTTCCACTCCTTCCACTGATTTGGGCACTTGAAGTTCATTTTGAAGTCCACTAGTAAGGTTAAATGCACAGAGTATAGAAAGATCCCAATATCAGTCTCAAAAGGTGCTTTTTTGTTTCAAAAGGCAACTGGACCGTTTCTTTCTTTGAGGAAGAGGAAAAAAAGTTCCGCTTCTCATCCAAGAAGCTTCATCAGTTCTGATGGAAGAATAGGTACTGACAGTTGAGACTGGATGGTGGGGAGATGGAAGGATAGGTTGTGATAGGATGGTGGGGGCGGGAATGGAAGGATTGTATTGCTTTGCAGTCATCTGGTCGTTAGCACTCTCTCTGAGAGCTGTTGAGACCACTTGGGGGTTTATTTGTGCTGTCAGGGTCACCTGAATCAGGGTGCAATTGGTTGTGGAATCTTCTTGGAACTGCTTACAAGGGCTGCATTGTAAACTGGGCATAGGTGGTCTCTTATTCCTCCCCCTCTGTTGAGGGAGGGATGTTCAATTTTAACAAAGATAGATTACCCCTCTTTCAAACCAATGGTCCTCTCTATCCAAAATGTGGACTTTGCTGTCTTCAAAAGTGTGACCTTTATCTTTCAAATGCAGGTGGATTGCTGAATCTTATTTTGATGGGTTTGATCTCCTATGTTGTGCCATGTGCTTGTCAAGTGGTTGTTTTGTTTCACCAATGTATAGAGCTGTACATGTATTGAATACATCACCTTGCTCAGTTTGTGTCTGGATGTTTTATCCTCAGAGTGGACAAGCTTCTGCCTTAGTGTATTCTTGTGTACATATATATTGTGTTGATTGAAAATCCTCCTGAGCTTTTCAGATATTCTTGAATATCTAAAAAAAAAAATCAGGAATATAATTACGACATTTTTTCCCCATTTGTTGCTATTTATTTACTAAGCAAATAAGTTCTCATGGAAAATTCAAGAACATCACAACCTATTTAGAGGGATTTAAACTAAGTTTTCTTTGCATTTCATCTAGTTTTTCCCTATACATTTCATCTAGTTTTTCCCTATACATTTCATCTAGTTTTTCTATACATACAGTATGTGTTTGGCTCTGCCAGTGTGTGTCTGTATTATATTAAATATAGTATATTTAATTATATACTGTTTAATGAAAGCTAGTCAGAAAGGGAAGCCATGCTTGAAGCATGAAACAATACAGATGGTTTTAAATGAATATTTGAAATAATTTCTAACTCACAATCATCATCATAATTATAACAGCAGTTCACTCATCTTGGAAATATTTTTCCTCTCTGAGCAGCCATTTCACAGTGGAAAGAGTTTGGTGCCAGTAAGTATTTCCTCATCCTTCTGTAATATTTCGTACTGAATTTGGCTCAGATTTTTTCCCCTATTCGGAAAGGTAGGGCATAGAGAGTTGGAGGCTTTTAATGAAAAGTTAGAAAGAGAAATTATGTTTTCTACTAAGAAATAAAAAAAAAAATCAGAACATCAAATACAAGCTGGGTGGATACGACCTCGTAGATGACTCTCATTCTGTCAAGGACCTTGGAGTACTCATCTCAAATAATCTAAGTGCCAGAGCTCACTGCCACAACATTGCCAAAAAGGCATTAAGAGTTGTTAACCTAATCTTGTGAAGTTTCTTCTCCGGTAATATTGTACTGCAAACTAGGGCATACAAAACCTTTGCTAGAACAATTCTTGAATACAACTCATTTGCCTGGAACCCACATTGTATATCGGACATTAATACAATTGAGCGAGTCCAGAGGTATTTCACAAGAAGAGTACTCCACTCCTCTGTTCACAACAGAATACCTTATGCCACCAGGCTTGAAATTTTGGGAATAAACAATTTATAACTACACTGCCTTCAGTCTGACCTAAGCATTGTGGCAGATAACAAAATTATCGGCTGCAACGTCCTACCTGTCAATGACTACTTCAGCTTCAACCATAATAATACACGAGCGCACAATAGATACAAACTTAAGGTAAATCGCACCAAACTCGATTGCAGAATATACAACTTCAGCAACAGAGTGATCAATGCCTGGAATGCCCTAGCTGACTCTGTGGTTTCTTCCCCAAACCCCCAAAACTTTAACCTTAGACTGTCTACTGTCAACCTCACCCCATTCCTAAGAGGTCTGTAAGGGGCGTGCATAAGCGCAGCAACGTTCCTACTGTCCCTGTCCTACTGTCCCCATTTATTTGTGTCCTTATCCTTTATTCATAATCATGTTTATACTCACATCTGTTATCTTATACGTGTTTGACAAATAAATAAATAAAAATAATAAAATAAATTCAGCTCTGAATATCTGTTTGTTTAATCATTAGAAGAGGATTACATGACCCTGGGACACTGAAACTGATGTAAATATGAATCAGTTGCCAAGTATCTGAATTTTAATCATGGGGAAGCTGCAAATGTGAAAAATGGTCACCTTTTTCAGTGTTGTTGTAACTTTGAATGATCAGTAAATGAACTGTTGTAAGTCGAGAACTACCTGTATTATTTTTACAAATAACTCAAGGCAGCAAACATATCCTTCCTCCTCCTATTTTCCCCACAACAACAGCCCTGTGGGTGAGGACAATTAAATTATAACTGCAATTGGAAAGACACCAACCTGAATCTGAACTATCATTTACACAAGTATTGTCGTAACATCTGTATGTCATTTTTAATAAGATGGATTTGCCTTCCCTGCCCTTCTTGAACCAAGGCTGTAGGGTTAAGTCTCAATGTCAGGAGGCTTGGCAAAAAGTATGCCATGGTGGTGCAGTGGTTAGAATGCAGTACTGCAGGCAACTTCTGCTGACTGCTGGCTGCCTGCAATTTGGCAGATCGAATCTCACCAGGCTCAAGGTTAACTCAGCCTTCCATCCTTCCAAGGTGGGTAAAATGAGGACCCAGCTTGTTGGGGGCAATATGCTGACTCTGTAAACCGCTTAGAGAAGGCTATAAAGCACCGTGAAGTGGTATATAAGTCTAAGTGCTATTGCTATTGCTACAGTGAAGGGTCAAATCATTATTCTGTTTGGTATGTAAACTTTTGTCTTAAAAAAATATTGCCACTGTGAAAGTTACACATCAGTACATATAGATACTGGTTCTGAAAAAGCAACGTTGCTTCTTCTTCATTGTAGGCAAAATATTTTCTGTTGATGCATCCTTATTTGATGAATTCTAGTTCCTGACTAAAAATATGGATAGTGAAGAGAATTTTAGTAGGATTAAAATCCATATAGCCCTTTCTTTTAAGTGCTTTAAGTACTTCATATATATCAGCCAGCAGATGGCAACCTCATTAGGTATGCCTGTATGTTAGGCTAAACGTATTTATCTTCTCATTTAAATATATGAACTAAACTATTTTGCACTTAAAACTAATTCATAAACGGGAAACACAAGACATTTTATGGCTTTTACATTTTTCTGCATTTTGTAATGCAATTGTCTGTTGTCTTTTTTTTTTATGTCTACTTATGCAAAAGTAACCTACCTAAAATCAACTATAGATAGTCCTCAACCTATAAAAGTTCATTTTGGGACTGTTTGAAGTTACTATGGCAATGAAAAAAAGTGACATACCATTTATCACACTTGTGACTATTGCAGCATCCCATTGTCACATGATCAAAATTCAGATGTTTGGCCACTGGCTCATATTTACGACGGTTGCAGTGTCCCAATGTCATGTGATCAGCTTTTGTTACCTTCTAATGAGCAACGTCAACAGGGAAGTCAGATTCACTAAACAACTGTGTTACGAAATTAACACCTGCAGTGATTCACTTAACAACTGTGTCAAGAATGGTTGTAAAATGGGGCACAACTAACCTTGACAACTGTATTACTTAGCAACAGAAATTTTGAGTCCAATTGTGGCCGTAATCGAGGAATATCCTGTATGAGAGTTCCAAATTGTGCTCAGATGTTCATGTATATAAAAATGCATGTGAAGTTTGATGTAGACTTTTAAAAATGGGTTAAAATATGAATATTAGAACTAGCAAAACAGAAGATTTATGCTGTAAAATATTAGCTACAAGCAGATGTCATGGATTGCTTAAGGCCATCCTGTGTGTTCATGGGAACAATTAACATTTGAAGTAGAATTGACCTTGCAGCCTGTATAACAGGCCATTATTCTTATCTATACCCATTGTATCCTATGTAAGGTTCTGCTTGTTTTCCTCTTTACGTTTTAACATTTCTAAAAAATAATTGCCATGTGCCAGAAGAAAGATGCACATTGTTTTGTTTTGTTTTTATTGCGGGAAAAAAAAATGGAATTTCAGTCACATCGTATAAATGAACTATCAGCAAGAAGTCCTATCAAAATGTATTACAAATGTTCTGCCTTAGGAAAAAAATGGCATTACTTTTTAAATGAGAAACCACATCCCATTACCCATGAAACCCACATATATTGCATATGCTACACACAGCCAACACATACGATATCCTTGCCAACCTTTTATATGTCTGTTAGCTACTAAGGGATGTGGTGGCTCAGTGGCTAAGACCCTGAGCTTGTCGATCGAAAGGTCAGCAGTTCAGCAGTTCGAATCCCTATTGCTGCGTAACGGGGTGAACTCCCGTTACTTGTCCCAGCTTCTGCCTACCTAGCAGTTCGAAAGCATGTAAAAATGCAAGTAGAAAAATGGGGACCATCTTTGGTGGGAAGATAACAGCGTTCCGTGCACCTTTGGCATTTAGTCATGTCAGCCATATGACCACAGAGACGTCTTTGGACAGCTCTGGCTCTTCGGTTTGAAACGGAGATGAGCACTGCCCCCTAGAGTCGGGAACGACTAGCACATATGAGCGAGGGGAATCTTTACTTTTACTTTTTTATAAAGTTTCAGGTCAGTACTAATGTGCAAAAATAGAGGTTTGCAAGGGCAATCCTGTTTGATTTTTATTACTAAGACTGCAGGAAAAAAGATTAGATATGCTTTGCAAATTTCACTATATAGTAAACGAAGATTCTGGGAGCTCTGCTTTTTTTGTTTGTTTGTTTGTTTGTTTTTCTTCTATTTTTTTTTTCTATTAAAGGAGCAAGCCCTTTCAGACCAGGATTTTTATGGCTCTAATTATAACAAAATCTCCACTTCTTCTGTTTTGTAAATTAAAAGATACTAAATAGCTATCGATGTGATGGCTCAAATATTCATAGAAAGCAGTAATAAGCATTCGAGATTTCTTCAATCTCTGAGCCTCTATCTAGCTATTCCCATTCAGATGAATAACAGATCAAGGAGGCAGAATATCTTTAATGTCCCCAGATACTCTGAACAAGTTGTGTGTACATGAGATCTCCACAGGATCAAAAGTTTTCATCACAATGAGAGAAATAACATGACACTATTATGACACAAGATCCAGAGGTGGTATTCAGCAGGTTCTGACCCATTCTGGAGAACCAGTAGCAGAAATTTTGAGTAGTTCGGAGAACTGGTAAATACCACCTCTGACTGCCCCCCCACCACAATCTATTCTCTGTCTCCCGAGTCCCAGCTGATGGGGAGGAAATGGGGATTTTGTAGTAACCTTCCCCTGGATTGGGAAGGGAATGGAGATTTTACAGTATTCTTCTCCTGCCATGCCCGCCAAGCCATGCCACGCCTGCCAAGCCACGCCCACAGAATTGGCAGTAAATTTATTTGAATCCCACCACTGACAAGCTCCCTACCTTTTTGTATGGCATGTGACATCACAAAGCATTTGTAAAAAGAGTGGAGTTTTCACTGAGAATCTATAATTTTTGCATTTGTCATTCCTCCCCTATCCTTTTCCATGGGGCGGCTTCAGATTTCTATGTACAGCAAGCCTGATCTTTTTTCTACAAATGTCCCATTTAAAGAGACATTAAGATACATAGCAATAGCACTTAGACTTATATACTGTTTTACAGTACTTTACAGCCCTTCTAAGCAGTTTTACAGAGTCAGCATCTTGCCCCCAACAATTTGGGTCCTTGGAAGGATGGAAGGCTGAGCCAACCTTGAGCCTGGTGAGATTTGAACTGCCAAATTGCAGGCAGCCGGCAGTCAGAAGAAGTAGGCCTGTAGTACTGCACTCTAACCACTGTGCCACTGTGGCTCATATTATTAAAATTATTTTAAAGTACCATATTTTTCAGAGTATAATATGCACCTTTCCCCCCCAAAAAAGAGGGTGAAAATCTGGGTGTGTCTTATACTCCAAATGTAGCCCCACCCAGCCTCTCAAA
Source organism: Pantherophis guttatus (assembly GCF_059756535.1). Classification (NCBI taxonomy): domain Eukaryota; kingdom Metazoa; phylum Chordata; class Lepidosauria; order Squamata; family Colubridae; genus Pantherophis; species Pantherophis guttatus. The sequence continues at coordinate 85,221,036 of NC_142064.1, read as the reverse complement.
CGGAGGTTTCAGAGGCTGAAAAAAGCCTCAGAAATGAAGCTTCAGAAAAAAAGCCTCAGAAACAAACTTTAGAAAAAAAAAGCCTCCAAACAGAGCTTTAGAAAAAAAGCCTCAGAAAAAAAGCTTCAGAAAAAAAGCCTCCAAAACAGAGCTTCAGAAAAAAAGCTCTGTTTCGGAGGCTTTCAAAGGCAGAATTTTTTTTTTTTCTGAAACAGAGTTTCAGAAGTTTCAGAGGCTGAAAAAAAAGCAAGGCACAGAGCTCACAACCAACAAACCTGTTGCTAAAATTCACCTCTGGGAACAGCTGATTGGGGGTATTCTGGGAGGCCGATCCACCTGCCAAACAGCTTTTTTCTTTTTTTTCTAAGGTGCTTCTTATACTCCGGTGCGTCTTATACTCTGAAAAATACAGTATGTATTTTAGGCATATAGATAGTCTTTGACGTACGACCAATCACTTAGTGACCATTCAAAGATATGACAGAACTTCCTGGGGGTATTTACAATCCAGACTTGAGTTCTGACAGCCACCTCCCTCCCATGGTCATATGATCGCACATCAGGTGTTTGGCAACCAGCCTGTATTTTCAGCTGTTTGCAGTATCCTGCAATCACATGATTGAGTTTTACAACAGTTTTACCAAAAACGTCAAGAAATTGGCCCATAGCAAACCATGGTTTCATGTAACCATCACAAAACGGGTCATACAATCAGATCACCCACGTAAAATTGTTCACCACTGGGCTTAAAAAACAAGCAAGCAAACAATAAGATTTTTTTAAAATTGACTGAATTAGCAGAGATGGTGTAATTAACTGCTTTGATTATAGATAATGGACTAGACAGCTTTATAAGAAATTGGAAACTGTAGACTTTCTGCGTGCTAAATATAATAACAGAGGGTTAACAGAGGGATTTGAAAATTAGTGTAATGTTTAGTTCAACTTGTTGACTGCTTTTTCATATATATATATGGAATGTATATATGATGCATACATGTATATATGATACATACATACAAGTATATATGTATATAAAAGGGGAGGAAAATTTATTGTTTATTCTTTTCTTTTGGCATCCAGCCATGGTGGATCCTACATATTAAATGTTTTTTTTCTTTTGCTGTTGTTAGGGTTGAATTTATGTTTTTGTTTTATTTCATTATGTTTGTTTGTTTTACTGTTTTGCATTTTATTTTCTATGATAAAAAAATTAATATAAATTTAAAAAAGAACATTTTTTTTAAAAAAAAATCTTGAAGACTTTAAACCAGCTTTTTTTTATTTACAAGGTAAGGATTATAACCATTGTGCTAAATGATAACAAAGACACTAGAAAGCAGTTAGAACAGTAAGGTGTGTGCTGTGTGTTTGAACGTTTCTGCCTTTGTGTTCATTCTGATGTTTTACTTTGCACAAAGTATTTATTTTACTATTTAATTTTGTGTGTATGTTTGTTTGTGTATGCAGATGTCCTTGTGTGTTTGTACTTTTATAAACTTACACCCACACACGCACACACCCATATCCATACACATATTTATCAATGGTGGGATTCAAATTTTTTTACTACTGGTTCTGTGGGCGTGGCTTGGTGGGTGTGGCATGGCTTGGTGGGCATGACAGGGGAAGGTTACTGCAAAATCCTTGTTTCCTCCTGATCAGCTGGGACTCGGGAGGCAGAGAATAGATGAGGGTGGGGCCAGTCAGAGATGGTATTTACCGGTTCTCTGAACTACTCAAAATTTCCGCTACTGGTTCTCCAGAACTGGTCAGAACCCGCTGAATACCACCTCTGATATTTACGCATATAAACTTAAAGATATCCAGAAAAACCTTCCCACAGGAAGAAAAGTGATTAAGATTTTCTGGAACAGAGAGATAGGAGGGCATTGCACTACAGACATTGTCCTGTATTGGGAAAATGTGGTTGCCTGCTATCTTGACTGAGCAAAAGTTGTTGTGGTCTGCCAGTGGCCTGCAGAACTGGCAGCAGAGTCAGACAGTGAGGAGGCTGGGGAAGAACCTGGGCCAGTCCTGGAGTCTGGGGAAGGCTCAGATGAGGGCTCTGCGTTGGAGGCAGAGATGGGGCCAGGGCCATCTGGGAGTTATGTGCGGACTCTGGAGCCTCCAGAATCAGACATCAGCGAGGCAAAGGAACAGGGGAGCCTGTTCCTAGTGTGCGCATTCACAGAGCTGCCAGAAGGCAAGAACAGTTAAAATAAAAGGGACGACTCGGGAGTAGGGCTTGGAGATGATTGGTCCCTCCCATAAGACACAAAGGAGAAGCAAAGGCATGTGAGCCTTTGCAGGAAGCAATGTTGTTCAGTCTGGCTGGTTTAAATTCTGCAGCTCCGTTTTGACTCTGTATTCCATGTGGCCTTGCAAAGCTAATAGCCAGTTAGGCCTTGGCATGGAAATAAAGGTGGGTGCTTACCAGCCTTATCCCGAAGGACTGTGGCAGACTTCCTTTGGACTCTTTACAACTATTTGTGACTCATCTGTGAATGAACAGAATGACAATGAACAGGCTGTGAATAAACAGAATTCACAGCCGTTGAAATAAAAAGAGGGTTTTGGGGACTAATTGTGTGCTTTTTACTATCTCAGAAATAGTAGGTCAGAACAGTTCTTAGGTCAGAACAAAAGTCAAGGTGTTGCCAAAACATTCAGTCCAGGCTGGATTTTTTAAAGCTGTTTCGGAGTCAGCATGAGCAGCTTAAATAGTAAGTATGGATAAGTATGGATATATCTTTGGAGTCAAAAACTCCTCTGCAACTTTGCTCAACAATTTCCCAATTAAGCTTTTGATTTGCTTGTCTTGCAGCTTGTCACAAATTTACACAGCTATAAAGAGAACCACACGACACTGTGGTGGAATAGACAGTTATGTAGTCAATTATGTGGTTTGTTCTTTCCATCACAAACTCTGCTGGATAGCGAGAACACAACAGGAAGAAGAGGGAGAAAAAAGACCTCTCATTGTATAAAAAGTCAGGGATGTGTTTCCTTCCCCTGCACCCAAATAATAGGTAAATTCAATCCAGTGTGAAAGATTTCACACTAATGTTTTGATACAAGGGTGTATCACCAACTTCACAGTCTGTGTGTTTACTTGTAACTAAAACACCATAACAGAATATTGATTTTTGGAATGAATATAATTGTGGTTTACACATTGTACAGATCAAACTTTTCAGTAACATATTTTTTCTAGATGTTATTCCTCTTAGTACAGAAAGGAAGCACTATGTATTTTTGGTTCTCTCTACCTGCATTTATATATTAGTGATACGAAAGGTTTAACCTGCCCCACTTGAATAAATATTTTGTTTCGGGATGCTCTTTTTTTAATAGCCAACTCCCTCGAAGTCAAACTGAGGAGTTTAGAAAGGAGCAGTGCCTGAACAAAAGGGCAGCTTATGGATGAGCAAGGAGAAGGGACAAGAGGGCAGTCTTCAATTTCACCTGTCTACTATAAGACAAGTAGAAGGGCATGCTTAATTTCTGTCCTTCGACAACAGGTTAAATAGTCTGGAGCTCAGAAATTTTGCTATGGCGGTGAGATTTCTTCTGCCACTGTACCCTGCACTGATTGCCTGAGGCAGCAATTCCAACCCACCTAATGTAAAGTCAGCCTCTATTTAGAACCTACACAGTGACTTCAAGGAAATATTAAATTATGAGGCTGCTATAATTATGAGGCCTTTGTCAGAGATATTACAAGGGTGTTTTTTTTATCCCTGAAATCAGAACTGGCACCAACATTACCATCATCATTGTGATCATCAAGATTATGAACTCCCCCCTCCTCTTCCTCCTCCTCCTCCTCCTCGTCCAGATTCCAAAAATCCTCAGAGTTTATTAAACAGGCAGCATTTATTGAACAGCAGCAGATTCAATTACTTCCATTTCTCATAGTCCCATTGATTTGATGCATGGAAAATGTTGAATAGAAGACATAGAATAACTTGACTGTACAGTAGTAAAGGCTCCTTTAGCTGTCCTCCTGCATATTCATGACATTTTCTTAGTGGAAATGGTTTGCCATTACATTGGGGGATTTTTTGGGTAACTTCTTACATTAGCCCATAGCCCTGAACTTCTCAGATGATTTCTCCTACAAGTTCCAACCAGGGCCAACAATGCCTAGAATCTCCATTAACAAAATGCTGCTATACACTTATCATAAATGAAACAAATGAGCATTTTTCTAAACCGTGTTCTTTAAGACATCTTTTTTATAGTCATCATCTGACCTGGGCAGACAATTTAAAAAAGTGAAGAGAAATAGCAAGAATGTATTTCTGTCCAAACATTTCTGATTCTAATGTTACAGATTTAAAGATGACCAAAATGCATAGCATTACAGATTATGTTACCTTACTTTTGCATACTGCTACTTTAAAAAGGCCCATATTTAGCTTTGCTGCAGAGCAAGAGTCCTTGGAAATTCCCCAAACCAGATGTTAGCTCAGCAGGTCTCCAAGGGAACAATTATGGGCATCACACAGAGAGCTGGTCTAATAGGACGATATATGAAAGATCATTTCTTTCCCATGAACTGGCAGACTGCATTTTTGCTAGCTGTGTGAACTTACAACTCCAAAACTAACAACATTCCTAATTTTATCCGTCTTTCCCACTATTTTGTGTCTATGCCAGGGCTTTCTTTGCTTTTCTATTGCAGTACAGTTAGTCCTTGACTTAAAACCATTTGTTTAGTCACAAGTTACAAAGTTACAACGGCATTAAAAAAATGGGATTTATGGCTGTTCTTCACTCTTACAACTCTTGCAGTGCCCCCATGGTCACGTGATCAAAATTTTGATCCTTGGCAACTGGCATGTACTGCATTTATGACGGTTGCAGTGTTCCAGGGTCATGTAATGATCTTTTATGACCGTTTGACAAGTAAAGTCAATTGGGAAGCTAGATTCACTTAATAACCATGTTACTAAGTTAACAACCACAGTAATTCACTTAACAGCGTGAAAGGAAAAGTCATAAAATGGGGCAAAAGTCACTTAACAATTGTCTTGCTTAGCAACAGAAATTTTGGACTCAATTGTGGTCGTAAGTTAAAGACTACCTGTAGCTTATCCTTATCTTTGTCTTTCTCCTTCTCCTTCACCTCACCTTCTCCTCACCTTCTTCTTCTCCTCTTCTTGTCCTTGTCTTTGTCCTTCTCATCACTTCCTCCTTCTCCTTCTCCCTCTCCATCTCCTTTTCCTTCTCCTCATCATTTCAGTACTAAATGCCAGTGGAAACAAATCTGTCTGAAAGCAACTTTAGGGACAAATGGGAAAAGGCGCGTGGCATGGAACTGCCTATGTAGAAAGCATATTGGCTTCAAATTATGTCCTGGACATTAACAGCTTCATATCACAGGATTCAATTTTTTTTAAGTCATCTTTCCCAGGATAAAATGGCACTTACGATCAAAGCGATGCATTGTTATGTGTAATTGACGCTAATGCGATAAAATGGTGATGGGAACAGCAGGAATTGCAGCATGTCATTTTGAACTGATGGGAGGCAAAGAACATCTGCTGCAAAATTGCAGTCAGAGCATCTCCTAAGCAAATGCCAGCAAAAATAAGAAATGTCTCTTTATTTAAAGGATTCAAAAGTGTTCTCCATCAGCTGGCATCTGACATATTTTTCCACCTAGATTGCTCAGTTCAGCATGTAAGATTCCCCAAAGAATATAAAACAGTGTTTGAGCCCCAGTGCTTATCAGTTCTACCTTTCGTGGATTTTGGAAGATATTTAGCACAGCACTGCCATTCATTCTTATTAATTCCTACTCCTCTTTTCACAGCACATTTGTGGTTGTGTAGGAGACACTGCACCTCTAATGTAGAGAGGCAAAGCAACAGAAGGAGAAACCTCTAGCGTGGCAATGCCCTCAATAAGAAATTTAATAAACCCTGTAATGGAGAAAAATAAGGTGTCTGTCTTAACCTTTTGTGAAATAGGATGGAGTTTCATTCTAGTGGCTCAAATGACAGGAAGTGCTTAACAATTTTGACAGGATATTGTCCATAATTCTTATGGAGTCACTTAGTTAGAAAATACTTGAATGACCTTGTATCAACTTGAAAGTAAGCTGGAAGCAATCTTGTTTATTTTTGGATTGAGCACATCAGGAAAATCAAAGAGCAAACCCAGAAAGAGAGATCTCCATTAGTTTAGTTAATGAATCCCATGAAATGGTCATATTATTCAAATTGTATGGAAAATATGGCAATCTATTCCAGCTTGACAGACATAGGCAATGAAAAATTACAAATGTTATGTGTATATTAATGAGATATAAATATAAATAGAATATACTCTTATTTTAAATTTGTGATTAACAAACTCACAGAGTAGTTATAGAAAGCAAAATAAAAACAGAAAAATTCTTCAGATTTAGGCATTCCAGCATTTTGTCCTATTTTAGCACTGCTATAACCATGTTCATGTTGTTCACTTTTTCCTCTAATGTAATAACAAGCTGTTCCTTTTTTAAACTTCTGCTGTTTTTCTCTGATGGACGCTTTCTTATAATTACTCAGAGGGATCTTCATCTCATAATAGATTTCTACTTCTTCTGCGTCGTTGTACACAATGTGATATCAGTTTGTTAGTCAGTTTTTTTTAGTTCACAGCATTAGGTTTTGTTGTATATATTTTCCATTGATGTGGATAATGTACTCAACTTTCACTTGGCCCCACATTTTTTTTTTTATTTTCTTGATCTTTATTTCTGCCAACGTTATTTGAGTGGAATCACTCTACTGAGGAGCTTACACTAGGAACCTGAATTGCTTTTCTTATGAATAAAAAAAAAAGATGGGTACTAATTTTAATTAGAACTAGATTAAACTTTTGAAGCAAGATTTATGGGTTCAGCATATTATGGAAAAAGTCAAAAGATGGATAGAATATTCACACCTCTCCCAAATGATTGGAAGATGTAGGAAATCTGATTGGTTGCTGAAGCTTTTTTTTTTTACATTAAAGCAGTATCAATAGGTTCCTTGGTTGTAATAAAGAAATGTAATATAAAGCACTGAAGAATTATCTGCATAATGTTTTTAATTAAAACTTTTTATGAGATAGGAGCATTTGTCTTCTTTTGTCTCAGCTGTGTTTTGACAATTATTTCATGCAAACTCCAATTTAATTGCATTCTCTTGATGTCTTCTGCTTCACACATACAACCTGTGCTAAATCAAAAACAGTCCATTCATGGGGGAGATCAGGAGTGTCAAACTCGATTCCATTGAGGGCTGCATCAGGGTTGCGTTTGACCTTGGGGGGCTGGGGTGGGCATGGCCAGGGTGGACATGGCCAGCTCAACGTCACTCGAATCAGGGATGCCTGTGGTGGCCCAAGCACTGCCAGCAAAAATGGGCTCCCGAGTTCTGTTTTCACTGGCAGAGGCACTGTGGGCTGGTCCTTTGCTGTTTCCAGGGTGGCCCCACGGGCCAGATCTAAGCACCCCACAGGCCGGATCTGGGCCCCAGGCCTTGAGTTTGACACTCCTGGGTAGATGATTAGGACCAGAACCCTGACTAGCTAATCTCCTGTTGATTCAACATCCAAGAGAATTACACACCCGTGTGCCTCACAATGAGAAATCCTCAGGTGTGCAAGTAGTGCAGACAGATGATTTGCTCAGCTAGACCCATCCATTGGTTTGACAGTTCTGGTAAGACATTGGGCTGGAATATACTCCAGAGAAGATCACTGCCAACTTTATTGCTTCAACAGTGGGGAGGTAGCTGGTAGAACCTTCCAGAAGCCAAGCAAGGACTGAATGTTGACCATCCCTTGAGGACCACATAAAAAGCTGTAATCCACTATCTATGATAACACCATTAAAGAACCTTCAGAAGAGGAAATTTTATCTGGACCCTGATTGGGATCTTGCACATGAATGAATTCCTCAAGGAATGAGGCTTTAAAAAGTTTCCTCCATGGTAGCATATAACCTGTAAAGAGATGACTTCAGCATACAAACACATTTCCCCCTCTTTAACCATTGGATGATCAGTGCTGCATATATGCCGATTTGGCCAAGAATTGGTACACTGATTTTTCAAAATCCAGTTCTTCAACTATATTTATCCAGCCGTTGCCTCTCAGTTGTACAAATCTGGGTTTATGCTGAACAGCAGTCAAGAGAGACAATAGATTAACTTATTGATGCCAACCAGTGATAGATAGGTTGGTAGGGCAATAATAATCCTTGAAAATGATTTTGAAAACAAAATATATATGCATGTATTGCAGGATAACCCATATTTAAATTCTACTTTCACACACCCCAAGACTCCTTTACTTAACTCTGGCTTCAAGGACACTCTTGCAGTGACTGCATTTGAATTGCACAATTCTAGCTAGTTGCTACTCTGCAGTGAAGTGAGCTTTTTGCTACCATCTAGAGTTTATTATGGTTGGTAAGACAACAGTGAGACGCACACACAAGGATTGGATGGAACACCCGGATTTTACAAACACCAACATGGCACACATTTTGTATAACAATTGGCAGTGGCTGTTCCCACAGTTGGTGATGTTCAGATTTCAACCAGGAACAAGACAGTCTCACGCGGAAGAACAAATGGGGAACGCAACACAGCATGGCCTCCTTCCAGACTTATGTTATGGGCATGCCAAAGCAGCATAACTATTTTGGTATCCCAGCTCTGCCATGACAGGAAGCACAGCAAAATGGTTTCATGGCTAAGCCCTCAGTATAAATCTCCAAATTCCAGATCATAACGTTCAGAGTGGAAAAGAAGCACAAATATTATTGTTCCAAACTTCTTTGAAGTTAAGCTGTAAAGAAAAAAAAATAAACCTCCCACTGAAATAATTTCCAGGGAAGCTAACATTATTTTGGTAATATTTGTAAAAAGGGGTTTGGGTGCTTCTTATCTTGCAGCCAAATTCTATCTAAAGTGACATTTGAAGACTTTGCCAGATGAGGCCAAACATCTGAGGATCTTGGAAGAAAGTAATGTTTGAATATGACAAGCAATATTTTTGCAGGGCAAGAGAGCTTGTACATAATTATTTCAGCCATGGGCTTTGACATAACTGTATGTGGCTCTCACTAGATCAGGCCAGCCCCTTTATGGAGTGCCTATCACAAAGTTACAAATCTGGAATAAATAAAGAAATGAAATCCACTTCATAGTTTTCCTCTCTTCTGGCAAGCACTGTAGACAGAAGAGAGATTAAAGCTTGTTATAATTGGCGCACACTGAACTTTATAAAATATTGATTTCCTGGCAATTACCAACAAATTTATTAAGAACTATGTGAAGAAAATGTGAGAATTTGGCATAAAATTAGTGATACTCAACTCAAGCACAACAATTATACTGATACCCGGCCATGACCGGGAGGATTTTTCATCAGGTTCGCCTGATCTGCCAGTTGCGTCCCTTTCTAGATCGGGACTCCTTACGCACGGTCACTCATGCCCTCATCATCTCCCGTCTGGAGTATTGTAACGCTTTCTACATGGGGCTCCCCTTGAGGAGCACTCAGAGGCTCCAACTGGGGCAGAGTGGGGCCGCGCGGGTGGTGACGGGAGCGACGTGGTGCTCCCATGTAACACCTCTCCTGCGCAAACTGCACTGGCTCCTGGTGGTCTTCCAAGTGCGCTTCAAGGTTTTGGTTATCACCTTTAGAGCGCTCCATGGCTTAGGACCTGGTTATTTACGGGACTGCCTGCTACCACCAATAGCCTCCCACCGACCAGTACGCTCCCATAGAGAGGGGCTCCTCCGGGTGCCGTCGGCCAAACAATGTCGACTGGCGGCCCCCAGGCGGAGAGCCTTCTCTGTGGGGGCACCTACTATCTGGAACAAGCTCCCCCCGGAGATACGGAGGATCCCGGATCTGCGTACCTTCCGTCGTGCGCTCAAGACTTTCTTATTTCATCAAGCTGGCCTGACCTAAATCTTTCCCCTTTTTAAATGGAAATTTTAAATTTGGTTTTAAATTATTGGGGTTTTAAATTTGTTCAGCCAAATTATTTAATTCGTTTTATTCTATTTTAAATTTTGTATTTATATGTTTTATTCTATGGCTGTTCACCGCCCTGAGTCCTTTGGGAGTAGGGCGGTATATAAATTCAATAAAATAAATAAATAAATAAATAAATAAATAAATAAATAAGATAGAAAAACATGAGAATAAGTTTTTTTTTCTATTACCTGGCCAGGTGATTGTATCTAAATAAGATAAATTTTGTAGGGCAAATCTAGCTACATATAAGCATACAGTATTTAAATGAAGGTTTAGTCTGAAGACTATATAGCATTTAAGAAATACGTTCTAGAACTGTAATTTGCACAGCTAATTCCACTTAAACAACAACCTCCATTGCTTTATGGTAATTGCTTCTGAAAGAGTAATATGATCCAGCTTTCAACAAATAAATCGCTAACACTCAAGATTGGGCATACAACAGTGTTTAGATATTCACTGCCTTATACACCACTGCACCACAACTCTTCTCAAAGAACTGAGAACCCAGTGCCAACTCCCATTAAATCAGGAGAATTTGGTGCCACATTCATATTGAAGGAAAGAAGAGAGAATATGAGAAGATTTAATCAATAGCAGATTATTGTTACTATAGCCTCTCAACCAGTAAGTATGCCATGAGCACTTCATTCATGTAGGTTTCTTCCAGAGTCCTTGACCTTCAAAGAGACAAATGAGATCACGCTGAAGTGGCTTAAACTCAGCCAGAAAGGGACAGATGCAGTTTAATTACATGTCGCATGAATCAATTGATCATAAGTTGATTTTTCTAGCCATGTCTTTTGCAGGAGGAGATTCTTCGCCTTCAAACTGCATCTAAATAAAAATCGGTTCTTGTGTTTTAAAGACCAAGTAGAATTTAGGAATGACAAGCACAAAAAAGCTCTGTAACTGTTCATCTGTAGGTGAATGGGTGACTAAATTTCTAAATTTGTCAAAAGTTAACCCCACAGAAGAAGCAACTATATTTGCAAATTCCTCTAATTCAAAGATCAGAAAGGTCTATAGACCTTTAAAAAAATCCTTTAAAACCCTTTTAAAAATCATCCTAAATTAAAGGAGTCTAAATCCCAAATTCCTTCACTTACTTCTTTGAAACTGGGCAGATCTAGTTTCCAGGAAAGAGGGAGACATGTATTGCTTACTAATGCTATGTAAGATGAAACTTTAAAAAAAAATAATATCCAATTTGGATTCCAAGAAAATTGTAGTTATATTTCAGATTATTAAATCCATTCCCCAAATTCCACATTTCTGAATCAAGTCTCATGAATTTTGTTATCATTGTTATCATACCTGCATCATATAATCTATAATGTTGTTCTTGAAAGCTAAGCAATGTGGTGTTCATCATGGCACAATTTAATAATGTATTTATAAAGAAATATGATGAGAGTTAGTTTGGTATGTAATGATTGAGGCAGCAAGCTAGAAACAGTGAAACTGTGAATGCTAATCCTGCCTTAAAAGGACAAAGACCAAGAAGCAGACAAGGATAAACCATTCCAAAATTTTGCCAAGGAAACTGCAAGGACTTAATCTCCCAGAGCTTCTTGGAAAACCAAGGTTGTGCCCCAGGATAGGAACACAGAGAAAAGCCAACTAGAAGCAAATCCAGGGCTTTGGTCACCAACTTATTCCAGGCTGCAATTAAATCAGGGATGGAGATAGGTTTCTACACAACCTCAATTCAAAAGCAGCAACCAGAATGTGGCACCACCAAGAATCCAGTTACCTCATTCTGAGGGCGAATATTGAGGAGATGGCATCAGGATCATTCTCAAGCAGTGCTCTGGCCTCCCCAGCTGTGCCATTATATACTCTTGCTCATCATGATACCATTAACAGCTGTTCCTGCCCTCACATCTTCCCCTAGCCCACCTTCGGCTCCTCTGTCTCAGGGTCATTCCCATGCACACCTGTTTATATTGAATGGAATTGAATACTTTATTTGGCCAAGTGTGTTTAGACACACAAGGAATTTGTCTCTGGTGCAGAAGCTCTCAGTATACATGCAAATCAACAGAATAATGATAATCACCACCATCATCATAATAATACCAATAAGAGGGGATAATAAAGAAGATAATAAGAAGGAATGATAATAATACAGCCATACTACATACATAGACAATAGCAGAGTGATGGCACGAAGGAAGAAAGCTGTCTCTGTGTCTAGTTGTTTTGGCCTGCAATGCTTTGTAGTCCCATCCCGAGGGGAGGAGTTGAAACAGTTTATGTCCAGGATGTGAGGAGTCTGTAGATATCTTCTTAGACAACCTTCTGAGCCCACTACTATTAGTAGTTATTTTCTCAGCTTTCAGTCCATCACTATTAGTATAGTAGTGTATGCATAAATTGTATACATATGCTACTGTAATAATTCACTGGGTGCATTATATACATGACATCTTGTATATTCTGTATGTTAAGCATTCACATAGTTTAAATTCATTCTTATTTTTTAGACAAAAAATAAAAATAAAAACCGGTTCCTTTCCCCTGGATATCAGCGGATGGTCCTTGCAGCCCTGGAGGCTGCTACTTTAAATTACCAGCCTGATTACTGCTGTAGATTACCTTCTAGTTTCTTATTGTGCTAGACATTTTTTTTCAGCCTGAAGGCCACACTGGGATTCTGAGTGACATGAAATACAAAAAAGCAGAAGAGCTGAAAGCAGGAGAAAGCAGAAAGAAAGCAGAAAGAAAGGTGGGCCAGAGCAAAGATGTATATAAAATAGAATACAAAATAACAGAGTTGGAAAGGACCTTGGAGGTCTTCTAGTCCAACCCTCTGCTCAAGCAGGATATCCTATGCCATTCCAGACAGGTGGCTACCAAGTCTCTTCTTAAAAACCTCCAGGGATGAAGCCCCCACAACTTCCGAAGGCAAGCTGTTCCACCGGTTAATTGTTCTCACTGTTAGGAAGTTTCTATTCAGTTCTAGGTTGCTTCTCTCCTTGCTTAGTTTCCATCCATTGCTTCTTCTCCTGCCTTCAGTACTTTGGAGAATAGGTTGACCCCAGGGGTGGGTTCTACTTACCTTTACTATAAGGTGACCAGACGTCCCGCTTTTGGCGGGACAGTCCCGCTTTTGAGCAATTTGTCCCGCGTCCTGCGGCGTTTTAAAAAAGTCCCGATTTTTCATTCTGCCTGCCTCCTGAATCCCCGCTGATGGCTAGAGGGAAAAAAAACTCTTTAAACTCTTGCTGCGGGGCTTCAAAGGGCCGACCTACAGCTGATCAGTGTTAAAAAAAAATGAATAGACCCATGTCTGCAAAAATAGAAAAAACAGCCCCTGTTAACAGCTTCCGCTAGGTTAATTAGCTGCAAAAAGCTGCAAAAAGTTCCTGGAGCAGATTTTTTTCCCCCTAGCTATACTGAAAACAAAGGCGAAAGTGAAACTAAACCTGCAACGTGACAAAATGAGGCAGAGAGAGATTTCTTTCTTTTTCTTTTTCCTCACCAAAAAAGGTAGGTACAAAACTGCAAACAATGGGACATTTTGGGCAAAAGAGGAGAGTTCAAGATTTTAAAACACAAAAGAAAAAAAGCTCTATTTAACTAGGGAATTGTAATAATTGAGATACTATTAATAATTGTATATTGTGTTGAAAGCAGAAATGGTTAAGTTGTGGTTTGGAAGAATATATGGGGGAAATTATTTGGTTTATTATTATTGGTAAATATAATTAATTGATTTGTAAGAAATTGGATTGCATGGAAATAATTGGAATATTCATGTTCATATTGATTAATATACAAAAAAGATAGTTATATAACTAATTGATTTATATTAAAATGTTGAATTTGTATTAAACAACTGTATTACATAATTACATAATTAACCAATGTGAGGATGGATATAAAAATAGATGACAATGGGAAGGGGTATAATATAGAATAGAAGGGAAAAATTGAATTTGATTAAGATTAGAGATGAGGATGAAGGGTAATATTGTTTTTTTTAAAAAAATAGATGAGGAATAAATATGGCAAAAAGGAAATATAGAAATTGTAAATTTAATTGAAATGACTAAACGCTGTTTAAATTTGTGAACCAGCCAAATATTCTGTTCAAAGAAAATACATTGTATGTTTGTATGTGTGTTTCTAATTATTGCCATTTATTCATATTTGTTCTCTTTTATTCTTTAAAGTTTAACAATTCATTCTTAATCTTAATATCTTTATATTTGCTTGGGGTTGGCTTTCTTCCCTTTCATCTTTTTTATTGTACAGCAATCTTTCTCCTCAAACCTACCACCTCTCTCTTTTCTTTCCTTCTTACTTTCTCTTCCCCCCACCCTCTTTTTCTCCTCCCTACTTCCTCTTCCTTTCTCCTTCTCCTCCTCTCTTCCTCCCTCTCTTACCCTCACTCCTACTCTAATTTCCACTCCTTCATCCCTCTCTATTGCTGTATCCTTTAATGCATATGGACTACTCAGAGGGCTGAAAAAGTTATTTTTGACTGGTCCTCACACTTTTGACCAGTCCTCGAACTTACGACTGTCCTCACATTTTACATTTTTGCCCTATCTTGTCACCATGGTGAAGAGAAGCAGTTGTGAAATGAGTGACATGGTTGTTAAGAATACTGCACGGGCATAAATGTGAGGATGGTCATAAGTGTGAGGACCAGTCAAAAGTGTGAGGACCTGTCAGAAATGACTTTTCAGCCCTCTGAGTAGTCCCTATACACATAGCCATGGCCACCCGGTCACATGACCAGCTAGCCACGCCCACCCAGTCACATGGCCTCCAAGCCACGCCCACGCAATAAGTCACGCCCACAATGGTGTCCTTCTTACCAATGTTAAAATCTGGTCACCTTACTTTACTACCAGTTTGCAGCGGGGTTGCACACACGTGCTTGCTTCGCTCACGCGCATGTTTTTCTGCGCAAGCGCAGAAGCTTCTGCACATGTGCAGAAGCATTTTGATGACATTGGGGTCGGTGGGCGGAGCCTCCCGCTGGTTTTACTACCGGTTCTATAGAACTGGTGCGAGCCGGGGGCAACCCACCATTGGTTGACCCTCTCTTGTTTGTGGCAGCCCCTCAAATATTGGAACACTGCTTTCGTGTCTCCCCAAGTTCTTCTTTTCACTACACTAGACATGCCTTTAAAATTCACAATTCAACACATCACTATTAATGTGGTGATTCATCCTCTTGAATCCTGTAATTTCTCTCACTTGAAAACTTCAACTTGCTGGTAAACTACCAGCTAGGAAGGGGTGTGTAGGAGTGGTACCAAAAGATATGGGGTGGGGGGGTGGCAAACTCTGTCCCTCTGCTGCAATGTGAGATGAGGACCTCAAGAGTGTGTTTCTGTTTTGTGATCTTCTTTCTTCCTGCTTCAGCCATGCCATATTTGTCTCTATTTTGCAGTGCCAGATTTCTTTTTTTCCCCCTTTGTCTCCACATTCAAAAGACCCAACCACTTAATTGATTGCCTTGCAATTTTGCAGTTTAAAATTTAATCACACATGTGCCTGCCTGAATTATTTTTTGGCTATGCAGACATCCATTGCAGTAAATCAGGCTACTCACCTTCATAAAATTCTTTGCTAATCTCTGTGAAGGCAGAAGAGTATTTTGAGGCTGTCTTTTACCTTCATTTTCTATTTGCATTTTGATTTGCAGCAGGCAAGCTTCCTCTGTTCCTCGGCCCTGGCTTCGAGCTGCCAAGCCAGAGTCCCAGAGAATCAAGGCAATAAAATGGAGAGAATCAATCTTTGCTGTGGCACCGGAATGCATAAGAATGATACCATGAGGCCTATTCTCGTGATCTTTGCTACTTGGTGAAAGTGACCGTGAATATATGTGCTTGTTAGTGGTGGATAAATTACTTCAGAACATTCCTGATAGGAACAGCCGAGGTACAGAATAGTTGATGAGCATCTCTGAAGAATTCAGATATCTTGTTTAGTCACCTTGTGAGCAGGTCTCTTCTAAGATTCTGTGGGTAGTTCTAAGAAAGTGATGAATATGGACATTTATTTGTATGCCCTTTCCTGGAACTAGCCTAGCAAAGACCAATATCTTTTCCCTTCCTTCCTGCTGCCAGCATTATTACTTAACTTCCATGATTCCTTTTGTTTGTTTGTCTTTTTGAAAAAAAGTTTTTTATTTTATTTCGTATAAATATATTGTAAATGTACATTCTCTTATCTATAATTAATCCCATGTATGTATGTATGTATGTATGTATGTATGTATGTATGTATATATATATATATATATATATATATATATATATATATATATATTAAAGAAAACAAAATTTAAATTATATTTGGGGTTGCTCTTCTACCCTTTCTTCTCCCTTATTTTACAACAATCCTTCTTCTCCTTTTTTTCTCTTTCCCTTCCCTGCATTCTTCTATCCTTTTCTACTTTCTTTTTTCCTCCTCTCCTTCCTCTTCTCTCCTTCCCCTTCCTTTCCCTCGTCTCCCTTCTTTCCCCCCTTTCTAACCTTCTCTCCTACTCTTTCCCCCCTCCCTTTCTTCCTCTCCTTTTCCTTTTCTTCTGTTCCTTTCTCTCCTTCTCCCCTCCTATCTTACCCTCTACTCCTCTCCATTCTCTCTCCTTTGTTGTCCAATATTTCCCTTATTGGTATCCGAGCAGCCCCGATTTTCTATTAATATATGCTTTCTTTTCAATTTCTTTTCTAGTTTACCAATTACGCATATATCATCATGGTTGTACATTTATGTAGTAACATTTTTTCCTTCCCTCCCCATCCCCCTTTTCCATTTACACCAAGTGTCATCTGAGTTTCTATTCCTTTTTGTCTCCTCTCTCATTTATCATCACATTGTCTAATTTATTAATCTGTCATCTTTTATTCAGATTTCTTTTCTAGCCATACATAAAATCATCTCCATGTCTTGAAATACACCGATTCCTCTTTATCTTTTATTCTTAATGTTAATCTGTTCATTTCTGCACCTCCATGATTCCTTTTGACTTGGTGGAGAAAAAGTTGCAAGATCCATTCTGGGTTGGTCACATTATTAATATTTATTAATAGCCCAAAACACATATTCTAGTAGAGAGAAGTTCCCTAAGATGGGCTCCAGCACGAGTCCAAAAGTTCAGAAGAGTAAACCGCTGGTCCTGGTGATTGACCCAGATTGGATCTTGCAACATTATCCTGGGATACATATATTTGCTTTCATTCATGAGAAAAAATTGGTTCCACTGGAATTTTTCTTGAGAAAAGTTCAGAATGTTTGGTAACACATCTGAATCCCAGGTGAGCAACATTATTTGGAAAAGTTGAGCAGTAATTGGTGCAGCCATATTAAATATATGAGGAGGATTAGCATTTTCAATATGTATGTGTCTGTCTGTGTATGTTTAAAGGGAATATTCTTTTTTTAAAAATATATTAGAATTTGCATGTTACTGTTCATGGACTTCCTAGTAGGAAACTATGTTTTTTCATTATATGGAAAATAGGTCAGGGTGTGCAATGGCTGAGTGTCACTGTTGTGTATATGAAGGCAGGACTTTTATTTTGGGATTTGTGTACATGAGAAAGAGTGAGGGAGGAAATTAGAGATCATCACCAGTAGTAGGTTTCAATTTTGGTTGCTACTGGTTTGCTTGTGGGCGCTCGCACTCTCGCGTGCGACACTTCTGCGCATGTGCAGAAGCTTCTGCGCATGCGCAGAGACATCTGGGCGGGTGGGCGGAGCCTCCCGCTGTTGCTGCTACCGGTTCATCTGATTTGGGGCGAACCAGTAGCAACCCACCACTAGTCATCACCCCTATTTTTTGCATTGTTTTATGGAGACCTCACTATGTCCATGGATATACAGGTAGCCAAAAAGACTGCAATCATAGGGAAGAAATAGTCCCTACTTTAATCCATAAGATAATAAATCACAAGGTTTTTGAGAAGATATTGGACAATAATTTGTCTTAAATGGTATAAGGTCTCCTGATTGAGCAGTGGGCTGACTAGAAGATCTCCAAGGTCCCTTCCAACTCTGAAATTGTGTTATCTTTTGTTATTCTGTTACAATAAAAGAGTGCAGGATTGGTGTGATGTATGAGTGGCCCTTTACAGACTCTCTGTGCAGTTACACTGTACAAGGGAAAGTTTGCATGTTCGAGATAGTTACTGCCATTATCATTTGTATAATCATCTCTGCATTTTCACTGAGGTTGCATTTTTGTTTTGTCCCCAAAGGCCTCTTTCTCCAGGAAGGCAGCCAATACATATTTGAAATATAGATAACAAAATCATGGGTGATGACATGGCATAGATCTTCCCTTTTCAAGCTGCTACTTTTGACTCCAGAGGCAGTATTATCTTCCAAGATATCATAGTGACAAAGACTGTTGCCAGGCTGACAAAATGCCAGACTGGCAAAGACTATTAAGAAGATGCAACATCAATTCAAACTCATCATATGCCCACCAAAGGAGAGAATAAGCCTATTTGTTCAAATGGAAGCATTTTATACTTACTAATAAATTTAAAAAAAAAAACCTTGAGGAGAGCTGTAGTTCTAAAATTAGGTCATATTTTACACATTAAAGAGTAAAAACTCAGTCCCTGGCATCTCCAGCCAGTCAGAGAGAGAGAAAGAAAGAAAGGGAGAAAAGCAAGCTGAATGGAGCCATGTGTGACTCAAATTTCAGGTGTTCATCTATGTTCACCAGCGGGTGAAATGGCTGAATGCATATGCTCTTATAACCTGGCCCAAATTACTAGTATATAACAAGGTTGTTTACTTCTTCTGGAGGCCAAATATTTGCCTTTAATCGTATTGTGGTCTGACAGCAGATTTATCACTAGGAAATATTGGACCTTGCCCTTTGCTAGGTTATAATGTAAGACTTATGGATTTTTTTTTCTCTTGGTCCCAGAAGACAATTCTGGAATATTGCCTGTCATGGAATAAAGCATTGCTTCATATTTCTTACTTCCATGAGTTGTTGGAAATTTTGGGGGTGGGGAAAACCTTGTATAGGTCAGCGACTGCAAGAGTAGAGAGCATTAAACACACTTTTATAAAGGAACTGTGCAAGTCAAGGATAGGAGAAAGAAGCAGACTTCAGAAAAGTTATAGTAATGGCCTGCAGATTCTATATCTAGTCTGGGTAAGAAGAGCCTCTCCTCTGGACAGAGGCTTAGAGACTTCTGAAGGGGCAACTAAATATCAACTGCAGTCCCAAAGTATCAGAATAACAGAGTTGGACGGGACCTTGGAGGTCTTCTAGTCCAACCCTCTGCTTAAGCAGGAGACCCCATACCAGTTCTGATAAATTGTTGTCCAATTCTTCTTAAAAACCTCCGGTGATGGAGCACCCACAATTCTCAAAGACAAGTTGTTCCACTGATCAATTATTCTAACTTTCAGGAAATTTCTCCTTAGTTCTAGGTTGGTTCTCTGCTTGATTAGTTTTCATCCATTGCTTTTTGTTCTACCTCCAGGTGCTTTGGAAAATAGGTTGACCTCCTCTTCTTTGTGGCAGCCCCTTAGATATTATAACACTGCTATCATGTCATCCCTAGTCCTTCTCTTCATTAAATTGGACATACTCAATTCCTGCAACCATTCTTCGTATGTTTTAGCCTCCTGTCCGTTAAACATCTTCCTTGCTCTGCTCTGTACTCTTTCTAAACATCTTTTTTATATTGTGGCAAACAAAACTGGATGTAAAATTCCAAATGTGGTCTTACTAAGACATTAGAAAACAGTACTAAAACTTCACGTGAACTTCATTTTATCATTCTTTAATGCATCCTTCAACTGGGTTGGCTTTTTTGGCTCAGAGACAGTATATTATCAAGGGGAAGGGTTCTGTTGCTCTTTGCTTCACAGTTGATCATCCTGAGAGAGATCATGGAGTAAGAATAGCTATATTTTATAGAGCTTTTCTTTCTCTCGCCAGATTTCTAGCACTGTTTTAGAGTGGTCAGTTCAGTTATTTTATTGGCATTGATCAATAAAATGTAACAATAGTTTGCACAGATAAAAGAAAATTATGAGGAAGAGAGGGAGGAAGAGACATAAAAACACTAAAAAATGGATGTTAAACCAATTGACATTCATAAGTTATGGTGCCTCACTGCAGTCAAATATTAAGATTAACAATTAAGTTAATAAGAAAAATTAATCAGCTGTGAATCACAGGTGGATATTAAAAACTATTGCAGAAAATTTGAGTAAATTGTGGAATCCTGATGAGTAGAAGATACAAAATTCAACTTTTTGCCCAGAAAAGAGGGTTAAAAAGGGATGCCCACAGACTATGCATGTTTGGGAATTTGTAAAAATCACAATATCGATTTGAATGTTCATGTCCAGAATGCTGATGACACTCTCCACCTTCCAAAAATGGTTGTAGAACATTAGACACTTTTTATTCTGGCTGCTGCATTATTGTTTATTTTATTGATTCTGTTACATATTTTACTTTTGTGCTCTACTGAACCTTTGTTTAAAATTTTACTGTGTGATTTTAGTCTACTATAAGCTGCAATGGAAAAATTGTTTTTGACTGGTATAATTTTTTTAAAAAATGAATAAGAAAGAGTACTAATCCTTAGAGTAACACCACTTCTCCCCAAAACAAACTGCACACCCCAGCAGCAACACAAAACTTCTCATTCTAGACATTTGAAAAACTCAGACTTCTATCTTCTGCAGTGCGATAGCTGGTAGCCACCAGCCATCAATATCAATAATTATTTATTTAAATCAGAGCAGTCACCAACACCAGGGGAGAACCTACTTTTAGATCCTGTCATCCCAGCTTCTAATTAAATACATTATCATTTATGCTTCAAATTTAAGTCTCGGTACTTATTTCCAGTATTTTCCTTTTTCATAGACCTACTTGAGATAGGAATCTTTGGTTGCCAAGTGGTAAAAATAATCTTCATTTTTGCAAGGGTATCTGTGCTAGTCTGTTGGAGTCTATCTGACAAACCTTAAAAGATATGTGAAGCACAAAAAAATATATAACAATAGAAAGATTACCTTTATCATTTTGGATAATAACATCTGAAGATAGCGATTTACAGAATAAATAAAAGAAAGAAAATAAATAAAAGAAAGCAGTAATTAATGGTATCAGCAAGCAGATAAGGTCTGGACTATAAAGATTTGTATATATTTTTGCACATCTGCTTACTGTGTCTTTAAGGTTATGCATTAAAAAAATCTCCTTTGATATTTCGTTAACATGTGCACCTTTCTTTCTTTTTTTGACGTGCCTCATATGAAAGTTCAACTAATCTTTAGTCAATTCAGGCAGGCTCAAAGTTCAAAAGGATTTTTATAGATTTCAACATTGGGCTTTATCCAATAATAATGCAATGGCAAAAAAATGGCACATAGGTAAGAGAAAAAGATGCAGAGATACAATATAGGAGTAATAATTAGGCTGGGGAGGGGAGAGGAGGACAAGTGAGAGGAAGGGAGAGAAGGGGAGGGGAGAGGAGAGGAGGGAAAGCACACATACTACCATAGTGAGGAATAGTTTGTTTTTGCTTTAGCTTATCCCTTTTATACAAACTGGCCATCTTTAAATATTTTACAGTAAGAACCTAACACATAGAATAGACAAGGGTATTTGGATATTGTTGTATGTTTAGAGAAGGATATGCCTTTGAGGAAGTTTAATTGGCTTTCTCAAAATCTACTTTCCTCATTTTGGCTATTTTGGTTTTGTATTTAATTTCTAATAGTTTCTTCACTGCTGATAAACAAAGTCCTCAGTCTGTTAGGTAGAATCCAAAAACACATGGGAAATATGTTTTTCCTCATATAACCAACTCCTTTTTTCCCCCTGAATTAATTATAGTGTTTATTATGGACTGCCACATAGTGGGGATTCAGGGGGAACAGAATTTCTCAACAACTAGCGAGGGATCGATATGGGTGACCTTCTGTAGGGAGATCAGGTCCCTCTAGCATTTGCTGTGAATGAACAAAGAACCTCTGCATTAAATTTTAAATGGTCTTCCCTTTTCCCTATTGACAAACCTGAAGCTGATCTGTCTGGATTCACCATCCAAATGGAATAAAAGAGATGCAGTAACTTCAACTTCAGGAGTCCAAAGCAATTTTTTTTAAAGAGGTGTTTTTAGTATATATGTCTGGGTATCTATTCACTATGCTGTAATTCTGTATCTTTATCTGTATCTGTATACCTAATCTTATACCTATAAATAGCTATTTACAGGTGGTATTTACCAATGCCACCTGAGAGCTATTTTATCTTTAAAGTGTTAAATCTGGAGATGATGATTATGTAAAACTGTCCCCAATGTATCCGAAAGACGGTTTTTCAAAAGGCAACTGGACTTTTTTTCTTTTTCCTTGAAGACATTTCACTTCTCATCCAAAAAGTTTCTTCAGTTCTGACTGAATAGTGGGGAACATAAGGATATATATACCTAGCAGTCATCTGGTCGAACTGAAGAAGCTTCTTGGATGAGAAGCAAAACATCTTCAAGAAAAAACAAAAAAGTCCAGTTGTTTTTTGAAAAACCACCTTTGGGACAACCATGACCTGGGTGACTGAGAACCTCCGTAGACATTTGTCTGCGATCTAAGTCAACTCCATCCACCCTGAATTAAAGTATTGCAGGGTCATAAAAAGGGAGCTTTTAATATAAGGCAACAGAATTATCCAATCAAAGCATTAGAACAGCACTATTAGATGGAATTAAAAATCCATCGAGTTTATCTACTAGTTTCCCAAAGCAGATATTTCCAAGAAAATCACAATAAAAAATAGCTTCAGTTCACAGAACTATACCATATTTGCTCAGATACTGATTTTCTCCCCCCCCACAACATCTATCCCCAACTAAAAGCACGATTTTGATTGCCTTTTATTAAGATTGGCTACAGTACCAGAATCTTGCAAGTGTGAATATGTTTCTCTTCTTCTCTCTTTTATATTCATGTAAATTGGTGGCAGGGATGAGTTTTTGTTGCCTGTCTGAAATCTTTTCACAATCTCTCCCCAGCCCCCCAGTCTGGGCATAAACAATGCTTATTTATTTGTTGCCTTGGTAATGGTTCTTGTATATTTCCATTAAGGTCATCTTTTTTTACTCTCTCCTCTGATCTCCCCTTCTGTAGAGAGTAAGGAAGATGACCTTGATGGTGATATGCAAGAACTGTTACCTAGGCAAATGGCTCTGAAACATTTCTTTAGTCCTGAGCAGCGAGATAAGCCATTCAGACACCTCCCTACTTCACTGAAATATAAGGAGAAAGAATGGCACAATCACAAATGCACACAAATGGAATAACAGACTTGGAAGGAACCTTGGAGGTCTTCTTGTCCAACATCCTGCTCTAGCAGGAAACCCGATACCCTTTCAGACAAATGGTTGTCCAATCTCTTCTTAAAAATGAAAATTCTATTATTTATAGCCACTCTCAATAAAAGTAGTTTTAGCCTTTTGGGGCAGTTGGATTCATGGTGTGATCTAGAGGGGTTGATACCTTCTTTTGGAAATAGAGGCAAATCACGGGGTGGGGGGGTGGGATTGAGGAAAGAGCCTCCCTCAGTCTCCTGATCCATCTCCATCAACCAGTGGTGGGTTCCTCCCAGTTCAGCCCGGTTCGGCTGAGCCGATAGTGGTGACGATATGACGTCACCAAACCGGTTCTGCCCCCCTGCCCACCCCCGGGTTATTCTTACCTTTTATTTGGCCCCACCTCCAATCTATTGCTGCCTCCTGAGTCCCAGCTGATGGCTAGAGGGGAAAAAAAACTGTTTAAACTCTTGCCACGGGGCTTCAAAGGGCCGCCCTGCAGCTGATCAGTGTTAAAAGAAAACAAATGAGTAGACTGGTGCCTGCAAAAATACATGAGTAGATCAGTGCCTGCAAAAATACATAAGTAGATCAGTGCCTGCAAAAATACATGAGTAGATCAGTGCCTGCAAAAATAAATGGGTAGACCCAGTGGTGGGATTCTACTTCAGTAGAACCGGTTGTTAAGTAGTTAAGCAGTTCGGAGAACCGGTTGTTAAAAGAAATCTCCTTTTGTTTTTTCCACTTTACAGGGTTAATCCTGTAAGGATTAATTACAACATTTGGTGTTTCCTAGCCTAATCTTTATTACAGAAACTGCCTTTCCGGCAGTATGCCTAGACTTACTGTCACTTCCGGTTCCGGAGGCTATTTTTTTGCTTGACTTTCTTAAAGGGGAAGGGTTGTTTTAAGCTTTTTACACCGCTGTTGGGAGGAAATACTCCCCTGTAGAAGTTTTTCCAGCCAGGGTGCAATCATCAGCACTTTGAAGAAATAATTGAATCCTTTTGTGCATATGGACTACTCAGAGGGCTGAAAAGGTTATTTTTGACTGGTCCTCGCACTTTTGACCAGTCCTCAAACTTACGACTGTCCTCACATTTTACGTTTTTCACCCTATCTTGTCACCATGGTGAAGAGAAGCAGCTGTGAAATGAGTGACACAGTTGTTAAGAATGTTACAATGGGCATAAATGATGACCAATCATAAGTGCAAAGACCGGTCAAAAGTGCGAGGACCTGTCAGAAATGACTTTTTTCAGCCCTCTGAGTAGTCCCTATACACATAGCCATGGCCACCCGGTCACATGACCAGCTAGCCACGCCCACCCAATCACATGACCTCAAAGCCATGTCCACAAAATAAGCCACGCCCACAGAACCTATAGTAAAAAAATTTAGAACCCACCCCTGCCATCAACCCTCAATGAAGTGCTACAAACTGTTGTTGAGGTGTTTCCAGTGTTTCCTTGACAGCAACAGGGCTTGTTAATTTGTGGAATTAATGACTTATTTTCAAAGATCATCAGGCTCCCCTTGGCATCATGTGGAAGAGGCTTCAGACAACAGATGGGCAATTCAATCAAGCTTATTTTTTTGTTCCATTTCTCATTTTACTGACAGCAAGTTCGTATGGCTTCAATCTGATACAAACGTCAAGTGTCAGCTGAAAGAAATCCACACACATATCTGTATGCACTGTTGTACATTACTTCCAAGTTCCACATTTCATGTATTGTTCCTCATAAATTTTCTTTCTTTCTTTCTTTCTTTCTTTCTTTCTTTCTTTCTTTCTTTCTTTCTTTCTCCCCTCCCTCTCTCTCATTGAACTGATTTTAAAAATATTTGGTTTTGTATTTTTGTAAGCCACTGAAAGTCTATGGATTGCAGTGGGGGTAGAAATGTGGTTAATAAAATAAATAAATAATGCAATTTGTATCGATTGGGTGATGTCACGGCACAAATGACCTATAATACTTCATGACATTTATGAAAATACATCATTTGTTCCTGCAAAGGAGAAAAAAATGATAGCACAACAACACAGAGAAAACATAACGCCCTACTTTTAGGCAGTTAGTCTTACTTTTTAGTCTACTTTTACTTTTTTTTATTTTTTTACTTTTTAAAAAAGTCTGTTGTGCTCTTTCTTGTGATCTCACAATGTCATAGTAGCTTAGTAAGCAAGGCTTTTAGTACTTCATCCATAAAGTAGTTTTATAATCCTACTACCTGTTTCTATTATTTATGGTTTCTTTTTATTGGTAGTATTTTTAAAATTAGTATTCAATTACTGTATTTGCATGTGTAATATTAAAGTGAACTATTTCTTTCACTTTTATCAATTTTAGAAGCTGTTTAGAACCTTGCATTCTTTTATAATAATTGTACAAAATGTCATCGTAGCAATAAGGATTGCCATTAGAATCACTTTTTGAGTCTGTTGGGAACGTTTAGGATGGTGATGACAGCAGGAAGTTCCAGAGAGAAGTCACCCACTTTCTTATTTTTAAAAACTACTCCAACCCCACAAATGATGACAATTGCAACACTAAAATTTGTCCAGTTTTGTCACCAAGATTTGATGGCATAATCATATAGTGCTGAGGAGCCTAAAGGGAGACGATAAGTGATCCATAGGCCACCGGTTGCTCAGTCTTTGTCAAGGAATTGCACAGAAAGTGTCCAAATAAGTCAGAGACACTGACACAAACATATAATTTTATATTAAAAAATATATTTAACAGTTCTATTTACAGCAGACAAGATAGTCAGGAATACATTAAAACCCTGAGGTACAATAAATCACCACAGCATATAGCGCCTGACCTTCGCACCTTCCATCGTGAATTAAAAACTTGGCTTTTTAAATCGCTTGACCTGGTCTGACGGGGGGTTTTAATGGGTTAAATTTTAAATTTTTTAGATTTTAGATTTTAGATTTTATTTTGTATTGTGGCTTGTGTTTTTATTATTGTGAGCCGCCCTGAGTCCATTGGGAGATAGGGCGGCATATAAGACAAATAAAATAAATAAATAAATAAATAAATAAATAAATAAATAAATAAATAAATAAATAAATAAATAAATAAATAAATAAATAAATAAATAAATAAATAAATAAATAGCACACAGGAGAAAAAAGGCAGGAAAATAGGGAACTTTCCCTTTACACCCAGAGCAACTGATCATAGCATCGATTGCCTCATGCAGCACTCTTCAAGCAATCAGCTAAAACTGCATGTTCTGGCCCATTATATATTTCACTGTTCCAGCTACTAAATTTAAATTCCTCTATATTGGTAATTGGTCTACTGTATAACAGTATTGATGTGATTGGTTCAGTGGTGTGGAATTCAAATTTTTTTACTACTGGTTCTGTGGGCGTGGCTTGGTGGACCTGGTGTGGCTTGGTGGGCGTGGCTTGGTGGGCATGGCAGGGGAAGGATACTGCAAAATCTCCATTCCCACCCCACTGCAGGGGAAGGATACTGCAAAATCCCCATTCCCTCTCCACTCCTGGGGGAAGGATACTGTAAAATCTCCATTCCCTCCCCATTCCAGACGAAGGATATTGCAAAATCCCCATTTCTACCCCACTCTGGAGCCAACCAGAGGTGGTATTTGCTGATTTTCAAAACTACTCAAAATTTCCGCCAGAACCTGCTGGTTTCATCCCTGGATTGGTTCCTCAACTAGTTTGGCTGCACAAACAATGTGCAGAACATATTTTAAATTGCAATAATTGTATTTGCTGCAATCACAGAGTGCGGTTTGCATGATCTGGTTTGCAAGTACACTATCTAAGTGAGGTAGTAAGGTGCAACTCAAGCCAAATAATAAACTCTGAAGACTTTGAGCCCCAGGAGTAGGGATCCTTACCCCCTTGAAATGCATTAACCTATGGAAAAATCATTCATTTACTTGCTTACTTCCATAGGTTTAAAAACCCCTGACTCTAAAAGGAACAATAAGGAAAGAAAACAGATGGCATGCAGTTTCTTTGGGAGTTATTTTTGCCCAGGTCAAGAGGTGAACCTTTTGGGAAATGCCTGCCATTATAGACTCATATCTGTGTTTTAGAGGAGGATTCACAGGGGAGACCATTGAGCAAAACATTGGTACATTTTACCTTTCGCTGCCAAGAATCGTTTTGTTTTTTTTAATATATAGATCTCAAGGGATTCTTGCTTAAGAGTTCCTGGCTAAAAAAAAAAACCTCTGCAGGCTGTTAGGAATCCTGCTGTGGACGATTTCACAAACTGAAACTATGTGCCATCATTTTTCTGCCTGCCTCATTATACAGTATATGAATGTGAATATAGCCATGGGTGGGGTGGTGGGGTGGTGATTCAAGGTGAAGACTTGAAAAGGCAGACTTTTCTTCTTTTTTTAAAGCCATATCTTCCCTGGTAGGACCCAGCAGTAATTTCCATTGAGATGAATGGGAAGTCACATGAACAAGAAGCTCCATAGCTTTGCAGCATTTGAATCTCATGCCACAAAGTATTGCACCTCCGCACAATCCTTTCAGTATTAGTGACTGTGAATATCTGTAAGAATTTGGATAGAAATGGATCTGGCTCTTAGTATGTGGACTAAGAAAAGTGTCTTCTTTGTGAGGGCATCTTCCTTCCTTCCTTCCTTCCTTCCTTCCTTCCTTCCTTCCTTCCTTCCTTCCTTCCTTCCCTCTCTCCCTCCCTCCCTCCTTCCTTCCACTTCTTTCTTTCTTTCTTTCCTACCTTCCTTCCTTCCTTCTTCTCTCATTCCCCCATTCCTTTCCTTTCCTTTCCTTTCCTTTCCTTTCCTTTCCTTTCCTTTCCTTTCCTTTCCTTTCCTTTCCTTTCCCTTTCTCTTTCCCTCTTCTTTCTTTTTCTTTCCCCATTCACAAAGGTTCTACCTTGCATAGCATTAAAAGCAGCTTAATATACTTTGCAACAACTCTCCAAAACTGCATTTAAACTCATTGTAGTCTTAATTTGTTTTTATTATGGTGCAGCTAAAAGCTGTACTTTTATTGTATTATTGCGATGTTTTCTGAAATATGGGTTTATTGTTTTGTGTACTCCTCTAGACTTCTTTGAACTACTACTATCATCATCATCATCATCATCATCATCATCATCATCATCATCATCATTTACAGATTGATGCTATAAATGCAGTAAAATAAATGAATTCTCCCTGCTCTGACTCTTCAAACTGCTATTTCCCCCCTTAATTTAAACCATATTTTTCTTGGATGCTAAGTGTTGACAGAGCTTTTGCTTCCTGAAAACCAGCCCTTCTCTCTCCTATGGCTGTGGTAGGCATCATGTTAAACCCAGTACATGTTTTAGACAGAAAAGATAGTAGGGATACTGGGGGGGGGGGGGGATGCAGCAAGGAAGTTGGGAAATCCAGTGAAAGAAAGAGAAGAACAGAGAAAAATTCTACTGTTCCTTCAAACAGGGCTGGCTTGAGGACTAAGGAGTGTCTCCATGGACCTTCTGATGGACCTTCTCTTCCAGGAGGCATGGCAGCTGACTTGATAACAGTAGTGGGTTTTATTAGGGTGACAGCTGAATTTTGTTGCCATTGAATTTTCTTCTTAGGTAATGTCAATCCTATGAGGGACACGGTGGCTCAGTGGCTAAAACACTGAGTTTGTTGATCAAAAAGGTCAGCAGTTCGGTGGTTCAAATCCCTAGCGCTGCGTAATGGAGTGAGCTCCCATTACTTGTCCCAGCTTCTGCCAACCTAGCAGTTCGAAAGCATGTAAAAATGCAAGTAGAAAAATAGGGACCATCTTTGGTGGGAAGGTAACAGTGTTCTGTGCACCTTCGGTGTTTAGTCATGCCAGCCACATGACCATGGAGACGTCTTTGGACAGCGCTGGCTCTTCGGCTTTGAAACGGAGATGAGCACTGCCCCCTAGAGTCGGGAGTGACTAGCACATATGTGATGGAGGGGGCCTCGATGGACCGTAACCTTATCTCTTTTACAATCTACTAGAACAAATGAGCCTCACTAGCAGTTTACACTAAACTGTTTTTATTTACATAAAATAAAACAAGGTCTATTCAAAAAGAATATTAGATGTCATTCTCTTTCTTAAGTGTCCTGTCAGCTCTCTGGTGCAATCACTCTATGTGATTGGAGTTCGGGCTTTTCTTCCTCAGAAGGAAGAGGCTTTAGTGACTTCAGCTCTGCCTCTGATCCCGAAGAGAAATGTCTGCTGGCAAGCATCTCCTTTTATACTGTCACAGTGGCAGTTAGGGGAGGGCATAGAAAAGCCCGGGAGATTCAAAGCCAGGAGCTGCTCTCTGATTGGCTTATTTAATTGGTGTTGGTGTTGGTGACCACCTTTAAAGCGCTCCATGGCTTAGGGCCGGGGTACTTACGAGACCGCCTTCTGCCACCAATAGCCTCCCACCGGCCAGTACGCTCGCACAGAGTGGGCCTCCTCAGGGTGCCGTCCGCCAGACAATGTCGGCTGGCGACCCCCAGGGGGAGAGCCTTCTCTGTGATGGTGCCCACCCTCTGGAATAACCTTCCCCCAGAGTTATGTATAATAACAGACCTCCGGATTTTTCGTCGGGCCCTGAAAACCTATTTATTTCAACTAGCTGGGCTGGCTTGAGCTAAATTTTAAATTGATTTTAAATTGGGTTGTTTTAATTTACGGCCAGAATATTTAATTATTTTAATACTGTTTTTTAAATTTTGTATGCTCTGTTTTTACTTAGGCTGTGCACCGCCCTGAGTCCTATTTGGAGAAGGGCAGTATAGAAATTTAATAAATAAATAAATAAATAAATAAATAAATAAATAAATAAATAAATAAATAAATAAATTGTCTAAGCCAAAGGCCATTAATAGGCACAGCAACTGTGAGGGAATTTTCTCTCACAACATATGTGCAAGGGGAACCTTTACTGTAATGTCAATCCTACTGACACTTTTTCACTTGGCATATCACAAAAAGGGAATTTCAATCTCTAAAGTATACTCAATGTAAACTTAAGAGTGAGGAATTTTTTAAATATATAATTTGCATTAAAATGCTTTAGGGCAACTCCACACATAACACATTCACTAAGCACAAAAGTACTTCCGTGTAGAAAATGATGTTCTCTAGTTCTATTACTGTGGCACTGATCATTCTTTTTCTGCTTTACTTCGTATTAGGAATCAAGTCATCCTTCAGAGGCTTCACCCTCAGCTGCCTGGGAGCTGGTTTTGTGTGATGTGATTCCATGTGACACTGACGTGTGGGAAAACTCTAGGACCATATGAGTGAAAGCAGTCAACTGGATCATTGGACTGCCATTATCTCTGTGAGAAATGATGTAGGCTTAATTGGAAAAGGAACCCAAGTTAAAAATGCACTTAGGCTAGTATCATATAAATTTATCCCCACGAGAGATCTTCAACTTTTCAAATTTCATCAAAGCTCAGCTTCAACATTCCTCCTCTGTTTTATCTATTAAGGAATTCAGATTTCATATGTGGCTGCATCCAAAAGTGACTGACTGATATGCATATAAATGGTGAGATTTCTTAAAAGTTACTGTCAGTGCAAGGAGTTGTTAATTATGGCTGCTGCTGAAAAGCATTCACTGGCAGATGGATTCCGCCCCCCCCCTTCATTCCCTACTTTCTGTCTTATTTTCAAACTACAGAATCTTTTGGAGCTGATTTTGATGGGGCAAGGAAAAGGAAAATAAAAGAACTTTCCTCTGGAAACAGAAGTTCACCTGCCTAACTCTAAATGTAGCCTCAAGGTTTTGTTACTTTTCAGATCACAACTCCTTTGCCATTTAAACTCTGATATTTTTTAGCCATTAAAATCATCAGCCTGGAAATAATGTATAGTAAAATCTTAGTGCTTTTCTTTTAATGTACTCAAACATCTTAAATAACAAGAAGGAAAACAATATTAGCTGCTGCACAGCTCAAGCGTCACAGGAAATAATAGCACCAGAAAATCACACTGCTTTCATTTTAATCACTCTTTAATGTATAAAAATGCACATACTGTGTTAAAAAAAACCAATTATGAAATAAAATATGCATACCCAGATTAAGGTATTTAGAAGCAAGAATGGATAAGACTTTACATATTTGGAGGTTTTATGATTTCCAAAACATTTGGCATAAGATATGCAAAATAGGATAGGAGTAACCTGATTTTGAAAAATTCAGGACAACTCAAATTAATAGAACCGTCCATATGAGCAAAAGGTTTTGAGTGCTTAAGTTTTTAAATCTTGCTTTGAATCCTGGGAGAGAAAGAAGGAAAAACAGAAATCAGGGAAGAAAGAGAGTGAGTTTGTTATATTCAAAGACCAGCCAAACACATACAGTACATTCACAAATGCACATACATATGCATGCTGAGAGTTACATAAAAAATAAAACACAAAACACAGTTCCAAAATGATGTCAGTAAAACTACTTGATTGCTGTCTTTCTGTAATAGCAATTGTACAAAATTTGCCCACTATATTCATCCAACCTGCCTGTTTTGTATTTTGTTTGGTATGTGTGATGGACAGAAGATGGTAAATCCAACACAATCTTGCAGTAGTGGTCTGAATAAAAGGAACTATGAAAAGTACTATATCTTATCTTGTCTTGTCTTGGTTTTTTTTAATTTTACATGGACAAATATGTTGAGACAGAGTGATTTTGTGGGTTTCCCCCCAAATAAGACTAAAAGTAGTACCTTCCTAATGTAATTGTATTTCTTTTATTCACAGCTATGAGTTGATAGGGTAAAACTTGTGCAAAAAGTCATCTGTTTTGAAGTAAATGGGCAGAAATCCTTGCAAAATTCAGTAACCCATACTCATTTAAAGTCCAATTTATTGACATTTTTGGATGATGATTAGTATTAGTATTATTTGCATTATTGATATTTAACAATGGCAAAAAATGAGGAATAAATTCATGTAACTGTGTTCCCCAGATGTGAGGACCCAGATTGTTAGGGGCAATATGCTATTTAGTATACTATCTTTGGTGTAAGCCGCCCAGAGTCCTCAGAGAGTGGGCGGCATAGAAATATGACTAATAAAATAAATAAATGAAATAAAAATATATGCTCCAAGCAGGTTTTGAATTCTTGTGTATACATTTTATTTATTTATTTATTTAACAAGTATTTATATGCCGCCCTTCTCCCGAGGGACGCAGGGTGGCGAACACAGATTAAAAAACATGCCATAATAAAATCCCGCTAAAACCTGATTAAAATCAATAATAAGCAATAATAAAAAATAATAAAACTCAAGAATCAGAATCAGCCCATTTGTTGAAATAGCCAAGTCTTCAGGCCTCGATGGAAAGAACGGAGATCCAGGGCCGTCTGGAGTTCGGTGGGTAGTTCGTTCCAGAGGATAGGGGCGCCCACGGAGAACGCCCTACCCCTAGGCGTCGCCAGACAGCATTGCCTGGTCGACGGTACCCTGAGGAGAGCAGCCCTATGGGAGCGGACAGGACGGTGGGAAGCAGGCAGGAGATGGTCATGTTTCATGTGCTAAATAAAGGATGAATTTTCTCTCTCCCCTTTTCTCTCTCTTCATCTTTAGCACGAAAACAGGAAAATGCATTTTTTATTAGGTGTTCATAAGAATGTTCCAAAATGTGAAAAAAGTTTCCATAAATGTTATCCTGGAAAGAATTTGACTTTTAAAATAACAAAGTTGCATGAGATTCACTGGAGTTATTACTTTCAACAAAACAAGTACCTTTATCCTTGCCTTCTTTGTAACGGGTCAATGAATCTTAACCAGAATTAGAGGATTCAAAATTTCACTTTCCATTTCATTCTTTAAAAAGTGGCCCCATCCAACAAGGCTCTTTCTGCTTTTTTTTTTTTTTTTGTCACTCGTGACTAGGCAGTACAGGTAGTCCTTGACTTACAACAGTTCATTTAGTGACTGTTCAAGGTTACAACGGCACTGAAAAAAGTGTCATGACCCTTTTTTTCCCCACTTACGACCTTTGTAGCATCCTCATGGTCATGTGATCAACATTCAGACTCTTGGCAACTGACTCATATTTATGATGGCTGCAAGTGTCCCTGGGTCACATGATCACCTTTTGTAACTTTGAGACCAGCAAAGTCAATGGGGAAGCCAGATTCACTTAACAACCATCTTAATACTTAACAACTGCAGTGATTCACTTAACAACTATGGCAAGAAAGGTCATAAAATGGGGCAAAACTCACTTAACAAATGTCTCACTCAGCAACAGAAATTGTGGTCGTAAATTGAGGACTATAACTCAGTTGTGGGTTGCCCCCGGTTCGGACCAGTTAACAAGAACCAGTAGTAAAACTGGTGGGAGGCCCCACCCACCGCCCCGGATGTCTTCATTGATGATCTGCGCATCACAGAAGCTTCTGCGCATGCGCAGAAGCAAGGCGCGTGTGTGAGTGAAGCGAGCGCGTGAGTGCGATCCCATTGCGAACCGGTAGTAAAGGTAAGTAGAACCCACCCCTGCTATAACTGTATTGCAGAGTTGGATAATAGTGTTTTGAAAGAGATAATTAGAGAGCCTTCATGTGACTTCTAACTGTTTTTCTGTGTATAGAGGCTGATGTATGTAGTCACATAGGCATATGTTCTATTTAAGGAAGAAAGGAAAAATAGGAGTTGTGGGAAGACGCACCCATCTTAGTAAAGTCAAGCCAAGATGATATCACCTTCCTCTGATGTCTACATTCTGACTGGAATCCAAAATCCAGCCTATTAAACAATGTTTCAGTTTTGCTTCTTTTTTCATGCACAAAAATGAAATCACCATGAAACATTCATTTCATGCTTGTATCCATAGGAGCAAACTTTTTTGGTTTTGTCTTCCTTTCTGAGGTCATTTTCCCACTAGCAATTCATAGTATCTTGTAGACTCAAGCAACCACAGTTATTCCAAAATTACAGTAATATGGATACACTTGACATCACTTCAAATAATGGCTGGGTGATGCTACAAAAACACTATAAGGCACAAGTACAGAAATGGCCTTGATTCTGAAACTGGTTGATATGAATGGATGTTTTTGGATCATAATCTACATCATCCAAAAGGCTAAACTAATCCAGCCTTTGAACCCTTTGTCTACCCAATTCACTGCAGCAAGTCTCAGGATTTTAGGTTGTATTTGGATGAGTGGTTCATGATAATACTGCTTGCTGTTTTTAATGACCCTTAGGGAATTAGTGGGAATATGCCATTAGCCCACTCAGTATTGCCATTTTAAGTTTTCCTTTATGCATTCTTTAGCTAACACTTTTACTTGAAAATCAAGTCTCATCTATTTCAAAGTGGCTTGCTTCCATCTGGATGCACTAAGACTTAGAATGCAACCTTTTCTTCTTATTGACTAATGAATTGTGATTGATGTAACGATTGTCATTATCCTTCAGACTAGTTAATCCTTCCAGAAATTTCACAGCTGAAATGTAATCTTCCTTAGAAATTACCAATATGTACATAAAACCTGAATTAATCTCTCAGTTCATCCAAAAAAAATAGCTTAGCTTTCCAACAGTAAGCTGTTTAATATCTGTGATCCTGTTGCTGTTTTTTGGGTTGTCTGACCAACCCCACTTCCAAAGTTGTGAGTGATTCTGCAAATCTCATATGTGAATTCTAATTCGTAAGAGTGTGATCTCCCAAAGATCCAGCTGTAGAACTTGTAGCTGTTTGTATATCACAAATAAAAGTAGTGTACATTTGAGAATTGGCTTAAAATTTTCAGTACTATCATCAGAGAAGTAGTCATGGAATTCATGGGCTAATATAGCTGATGGTTAATAATAATCCAGAACTCTTGTACAGAATTCTTAGAAAAAGTTAATGTTCTGTTGAAACCAGAGATCACTTAATCAACAGCTTATGGATTTTCTGTATCCTATGATCTTCTTTTAGATTCCCTCAAAACTTCCTACCACAGAATTCCAGAATTGTGTTAGTTTATTAATTTTCTTATATCCTCCAAGGAATTTACGGTGGCCCACCTGGTCTGTTTTGCCAATGCAGTCCTTGACTGCATTAATAGAGGGATAGAATCAGGATCACGTGAAGTGTTAATACTGCTTTATAAAGTCTTAGTAAGACCATACTTATAACACTGCATCCAGTTTGGATCACCATATCACAAAAGATGTAGAGACTCTAGAAAGAGTGCAGAGAAGAGCAACGAAGGTGATTAGGGGGCTGGAGACTAAAACATATGAAGAATGGTTGCAGAAATTGGGTTTGTCTAGTCTAGTGAAAAGAAGGACTAAGGGGTGACACGATAGCAATGTTCCAATTATTTGAGGTGCTATCACAACTATTTTCCAAAGCACCAGAAGCCAAGACAATAGAATAGAATAGAATAGAATAGAATAGAATAGAATAGAATAGCATAGCATAGAATAGAATAGAATAGAATAGAATAGAATTTTTATTGGCCAAGTGTGATTGGACACACAAGGAATTTGTCTTGGTGCATATGCTCTCGGTGTACATAAAAAGAAAAGATACATTCGTCAAGAAACAATGGATGGAAACTAATCAAGGGGAGAAGTAACCTAGAACTAAAGGGAAATTTCCTAACAGTGAGAACAATTAACCAGTGGAACGGCTTGCCTTCAGAAGTTGTGGGTGCTCCATCACTGGAGGCTTTTAAGAAGAGACTGGACAGCCACTTCTATGGAATGGTATAGGGTCTCCTGCTTGAGCAGGGGGTTGGACTAGAAGACCTCCAAGGTCCCTTCCAGCTCTGTTATTCTGTTATCCCATTTGTGTTCAGCTCAACTGCCTAGCTTTATGAAGTCCTACTCTCAGCTGGGCATGGCATAGATATTTCCATCCTATGATAGTTAACTCTGCCCAAGCATAAACCAGAAACAGGACTTTTCTATTTAATATTATTTTGTGAGTGAATTGTACCTATCTGACCATGGACATTTATAAGCCCAAATATCATTTATATTGACATGCTGTCTTTCAGCACTAAATGGAAGTAGCTTCCTAATTTGAGATGGCATCTTCTATCTGAAAGAACGTGCTTTTGGATCAATGGGAGATACTTGAAAATAAATATTTTTATGATTGTAATCATCGTGCATAACAGGCACTAGATGGTATTGTGGTTCTTCTGTTCCATGTGGTTCTAGAGCTGTATTTTATTCTTTTGCAAGTGTTTTTTTTTAAAGCAAAGAGGACTTTAATATTTAAATTTTGGTCTGCAGCATATGCTGTACAAAAAAGCATACCAGGGAACCAGACAGTTCCTAAGCTAAAAATGTTCAAGGCCTTCACATACAGCAATAGGTCAGATATTCACTTTCATGAATTTCACTTTGACAGACAAGTATCTGAGGTTACAAAAAAAAAAAAAAAACCCCAAAAAAACCACCCACACACCCACCAGGTTTTCCTAAAACTGTATCATGTAGAGGTAGACATATAACTCCAGTTACTGCTGGATGGCAATTTCCAGCTTTTATCACTGGCCAAATGAGCTTGTGAGAATTGTAGTTAAAAAATTTGGGGTCCCAAACTATGTTCAAGTGGTTAAGTTATAATTTAAATCAGATATCACAGCCAATTTTCTAGACAGATTTAATTCAATATAGAATATCTGAAAAAAAAACTATTTGTAAAATATAATTACTCTGTTTTCATCTCATAAAATATTCCCAGAGTTGGAAGGGACCTTGGAGGTCTTCTAGTCCAACCACCTGCTCAAGTAGGAAACCCTATACCCATGATGGCGAACCTATGGCATGCGTGCTGGAAGTGGCACACGGAACCATGTCTCCTGGCACGTGCGGTATCGCCTGTTCCTCTTTCGGGTTTCTGGAATGCATGCACATGCAATGATCAGCTGGCCTTTGTGTATGCGCATGCGTGCTCCCTTTTCAGCACTCAGTGCCGAAAAGGTTCGCCATCACTGCCAATCTCTTCAGACAAATGGCTTTCCAATCTCTTCTTAAAAACCTTCAGTGTTGGAGCATCCACAACTTCTGGAGGCAAGTCGTTGCACTGATTAATTGTTGGCTTTAGACCAAAAGTTACATCCTACAAGCAACACCATTTGGAGGGTGAAAAGATTTCAACTTTTGGCAAATATATATGGAGGTACAGTGCATAGAACTAATTGGTGGTTATACAAGTCTTATAAATAAATAAACAAATAATCTACTCAATATGTAGAAATAAATAGTGGATTAGAAATATAGATATTTCCACTGGATGTGGCATGAGATGGAGTAAGTGCTTCCTTTTCTGTTGCTGTAGCTGGCTTAAACTACACCTTGCACAACCCTTCTTTTTTTGCATGAGTTCAAAAACAGAATCTGTCAACACAATGGAAGCTGTATAACTGGTGAAAAGTTGAAATGATTGAAATAAACAAAGGCGCAGAACATGATGGAGGCAGGAGATTTCTTAGTAAAGGGGTTGAAGGTGCTTGCACATCAGCCAGATATGTCCTCTCAGGAGAGAAAGGAAATCGAGTTGTATCAAAGCAAAGAATTCTGTTTTGCTCCAATAATGGATCTCCAAAGACTATGAGAGAAAGATAAGGAAGGGAGTACAAATGTTGTTCTCATCTTTCTTTTCTGTCAAAGATCAGGACATTGATAATGAAAATTGGATATTAGAAGTGAACAACTGGCAATGGAGATGATGCATCAGTGGGAAAGCTTTGATTTCATAGACTATAGACTACATTAATAATATCACCGTTGATCAGGGGTGAAATTCACTTATCTTCCCTACCGGTTTGCAAATGTGCTTGTGCACGCTGTCATCTGTACATGCGCAAAGTCTTCTGTGTATGCACAAAGGCTTAAAATTGTGACGTCATGATGGGTGGGTGGAGCCTCCCGCAGCCACCGCTACCGGTTTACCCGAGCCGGATAGAACCGGCTGAATTTCACCCCTGCCCTTCACAAGTTTGGGAAAGAATCGTTTTGTAGGAAATCATGAACAATTTAAGAGATTTTTACCCTACATCTGGAATCATATGTATATAATATAAACCCAACTTTTCAAAAACAGAGCCGTAGAAGACAGGCTAAGAATGCAAATTAAAGTAAGCAAAAATAAAGTAAGAGAACAGCTGTCAGTTCTAGATGAATTCAGATCAATGGATCCTAATGGATTACATCCCAGAGTTCTCAGTGAATTGACAGATGTGATTACAGAACCATCGAAAGATAACTTTCCAACCTCTTGCACCATCAGGAAACTGCCTGAGGACTGGAAAAAAACTGAAAAGGAAAAAGAAGAAAAACCAGATCCAGAAAAGTACAAACCAATCAGCCTGATATCAATAACTGGGAAGATCTTGCAAAAGATAATCAGAAAAAACTTGAGCTAATGTCTGACCCAATATTTGGGGGCAAAAATAGGATAAATTAAAAAAAACCCAATATAATGAAATTGAAGCACAACAATATAAGTTTCAATAACAAATGGTAACCAAGTAATTGTAAAATACATGAATATCATGTCTATCTCCATGGCTTCCAAGTGCTCCATGGCTTAGGACCTGGTTACTTACAGGACCGCATTCTGCCACCATTTTCCTCCCACCGACCGACACGCTCCCACAGAGAGGGCCTCCTCAGTGTGCCGTCAGCCAAACAATGTCGACTGGCGACCCCCAGGGGGAGAGCCTTCTCTGTGGGGGCTCCTGCCCTATGGAATGAATTGCCCCCGGACAATTCATTTAGTGACCAAAGTTACAGTGGCACTGAAAAAAGTGACTTATGACCGTTTTTCAAACTTACGACCATTGCAGCATCCCCATGGTTACATGATCAAAATTCAGATGCTTGAATGATGGCTCATATTATGATGATTGCAGTGTCCTGCGGTCATGTGATCAGCTTTTGTTGACCTTCTGACAAGCAAAGTCAATGGGGAACCCAGATTCACTTAACAACCATGTTACTAAATTTAACAAATGCAATGATTCACTTAACAACTGTGGCCATAAAAGTTGTAAAATGGGGCAAACTCATGTAACAAATGTTTTTCTTTACCAACATAAATTTAGAGCTGAATTGTGGTTGTAAGTCGAGGACTGTCTATATATAAAAGATGGAAGGAGGGCAAGGAAGAGAGCAGTAAAATACTCCAAACCATTAGGAAACCCCCGAAATGAAAATTAACATTAGCTTTAATGAATACTAACTATAAAAAAATAAATAAAATCTGGCCACAATGATCAACAAGATGATCACAGAATAAAAAAGGTCATTCTTCTCTTGTCAGGTGATGGTGGGTTATTCTTAGGTAATGGAAGCATATAGCAGCAGAAAACAAATGATGACATCAAGGAGAAAAATGGCAAAGCCTAGCCTTTAGTTTACCAACAAGAAAAAAAGGATGATTGAAATGCTCTTCTAAGATTTCTAGATACAGTTTAGTAATGCTTGTCTTGGCACTTTGCCCCTGCATTTTATCTAGATATTTGCTGTACCTGAGCAAAAAATTTTATAGTATAAAGTACTGTAAATTTGCTGGTGAAAAATATATAAAAAAACCATAACTTAAAAGCAATAAGAAAAGAAAATGTGTGTTCTTAATATTAAAATATTCTTTTTGACAGTACACCACAAATTGGTGAGAGTTGCATAGCTAATTGAGAAAACAGTGTTTGAAAAATGTTTGGGTATGCAAAAAATAACAATCATGTACAGATAAATATAACTTTTTTCTGGATTTATCCAGTCACTTATTTGTTTCCTGCCGTGGTTCAAACAAAACTGCCATACTGGATGTGCTGTATTGCAGAGGCACAATTTCCTACAGTTATGTAATTGCTGACATTGCTTTTATATATTAAAAAAAAAACCCATGATACCTACAAACAACAATGGCAGTAATAACAAAGGCTTCTGGCTGCTGCAAAGTTGCCAACATCTACAAATGGCTGCCTACATCTGATGTGAACTGGAGTGAGCTATGTTTAGAAAGACGTGTCATGGCCCCATCGGAGACTGATTCAGAGAAGGAGGAAGAGGAGTTGGAACTGGAATCATCTGACAAGGATGCCACCTCTCCTTGGCATGTTTGGAGAGGGAGGGGCTGAGGAGGATGGGCCCCTCAGGCATTGTAGTAGGTGGTCGATCAAACAGAGAATTGCCTGCCTGCACAGACATACGGGAGGGTCAGCTGCTGACAGGCAGAGGTGCTGATCAGAGGTGGTATTCAGCAGGTTCTGACCAATTCTGGAGAACCAGCAGTGGGAATTTTGAGTAGTTCAGAGAACCGGTAAATACCAGCTCTGACTGGCCACACCCCCATCTATTCTCTGCCTCTCGAGTCCCAGCTGATCGGGAGGAAATTGCAAAATGCAGGATTTTGCAGTAACCTTCCCCTGGAGCGGGGTGGGAATGGAGATTTTACAGTATCCTTCCCCTGCCATGCCCACCAAGCCATGCCCACAGAACCGGTAGTAAAAAATTTTGAATCCCATCACTGGTGCTGATAGGCAGCAGATCTCCTCTGATGAGGAACAGCTGACTTCTCCACTCAATCTAAGGGCAAGGAGTGGAGCGTAGGCAAGCCCAGGGAAGGGCTGCAAGGCTACTCGGGAGGAGGTCGCTACACCCCTCCTCACAAGGAACACCAGGAGTGGAGTAACTTAAGTAGAAGCCATGGGGAGTCTTTGCTAGGAACAATTATTTGCTTTGGCTTACACTCCCCCGGCTTTGACTCGTGCCTATTGCTTTTTGCCTTGCCTTACTTTGAAAATTGGTCTTCGCCTGTTGTCTTGGACCTTGCCCTTGTCCTGTGGACTACTTTTGGCCTTTGCTTCACTGTGCCCTTGGAACTGTTTCTTGCCTTGGACATTTTCTTTGCCCTGAGGACTGCCACCGTCTTGTGCCTGGACTTTGCCTTGGGACAGTACTAGGAACCTTGGACCTTGCCTTGTGAGCGTGCTCCTACTCTGTGGGCTTTATTTGTACCATAGAGACTGTTGTTTGGTGGCTGCCTTCATGATAGCGTGGGGGTAGAGCCTTACTGGTTGTTGGAGACCATTTGCTGACCATTTGTTGAGAGAAATAAAGGACTCCTTACCTTGACCACCTGGATCATAACAGCATGTTTTGAAAAAGCAGCAGAGTTTTGGAATCTACTGTTAAAATATGAATTTTACGTGGATTATTATTTTCAGAAAGAGGAATGGAACAGCCATATGGGTGAACATATGCTAAAGTACTATAGAAGAGAAATAATCTTTTTACTCATCTTTAATGACAGGTTGCTATTTTAGTGAGAACATCTTCTATTGTGCTACAGTGTACTCTGTTTTGCAGAAATTGCATAGACTCCCATTTAATTTCTGCACAGGAAAAATGCTTACCTGGCTTTATTTATATATACCCCAGTCCAGTGGTGGGATTCTGCCAGTTCGCACCACTTCGGGAGAACCGGTTGTTAAATTTCTGAGCAGTTTGGTGAACTGGTTATTGGAAGAAATCATTAGGGCAGAGAACTGGTTGTTAAATTAGTTGAATCCCACCACTGCCCTAGTCCAGGATGATTCCAGGATATTCACACAAGGATTTTGAGCAAGCTGGATCATACAATTTGGGCTTGTTTGAAGAGTTGAATTAGCTTTTTTTTGGGGGGGGGAGGGTCTCCTGTCAGTTAATTTGTGATGGGGAAAAAGCTGAAAGGTATTTGTTTTCCAGTGAATCAAGTTTGTGGGCAGTTCCAGTGAACCAAGTTTGTGAACCAAGGGGGCAGTCCTCTTCTGTTTGATAGAATGTTCTCCTCAATTTTCCAATTCTTGGGCTGAATGCCTTAACTTTTTACATTCCTAATTATCTCTTGATTGGTCCCCAGAGCATTTGCTGCTCTGGCAGGACACAGTTAATTTTTTTTTTTTGTTTAGTTAGTTTATAGGTAAACTTGGCGACCCTGACCTTGCTGGGCAAAATCGGTGCAGCATGTTCCCTTTGTAAGGAAGTGTTCAGGGATTATTACTTACATCCCCTTTTCTGCCTTAACCCTTCTTGTTAGAAGCATTGATGGGAAAGAGAAGGGAACTGAGGCCATTCCAGCCTCCATCTTCCATTCAGACAACCCTCTGCCAGAAAAAACGGAGCTCAGGAGGGCCATGGGTAGCCCTTCTGAGCTCCATTTTTGCTGGCAGAGGCACCGGGGGCTGGCCCTTCACTATTTCCAGGGCATCCCTATGGGCCAGATCTAAGCACCCCACAGGCCGGATCTGGCCCCCGGGCCTTGATTTTGATACCCCTGGCCTAGACAGTAAGTAGGCCACATTACAGCTAGGAGCATATGGTCTCTTTTATGGATCATGACTGCTAGTTGTTATTCGTGTTGTAATCATACACTATTGCTTATTTGTTTACAGTTTTAGCAACTCTTGCATTAAATAAAGTTTAGATGATGAAATACTGCCTCCTTTGTTGAATGACGAGTAAAGTTAACTGCCCAGATAGCTTTCCATAGAGCCATAGGGTTATGGATTAGCAAGTCCAGAACACCCT
The DNA here is from genome assembly GCF_059756535.1 of Pantherophis guttatus. Lineage (NCBI taxonomy): Eukaryota > Metazoa > Chordata > Lepidosauria > Squamata > Colubridae > Pantherophis > Pantherophis guttatus. The sequence goes on along the minus strand of NC_142064.1, from coordinate 85,178,156 downwards.
TTAAAGGCCTGGAAACAGTATTATACATTTATCTCCCCACTTTCAATAAGACTTCATCAAATTCAAAATCTATAAGCAAAGAAGGTAACCTCAGTCCATCTTGATATCAGATATATCTGGAATTAGAAGCTCAGCAACCCTAATCCTAACCCTGAAATTCTTATAGAACTTCCTTATTATATGGAATTCTCTAATCACATCCTGCAAAACATAATTATATTTTCTCTGCAAAATTTCATGGTAGCCACAAAGATGTCATTGGCCAAGGTAGGTCATAATGCTGGATGTTGAACTCTGGAAGAGAACTGTAATTTCTTGTGTTTGCCTCCTTCTCCCGCCATATCTTAATTAAAGAAAAACAGAACAGCCCTGAAATAACTATTTTATTGAATAATTATTATTTTCAGCCAGCCATCAGTAAGGAAAGCAGGAAATTCAGTAAGCTGAAACCTTAACTATTCTAAGATGAATGAAACCAAACAGTAAAGGAACATTGTCATCTAAAAAATAAAATGTTTGCTATAGCAACAAAAAAGCATCTGTATTTTCCTGTTATTATTATTTTTCTTTTCTTTCCCAGAATACTGTTTTATCTAGCTTTAAGATGGATTCTTCAGGATGCTTATTCTTATTATCTTACTCAAGTGACTGCCTCCACAAATCAAGTGTGATTTGAAGTATAGCAGGGGAGAAAGAATAGAGCAATGTTCCTCAAACTTTTTCAGCAAAGTGGGACTGAAAGTGCCTATATATACATATACATATACATATACATATACATATACATATACATATACATATACATATACATATACATATTTACAGCCTCATAATCTCCTCACAAAAATGAGAAAGGGTTTTCTTTCTTTCTTTCAATTTGAGTGGTGGGGTCAAGGCAGTTAATTCAGTTGAGAAATGACAGAAGATTATGTTTGGCAATACTTGCGGTGGGCTCATCTTTCTCCTTTCTCCTTTTAGAAAACTTCCTTGAAGACTATTGGCCTGTGAGGTAAGGAAAACCAAACCAAATCGGCACAAATAAGAACCAGACATGACTTAACAGGGCAGAGGTCAGGGATGGGTTCTACTTACCTTTACTATTGGTTCGCAACGGGAGCATGTATCTATTCCAGATGAAATCTGAAGCATGGGACAGCACTTCTTGTTAAAGTGTTGGACTAGAAACAGCAAGTGTCATTGAGCGATACTGGGCAGGCATTATTCCTCAGGCCACTGTTTCTCATAAGTAAGTTCCCTTGACAAAACCATCGGCAACTCCAAAAAGAAATATGAGATACGAATCACATAAATAACTATATAAATAGTTGTTCGGTACTGCATTTATGTATGTATGGAAGAATAGCTAGATGGATGACATACATACATAAATCTTGTCAGGACATCTGCAATGGCATTTGGCCAATCTAGGTTTTTTTCAAACTTTTTAAATTTTACTATTCCTTGAAATCGTTATCAAAGGTAAAACTGTATAGACAAAAAAAAAAAAAAAAGGCAGTATTTGAGTGACACTTTCCCCCTTTAGTCTTCATTGAAATCTTATAACGTTCTCATGGAATTATAGGTTTCTGTGGTTTGAAAAGCTACAGCCTTAACAGTACCATCAATGCAAAAAGGAAAAACAAAAGTTAATGGACATTGAAATTATTTTACCTTTTATAAGGGAAAATTCAGGGAGGATTACAGCAGGCTGAGCTAGTTCACGCATATATATTTCTTCCATTTTGATTGGAACATTGACAGCTTGGGATATGCAGGTAAGAACAATCAGAAAACCAATCCCATTGAACATCATTTCTCAACCTTGGTAACTTTCAGTTGTATGGACTCCAATTCCCAGAATTCCCCAATCAGCTAGGGCAGGGGTCAGCAACTTGTGGCTCTGGAGCCACATGTGGCTCTTTCATCCCTCTGCTGCGTCTCCCTGTTGCTGGTCAGATCCACAATTGATAGGGCTTTCAGTTAGGATAGGTAGAGGAAAAAGGATGCTGCGCGAGGAGACTGTTTGGTGAGGGAACCGACTTCCAGTCGGCAGAGGAAAAAGGATGCCATGCTAGGAGGAGACTATGATGGGAGAACCAGACTTTCGGTTGGCTCCAGAATTGAACGGAGGCTTCTGGTTAGGACCTTTGTGGCTATTTGAGTGTTTAAGGTTGCCGACCCCTGAGCTAGGGAATTTTGGGAGCTGGAGTCCACACAAATGAAAGTGGCTAAGGTTGAGAAACACTTCCATAAATGGTTCTTGCTATCACCTCACACCTCATCAAAAGACAATGCTTTTCAATGGAATCACTTCAAATATTCAGCTACTAGTCCTCAAGCAATGTATATTTACAGTACATGGAAATGAGCTCATTACATAGGCTATATTGTGCGTGTGTTGTATTTTCAGAAATGTGTGAAAAAAATGTAATTTTTAATCGCAGCTGGGTTTTTAAAAATCACAGTTACATGAAAGGTAGAGAAGAACACTTTCTGCATAATTTAGTTAATAGCTCTGATTCTTCCCTTGCATACATTAGACTTTTAATTCAGACTTGAGAGAAATCTGTTTTGAATGACAGATTGGAGATATAACTAAAAATATCTTTCAATGTTGTTTCTGCATTCAGTGTATCTCTTTGCTTGCAGAGCCAGTAAATGGAAGGAAAGAAGAATAAGTTCAAAGTATAATGTTATGTCTGGGTGTGTGTATAGTATCACAATGTGTGTGTGTGTGTGTATGTTTGTGTGTGCGTGTAGTATCACATTATGCATGTGTGTGCTTGTATAGTACCATATTATGCATGCTGTAGTTATGGCAATGACCCTACTTTGTGCCCCCAAATACACAAATATTCCTATTCTGCTAAAACGCAATTTGCTCAAAAGATTTAATAAGCATTTATTTAATGCTGCACTTCACCAACATGTTTCAAAAAGACGTTTTAAAAAGGTGAACCCAAATGTCCTATTTGCTTTCCTACCACAGAAAGAGAAAAGGATATGTTTCAGGGTTGCCTGGCATCCTGCATTGAAAAAGAGGTTACGTCAAAATGGAAGAATCTTCCTGAGCTAAAAGGTTTACCTGAATGTATGTTTCAGCCTTATTATAATCAAGATTTGTTTTTTTGCACTTCCTCAGCTGAGGGTTTGAGGCAGTTTAAGCTTGAAGACTTAAATATTTCATAAAAACAACACTCAGCAGCTGAATGCAATGTGCATTTCTGTATCAGATTGACTGACAGAGAGGGACGTCCACAGGAAAGGGTCACAAAACGCCTACAGCCAAATGGGCAAAGCTTGTTTACAGGCATCATGGATGTCATCTTGCTTTTTTTGAACCCTTGTGGATACACCTGAACAGTGGGAAGGAAAAAAGCAAAAGAAGTTTAAAATGAGCTTAAATACTCACACTCCCAACATTTCCTAGAATGTTATTTTTATTAATTTATAGTATAAAATACAAAAATACAAAAGCAAATAGTAGGAAACAGAGGGAAGGGGAAGAGAGAAGTGTGGAAGAGAGGGGGGGGAAGGTGTTGACTTCGAACACCCTCTTTTGCAGTAGAATAAAGCATTAACATTGAACCTCAACATTTTACTTTCCCATAATAGTATAAACTAGCTATTTCGATAACAACAAATCAATCTAATCAGTAAAACCCCAAAATCAAAGTTTCATTTTTTCCCCCACCTCAAGCATAAAGTCCAGAAGCGGTTTCCAAGTAGAAACAAAAGTACTTGTATTCTTTTCTTTGATCAAAATGGTCAATGTAACCATCTCTGGTAACTCCATCAACTTTTGTAGCCATTCATTCATGGTGGGAATCGAAATGTCCTTCCAGTTTTGTGCATAAAATAATCTTGCTGCCATCAACCAGTGGTGAAATGTAAAATTTGTTACTACCGGTTCTGTGGGCGTGGCTTGGTGGTGGTGGTGGTGTTAATATGACTGAGTGGGCGTGGCCAACTTTTTTTTTTTTTACTTTTAAAACCATTTTTTCTACAACCTCTTCAGCTGAAAAGGTTGTAAGAAAATGCTTTTAAAGCCTCTGACGATCCCAGCTGACTTGCCTGATCGGCAGAGGCTTTCTTTCTTTTTTTTTAAAGCTTCTGACGATCCTAGCTGACATGCCTGATTGGCAGAAGCTTTTTTTTTAAAAGCCTCTGACAATCCCAGCTGACTTGTCTGATCGGCAGAGGCTTTTTTTTCCTTTTAAAAACATTTTTTCTATAACCTCTTCGGCCAAAGAGATTGTAGAAAAAATGCTTTTTAAAATAAAAAAAAAGCCTCTGATGATTGTGCGGCTCAGCTGGGCAATGGGGGGGGCAAGGATTTTTGCTACCGGTTCTCCGAACCACTCACCTCCATCGCTACCAGATCGGGCGATCCGATCCGAACCGGGAACATTTCACCCCTGCCATCAACGTATATAAGATAAGAGTTCCAAATGTTTTTTCCATCTCCCAACATTTCCAAGATTGGTTTCACTTACTGTGGAAACATCAAAAAGAGATTATTAAGTTTGGCTCAATGGCAAAAGGCACCTAATGGTATTCTGTTAAACAAAGGGTTAATGTGTGGGAACAGGAGCCACCTGATAGGGAAGGTACAGCCTCTTGATAGCTATTTGATCATTCAGCTGACAAGGACAAGACACCAAAAAGTGCTGCATTTGCCTCAGTTACCACAGGCAATCCTCAACATACAACACTTCATTTAGTGACCATTCACAGTTACAACGGCACTGAAAAATTTAACTTATGATCTTTTTTCATAATTACAACCTTTGCAGCATCCCCTTGATCATATGATCGAAATTCAGATGCTTGGTAACTGGTTCATATTTATGACCTTTGCTCTATCCCAGGGTCATGTGATCACCTTTTGCGACCTTCTGACAAGCAAAATTAGCGGGGAAGCCAGATTCACTTAACAACCAGGGTACTAACTTATCAACTGCAGTGATTCACTTAACAACTGTGGCAAGAAAAACCGTAAGATGAGGCAAAACTCACTTAACAAATGTCTCACTTAGCAACAGGGCAGACTAAGCAACCAACAAAAGGCATTAAAAGACACAAATTTCAGTCCCTTAGAAGTGAAATCCTTACGACTAAGTCTTTAGCTATTTTCAAATATCCAAACCAGGAATTTAACACATTTGACTGTCCAACTTTTGAACTGTGGAGGACAGGGCAAAGGAAAATGGAAACAGTCATAGATCCTAGGACAGTGATGGCTAAACTTTTTCTCTTTGTGTGCCGAGCATGCGTGCGTGCTGGCAGCCATAATTCAATGCGCCCCCCCGTGCATTCATGCACAACTTCCCTGCTTTCCCCACGCATGTGCACGTAACCCCCCCACACTCCCCCTGCCCCTCGCACATGTGTGACCCCCATGGCCCGTTTTGGGCCTAGGAGACGTCCTTCAGCCTCTTGGGCCCAAAAATGGGCCATGGGGGGATGCACACCCCCGCGCTCCCCTGCCAACGCTCTCCCGCATGTGCATGCAACCCCCCGTGCATGCACATGCATCTCCCGCATGCACCCCGCCCCCCTGCACATCCCAAAAAATAGCTGGCCGGTGGGAGGTGCGCGCACATGCGTGGTGGAGCTAAGCTGGGCAACGGCTTGCATGCCCGCAGAAAGGGCTCCGCGTGCCACCTGTGGCACGCATACCATAGGTTCATCATCACGGTCCTAGGAGTTATCCTCAAGATGGCATCTATTTTCATACTCAGATGTTGAAGTTACAGTTATGTAATAGAACAGTGACTACTAAAGAGACCTGAATATACTACTTTGCTGCAGGATCCTGGTGCCATATCAATTCACAGTTAAAATGTCATGTACAACAATAGCAACACACAAATGTCACAGTTCCAAGATCGGATGCAAGTTCATGAGTCATGGCATTTGTGTGTAATTTTTAATTTTTGTCAACCCTTCCTGCCCTTGTCTCTGTGGACATTAGTTGAGCCCTGCCTTGTTGCTGTGACATAATAGAATGGCCAGTGCTACATCTAGCATGCTAAGAATGACTTATCATCACTGAAGACCACACACTATTTTGTACACCATGTCATCTTCTGTGGTTCATCAAGGCACTGGATTCTGATAGCTCAGTGGCTCTTCACAAGGTCATTTCTAAGATCTAATTCAAACACTTAATCTATAATATCATGCAAATCCCAAACATGTCTTCTCAGAAGTATCCTGTATTCAGTAGGATTTATTCCTAGTTAGGTGATTCAGCACTAATGCATCTGTCTTACTAGAAAAGTTATTTCCCATGTCTTGCAATCTTTCTTTCATACAAAAGAAAACTTTCATGAATTTGTTTTTTTCTTCATTCAGTAAGATCTGAAGAATAGCGAAGTAAGCTGTGTAAGAACGGGAATGGCCTGTTAGCTTGTTAGATCTTCCTGTGGAGAAGTGGCTTCATTTTCATTGCTCCAAGGGGAGTGACAGATTGAATTTGTTGCCTGTTTCTTTCTCTCTTGCAATAGCTATGAGATTGCCAATGCAATGATCCTCTGGTGGTTTCATCCCAAGACTACTAGGAAAAAGTTGCAGACAAGTCAATAAATATGGTATTCGGATAAGATTTTTGCATTCAAATAACCCATCCTAAGTTTAGGGTGATAACCTAAACCTAAACCTAAACCTAAAAAAAAAACAAAAAAAAAAAAAAAAAAAACACCTTTCTCAAGAGTTGTCACCAAGTGGTTAGTTCAGGGGTGACATCTAAAATTTGTTACCACCGGTTCTGTGGGCGTGGCTTGGTGTGTGGGGGTAATGTGACTGGGTGGGCGTGGCCAACTTTTTTTTTTTTACTTTTAAAAGCATTTTTTCTACAACCTTAAGAGGTTGCAGAAAAAAATGCTTTTAGAAGCCTCTGATGATCCTAGCTGAGCCGTGCGATCATCAGAGGCTTTTTTTTTTTACTTTTAAAAGCATTTTTTTGGGCCGAAGAGGTTGTAGAAAAAATGCTTTTAAAAGTAAAAAAAACAGCCTCTGATGATCGCGCAGCTCAGCTGGCCATGGAGGGGGGGGGCGCACGGATTTTTGCTACCGGTTCTCCGAACCACCCGCCGCCATCACTACTGGATCAGGCGATCCGGTCCGAACCGGGTGCATTTCACCTCTGGGTTAGCTGCAATTCAAACAATTTCTGGAAGCAGTTTTGTCTTCCGTGAATGGATCTGGATGAGTGCCAAGGGAAAGCTAAGGTGTTTGGGCTTTTTATGAGTAACAGGACTCAATGATGTGTGTTTGGCATTTTGCTCATGATGAACTAACCACAGCCATTGTGGTTTACCATGGAGGCCATTGGATGCTTATTTTGCTTTTCTTTAAAAAAAAGAAAACAAAAACCCAGTCTCCCATTTCTCATCAGTTTGTTGCTGAAATTCAGCAATACTGATGAGCCTACTAAATGCAGAGAAAAGTATATTTCAGTCAAATATGTAGTTCGCATTTAGTGATCACAACTGGGACCAATAAATTGGTCGCTAAGTGAAACTACAACTGTGCTTGCCATCTTATTTCAGCTTTCCTTTGCAAAGGTCATAAATGCAAGTCAGGCTGTAAAGTTATTTTTCATCACTGTCCTAATTATGGTTGCTGCTGAGACAGTTGCTAAATAAGGAGTTAAAAAGGAGAAAGAAGAAACTAGAAGAAAAAGAAATAATTTCTCTTTGACTATTATTTTGGGCTATTAGATCCCATTTCCACTTTTTTTCTTAGAATTTCACCAATTGGAAAATATGAAGAAGAAAAAAATCTCCTCTTTGGGCCTCATAGAGAAGCAAAATCTGTTCAGTTCTAGCTCAGGCCCTGTTGTTGTTGTGGGAATTATGTGTAACTATGACTGTTACACACCAGACTGTATGATGATGTTTACCTCCAAAATAGGGTGAATATTCCCTTTCTCTTTATAACTCTGGGGGAACGGAATTAATGATATTAAGAGACAAAGTAAATTAAAAATGACAGGTTATTTATTTGGGGGTGATAGCCCTTAGGCACCAGAAAGAGACCAAAAAAAAAAAAATTGCTTTCAAAATCTATCCCCCTGTTAAACCTCCCTCTAACTATTCCTGCCAAACTGGAAAGGAAATGGCTTCTTTCATCTCTTGGATTCAGTTCCAATGTATTTTCAGTTGCAAGCTCCACTATGCAAATTATAGAAATGCTAGAGATACTTTTTGCACTGAGCAGTGCTCTGACTACAAATATGGGCAGCTAGCATAATTGATTATGACCAGGTTCAAATAACATGCTAAAGCCAAATGTGTTTATTTGTGGCTAAAGGATTTTATGTGAATCCAAGGTAAAGATAAAGAGAAAGGTTTTCCCTGTCCAGTCATGTCTGACTCTAGGGGTCAGATAGAGGTGCTTATCTCCATTTCTTAGCCAAATAAGCCAGCATTGTTCAAAGATGCTTCCATGGTCATGTGGCTGGCATGATTATATACCAGGGCTCACAGAATGCTGTTACCTTCCCACCAAAGTGATACCTATTTATCTACTCGCATTTGCATGCTTTCAATTTTCTAGGTGGGCAGGAGCTGAGGCAAGTAATGGGAGCTCACCCTGTTGTGGTGCTCAGGTCTCAAACCCAGGCTATCAGCTTTCCAACTGACAACCTCAGCCTCTTTTACCGCTAAATCATTGTGTCCCCTTGTGAATCCAGTTACTGGCATTTAAACAGATCAGTGTTAATTGTCTGGTTTTGGTGAGAGATTTCCACTGATAATGGAAGTTCCACATCCGTTGCCCAAATTTGAAACATTTTGCTACTCTAATAGAGTATAGCTGACACTTCCTGCCCATTTTTGACTATAGATTGGGCCAACTATGGTATCTTATTTTCAGATTACAATAGCACACTAGTGAATGACTCCGGGAACAGATTCTGAGTGACACAATCTCTATGGACTTAGAATGAAGGGTGTATGTCTATTTTTCAGAACATAATCAAGCTGGTATCAGTTGCAGAACTCATCGGTGGTAGAGATAGCAATATTGTCACCATGAGACAATGTTGTAGAAGCAACTACAACACATTGCTTCAATATTTTCTCTCTAATCAAACACATATTAAAGACTCCCTTATCAACATCCTGATAGCCACATAAATTGCTATCAAAAATTATTTGAGAAGATGCATTATTACAATTTAGATTCCCCCCCCTGTCATTTTCCCTAGAATTGTTAGTTCAACAATTTAATTTGAGTACCCCATTGTCTCTTATATTTATATTCATTTATAACCAAATTACATATATATACATACACATTTTATATATGTATATTTCAGAGGTGGGTTTCAGCAGATTCTGGCCAGTTCTGGAAAACTGGTAGCGGGAATTTTGAGTAGTTCGGAGAACCGGTAGTAAAAATTCTGACTGGCCACACCCCCATCTATTCTCTGCCTCCTAAGTCCCAGCTGATCGGGAGGAAATGGGGATTTTGCAGTAATCTTCCCCTGGATTGTGGAGGGAATGGAGATTTTACAATATCCTTCCCCTGAAGTGTGGTGGGAATGGAGATTTTACAGTATTCTTCCCCTGCTACGCCCACCAAGTCACGGCCACCAAGCCATGCCACACTCACCAAGCCACACCCACAGAACCGATAGTAAAAAAAATTGAAACCCACCTCTGGTATATGTGTATGTTGGTTGGAAACATATGGAAGAGGCCTTCCTCCTAAAGTGGACAGACAGTGGGTAAAATGATGATGGTGATGTACATGTATATATGAATGTATCCTACCATACATATATGGGTGCATGTGTGTGTGCGTATGTGGTTAGAGAGATAAATAGAGATAGAGATAGATATTTATAGATATATCTCTATATGTTTATGTGTTATTTGTGTTATGTGTATGTGTATATATATATATGCAACTATAGCCCTAACTTTAACTTTTTCCATTACATTTCATTTGGCAAACTGGATGTTTGCAAAGTAAATCATTTATTATTCATAAAACAGAGTAATAGAACTCTTCTGACTATTACATGTTATTGCTAAGAGAAATTATCTACCAAAGAATAATTGGATTGGTTTATTTATAAAAAAATCAATCATTCTACTAAAGCTTTTTTTTTTTTTTTTTACAGATATTTTATACCTATCCAAGTAAAATTTCCAAGTAACCTTTCTTTTTCAGCAAGCCGGGCTGGCTTAACACTTTTTAAGTGTTTTTTAAATATGTTTTGTTATTGTTTTTTAACTTTGGGGCCAAATTTATATATATCTTTTTAAATTGTTTTTAATGTTTATATCTATGTTTTTTACTTTGGCTGTACCTGCCCTGAGTCCTTCGGAAGAAGGGTGGTCTATAAATTTGAATAATAAATAAATAAATAAATAAATAAATAAATAAATAAATAAATAAATAAAGTCATTTTATATCACCAGAAATGAGAAACGTGACTGGTATTTCCAACAACAACAATGAATAATTGCAGAAAAACATCTCCACCTGTGGCAACTCTCACCCTCTAAGAAAAAAATATATATCTAAAAATGGCATCCAAGTCTATTAAAAACAACAAGAAACATTAAGAAATGAACACAGTCATTTTAGGTGTTTCTGTGGGATAATCTGTGAAAAACATAAATGTTAATACCTTTTTGCGTTTGGCTGTAAATTAAATTGTGTGGCATCCAAAACTGTTGAAGCGCATTGTAAACCCAAAGTTGTTGTCAGAATATGTTCTAGTAGGTTCTAAATGCTTGAGAAAGGCTACCAGGTCTGACTTTCATTTGACTTTTGATAACCTTTATATTCTCCTGTGATAGGTGACTTGCTGAGTGTGTCATCATCTTTTGTCTTTTACTTTTCTTCCTTCCTCTCAGATTTTGCTAGATTTTGTGTTAGAAGGGGAAGGGGAAGTAGCAAGTCTCCTTCTCTAACGTGGGCTTGTGACATCTCCTCCCAAGGATTAGCTACTTGACTGCAGTGCGCTCCTTCTCTATTCTTAGCTGCAGCCCCTCTAAGTGAAGCTCCTTCCACTTCAAAGGGAAGAGAGGATTTTAAAATGCATTGTTTACTTCTGCTAGACAAAACCAAAGCTTTCTTAGGAGCCATACTAAATACAATAACCTTAGAACAATTCAGAAAAAGAAAAGTGTATAGTTTAATTGTCACAAAATGATTACAAATATTCCTCAAAAACACATTTAAAGGGATCTTAATGGCTTCTACCTACTGCAGCCATCAACTGCTTGTCTCCCTTGTGCAAACTAGCTTTATTTATTTATTTTTTATTTTAAAAAAAAACCCTTTTCTGGATTTTAACTTCATCTTCCATTTTGGCCATAGTGATGGACAGGAGTTTGGCCCACACCATGGTTAACTTGGCCTCCAATTGGAGAATTCCATTACTTTCCTCCCTCATCTGATGGGAATTATTTTGTGTTCTGTAGGCATGTTTTTGGGGAAAAAATATATTTAATAACTCTTCCTGTCACTTGGGCTAGGATGAGAATCTTCAGCTAGCATTTCAAAATTCCCCTATTGAATCTGAAAAAAGGACTAATCTTTCATAGTCGGAAGTTCAGTACCAAATGGACTTGACAGGCAGGAGGAGGGGCTTAGAGGGGCTGGCCCCAGAGCATACACCAGCCAATGGGAGCAGAGGCATTTGTGTAAGATGGAAGGAAGCAGGTGGACACCTCTGCCCTGCTTATACCATTTGAGGGGGAAAACTATTTTGGATGAAGAGCCAGAAAACTCTGGTGGAATTTGCCCATTAGGACAATTGGAAGTGTAGATTAACTGACAGAAAAATATAGAAATACTGAAATGGCAAGTTTTATCAGGAACAGTTGTTTTTCTGGTATAACTGTATACAGGTAGTCCTTGACTTACAACAGTTCATATAGTGATCATTCGAAATTACAACGACACTAAAAAAACTGACTTATGACCGTTTTTCACACTTATGACTATTTGATCACATGATGAAAATTCAGATGCTTGGCAACTGTCTCATATTTCTGACAGTTGCAGTGTTCTGGGGCAATGTGATCCCCTTTGGTACCCTTCTGATAAGCAAATGGAGAAGCCAGATTCACTTAACAGCCATGTAACTTCCGTGTTTCCCCGAAAATAAGACCTTGTCTTATATTTTTTTGAACCCTGAAATAAGCGCTTGGCCTTATTGCCATGCACTCAAAAGCGTGGTTGGGCTTATTATTAGGGGATGTCTTATTTTGGGGGAAACAGCTTGCCATAACAACTATGGCAAGAAAGGTCCTAAAATGGGGAAACTCTGACTTAACAACTGCCTTACTTGGCAGTCCCAAAGGTGCTTTTTCCAAGAGGGACCTGGACTTTCTGTTTTTTTTTTTCCTGGTTATTTAGACCAAGCATATATATATATATATTTACAGGTGAAGGATTTTCCAGGAAAGTTATCAAGAATTAGGCGGGGAAGCATGCATGTAGCAGAAGATTAATATAAGCTATGTAGTTTTTTCCTAACCATTGCATAAATCTATTGTGTAGTTTAGATTTTTAGTGATGTTAGTTTATTGCCAGAGTGAATCTCAGATTTCCTATGGGACCAAAGAATTACAGATGCACTGGAAGTGTTTTAGAAAGATATTGTTTTAGAATAATTCTCTATATGTTAGGTTAACTACATTCCATCCAGCTCAGAGTAATTAGGGATCTATGTATATAAATATATAAATAGTCTCCAATGAATTATCTGAGGGGTTAGGTACATTGAATTACTGTCTCGCTTAAATACTCTTGGATGCTGGCCCCTATAAATGACATTCTTCTCTCAGTAAGCACCTGTTCCTAGTAGAAACAAGAGTCATATTGATTAGATGCAATTTATCTTCTCCCTGGATTTTGGTCCTGACAGTGTGAGAAGATTAATTGGAATTAATGGCATTTGCACAGCTAATTAAAGTCACTCTTGCTAAAGTCAAATCAATTCCTTTAATCAGGGAAGTGACAGAGTATAGCTTATTCGCTACAGTCTGCATGTCAATGTGTTCTGGCTGAATAAGTATCTCAACAATCATTTGTGATTGAACACGTGAACTGTTTAGGTTATCCAGTAATTTCCGTGATATTTAAAGAGAACTAGTCAGTATAGAATGGTACTACTTTGTCTAATACAATGCACTGGGGAGGAAAAACAATTTCGGTGACTTGTTTATTTACTTTCTATTCTTCAAGGAATCTCCAATAATATATAAAGTGCTGTGGGGATACAGCAAGGAGAGGAATGTATAACTCTTCCCATGTTGCTGAGCTGTAATGCCCAGCCTTTCTGGCATTTTAACAGCTGAAGATCTGCTATTCCTATTTCTCCCAGGTGAACTACAGCCCTGGAGTTAGAGAAGGCTTTTTGGATCAGACTTTTTGCCGTCTATAAAACGGCACTGCTATTGTAGACCCCACTTGCTATTTCTCAGTTTGATCCATGGGAGAAGTGAAGATTGACTAGCTGTGTTGAAGGGGTGGGAATGAAATGATTAATATATTTTAATAGAAAAGTTGGGCTAGTTTTAAATTGCATACAGGTCCCAGACTTTAAATTGCATATAAGTCCCAGACTTATAATCATTCATTTAGTGGTCGTTTTAAATTATAACAGCAACTGTGAAAAAAGTGACTTACTACTGTAGGAAGTTAGCACCCACCCCTCTCCTAGAAAAATGAAATATTTTAGGAAATATTAAAAAGGCAGAATATTATACCTTCTGGATGAGAAAAGGAGAAACATGCTCTTGGAAAGCACCCCCCACCTTTGTTAATAGCTCCAGAAAGACAAAAGACATCTTATCTACAACACAAAAGACCTTCAGCTCCAGGGTGATGGGATTAAGACATGGCCCATAGGACATGATAGGATTAGCCCTCTACCCATCTCACCACATGGCACCTGGGAAGAGTACCTCACCCAGCAAAGCTCAACCAAACTTGGATTCAAAACAGAGCCTACAGAGTTGCCCCTGCATGGCCCCATGGGAGTCTGACAACCAATCAGAATACAAGCTCAAATTCAAAGCCCAACAGAGGGCATAAAACCAAGGCCCTCTCAGCATCTCTGCCCTTTTCTGCTCAGGAACTCAAGCCATGTGATCCTGTTCATCAATAAACCTTCTTTCCAAGCAACTTCCATGAATCCAGTGTCTTTTTCCCCATTTGGAACTGAACCCAGATGGATATTTCTTCCAACACTACCATTCCTTGCACTTTCAACCATTGCAGCATTCCCAAGTCACATGATCAAAATTTGGGTGCTTGGCAACGGGCATTTTTTACAATGGTTGCAGCAACCCAGGGTATGTGATAACCATTTGCAATCTTTCTAACCCTCTTCCAACCAGGACAGTCAAGGATGGAGCTGGGTTCACTTAATGAATATGTGATTTCCTTAACAACTGGAGTGATTTGCTTAAGAAAAATGGTTGTAAGATCGACTGTGAATCACTTAAAAATTGCCTTGCTTAGCAATGGAAATTCTCATCCCAACTGTGGTTGTATTGTACATTGAGGACTACCTCTAATTTAAGCTACATTGCAAATTTATTTAATTTTATTCCTATGTTATTTTCCAGAATTACCACTGTTATGCTTCTGTAGCTAATATGTTGCTTGGAAGGCTGTTGGAACAATATCCAATTGATGTAATTCCAACAGATGTATTTTTTAAAACTTACAGTATAAAATCAGTTCCACTTTGTGATTTGGATTGTAGCCTAACTGCACACTCTTATACCTTTCTAATGAAAACTGAATTCAATAGGACTTACTCCTGAGCCAATGTGTACAGATCGGCAACCTAAATGTCATTGATTTCAATGGAAAACACTCATCCATCTTGTGTCAACCAGCTCTCAGCTCCACTGAAGTTACATAGTAAAGATTCCTTGAGCTACTTGGATATTTCCTGAAAGCAAGCAATGCAGCTTGATATTGATGGACAGGAGTTACAATAATACATTTGAGAACAGAGGCATAAAAAAACCCCAAAGCTTGTTTCCTGAGCTCACTCATTCTTATTTTAGGTTAGGGGCAGCTGTGCGTGATTGTGGACTTTCTGGAGCAAGGATACTGAACAGGGCTGCTCATTTATCTTCTCATCAGGATTAAGCTCATGTCCTTGTGGAGAGCTTGGCTAGTCAGCTTTGTCTTCCCACTGCTTATCCAGCTCATTAATTTTGTTTTTCATGGCCATCTAGGTCAGGACAGTTTGATACTAAAGGGCTTCCAAAGCTGCTTGTTAAAGGCCCAGATTTCAGCTCTTTTGCAAAATGATTTTCTTTGCAATTTAGATAATCTTCAGAGAGCTCTTTTATCCACCTAACCACCATCTCTCTCTTTTCCCTCTCTGGCACACAAAATGCATGCAATTTCCTTAGTTTGTTGTTGTGATATTAGCATCGCATTGAAGAAGACAGATGCTTGATTTGTGGCAATTGATTGTTAGGATACCATTAAACACTATTCCTAATTTGAAGCACATATTTGTTTGGTTACATATGGTTTGGTTCTGCAACCCAACAAGACAAACACAGACTTCAGAGGATAATTAGAACTGCAGAAAAAACAATTATTACCAACCTGCCTTCCACTGAGGACCTGTATACTGCACGAGGCAAAAAGGGCTGTGAAAATTTTTGCAGACCCCTCGCATCCTGGACATAAACTGTTTCAACTCCTGCATTGCACACCAGAACAACTAGACACAAGAACAGTTTTTTCCCGAACGCCATCACTCTGCTAAACAAATAATTCCCTCAACACTGTCAAACTAATTACTAAGTCTGCATTACTATTAATCTTCTCATTGTTCCTATCGCCCATCTCCTCCCACTTATTGTTGTGACACAGGCTCATGTAGTTAGTATTAAATACAAAACAGTTCCAAAAAACAAACAGATTTTATTAAAACAGCTGAGAATTAACTCATTCTCAGCGTATTCCCAATTAAATAACACCGCTCCTGCGCGAGCTCCCAGTGGTCTTCCGGGTGCGCTTCAAGGTGTTGGTTACCACCTTTAAAGCGCTCCATGGCATAGGACCTAGTTATCTTCGAGACCGCCTTCTGCCACCGACGACCTCCCATCGACCCGTGCGCTCCCACAGAGAGGGCCTCCTTGGGGTGCCATCAGCCAAGCAATGCAGGCTGGTGACCCCCAGGGGGAGGGCCTTCTCTGTGGGGGCTCCCACCCTCTGGAATCAGCTGCCCCCAGAGATAAGGAGAATCCAAGACCTCCGTGCCTTCCGCCGTGCCCTTAAAACCTACCTTTTCCAACAAGCCGGGCTGGCCTAACAAATTTTTTAAATGATTTTAAATTTGTTTGTCTTTTTAAATTTTGGGCCAAATTGAGATATTTCCTTTTAATCTGTTCTTAATGTATTTATGATGTGTTTTTATTTGGCTGTACACTGCCCTGAGACCCTAGGGAGAAGGGTGGTATATAAATTTGAAGTAAAATAAAAAAATAAAAAAAAAATGAAAGCAAAGTTCTCAAAACACCATTCTTCAGTTTACCTCTGACCTTGGGATAATTAGGCAAACTGCCAAAGGCTTTTCTTGGCAACAGTTCAGGAACAGAAGACGCTGACAAGAAAGAAATACATCCAAACACAAAGCAAAACTCTCAACTGTTATTTTCTGGCAAAGAGGCCAAGAACCGTTGCTGGTCTTTTAAGCCTTATGGGAGGGGCCTATCATCTCTTGGCCCTACTCCCGAGTAATCCTCTCTGCTTTAGCTGCTCCTGTCTTCTGGCAGCTCTTCTCATATGTACACTAGGAACAGGCTCCTCTTGTTCCTCTGCCTCTCTACTGTCAGTCTCTGGAGGCTCCAAAGTCTGCGCATCATTCCCCGATGGCTCTGGCCCCATCTCTGCCTCTGACGAAGAGCCCTTATCCGGGCCTTCTCCAGCCTCCAGGACTGGCCCATGTTCTTCCTCAGCCTCATCGCTGTCTGTCTCCACTGCCAGCTCCGCAGGCTACTGGCAGACCACAATACTTATGATTGTATGACTGTAACCTTGTTGCTGGTATCCTTGAGATTTATATTGACTGTTTCCCTATGACTATCATTAAGTGTTGTTCCTTATGATTCTTGACAAATGTATCTTTTCTTTTATGTAGACCAAGAGTGTATGCACCAAGACAAATTCCTTGTCACACTTGGCCAATAAAGAATTCTATTCTATTCTATTCTATTCTATTCTATTCTATTCTATTCTATTCTATTCTATTCTATTCTATTCTATTCTATTCTATTCTATTCTATTCCATTCTATTCTATTCTATTCTATTTATCATGGTTCTAGTTTGCTCTTTCAGTACTAAGCATGGATGGCCTGATCGAGTAGAAGAAATCAACTTTATTGGATTCAATGGGAGCCTTTCTGCCTAGCCAATGGCAGCCACATGGTGAGGATTGGCACCAAAACAAGGGCAAGATCTAAACATCTGAGCCATGGTGGCACAGTGGTTAGAAAGCAGTACTGCAGGCTAACTCACTGCTCATTGCAGGAGTTCGATTCTGACGAAGCTCAAGTCAACTCAGCCTTTCATCCTTCCGAGGTCGGTAAATGAGGACTCATATTGTTGGGGGCAATATGCTGACTCTGTAAACCATTTAGAGACAGCTGTAAAGCACTACGAAGTGGTATATAAGTCTAAGTGCTATTGTTATTGCTATCTCTTTCCCTTACTCTCAATTCTTCTAAGTTATTTTAGAGGACCCTGGGTTGCCCTTATAGGTAAGGTGACCAACTTTTTTACAATGAGAAGGAGGACACAAATAAATTGAAGAAAAAATATTGTAAATAAAAGAAACATTTTATTTATTGCAACAATGAGTCTAATGTGTGCGTGTGTGCCGTGTTGTGCTTCGGTAAAAAGTAAAGAAAGCCACTTGTGCATGGTGCACAAGCACACTCTCTCAAAACAATTCTCCTGTGCGGAGCGCATGCATCTCATAATCGTGTCTCGCTGCACTGTACCGAGCCTTGAGGAATCGTCATGTCAAATGCAAATACATCACATCACACACAACGGATCGGATCGGCATCGATCGAATATGGAGGTTTACAGATTAGTCTTCAAATATCGAAAAGGAGGACATGTAAGAGGAAACTTTTCGAGAGAGGACAGAACTTACAAAAGAAGAACTGTCCTCCCTAAAGGAGGACGATTGGTCACCTTATTATAGGTCTCACAGATCTGCTTTTGGAACTGCCATTTAATGCCTTGTTCCTTCAAATAATTTAATTCTGTCACATGGAAGAACCTTCCTGAATACTTCCTATACGAGACAGGAAACAATGATTATGATCTGCAATGATAGAATGGTACCAGTTCAGCTTGCTTTGTTTAGGTGGCTCAGATAAAACTCTTGGATTACACCTGCTGAACAGCTTCCACCATTAATACTTAAAACTCTTTAAAATTATTTTGTACAAATGTACATAAAAGTAGTTGTGGGGAGAACCGCTTTTAAATTTTAAGAAGTGCTAACTTTGAAAAAAGTAGATCATGAAGGATAAATTCTCTCCATTTATTTCAGAATGCCAGTTGGAAGGAGACTGTCATATTTAAAAAGCTGAGCTTCTGGGCCCAAAAGGCAACTGGCAAATCCTTGCTGATTGAAATATTGGCAGCCTCAGTGGACAATCCTATTCCACCCTCTCTGCTGTGTGTGTTATGTGTGTTTCAGTTATGGCAAACATACCAAATAAATATCATATTCATCCCGGTGACTCTGTTACTGTTTCTCCGCGCTAATCACTCTCATCAAAACATGTGCAATATTGTCTTTTGCTTGCTCTCTGGAAAGAAAATGTAGCTTGCTTTCCAAGGGGTCACACTATCAGCCAGGATCTGTAGGAAGCCATGATCTGATAGGAACCTCAAATTTATTGCTGGCTGAGAGACACTGTGATACATGTCCTATGAATAACACAGAGAGTTATAAACTGAGGGTCATATTAGGAGAGATTGTAAAAACCAAATCTATTGACAGATAGTCCTCAGATTATGACAGCAATTGGGGGTTGCCATGGGGGGGGGGAATGAGGAAGGTTGGGGGCAGGGGTGAAATCCAGCAGGTTCTGATAGGTTCTGGAGAACCTGTAGCGGAAAATTTGAGTAGTTTGGAGAACCGGTAGCGGAAAATTTGAGTAGTTCAGAGAACCGGCAATTACCACCTCTGGCTGGTCCCAGAGTGGAGTGGGAATGGAAATTTTACAATATCCTTCCCCCAGGAGTGGGGAGGGAATGGGGATTTTGCAGAATCCTTCCCCTGGAGTGGGGTGGGAATGGAGATTTTGCAGTATCTTTCCCCTGCCACATCCACACCACACCCACCAAGCCACGCCCACAGAATTGGTAGTAAAAAAAATTGGATTTCACCACTGATTGGGGTTGGGGAAGGCCAGGAGAGGGCATGAGAAGCCTGGCACAGGCTATGTGAGCCACAGAAGGCTGAGAGAGGCCCTGGGAGGGCCAATAATGGCTGTGCACAGGCAAGGTAGTGTTGTTGCAGGCAGGAGAAAAAAATGAGAGCAATTTACAACCTTCTCTGACATATTTTCCATTGATTTTGCTTGTGATAAACTGGCATGGAAGGTAACAAATGATAATCATATGACTGTGGCTCCTTGCAAAATCATAGCAATAGCAATAGTTCTTAGACTTATCTACTGCCCAAAATGGGTGTGTGAACCTAGTTCGCCTTCTCATGGTGCATCCTGAATAGTGCAACAACATGAACTAAACCAACTAGTAATTACTAGCAATTGGACTACTCTTTAGATTTTCCTGGCTCTCAAAATACATGCCAATGAAAATGAAAACAAGCCATACACTAAACAAATAATTTGGCCATAGTGATTTACAGGCCTAGGTGGTCTACAAATGTCAGCATATTGCCCCCAACAATCTGGGTCCTCATTTTACCGACCTCGGAAGGATGGAAGGCTGAGTCAACCTTGAGCTGGTCAGGATCGAACTCCTGGCAATGAGCAGTGAGTTAGCCTGCAATACTGCACTTTAACCACTGCACCACCAGGGCTCCTTGAAAGTCATAATTGCAAGCCGAGCACCCAAGTGCTTAGATTGTGATTATGTGATTGCAAGGGTGTTGTGATAGCTGGAATCTCAAGGCCTGGTCAGACATTATTTTTTTCAGTGCCACCATAACTTTGAATGGTTGCTGAATGAACGGAGATAAACTGAGAACTACTAGTATGAGGAAGGTAAGAAATAAATACATTGAGTTATCATCTTGTAACTTTTCCATTCAGTGCTCTGAAATCCTTAGGATAAATGATGTTTTTAAAGCAATCTTCATATATAATTAAATCTACAAGTGTTTATTTGTAGCAAATAAAGTAGGTTCCTAATGAGAATGGCATGAGTATCTACATGAGTAGATATCCAGCCATTATGTTATTCCCTTTCAGACTAGGCAACTCTACTGAATACAGAAATGAGGTTAGAAATAATAAGCCCAAAGGAATTAAAGGCATTAGGCAATTTAAACAAAAGGAAATGTGGTTTATACCAACATAGTTCATTATATCACTCCATACCTCTCTGACCTTGCAAAACTCTCTTTGCTTCCACTAAGTCTTTATGCCACTTTGGACATAAACTTGTTCATTAAATTTCTTATTTTTCTTTCTCTCAGAATCTCATCAGCTCCATCCAACCCCAACTTTCTTAGCCTTCCAGCACTCTGAACCCATTCATGCTTACTTCCTAGATTGGCTTTCTAAGTAGATCTTCATTCATTCTCTCTGTTGCCAAAACTGGTCCCTCACTTTTGTATTGAGACGGGGGTTCGGTCAGTATTCATTCATTCTTCACCTTGTCTCTACTAGTTTTACTATACAGTACATACTTCTTAGGTGCCCCACTCCTACTGCATTCCGCTTACTTTTATATTTTTTCCCTAGGGTACCCAGTGGTACCCGAATTCTCAATCCCAGAGAAAGACAAGTATTTTGCCTTAGGGACAAAACTTTTTTTTGAAACTTTGTGAGTGGCTACTAATCTGCCTTTCAGCTATTCATTTTCACTAGGGAATTCTACCTCTTTTACTTAACGATAGTCACTAAAATCCTTTTCCCCTATTAAGGCTAACTGAATACCAGAGATTGTCTAATGTGACAGCCAGCCAAGGGAACCAGAAGCTGAAGCTAATGACAGAATCTGCTGGCAAGCCACGTGCTATATAGCTTTCACTAACTTTGAAGACATGGCTGGTGTCACAGAATAAGACACACAATTACTACCACAATGGATTTACAGTGCCCCCTCTGTGACGGATTCTGTCCTTCCAGACTGGGACTGCAGAACCACATCCATGTTCGCAGCTGAACTGCACACAGAGTATCTTTTTTGAACCCGAATGTCTACCACATACTTAACTATGTATGCTTTATGTGTGCGCAATCCAGGGGTGAAATGCTACCGGTTCGGACCAGTTCAGCTGAACCGGTAGTGATTATGGCGGGTGGCTCGGAGAACCGGTAGCAACAGCAGTGAGAGGCTCTGCCCACCCTCCCAGTTGTCATTATTTCCTGGTTTTAACCAGGAAGTAACCTGTTTTTTACCCTGTGCGCATGCGCAAAGGGTTTGCGCATGCACAGAGAGTCTGTGCACGCACATGATGTGTGTACGTGGCGTGTACACTTCCAAACCAGTGGGGAAGGTAAGTAGATTTCATCCCAGGAGCAATCCATAATACAATAACATTTATTTAGTGTTTCCTCTGCTTAAAATGGCCACCTCATGTTCTAGACCTTTTTCCCATTTACTTTCTACTTAGTAGAATCAACTCTCCCTTGACTTATCTCTAGAGCTTGAAATCTAGATATTAAAAAAAAAAAACCTTTCATAAATATTTTCATTCTCTTAACAGAAACTATGCAAAACTCTTTATTATTCACTGAGGATTGATACTAATCTTGTGCTAGTATTAGGAATTGCTTATATTCATTATTATATTAGATTAGGAAATGTCTTATGTTGTTGTATTGTAATATACAACATATATTATATATATGTATATATATATAATATATATATATTGTAATATATATATATATATATTGTCATAATGCAGAGCCCCCCCAACCTTTGTGGCACCAGGGACCGGTTCTGTGGAGAGTGGCTTTTCCATGGACCGGTCCGGAGGAGGCATGGTTTCATGTGCTGCCTGCATCCCCTGGATGGGGCTTCACTTGTTTGTGCCGCCCAGTTTCTGGCATGCCACGGACCAGTATCAATCCACGGACTGAGGGTTGGGGACCCCTGTTATAATGTATATACCTTATTTTCACCTGCATTGTGTTCAGTTGCGTATGATAAAACACAGTCTTAATGCTAGTATCCTCTCCTCTTCCAAAATCATTTCTAGTGAGATTGAATAAAACCACAAGGAATTTAAATATCTGAAAATTGTTGAAGTTTAATTTTGCACATACTAGCTTTTTGTACCCATAACCGCATTGACTACTAGGGGCAACAGATGCACAAATAGCAGAAAAACTCTACACTTTTATCTCCTTTCTTCAACTAAAAGACTTTGGATGTTTCTACATAACACATCTTTTAAAGGTTAGATAGCAAATTTTTCATCATTTACTTTCTTGGTTTAGTCCTCTTTCTTTTTTTGTCTTTGACTTGTGCTGTTCAAATACTTAAATGACCCATTTTCTCTCCATTATGGAACAAAGCCCATTACAGGCTCTTAACTGTAGAGAGATTTAAGTTGCTCAGTTTTCCTGTCACCGTGTTATTTCCCAAATAAACCTTGTTTTTATCTTCCTTGCCCGCAAGCAGCAGCCTTGACA
Organism: Pantherophis guttatus; assembly: GCF_059756535.1. NCBI lineage: Eukaryota > Metazoa > Chordata > Lepidosauria > Squamata > Colubridae > Pantherophis > Pantherophis guttatus. The sequence continues at coordinate 85,155,281 of NC_142064.1, read as the reverse complement.
ATGCTGGTAGTCCTCGACTTACGACCACAATGGAGCCCAACATTTCTGTTGTTAAGCGAGATGGTTGTTAAATGCGTTTTGCCCCATTTTACGACATCTCTTGCCACAATTGAATAACTGCAGTTGTTAAGTTAGTAACAGAGTTGTTTAGTGAAACTGGCTTTCCCATTGATTTTGGTTATCAGAAGGCCACAAAAGTTGATCACATGACCCCAGGCCACTGCAACTATCATAAATATGAATTTTGATCAGATGACTATGGGGATGCTGCAATGGTCATAAGTGTGAAAAATGGCCATAAGTCACTTTTTTTAGTTCCGTTGCAACGTCAAATGGTCACTAAACAAACTGTTATAAGCTGAGGACAACCTGTACCTTCCTCTATTAAAGTCACACTCTTAATTTCAGTGTTCTCTCCATATACAGTATGTTTTTCACTATGCAAAGCTATCTGAGATCTACTGCAGAGAGGCAGGAAGTAATGCCAGATAAGAAAAACAAGAGCTGGCAAATTAAGCAACAAGAGAAAAATCTAGCCATCCAGAAAAAATATTCCCTTTTGCGTCTGTCTGCTTTTTGGGTCTGCACTGTTTTTAATAGGAACACATTCCTTCCAACAATCAAATGGCTATGATACTTTCACAGTATCACTTAAGATGAACACAAGCTATAAAACGGGGCATATTTTAAGATATATCTATGGCTAGAATATATCTATGACTAAGTGCATCTCTCAGGGTTCTAAGGGTCATTTTGGAATACTGTCAAAATACTCAGCTTGCATGCTCAAGGGCAAAGTAATAAAAAACTGAAAGTCAATCTGTCTCATAAAGAGAGCCACGATAAATGGGAGAGGACATTCCAAAAGGAAGTTTACTTTTTAAGGATGAATGGTCTGAATACAGTTGAGAAGTAACACCAAAGTCTCACGTTATAGCTCTAGGCTATCCTGTTCCCCATATCAGTATGTTAAATGGCTTCCAGATATCTCAAAAGAGATAAACCTTTGGATTTGTTCTGAAGCATTTTGAGTATTCTCCAAATCTGAACATTCCTTATTGCTCCTGCTTTTGTTCCCTAGGTTCATTAGCAGGATACTTCAGTAATTCTTGATTAAGTATGACCTCACTTTTCTAATGAGTGGTAAGTCTTCTGTGTTTCTTCCTGGTTCTACAATGTGAAATAATTCTTGCTTGTGCAAACAACAGATGATGGCGTTGTAAAAAGTAACTAATGATCTTAGGCCTCTCTCCAAATACTATGGCAGGATCAATGTCAATATCTTTCAGATCCATATTTGTTTCATTAGATTTACATCACACTTTTCATTCAGGACCTCAAGATGCTGTAAATGGTACTCCTTCCTCCTGTTGTTTCCTGTAATAATAATTCTGTGAAATATGTTGGATTAAAATAGACTGACCAACTTGGTCACCCAGTCAGTTTCCATGGCCAATGGTTGACTAGAATCTACCTCAGTGGTGAAATCTAAATTTTTTTACTACCGGTTCTGTGGGCGTGGCTTGGTGGGTGTGGTATGGCTTGGTGGGTGTGGCTTGGTGGGCGTGGCAGAGAAATGATACTGCCAAATCTCCATTCCCATCCCACTCCAGGGGAAGGATACTGCAAAATTTTCATTCCCATCCCCCTCCAGGGGAAGGATACTGCAAAATCCCCATTCCCTCCCCACTCCTGGGGCAAGGATATTGCAAAATCTCTATTCCCACCCCACTCTGGGGCCAGCCAGAGGTGGTATTTGTCGATTCTCTGAACTACTCAAAATTTCCACTACCAGTTCTCTGAACTGCTCAAAATTTCCACTACCAGTTCTATAGAACCTGTCAGAACCTGCTGGATTTTACCCCTGATCTAGATTCCTCTCTTCTACTGCAATACCTTAATACAACTCTAAAGTGTGGCATTTCATTTGTAAATCTATTGCCTTTGTGTCCTGGATCAGCCCTCCGTGTCATTTCCTGCATGAAAAGTCAGGCTTATTTATACATGTTTTTCCCATACCTGTTTTTATGTGCAACTTTCTTTCATGTATGCTTTTCCTTCCGCCTTTACTTATTGATTCGTGAAAAGTATTGCAGTATTTAGGAAAGTGCATGGTTTTGAAGACTGAACCCACGTAGTCTCAAAATTATAGTCCAATTCACTTTAAAATGAAGCTCTCCTGCAATCTTCGCACCATTGCCATTCCTGTTATTGAGAATGATGAACTGCTAATGAAAAGTAATGATTTGCCTAAGGCTTCCTAAGATTGAGAGAGAGTGACTGGCCCAATGTCATCCACTTAGTTCTGTGCTTAAAGTAGGACTAGAACTCCTAGTCAGAATCCACTTAGTTTTTTTTATTACAGTGTACATTTCATTCATTCATTTACATTTATTTTTGAAGCATATATACTGCTCATCAAAACAAAGCTTTCTCTAGAAAGTAGCTTACCAGGTTAGAACCGTCAATGAAAAACAGATCTAGAAAGAGCAGATGAAGATGTACACAGGTCTGTTGTGCTATTTCTCAACAGCAACAATAAAAGAGCTGGAATAAAAAGTAATTGAAATGCTCCACATAAGGATCATGGAATTGATCATATAGCAAGGCATGAAAACATATAGAAAGGCATGAATAAAAATGATTCTTCCAAGAAAAATAATATCAGATTGGGAAGAGTGTTATGAAGCTGGAGCTGGAACACATCTGAGAAAGCCTGATCCTCAACTGTTGGAAGAAATATCCTTCTGGGTTTAGCTACAAGTGGGGAAAAAGATCTGGAAACATGGAGACTGCTTGGAAAGATGGTTTAATGGTGGACAGGATCACATGGCTTGAGTTCCTGAACAGAAAAGGGGCGAGATACAGCGAGTCCCCGGGTTTTATGCTCTCTCTGGCTTTGAACTTCCTGGGGCCCTGAAAGAATATCCTGATTGGTTGTCAGACTCCCAGGGGGTGGGGGTCTTAGCTAGCCTTGCTGGCTGATGTAATCTTCCCAGGTGCCATGTGGTGAGTCCTAGATGGGTCCTATTGTGTTGCAGATGATGGTCCATTAACAAAGATTGAGTTTCTGCCTCTGGCCATTGACACAGGGTGGGGGCAGGAAGATGGGAGCTGCTTCGTCTTTAAAACATGCTTCTCCATTTCTCATCCAGGGAAACATAATATTCTGCCTTTTTAATATTTCCTAAAATATTTCATTCTTCTAGGAAAGGAGTGGGTGCTAACTTCCTACACAACAATCTGACCCTGTATTTCAGCACAGAAGGACACTCAGAGCAAGTCCTCTCAAAAAGTTCTGACCATCCATGGCACATATTGGAAAAGGCTTTACTTTTTTTTTCTGAACCTAGAATTATGTTAACCCTCAAATTTATCTGTTTGGAATAGAGCTGTCAGACTGACTGAACTGAAGAAACTTCTTGGACGAGAAACAAAATGTCTTCAAGGAAAATCAAAACTCCAATTGCCTTTTGAAAAAGCACCTTTGGGACAACTATGACCTGTCCTGGATGACTGACAATCTCCATAGATACACATTCCCTTACTTGGCTTGAAAATGCTCACTTACTTTTTGCAGAGGATATACCCCTCAGTGTGTAGCTGAGATGGACTGAAGGTAGATGAAGGTGATCCACCACAAGAGTTTTCCCTGGGCATGTGAAAGAAAACTTCTCATATGAGCAGTCTTTGTTCCATGGTGAAGGAGTCTTTGAAGAGCCAGCTGAGCTTCAATTGGTCCATCGTAGGATTGGTTTTTCCTATCTGGCTGGAGGATTCTGAACTGCCTCCAGAGACAGTTTTGTTCTGACTGGAGAAAGACAAGAAGTCTTGACTTGTGCACAATCTCTTTCTCCCAATTGCTGTTCACTTGTGGGAAATATCAACCTCATGGAAGATGATTGATCCAGTGTCTACTATGAGATCAATTTTCCATCAGCACACAAAACAGTTTCCTTCTGAATATATTAATAGCTTCCAGTAAAGACACTCAAGTGAATTGCTATGGTAATTAAAAAGAAGAAGAAAGAAAAAACATATAATTGTTTTCATTCAGGTAAGAAGAGTGGCCAGAGACTGCAGCATCTAATAGTGATTAGCTTTATTATTGGGAAAATATAAATATATTTTAAAAAACAATTGTTCCAAGCTCAAGAGTAACAATAAGGAAAACGTCAACTGAAGTAATTTTTGAATTAATTGCTAACTGAACTAAGGCAGTGCTTTGCAGCTGAAGTAGGAAGACTTATAATGTATAATAGAATTAGCATATATGTGCATTACATAAACATATATTTATTTTATTTTATTTTACTTCAGATTTATATACCGCCCTTCTCCCTAGGGACTCAGGGCGGTGTACAGCCAAGTAAAAACATATAAATACATAATACATAATACATAGATTAAGAACAGATTAAAAGGAAATATCTCAATTTGGCCCACAAATTTAAAAAGACAAACGAATTTAAAATCCTTTAAAATCATTTTATATATAAACATATACATTAGAAAATTCAATAGAGTTCACATATACTGTATATCTGTGTAATTCTTACAACAGTCCTAACAAAGAAGACCAGAATCTGGCAGATGAACACTTTGAGAGTCTAAAAGACCTGATTTATATAAATGTACACAGTGATTTCATAGCAAAAAAGCATCTTTGCATGTGTGCAACCATGTTTCTATCTGTTGTGGTCCACTGGCGGCCTGCAGAGCTGGCAGCAGAGTCGGACAGTGAGGAGGTTGGAGAGGAACATGGACCAGTCCTGGAGTCTGGGGAAGGCTTGGATGAGGGCTCTGCATCGGAGGCAGAGAGGGGGCCAGGGCCATCTGGGAGTTATGTGTTGCCTCTGGAGCCTCCAGAGTCGGACATCAGCGAGGCAGAGGAACAGGGGGAGCCTGTTCCTAGTGCGCGCATGAGCAGAGCTGCCAGAAGGGAAGAACAGTTAAGAGAAAAGGGACAACTCAGGAGTAGGGCTTGGAGATGATTGGCCCCTCCCATAAGACATAAAGGAGGAGCAAAGGGACGTGAGTCTTTGCAGGAAGCAACTTTGTTCATTCTGGTCGGTTTAAATTCCAAAGCTCTGTTTTGACTCAGTGCTCTGTGTGGCCTTGCAAAGCTAATTGTCAATTAGGTCTTTGGCAGCGTGTCAAGAGAGATAAAAGTGGATGCTTATCAGCCTTATCCCAAAGGACTGTGGCAGACTTCTGTCAGACTCTTTACAAACTATTTGTGACTCATTATGGGCTGTGAATGAACAGAATTCATAGCTGT